>NC_134206.1:207783281-209033281 GCF_965140235.1 Caretta caretta
GCGTGTATAAAAAGCTCTGTATAGCTTGAAAGCTTGTCTCCTTCACCAGCATAAATTGGTCCAATAAAAGATATTACCTCAGCCACCTTGTCTTTCTTATAAGAATCCATTCAGTCTTCAAGGCTAGATTAGCTACTGGGTGATTGTACTCAAAGGAAGGAGAGTTAACAAAACAGGTTAGTTGGATTGAAGGAGAGATGGAGTCTTTGCCTGATTCATGAGTTTTAGGTATCCATAGAATATCATAGAATATCAGGGTTGGAAGGGACCCCAGAAGGTCATCTAGTCCAACCCCCTGCTCGAAGCAGGACCAATTCCCAGTTAAATCATCCCAGCCAGGGCTTTGTCAAGCCTGACCTTAAAAACCTCTAAGGAAGGAGATTCTACCACCTCCCTAGGTAACGCATTCCAGTGTTTCACCACCCTCTTAGTGAAAAAGTTTTTCCTAATATCCAATCTAAACCTCCCCCCTGCAACTTGAGACCATTACTCCTCGTTCTGTCATCTGCTACCATTGAGAACAGTCTAGAGCCATCCTCTTTGGAACCCCCTTTCAGGTAGTTGAAAGCAGCTATCAAATCCCCCCTCATTCTTCTCTTCTGCAGGCTAAACAATCCCAGCTCCGTCAGCCTCTCCTCATAACTCATGTGTTCCAGACCCCTAATCATTTTTGTTGCCCTTCGCTGGACTCTCTCCAATTTATCCACATCCTTCTTGAAGTGTGGGGCCCAAAACTGGACACAGTACTCCAGATGAGGCCTCACCAATGTCGAATAGAGGGGAACGATCACGTCCCTCGATCTGCTCGCTATGCCCCTACTTATACATCCCAAAATGCCATTGGCCTTCTTGGCAACAAGGGCACACTGCTGACTCATATCCAGCTTCTCGTCCACTGTCACCCCTAGGTCCTTTTCCGCAGAACTGCTGCCTAGCCATTCAGTCCCTAGTCTGTAGCTGTGCATTGGGTTCTTCCGTCCTAAGTGCAGGACCCTGTACTTATCCTTATTGAACCTCATCAGATTTCTTTTGGCCCAATCCTCCAATTTGTCTAGGTCGTTCTGTATCCTATCCCTCCCCTCCAGCGTATCTACCACTCCTCCCAGTTTAGTATCATCCGCAAATTTGCTGAGAGTGCAATCCACACCATCCTCCAGATCATTTATGAAGATATTGTACAAAACCGGCCCCAGGACCGACCCTTGGGGTACTCCACTTGATACCGGCTGCCAACTAGATATGGAGCCATTGATCACTACCCGTTGAGCCCGACAATCTAGCCAGCTTTCTACCCATCCAGATACCACGGAGATGAGCACTACATAAAAATGCGGCTAGATAGATAAGAAGGGGACATTAAAAGTTGAATCAACACTTTATGGGGCCTTTTAAAGCATAGTCACTCTCGAATTTCTCAGATTTTATCAATCACCACTGAATAGAATTCCCCATAATAATATTTAGTCTAAGTACTTATCTAGTTAGGAATGGGTTACAGCAGGATCTACAGATCTGGGTCCATGGACACAGAACTGTTCATCCCAGGAGCTGAGTGTGTGATATTCAGGAGGAGGTACAGGAATTAACGATAGGCATAACAGAGAGCAAGCAGTGCCACAAACAATTTTACAGGGTGGGTTCTTTATCGTTGGATTGGAACTAGAGCTTGGTTGGAAAAACTTTGACACAACCATTTCATTTTCCATCGGAAAATGCAGTTTCACTGAAATAGTTTCACTGAAATTATTCACAAAGTGATTGTTGATTTAGCAGAAATTTTGTTTTGGGAAAAATGGGAAAACAATTTCCAATAATGTTGAGGTGTCCCATTTCAACACTCAGAATGAAACATTTCAATTTTTTCTTTTGAAATGACTTTTTGTTTCTAAATTATTTTATTTTGCACTATATATTATAAAATTTTAAAAAGTTGAATTTGTAATGAAACAAAACAATGTTGTTGAAATGAAACATTTCAATTGACCCAAAACAAACAAACAAAAATTTGAATTTTCTTTTGTGGAGAATTTTGACATTTTCAGGTTTCATTCCTAATCTGAAACCTCATTGAAACCTTCCAAGAAATGGAATTTTCATTCTCTACACAGCTCTAATTGGAATATATAGTCTTAATATACAACTATATTAAAAGTATTGTGGGAATTCCTTTTCAGTGCTGATTCAGTCCTATAAGGGAAGTTGGCTTCACTATTATCTCCTCAGGGTAAATAGTTTCTATTATTGTACCCTAATCATTTTGTTTATGTGTTTCTATTTTGTGTCCCTTTTTCTTCTTAGTGTTAAGACTCGACCGGTGCGAATGCCTCCTGGTTACCAAGCAGAGCTTGTTATTCAGTTGGTGTGGGTAGATGGTGAGCCTCCACAACAAATCACCAGTCTGGCCGTAAACTCAGCCTATGGACTGTAAGTAACTAAAAATCATGTTGTATTGATTTATTGTTTACTCAACTAAGCAATATATGTTTCAGTTATACTTTGAAGTTCCCTGCAGACACTTAAAAGTCACCATGAAAAATCAAAAGTTGCTTTAAGCTAGGTTCTTGGCTAAAAAATTACAAGAACAAGTAACCCACATAAAAGATGTAATATGAGAAGTTAATCTGACATTCTCATGATGGCATCTTTCACATAATATCCCTGTCTTTTTAATCAAAACCAAATTACCTTTCTGAGTTATAATTTTTTTTAAAGATATCTTAATATTATCACAAAATGACCAGGAGCTGGCACAAGGGGGTGTAAATTAGACCTATCTGTGACACCTTGATAGAAGGCAGGCACTGATGTCACTGCTGCCTTCACTTGGGTACCTGTTAGAAGGGACATTTTTTGTTTATGGCTAGGTCGCCAAAGAAAACCAGCTGGAAAAGGTTGTGATGCACTGGCCATGTATCCTTTCCAACCAGCACAGCCCATTTGATTCCATTTCATACTGATGGGAAATGCACATGTGCATCAAATCAGGAAAAGAGTCTTTACAAGTTTGTTTCTAGTAGAGAAGATATCACTCGGGTATAAAGGTACAGGTTGGTGTTTCCAAGGGGGCCTCTGGGAATTAGGTGCCCAGCTCTTACTGACTCTGAGTATAAATTTGAGCACTTGCCCCTCAGAGGCCCCTTTGAAAATCTCAGCCATAACCTTTGTATTAGTGTGAAAACATTTGTCTGTCCTGAGGTACTGGTCGGCTCCTAGTCATGAAATCTAGAAATTTCATTAATTTTACCTTTGCCAGAATGCATTTTTCACAATACCTAGGCAAACTTCACCTCTGATCCCTCCTGATCTCATTGAGTGCACCCCTTTCCAGGTCTAGCTATCACCAGGCTCAGGGTGGAATCACTCATTTCTCCATCCTCAGACTGGGCCCTGGGTTGCAGTGCCCTGGTACTAACCATGATTACCTCAGCACTCCGATTTATGGCCAGCCGCTGCAATTCTGTTCTATTCTCTAGGAGCAATGACAGTGGTAAGCAGCAACCAGGAAGGGTGCTGGAACAATTTGCATAGTGGGGGTGCTGAGCGTCATTGAACCAAACTGTAAACTCTGTATATGGTGGAAAGAACTTCAAGCCAGGGAGTGCAGCAACACCTCCAGCACCCCTAGTTCCAGCCCCTATGGTGACCAGCCTCTTTGAAGCAAAATATTGTTTATTTAGAACAAAAGCATTTCAGAGAATACAGATCTTAAAAATAATGAAACTGATTGTATGCATATTGAGCTTTTCCCTGAGGTTTACCATTTCCTTGATCTGGGAAGGCCTGACTGCTCTAGACTGCCTCCACAGAGTATCTATGTCTCAGCCCAGACAGCTTTTGACAAGTGACAGCCCCTTCTCTTCCTCAGAAGACTTTTTAACTCTTTACTGTTCTTTTGATCTCTGGCCTCCCACCCTGGCAAAACAGCTGTCACTTCATCCTCGAGCCTGGAAATAGGCCATTATCTTGTAATTGCCCCCCGGTGTTTGTTGGGAGGTTGTTTATGTGGGACCATTGTGTTGCCTTCCTGTTTATTCTTCCCACGGCCCGCTATTAAATTAGATCAGTGCAGTTCATACAGGAAATTCTGTTAACCCACCATAGTTACAATTTGTATAGGGGAGGTGCTGAGAGCCATTGAACCAAACTGTAAACCCAGTATATAATGGAAACCACTTCAAGTACCCTTACTTCCATCATCTTATACAGTAACTTTATCTCACTGAGCAGGCCATGTACAATAGACGTACCTTTATTACATATCCATGTTCATACATAGAGTAATACATAGCAACTCCACAGCTGTCACACCATTACTGCAGGTCCAAAGCATGTATAAAAACAAAGGTTAAAAAACACCTTACATAACAAATATGAGGCAGTTGATGTGTTGTGAATTCAATATATTTCACTTTATTTCTGTTTACTTTGAGCTCTTGCAAGCTTCAAATTAGAAATATTTACACTTTCATGCAATTAAAGAGAATCATCACACTACTGGTTTCCATTATAAAAGTAGAAAAAAGGGTGGCAAAATTCTGCAGGTATATATATATGTTAGTATATTTTAAAATATATAAAAATATTAAATTAAATTAAAACAATGACCAACTAAGAAGGCCTTTCCTGAAAATTAATAACCAGTTTGTGTGTTCCCTAGCCCTCCACGTGAGCCCCAGGTCCTCAGCTCCTCCAAATTTTAACTGCCAAGAAATGTCTGATCAAGATCTTAGCTTTGCTATTATGAAAAATATTTAATTAATTAATTAATGAAAAGCACAAGCACTCCGCCCTCCCCCCAAAAAATCAGCTTTAAGAAATTGAATGGTGTGCTGCATGTAATATGCAGTTTCTTTCAGTAGCAGTCCTTTCCTAGCAGTTAGCAAGTACAGTAGCTAGTGGGAAATAAGAAATTCACTCTGAACTCTTCATTAGGTTTATGATTGCATACAGAAGACAGAGAAATTCTTTATTTGCCTTTAGGTCTGGTAGGAGTAATCTTCTCCTACTTATATTGTTCCTCTGTCAAAGGTATTATTAAGCCTCCTTCTTTATAGTCAATATTGTATAGCTGGAATGCATAACACACCTATATGCATTGTTGTAGCCTGCTGTGTCCTGAGGAAGAGCTCTGTGTAGCTCAAAAGCTTGTCTCTCTGACCAGCAGAAGTTGGTCCAATAAAAGATATTACCTCACCCAACTTGTCTCTCTAACACATCTGTAGTTTAGTTTGGCCAGTGTCAATCTAAAAAGTTTTTCTTTTGCAGTTGCTTATAAGTTTTTCAGTTATAACTTGCATTGTTGGGGTGAAATTTTCTAGGTCTGATCTCTGCCTGAGGGAGTAAAGTGTTTTGGGATATTTGAGCAAAAACAGTTTAACTGCTTTCAAGTATAAAGAAAGTGGGGAAAATCCTTTTACCATTATGAAAAAAAATCTGACCTTTAGCTCATAGATGTGCCTTTTATGTGGTCTAATTAAAATCCATTTTGATTTGGACCACTTACAAAAATTTTTAAAAACATATATTGAATAGGTGAACTGATTTTTTTTTTAACAAGTTGGTAAGGGTTTCTTTTACCAAAGATCTCCCAAAATTCTGATGGCACCCCACGTGAATATGTAAGGAGTTTGAGTAGATTTTTCTGTCTTCTAAGTTGAATTTGAAACCTCACCTGTCTAGTCTGAAGCAGCTAAATTATGGAAGTGCTTTAGAAAGAATAAAACTGAGAACAAAAACCTACCTAATTCAGGAAAGCTTAATTATGCTCTTCAGACTGGTTAGAGGTCTTCAATGCTTTCTTGAAAAAAATTCTGTCAGAAACCCAGACAGTGGTGGTCAGGCTTAGATCTATTATGCTGATATGCAGCCTGTATAGATATTGATTATTGGGTCTGGTACCTTCTTTGCCACTTCAGAAATTCTTCGTCAGGAAATCTGTTTTTTGGGCTCTATGTCAGTTGTTTGACCATAGACTATGCCAGCATATGAGGATATGTTATAAAGCCGTGCTTACAAGCAATGGGTTTATATTCTTAGGATGCTGTGATGGGGTTTATAACCCAACACTGGGCAACAAGGGGTTAAGGAATTACTTTGGGCCCAGCCTCACCACACCTGTAGGAAATGCTCCAACTGGAGGAGGAGTTAAAAGATGGGGGAACCACTCATTTGGTGCAGACCAGGGAAGAGAGCAGACCTGCAAGCTGCTGCTCCAGCAGAGGAGAGCCTGAGGGAAGGCAGAATCTATCCCTAAGACAACTGCCCAAAGGTCCCTCATGGAGGGAAGGGAGGACCTGCCACAGAGGCAGCCTGATGGAGCAACATTTCCCTCTCCCCTCATATGAACTCTGGACTTCAGTACTCCCTTTTGTTTTTGTTTGGACTACCCCAGCAGGGGAAAGCCCTTGGACTGAGGTGGCCCTGGAGGCTGGACCATACCATGGGAGGAGGCAGCTGCCACCTGAGAAAGAGAGCTACCACACTGTACGCTGCCCCCAGGAGGTGCCTTGTGGTGAGCAGGCACCCTTCACGCCACCTTAACGCAGCTGGGGACAGTCACAGGTGGGGAGATAGGAAGTCGCCCAGAGAGGGCAGCCTTAAGCAGCCTTGGCTGTCAGATCACTGACAGTCCTCAAAGGGCCCTGGGTTGGAGCCTGGTGAAGTGGGAAGGTCCAGCTCCCTTACCAACAATCCCACTGCAGGTCATGGGCCTTAGCCCTGACCACCAGATGACACTATCCGACAAACCGACCCTCGATTGAGGACCATCACAGATGCACTCCAGCACTTTCCATGAGAGTGATGTACATCATGGCCAAAAGACTATTCAGGCAGACTGGATGAGTTACCAGACCCAAATCCCTGGAGAGTATAATCTCAATTAGGAGGTATACTCTTGATTTTTCTTTGGCAGTGAGCTTTGCCATGTGTGGTTGACCACCGGACACACTGTAAACCATGATTAGTCTTACATTAGCTTGTGTGACTCTCTATTCCTCCCCTGTTTTCATTAATGTTCCAAAAGATCAGGTTGAACTGGGTTTAAACCATCTTTACTGTACCTCTCTGTCTTTGCTTTCTGGGCCTGATAGTCCTCATGATAAACCAATGCCAGAGACTCCTCCTTTATCTAGAACGCCTCATGGAATGTCCCATTCCCTTAAAAAATCCTTCTTACAACAGTCAGATGGCTTTCAGGGTGATAAGGACTCATTTGAGATTTTCTCCTGTAGCCAATTGCCCAGCTTGGTCCTTACTATTGTATTTAGAGTATTTTGTAACGGTTACTTTCAGAAAGATCTGACTGATCACTATCTCTTTACATGTTTTTTATTTTTATTTTTACTGTGTTCAACAAAGGCCTCAGCCACATCATTTTCTAGAGGCAGATGACTAGCATTTCTGTTGTCTCAAATCACAGAAAAGAGATTGTGTTTTGTTCATGCTCCAGTCTTCTTTTTGTACAGCGCTATGTTGCCTCATTTTGATCCCTTTTACTTGCTTAGTACAAATTGGTCTTTTATTTATGTAGGAACATAGGACTTGCTTTAACAGCTTAGCCCAGTGGTTCATCTAATCCAAATCCCTGTCTCTGACAGTTGGTAGTACCAGATACTTCACAGAAAGATTCAAGAATCCCCATAATGGACAATAGGGATAGTTTCCTTGCAAACCCCCATCAGTTAGAGCTTGGCCTGTGCCCTGAAACATGAAGGTTTGTATACTGTATACAAAATGTTATCCTGTCTAATATAACTGTGGATGTTCTTATTTAACTCAACAAACCCTTGTTGAAAGTCTAAGGGTGGATCCATGGTCAGTGGTTGGAGCATGCTGTCAGTGCATTCCTTCTGTGAATGTTCTGTCATAGTTGTTGTTAGTAATAGTGGTACTCATTTTGCCTCCCTTGGATTCCATTTTCTTTATTTTCTATTTGTTCCTGTTCTCCGTAGTCTGAACTCTGGGCTTAAGTGGTTCCAGGGGAACTTACACCAAAGTCCCCTGGCTTCAAGCCCTACTCTGGGTGTCCCAGGCTGTTGGCCATGAGTATCCCTCACCCTCACTGTCTGAAGTGCTTGGGTGAGGGTCACATCAGGGACAGATACCTGATTTGACAGGGCTTCAAGACAAGAATTAACAAGCTAAGAGAAGAGCATCTCAGATACATCTTCATGGAGGCACCCTTCACCTAGCATTGGATCCACCTCAGTTGGATAGAAGTGATTCCTCAACACTCTGTCCAGGAGTGTTCCCCCAGCTTTCCCTGTGAACAGAGACAGGAGGAAATCCCCCTCATTGGGGCAGTCCTCAAAGAGACACATGTTCTTTGAGTACCCTCAGCCTCTGAAGCCTAAGAAGAGAATGGCTTTGACGTTCTCCTCCTCCTCGCAGTATGAAGTGGGTTCCTACGGGAATCTAGGGCATCTTCCAAGCAGTGACTGTTCAAGACAATCTGCTGCACCTGCAGCTTCCTGAATGCCCCCTCCTACCCTCTGGTCAGTTCCCCTTTAGGGGTGACAAAGTAGAAAATAGAGCAGCTTGCTCCTCTATAAACAGGTTTCCCTGGAAGGACCCCCACTGGGATCCCCCAACCCAAGGAGCCAGCGGTTCTGGCCAGCCCCACCCCACATTAGGGATCTATCTTTAAGAGAGCCATGTGCTAGGACTTGTGAGATGGGGCTCCATCTGCTCCACCAATTCTGGCTCTGGCCCTCCCATCCTGAGTGAACCCTTCTGGGTGTCAATCTGAAGGTCACCCAGGGTTCAGGAGGAGCTTCTCCCAGCCAGCTGGGTCTCTGATGTGAGGCTGGGGGAGGGGAGCCATGCAATACATGGGTAGAACGATGTGGGGGAATAATACAGGACTGGAGTCTGGACACAATGAGGGATGGGGGACAAGACCTGGGTGAAGACCAGGACACAGGGGACAGGTGCGGTGGTCGCACTGTCCGCTCTGCTGACTTCCCTGGATGTGGCAGACTTGGCTGCCAAATTCATGGTGATGGCAGTAACCATCAGTTGCTTGTTATGCCTCCTGTTATCGGGGATCCCTGTAGAAGTACAACAGATTTTTGAAGCTCTCCCCTTCAGGGGCTGTGCCTTATTCTTCTGGAAGATGGATGAAGCACGGCATATGTTAAAAGATTCTAGGCCAGTGTTGACATCCCTGCCCCTATATACACCAGACCCCAAAAGAACAAAATTTTGCCCGTGTTTCAACCAAGGCAGCAGTATTATATGCCTAGACAAGCAGATCAGTCTAGGTAAAAACAGAAGCAAGGAGGGAGGAGTCCCCAACCACCCGCTGCCGCCACTTCATCCAGGCAGCTGCATGTCTCAAAGCAGCCTATTCGGGTCTCTTCCCAGCTGTTTGTCTCCTATGCAGAAGAAAGGGATGGCATCCTGTAACATTGCAGTGGCTTTCCAAGTGGATCACCAGCTGTATTGTCATATATTACAAGATCAAGGGCATCATGCCTCATGAAAATCTCTGTGCAGTCAACCAGAGCACACACAACCTCCACAGTGGTTGTGAGAAACATCTTTCTTATAGATCTCTGGAGGGTGGCAAAATGGTCTTCAGTCCACACTTTTGCTAGATGCAATTAGTGTATTTACCACATCAAGAGAAGACACGAATTTGGGGAAAGCAGTCCTGCAGTCCTTCATCCGATGAGATTCCTAGCCCTTCTCCAGCGGAAACTGCTTGGAAGACACCTAGTATAATGGACATATGCAGTAACACAAAGAAAAATGTTTACTCTCCTCTCATAACTGCTGTTCCTTGAGATGTGTTGCATATGTCTATTACACGACCCACCCTCCTTCCCCAGTACATCAGAGCCTGTCATCTAAGAATCCAGTACGAAGCTCTTGGCGTGGAGCATCAAGAACAGCAAGGTGCAGGAGTGGCCTCCCCTGTGGGTACTGCTAAGGAAAACTCGCCAACACTGGTGCACAGTGTGTTCACACACTTAGTATGATGGCATACACAACACATCTCAAAGAATAACAGCTGTCTGAGGTGAGAAACCATTTCTTCTAGTGAATATGTTTGTTGTAGTGATTCCACTTCTCCCATACTACCATTCTCCCATCTATATTGCTTTTCTAATATATATTAAACATCTACTATAAGATTTATGGACCTGTTTTCAAAGGAGCCAGATGAAATCAGGCACTCAACTCCGATTGAATTTTGGTGGGAATTGAACACCTAAATCCCTTGTGCTGCTTTGAAAATCATGGCCTTAGTCATTTTTTAAATAACAATATGAAACTCAGCTATATATTCCTCCTCTGACTGACTGACTTTTTGCTTTTGTCGTTCCTGGTAGCTGTAGCTCCATGGTTGCTGTGTGGAATCTTGTTTTGTACAGTGGGAGAAAAGAAAGGACAAAAAAAATTATAGTACATGTACACAAAAGACCAGATTTCATGGGGGAGACCAGATTTCACGGTCTCTGACACTTTTTTGTACGTCCATGAATTTGGTAGGGCGCTAGTTATATATAATGTAAGATTTGTGAACTTAATTGTCATTATCTACCACATGGTTGTAATTACTACAGATATATTGTTCCATACAGCAATGTTTAGATATTATTACAACAATAAAACATGCAAAGTGAGTGTTCATTAAGGTAAACTATATCTGTTTTGAATGTTAATTACAGCATTTTAGGACAAAAGTTTGTTTGAATTCAGAATTATAAAACCATTTATAATTACAATTAAAAACTTAAGCTTTGAAAATAAGGTCTTAGAAAATTATTGCAAATTCACAGTAGTAGCTGTTTTAAATGATATTTCTATTAATTATACCATATAATGCGAGAGTATAATGCCTTTGAGGAACATTTCTTTTCTCAGAGTTGCATTTGGGAACTGCAATGGTTTGGCTGTTGTGGATTTTATGCAGAAGACAGTATTGCTGAGCATGGGAACCATTGACCTATACGGATCAAGTGATCCATACCAGCGTCAGCCCCGTTCTCCACGCAAAAACAAGCAGTTCACTGCAGGTAGGAGATAAAACACAGTTGTTTTGAACCCGACTCATTCTTTGTTTTCTTGCTTGCGGCTTTTTATAGTGCTTTTGAAATGCATGATTATCTGCCAGCCAGTGGAATTTATAGAAGCACATGAGAAAAATCTGACTGCTCCTTAGGTATTGAAACTTCCTCAAATGCAAAGCATTATATCTGAAGCTTAATTGTTTGGGATGGTGGTCAGCAAGTAATCTCCCTAGCTGAGGCCCCAGGTAATTGTAAGGAGTAGAAAAACTGATTGTCTTAATGCTAGCTAGCTCATGATGTGCACAGTCAATATGCTGCTTTTTTTTCCAGTTGCCAAATGCTTCAGACAGATAAGCAAGATTTCACTTTAAAGCAACATGTATCCTCTGCCAAATCACATGCTTTTGTCTTTTAATAAATCTTTATGGTCGAAGAACTAACTGAAAAAACACATCCCAGGGACATCTTCATTAAGTAGCTGAAGCAGCTTAAGACAGGAAGTAGACATTTTTATTCTCCTCCATTGGATATAGTAACTAGAGCGCTTGATAGAAGCTCATTAAATCTGTCTGTGCAATTTTTTTAAATTTGATGTCAAGAAGCATCTGACAGACTTCATTAAGTGTTGCATAGTGGAATTAAGTTTCCACCAATACAATTACACTTTTCCTTATGTTTCTGTTAATATAAAATTTCCATTTGTGTCAGAAAATTAGTAAAATGAGTACCTTATATTTGTGTAAAATATTTTTGTCTGTATGTTTCATTTTTACACAATTAAAACAGACACAGTTATGACATTTTAAAGTTTGGTTACAAAGCAATTGGGATGAAAACTTCAGGGTTTATAATCTAGTCATGAATTTTGAAAAATGTAAATTGTAGTGTACTATTAATTTATGACAACTATATGTTCATCAATATGTCCTGCACTAAGGCACCCAGTCATGTTCTCATTGGAATCAGTGGGAATTTTGCCACTGACTTTGGTGTAAGAAAGATTGGACTCTAAATTATTAAAACTTAAAGAAACCTCCATGTTCTACTTTTGTCCCTGAAATACTGTTTATTTTACATTTTACAAATATCTAACCCCATCAGGTTCAGTTCTCAGCTATGCCAAGTGTAAACACGATGTAAACTTGCCACAGCTTATGAGAGCAACTCCTGGTCTGGCTGGGGCCACAGCAACCCCCACATAACTTTGCTGCTCTTTTAACCACGCTTCAACCAGACACTGCAGCAACTGCACAGGAGGGGGACCATGGGTGATGTAGGGCTAGGTGGGCTAGCTTTGTGCCACCTGAGGATTCCCTTGTGTCAGGCAGAATCTTTGGCTGTCGCTTTAGGGCAACATTCCAGCTGTTTTGTGCAGCTGATAATTGAGCCCATCTTGTATAAATACCTACTGAAAATAACAATCTTTTTTAGACCACTCATCAAAATTATGCATCTGAATAAAACCTCAGCTGCTTTCTCACCATCCATCCCACACCCTTTACTTTTCTGGATTATTATTTTCCTTGTTATATCTTCTGACCAGAGGGTAAACATCTGCTGAAATTTCTTCACCTTGGCTGTTCTAGATGCTGGATATGGTATCACATCCTTTCACTTTAGACTGTTTTTTTTTTCTCTTTTTCCTCTGCCTGCTGCTGATGCTGGTGTACTGGCATGTTCCAAAGACAACTTTTGCATGCGTGGCCTGTCTAACTTTTATCCTGATTTAACGAAACGGATCCGTACTTCCTATCAGAGTAAGTTCTATAAAGGTTAGGCAAACAGCTTTATCACAATCACAATATGCCGGACTTAAACCCATATGTTTGTGCTCCGTAATGTGTTTCTTTAAACACATTCAGCATGCATGCAAATTTTTTAAATTTTCTTTTACAAGAAATGTAAACCATGATGAGTGCTGACAATTGTTTTCATTACACCAACATTTCAGGTCTGTTTCTGGTGCCAGTGAAGTCAATGACAAAACTCTCATTGACTTACCATGGTGTTGGGCCTTAAAATGGATTATTCAGCAATGTTAACTTCCTGATGATCATTAACATCCATTGTTATTGTGTTAATTTTAACGTGTATCTACTTATGTGAACAGGTTTCAGAGTAGCAGCCGTGTTAGTCTGTATTCTCAAAAAGAAAAGGAGTACTTGTGGCACCTTAGAGACTAACACATTTATTTGAGCATAATAAGGTCTGTAATCGTGAGCTACAGCTCACTTCATCGGATGCATTCAGTGGAAAATACAGTGCGGAGATTTATATACATAGAGAACATGAAACAATGGGTGTTACCATACACACTGTAACCAGAGTGATCACTTAAGGTGAGCTATTACCAGCAGCAGAGCAGGGTGGAAAAAACCTTTTGTAGTGATAATCAAGGTGGGCCATTTCCAGCAGTTGACAAGAACGTGTGAGGAACAGTGTGGGGGTAGATGACCCATCTACTCCCAGTCTCTTCACGCCAGTTGGAGAACGCTTCAGTCTCTCTGGTCACTTGATTACAGACCTAAAAGTGGCAACAAAAAAACTTCAGAAACAGACTCCAACGAGAGACTGCTGAATTGGAATTAATTTGCAAACTGGATACAATTAACTTAGGCTTGAATAGAGACTGGGAGTGGATGGGTCATTACACAAAGTAAAACTATTTCCCCATGTTTATTCCGCCCCCACCCCCACCCCCCACTGTTCCTCAGACGTTCTTGTCAACTGCTGGAAATGGCCCACCTTGATTATCACTACAAAAGCTTTCCCCCTCCGCCCCCCCCCTCGCTCTCCTGCTGGTAATAGCTCACATTAAGTGATCACTCTGGTTACAGTGTGTATGGTAACACCCATTGTTTCATGTTCTTTATGTATATAAATCTCTCCACTGTATTTTCCACTGAATGTATCCGATGAAGTGAGCTGTAGCTCATGAAAGCTTATGCTCAAATAAATGTGTTAGTCTCTAAGGTGCCACAAGTACTCCTTTTCTTTTTACTTATGTGAAGAATCTCTTATTTTGAGATGGTGCTGCCCCAGTGTAGTTGTAAATAAATTAACTATTCTACTGTTTTAGAACACCAGTGTGGTCTACAGAACTAAGCAAAGGTGTGGGAGCCAGGAATACGAAGTTCTGAGCCTGGCTCTGTACTTGGTTTACTGTGTGGCTGTGGGCAAATGAGCCCATCTGTCTGAGTCTTGGTTTCCACATGTATGAAATAGGTATTATAATACTTATGTATCTCAAAGGAGGGTTGTGAGGATTAGTTAGTTAATATTTGTAATATGCTTTCAAGATGTAAAGTGGAGTATAAATTCTAATTACTGTTTTATACACAGTGTGTGATGCACTAGGCTATAATTCATTTTGCAGAAATGACTTATGAGGCCCTGCTGTGTGCTTCATAGGGTACATCTGCTTTTCAAGCTGGATGTGTAATTTCCAGCTTAAGAAGACATACCCACACTACTTCTGATGGAGTTATCTTGCTAAAAATAGAATGTAGCTGCCACCGTGCAAGCGTCAGGAGGTGCTAGCCACCCTGAGTACATACCTAACATCTTGGACAGGTACATACTCAGGTCAGCTAGCCCCTCCAGCTGCTTGCATCACCTTGGTTACGCTCTGTTTTTAGCTCTCTGGCTCAATCACAGCTGGCACGGATATGTTTTCCCTAGAGCTGGAAGTTACACTGTCCAGTTCAAAGTGTGAACATACCCTTAATGAACTGGCCTCTTGCTCAACTCTTTTTAAACCAGTTTTCATAGAAGAACTGGATAGGCCAATTAAGCTAAGTACTCAAGGAGGGCAAGATCATTAATGGGGAACAGTGGCTTGATAGCCTACTGCAAAGTATTTGTACATAATGCCATTAAAATGTGGTTCTGTGCTTACACTAGATTCCAGTGTACAATATTTATCCCACCCGTAGCAATGCATTTTGTACTGAAAGTGGGTAAAATGTTTGAAGCTTTTAAAAATGTGAACCATTTGTTCACTAAATGTGAGGCCAGTCATAAATCTGGTAACCTGTTTAAAGGAATGTGATTTGTTAAAGGAATAATGCCTATGACATAGAATGTTTTAAAACATAATTGCCCAATTCCTGCTAATTTTATTTGATTTAAAACTGGAAGATGGAGAAACAAGCTGCTACCACAATTTTTTAAAGTATGTATTGTCTGCTTTCCAGCTTCAATACCTAAATCAGAAAAGGCCTCCCTAAAGTCACTCAGGTATCTGGCTGAAAGCTCCCTCCATCATCTGCCTTCTCTGTTTCCTCAGGAATTTTATTTTGTTCATTATTTAACATTTATATTGCAGTATGTGCTGTACAAACATAATAAATGACAGTCCCTGACCCAAAATTGCTTTCAGCCTAAAAGACAAGACATAACAGGTGGGTGAAACAAAGCAGTTGGCAAGGATTGGGAGGGAGAGATGGTGTCACAAAGAAATATAATAGAACGTGCCAGTTTTTAGCTGATCAGTAGTAATGATCACAGCTTTCCACTTGCCTAGCTAATCTCAGGTTCTACTTTACAGTACACCTTACAGAAGAGGTGAGTTTTCAGGAGGATATGGCAATAGCTTTACAAATTTTGATGGGAAGTTTTCCCTACTCATAAGTGGTAGCAAAAGAGAAAGCACAAAAGTGTTTGTTGGAGAACCAGAGAATTGGGAAATTGAGGCTGGCATTATTGGCAGAGCACAGGTGGGAGTCAACCTTGTGGTAGGTTGAGGCCTGAACAGTGGAGACCTTTGTGAGGACAAGGAGAGCTAATGGAAGGACTTAAAGAGGGTATTGACATAATCAGAACAATGAACCAAGAAGCTGATCTTAGAAGTAGTGATTTGAATGGATTTGAGGAAGGCAAGCTTGCAGGCATTGTGGCCAGAAAGGAAGAGATTACAGTAGTCAAGGAGCATGATGATCTGTGCTGGAGAAGAGTTTTGGCAGAGAGGAGAGAGAAGAATGGTTGGATTCTTGGAAGAGATGTGCATCAAGAAGGATCCAGATTTATATGCAACCTGATCTGAAAATCCATGAGGAGATCCAAAAAGACAGAGATTTTAATTTGGATGGAGGGAGATAAGTCCAGAGTGGAGAGGCAAATTTGTGAGTCATCAGCATAAAGATGGTATTCAAAAGCACCCAGAGACAGGGTATAGAGGGAGAAGTGAAAAGGGCCCAGGTAGCCTTCAGTGACCCCCACCAAAAGAGGAAAAGGGAAAGAAGATGACCCACCAAGACGGACACTGAAGGAGATATCCAAGAGGTCAGAGGAAAACCAGGAGAGGACAGAGTCACAGAAACCTAGAGATAACAGGATTTCAAAAGGTTAGCATTGTCAAAGACAGTTGATAAGTCAAGGAGGATGAGGGTGGAGTAGCAGCCTTCATATTTGGCCAAAGAGAGGTCATTGGAGAGTTTGATGAGTGCCATTTCAGTAGACTGTAGGGGGTGGAAACCAGAGTGAAAGGCACCTAGAATGGACTTGGAGAAGAGGAATTTCAGACAGCCGTTGTAGACAGCACACTCAGTGGGTTTGGAGATGAAGGGGGAAGGGACATGGGGTGATACATTTGAAGGGGAAGTGGAATCAAGTCTGGGCTCTTTTTATAGAGAGACCAAAACATATTTATATTGTATGTGGAAGGAACCTGAGGAGAGTAAGAGGTTGAGGAGAAGAGTGAGGACTGGTGTGAGGGTGGCTTTGACTCTGCTTCCAACCCATTGTGTTTTCATTGCAACTGCTGGCAGCCATGTTCCTTTGTAACGAGTGTCACAGTTTCAGAGTAACAGCATCTGTTTCCCTTCCATGGTTCACTCCAGGAGTGCCCAGTCAGGTCTCAGATCTCCAGCTATCACCTGTCTCTGAGCAAGGACCCTGTCCCATTCCCTTCTGACTAGGAGTTTTAAGGCCGCACAGCCCCATGCCACACACAGGGATATCTCCAGTAAGCCAATCTGCCTAATGGCATTTGCTTGCACTGTGCTTTCTCTCCAAAGGCTGTGAACAGTGCATTGCCAGCAGTTACAGAGAAAACATAATAAAAACAATAAACAGATTTAAACATACACTAAACATAACAGGAGTCACCAATCTGTCTGATGGGGCCCTAGTAGGCCATAAACTTTTGCAAGGGTTGGGTCCCCCTTGGACAGAAGGTCCTATTCACTTGCTGTGGATAAATTGGAAAGAGTCCAGCGAAGGGCAACAAAAATTATTAGGGGTCTGGAACACATGACTTATGAGGAGAGGCTGAGGGAACTGGGATTGTTTAGTCTGCAGAAGAGAAGAATGAGGGGGGATTTGATAGCTGCTTTCAACTACCTGAGAGGTGGTTCCAGAGAGGATGGTTCTAGACTATTCTCAGTGGTAGAAGAGGACAGGACAAGGAGTAATGGTCTCAAGTTGCAGTGGGGGAGGTTTAGGTTGGATATTAGGAAAAACTTTTTCACTAGGAGGGAGGTGAAACACTGGAATGCATTGCCTAGGGAGGTGGTGGAATCTCCTTCCTTAGAAGTTTTTAAGGTCAGGCTTGACAAAGCCCTGGCTGGGATGATTTAATTGGGGATTGGTCCTGCTTTTGAGCAGGGGGTTGGACTAGATGACCTCCTGTGAGGTCCCTTCCAACCCTGATATTCTATGATTCTATGATCAGACAGAAGTTCCAAAGTCAGTTTAAATGCAGCCAAAAGCTCATTCTTTGTTGGTCACTGGAAAATCCAGTTTAAAGTAGTATATTCAAGCCTCCCCAGGAGTGGTACCTATCTGGAGATGTTTACAACCCATGTGACTCACCTTAATCACCCCCTTCCCCCTCCCCCCACACACACTGGTTTTGGTTTCTGCAGGAGTTGCAGTAATCCTCCTCCCAGAGTTGCATACAATCTAGATACCAGGACATAAATATAAAACACATGCATTAACCCAGAGTAAAGTGACACAGCCTCACCAATAGAATATCAGAGAACTCACCATACGGGAAGAGAAATCCAGTCTCTTTTAGACCATCTTATCAGACACAGCCTGAGGAAATAGACAGGCTTTGCAAAGTGTCCAGAAGCTCAACAGATGAGGGTATCATTGATCCACTGGAAAAAGCAGGTTTCAGAATCAGGGACGTTTCACTGAGAACTCAGCCTCCAGACATACCAATTTAGAGATCATCAGCAAGTGTCCCAACAAAAAGAAAAAAGGATTGGAGACCCAAATTTTAAGGGTCATTATAGAATAATAATCAACCCCTTGAATTGCAGCTGGAAATAATACTCCCTCCTCACCACATAATGATATTGTGAAAATAAATCAACGTTTGTGAAGCACCCAGATACTAGAGTGATGAGAACCATATAAAAGCCCTGGAGGAAATTAATCATTCTGTCTTTTGAGCCTGATTTGAATAGTGTGCAGTAAATCAGGATAAAACAAAATATTGAATGGATTCTCATTAAGTGAGCACCAGCCATTCTGTACACTAAAAGAGGCAGGGTCCTGTGACAAAAATAGCGTGTGATCATGTAATTAGAGCCTGTATAGAATCAGGTGGCAGTCGGTATCAAGTGGAGTGCCCAGGGGTCGGTCCTGGGGCCGGTTTTGTTCAATATCTTCATAAATGATCTGGAGGATGGTGTGGATTGCATCCTCAGCAAGTTTGCAGATGACACTAAACTGGGAGGAGAGGTAGATACGCTGGAGGGCAGGGATAGGATACAGAGGGACCTACACAAATTGGAGGATTGGGCCAAAAAAAATCTGATGAGGTTCAACAAGGACAAGTGCAGAGTCCTGCACTTAGGACGGAAGAATCCCATGTACCGTTACAGACGAGGGACCGAATGGCTCGGCAGCAGTTCTGCAGAGAAGGACCTAGGGATTACAGTGGACGAGAAGTTGGATATGAGTCAATAGTGTGCCCTTGTTGCCAAGAAGGCCAATGGCATTTTGGGATGTATAAGTAGGGGCATTGCCAGCAGATCGAGGGATGTGATCATTCCCCTCTATTCGACATTGGTGAGGCCTCATCTGGAGTACTATGTCCAGTTTTGGGCCCCACACTACAAGAAGGATGTGGAAAAATTGGAAAGAGTCCAGCGGAGAGCAACAAAAATGATTAGGGGACTGGAACACATGACCTATGAGGAGAGGCTGAGGGAACTGGGGATGTTTAGTCTTCAGAAGAGAAGAATGAGGGGGGATTTGATAGCTGCTTTCAACTACCTGAAAGGGGGTTCCAAAGAGGATGGCTCTAGACTGTTCTCAGTGGTAGCAGATGACAGAACAAGGAGTAATGGTCTCAAGTTGCAGTGGGGGAGATTTAGGTTGGATATTAGGAAAAACTTTTTCACTAGGAGGGTGGTGAAACACTGGAATGCGTTACCTACGGAGGTGGTGGAATCTCCTTCCCTAGAAGTTTTTAAGGTCAGGCTTGACAAAGCCCTGGCTGGGATGATTTAGTCGGGGATCGGTCCTGCTTTGAGCAGGGGGTTGGACTAGATGACCTCCTGAGGTCCCTTCCAACCCTGATATTCTATGATTCTATGATAGAACTGGAAGGGACCTCGAGAGGTCATCTAGTCCAGTCCCCTGCACTCAAGGCAGGACTAAGTATTATCAAGACCATCCCCGACAGGTGTTTGTCCAACCTGCTCTTAAAAATCCCCAATAATGGAGATTCCACAATCTCCCTAGGCAATTTATTGCAATGCTTAACCACTCTGACAGTTAGGAATTTTTTCCTAATGTCCAACCTAAACCGCCCTGGCTGCAATTTTAGCCCATTGCTTCTTGTCCTATCCTCAGTGGTTAAGGAGAACAATTTGTCTCCTCCTCCTTGTAACAACCTTTTATGTACTTGAAAACTGTTATCATGTCCCCTCTCAGTCTTCTCTTCTCCAGACTAAACAAACCCAATTTTTTCAATCTTCCCTCATAGGTTATGTTTTCTAGACCTTTAATCATTTTTGTTGCTCTTCTCTGGACTTTCTCCAATTTGTCCACATCTTTCCTGAAATGTGGCATCCAGAACTGGACACAGTACTCCACTTGAGGCCTAATCAATGCGGAGTAGAGCGGAAGAATTACTTCTCGTGTCTTGCTTACAATACTCCTGCTAAATACATCCCAGAATGATGTTTGCTTTTTTTGCAACAGTGTTACACTGTTGACTCATATTTAGCTTGTGATCCACTATGACCCCCAGATCCCTTTCCGCAGTACTCCTTCCTAGGAAGTCATTTCCCATTTTGTATGTATGCATCTGATTGTTCCTTCCTAAGTGGAGGACTTTGCATTTGTCCTTATTGAATTTCATCCTATTTACTTCAGACCATGTCTCCAGTTTGTCCAGATCATTTTGAATTTTAATCCTATCCTCCAAAGGACTTGCAACCCCTCCCAGCTTGATATCATCTGCAAACTTATCATAATTCATACTTACAAGGGGCAAATTAAGCTGCACAGGGAAACATAATTCTGGCATTTCCTAACTTTGGAGGGCTTGACTTTGCAACCTTAATAGCGTTCTTTGAATGTAGGGTGGGTTTTTTTTTTAGTGTAATATTTATAGTATAGAGACCCCTCACCCCCTTACAAGTGTGTCATCCCGGTCTTTTGCTTTTGAAAAGGGATACCTTTCCTTAACATTCAGATGCAGTTTACAACTTATGACTTAATCATCAGTGGTTATCAACTTTAGATAACCTTGCTCTGGTATATTTTTTTAGTGTGTAATATGTGAGTTAACTTCTTAGTAATTTATCCATTCACACCTTTTTTACCTGAATATCAATTTTATAGTGGAAGGATATGCACCATCTTAACACTGAATTACTTTATACATCAGGCATACACTGGTAAATAAGTCATGAGTATAAAACATAGGTAAAAATGTTGAAAGTCCTTTCATTTCCCCACTGAAACAAGTAAATACTACTATTGTTCCTGGATATCAAAATATATATAGTAATCCATAAATCAGGAGAATATTTACATTTACATTTGCACGGATAAGCACTCAAGTCGTTACCTAACTCTGCACTTTATGCTTATTCATTACAATATATTTACAAGATTACCTCCTATTTCATAAATACAGTGCAATATAGAATATTTCTACATTGAATAAAGACATCATCTTGTAACTATTTTCAATTTTTATACTTTATCTTAATTTCAGTGCTACAACAGTCCAATATGTCTTTATTGACATAGAATAAAATTTTCCAAAGCACCTACGTGCTTTTCTTTTCTCCTAAGTTATTTAGGAGCCAATGTCCCATTGAAAATCATTGGATTTTGCTTCTTAAATAACTTAGGCATTTTTTAAAATTCCACTCAGACTTTATTCTGTAATAAGTTCTTTTCTCCCTAAGGTATATATTTTAATGATTTTTGTCTTCCCCTGTGTATTCTACATTTTCTTTTCAACCACCAGTGTAGTCTTCTTTTGGTGCAATTCAGAGCATGAGCAAGTTGATGGCAAAGCTAAAATATCTGTTACTGTTGATGATCTGTATATGCTAGCAAATATTAACTGTTTCCCTATTTTATAATTAATATATTGCTGTTTGTATAAGAACCATGTCCAGTGTAATTAATATATTGTTACAAGATGCTATACATGTGTGACTAATATGAATAATTGTACACTGAAACTTTATACAGTTTTAAATATATTCAAATATATTACATTTTAAAGTATATTAACAGCACATCATAATGTCTACACACCAGCGAGAAAAGGTTAAGAGTTTTTATTTTTTAAGACAAAAAGCATTTTTTAAAGGAGCTTTGCACTTCCAGGTCTTTCAACAAAGTGGCAATAATGTGGAATGATTTGACTAGACAACATTGTTTCACACACCTTAGAAAGCCCACAGAAAGGAATCCTGCTCTGTGACTCAGGAGCTACGCAGCTGAGGAAGGTGGAAAGCACCTTTCCCAGATGCATAACTCCTAAGGTCCATCAGAGTGGTCCTCTTTCCAGCAAATCTTACAAAGTGCACAGCAGCTAATCCTAGCCCCTTCAAACTTTCAAGAAACTCTTTGGGGAAGGAACCCTCTTTTTGTTATGTTTGTACAATGCCTAGCAGTGTGGGGCAGGGACCTCTAAGTGCTACCACAATACATATGATAAATAATTAGCTGTTAGCCATGTATGTAAACACAGCACAAACTTTTACTCATCCTTAGCTATATACAGTACAGACAAAAAATCTGGTACACAATGTGCTGTGCACTTTCACAAGATCATAACTTGGTAAAATCAAAATTACCTAAAACATTAAAAAGCACATCTTCTCAAAGATGGAGGGAAGGAAGGGGTTTTTTTTTCATTCTACTTGAACTCAAAATTTGCTGAATAATTTCTTCTCAAGTTTTCCAAAAATTTCAGCTCTGGGCAGAGATTGAGCCTCAGAAATTTCTATGTGAAAATTAAAAATTTCAGAAAAAGTTCTCAACAACTGACATCAGGACCTTAGTTTGGAACAGAAATGTAACCATGATTGTAATGGTCACTGTTATTCCTTCTATAATGTAATTTTAGTGTCTATTCTCCTGAGATTTCCTAAAGAAAGGTGGTTCAGAGAGGGGTGACAAGGAAGACTAAGTACAAAGACAAACTCTCATAGGAAGAGACTTTAAAATTTTTTTAACTGTTTACTTTAAAAAGGAGGCAAAAATAGAGGGGACATGATAATATATATGTAGAAGATAATGAATGGTATCGAGAAGGCAGGTATGAAGTTATGATGTTCTTATCATACAACAGAAGAACAAGGGGATACTCAATAAAACTGAAAGGTAGCAAATTCAAAACTGATAAAAGGAAATACTTTTTCAATCGAGGTATAATTAGACTGTGGAACTCATTGCTACATGATGTAATGAGGTCAAGAATTTACTAGATTCAAAGAGCGATTGGATCATTCTATCAGAGTTATAATAGTTTATGCAAAAAGGACTTTGGAAGCAAAAAAATGTCATGCTTCAGCACTTAAACCAGTCTCTAACCAGTGAAGATTAGAATAAGACCTTCATGCAGAGCAAATTAACCCACAGCTGTCTGCTATAGGGTTTTTTGCATCTTTCTCTGAAGCATCTGGTGCTGGTCATTGTCAGAGACAAGATTCTGGACTGGATGGACCACGGGTCTGATCCATTATGGCAATTCCTATGTTTCTACATTATAGAACACCATATTTTTGTTGTAGGTTGGCACAATGGTGATAAAGATAAGGGAACAGTTACAATCTAATTATATTTGCTTTGTAAGTTTTTCAGAATGGTAACGTGTATTAATGTGTTTTGGTGTGTTTCCTTTATTTTTAGTGGCTGTATTGTTTACACTAACACTGACTTTCATATAAAATGTGTTATACTCAGTAACAAAATCTCATATTGATATGTCACCAACTGTACAAGATTTAGCAAACTTACCATAAACACAAGTGAATCACAACAGAATGATATTCTTACAACTTGAACAGTTGCAAATACTGGTATTGTCAGAGGGCTTTTATGGGGATTTTTACTTTACTTATCTAAAGCCTTTTGGAGTAGATGTAAACCATTCTCTGAATTATGTCTCTTAAAGGCCTTTAATAAATCTGATGTTACTAAGCAACTACAAGTGTTGTATGTTAGTGTCACAGTAATAGGGCTAACTACATCTCTGTCCCCTTCCTGGTTTCTCTGAGCACACATCCTCATGTGTTTGGCCTCATGCTTTTACATCTCTTTTGGCAGAATTTTGCAAATCTCCCACTCTTAGATTGGGCCCTGGATTGCAGTACCCTGTATATCCACCAACTTTACCCTGCAGGTCTGTCTGCATTCAAGCACCTGCCGTTCTTTCTTTTGAGACCTATGCTCCGTGGTACATAATTGACCAAACAACCTCCTTAAAAACCAAAGCATTGCTTATTTTGTTGTAAGAACAAAGCTTTTAGAGAAAAAGGATTTTGAAGCAACAAACAGTCTAAACAATTGTCTATATTAGCTAGAGCCCTGCCATCCTGTGATGGAGACATGAGCAGGCCTAGCTTCTCCTGAGCTTGTGGGCCTTGATTCTTCAGGTCAAAATCAGTCCTCAGCAGGAGACAGAGGCAAACTCATCAAAGCTAATAGTTCTAGCATTGTCCCTTAACCACTGTTAAGTGTTTACTAAGGTGGCTGTCTTAAGCTATTCTTTTTCTTCCTGCCTGTATTCCCATACAGCTCTCTAATAAATTACACAATAGAGTCATACAGCAAACATCCCAATAATCAGGCCAACATACAACATTCATAAATTATCACAAAGCAGCTTCACATTTGTCACAGTTAGGTACTGTTCAAGTACATTGACTAGCTCTGTAGCTTATTAAATTGCAAAAATATCTTTGACTTGAAGTTAACTGGAGCTGCAGGTGTTCAGCACTTCCGAAAATCCGACCAATTTTATTTAGGAATGTAATTATGGATGTAGGACCCCAGCTTCAGTAACTCTGGTTTGAAAATGTTGGCCATAATTCTTACAAAAATGACCAAGTCAGACATGAACACATTTTCAAAACCGGTATCTGATTCTGAGCCTGCAGTTTTGTAGCTCCAAGCAGGTGCAAACAATATAGTTTATAGGCTTCATATAAAATCAGGTGCCTATGTTTGATCATACTTCCATGATTAATTGGATACAGAGTTGCTTGAAAGTGAAAAGTTAGAGGCAGTGCTCAGGGTCTTTGATCCTAAACACTAAGATCTTGATAGTGATATTCCCCTGTGCAAGAGTTGGACATAATTGTAGTCCTAGCACTACTAGGTTGATTTAGGTTGAATTTTTTTTTAAATTCTCCCTTTGTTATTCTAGCACTGGAATAACTCCACCAGTGATAGCAGCTGTGGAAGACGAGTCACTGTATTTTTGGCTCTGTGTATATCCCTGTTCCGAGCAGATCTAGATTATGTGGTAGTAAAAACGCCAGCAGCCAGACCACGCTAGCATTCCCACTGTTAACACCAGCGGGGCCAGATATGGTGGGAAATTTTACAGCAAATCTTGAGTGTAGACAGCTTTCTATAGAGTAGGGCCTCAGATGGGGGGAGTCCATAGCCCTGTGCAAATGGGAGTGAATGTGGTGTTGCAAGAGGCCCCAATGGGAAGTCGTAATTCTGCATTGTCCACACTGCAGTGTGTGGTTTACTATCACAACTAAATCCCTAAACAGTGTCCATGTGTGTTTAAAACAAATGTATAAACTATCTTGCATCATAAACATTCACTGTTACTTTCAGATAGCATTACCATCATCTTTACATTTATTTCTCAATATTAACCATCATGTGTGAATAAATCTAAAGAACCTGATATTTAAATGACAGGTTTCAGAGTAGCAGCCGTGTTAGTCTGTATTCGCAAAAAGAAAAGGAGTACTTGTGGCACCTTAGAGACTAATTTCTTTCCCACCTGAGTATTTTTTTTCTTTCCGCAGAAGTTGAAAATATGCAGAATTATTTTCATATCAATTTGACAAGAATGAGTAGGGCTGAGTCATACCACAGCCATTTAACTTTCAAGCTTTATTTACATGGTCTCATTTATTATGTGAAGTCAGCCAAGAAAGTTGAAGTGCACCCTGCTAGATTTTAACTTAACTTTTTAACTCAATTTTTTTCAGGCCTGACTGAACTCACTGACAGTCCAGTTTCCCTGGAGCTAGAGCGTTGCAAGTCTCCCACTTCAGGTAAAGGTGATTGGTATCTCTTCCTGCTAGCTGTATGAGCCGTTCATGTCATGCATTTCTGTGTTTCATTAATCCCTTGGAAGTGAAGTACATAGTCATTTACATTTGTAAACAGAAGATTTTGTTTAGAGCGGAGAGCTTGCTACATATCAAAGCATGATGCTAAGACAGTACATTTAAATTAAAGAAAAGGTAAATTGAGGATGGTGTGTGGTGGGGGAAAGAGGGATGAAATCATTTGAACTGACAGTTTCTTGAAGGACAATATTCCTGTATTTCACATTGACTCTCTCAATTTTTTTGTTAGAGAATAATTCTTCAGATCATTAGAGAGGGCTTTCTAACTGACCTTTTTAAGTGATGTTTTCAAAATAGGGTGACTCTGTGGGTTTTTTTATTATATAATAATTTGAAATGTTGTGATTTGGCGATGGTAAATTTTAACTCTTGGAAGTCGCTGATGTCTAAAGAGCTTCTAGAATTTTGTTATAGAAACATATCAAAGAAAACTCAATCACACCAGCCTCCATCTCTGAAAACCACGGGTTGTCTACCATCACTAATAGAAATTAGTGGCAAAATTGGCCTGGAAGTAGGAGTGTCACAGTTCAGAGCAATTTCCCCTCGGTGGTTCAGCAAGGGCACTCACTTTCAGCTTCGTGCTCCCCAGCCATTGCCTTTCTGTGTGGAGTCCTGCATCTCTCTTCCTTTTGACTGAGGTATTGCTAGGCTGCTCCATTCCCTGCTTTCCATATGTCTTTCCCAGCATAGACATGTTGCCCAATAACACCTGCTTACTTGCTTTCAGAAACAATTAGCAGGTGCAACTGGTTCAGTTCTAAATACCACACAGTTCTTTCTATACAAGGCTATTTTAGTCTTAAGGTAGAAGCGTTACAGAGAAAATGGTAAAAACAAGAAAAGGACCTACGCACATGCTAATAAGTTTACCAGAGTTAACCCCAATCCTAATGGATTCTAGCAGGCTCAGTCCTTCCGACTGGCCCTGAGCCAGTTTAAAACCAGGCTATTTATCCAAAACCTCTTTCTATATCTGAGAGTCCCTGGAGAATCCAGTTTGAATTAGTATATACGTACCTTTCCAAGGGGGTGGCTTCTCTGAAGATGTTACAACCTGAGTGAATTTGCCTAATCACCTCCTGCTTTTCTCCTGTTTACCCTTCCCATGGAAATATGAGCAATTCCACAGTAACACATACACAATTGCATTTTTAAATCAGTGAACTCCAAAGACATTGAAACTAATTCAATAAGGTTTAACTTAATTCAGTAAAATTCATTCAGGATATTGCTATAAATTGTCAGTCTGTCAAGCAAGTTCAGCTCTTTCCCTAGGAACTTCTTTTGTAATTGTCTAGTCAGTGTTGATCTGTCCCAGCATGGGCTCACTGTCTTAAAGGAGCATTGCCTAGCACTGTCTTCTAATAGCTGGTCCTTTAAATTTGGTGGAGAGAAGCAGCTACAGCCCTAAGGTGGCCATTTTGCCTCTGGGGCTGCAAACAGCAATTCCTTTCCATCCATCTGGTAAGTATTTTTAGCTACTATCCTATTTTCTCTTTCTCTTATTCATGAGGAGGTAAACATCCACAAACATGCTCTTCAAATCTTCAGCCTTTGGCTCCCATATTTTATTAAACTTTAAAGGGACGTGGTCACTCCAAATCTGGCCCAGCAATTAGTATGTTACAAAACCTAAGACCAATATAAAAGTTTAAATGGCATTTTTAAAACTGCAACAGAATTAGTTATTTTAAAAAAAGAAACAGTCTCTGTAGTATTTTTAACTTAAACTTTGCAGATCTGAAAACATGAAAGTGAAACTGGATAGAACAGTATTGTCAGCCCCCCAGAAATTAAAATCACGAGTTAGGCCCCCCCAAACTAGAGAAATTGGCTTAAAAATAACAAATTTGGGACTCTTTTTATTTACCTTCTGTTTTTTGAGCCAGTGGGGTTTGCATTTTCAAACTTTTCTCTGCAGCCATTGAGACTAGAAATTTACTTTCTCTTTTCAATATTAAATGAGATTCTCACGTAGGCCTCAACCTTGCAAATACTTATGCATGTGCTTAACTCTTGTAGGGATGAGGTGCCATTGGGACTACTTATGGTAGTAAAGTTAAGTGCATTTTTTTCTAATGCTGTCCAAAACTATCTGCTTTAGATCAGTTGATTTGCAGTTATTTTGCACTGGAGCTTACATTTGTTCCACTGTTTGTCTTTTTGGAAAGCAGTAGTCAGGGCAAACCATGACTTTTTTTATGCATGTTACCTATCTTAGTTCTTCTAAGCACACCAATATTTATTGTATTTATGTCTTTGAAATGTAAAACTTAGTCACCAGCTGAAATTTTATTGGCAGTGGCTGTCATTCTGAAATACCTCTGGTTTAAAGTAAAATGTTTTTTTCATATGAGCCTATTTAATATGTCAGAAAGGGTAGTGGATTTGAAAATGCAAAGATGGTTCTATTTCAGTATATCAGCTGCAGAAATGGGCAAGTCTGGGGCCCCTCACACTTGGAGTAACTAAACTATGAAAATGGGATTTCCAGGGAATTTATGAGTGGAAATCTGCAAGAACCGTTGAGAAGCTTAATGTAGTCTCAGGGCTTCAATAACCCTTGTAATTATTGGTCCTTGCTTTTCTTGAGGAGATGATTGGTAAATCTGCATTGTTATGGATTCACTAACCACAATCCCGCTAGTCCCCCTTTGATCCCCACAGCATTCATTTGACGTGGCACACAAGGAGCCCATGGAACTAGGCTCCATAGCAGTCTCTGCACAGTCCTCTCCACAGAAGAGGCAGTAGGACTTGGTCCTCCACAAATACATCAGAATCAGAAAGTAGATTCAGAGGGCCAGAGTCACTTTCACTGATGCAAGAGGGTGCAAATTTCTCTTCTTGGGCATAGTGAACGACTCCCAATTTCACCTCCAGAACAAAACATGTGGCTGGATTCTGTCAAGAATCCAGGGTCCTTTCAGTTGCAGCCAGGCCTCCATAAGAACTCTCCTGATGGGGGCTGCTTGGATAAATCACATATCCTGCCATGCCTGACTCCTGGTTTGATCCTATCCAGTGCTTTGGCTGCAATGGCAAACTCCAGGTTCCCCTGAAAAATGGTACTTGCAGCATCAAACCCTGCTCCTTGTGGATTTTGTACTTCTGCCCCTTGATACTAATAGTGTAACATCAGGACTATTAAATATAGTTTAACCCAGGAACACTCAAGAATTCCATACAATTATTTGTTTAAACTCCTATTTTTCCACCATTTGTCATTTGTCACTGATGACTCTACTTGTAGAGCCTGTGCTGTGAATATTAGAACCCTGAGTTAACGATGCAGCTCTGACAGAATACTCCTTATTTTATACATGATGACAGGTTTCAGAGTAACAGCCGTGTTAGTCTGTATTAGCAAAAAGAAAAGGAGTACTTGTGGCACCTTAGAGACTAACCAATTTATTTGAGCATGAGCTTTCGTGAGCTACAGCTCACTTCATCGGATGCATACTGTGGAAACTGCAGAAGACGTTATATACACAGAGGCCATGAAACAATACCTTCTCCCACCCCACTCTCCTGCTGGTAATAGCTTATCTAAAGTGATCATCAAGTTGGGCCATTTCCAGCACAAATCCAGGTTTTCTCACCCTCTGCCCCCCCCCCCCCACAAACTCACTCTCCTGCTGGTAATAGCCCATCCAAAGTGACCGCTCTCTTTAAAATGTGTATGATAATCAAGGTGGGCCATTTCCAGCACAAATCCAGGTTTTCTCACCCTCCCACCCACCCCCCTCCAAAAACCACACACACAAACTCACTCTCCTGCTGGTAATAGCTCATCCAAAGTGACCACTCTCCCTACAATGTGCATGATAATCAAGGTGGGCCATTTCCAGCACAAATCCAGGTTTTCTCACACACACCCCCCCCACACACAAACTCACTCTCCTGCTGGCAATAGCTCATCCAAACTGACCACTCTCCTTACAATGTGCATGATAATCCAGGTGGGCCATTTCCAGCATAAATCCAAGTTTAACCAGAACGTCGGGGGGGGGGGGGTAGAAAAAAACAAGGGGAAATAGGCTACCTTGCATAATGACTTAGCCACTCCCAGTCTCTATTTAAGCCTAAATTAATAGTATCCAATTTGCAAATGAATTCCAATTCAGCAGTTTCTCGCTGGAGTCTGGATTTGAAGTTTTTTTGTTTTAAGATAGCGACCTTCATGTCTGTGATTGCGTGACCAGAGAGATTGAAGTGTTCTCCGACTGGTTTATGAATGTTATAATTCTTGACATCTGATTTGTGTCCATTTATTCTTTTACGTAGAGATTGTCCAGTTTGACCAATGTACATGGCAGAGGGGCATTGCTGGCACATGATGGCATATATCACATTGGTGGATGTGCAGGTGAACGAGCCTCTGATAGTGTGGCTGATGTTATTAGGCCCTATGACGGTGTCCCCTGAATAGATATGTGGGCACAGTTGGCAACGGGCTTTGTTGCAAGGATAGGTTCCTGGGTTAGTGGTTCTGTTGTGTGGTATGTGGTTGTTGGTGAGTATTTGCTTCAGGTTGGGGGGCTGTCTGTAGGCAAGGACTGGCCTGTCTCCCAAGGTTTGTGAGAGTGTTGGGTCATCCTTCAGGATAGGTTGTAGATCCTTAATAATGCGTTGGAGGGGTTTTAGTTGGGGGCTGAAGGTGACGGCTAGAGGCGTTCTGTTATTTTCTTTGTTAGGCCTGTCCTGTAGTAGATGACTTCTGGGAACTCTTCTGGCTCTATCAATCTGTTTCTTCACTTCCGCAGGTGGGTATTGTAGTTGTAAGAATGCTTGATAGAGATCCTGTAGGTGTTTGTCTCTGTCTGAGGGGTTGGAGCAAATGCGGTTGTATCGCAGAGCTTGGCTGTAGACGATGGATCGTGTGGTGTGGTCAGGGTGAAAGCTGGAGGCATGTAGGTAGGAATAGCGGTCAGTAGGTTTCCAGTATAGGGTGGTGTTTATGTGACCATTGTTTATTAGCACTGTAGTGTCCAGGAAGTGGATCTCTTGTGTGGACTGGACCAGGCTGAGGTTGATGGTGGGATGGAAATTGTTGAAATCATAGTGGAATTCCTCAAGGGCTTCTTTTCCATGGGTCCAGATGATGAAGATGTCATCAATATAGCGCAAGTAGAGTAGGGGCGTTAGGGGACGAGAGCTGAGGAAGCGTTGTTCTAAGTGAGCCATAAAAATGTTGGCATACTGTGGGGCCATGCGGGTACTCATAGCAGTGCCGCTGATCTGAAGGTATACATTGTCCCCAAATGTGAAATAGTTATGGGTAAGGACAAAGTCACAAAGTTCAGCCACAAGTTAGCCGTGACATTATTGGGGATAGTGTTCTTGATGGCTTGTAGTCCATCTTTGTGTGGAATGTTGGTGTAGAGGGCTTCTGCATCCATAGTGGCCAGGATGGTGTTATCAGGAAGATCACCGATGGATTGTAGTTTCCTCAGGAAGTCAGTGGTGTCTCGAAGGTAGCTGGGAGTGCTGGTAGCGTAGGGCCTGAGGAGGGGGTCTACATAGCCAGACAATCCTGCTGTCAGGGTGCCATGCCTGAGATGATGGGGTGCCCAGGATTTCCAGGTTTATGGATCTTGGGTAGTAGATAGAATATCCCAGGTCGGGGTTCCAGGGGTGTGTCTGTGCGGATTTGATCTTGTGCTTTTTCAGGGAGTTTCTTGAGCAAATGCTGTAGTTTCTTTTGGTAACTCTCAGTGGGATCATAGGGTAATGGCTTGTAGAAAGTGGTGTTGGAGCAGCCTCTTGTTCATATTCCGACCTATTCATGATGACAACAGCACCTCCTTTGTCAGCCTTTTTGATTATGATGTCAGAGTTGTTTCTGAGGCTGTGGATGGCATTGTGTTCTGCACGGCTGAGGTTATGGGGCAAGTGATGCTGCTTTTCCACAATTTCAGCCCGTGCACGTCGGCGGAAGCAGTCTATGTAGAAGTCCAGTCTGCTGTTTCGACCTTCAGGAGGAGTCCACCTAGAATCCTTCTTTTTGTAATGTTGGTAGGGAGGCCTCTGTGGATTAGAATGTTGTTCAGAGGTATTTTGGAAATATTCCTTGAGTCGTAGATGTCGAAAATAGGATTCTAGGTCACCACAGAACTGTATCATGTTCGTGGGGGTGGAGGGGCAGAAGGAGAGGCCCCGAGATAAGACAGCTGCTTCTGCTGGGCTGAGAGTATAGTTGGATAGGTTAACAATATTGCTGGGTGGGTTGAGGGAACCATTGCTGTGGCCCCTTGTAGCATGTAGTAGTTTAGAAAGTTTAGTGTCCTTTTTCTTTTGTAGAGAAACAAAGTATGCGTTGTAAATGGCTTCTCTAGTTTTAGTAAAATCCAGCCAAGAGGAAGTTTGTGTGGAAGGTTGGTTTTTTATGAGAGTATCCATTTTTGAGAGCTCATTCTTAATCTTTCCCTGTTTGCTGTAGAGGATGTTGATCAGGTGATTCCGCAGTTTCTTTGAGAGCGTGTGGCACAAGCTGTCAGCATAGTCTGTGTGGTATGTAGATTGTAATGGATTTGTAATGGATTTGTGTGTGTATGGGGGTGGGGGGGTGAGAAAACCTATATTTGTACTGGAAATGGCCCACCTTGATTATCATGCACATTGTAGGGAGAGTGGTCGCTTTGGATGAGCTATTACCAGCAGGAGAGTGAGTTTGTGTGTGTGGTTTTTGGAGGGGGGTGGGAGGGTGAGAAAACCTGGATTTGTGCTGGAAATGGCCCAACTTGATGATCACTTTAGATAAGCTATTACCAGCAGGAGAGTGGGGTGGGAGGAGGTATTGTTTCATGGTCTCTGTGTATATAATGTCTTCTGCAGTTTCCACAGTATGCATCCGACGAAGTGAGCTGTAGCTCACGAAAGCTCATGCTCAAATAAATTGGTTAGTCTCTAAGGTGCCACAAGTACTCCTTTTCTTTATACATGATGACAGTGTCCTAGTTACAGTACAAATCCAACCTGTTCCAGTAGGCAATAATTTAAACCTCTTACATGAGATTATCTTTTGACTTAGCCCTGTTGTATGATTTTAGAGGCCACAGAGGTGCAGTGAATAAAACTGGAAAATCAAAAGGCTATCCTGAATACCCTTTGGACTAGAACATAGAATTACATGGCTTGAGGGAAGGATTTCTCAACCTCAGTGTACCACATACTGTCTTTTGAGTAATGGAAAAAAATTCAAGCCCACATTTCGATGGGGTTTGGCAGGAGAGATGGAGAACAGTCTTTTTGCTGGTATGCCCGTGGAATTTGATTAGCATTTAAATGCTAGTGTTGGATTCATGATACTGTAGATAGATGGGAAATGAACTTTAACAAAACAATTTGGAAAATTCTGTTTGTATGTGGATACCTGGGTTGTGGCAGATTGCACAAAAAGTCTTCTTTTAATGGAAACATGAATTAGTAAAAATTGCAGAATGTAAACAGTTCTCTTTTTAAATGTCTCTCTCACGATGACAGTATGGTTTACCATACAGTGACATTTGATTGATTTATTGCCTGTTTAAAAATCTCAGACAGTGGAAAGAAATATGTTGATTGATGTTTTGAGCTCGCTCTTTGTGGGTGTTATTATGATGCCTTATTTTAACTCAGGAGTGCAAGATTCATTCTTAGAATGAAGATAGCCAAATTACATTTTTATTTATCGTCTGTGATTTGGAGTTCAAAAGTTAAGTCTGTATACTACCTTCACTCTACCGTTGGAACTGTTAGTGCTCAGTATTGCTCTGAAAAACCAGGCTATAAACTCTGAGGCTTCAGATGAAACTTTTATGCCATGAATAAAGTAAACAGGGCTCTGCATGAACCCATACATAACAGATTTTAGGATCAGTGCCTTATTTAGTAAACTTACTATTTTTCACCATACCTCATTAAGGAAAATTGATTCAGGAACTTTTAGGAACAGATATTTCTGTCCCTTGTTTATTTGGCTATATGTACACTAAGTTATAACAATTAGACATGCAACTGAGAGCACATATACACACACACACACACAGATAATTCAGTAGATAATTGAAATTTACAGATAGGCAAAGTAAAGAAAAATGCTGCTTGGGAACTTAGAGTTCGATTTAAGGATATTTATTTTGTATATTTTGACATGTGATGTTGACAGTTTTTGTTTCAGTGGTTATAAAGTTTTAACTTTTTGAATCTCAGTATCTACGATAAATAATTATTGTCTGACCCTCCATATTCTGAATTCCATAATTTTCCACCAGTGTAAACATTTAAATCAATAAAAATCAAATAAAATGCTTAAAAGTAAACATCAATATTAGCCATCAAACTTATAAAAAATTAAAAATCAAATTCTGCCAGGCCTATTTAAGTGTCATCATTAGGTGTGTGAAGGAGCAGAGAAACTGCTACCGTGCATAGCAGGGGTTAAAGAAAACCTGCGGGTTCAGCTAGCCCCACCCTGCTATACCTGCAGCCAATGCCAGGCCTGGGATTTGGCTCAAATTAAAAATAAAACTCTTGTGGCAGAGACCAAGCAAAGAAGCTGTCAGAGCAAAAAATAAATATTTTAAAACATTTGAGCACATGAGAACATGAGATTAGAATATAAAATATTTTGTAATTTGATTACAGTTGGCAGCACTAGGCATAACCATTTTTATAGTGTTAGAAGGAACCCCTTGCTAGGTTTAATGGTTATGTTAATCATTCTGAAGTTCGGAATCTTATCCGAGCCTACTTCAATTATCAATATCTGAGTCTGCAAAATTTGACTGGAAATCGAATGACAACAGGCTTTCTTATGAGATTCCAAGTAACAGAAGAGCAGCAGTAGTGATTGCATAATTGCGGTTATAACTAGCTTTCCAATAAAACTGGTTTTTCAAATCTTTCCACCATACAACCTCAAAAATTTCTTCTGGAAGGAACTTATTTTATGTAAGGGCTTCTCCTGTTGTCTATTTTTTCTTTTCTTTTTTCTTTATTTTTTTAGGGAAGTCTGAGCTTAATTTGACAAGATATTTAAGAACTATGAGTGTTTTGTCACTCCCTGAAACGTCTCTTATATTTTTAACCTGCCAAAATAGCTAGGAGTAGAAAATTCACACATATTTCCCTTTCCAGTCTCACAGGGCATTGTGATAGTTTCTAAACTGGTTTGAGATCAGATGAAATGTGCTATAGATGCACAAGCCAAGATTTTCAAACACAGGTGCCTCATATTTTAGGTTCGTCAGTTTATAGTAAGGCAACTAAATAAGTTGCCTGATTTTAAGGTCTGCACAGCCATAAGCTGCAGTTGAGAAAATCAGCAATAAGAATTCAGCTTATTTTGAAAGCTGTTAAATTCTTAGTCTTAGTTATGTCCTTTGGCAGTGAGTTTCACCTGCTAATATTGCATTGAGTAAAAACAATTCCTTTTATCAGTTTTAAATGTTCTGACTTTCAATATCAACAGTTTGGGACAGGGAGTGAAGAATGCCATATGCAATTGAATCTGCAAGGAGAATTTAGCCAATAGGGTTAGACCCCCTAATTTAAGAAACATTCTATAGGAATTTTAATAACTACAGATGATCGAGAACTCTGTTTTACATTTCACTCAAAATATAGCACCTCCAGCAGACTAGAGTTTCACCCCCACCCCACTGTGCTAGGGAATTCATTCAGCACTGAGGGCTTGTCTGCGCTACCAGCTGGATCAACGGGCAGTGATTAATCCAGCAAGGGTCGATTTATTGTGACTTGTATAGATGCGATAAATCGACCGCCGATCATCCTAGTGTCGAGTCCAGTACTCCACCTCAACAAGAAGCACAAGGGAAATGGACGGGAGAGCATCTCCCATCGACACACCTCAGTGAAGACACTGCAGTAAGTAGGATCTAAGTACGTTGACTTCCGTTATGTTATTCACGTAGCTGAAGTTGCATAATTTAGATCGATCCTTCCCTCCGCGCCCCGTAGTGTAGACCAGCTCTGAGTAAGACGGGAGAGTACTACCTAATGAATCACCAATGCCAATTCCATCCAGGTAGAGATAGTCTTTGACCGTGTTTCTGTTGTGAAATCTGACAGAATAACAACACAAAATGTCATGGCTGCAAGCACATCTTTGTCTGTTGAAACCTATAATTTTAAAAGAATAGTTGTATTACTCAGAGTTTATACTAATTCCTTCAAAGCTTAAACCCAATCAGTTTTCTTGCCCTTGTTTCCCCTCTGTACTTTGGTTTCTTGTTGTAGATCTACTCATGAGTGGAGTGTGCTATTGTTAAGTCTCCAGTGTAATCTTCGCACCACAGGAATAGTACCTATAATACTGAAATCGGATATGTTAAAACTGTACAGCTGGTATATCAAAGCCTAGCTGATGCCAGTAGAGCTGTGCAAATAATTGATTTTTTTGGTTCAGTGGCCAAACTGAATTTTTTTTTTTAAAGTTGCTTCAGGTGAAAAGAAAGAAAAGAAAAAAATGTGAATTTTTCAGCAAACCAAAAAAGTAGAGACCTCACACGTCACCCTTTGGCGAATTAATATGCATGTACCTGATGCCGGGGTTCCCTGTAAAATCCTATGCACCCACTGTTTCCTCAGCCACACACCCGGCCCAGCTCTGACCCAGCCAGCACACTACAATTAAGAGCAGGCACAAGCAACATGAGTGGCTAACTGCCCCAAGTATGTGCCTTGCATATCAGATGGGTATATACTTGGGGCAGCTACTCCCGTGTGCCACCACAGTTACACTTCATTTTTAACACACTGGCTCAATAAGAGCTAGCATGGGAATGTCTCCATGAGCTGGGAATTACACTTCCAACTTGAAGTGTACACATACCCAAAGTCTGGTCGTCTTCTCTTTCCTCAGGACCAAAGCAGGCCATGCCAGTGCTGGTGCTTATCGCTGTTCCTACACAAGAGAGGGCTATGCATTCTCTCTCTCTTCCCTTGGGATCTGGAGGAAAGAGTATATGGTGGCAGCCCAAAAACAGGAAGGGTTTTTGAAAGGGAGATATACGTAAACACACTTATCAGCACTCCATATGGTCTCTCTGCAAGCAAAGATTGTTGAGGACCAACTAGTTAAGCACTGGGTATGCTGCTGAACAAATCAACAGAATCTACTCCCAGTGTGTTTCTGAGTCAATACATAAGTAGCAGTGTTCAGATTATTTATCCAAATGTGAATATTACTAATATTTTTGATATTCATAATACTTGATTCTGTTCGCTTCCCCACAGCCCTGTTCTGCTTGTCCTGCATTTGACTGTTGCAGTGTTTAAAATTAAACCACCAAATAAATTGATTTAAGAAATCCTTTGAATTGATGCAGCATGACTTTGAGACTTTAGCATAGAATATAAGACAATCCAAACTATGAAAATAACTACTGTTGGGTAGTGAGTGATACTATTTGGGTCAGCCATATTTTACTGCACTTTTCCCAAATATTTAAATCACCTTTTACCTTGTCTCAGACAATAGCTGTGAAGGAAAACATTTCTCTTTTGAAAAGTGTGAAGCAAACCTATACTGGAGAATGAGACCGATATCAAAGAATTGAACCATATCACATGGTGTAGGGGAGTCATTGCTTTATTAGAATGACTGAATATGTTTTAATATAATGCAGATGAACACAGATTCTTAAAGCTTTTTGTTGACAGTCTAGGACTTGACAATTCTAAAAGCAAAAGGGCGATGCTTGGTGTGCACCTTTCATTGTAAGTCAGTGCCACAGCTATTTCATGACAAGGCTGGTATCTAAATTCTGTGGACAAACAGGAGAGTTGAGATTGTGTGTGGGTGAGGTGAGTTCTTTATTGTTGAGAATCCTGGCAGATTTCCCCACTTTCAGCATAAGAGAAAGGTGAATTAATTACTTCTGATAGTTATTTTCTGAGGGTTTAGTTCCTTGCTTAAATCCACAATTACCCTGTCACTTCACCTTGAGACCTGAAAACTGCCTTGACCTGGTTTCTTCTAGCCCAGGTCATTTGGAACCATTAGTCAGGAAGAAACTGAGAATTAAAGAATGTGCCAAAATATGTATGCCTGTCCCTCTTTCTGTCATGACAAGATTTTTACAGCACTCTTCAACAATGTGGCCCAAGAACGTGAATTGGTATAACAAGATACTAGGCCAAACTTTGCTCTTAGTTACCCTGTGCAACCTCCGATAAAAACAGAGGGAAATGGCACATGAGAGCAGGGAAGCTAAAATGCAGTGGTCAGAGAGGAAAACATCATGAGAGAGAGGAAGGAAGGAGAGAGGAGGAACACAGATGCAGATATTTGATCAGTCTGCCAGTTTTTATAGAATTACATCTTAAAAATTATTTCACGTGTTTCCCCCCCAACTGAAGAGTATGCAGGGTGAAAACATTCTGGTTGTGACTTCCTGCCTATTAGCTAGAGTCAGGGTGTGTGAGTCAATGTACTCCCATTTGCCAGAGGAGCGCAAGTGAATTGAATAACAAGAGGCTGACTTGGCATCTGGAAGTAGGCAATGGTGTGGTGGGTAAGTGAATGTGGCCAGCCAACTTGATTAGTGCCACCAAGAGCTACCAGGTACGTGAATTCTTCACCCTGAATCAGAATCTAACTTGAGTGACCAGATGACCAGAAAATAGCTGAACCTGCGAATGTCACAACCTCCTTTGTGATTTGTTCTTACAGAAACTAATTGAGATGGGTTCAGTTTAACTGTTTGAGGGATTTTCGTTCGTTTTTTTTCTTAGGCCAAACTCTTCAAACTTGGGTGCATAGACTTAAGTGCCTAAATCCGTAATTAGTCACCTGAATATAAGTAGCCTCATTTTCAAAGTTGCTGAGCACCTGCAACTCTGCAGCTCCTACTAAATTCAGTGAGGTTTGTGGATTATCAGCTTTTCTGAAAACCAGGCCACTTTTGTTCAGGTTCCCACCTATGTATTTAGGGGACTAACTCTGGGCTAAAGTGGTGCGATAATGGATTTTTTGATTCAATGACAATTCCAAAAAGTGAAGAAAAAAAATGTTCCATGTCAAACTCAAAACAGATTTTTTACAAAATTAAATTAAAATTAAAAGTGTCAAATTAAAAGTGTCATTCAACCTGAAATGAAACATTTGTTTTGATTTCAAGCTTTTTTTTTTTTTTTACATTTTTGATATTTTAAAATAAAGTTATAAGAAATTTTTAAGCAAAAAGTTATTTCAAACAAACGTTGAAACATTTAATTTCAAAAATGTTAAAACAAAATGTGTAGACTTTTTTTAGGAAGGTTTGACACAAATAATTCTGTGAAACCTTCGCAAATTTGCAAAATGTTTAAGTGTCACTGAATTTGCATTTTTTTCTGAAAAAAAGATTAACCAAAATTTTTCACCCAGCTCTATTTGAAGATTTTAGAACTAGTGTTTAAAAAGTCACATAAGTGAATTTGGGTGAAGTGTCAGATTGGCTAAGGGACATAACCACGTACTTACCAGCTCAGCCTCTTTAATCAAAACTTACATGGACTTGAAGGGCAACTGCAGGATGGGGCTCTAAATAATGTAATAAAATAAGATCTCAAAATTTGCTGATTAATATTTAATTGTTCATTTTTATTACCAGGAATATAGGTCTGATTTGAATATAGAAAAGAGTGGCATGCATTTCTGAAAACAAAAATGAATTATGAAATTAAAATAAAAGTTCTGCATTGGAAAAACAATCTTCTAAGTACCCAATAAATGACTTCCTAAGGCATTTTATCCAAATCCAGAATCCCTTTGACTGCTATAAGGCATGCTACATTTGAATTCCTCAGTGGTGCACATGGCTTAAAATGTTGTTTGTGTTGAAGTGATATTGAAGGGAAAGTTTCTGAACAAAAGCAAAATGAGAGATTCTTAATTTCAACATTTTCCAGGTAATCTCATTAAAGTACACATAATTAAGTTTTCAGCAAATGAAATAAATTGAATATAGTGTTTTGATTTCTAGAAAATATTAAATTTTATCTTAAAGCTATTGTATTTCATTTCTATGCAACCTGTCCCCTCATCTATAATATGTACAGTAATGTGTGCTGCCTCCGTCATATACGCAATAAGCCCTCTCCTTTACGGTTGCTGTCTTAAGGTATGATATCATCAGAACCCATTGACTCAGTAGCACCCTCTTATTAAATTGATTTCCAGTTATTAAAATACTTGTATGCAGTGCTACATCACCAGCATTTGTAATATTTGCCTTAATCTCATTTGCTTTTTTGGTATGCCAGTCATAGTAAGGTAAGATATTGCAATACACAGCAAAGACTTTGTAAAGGACCATTCACTTCTTTGCAGCTGGAACACTGGCTTCTCCAGTGCTTCTGTCTTCAGATTAAATGAATTTATTTTTCTGAATGATGCTAGGCAAACACCATTTCTGAACACATTTGAACACCATTTCAGCCTTTCTACGCTGATACAAAATGTGCAACATGATTTTAACCAGAAGATGGCATGTTGTTCTCCCTCGTTCCTTTTTCTTTCTTAATTATTAACAACTGCCTTTCTCCTTTTTCTGTTGTTTCAGTTAAAGGATCAAGAAAGTTAAGTCTGCCAACAGATCTTAAGACTGATCTTGGTACGGTAGGCGAAAGCCGACAGTTTTAAGTTTCCTTACATTCATTTGGCAAAACATTTTTACCAACTGATCCATAAGGTAGCACGATAACCTTTGAAGGCTTTGTTTGAAAAGGCTTTCTTAAAAACCACCTATTAACCCATACAGTTCTGTTGGCAGCATTCAGCATTTTGCTTGTTTAACACTCATTTTTCATGTAATTACATTTTGCAAATCATTGCACACTTGAGTGTGTAACTTTTTATAATGAAATGACTTCAGACTTTTGGACAAATTTGAACCATTCTGACTGGTTGCCAGCGATGTTTATCTGTGTCTGTAACAGTGCATGCACTAGTGTGTTTTCTAATTGTATATATAAATTCCATTTCATAAGAGTGATGAGACACTTAGGCTTATGTATTTTATAGTGTCTGTTGCACTTCTCAGGTGTCAGGTCAGGTTTCAGCCATTTGTCTCTCAGAATACCATTTGAAACATAGCATAATAAGCTCTTAAATGCACTCCTTGGTGTGTCTTATTCTTCAATTATCTTCTTTAATTATTTTAGTGAAGTGGAACAGTAAATGAGGGGAAAACTTGATCCCAGGGAGCCTAAACCAACATTTAAAAGAGGGCAGATAAACTGAAAATAGTTGGGTCAGATCATGCCATTTTAGACACATACATAGGGCCCTACCAAATTCACGGCCATGAAAAATGTGTCACGGACCATGAAATCTCGTCTCCCCCCCTGAAATCTGGTCATTTGTGTGCTTTTACCCTATACTACACAGATTTCATGGGGGAGACCGGCTTTTCTCAAATTGGGGTTCCTGCCCAAAAGGGAGTTGAAGGGGGAGGTGTCACACGGTTATTTTAGGGGGGTTGCAGTGTTGCCACCATTACTTCTGCGCTGCCTTCAGAGCTGGGCGGCCAGAGAGTGGCGGCTGTTGGCCAGGCACCCAGCTCTGAAGGGAATGCCCTGCGAACAGCAGCACAGAAGTCAGGGTGGCAATACCATACTATGCCATCCTTACCTCTGTGCTCCTGCTGGCAGTGGCTCTGCCTTCAGAGCTGGGCTCCCGGCCAGCAGCCGCCGCTCTCCAGCTGCCTAGTTCTGAAGGCAGGGCTGCCACCAGCAGCAGCACAGAAGTAAGGGCAGCAGTACCGCAACACCCCCCCACACAATAACCTTGCAAACCTCCCCCCCCCCGCCAACTCCTTTTTGGGTCAGGACCCCTACAATTACAGCACCGTGACATTTCTGATTTAAATAGCTGAAATCATGAAATTTATGATTTTTAAAATCCTATGACTGTGAAATTGACCAAAATGGACAGTGAATTTGGTAGGGCCCTACGCATACATGAAGGGAGCCTTCAGGCATAGATGTCCTTCTTCATGCTTAGGGTGGGCTTAGCATGGCACCATCCCCTTGCCTCTCTCCCTTTTCTGGGGTCTGGTCTGGGGAATGGGAGGAGTCAGGGTGAGCCAAGTTTATTTGGGATTGACAAGGCTAGCACTTTGGCTCTCAAACTGTAGTAGTGATATATATATATTTATTTTTTTAAAAAAAGTAAAGAAGAGTGACCCTAGCACTTGCTTTCCTGTAACACTAACTTCTGTCCCTAGTAAAATAATGTTGATGTCACTTGATAGTGACTCCTGAAATCTGAATTGAAAAATTAATTTCAATTTTCTTGAATAAAAACACTATTGTATGGATTGAAAACTGGATGACAGAGCATAAACAAATGGTAATGTATGTGATAATGTCTGGCATTGGGAAGATGTGTCTGTTGGGTAGAATAGTAATCAGTGCTAAAACTGTCTTATTAAATATCTGTATCAGTGATCTAGGAAAGAGAATAAAAACAATATTGATGAAATATGCCATTGATACCAAATTGTGCGCAGCTGCAAACACCAGCGAAACCAGAGAAATCACACAAACTGATCTAAAGAGGTAGAAAATAATAGGGTAGAAATAATAATAAAATGTGATTCATTTTAGAAAATGGACCTAATATATCTAGAGAAAATTAATCCAATAATTCAGATTTTAGGGGTCACTATTAAATGTATTAAATGTATAAAGTTCAAAAAACCATCTAAAAACCTAAAAGGATGTATACAGAAAATGGATGGAGGAGTGTGCCACCAAGGAAGTATACATGGGAATAAGCGCGAGCATGTAGGAACAAAATCAGGAAAGCCAAGGCAAATAACAAGTTACAGCTGGCAAGAAATGTTAGAAACAGCAGGAAGGGTTCTTCAAATATATCAGACCAAAAAAAGAAAAGAAAAAACAAGGATGAAGTGGGTCCGCTGCTCAATGGAGAAGGTGAGCTGGTAAAAGAAGATGATAGGAAGGCAGAGCTACTCAATGCCTACTTTGTTTCAGCATGTGGCCAATCAACTAGCGAAGTTACCGTTATTCTGCCTGTTGTTCCAGTATTGTCTAGATGTGTGCTCAGTTCTTCTTACATTATTTTATTAGGTATGAAAGTTAGTTTTACAAGACAGTAATTGCCAGGATCACTCTTCTTTCCTTTGTTTGAATATCAGTAATACAGTTTCTTAACTTCCAACTTTTCTAGTGTCTCCCCAGATGTGATTTTTTTCAAACATAATTGTCAGGATTTCAGTAAATTTATTAGCTGATTCTCTTCATATCTTAGGATGCGTGTAAACTTTATTAATAGCTATAGTTTCTGTGTATTCCTTACCTACTCTTTATTAATAATTATTAATAGCTTTCCAAGTTCCTCAACCTTTTATAATGATGGGACTCTATTTTTTTCTCACCTCCCCTTGAGGAACAATGCATCTGTTTACCGGTGCATGTCTCCTGGTGAGAGAGGTGCATGTCTCCTGGTGAGAGAAATTTGAGTGGACAAAGTGATACAGTGCCAAAAAAGGCCAATGTAGTTTTGGACTTCAAGCACAGATGCCTCAAGTCATAGATCAGAGAGCTAATAACTCCCTTCCCTACAGCTGTCTTGCAACCACATGTAGAATATTAATTCTATTGTTGGCTTTACCAGGAAAATGTTAACAAATTGGAGGAAACTTAGTGAATAACAACATAAAAGATTAGGGGGTGGGAAAAACTGATTGGCAAGATTGAAAGAGCTAAATAAATTCAGCTTGGCTCAGTGACCACAAAGGGTGTGGGAGACATGATAATGATCTAAAAATATACAATATGATGTGATGGTCTGGAACCTCTCTTGCTTGGAACATTTAAAACTACGCTGTATTTAAAGCTAGATCCACAAAGGGATTCATTCTGTGCCTAACTGTCATTCTAGGCCCCTAAATCCAAAATATGGCAATCAATACAGTAACTCCTCACTTAAAGTCATCCCGGTTAATGTCGTTTCATTATTACGTTGTTGATCAATTAGAGAACATGCTCGTTTAAAGTTGCACAGTGCTCCCTTATAACGTTGTTTGGCAGCCGCCTGCTTTGTCCGCTGCTTGCAGGAAGAGCAGCCCGTTGCAGCGAGCTGGTGGGGGCTTGGAACCAGGGTGGACCGGCAGCCCCCCATCAGCCCTCTGCTCCACTAAATTCCCTGTGCGGCAGCCGCCCAGCAAGCTATGAATTGCCGGCAGTTCAGCTGTCCCTCCCCCCACTACCATGTGCTGCTCCTGCCCTCTGCCTTGGAGCTGCTCCCGGGAGCCTCCTGCTTGCTGTGCAAGTGTGGGGGAGCGAAAGAGGGATGCTAATGTCAGGGTGCCCCGCTCCTGCCCCCACATCTCCAGAGAGCAGGAGGGGGATGGCACGACAGGGCTCAGGACTGCTGTCTCAACTTGCTGATCTACTTAAAAAGGCAATGTACTTAGAATGGGGTTAGCGTACTTAAAGGAGCAATGCGCGTCCTTCTCTCTCTGCCATGCTGTCTCCCCTCCCTCCATTGGTGCTACCTTGTAGAGTGTGAGGCTACATTAACAACAATGTGTTAACCCCTGAGGGCTCAGCCGAGTGCTAGTTCATCATTTAGCATTAAGGCAGCCCCTGGGAAATATCCCACCCTCTGACTCTACCACCTCAGCCAAGCTACACAATCATCATTGCTGTGTACAGTATTCAATTGTTTGTTTAAAACTTATACTGTGTATATGTGTGTGTGTGTGTCTGTGTATGTATGTGTGTGTGTGTGTATGTGTGTATATATATATATATATATATATATATAAAAAATATTAGTCCTTTGTCTGGCGAAAAAAATTTCCCTGGAACCTAACCCCCCTATTTACATTAATTCTTATGGGGAAATTGGATTTGCTTAACAATGTTTCACTTAAAGTAGCATTTTTCAGGAACATAACTACAAGGTTAAGCGAGGAGTTGCTGTATCATGTTTTCTAAATGCTCTCCCCTTATATGCCATCTATACAGGTGGCCTTGGTGTATAGATAACTTGTTACAAATAAAGTTCAGGTACACTGAAGTCAGTGTTTGAGTGATAGTCATTCCATGCTAAGATTGATCAGTTGCAGCATGGAGAATTTTTTAAAATCCTGTGCTATGGCTGTGGCAGAGGGGAAGAAAGTTTTCTTCCCTTTCATCTTAGCATCCATGAAACTGTACTGGGTTGTGGGTAGCTTGGTAAATCTAGTCTACCACTCTTTGGAAGAAAGCATAAGATTTTCTCACTGTGAGGAGTTAAGTTTAGAAAATAAGATCTCACAGGTCAAATGCCACATCATCTGAATTTCAGCCACTTTTGCTCCCAGAGGTTCTGGCTGTGCTGGCCTAGCTTAGTTTACTATCTACTATCTGGTTGTTACCCATGCCCCTAATAGCTAGTAAATTCCAGCAGAGAGGTACTGAGTACATTGTTGACTGTGATCATTAATGCCTTTCTTAGGGTGGACAGAGAGGCAGTATGTCCCAGACGAGGAGTTGTAAGGCCATTGCTCAAGAAACCATCTCTTGAAGTTGATGGTCTCACTAACTATTACCTTGTCTCTATCCTAGCTTTTTGGGACAAGGTTATTGAGACATTGTGGTAAGGCATCCCCATCATCACCTGGGGGCTTCTGATCTCTCTGATCCCCAATAATACAGTTGTTGGAATGGCCTAGGGAACTTTTACTGTGAAAATTTAGGTGCTGACTGACTTTATGTGCTGACAGGGTTAGGTGGCAACCACATGGGCGTTTCATGGACTGCAGTCGGGCCTAAAAGTGGGATTTGGGCACCTAAATCTGGGGTAAAGTGCCTAAGTCCCTTTGTGGATCTGGGCTTAAATACAGAAATTGAATGTCTTAGATAACAACACACCAGTTATGCTGTTAGGAGTATCTCTTTTCTCCCCATGGATTAGCAGTGCTTAATTTGTAATGAAAGAGCTGCCTGGGCTCAAGCAATTTTTATACATTCATAACTGATGCAGCAAGCCCAGAGGTGCCAGGGCTATGAAATGCCAAGCTTAGAGGTGCCGGGGCTCAGCCCTGGCAAGCTCTGGCACAAATTAAGCACTGCTGATTAGTTGCTAGAGCCTAAGTCCACAGTATCTGAGGTGCATCTGTAACCCACACATCATCCTGGGTGTGGTGTTCTGTCCCCTCTAGTGGCACTGAGACCACTTAGAGGTTAATGAGTCTGCTCTACAGCCTTAGCTAAGAGCCATATGGCTTTTAGCTCATGCAGTAGAGGCTCAGGCACTGAGTTCCCAGTTTTGATCCTGCCCACCGATAACTGGGGTCTGTTGGCGTTACCTATATGAAATTGTAGCTGTTGTTCATTTGCATAACAGCCTTTATGCTTCTTTGTGATTTTTCTTAAGATTGCAACTAAATAAATGACTACAGCAATCTCTGTAGTATCTCTGGACGATTTGTTACACCATGGAACTTTGAGTTGGCTTTCAGATTTTATGGAATTTTTAAGGAAGTACTAGACCAAGTCATTAAAGTTGCAGGAAATAAATGCTTTTCTCTTAAAAAAACATATCAAATACTTCTCTTTTTTGGTTATGTAAAAGAACAAAAAGGGACAACTAAGATCTCACATATGGTCCAAACTAGGACATAAATTTCTTGCTCAGCATACTTTTTAATCCTCACATAACAGTGACAAGTTTTCCCAGTTAAAGTGAAACAATTTAGAGAACGTCCATCTTACGCCCAACTCTTACCTCATTCAACAAGAGAGAAAACTGTTACTTCCCTGAAAATGGCTTCTGATCATGAGACAGGTTCTTCTTGTAACCTACAGTGGATAAATGGACAGAATGTGCCTTACCTCCCAGAATAATAGTCTTTGCCTCTATATAAGGAAAAATAGACCAATTCCATTCTTTCACATTTATATTCAATGAGAGCCTTTCAACTGGACCTTGCCAAAAGTGTCAAGATCCCCAAGAAATGAAATATGAGGGGAAAAGAACAATTTTATCTCTCAAAGGGTGAAACTAGTTTACAAATAGTATATAAAAATGACCTGATTCTACCCAGCCTTGCCCCTTGTCAATTAACTACTCATCTTGCTCTTATCTTATGCTGCCCCCATCTGTTGGTTGTATCAAGATGATGTCTGTCCTCATCTACTTATATTGTAAGCTCGTTTGGGGAGGGAACATCTTTTTCTCGTGTATTTGTGTACAGTTCCTAACACAATGGGGGCCTCAATCCTGATTGGAGTTTCTAGGTGCTACTGTAATATATAAATAATTCATCATAATGAATGTGATATCATTTAGACCTTTCAAAGTAGGGTGGTGTAGAATGCCACCAAATTAGAATTCTTAGCTCACATTGATGATAGTATTTATATTTAGTTCACACTCACTGTGCACAGTTATGAATAACTACATTAAGTGCTAGGTAGTTGAAAATCAGGCTCAAAGTGTTCAAGAATTAATCTGTGAAGACAATTCTCCTGATGTGGAGCCCAGAGAATCATCCATTACTTTACTTTGAAAGTTGGCTCATCAAAGAACTATCACAGGAGTTACTTTATATACCCCTCTTTTTGAAAATGTAGTGTCTGTGAAATCTGTCTTTAATAAAACAGCTCTTTTTGTATACCCATAATTTGTTCAAGGGTTGGAAAGAAATAACAAGTCTTCCTTCTAACCAGCCATATTTAATTTTTCATAAACATAGGATGATATTAAAAACATCCACAGACTTTTTTCCAAAGTTTTATTCATACAATAGTTTCACCCTAACAAACCATGCTGATTGCCCTTTAAGTTCACATGAATCATAGAAATGTGGGGCTGGCAGGGACTCAAGAGGTCATCAAGTCTAGCCCCCTGTGTTGAGGCAAGACCACGTAAATCTAAACCATTCCTGACGTGTTTGTCCAACCTGTTCTTAAAAACCTCCAATGAAGGGGATTCCACAACCTCTCTTGGAAGCCTGTTCCAGTGCTTAACTACTGATGTAATTAGAAAGCTTTTCCTAATAGCTAATGTAAATCTCCCTTGGTGCAGAATAACACATTACTTCTTGTCCTACCTTCAGTGGACATGGAGAACAATTGATCACTGTCCTCTGTCTAACAAGCTTCACATATTTGAAGACTGTTATTAGGTTCCCCCCTTAGTCTGCTTTCCTCCCCCTGCTGCAGGACACTCTGAGACTGGGCAGCAACCCCAGAGGTTCCTGCAGCTGGAGGAGGCTTGTGGAGTTGTGTCTGATCTTCCCTGTGCTGCTGGGACTGCCCCAGCAAAGGGGGCACTTAGCTCTGGTTGGGCGGGGGAGGGACAGTCCAGCTTTAAAGGCAGCACAGAAGTGAGGGTGGCAATCCCATGACCCCCCTACAACAGGTTTGTGACCCCCACAGAATCCTCTTTTGAGTTGGGACCCGCACGTTTACAACACTGTGAAATTTCAGATTTAAACATCTGAAAACATGAAATTTACCACTTTTCAAATCCTATGGCCGTGAAATTGACCATAATGGACTGTGAATTTGGTACGGCCCTAAGTATAAGCATACTCTCAACTCCATTATCCAAGTCATTAATGAAAATATTTAATAGTAACAGACCCAAGTCTGACCCCTGTGAGATCCCACTAGGTAAGCCCTGCAATTTGACAATGAGCCATAAATAATTACTCTTTGAGCTTGACAGGTTTCAGAGGAACAGCCGTGTTAGTCTGTATTCGCAAAAAGAAAAGGAGTAACCAAATTGGTTAGTCTCTAAGGTGCCACAAGTACTCCTTTTCTTTGAGCTTGGTCTTTCAACCAGTTGTGCACCCATCTTATAGTAATTTTATCTAGACCACATTTCCCTAGTTTGCTTATGCAAATGTCATGTGAGACTGCATCCGAAGCATGACTAAAATCAAGATCTATCACATCTTCCCAGCTATTCACTAGGCCAGTAACCTTGTCAAAGAAGGAAATTAGTATCTTTTCAGGTATAGAAGTTAGGCTGACTGATCTATAAGTCCCAAGGTCATCTTTATTCCCCCTTTTAAAGGTAGGTACTGTGTTTGCCATTCTCCAGATCTCTGGGACTTCACCCGTCCTCTATGACTTCTTGTAGTCCTGTTCAGGAAAAACGGTTGATTTCAACTGGAGTGTACCTCATGACTTTTCAGACCATAGGAAAAGCTCCCCAAAATTTGAGGCCACTTTTGAAAATTTGGGTTTACGTGTCTAGGCCATGGTTTTCCAGAATGGCAGTGGCATTGTTAAGAATAGAAACCCAGGATCCTGATGTTCAGTTCTCTCTCCATTTGCTTGGCAGCTTTTCCTTTCCCAGAAAACTGGCCATAAAATTTTTGGCCTATTCATTCAGACATGCCCAGATATATATTATGCACAGTCCACAGTAATGTCCCTTCCTCCAGAATGGCAAGCTAGCCACTATTCACATCTCAGAGTGAGGACCTCTCCATGAGAGAAATAAGAGAAACATTTTCAGTGCCTTCTAGTCTGGTACCAGTCACAAATATGATAGCACCAATTTTCTTCCAAATGAGAATAAAGAAGGTTGATATATACCTGTCAGACAATTTAGAAAGAGGTTTTATGCTTTAGCAGAAATTTGTGAGCATCCTGTCAGTGAGTAAATGGCACACAAAAAATAGGCTAAGACTGTGAGATGTAAATTAGACCTGTAGATCATCATAGCACAAAATAAGTTATGTGCCTTATGATCTTTTTTAATGACAGGAATTATGCCAGCAAAGAGCAATATTCTGACCTGAAAAGCTTCACTATAAATGTACATATTTGATGCTTTATTATTTTTGAAACATATGGATGAAATGTCTGTGACAGGAATACAGTGTTTTGTACAATTGCTACGTTTATTTGTTCATTCTCCTAGGCACCAAAATCCTATTTTTCTCATGAAATGAAAATGATTTCCCAGTTTATAATTTTGATATCATCTTCTTTGACTGTGGTCTCTGTAGCATTATTTCTTTGTAAGTTGGACAACAGGGCTAAGCTGTAAATGTTAGTCATAATATAATTATGAGTGGGCAGCAATAAAATCTCACTGGGTTAGTAGAATCTCAGTATCAAACTAAACTCTCCCTTCTCCTACACCTTTTGTTGGAGACTAATAAAAGCTCATCAGTGAGTGCTGTCAGATGCTTTCTTTTCTTCTCCCTCTTCCTCCTTGCCTTCCTCTTCAAAACATAAAAACACATATACAGCACCTTGCATTTTAGCATCTCAAAGCACTTCCCAACATTAACATTCTTGACATTCTCAATGTTTAAGTTAGATCCTAGTAAACTTGAGACCACCCATTCTTGTCACTCTTGCAGTCACCAGGCTTTACTTTGTGCCCCACAACGGACTGCAGCAGCTGTTCTGGCTGCACTTCTTGAGAATAGGCCACTTCTTGTCTTGAACCTCTGGCTGAATGCTAGAGGCCAGGTACCTTTTTTACCCCGTTCTGCCTCTTAGGATGTGTCTTGACTAGGAAAAAAGGTGTGTTTTTACCTTGTGTTAGTTAACATGTGGGATTTAACAGGAGGTAAAATCCTAGGGAAGACAAAGCAGTTTGTAGTTTTCACACATGTTGGCAGTTAAAGTAAAGACTCTGATGGAGCATAGAGTTTATCTTTACCTGCTAACTTGTTTTAAAATTACAATTGCCTTGTCTTCATGAGGTCAGAATACACTTTTTTTTACAGTGAAGGCCTTAAAGGCCAGAAGATTTTCTTTATCTCCAGGAACAGCCCACTGTGGGTAACCCAAAAATTTCTTAAAGAAAATGGTATTTATTAAAAAATCATACTTTTATTCAGAATCGCATCAGAGCTAATCTAGGTTCTGGGAAACAGGCTTCCTAGATGGAGTATCATCATGAAGTTTCCGTTAATTTAAACAAGGAATGTCTGACATTCATAATCTGTCTGATCTCGCTCTCTTTTTTCTTTTCCTCTCTCAGCATCTATGATGGGGTATACAAAGCCCACACTGGGCAGCATGGGGTTAATGAGCTAATGTGGGTTCAGGTGACTCTGCCCAGTCACACCTGTGGTAGATGTCAGGATTGGAGAGAGGTGTTTAGAGGGAAACCCTGTCTTACTTGATGGTAGACCAGGGAGGAGAGCAGATCTTCAGCCCTCAGTCCCTAGAGAGAGAGCTGACTGAAGGCAGGAGCTCCCCAGATGCCTGATGGCTCCTCCCTGAAGGAAGGAAGGGCTAGATGTTGACTCCCTTTGAGAGGGGATATTCATTTCTATTATTTCTTAATTTAGTTTAAGGCCACAGCCCAATGAGCTCCCTCTGAAGGAAGAGAGCCTCAACCCAGCTTTGAGACGATTCATTTGTATAATTTCCCCATGTTTCTGTTAGTTGACTACCCCAGAAGGGGAAAGACTTTAAAGTGACCTGGTCGGAGGGCCAAGTCCTAGGAAGAGGCAGACCACTGCAGTGCTGGAGCAACCCTTGGCAGATGGTACCAGGCAGGGCTACGCCTCTCCTGACCCCTTCACAGCATCTCAAAGTCAGTCTGACACTGTTCTCTGACAGAGAAGCTCTCCTTCCCTTGTGTCTCTTTCTTCCCTCATCCTCCTGAGAGTCTTTGAATTAAAGCTCCATTCTCCTCATCACCATTCCAGACAAGAGGTCATTCTTTATGTTAGGTCACAGAAATATTAGTTCTCCATTTCCACACTTTTGCGTATGTTTAGTTAGCTTGGTTCCTGTCTGGCACAGTGTTCCCAGTATCCCATGAAAGCAAACATTTCTAGATGGACAGTCTCTTTTATTTCCAATTTATTCTCATGTAACCCATAGTACTTCAAAGGAACATTCTGAATCTGGCTAAGTGTTAGGTGAAAAGAGACAACACTTGTGCATATAGTATGTTTAGAATAAACTGGATTTACATGTTGCTATGTTTTCACCCCCAGGGCTGGCTTGACAAGTTAGACACTAGACTCTTTTAGTCATAATTTTACAATTACAGTGTTACTTGAATAGCTCCAGTTACTTGTGGTTGGTACTCAGTCCTCCATAGTAAATAAGTAGTAATATCTTCGTATTATCCTCATATTGCAGATGGGGAAAATGAAACAGTAAGAGGTGAAATGACTTACCCTAGGTCACATAGTTAAGTCACTTGGCCCTGGTCTTCACTGGGGGGCGGGTGTCGACCTAAGATACGCAACTTCAGCTACGCGAATAGCGTATCTTAGGTCGACTTACCTGGCTGTGAGGATGGCGGCAAGTCAACCGCTGCAGCTCCCCTGTCGACTCCACTTCCGCCTCTCGCAAGCTGGAGTTCTGGAGTCGACGGGGAGCGCATTTGGGAATCGATTTATCGCATCTAGATGAGACGTGATAAATCGATCCCTGATAGATTTAGGACAGGACCTGCCCTAAGGGTATGTCTACACTGCAATTTAAGGCTGTGCTTGGCCCTGGGCTCAAGCCTAATCCCCTTTCCATCTACCCTGCAATTGGGCTAACCCAGAGCCTGGACCCAGGGTCTCAGAACCCTGCAGGGCTGGAGGGTCTAAGCTCGAGGGACCCGGGGTCCAAGCCCTATTGCTTTGCAATACAGACTCAGCCTCGCTTGACTCGGGTCCTGGGAGTCAGCCAGAAGTATCCCACAATTCCATGGGGCAACTTCCTTAGTCCTCTCTATCTCAACAACCTGCAATCGACTGTAATTAAAACAGAAACCACCCCCCTTTGCGAATGGCAGCAGCACAGGTCAGCGTTAACCCATTCTCCTCTGGTTGCTGATCTACAAGCACACAGAGAGCCTCCTGGGTTTGCAATGGAGAGCGAACCAATCAAGACTTTTGTAAAGCTACCTGTTTGCTGGTGACATGCAGGGCAGGCAGTAAAGTTTTCCCACAGTGCACCATAGTACTAGGACTAGAGGGAGCGGGGTAGTAGGGACTCTGAGATAGGGTTACTTTGATTTGGGTCTGTGGATGACAGAGCCCTAGGCATGAACATAAAAACATAAGAATGGCCATACTGGATCAGACCAAAGGTCCATCTAGCTCAGTATCCAGTCTGCTGACAGTGGCCAATGCCAGGTGCCCCAGAGAAAATGAACAGAACAGGTAATCATCAAGTGATCCATCCTTGATCATCATCAGCATCGGGGCAGCAGGTTTGTATAATTTTTGGTGGTGCTCAGAATGGGTCCAAGTCCAGCTCCCCCCAACCCCCAGGCTCTGGGATGGAGTTTGGGTGCAGGAGGGGTGCGGGCTGGGGCAAGGGTTGGGGTGCAGGAGGGAGTGCGGGGTTTGGGGCTGGGCCAGAGATGAGGATTTTGGGGTGCAGCAGACAGGCTGCCCCAGGGCCGGGGTGGGGGGCCAGAGAGGAGGACTCCTCCCAGCCCTCTCCCCACCGGCAGTAGCGAGCTCCAGGGGAGGTGAGGGCAGCCCCCTCCCAGGCCCCTCCAGCACGACACTCACCCAAGCCCCCCCAGGCTGCTTGCTCAGGAGATCCAGCCAGGATAAGCCCCCCAGAGTCGACTCTGTGTCGCCTGCCCGGGGCGGGGGGGGCAGGGGGCTGCTGTGTGCCTCCTCCCCTCCGCAGGCACAGCAGCTGTCTCAGCCTGCCCCTGGTGCCGCTCCCTTGTAGCTGGTTGCAGCAGCAGCCAGCGAGGGAGTGCAGCAGGGAGCTGCAGGGGGCAGTCGCCCTCTGCCCAGGGCAGGCAGGGACGCTCAGGGGGAGGCATGCAGGGGCAGCAGGCGGGGCCGGGGGACACTCCGGGAGAGGCGTACAGGAGCAGCAGGCGGGGCCTGGGGAGAGTCCCGGCCCCAAACATTGGTGGAGCCAGGCCCCCTGGGCGCTGAATTTACTGGAGCCTGGACACCACGGGCCCATACAACTCGCCGCCCCTGTCAGCATGGGTCAGAAAAGTCTTGACATAAGGTTAATATACAATGTACGATGCTCAAGGCCAGGGTTCCCTAACGTGGGTCAGCTGACTCGAGTCCCACTAATCTTGAGTTTACATTGCAATGTAGACATACCCCTAATAGAACCAGGCTAGAATTAGAACCAAGGCATGCCAATTCCCAAAATTCAGTCACTAGTCAACATTCCTCCATCCCACCCCCAAGCAAATGGCTTAACAAATGATCTCTGTGTACAGTAGACAGCAGCCAACAATTATTAATTCCCCAGGCTTAGGCATTTTGGCAGTAAATAAACTGATGACAAATGGTGGATAAACAAAGAACTCAAGATTAGCAGTTCCCCTGCATAAAATCTATTCCTGCTGCTGCATCCTAGTTATTCCCTTCTTGGTAATTAATTCTTTAATACAATCACCTGGCAGAAATTAAATTCTGTATGGCATGTAGAGGATTAATGTTAGACAGTTTTATAAAAGAGGGATGCTGTTAGAATTGGCCAACTACTGCAGAAACAGAGTTTGCAAACATATGTTCATATTTTGAATGGCTGTTTCATGTGACCACATTTATGCCCCTTTTTATTCACTATTTGCAAATGGGATCTTTGCCTGAGAGTATCTGTGGAATGGCTATTGTTCATGCGAATAACTATACTGGCATGCTAATCAGGGCATTTTGCAAACAAGAATATTCACTCTTTGTTATTCTCCTGTTTTAAAAGTTATCCATACACAGAACAGAAGCAATACCATGGAACCAAATTGTTGCACCCAAACTCTTTGGCAAATACCTATGAATAATAAATACATAATTTACCTGTAGTATTGTTAAATAATTCACTAATAGCTTCAGTTCTTTTCCCAGAGAATGGATCAGAAATAGCTTGTGTTTAGCTTAGGCAGAGAGATGGCAGCCTGAAAACAGATCAATGAAAAATTCTGAAGATGAATATTGCCCTATGGAGGACAGTATTTCCAGGATTTTCAGTAGTTCAAGGATGAAATATGCCTACAAGTCTCCAGAGGTCTGTAGGGCATTCACCTGTGGATGAGCAAGGCTACAATCTTCAGTCTTCCATTGTTACATGTTTCAGTCACAATGTATCCCAAGGAATATATCAGGATAACAGCAAAAAGTGGCACTACAATCTACTATCACTGTGCACAGATGAGGATCTGGAAGTGATCTGGGAAAAAATGAGTTTAACAAAGATATCGACCTATAAACTATTTCACACATTCTGTTCACAAAAGCAGGTAGGCACTAATAAGTCCTTTTATTACTAAACTTTTTTTTCATTTCTTAAAATTATTTCCTAAAATCCTAAAAATGATTTTTTAAAAAATGGACACATCTATAGTAGAGCTGTTTTGGACCGGAAGTGCTGACATTTAAATTCAATAAAAACTCTGTCCGTTTTCTGCACTCCAAATACGTCCCACCAAAATGCATACATTTTTGTAGGTCTTGCAGAGATTTGCACAGACTTCCATGGTAAAGTTGATGGCAAGAGGGCCAAATTCCCCTGTGATGATGAATGGAGGAACAGTCCATTGTGTCTGCCTGGCCTCTGTCTTGCATGGAGTGGGGATTCACCTGAGGGCAAGTGCTGTTTTCATTACCTGTGATTACCGCAATGATGCATTAAATTAGGGCATTCCTCAACCATCCTGTCTTGGGCCTGTGCAGGTCACCTGTGAGCTCATTAGGCAGAAGGCAGGTTGTTAGCATTTTACACCTCTGTAACCCTGAGTTGGTGAACTTGCTGCACTGGACCCTTTGATCTCAGCCAAGGTTTCCACTGGAAGAAACTGGTCCAGACCCTTGTATCTGGCCCAGTATGTTTATTGACTATTCAGAGCCCCAGGGCTGTTCTAGATAGACTGGCTCATAATCACACCCTACGAGCAAGTACACTGGTTGAAAATCACAAGAGTGCAGTGTGCTACAACCATGCCCCTTTCTACTGCCAGAGGCCAGGGAGGTAGTGCTGTTCAGCCAGTCACACCGTCCTATGCCAGCCCAGAGTTCCTCCATCCCAAGGGAATTCTCATGTGCCCATTTAGGGGAGCTTTACAGCTCCTTTGCACTCCCAGAACAAAACAGGCCATAGGATGAGCCAGAATCTGGCCCATGGCATAAAGGGTGTGCACATGAGAACTGTTTATATAAAACTAAAAGCCCTCATTGTATAAACTAACAAGGCTTGGTGCACTTTTTACTACCAGGCCTGTAAGCTATTCATTTTCCTCTCTGGATCCCCATGCTGGCAAAGCTTGGGATTCCTCTACAGGCAGCCCATTACATCCATCCAGGAAAATACATTGTATTGCTCAACAGTATCCCCTCCAGCTGCACAAAGGATGCTGCTGATGAGTTCTGAAGTGTCCTGTTCAATCACACAGGACTGGTAAAGGAGTAGTTGTAGTGTAGGTCCTTACATGTAGGGAGGTGTAAAGTGATGGGTAATAGGGGGGATTTTCTGTGCTCCATTAACAACACTGAGGATCATTTCCAATAAAAAGGAAAATATACCTTTGCTAGCTCAGAGAACAGCTTTTCAGTATTGCAAGTTTTTCCAATAAACCTTGCCCTCCAAAAAGAAAATGCCCCACCTTGAGGTCTTGAATCCTGAGACCAGTGGTGGAAGTAATGTTCCTGTGGCTTCTTGAACTTCAGTGGAGTTACTGCAGGGTTGATTATGACTCTGTCTCAAATATTTGCTGATAAAAATTGACAGAGTTCGTGCAAACATTACAGGACATTACTTGTATTCCATGTTCCATACACAAAGCTACGTAAATGGGTAGATGAAACTGAGCAACAAAGATCTTACCTGTAGCACAAACCTGAGCTGTTTTGGAAAATAAATACTGGCTTTGTTTCTTTTCTTGAGGCACATGCTTCTTCTTAGTCACTTAAGTATCTAAATCTATCAAGTTCTTTGTGACTCCTTAAGCACCTCACCATCTCAGATTTGAACCTTTGAGATGCCTGATATTTCATCTGACACTCTTATCCTCCCATCCAGTGAAACTCTTCTTTTTGCAGATCAAGGGCCAAATCCTATTCTTAGGCACCTATCTCTCCCCATTCATTGTATAAGAACCATGGGTGCTTAACTCAGGCTTTGTGGATCCCATTGTTGTTCCAGTGATTTTCTGCATGCCTAGAAGTTAGGCATTGCAAAGTTCAGCATCACAATGCCTACGTCTTTTTATGGTTCTGGGCCCAACTGCCAAAAAAAAAATTAAATTGTGGAAAAACAAGCTGTTTTTATCTGGGACATACTATATTGCACTGTGATGTCACATCAGATAGCACCTATACTATAGAACAGCTACCTGAAAGATATAGTGAAATTGTACATTATGACCTATACGTTTTTTTGAACCCACAGAGGAGAAATTAGTGATGTCCAATTTATTTCCTTCTTCACAGGCAATCCCTTTTGAGATGATTCTGTGGCACATTAATTCCTACCATTAACATTATTTCCAATAGACCTAATTTACTACTAGGTCATTCATTACTGAAATCAGGGCAGTTAAATCAGCATAAAACTAGAGTAACAGTGTTGAATCTGGCCACCTAACTGCATCACTCTTTGAGATCATATTATATCAAGTTAATTTTCCAACTGTACTATAGAAAACTCCCTTTAAACTGTAATATTGCTTTCCCTTTTAGCATATAATTCATACTCTTTCATATAATGCAGTGAAATAGCGCCCTTCAAACTGTAATTTAAATTTCCTTCCGAAGAATTCTCTAACATTTACCTTGTACCATAATAAAATACAAGGAATTCCTTTTCAAATACAAGTATGTAATTTTGTCTTCCATCTAAACATGCTCAGTTATGTCTTGCTGATTCCCCACAGTCTTTCAGTAACAATGCAGCATAATGCCATATCTCTGAAGCTCTATCAGCATATGTGTGGGGTCATTGAAATCAGGTTTAACTTAAAATTGTGTTGGTTTAGAAGACTAGAACAGTGTAAAATATAGAGGTATGGAATTCTTTTAACCATCACTCAATTCCCCATCACACTCTAATGTGGCTCATCTACATTTCATCAAGTTCAATTCTTGAAGGGATTTCTGTGAGCAGTAATGGGTCAGATTTCAAAATTGTAATCATTGGATTTCCTAAAAACTTGATTTATGCTGTGAGAAAGAACCAGCCTTGCTTATACCAGATGGGATTTTCAGAGACCTATTGGAGTTCGGCTCACAACTTCCATGGATTTTTAGTGGAATGTGGGCACTTTAGGCCCTGAATAAAAATTGAGTCTAACAAGCATATTATGAGAGAGGGGAAAGTCTATTAAAGTTTGATGTATTAAGTAAAATCACAAGCCTAGAGAAATTTTATCCATTCTATAGAACACACAGGGAAAACGTCTTAGAAATACTATTGACACTTCTGTAGAACTTGACTCCATTTTACTCTGATGTATTCCTCACCGTTTCCTAAGATCCCCTTGGAGATCATGAGCTATTGTGCCAAAACTTCTTTACACAAACTAAAGTTTGAAGACAGAAAGCAGCCACATGAGGGTGTATCTGTGGTTGAGGTTGAACAATCAGTCTGTGCCCTTGAAAGTCTGTGATCCCAATGGATTTTCTGCTAAAATCTAGATATATTTCAAGCATCTTCCCTAACTATCATGTTGAATGAATCATCCAATGGGTAGTGATCAATGGCTTCACATCTAGTTGGCAGCCGGTGTCAAGTGGAGTGCCCCAGGGGTCGGTCCTGGGGCCGGTTTTGTTCAATATCTTCATAAATGATCTGGAGGATGGTGTGGATTGCACTCTCAGCAAATTTGCGGATGATACTAAACTGGGAGGAGTGGTAGATACGCTGGAGGGCAGGGATAGGATACAGAGGGACCTGGACAAATTGGAGGATTGGGCCAAAAGAAATCTGATGAGGTTCAATAAGGATAAGTGCAGAGTCCTGCACTTAGGACGGAAGAACCCAATGCACAGCTACAGACTAGGGACCGAATGGCTAGGCAGCAGTTCTGCGGAAAAGGACCTAGGGGTGACAGTGGACGAGAAGCTGGATATGAGTCAGCAGTGTGCCCTTGTTGCCAAGAAGGTCAATGGCATTTTGGGATGTATAAGTAGGGGCATAGCGAGCAGATCGAGGGATGTGATCATCCCCCTCTATTCGACATTGGTGAGGCCTCATCTGGAGTACTGTGTCCAGTTTTGGGCCCCACACTACAAGAAGGATGTGGATAAATTGGAGAGAGTCTAGCGAAGGGCAACAAAAATGATTAGGGGTCTGGAACACATGAGTTATGAGGAGAGGCTGAGGGAACTGGGATTGTTTAGTCTGCGGAAGAGAAGAATGAGGGGGGATTTGATAGCTGCTTTCAACTACCTGAGAGGTGGTTCCAGAGAGGATGGTTCTAGACTATTCTCAGTGGTGGAAGAGGACAGGACAAGGAGTAATGGTCTCAAGTTGCAGTGGGGGAGGTTTAGGTTGGATATTAGGAAAAACTTTTTCACTAGGAGGGTGGTGAAACTCTGGAATGCGTTGCCTAGGGAGGTGGTGGAATCTCCTTCCTTAGAAGGTTTAAGGTCAGGCTTGACAAAGCCCTGGCTGGGATGATTTAATTGGGGATGGGTCCTGCTTTTGAGCAGGGGGTTGGACTAGATGACCTCCTGAGGTCCCTTCCAACCCTGATATTCTATGATTCTATGATCCCAGTCAGGCCAATGTTCTCAGGTTTTATATCTGCTGTTAGCTCAGTGATACCTGTGCATTCAAAAATAAGATAAGGACCATGAAAACTGTGCCTTGTACAGTGCTGTTTTCTTATGCAGTACAGATATTAAAGTGCAGATAATTACATTGTTTTCTAAAATACAGGTAGACTGAAAAATTCTTTCCAGTTTTGTTCATTGTGATCAACTTGGTTTCATGTGAAACAGGCAAGGCTCACAGCATTACCAGATCACATAGAATCATAGAATATCAGAGCTGGAAGGGACCTCAGGAGATCATCTAGTCCAACCCCCTACTCAAAGCAGGACCAATCTCCAATTTTTTTTTTTGCCCCAGATCCCTAACTGGCCCCCTCAAGGATTGAACTCACAACCCTGGGTTTAACAGGCCAATGCTCAAACCACTGAGCTGTCCCTCCCCCCTAATGTTATGCATACTGCTTTATCTAACATCGCATCTATGATAGTTTTAACTTCAGGTAATATAAGAAGCCTTTGATTGTGTGGTATGGTGCTATCATTTTCCTGCTAATCACAGTATGGGATTTGGTCATAAATGCCTGACCTGGATGAAAATGAAGTACTCAGTTCCAACAGCTGGAATTTGTATCTGTAAATTAGATTAAGGGTTTTAGCTTAAACAGAGGTATCAGATGGGGCTTCCTCTTATTCCACTTATCCCTACTCTAGGAGTGGAACCCTTACTGCAGAGAATTCCATCTATAATAAGGAAATTAATTGTATTAAAATGGTTGATCTCTAATATTTTGCTGCACTTCGCACTGATGATGATCCAAGAAGTTTTTGGAAAGGGTAAGGGACAATTTCCTGGTGCAAGTGCTGGAGGAACCAACTAGGGGCAGAGCTCTTCTTGACCTGCTGCTCACAAACCGGGAAGAATTAGTAGGGAAAACTAAAGTGGATGGGAACCTGAGAGGCAGTGACCATGAGATGGTTGAGTTCAGGATCCTGACACAGGGAAGAAAGGAGAGCAGCAGAATACGGACCCTGGACTTCAGAAAAGCAGACTTTGACTCCCTCAGGGAACTGATGGGCAGGATCCCCTGGGAGAATAACATGAGGGGGAATAGGAGTCCAGGAGAGCTGGCTGTATTTTAAAGAATCTTTATTGAGGTTACAGGGACAAACCATCCCGATGTGTAGATGGATCTAGACTGTTCTCAGTGGTAGCTGATGACAGAACAAGGAGTAATGGTCTCAAGTTGCATTGGGGAAGGTTTAGGTTGGATATTAGGAAATCTTTTTCACTAGGAGGGTGGTGAAACACTGGAATGCATTACCTAGGGAGGAGGTGGAATCTCCTTCCTTAGATATTTTTAAGGTCAGGCTTGACAAAGCCCTGGCTGGGATGATTTAGTTGCGGATTGGTCCTACTTTGAGCAGGGGGTTGGACTAGATGACCTCCTGAGGTCCCTTCCAACCCTGATATTCTATGATTCTATGATTCAATATTTATAAGCAACCTTGGTATATCAATACGATACCTTGAAGGAATGCCAATATTTTGCTAGTTTCTCTGTTTCTTCCAAAATAAATTATAGTAAAAAAGTACCTTTCCCCATAGATGTGTTCCTCTGGAATCTACAACTGTAAGGTATGATGCATAGATGGATCTTGCCCTTTCCACTTGGGGTGGTCAGTTACTGCTGATGCACTTTCCACAGGAGCCTCAGAAAACCTTTCCAGGTTCCATGAGGAAGGGTTAGAGGATGTGCATCATCCTCGCGCATGTGGGGAATCCATCAAAAAGTTAACAGTGGTAGAGGCTGCATTAACTTCCACACTCTGCACTATAGAAGTTCCAACCCGTTACCTACACCATCCCCGAAGGGAGGTTTCTAGTGGCAGCTGTGTGTTACAGTGCAGCTGTGTTAGGAGCTCAGGACAGATTGCAATCTTCTAAGATCTGTGGATTCTGGGGGCTGAATGTTGTGATTTTTTTTGTGGCAGAGAACTTTATACCCCCTTGTTTCCCCACCTCCAACTTCAGCAGAATCATTTGAAGAAAACTTGGGGCTTACCACATTGTAGTCAACTTTCAGCTAAACAGGTCAAATTATATTCCATACAGTAGAACGTCTTATTAACTAATTAGATAATTATAGGTGGAGCTGGTAGCACTGCCTGCTATTAAGGTTGTCCAACACTTCTCATGATAAGACCTTGCTTTCAATTGCTTTTAACTTTGCTAAACTTTAACTGTTTGGGCTGAAATTTTCCATTCTGGATGAGTGCCTCAGGCTGGATTTCAGGGGAAATTTCAGCCAGAACAGTCCAGCTGTTTCCAAGAATGAAGCTAGAGAAAAAAATATTGTCTTGCCCATGTTCAAAAATTATTGAGACCTTTTATTTGGGAAACTCTAAAGCCCCCATGCTTTGGAGTAGAATTTTCGCAGGGACGTGGCCTTTGTGTCTTTTCCCAGCCCTGTGAAAATCTGCCCAAATTTGGCCAAGTTATAATTCTTTGAAAAATTGCAGTTTGCACATAGTCAGACTTGCAAGAGTTTAACAGCTAAATTCGTAAAAGATTCTTTCCTCACTGAGCGTGCTCCATCCTGTCACAGCTCCTGTGTGTGACTGGACTGCTCATGCACCATCCTCACAAAACAGCTGAGCATGCTCCAGCCCAAGGCTGCAGGGGTTAAGCTGGACTTTCCTTGCAATGGCTGCTCTGGGATGGGATGGGGCTGGGCACTGGAACTGAGAGAAAGGAAACTGTCTCTCCTGTGTTCTCAATGACCCTCTGGCTGACTCCCGGACAGTGAGAAGGAGGAGGAAGCCGTCTGATTTGAATGCAAGACCAAAGGGAAGGAAAGGAATAGACTGGGACAAGGAGCCTCATAAGAAGACTTGGACTGGAAGTTGGGGGAGAGTAATTGTGACTGGGAGTTGGAGGGGGGGAAACTGGGATTGGTTGGGCAATGAGACTGAGACCTGTGGGAGACTGGGCTTGGCTGGGCAAGAAGACTGGGGTAGAGAACCGGGGGAGGGGAGGCTGGGATTAGTTGGACAGGAAGGCTGAGACTGGGAGCTGTAGAGAGGAAAAGACTGGGAGTAGGAGCCAATGAGGAAATGGGGGGACAACTGGGAGCTAGTTTGCTGGGGGGACACTGAGATTGGCCAACGAGGTAGGGGAGAGCCTGGGGCTGGCTGAACAAGGAAAGTGGGACTAGGAAGCAGTGCGGGGTGGAGTACGGGGACGAATGGGAGGAGAGACAAATCTGACAGGTGGTGTGTGACGCAGAACTAGGGCTGACTGGGCCAAGATACTGAGATGAGGAGTCCAGGGATGGAGATGAGTGAGTGAGATTGGATCAGGAGCAGCAGGAGGGAGATTGGGACTGGGAACTAGTGCTTGGGGAGAGGGGAGATACAGACTGGGCCAGCAGCTGGGAGCTAGGAGCTGAGCCTGGCTGAGCAAGGAGACTGGGACTGGGATGAGAAGCCTGAGGAGTGGAGAGGGGGACTGGGATAAGGAGCCAGATGTGGGGAAGAAGCAGGACTCGCACAGGGATAGGCTGGAGGGGACAGGGTAGAAGTGGTCAAGTTTGGGGGAAATGGACGGAAGAGAAAATGCTTTTTTGGTGAATTTACTATTTGCTGACAAAATTTCACCCAGCTCCACTCACTTCTGCAGCTGAAGTCGGGGGAGCTATGCTTCAATATATAAAGTTCTGTATAATTCTACTCTGAAAAAGCAAAGTCCACCCAAAATTATTGAATACTTTTGACCGTAACCTCTCTGTGCTTCCCCATCTGTAAAATGGGGATAGTACTACCCCCTTGTCTCACAGGGGTATTGTGACAATAAATTAATTAATATTTGTGCTGCACACTGATTCTATAATGTTGAGCACACAGAAAAGCCTGTGAGGATATTAATAATTCTGTCTTCAGATCAGGGTTTGAATAGTATGCAGTAAATAAGGCCTGGGGCCACACATTGAACAATGAGGCGAAAATAACATATTGGATGGCTTGCTTACTAAGTGAACATGGTACATCTTGTGCACTGAGTGAGGCAGGAGTCCTCTGGGAAAAATTGTATGCAGCAATTAACATATGTTAATTAAAGACTGTATGTTAGGGGACTGAATTGAGGTGGCACAGATCATCTTAATTCTGTCACTTCCTAACTTTTGAGTGCTTGACTTTGCAACCTTTATAGTGTTCTTTTAAATTTGTATGTTTGTATAATATTGAAATAACCTTATCTTGGTATTTTAAAATTTATCATTTTCTTAGATATAGTGAAACTTTGGTACTGAGAGAAGTAATGGATGTGAGGTTTTTGTACAAAATGTAGAGATAAGAATGGCCATACTGGGTCAGATCAAGGGTCCATCTAGCCCAGTATCCTGTCTTCTGACAGTAGCCAATGCCAGGTGCTTCAGAGGGAATGAACAGAACAGGTAATCATCAACTGATCTGTCCTCTGCAGCCCATTCCCAGCATCTGGCAAACACAGGCTAGGGATACTTGAGAGCATGGTTTTGCATGATCTGATTATAAAGATATAAATAATCTAAGCTCTAAATAAAGGCAGATGGTCCAACTCTGTTGTTACATATATGGGAGACAAGGTGGGTGAGGTAATATCTTTTATTGAACCAACTTCTCTTGGTGAAAGAAACAAGCTTCCCAGTTTATACAGAGCTCTTCTTAAGGTCTGGGAAAGCTACTTATATGGGTATGATACATATTGGTATTGTTGTGAATTACAAATATCATGCATGTTTGCATAGTTCTAAATTTTTGTTGTTTATTGTTTACATAAATTACAGTGCAAATTGTAAACAGTGTATCTGATAGTAAATCTGAATGATCTGCAGACCAAGAATCATTCACACACACAAAAAATCAAGACTGGTTTTAAATAACATGTCCATGTTAAAATGTTGCAATTTGCTTATTCACAAATAGGGAACAAAGGTGGGATTTCACAAGTCAGTTATTCGTTGTGAATTATGTATTCAGCTCTTGTGCTCCACTGTAAAATTTAGCTACCGGAATTGCCAGTTCTGTTTTTATTTTTAAATGGTCCGTGTTCTTTTGCACTTAAGCACCTCCATCACAATACTTTCAAGATTGTGTATTTGAATACAGATCCTTACATCGCAGGAGAAAAATTGCATTCAGCAGTTGATCTCCTATACTTATTACATAGACTGTCATGTGTAAGTTAGGGAAAGAGTATGTTACCTTAAGATGATATACACTGTAGTCCACCAGTAAAATAAATACATGTAGTATAAATAGAATGGAGATACTATGGCCTGTTTCTTAATGTCCCCAAAGAATGACAGTTAGGCATATGCTGCTGTCATAAATATAAAGGGAAGGGTAAACCCCTTTGAAATCCCTCCTGGCCAGGGGAAAGCTCCTCTCACCTGTAAAGGGTTAAGAAGCTAAAGGTAACCTCGCTGGCACCTGACCAAAATGACCAATGAGGAGACAAGATACTTTCAAAAGCTGGGAGGAGGGAGAGAAACAAAGGGTCTGTGTCTGTCTATATGCTGGTTTCTGCCCGGGATAGACCAGGAATGGAGTCTTAGAACTTTTAGTAAGTAATCTAGCTAGGTATGTGTTAGATTATGATTTCTTTAAATGGCTGAGAAAAGGATTGTGCTGAATAGAATAACTATTTCTGTCTGTGTATCTTTTTTGTAACTTAAGGTTTTGCCTAGAGGGGTTCTCTATGTTTTTGAATCTAATTACCCTGTAAGATATCTACCATCCTGATTTTACAGGGGGGATTTCTTTATTTCTATTTACTTCTATTTTTATTAAAAGTCTTCTTGTAAGAAACTGAATGCTTTTTCATTGTTCTCAGATCCAAGGGTTTGGGTCTGTGGTCACCTATGCAAATTGGTGAGGCTTTTTATCCAACATTTCCCAGGAAAGGGGGGGGTGCAAGTGTTGGGAGGATTGTTCATTGTTCTTAAGATCCAAGGGTCTGGGTCTGTAGTCACCTAGGCAAATTGGTGAAGCTTTTTACCAAACCTTGTCCAGGAAGTGGGGTGCAGGGTTTTGGGAAGTATTTTGGGGGGAAAGACGCGTCCAAATAGCTCTTCCCCAGTAACCAGTATTAGTTTGGTGGTGGTAGCGGCCAGTCCAAGGACAACGGGTGGAATATTTTGTACCTTGGGGAAGTTTTGACCTAAGCTGGTAAAGATAAGCTTAGGAGGTTTTTCATGCAGGTCCCCACATCTGTACCCTAGAGTTCAGAGTGGGGGAGGAACCTTGACATTGCGCTGCATCTGCATATCTGGCAGTTAGATGTCTATCTGCAATAATTTGCTGTTATAGTAAACTCCACCCATAATTAGTTACACTTATTTTTATGGGAAGAAAAAAGAAAGGATGATTTTCAAAATCATGCTGTATATGTTTATAAGATGCAATACAAAAGCTGACCTTAAGCATTACCGCCCATAACTTAAGTGTCTATATATGTAGGTCAAGAGAAGACCTAGGGACTCAGGGTCTCCAATATGTATAACTAGCATGTACAGTAACATCCGATCTAGAAACAGTGGGTCAGATTTTCCTCTTGCGTATCAGTGAAGTCAGTGGAGTTACACCATTGTAAACATGATGTGAGGGAAGACTCAGCCCAGAAGCCTTCAGTTGTACACACCTCTTTATATTTATAAAATATTTACACTGCTCAGGAAATGGTGAGTTGTTCCCACAAATCTATACTGTACTTGCAGAACAAATGTACAGTTCTTTGGGAAGTTTCATCTTAAATTATTCTCAAGTATCACCATTTACACCTCCCTTGCATTCTGAATATTGGAAGCTGCCTCTTTACCTTGGACCTTGTCGTTCTTTTTGCAGATCATGTAAACGGGCACTGTACAAGCCCAACCTCCCAGACTTGCAGCTCTGGAAAGCGGCTCCCTAACGCAGATGTTACAAAATCAAATCGCCGAGGGCCTGGGAGGCCCCCATTTAGGAAAGCACAGTCTGCGGCTTGCATGGAGATTTCCCTTCCAGTCACAACAGAAGGTGAGTGCCAATGAGCATTTTCATTAGGTATGTGTTAGTTTCACTTTTCCACAAGATGTGAAAGCAAACTAGTTACACGCTATTTAGCATGATCCCTGTCTTAGTCACTTCTCTAAACTGCTGTCTTCATTTAATTGTTTAGAATTAGAATGATCCCTGTGTTTTAGTGTTGTTACTAACCAGCCTGCTGCTGACTTTTGTGCTACCTAGAGATGCAGTATACCAAACTTCCTGAAACTCTCACAGTCCTCCCATTCTCTTTTTGAGCCTGGAAGCTTTGCTCCAGAAAAGTGATTGTTCATCAGAATTTATGTACAGTAATTCTGACAGCCAGTGACATCAAAAGCTTAAAATATTCTGATCCCTGTTTATTCATGAGTCATAGTCTGAAAAATGAGAAATATATTTATAAGACTAAGAGTTTAACCTTTGCTCACATGATGTATTATTCTTTGGTATTAAATATTATTAAGGGCTGTAAATTCTGCAATACCCTCTCTATGGGATTTACCCCTTGCTGGAGAATTGTGGTCCAGAATCAAAACTTTCTTTAAAACAATTTGTTTTGAGCACTTACGTTTGTGAATACAACCTCCAAATTTTGAACTAAGTATAAACCATGCAGTGTTGTCTACCTGAGTGTGCAGACACATTCAAACCACAGTTCTGAGGAGTGTAAACTGTTCCATTCATGTCAATGGGTTAAGTGCGAAACTTAAAATATGCCCATTTAAATGTCAGCATTGCTAACTATTTCAGTGCCCATCATTTTAACAGAAGCATCCAGCTAATGTGCTTTTCCCATAACCTCAAAACACCTCCTGTGCCTTGTGAGATGCTGTCACTCCCAATTATCCCTCACCTACCAAGCCTGCAACTTCCCCCACACCCTCCACAGCTTCTACAGCGCAACAATGTGTAGTCCGTACAAAATGGTTTGGCAGTCAGCAACTGAAAAAAATGTACTATCAAAATAAACAGTACAGGGGCTCTTCTACTTTAGTCTTATTAATTTTCTTATTTAACTTATTAAAAATGCTATTTTTAACTTAAATGAGGCTGCCACAGAATTTCCAATCTGCCAAAGTAACGACACTTCCCAGGGCTACCCTCTGGGCCATAGCACTCCCTGGAGTTTCTGCAGTGCGGCAGTCCCACCCATGACATGCACCTTTTGCCCCCAGCATCACCTCCAGTATGCCCTCCACACCGTGGCTTGCAAGGAGATCACTGGAAGATGGCCTTTTGCCTGTGTTCAGCAATACCTGCACCAGGGTAATTCTCCCAGAGTCAGAATGAGAGCTTTTAGAGCCCCTTTACACAGCCTCAGCGCTTTTACCCATTGTAAGGGGGACAGTGCGAGAGTGATGATCTCACCCATAGAGCCTGTTGATGCACCTTTTAAATACAAACTGTAGAAAATACCTTTGTTCCCAGATGTAAAAAAGATCCCTCTACATACAGGAAATGGAAAGAGCATCAGAGCCCCCTTTGTTAGTATTTCTGATAGCTAGATCTTCAGAGTTTATTCATTAGGATGTGATAAAATAGAGGAATCACTGTTGATCCTTTTCTCCCCAGGGATGGGGAGGGATAACTCAGTGGTTTGAGCATTGGCCTGCTAAACCCAGGGTTGTGAGCGCAATCCTTAAGGGGTCCATTTAGAGATCTGGGGCAAAAAAAAATTGGGGATTGGTGCTGCTTTGAGCAGAGAGTTGGACTAGATGACCTTCTGAGGTCCCTTTCAACCCTGATATTCTATGATACTTCATGACCATTTAAGGTCACATCACAGCAAGAGAGAAGAGCTCACTCTAGGATCTACTGAACCTGACAGTATGGAAATGAACTCATGAAGCATGTATTATCCCAAAATGGTGACCTAGTAGGGATTTGAGTGCAAATCCCAAACTCATGGACTGGCGGGAGGCAGGTTGATGGACGCAGCACACTGTGCAGAGAAAGCAAGCTGCATTCTTCGCAAGGAACTCCATCCAGCTGATTTAAGGGGCAACACTGATCACTTCCAAAGGAACTACATTTAGAGAAAAATTTCATATGATGTGGAATCGCTGAAGGAGGAACCCAGAAATCCTTATCTCTAAAACAAAACAAAACAAAAAAAACAAAAAAACAACCAAACCCATGAAATCACACTACAGTCTCTCCCCAGCACATAGAAAAAGTGTGATCATCTAGTCCCCTGTCAAAGAAAATAACTCTGTTCAAAGAATATGCCCTTTATAAGCTCAAATGTAAATACAGACTAATAGATAGTTTGGGAGTGAGTACAGTACCAAGATAGACTTAGAGAGCTCTAATGAAGTCATTGTAAACTGCTTATGAATAACAGCAGACTTCATTCATGAATTAACCTGGGTGTTCTGTTCAAGTTACTTATTGCTTATAATTATTAATATTATAATATAATATTATAATAATTAATATGGAGCTCATAGGTAGCACTTTTCATCTGTAGATCTCAAAGCACTTTACAGAGATGGTAAAAGTTTTAAAACTTTCAACACGTAATGATTTAGCTTTCTCTTGTCACTGAAAGAGTACTCTAGCTTTCCTGGATGTCAACAAAAGAATACTTAAAGGTATCAGTGATGTCCGTGAAATGGTACTGCGGCTCTCGCTAATGTCACTGAATTGACTTTAACAGCTTATTCTCTGTCACAGTTAACAGCAGAATAGTTGATCAGGGTATATTATATTAATATGTAATACGATATGTTTATACACACATGCATACAAGTTGTTTAGAGTATATATACACTAAAAAAGAACAGCCTTCTTGTACTTTATAGTCTCATATTAATAATGGGATGGAATCTTTTTATAAGAATCCTTATTTTGAAATAAACCTAGGATGTTATTTCCATTCAACTAGGTTAAACATTTAATAGATTGCTACTGTGTTAGCTCTTTTGAGTTTTGGTTTAGTAATTGATCTGCATCAAATGACTGGTATGTAAGAATTCTTCCACAGACATTGTTTTGGCATATATTTATTCATCTCAGTAGTGTTCTGTATTAAATACTGCCAAAAGTGACGTGAGGCCTGCGAGGGTCGTAGCTTTAAAAAAAAAAAAAAGGGACTTTGCAAAGAAAATGCTGAGAATACATTTTGTGTCCAGACGAGCTCATTACATTTCAGACATTGATCAAAATAGAGGCTCCCTTTGGCCAAGCCGTTAAGAAGCTTTGCTAAGCTTTCCACAACTGGATGTCAATCTTTCACCCACTATTTAGGAATTTATGCTGCAATAAACAGCACATGTAATTTGGAGGAATTGACTGCCTGTGCTCTGAAGTGGTGAGCACACATGAATAAAATATAGATTTTATTCACTGGATACTTCACAAAAAGAGAAATAGGCTAGATTCACAAAGGAACCTTGGCGCTCCGACACTGAGCATTATCATACCAAACTTTTAGGTGCCTAGAAAATCACTGGGATTTACAAAGCCTGAGTTAGGCACTTAGGTTCCCCATACAATGAGTAGGGAGAGATGGGCACATTAGAATGGGATTCACAAAAGCCAGTATGGTAGGCAACTCTTTCCCTAAGATAGCCAGTAGGATGTGCTAAGCTGAGGGGTCTGTGCTAAGCCCTGCCCCTCCTGGAGAACTAACTCCAGGCTGCTGCCTGTAGGGACCCTATCCCGTAGGTAAAGTCTGAGCATACCTACCAGATCAGGCCCTGTAGATGGGTTACCCTGAGGAGCACCTATCTTCCCTCAGTGTGTGAATCCCACTGGTGCTTAGGCAGCCAACCTCCGGGTATGGGGGCTATAGTCCACATGCTCAGAGGCAGAAATTTAGGGAACTTCTACTTCAAAAATGTAGGTGCCAAGCGAGTTTAGGTACCTACATGGCTCGGCGGAAACTGAGTGGGGATTTTGTGAATCCCAGTGGGACCTGATTCTGGGATTTAGGTGCCTAAAGTGGCAGTTAGGCACCTACATCCTTTTGTGAAACTAGCCCGTGATATTTCCAAATCAGAATGGAGACATTTGGTAGTATTTTATTTATTATTAGCTTTAGTAGAACATCAATGGGTCCTTACAGATCACTATCTAAATAACTTAAAGCAATTTTCAGAAGTAATAAATATACTGCCATGGTAAAATTGGGTGGTTTTTACTTTTGTGTAATTTGGTGCCTTTAAGGAAAGCCCTATTGCATTAATAGTATCTGATGTTTTAATTTCTCCTTCCAGTTCCTACTGTTTCTCCCATACGATCATTGATTTGATGAAAAAGATAATTAAGTTCTGTGACTAACCACATGAAATATGTTAAAACAATAAATCAACGAGTACTTCCCACACTGCATTACAATAATAACCATGACCTTTTAACACAATGAAAAAATAGTCTGTATGTTTCCAGCAGTTTCTTTGATGTTTTTCATGTGAACTTATGTAGGAGGGTATTTTTCCCCCCAGCTATCACCTTGAAAATATCTTGCTAACACTTGCCACTTTATTTAACAGGAACTGACATGGGGTAAGGGATTCCTTATCTAGAAAAACATTTTTGATGAACCTCCCTGTTAAGTAGACTGGCATGTGAGAGAGGGAAGAGAATTGTTCTTTCTTATTCCTCTTTAGCTGTTTCAAACTCTTCAGCTTCATAAAGAATTGCAGGGTTTTACAGATTCTTTAAAAAAACACAACTCAAAATTAAAATATCTTGTAGTGGCAGAGCAGTGGTGACTATGACTTGATCTTTATGGTTATTCCATTAAAATCTCTTTCCCTTGCCTTCTTGTCTTACTAAAAAGAGCTGGTTTGAAAGCTTTAAAATAAAACTCTCTTCAAACATAAGCAGAGTTTTTTTAAAGCCTTTTTTGGCTCAGAATAGAGTCAAAAGAGGATGCCTTTTCAAATATTGCTTATGGTTAGTATTTCAGCTTCAGAGCCTGTTTTTCCAAAAGAATAATGTATAGCTCTGATAGTTTTGTCATGATGATAGTCCTTGTCAGTATCTGTTACTGGACATCTGTATTTCTGATACACCCTTCATGACATTAAAATTTCTCAGTTAAAATTTGACAAGGTTTTCCAATGTGCCTTTTGGCTTATCAGTTTTCAGAAATGTGATATTTTCATAGCTGCAATAATAAACTTGCTAGTTGAACCTTTGATACCTGGTTCTAACAAGACAAGTATGAGAAGAATCTTGCAGGCTGTTAATAGCCTATTATTAATTCTGAATAATCATGCTCTCACACACTTTTGATAAACCTGTTTCCTGCTTGTGTTAATTAAACTATTACTTATTTGCACTGTATCAGAAACTATTGGTATTACAAAGCCAAATTCCATTGCTGCACTTAATTTTCTAATTCAATCTTTTTAACCGTTACTGAGACTCTTTGAATTTAAAAATCATGTGTCTTAAATAAAACCAAACTTCCTTTCTCATATTATACATGACACCTAGGATTATTGAAAAGTGCAGAATTTTTAAAACCTAATGCACATTCCACAACTTATATTGTTGATGTCATTTCACCGTTTCTGGGTGTAGACACTTTTTTCATTTCTGGGATTGAACATTGTGTGGGATGAAAACACTAAAAGAGAACATTTGTTGTTTTTTAAACATTGTTTTTGAAGTTACAAAAACATCAGAAAATGTTGCTATTGATCTAATTTTAGTAAAAGCTTATTTTGATAAAATCTAAATTTGGGTCCAAATTTGACCTAGCAGTGTGCCTTTAAGTACCAACAGCTATAAAAAATCCAAGGGCACAGATTCTCCCTTCCCCTCATGAAAAGCAGCAAGATGGGACACTTTGTAAATAAATTTTTTCATATTGTCTCGTTGCATAAAGCAAAATGTGGTTTGCCGCCAACTTGGTAGATCTTCTGGCAGGCCAGAGCCACCTGCCCAGAATGTCTCTAGCCCTGCTCCACCTCTGAGTTCCAGCCATCTCCACGCTTTGATTGCAGCAACTCCTGGGAACTCTGGAGTGCTCACACAAAAAAGTCAGTACAGGTTGGGGTTGTATTCACTTTTTCACATATCTTCTGTGGAGATGACGTGCATTCCCACCTGGCCTACCTTGAGTCCTTCCCCTGCACAGATCCCAGAGGGTACAGAGAATCCTTCACAGAGTCTGAGAGACAGTACTGCAGAGCTATCCCAGTCCCAAGTCCATTTGGAGCAGGGGAGATCTGAACCTGAATATTGGTCTCTGTGTGGATGAACTGGCTCAAGTGTGTGTGCTGTTTCTGTATCAGAGAGACAACATGCACTTTCAGTCTCAAAATGTTTTTTACTTTAGATTAAGGAGAAAACTGACATTAAAGAACAAAAGTACGGTTGCCATGGGAGAGCACTCTGTGTGTAAAAAGAAAAGGAGGACTTGTGGCACCTTAGAGACTAACCAATTTATTTGAGCATAAGCTTTCGTGAGCTACAGCTCACTTCATCGGATGCATGCAGTGGAAAATGCACTGTGTGTGTCTCTGTGTCTCCTCTGTAATAGGCTAAAAGCAACTCTAAGAAATGCCTTTGGAGATTTGTCAGTAACTACTGTCTTTGAACCTTTGTGATTTTCTGATCACAGAGCCACTTCTTGTTCTCTGAAAGGTTCTGTCTAGAGAGGCCTGTTAGCTAATGGGGTGGAGCTGCCACCTAGAACCTGCATTTGCTGCTCCTGGTGTTTTCCATTGTCTGACTGCCGGGCTGTTAACTCTATCAGCATAGAAGTACTGTCAGTAGCATTTTGGATATCTTCAGAAAATGACCTGCCTCCTTGGTTTTGGGTAGCTGTCTTCTGTACCTCCTAACCTTCATGTGGTTATGACAAGACCATGGGGGCAGATGGTATCCTGTAACTTTGGCAGGTGCTAGCCACTTTGTATTTGAAATCTTACATTTTCTCCCACTTGCAGTGGAATAACTGGCATTTTTGTTGTAGTATTTCTTCTGTTCTAGTTTTCTGCTGTGTGGTGGTTTTTTTTACTACTTCAGGGTTACTTGTCTTTGTCCTTCTACCTGTAACTCTCTGAACAGATGATTGTAATAAGGTGAGGTGTATTTACTTCCCTAACAGTGCTAAATAGAGATTGCTTTAATCTGCCTCTGCTTCTGTGCTGTTTGTGATAATCCTTTTAATTCTACATTTTAAGGGCTTGACATGGTACACTTGAATTGACACATCAGTGAGAGTTATGAGAGTTACACAATTCATAAATGGTTCATTTTGGAAACCACAGGCAGGTGCAATGAATTTACATTTCTAGAGGCCCAATAAAAAGTTTTTAATCTAGAATTACTCAAGTTTTTGTAAATTTGAGCTACTTTGTGTTTCTTGTCTGAGCTTATCAGATTTTCTTTTGGAATTAGCTAGTATTTGAATCAGATATGCTCCAAACTCCTTCTGCATCTCCTCCTTTCATTATTTATAGGCACTCATGATAGCATGACCACTAAAAGAAGCTCCTTACATACCCTGTATTTTACATTTAACAAATATTTTGAAATTCCATGATAATTTTCTGCAGTTGCTTTGGGTCACAGTGTCTGTTATATGACTCCAAAAGTTTAGGCCCTGTCTCCATCTTGACCAATTTCTGCCCATAAACATATTTGTGAAACCACTCACAACTGCAAGAAATGCTGGTGTTTCTTTTTCAATCTGAGGTTAATTCTGTTGTGTTTTAGTTAGCACTTTGGAAGCATGTGACACTGGGCAATCTTCTTGAAACTGGAGTCTCCAATTTGTGGGAGTCTGCATCAACTGAGATATTAGACTCCCTGTTAATGTACAAATATTTCACTACCAGTCCTTCTGCCAGATTTTGAATGGCATGTGATCCAGTAGGCAGCCTCTGAGAACACCGACCAGATTGGGACCCATGGGTGAGAAAGGCAGTCCTCTGCCTGTCTTCCACCAGTCTGTAGACTGCTCTGGGGATTAGGTGAGAGGTGGGCATCTCTCAACACCTAGAGAGAGGCAGCAGTGCATGTGCTCAGAGGCAAAAACGTAGGTGTTGAGTGAGTTTGGGCGCCTACTGAGCTAGGCAGCAGCTGAGCGGGAGTTTTGTTGATGACATTGGTACGTAAAACTGGAATTTAGGTACCTAAGTCTGGGGTTTAGGCACCTAAGTACCTCTGTAGGTCTCACTCCCAATCTCTGACTCCTGCTAGCTCATTCCTGTCAGAAGTGACTTAGCCCTGGGTGTCAGATAAATACGTCTGAAGAGTGAAATTTTGTACCTTTTGGAACAAAGCACTTATCACCAAAAAAGTCAAAAACTGTCCCATGCAGGCTATTCCAGCACCTCCAACCAGGCCTTCATCTCCCTGTGCTTGATTTCAATCTACCCACCTTGAGCACCGTGCTATATACCCCATATGTTGTTCAAAAATGGGAATACAGTATAAACATTTCCAACAACGTGCAGTTTGCCTCGACAGTATTGCATCCTTCCTTGGTTATGGATATGATGAGACCGTGTTTTTACTTTAAATGGGAAAACAAACAAATTCTTCCCATTCCCTCCTGCCTCCTCTATGAAAGTACATGAATGGGTACCCCTTGGGTGCCTTGGGATTATTCACAGGCAAAGGGGAAGCCCCTGGTTCAAATATTGACAGCATACTACTAAATTGGCTCTAAGTAAACAACAGCAGAGGAGGGTTGGGGGACAGCGGTTTTGTTGTTCTGGGAATAGTTTCTCAGTGTGGTGGTTCTAGTTAGATTTTTAAATTATCTTGTTAGCTGTGTAGAAAGCTCATGTACATATAACATTTTCCTTACTTTTAAAGTGAACAAAAATAAAAGGAAATTTGTTATCCTACAGTTATTTGATGTCTGCTTAATTTTAATACAAATTACTGTCTATTTCATTCCCAAAATCAGATGATTGCATGAAACACTCTAGACCCAGCTGAATACTGAGATTGTTGTTTTGCACTGTGCATTGAGGGTTTTATTTTGCAATTGTTTCTCTACTAGCAATTAATTATACAAGGCAGAAATTGTTGCCCAATATCTTAAGTAATTTGTGAAGCGTACAGTTAGAGGATCCCCAGTGTCTCTATAGCTCCGGTTAGCCTGGCTTGTGGAACAATATGTAGAGCCCTGCAAATCTGCAGCTATCTGCTGTATATCTGCAGCTATCCGCATCCATGGATGCGGATATCCACAGACCATGTGTGCAGATCGCTGATAGACTGTGGATACAAATTTTGTATCTGCACAGTGCTCTAGCAATATGTAGTATGCACACAGCTCACACAGGGTAGAATCTATTTAGAAGTGCTTGTATTTTTTATGATAATATTATGCAAGTATAGCCATTCCAAATGTTTTTCAAATGCAAAACATTTCAAAGTTACTGTACCTAAAATAGTTACTGTGAACAAATATGCAGGTAGGGAACCCATCAGAGCCAAAATTGAATTTTAAAATGCTCTAGGCTGCATGCTTCAAGAAACAAAATGAGATATTTTGATTCCCCTATAAATGAACAGGTAAATTTGTTTTCTGAAGCACCCTTTATACTCTCCGTGCCCTGAAGCAGTTTTACATGGAAAACTTACCACAAATCATTCCAGAAATATAAATTGCATCGTGCATAAATAGACAGTGCTTCAGAACAAGGGGATATTTTAGGACTCTGATAAGCAGTTTAAGCCTCTTATATAAACTCTAAAGAGTTTGATATCTTTGAATTAAAGATGGGCCCAGATCTCAACAGCCCACACACTGGGACTGTTTGAAATCCAAATTCAGCTCAAAGTCATAGTAATCTGAATGTGAAAACACTTCAATTGTGTAAGTAGAGGCAAGTGATTCATACAGTAGAACGTGGGAATCTTTGCAGATTAAATACATGAGGATTTCTGATGGAGAACATAGCTCATGCAGTGAAAATGTTTAGCTCTGTCTGTCTTCGTATCAAGTGGGATTTTTGCTTTCCCAGTTCCTGGTTATTTTTAAAATAGACTGACCTAAAACCCAGGCCTGAACCTACCCACACACAGGTGATATCACGCTAAAGATCCAAATGTTCTGCCTTCAGTCTGTATCTTCTGAGAGGGCCTGATTCTCCATCAGTTCACACCAGTTTTATCTCCATAAACTCTAATGATTTCACTAGAGTTACACAAGCATTCAACTTGTGTAACCTGGTGGTGAATAAGGTGCAGAATCTCTGTAGTAACTACTGAACAGTTAGTCTGTGAGGGCCTGGTGACCACCTCACAAGATTTGGCCCTACATTAGTAGACAAAATTGCCCTGATTTAGGAGATACTGCACCAGTAATTGTTCACATACTTACCAATACAATTGAAAGTCTGAAGTAAGGACACTGTCCGAGTCTATTCATAGAAGGGCACTCACTATAAATTCCCAGTAAATTTTCCAGTGGTACTTATTTGTGCTTAAAACAACTCTTGCTGCTTTCTAGTGAATTGCTTTAACATGCAATGTAGCTTTAGCGTGGCACCAGTAAAATGTGTTTAGAGATGTTTCTTTATCCAGATCTGTGTGCAGCATTCTTAAGTGTTTTAATACCCTGTGGTGTCAGTTCCTATCCTTTTGCCCCTCTGTGTTGCTGAAGCATTGCCATGAATGATTTGATTCAGTCTCTGTCTGCGTGATGATACCATATGTGAAGTAATGTTTAAAGATTAATTTTAGGACTGTTTGTTTATATTGACTATCAGAGACTTATGTTACTACAAACGAACTAGTAATACTCAGGAAAAACATTTGAATATTTGCATTGGCTGCCATGAAATCAGATGTTTGGTGCTTGGAATTTACAGAAGTGCCTACATGAGGAGCCTAAAAACATATTCAGTTGTGTAACTTTGCTTCCAAAATACCCTGATTTTTATACCGAACATTGGCTTTATTCTTTGACAGACTTTATAAGCAGATCAATAGTATACACTTGATTCACTAATTTAAAACTGCACACTACAAACATCTATAAATGAACGCAAAGTGTGTTGATTGTAAGGCTCTCTGATGGTGAATGTATACGTTACAGTGCAAAGGTTCATCTTAGTCACTGGTATTTTTCTCTCATTCTTCATCTCAAGTAATACTTTTGCTTTCACAATTCCTGACTATAAAAATGAAGGATTTTATGCTTTAGTGTTTATTCCATTATTTTGACATAATCACGACACCTCCATGGAAGAGATGATTTATAGGGGTATATTCCTCTTTCAAAGCCCTTGCAGAAGTTAATGAGAACAGAAAGGAGATTATTTCCCTTTAGGTGCGTAAGTCAGCAGCATACACATTTTCATTAGCATTCTTGTGTTTTTTAAGACTGCATGGGGAAGTGAGGAAACTGTGGTGTTATTTTCACTAAGCCAAAGAGAATAGAAACCATTATTCATTTTAACACTGCTCCATAAAGGTTGCAAGTTTGGGTTTTATTTCTATAAATTAAAGCATGGGAAATGTTTCATTGGAATTGCCTTTTGAATATCCTGAAAAATATAAATCAAACTTTCTTTTAAAGTCACCAGCTCACTGCAGCGGGACTCTGTGTCAGGCAAGAAACCTGCTCTAGGACTGTAACTGCTCAGGGCTGCTTTCATATAAATGTCATGATGATGGTTGGCTCAATTGTTCTTGTCCTTTTGCAATGCATGCATTTTTGTGGCAGTAGGTTACATTTCCAGACGGGCAATGCTTCAGCAATTACATGGAGTCAGTACATTCTCACACGACGAGCGTCACTATGCCGCTTACGCATGGATGGACAAAGGTAAGGCTTGACAACACCGCCTTCGTTTTTACCCTAACATGTTAGTTGAAGTATCCTGTATTTTGCTGTCGCAGTGAGGCGGGCAACAGGTAGAGGTTCCACGTTCAGGTGAAGTCAGATACAAGACGCTGATTTTATTTGTCAGAAATGTTTCTCCACAAACTAACTATTGCTAAAAATTAGAAGAGTAGAACTAATGTTATAAAACAGCAATTGATTCATGTAGGTCAAGCCATGTCTGAATAACCCAATCCATATACAGGGCAGAACGCTGAGGAGAAAGGACTGATATTTTTAGGTGGGGAGAGGTAGCCTGATTGGCTTTCTACTTCCTTCACTGAAACTCAGAATTTATGACTAGTCATTTAGATGGCACATTCAGTGTACACAGTACAGTGCTGCTATGCAGGAGGTAAGCTTCAAATGAGAGAGCCCCTGCTAACAGTTGCTTGCAATCTAATGGATAAACAGGTACCATACAGCATACCATACCAAACTGGTTCATTAAGCACATGCTAAGTGGTCTGTGGAGATTTGGCTTTTCGTAGGTGGTGGCTGCTTCTCCCAGGCTTCCAGCTGCTTCTACAGATATCAAGGAAGAGCCTGGAGATGTATAAAATCAGCTGGAAGCAAGGAGGAAGAGCAAGCATTGCTCCATCTACTAGGAGGAGAAGAGGAAACAGGAACCACCACCAGGGTCTGGAGCTGCCAGGCATCAGCAAGAGGAGACTGCTCAGGGGAGAAGACAATGAGGCATCAGGGGTTTATGTCCGTTGGAGAAATGGTTGGAGGGGACCTGATTGTCAGGCCGTGAGTCCAGGACACAAGGAAATTTAGTGGCAGAAAAGCATGTTTGGGGGAGAGAGGACCACACAACAGGGTACTGTGTGCAGGAAGAGAACAGGATGAGGGGACGGAGTAGCAGAGGAATATTGGCCTGAAAAGAGGAACAGAACAGATTGGAGGAAAAGTGAAATTAAGAGGAAAATAGAGACAGAAAAACAAAATTAAACTCATTAAAAAGAACTGTGAATACATCCATTTCTTAAGGGTACTGTCCCAGGTAATCAGTTCTTTTAGTTGCTGTTCTGTGTTCACAGATGGGAGGGGCAGTGCTCCTCATGATCATCTGTGGGAGGAGTCGAGTCCACGGAACAATCTCTATGAAGAAGTGGTCCATACAATGAAGATATTTGAGAACCTGGTGTACAGAGCAATATAATACAGAATACACACAGCATGGCCTGTCATCTTTGTTGCTGAGCTGTATTTTACATTAATAGCAACTACATCCATAGAAAGAATTGGGAAGGTGGAAGATAACATTAACTGTATGGAGGATTGTAGAACAGGCTGGCACTGTTTGACTGAAACATTCCCACCTGGTGGCAGATACTGAGGCTGCTGGGAAACGTCAAGTGAGTTCTTCTAACTAGGTGGTGCAGGTAGCTTGTTAACCGTCCCCTGTGTATGGGAGATAGGAGTGCTCTCTACATAGAGAAGTGAAGGTGTGGGCAGAGCAGTCTGGAAGGAGGAGCCCTAGGGGCAGCCACGCCTGTGGAGATGGTTGGAGCTGAAGGTTTTGTTGTTTTTTGTCAAACCCAAGGGGGGTGGTGAGTGTGACTCTACTCAGCGTGTGGACTTTGTTTTAGAGCCAGCTGCTCACGCAGGGGAGATTTTTTTGACGTATTCTGCACAAGGGGCATGGGGGCGGGGAGAGAAGCAAACTTGAACTGAAGAACATGAGGGCAGAAGTGGCAACAGGCCCAGGCTGCCCTCGAACAACAGCTGCTGCAGGCCTTGTGGCAATTTGTGAAGGAGTCCAACAAGAACGGTAGCAACAACTCTGGGAGCTGATGTTCCACAGAATGATTAACCCATGGCCACTGTCTGGCTGCCGGTGAGCGTCAGCCCATCTCTGTCTATCATGAAACCGGATGGTGACCCTGAGACCTGCTGGTCACCTTTGAGCTGATGGCTCCTGCTCAGCGTGAGTCTTGGGACATCTTTTTAGCTCCTTTTTCACAGTAGAGGTACAAGGGGTGTGTGTATATATATATATATATATATATATGCCTACATGTGAGAGAGGCCACGCTGCCCCAGTTTCAGCTCAGTTCCATAGTACAGTTTATAGAGTACTCTTGGGGAGAAAATTGAAAGACTCAGGGACTCAGTGGTGGACAATGAATACAGAAGGTTGGCCAGAGGGGGCTGATGGGGGGACTTATGTGTTTTGCTTATTAGGAAAAGGCGCATGTAAGAAAATTGTGTTATATTGCACTGTAATTTTGGGAAGACATATGGACTTACTGAACCCACAGACAAAAAAAGGACAATCACCAAGAATTTAGGAGGAAGCCTCCAGCCCCAGGAATCATGTAAGGAACGGCGATATATACAAAAACATTGTTCGTCATGGATGTACTGACGATAGAGAGATGAGGTCTGGTAGAGGCCAGGGGTCTGGCTCTCCCAGTGGGTAATATATGGACCCATAGAAATGGAAGGGCAAATTGTTAGAGCCCTGCAAATCTGCAGATACCCGCTTTATAGGTGTAGACCATGTTTGAGGGATGCGGATACAAATTTTGTATCCATGCAGGGCTCTAGGAATGGTGGCTTGCCAGGTTGACTCATGGTACACCCAGACTTAGATGTAAGAGGGCTTGATATGACTCGAGTGCCTTAAAGAATTAGATTCCATACAGGTCCCCTATGACTACAAGGACTCCAGGGCCTACCCAGAGGCTATAATTCTCCTATGACAGGGGGCAACTTGCTTGTTTTATCCTGCCCCATTGAGAAATGCGGGGAACCTGGGTAAACTTTCAGTCTATCCTGGTTTCCAGGGTGTACACAGGGGTTCATGACCATGCAGAATGAGATGTTGCAGGGGGCAAGTCCTCTCGTCACCGCAGGGGCTTTGAGAGTTAGATTGTCCAGGAGAGAGAAAACCAGGGTGCATGCATAAGCATTGGCTCTAAGGGGCTGTAAGAGGTTGGCAGTGTTTACACAGAAATCATAGAAATGTAGGACTGGAAGGGACCTTGACGGGTCATCTAGTCCAGTCCCCTGCACTCAGGGCAGGACTAAATATTATCTAGACCATCCCTGACAGGTGTTTGTCCAACCTGCTCTTAAAAACCTACAGTGACGGAGATTCCTCAGCCTTTCTAGGTGACATGTCCCAGTGCTCACCCAACCTGACAGGAAGTTTTTTCTAATGTCCAACCTAAATCTTGATTGCTACAGTTTAAGCTCATTGCTTCTTGACCTGGCATTGGTGGTTAAGGAGATCACTTTATCAGCCTCCTCCTTATAACAACCTTTTAGATTGTTATCATGTTCCCCCATCAGTCTTCTCTTCTCCAGACTAAACAAACCCAATTTTTTCAGTCTTCCCTCATAGGTCCTATTTTTCTAGACCTTTAATCATTTTTGTTGCTCTTCTCTGGACTTTTTCCAATTTGTTCACATGTTTCCTGAAGTAAGGTGCCCAGAACTGGACACAAGACTCCCTTTTAGGCCTTCTCAGTGCTGAGTAAATTGGAAGAATTACTGCTCATGTCTTGCTTACAACACTCCTGTTAATGCATGAAATACATCTCCCTGTTAGCAGTCATTGATCCTGCTGGGAAAGGCTTAGCCTGAGCCAGGTGCTTTTATACCTCACTCAGATAAAAGGGGATGGCTCGCTGAAGAGAGAGTGAGCGGATCTACAGTGTGAGAGACCCCTGAGGGAGCAGCAGGTCTGAGGAGAAGCCTAAACTGAACGTTATCAATCAGTTAATAAAGCTAAATTCCAGGAAGGGGTGGGGTTTAGACTTTGTTTTAGAGCAGGCTGGGAAGGTCACAGACGTGCCTCTGATCATTCCTAAGTTACGTGTTTCTGTTCAGAAATCTTTCATGACTCCAAAGTTTGAGAGATGTGTCCTGCTGAGCTTTTGAAATTCAATCTGAATATTGTATTTAAGGGAAAACAGCACGACATGTTCCCAAAGGTGTCCCAAAAATTATACCTGTTAATGTCAGTTCTGCTAAAAGGCATTAGTTAATTGTACTGCACAAGAGCAAGGAACATTTATTCTTATTTAAAGGAAGGAAAAAGTCCTGTGACACATGCAAATGGCACATCACATATTTTAAACACTCTGCATGTCGCCTACACAGACTGAGCAGACATATTGGTCCCTTCAGCACCTTTCACAGCTTGAACACCACTCTGTTTGCTTTTTCCATGCTCTTGTCATTAATACCAACTACTAAAGGGAAAAATACATACAGCCTGCGCACCATGTCGGGAAAATGGGGTTTGGGGTCACGGGCTGCCCTGTGTTGCGGGGTCTGGGACCCCTGCAAAGCCCCTTCACTAGCCCTCTTTGGTCAGCAACTGGTGCAGTGCTGATGAACCGCCTCCAACGCTCCACGGCTAGAGTGCTGCAAGGTCTGTGAGGGGATGGGGCACATTCATTCATAAGGTATTAGGTCCATATAGCCTCACAGCTCAGCCCCCCTGAGCCCGCTTTTATGCAGGTCTCTGCAGCAGTGTTGAGCCAGGGCCGGGCAGCGGCACGAGCACCCGCACGGAGAGTTGAATGTGAGCTCCCTGGCTGGGGGGCATGTGGGACTTGGAAACTGAACCGGGCACATGAATTTCTCTTCAGCGTGAGGGAGACTAAAACCCTGCAGTGCTGTGGAGCTCGCGGTTGGCGAGGCGACCGCCTCACTCAGCGGAGAAGCTCTGCAAACTGCAGCTCCAACTTAAATATAAACTGAGCCTCTCAGCGCCACATGTTGATCCGAATAGCAATACTTTGGTGTGCATCTGCCCGGTAATTCCCAGGGGGGTGGTGGCAACTGGCTAATTTCTGCCACTTGTGCAGAGTCACAGGGATGGGAGTTTAATGTCACAACAGATGTTCCCTGTGGGACTAGAATCCCTAAACTATCGCTTTCTCAGGAGAGCAGGAACTGTAAATGTGGTGTGAAGCTTAACTCAGGCTTTAGTTCTGGGAGACTGAATGATGGGGAAGGTTCTTATCCAGGTTCAAGTCTTCTCCAACACCAGGAAGCATTCTACTCCCTAATCATTTCTGCTGGCTCCTGAACTTTCTCCTTTGAGGAGACATCACCCTCTTCTGGGGATGAAGAAGGATTTAACCTTCTTCTCAAAAAGGGCTTGGGAGGAGGCCATTGGACTGTAGATGCCACAGTGATGGCCCCCATTCTATGCATAGATAGACCTGATGAAGGCATCCATAGTTGCCCAGTTATCTCAGCAACTAGACTCAAGTGAGTATCTGAACGTACTCTGAGGCGCTTAGAGAAGTCTCAGGCCCACTAGCTCCAAACGTTTGTCTTCCAAAGTCTCTCAGCCTCTAGCCTTTTGTGTTGCAGAAAAGCACCTGTAACTTTCAGTGTTGCGTTGTAGCCTGGCTCCAGCTCTGCCTGACTCGGTGTAGATGGAGTGCAGAGCTGGCCCAAGCCTGTCTTGCAAAGACTAGCCTGGGTTCCTGATTTCTTCTTGCCCAGGAAGCACAGGGAAGGCATCAGAAATGAATCAGCAGCAGTGATGCTCAAAGCAGACTATGCTGTCAGGGAAACTAAGCTGCCTATGTTGTGTGCCAGGAAATGAAAAAGGGCCAAAAATGAACTCACCCCTTCCTCCTGCTGCAGCCACCCCCTGCTCCCGTGTGTCCTAATACCACTCCCGGATCCTTCATTGTCCAGTCCCTTCTCAGCCCCAGCTCCCTCCCTTCTGCTCCCACCCTGTGAACCCATAGCAAGTCTGTGTTGAGCAGCTTATTCTGCCTGGTTTGATGATAGACAAGGCTGAGTGAGCATAACCCGAATCAGAGCCTTCAACACCCAACCAAGCTCGATGCCATTCCTCTCCTGGAAGAGTTGGGAAGAGGCCCCTCCCCCTGGGAGACTCCCAGTGAGTTTGGTGAGGGGAGAGTGCATGTGTCTGTTTCTAACTGCTGGTCACAGTTCCCCGCGAAACCACACACAAAAAATGTTTATGGTCCAACCCCATGGTGTGGAGTCGGCTGAGGGGCAGAGCAACTTTCTCACTCCCTTGTATGGGATGTTGGAGGTGATTTGGGGGTGAGAAGGTTTAAATGATGTTCCTTCCCCCTGCACATTGTCTGTAACAGGGGCCAGTTCAAGGGTCAGTGTCTCCTCTCAGACAGACAGCTGCCAAGAACATCACAGACTAAAGAGGGTTACTCTGAACATAGCCATAGCAGTGTTTGGTGCAAGGCAAAGGGCATGTGCAACAGGACGTGATGCTGGCACTGAGCGCTCACTTCATGTCCTGTAATAAGGTGGACGATTTAGTTTTAAATATATTGGTAATGTATGAGTTGAGGAGAGATCCCTTGAGCCCCGACTGGAGCAAATTCTGGTTAGTCTATGCAGCTCTCTGTAATAAGCAGCTATTTCTAACAGCCTGATTTGTCTGGAGAGGTCTGACAGCATTCTCACTGTTGTTTATGCACCGGCAGGAAGTTAAGACTATGCAAGTATCAAAATGTTCAACTAGTCTGTAACGAGTCCGTGATGTCCACGTACAACAGTGCATTGGCATTTGGTTTTCAGATACGTTTGGGTCCGTGCTCTAGCCTGCCGGCTCATGTCTGCTCGATTGTATTTACCTTATTTATACAGAAAACCGGGAAAACACCTTCAGCCGTTCCCGAAGCTCCAGTGTCTCCAGCATCGACAAGGAGTCCAAGGAGGCAATTACAGCTTTGTACTTTATGGAGACCTTTTCACGGAAGAATGACTCTACTGTCTCCCCCTGTCTGTGGGCTGGAACAGGCCTTGGTATGGTCTTAATCATCTCCCTTAATCTGCCTGCTACTGAGGAGTTAAGGCAGACAGAACCAGTCATGGTGTCTCCAAGTGGTAAGAGTTTCTGTCTGCTTTCCTGTTCTTTGTCTGTCTCGGTAGCAGGAGAGGGTTTACATATCTGCTTTTATCTGGTTTCTCTGACCAAAATCTCTCATGTAGTGAATATTAACCCCTACATTCATTACATTACATTCGGTAGTTCATTACACTGAGTGCACAGTGAGATACAAAGAGGGGATCATAGCAGTGATTTAGAGACGTAGGACAGTCTGTTTTATTAATCACGAAGATTAGATCTTACATAGAGCTGCACACATTCCTTGTAAGGACCTGGAAACAGGAGACCTTTTTTGCAGACTGGAAAAATAGATAATTTCCTCATGGGAAAGTGTATTTGGGATTTGTTTGAACGTGTCAAGAATTTGATGGATCATGTGGCAACAGATATGTCACTAAATTCCAGTAGAAGGTATCTTCAGCACAAACAGCTACTTTCATATCTAAAGGTCTTCATAAACCTTAACTGATTATTCCTTCCCTGTGACATAGGGAGCTGCTCCCACTTCTGCAGATGAGGCAACAGGCACAGACAATAAGCGACTTGGTCAGTGCTAAGAGGGACACAATGATAAAGCCAGGATTAGATCTCCGGCGTTCCTGCCTTCTAGTCCTGTGCACTGACGCCCTCAGACAGATCTCACTCATAGGAGAGGTCTAGCTTTCAGGACAAAAACTCAGCTTTGTGCAAAAGTAGTTGCAGAATGAACTAGGCCCTTGTTTCACACCTAGTTACAATGATGGTTACAATTACAAGGTCACCGACACAGAGGATGGTCAATTGAGTGCAGTTATGGACACTGATGAGGCCATGCCATGAGAGTAGAAACAAGGGCAGAGAACAAAAAACGAGGTTCAGTTTTGGAAAATACAAGTTAATACATGTGAGGAAAAACAATTGCAAGTACATAATGAGAGGGGGGAAAACGTAGAAAGCAGGGAGACCTAGAACTAGCAGTAGGCAGCAGATTAGTCGTGAGTTTGTGGATATGGCTGGGAAACAAGGCCAGTATAATTTTGAACTGCTTAGACAAAAGCATTTTGTCACTGAGCAGAGAGGTTATAGTCCTCCTACATACAGCTCTGATCCAGCCCCTGCTGGAAATGTTGTGATCAGGTTGGAGGTGTCATTACCAGAGAAACCAGAGGGAGTGCAGAGGAGAATGACAAAATGATTGGGGGGTGAAGGGGGTAATTTCCAGGGAAAGACTGAAAGATCCCAAGCACATCTTGGCTAAGTGACAGGCACAGGTTACAGGGGATACTGGATGGGGGTAAACACCAAAGAGGGACAGGATTTATTTAGCAGTTTTAAAGGAGCTAACTAGGAATAATGGGAGGAAATTTAGGAGTAAGGAACTGTAGTCTGTATTAGACAAGGAAAGGATAGGAGGCATCTCAGCTGCTTCCTTAAAACCTGACTGGAAAGACGCTAGAAATTGTACTGTAAAGAACAATCCTACTGGTAAGAGAATTGGATACATGCCGTAATTGGCTATTTCTATCTCTAAATTCTACTGTTTTCTATTTAATTTTTTTTGTTAGGTTGCCTGAAACATTTTCAGTAACTGCAGCCTGCTCATTCACCATCTCTGTGTGGCTGCAAAAATATTTTGTTTGAAGCAAAAGGTTACTTTGTACCATTAGCTGTGCAGCTTATTAGCTTAGGGCTAAGATGTGCTATTGTAGCCCTAAAGGGAAAACCTGGATGCAAAATAGACCATGATGTGACCACTGGAGTTTTTGACCAGCATATGCCAAAGCTAGAGCATTATATTTTACAGGTACAGTTCTGATGCTGAAGGGAGCAGTGCTGACTTTTTCATGCCTGGACTGCATGGGAGCATTGATACATCCACCCTATGAAGTATGGAGGGACCCAAATAGCATGGATGACAGTGAAAAAATGAGAAAAAGGAAACTTGTCATGTATTCTCCTTCCTCCTCCGGGGATATGGGAGATCATCAGTTTGCTGTCATCTGCTCAGAAAAACAAGCCAAAGTTTTCTCACTGCCTTCCCAGGCATGTCTCTATGTTCACAACATCACAGAAACGTCCTTTCTACTGCGAGCAGATGTGGTGACCCTGTGTAACAGCATCTGCCTGGCTTGCTTTTGTGCCAACGGGCATATCATGGCGATGAGGTACTTACCTACCTAATCATTTGGCAAAATGGTAAAAGGCAACAGAATTAGGGCTGTAAAGGGGAGTAGGATGCACACTGTCCACCTGCAATCTGCTGTTTATATTATGCACACGTAAAGGAAAGCTGTACCCATTTTGCTCTGGTATATAATTTCTCTTGGTTAGTAATCCTTCTCACCATCTAGTACAAGGATTATCTCTGACAGCAACAGCATGGCAGAAGCAGCAGTGCTCACTGTGGCTAAAGTTGCAGAATAATTTCCATGCAGTCTCTCTTTGGTCACTTATAACTGTCAGCTTCTGGGCTAAAGACTTCCAAGCCTAGTCTCACCCACATACGTTCAATGACTGTGGAAATCAAAATACCATTCCCTACATTATAAAAAAAATAGGGCTGTGAAGTGATTAAAAAAATTAATTGCACAATTAATTCTGCTGTTAATAATAGAATACTATTTAAATATTTTTGGATGTTTTTTACATTTTCAAATATATTGATTTCAGTTACAACACAGAATACAAAGTGTACATGCTCACTTTATATTGGTCTTTGATTACAAATATTTGCACTGTAAAAAACAAAAATAGTATTTTTCAGTTCACCTAATACAAGTACTGTAGTACAATCTCTATCATGAAAATTGAACTTACAGTGTAGAATTATGTACAAAAAAAGGCATTCAAAAATAAAACAGTGTAAAACTTTAAGGCCTACAAGTCCACTCAGTTCTACTACTACTTCAGCCAATCGCTCAGACAAACAAGTTTTTTTACATTTGCTGGAGATAATGCTGCCTGCTTCTTGTTTACAGTGTCACCTGAAAGTGAGAACAAGCATTTGCATAGCATTGTTGTAGCTGTCATCTCAAGGTATTTACATGCCAGATGCACTAAAGATTCATATGTCCCTTCATGCTTCAACCACCATTCCAGAGGACATGCATCCATGCTGATGATGGATGCTGCTCAATAACACTCCAAAGCAGTGCAGACGGACGCATGTTCATTTTCATCATCTGAGTCAGATGCCACCAGCAGGTTGATTTTCTTTTTTGGTGGTTCGGGTTCTGTAGTTTCTGCATCAGAGTGTTGCTCTTTTAAGACTTCTAAAAGCATGCTTCACACCTCGTCCCTCTCAGATTTTGGAAGGCACTTCAGATTCTTAACCTTGGGTCGAGCATTTTCACTGTAGCTATCTCTAGAAATCTGATATTGGAACCTTCTTTGTGTTTTTTGAAATCTGCAGTGAAAGTGTTCTTAAATCAAACAACATGTGCTTGGTCATCATCCGAGACTATCATAACACAAAATATATGGCAGAATGCAGGTAAAACCATGGAGCAGTAGAAATACAATTCTCCTCCAAGGAATTCAGTCACAAATTTAATTAACACTTTTTTTTTTTTTACAAGCATCATCAGCATGGATGCTTATCTTCTGGATTGGTGGTCAAAGCATGAAGAGGCATATGAATGTTTAGAATATCTGGAACGTAAATACCTTGCAATGCTGGCTACAAAAGTGCCATGCAAACACCTGTTCTCACTTTCAGGTGACATTGTGAATAAGAAGCGGGCAGCATTATCTCCTGTAAATGTAAACAAACTTGTTTGTATTAGCGATTGGCTGATCAAGCAGTAGGACTGAGTGGACTTGTAGGCTCTAAAGTTTTAGATTGTTTTGTTATGGAGCGCAGGTATGTAACAACAACAATAAATCTACATTTGTAAATTGCACTTTCACAATTAAGAGATTGCACTTCAGTACTTGTATGAGGTGAAATGAAAAATACTGTTTCTTGTGTTTGTCATTTTTACAGTGCAAATATTTGTAATCAAAAGTAATATAAAGTGAGCACTATACACTTTGCATTCTGTGTTGTATCGGAAATCAATATATTTGAAAATGTAGAAAAACATCCAAAAATATTTAATAAATGTCAATTGGTATTCTATTGTTTAACAGTGCGATTAATTTTTTTTAGTTAATCATGTGAGTTAACTGCGATTAATCGACATCCCTAAAAATATAATTCTTAAAAATTCTTTTTTGGATAGCTCCTCAATCAAAATAGCTAAGGTAGAAAGTTGAAAAGTGGCATTAAAGCAGTCCTCATTCAGCAGCAGCACCTTTGAGAGTTCTACCCAACATTGGGTTGGATTTAACCAAAGGCTAACCTTTCAAAACCACAAGATACACATTCTGTGGAGGTTTTTTTTGCCACAAGGACTTTAGGCTACTACAGGGTTAGGTGGCAGCTGAGCAGGGTTTTGAGACTCTCGATGGAGGACTTAGACACCTAAGCTGCATGTAAGACACCTAAGTCCTTTTGTGGAGCTAGCCCTAAAGACCTATTTTGGTCACTGAAATTTGCTTTGAGACCAATACACGGAGGGAACAGATCTGTGAAATGGAAAGGTGCCATTTTTATATTAGCACATTTAAGAGTAGGACTGCATTTTAAATACCACAGCATTCTAGGCTAGATATGAAAAATACTAAATAAGTTACCTGTGGGTCTGAATCACGTGATAGAATAAAAGCATTTTCTGTAAATCCCAACATAACACAGGCATATGCTTCTCTTCAGCTTGCCCAGCCTTCGCCCAATGCTGGATGTCAACTATTTGCCAGTAACAGACATGAGGATAGCACGGACATTTTGTTTCACCAATGAAGGGCAAGCTTTGTATCTCAGCTCCCCCACAGAGATCCAGCGACTGACATACAGCCAGGAGATGTGTGACAATCTACAGGTAGGGCTTGTAACCATCAAAAGCATCCATGCCGCATGGCTTTCTTATCTAATCTTTGAAGCAGTAACGGGCTCCCATTGTGAGATCTGTGCTTCACCATGTTTTCAGCACTTCTGAGCCAGCCAGAGGCATCTCAACAGAGCCCTCCCACCACTGCCTTGATCACAGTGGCTTACACCATTCTCAGACTTTCGACTGTTAACACCATGTCCTCTAGTTTAAAATCTAGTGAAACCTGTTCCTTTTTCAGATAATTTTCATTCAATCCAGTGCATTCTTATTTTTAATTTGGAACCTGAAACTCCATATAACAGCGCAAAGATTGCCCAGGATGTTCCATAACATCTGCAGTGTCATGCCTGGAACATATGTCAATTTGCATCAACATTTTCTCAAGAGAAAACCTCCTACATTTGGAAAGAGTAAAATGGCAAAAGAAATACTTAGTGGTATGGTGTCATTGTCTAATGCTCTGGTCCCTTAATATGCATGTTCCTTGTGTTAAATCTCTGAAAGAATGCAAAACACTAACTCAAAATTTTATCAGCTAAAGATGGGGGAAACAAGATGCTTCTAAAACAACATTTGTTCCCAAATGATCAATTTATCTGAAACAGTATGTTTTACTTGTAGGTTTCTCAAGGTAATGACACTTTTTCCTCTCCTAAGTTTAATTAAATTTAATTAAAAGTTAAAGTTTTAAATGGTTAAAAATGGTGAGAAGTTGGATTGTAACATTATTGCCAGCAGATATGCCAAGCATTAGATTTAATGTAAGATATGATCTAGTGTGAAACCACAATTGCTTGCTTTTAAAGTGAAATCAGTGCTAGCTTGACAAACCTATAGATGGAAGTTCCCTATTTATTTATAGCACAGGACAGCACGAGCAGCTGCAGCAGCAGGCCAAGCTTCCTACGTGCACACCACACACCCCAAGTAAACCTTATGCTTGCCCTGCAGGAACCACCTCATTGGGACAAAGGGGAGGTCAACAGTACTTTTGGTCCGTGGCCTCTATGGAGTAGCTCCTGTCCCCTAGAGACTGGACTAAGTCCACAAACTGGCATTAACTGTAACAACTTCTGGTTCCTACTAAGTTGATCCAGATTTGAAGCAGGTTGGCACTCGCCATAACAAAGTATAGCAAAGTCCTAATGTGCTGCTCTGGTTGAAAGAGGAATGGTTTCAAAATGTTATAAGGGACTGCTTAAAAATGTCTGGCACTCGATACCAGCATGGGTCTAACTGAAGGGAAAGTGCATCAGCACAACTTCTGTTCCTTCCCTAACGTTAGTATTGCTTATTTTATTCTAAAAGTAAATGCAGGCCCCACTCCCCACATTAATACAGTTTCTTCAGCAATCACTCAGTAGGGTAGAAGGGCAGGGGTTTGGAGTTGGATTATAAACCATTAAAAATCTCCAAAAAAAAATCTATTTACTTTTGAATTATGTACAGTATTTTCCACTACAGTAACCGATACAGTCCTTATTTGCAGGTGGGAAAAGGTTCTCAGATTGTACTACACATTAAAATACAGCAGCTGTGGCGATGGTGTAAGGAAAGTAAAAAGCTAGTTCATTGTTAGATTTTTTTACACGCTAAATCTCATTTATTGAAGGAAGTGAATTGTGTGGGGTTATTGGGGAAGGAGCATTAGCAGTGAAAAAAGGAAATAAGCTTGAGGTTGTATAATGAGCAGAGAGCCAGGATGCCCAACAAAAGACGTGGTACTGCCGGCTCTTGTTAGACCATGGGAATGTGTTGAGCAGCAGAAGTCATCACAGAGTGCTGGCATTTTCAACACTGAAGAATTGGTAAGAGGAGTGAGTGTTGCAGCCAGGCTTGGGCTCACTGGAGAGGAGGAGGAGTGGAAGCAACTGTTTACAAATTACTGGAGGGACTCTAACTACATCACTGAAGAAGGGTTTAAAACTAGGGGATGGGCTAGATTTGCATTAGCCCAAGTAAGGGAAAAAGGCTCTTACCTCCCAGCACTGTCACACTCCAGCTGCTCACATCACGGCTGCTGCACCGAGGGGAAGAGCAAGGACTTTATACACCCAGTATCCCCTCTTCCCCCAAGAGCAAGTGGGAGGAACATTGGCAGAGAGCCATGGTTTCACCCACCCTGACCTACCAGCTGGCAGAGCAGTAGTAGTAATGTACTGAAGCCATCTCCCCACAAATGGTTGCTACGTAAGTAGTTACCCTAGCAGATTGCAAATAACTTTGATAGCTAGATTTGTTTCTAAAGAACCATTGGTTTGAAGGATACAAGTATAAGCTCTCTGGAGGCAGAGACCATGCCTTCAGCTGTGTCTGTAAATGTCTTGTGCACGACTGGTGCTGTGTAAATAAAGTGGGAGGTAGGCACAGCTAGCATCCAGTGATGGGCTCTCGGAGGGAAGCCAATGGCCTTTTGTAAAATTGCTTCCTTTCAGCAAGCACTAAATTCATCTTTATTGTTTTCTCTTTGCGAAGTATTGATGGTCTGGTTGCCTGGATAATCACTAGTGCAAAGCACATAATTCACAAAGTCATTTCTTCAACAACTTTCGTCTCTTCTGCGGCTCACCAGCTGATCGTGATTTCTTCATTTTACTCAATATTTTTATGTTGTGGCTTTGTTGCAAAAATTGCTCTCCACAAATCATAAAATGTGAACCCACCAGGGGAATGAACACAAACTAATTTTTTTTTAAATGTGAGTGGCTCTGGTTGGACATTTTATCTGCACTAGTGACCCAGCTCTCGTAGTAACCGGACATCAAATGCTTAATGCTGTGCTTTACGTAGTATGAGAATTTTTTTTTTTTTTAAAAGAATTGATGTTGCAGACAAACAAAGTCAAATGTTGTCCTTGCTAGCCCTGGTTTTGCAATACAACATGCTACATAGATCAGAGTTTATATTTTATTTGCCAAACATCTGATGTCAGTGACTCTATGTTAATCTAGACATGTAAAGTAAATGACAATCTTCATCCCTCTAGTTCCCTCATGTGTTCTTCTGTCTGATTTTGGCCAGGATATGCTTGGGGATTTGTTTACCCCAGTGGAAACACCAGAAGCCCAGAACCGAGGATTTCTCAAGGGGCTGTTTGGAGGAAGTGGGCAGACTTTTGACAGAGAAGAGCTGTGTAAGTGATTATTGCTGAAACTAACGGAAGACACAGAACAGTTAAACCGATACAAGGACAGGACACAATCTAGGAAAGAAGGGATGTTAAAAATGTTAAAGGTAACACTATGAAGGAGGGAAGAGAATTTGTCCCCACAAGTTACTAGAAGGAGCAAGAGCTTGACGTTTCAGAGCCTTGTTTCTATCTATCCAAAATGTTTCCTTTCTTCCCAGTAAGAGCAAGTGAACAATAAAAAGTCCCCATCACTGCAATTACTGAAAAACAGGTTTGAGAGGGCACTAGTATCAAACCTGCCTGGGTAGCTTGAGGCAGTCTCTGTGTCCCACAGTACACCCCAAACAACAGCAAGGGAGTGAGGAACTAGCAATGAACTCTCTCGTTATCGATGGGGGAACGAGCTAACTCCACTTTCCCTGTGTAGTTGGTGAGGCTTCAGCAGGAAAAGCCTCTCGGAGCCTGGCTCAGCACATCCCTGGCTCGGGTGGAATCGAGGGTATGAAAGGAGCTGCAGGAGGGGTAATCGGAGACTTGGCTCGTGCGCGCCTCGCCCTTGACGAAAGAGGACAGAGACTGGGAGAACTGGATGAAAAGACTGCAAGCATGATGGCTAGTGCAGAGGCATTTTCCAAACATGCACATGAGGTATGGGTTCCTCGCACATACATGTGGAGAGAGTTTTCCTTACCCAGGGTTACCCAAAGTTAAGAAAGCTGAACCTCCTTCAGGAAAATTAAACCCAGCACTGTCCCCCAAGCGTTGATACCTTAATTTATACAGCACCCTTCCCCATACATTTGGGGAACACTGGTGTACATTGTCATTATATGACACTTTCTCTCCTTTTCTACATGCTTTGATAAGCAGTGAAGTATCGTCATTCACATCTGCACCCACTGAAATAAATGGGGTAGTTTCCCAGCTCAGAGCTGTTGTTTCAGGCTCTCTGCAAACTGAGACAGCCATCTACTTTGGTTACACTTACTCCATATTTTCATAGCGTTTAAAGCCAAAAGGGATGATCAGATCATCTAGTCTGCCCTCCTGTGTATCACAGTCCATTACATTTCACCTGAGTATCCCTATATTAAGTCCAAAGACTTCAATTAGACCAAAAAGTTCAGTCCTCAGGAAACTAAACTGTGCGCCATGGACAGAGAACAGGGTGCCACCAATGCCCAAGTCTCCTGCAATGTTTTCTTCATAAATGTCTGTCTTTCAAAACTGCTGCCATCTCCCGTTGTTCTCAGTGGGAGGGAGAGTAGTAAGCGCCCTCAGTTAATATGACCATTGTGTCCATTCATTGACGCAGCAGTGTTGCTCCTGAAATCAGAGGACAACGTAGGGGCCTCAGTCCTTTTGGGAACAATGGGAACAATATTCATTAATTGCTCTGAAGATTGTGTGCCTATCCCTCCTGTCAAATGTTCAGATATGAACAATAACAGGAGAATTATTATCATTAATCCTGTTTCTTTTAAAAACCTGCTAGTTGCACAAGATGTGCTGAACAGGGAGGGGGGAAACTAGGGTGGGTCACAGGTGTGCATCTGGATGCAAGGGAACAAGTGGGGCATAGGAAACTGGGGGCATGGCCATAGTGTGTTATGCTAAACTGGTCTGCTCTAAATAGGCTGCTTAGCATGAAGACATTTGCTCTGTAATGATGTCACCCTATGGCATAGGGTATTCTTGCCAGCAAGTTAAAAAAAGTATGGATTGGATGAAAGGACTATAAGGTGGCTAGAAAGCTGGCTAGATTGTCAGCCTCAACGGGTAGTGATCAACAGTTCAATGTCTAGCTGGCAGCCGGTATCAAGCGGAGTGCCCCAGGAGTCAGTCCTGGGGCCGGTTTTGTTCAACATCTTTATTGCTGAGGATGCAATTAATCCCATCATCCAGCTCATTAAGTTCGCAGATGACACTAAACTGGGGGGAGGGATAAGGGTCGAGAGTGACCTCGACAAATTGGAGGATTGGGCGAAAAGAAATCTGATGAGGTTCAACAAGGACAAGTACAGAGTCCTATGCTTAGGACGGAAGAATTCCATGCATCGCTATAGGCTGGGGACCGACTGGCTAAGCAGCAGTTCTGCAGAAAAGGACCTGGGGATTACAGTGGACGAGAAGCTGGATATGAATCAACACTGTGCCCTCATTGCCAAGAAGGTCAACAGCATGAGGCTGTATTAGTAGGAGCATGGCCAGCAGATCAAGGGAAGTGATTATTCCCCTCTATTCGGCACTGGTGAGGCCTCATCTGAAGTATTGCATCCAGTTCTGGTCCCCCCACTACAAAAGACAAATTGGAGAGAGTCCAGCGGAGAGAAATGAAAATGATTAGGGGGCTGGGGCACACGACTTACGAGGAGAGGCTGAGGTAACGGGTTATTTAGTCTGCAGAAGAGAAGAGTGAGGAGGGATTTGATAGCAGCCTTCAACTACCTGATGGGGGGGTTCCAAAGAGGATGGATCTAGATGGATCTCAGTGGTGGCAGGTGACAGAACAAGGAGCAATGGTCTCAAGTTGCAGAGCGGGAGGTCTAGGTTGGATATTAGGAAACACGATCTCACTAGGAGGGTGGTGAAGCCCTGGAATGGGTTACCTAGGGAGGTGGTGGAATCTCCATCCTTAGAGGTTTTTATGGCCCTGGCTGGGATGATTTAGTTGGTGTTTGGTCCTGTTTTGAGCAGGGGATTGGACTAGATGACCTCCTGAGGTTTCTTCCAACTCTAATATTCTATGATTCTATAGTCCTAAGAGTAGGAATCAACTGAAAAGAAGTACATTAAGGAATATTTAACTGTAATTCCAGTTTTCCAGATATCTGTACAGCTGGATTACCATGTACCTAGTGCTCCAGGGAGAATGTTTGTTTTTGGTTTTCTTATGGACTGTTATAAGTGTGAGGCAAAAAATACCCTCAAAGAGATGTGTACTGACAGATGGTATTCTGGAGGCGAGGCACCTAGCGTACCCTAATCTATAGCAGTTCCTACTTCACCTTATGCAAAAAGCAGAGTGTGAAAGTAGGAATTCCCTGAGAAGTGTCTCTTCAGTGAATAAGAGCTATGGGTAGATAATGTTCTTTGTGGACGTTTAACACTTAATTATGAAGTTCCAGAAAGAAAAAAAGAAGTTATTTTACGGCAGCAGAGGTAAATGACATGTTTGGCAAAGCTCAACCTGCTACTATTTGTTTGTTTGCTCCAATTTTTCTACTTGATTATGAAGTCCATGACAATTAATGGACCTACTTCATTTGTGATACCACTAACCCAGTGGAGTTCTACCATATACTAACTTAGCACAAGTCTTTACCATTAGCAAAACATTACCATTAGATTTTTGTATCTAATTTTCATTTTGCTTATTTCCCATCTCTGTAGTTGATGCTGAAATATAAGGACAAGAAATGGTACCAGTTTTAGACTTTTAAAGAAGCTTCTTGGCTTTGATGAGAACACTATTCAGGGAAGCGGAACCTATTCTCAACACTACCAGTCACTGGCCAGAAGCAAAACTTTCTCCTAGGAAATGTTTTCCTGTTATTTGTTTGGATTCACCACAAGCGGGAAGTCAAGGAGAAGTTTTATAACCCACAAAATAGAGCCTAGACTTGTATTGGTCTTTTAGTCAAAATACCTGGCTCACGGTGTAGTAAATCTTTTTCCAAAAGCAACTGGACAGTCACGTTGGGATGTAGCTTTTTTCAGAAGCTCTAGGAATGAACTGTGGAGTGTGTCTCTGGTTAAAAATATTCTGTACAAACCTAGAATGTTAATGCACTTATTAAAAAATGAATACAATTTTGCATGACCAATTGACATCTTAAAAAGAAAGCATGTTGTGACCGAAGAAAAAGGGATTTATTTCTATGCTGAGCAAAAAAATATTTAAAGACAGCAAAAATCTTTATTTTTAAAAACTACACTACAACCAGCCAGTACATTTCAAGCATGGCTGCTACTACTCTGGACAGAAGAACTGCATTTTCTTATTTGCTGCTAATTCTTTTCCTTAGCTTGAAATCATCAGCGCTATTTAATTCCTATCCAAAGAATAAACAAACATCCAAATCCAATCCAAATGCTTTTAGTGTTTGTGAAGTCACTTAAGTGAGAGTAGAGGATGTCTTTACAATCCAAAGAGTGCAGGAAACCCCTTCCATAAACACTAATTTTCTGAAAGAAAGATGTGTACAGCTTGCTAGATTCATCTCAAGCATCCTTTGAGGGGGCTATGATACCATGTGTCACCCTAGGAGTGGCTGAATCACTTGGTTGCCTTGTTTTTTCAATATTAGAAGTTGAGTCATTAATTTATTGAATTCAGCTGAAAAAAGTAGAGGGCCCAGTGGGTCAAGTTGGTAAATCCCCTCAAGTCAGTGACTTCAGCGGCTTGCAGGAAAGAGTTCTCCCTGACAATGCACTGAAGTGATGCTAAGCAAATTGTACAGTAACCCAATTTAAAGCTGGCTGATCACACCAGCAACAGGTTTAAACTCCAAAGCCCTGCAGATTTAATTTTATATAGACCGGTTTCTCCACTGTCTTGCCTGGTGTATCACCGCTTACAACCTGTGCAAAGCTGGTGTAAAACACTGCCATAGAGATGAGTGAGTGGAGAATTCAGGAGCACATTATATCTACTTTGCACAAGTGTAAAGGCCTACATGAGGTGCAAGGTACTGGTGAAATAGGCCATGCATCTCAGCAAAGCTGCTGCCAGACCTCAACTGCTGCCCTGGGGCTTTACGTGGTTCCCATCATGGGCTTTTACTTTTCTTCATTTCGCAGATACTGTCCGATTCTTTTCCAGAGTAGTTTATCATGATGCATTTGCCTGAACAGAATTCCTATTAGATAAAAGTCAGTTGCCTTCCCCAGCTCAGTTTTACTCCTCTGCATGAGCATAATTTCTAAAGTAACCAACTGTGAAGTCAGATGGATTCTAAAATTGGCTTGGGAACAAAGTGCCAACGTCATGTTTGCCAGCAAGTATGCACAAGTACAAACTAGGGAGAGAGAGACACTTTGCATCAGGAGAATTCACTTTGAAGGAAAATGGTCTGAGAAAGCAGCTACAGCTAGTGATCTCCCAAATAGCCATGGCCATCAGATTTGCTTTAACTTCCTACATGTTTGTATCATGACAGTTTAATGCACGCTCCTGATCACAAGACACTGCTCTGGATTCTGCATTTCCATGGAAAGCACTGCTAACTCTCACAGCTATTCCTTTCTCATAGCTTTAGTGGTGGGGTGGGTGCTCACTGGTGAAAACACCTCTTTGATATTTAATTCAGCTCAATTTTAGATATAGGTTTTGGATTCAGAAGTCTGGCATCACAAGCTGTGTGAATTAAGGCTATGGCACAAGTTTGAGGCATCATTAAGGTTTACACCGTTATGGCTCAATATGAATTTTTTGCTATACAGAATTTTTAAATTTTACTGTGGGCAAGGTTAAAATGACAGCTTTGACCGTTATAATCCAGTTATAGGCCTTATGGCTAATCCAGCCCCTATGTGAATTGCATGTTTACTCTACATGTACTCTGGCCTATAGTTAGTCTGAATCACTAATCTTGTGGGCACTTTAGCATTACAAACACCTTAGAGAGGATATGTTCCCTAATTTATCTGCAAGACCTGAGAAGGTATTTAAACTGTCACTGGGTTAGGATCAGAACAGGAGGGAAATCATTCTACCAGGGACATGAGTTTGTTCTGTAACTTACTGCACCTGTTTCTATACTAATATATCTGGTATGAAAAAGATATTCAAGGGTGGTGCCATGTACACTTCTTCTACTGGCTACACTGGCAGTTTCCATTGCAATTCAATGACATATTGCAGTATCCATAAATGCATCACACATGCCTGTGTGTGTGAGTGATTAGGATGGTACTAGGTCTGTAATATATAGAAATTCTTGGCTTGCTATTCTGCTTTTAGGCAAAGGTGTTACTTAACATCAGTTCAGGAACCTATGATCCTAAATGCAATGGGAGCCTCCTTAGACAGATGCTAGAGCTCACTCCCTCATGAAGCAGTTGCACAAGTCAGTTTAAACAGCTACAGCCTGTGCAAAGGGAAATGTGCCTCCAGCAGGTCATTTCCATCACACTTGCTCTATCAACAGTCTCTAACTTACCACCACGCTGTATCAGTGGGAAAGTCAGCCAGTACCTTTCAGTTTGCCTCTTGACTTCACAAAAGAAGAATTTAGATTCCCCAAACATACAATTTTGAATGTTTAAATCCATCATCTTTTTCTCTAGAAAAACTCCCCAGGAGGTCACACTATATCTTCCTTGGCATATTGTACATCTTTCCAGAAAGTTACAAATTCCTGTTTCTGTAATGTTCAGCTCTTGTGACTATAATTATTAATTTTCTTGTAGTCTGTAGAGATCTAAAAAATTGTATATGTTTGTATATAGAACGTTCTATATATATAAATATATATATGTAATGTATATGTTGTATAAGTTTGTTAGTGCACACTGTTAAAATGCTTTCTATTGAGATTTGTCGTGGATGTGGGAAAAGCCTTCACCTCAAAATTTAAGGAGGGTGGGGGAAGCCGGCCAGTTAGTTTCTTGTGACATGAGGAGGAGTGTGGGATTTTTAAAAGGCCTACCCTAAACATTTTTTGTTAATAACGAGAGTAATAAAGCTGCAGCCTTCAAGCTGATAATCATAGCAATGATTTTACTTGCTGAGAGGAAAATTAGGACACTAGTCTTTCTAAGAAAATTGTTGAAATCAAACGTGCTTTCACCTTTTCTACCAAGCCAGTACCAGCTCACGCAAAATCCATAACTTTTAGGCTCTTTCAACATCTAAACTCTTAGTTAAAAAGTACAAACTCCAGATAGGTTACATTAGATTTAAAGTATAAAAAACTATCTCTAGCAACACTTTTGGCATAATATTGCTCAATTAAATTTTTTTGTTATGTTAGAAAATACATTTTTCACTCCCCCCAAAAATATGCACTATCCCAAACAATCAGATATACAAGATACACACACAGCTAGGGGTGCAACAGGCAGATAAAATAAATTAGATTCATTATGTGGCTTCTCATTAGATGAGTCCTTACTAGTAAGAACTATTTTATATGCAGCCAACTCCTAGACCTAGACCACTTTAAACTTCAATTCTGAATTAAAATTTTTAAAAAATCTAATGAAATTCTGTAACAGCACCAGGATTTGTTCCCTATAATCATATAAGATTTTCTAAATCATATTTTTTTAAATTCCTATGTCCCAACTATTTATACTTCTGAGTAGATGTGGTCTGACTGCATTCCTGAATCCAAATTAGACATCTTTTCTCTGTATTAAACAGAATATAGGTTTTGCATAAATATTTAAATATAAACAGATATTCGATCATTAGATGTGTGTGAAGTTATCACAAAAATTCTCTATACAACTTTTTACATATTCCTTTTTCAGAAACCATCACACCCAATTCCTTGTGTGTATTATAATAAATAAATAGTATACCGAAAAAATAATTCTGTATGTATCTAATGTGGAAAAACATCACAGCTAATGTAAATGCTGTATTCAACCTCAGGATTATTCTGTTTATAAATTGTGTCTATTATATCACAGGCAAATTGCAGACTGCATTTAATTGCACCCTTTAAGTATTCTACTCTGGGTTTCCCACATCACTTTTCATGACCTAAAGGTGAATGCAAACACAATATATTTCAGTCTTGATTAATTCTGCCTTGGTAAGGTCTCAGTAAGAACACACTCGCTCTCATTAATGAGTTGCATGTTTCCATTTGTTGACAACGCTTCATCTAGGTGTAATTCATGTAAAAAAGAGTTTCCATTCGTGTGTTTTCTCTTATGTGATTATTGACTAAAATCAAAAATTGTATTTTTTTTTAAACTAGTGTCCAATATTCTGGCTCTGTCAAGGACCTGTGGACAAATTATGTGTGTTTTTTATTAATGAGGCACCACCTATATTTCAAAACGAAGGTTAAATCCAGGAGTGAAGTGCACACTCCTCCTGCTCCACTAGCCATTTACTGTTTTGACAGATACCTTAAAGTTGGCATCACAAAGGTAAATTAAGGCATCTTTGATTGAAGCTATTCTGAGTTCCCGGTGAAAGAATTGATGGAAAGAAAATAAAGGAAAGAATTGACATTATTTTGTGTAATTCTCTTTTTTCAGGCACTTCACACTAGTTTCAGGGGTATGTAGTTAGGTAAAGGGCTTATAATGCATATTCCATGTGGTTAAGCATCCCTACTACAGTAGGCATTTCTACACATAGCTTTTTTTGGTTTACAACTTCCATACAAGGTCAGGCCCCACTAGTGCCATCTTGTAAGTTAGTCTCTTGAGCTGTTATTTCTGTATTTTCATTTTGTCTGGGACTCCCACACTATGCTGGCAGAGCAGGGAGGTGGAAGGGGGAGCTATTGGGGTTATCAGTGCTGTACTGCCTTAGCCCATGAGTTCCTGCCTAAGATTCCAGGGTCAAAATGCATCCGTACTGTCACTGGGAGCTGTGTTCCTAAATAACTGAAGCACTTTTTAACACCCCCTCCCTCTCGCAAGCTTTGAGTAAGTTACAGCTGCACCATTTGCTTAGACTGGTCACTTGTATTATGCAAAGAAATTTAGAGAACATAAAGTGGCACAGGAACCACAAAAAACCAACACATTTTCTACACACATAAGCCCAATAAGCCCACACATAAGCCCAATTCTACACATGTTCTACACACATAAACCCAATAAGCCCAATTCCCCCAGTCTTAGGAAACAGCAATGTTGTTTGTTGGTCTTCTAGCATACAGACAGGGCCCCTCACCCCACCTCCATATCAGAGGCGCACTGTGATTTTTACAGAGTACCTGACCCAGCTGCAAACACCGTCACCATGGTACACCACATCCAAGCGCCAGATGGCCGTGGACTGTTTCTGCACGAGTGGCTGCTGTGAAAACCCCTACTCCTTGGCTGGGAGGTGAACAGGAGCATGTGGGGTAATTACTCACAATATGATTCTGTTGCTTCACCTGCAAGGAGACAAAAATCTCAGTCAAAGCTAATGAACAAGCACCAATCTTTCCACCTCCCTTCCAGCTAGAGACTGGCCAAGCAAACTAAGGCCAGAGAGAAACGTCAAGTTATTCTGCCTGGGGACGGGAGAAGAAGGGATGGAGTAGGATATACAGAATTACTAGTGAGCAATCATCCCCCAGCATACGTCTTTCTTCTTCCATCCTACCCAACAACAGCAATTACAGACACCGTATGCTGCAAGCAATGACCCAAAAGAGCCCTATACAGTGTACAGTAGTGCTTGGAACAGGTACCGGCCTGAAGCAATGTCAGCAGACAAGGTCGGAGCAAACTGCGACTGTGAGGTGGAGGTCAGGGAAATGAGCCTTCAACATCAGTGGGAAATGCTTCTGCTTTCTGAGCCTAGGAAAGGTGCTACACCTCTTACAGCAAGGGATTTAACACTTACGACCATACACTTTGGACCCAGTCATGGCTTTGGGGGGGGGTAAAGGGGGCGGCAGCTCAAGCTACAATTCACTGAGCTGTTATTGTGGATTCTGTCCCTCATTTCAGCCTTCACAACAAAAGTGTTACTACTCTTCTGAGTGGGAGATACTTAAAACTTCAGAGCCTGCCTGGCAGCGAGGGAGAGCCGGGTCCTCTGGTGCAACAAACTTTGGTAGATGGAAGTTGTATCAGCCTAAAGTCATTGCAGTTAGTATATCACACGTGAGAGTGCATACTTGACTCCTTCCACCAGTGCTGCACGTATTCACGACGAGTGCGTGAGTGCACAGTGCAGCACATCATGGGTAGCCATCCCAGTGGGCCACTCACCATCAGCCAGTGCACTGCCTTTTGGAAAATTTTGGCAATGCATGATGGAGCAGAAATAAGTCACGCAGGGGTGACTGGGAGCAAGTGGGGGGGTCAAGTCCCCATCATGCCACTTTCTCCATCCCATAAAGCTATACATACCCCATAATTTTCATGCCTTTTTTAAATAGATCCCACTTCTTGTTCACCATCTCTAAGAGCTCTATTGTCATTCATGAGCATTGCAAACCCAGAACAAACAATTCTCTCATATTTGCAGTGCCACAGGAAGAACTGTACCAATGGAGGATACGATGGTTGTTTGAGGACAGTTTGTTGTGGGACATAGTGAAAACAATTGAAGGTTGTTGGTGACAATCAAGGAGCAGCTGCCTATTTGGCCTCTATTTCCATGGGTACAAGTACAGTGCAATGGCACTGAATAGTGTCACTATTTTCCACAGGTGGTGGTGATTTTAGCTGATATCTCATTCCTGAGGGCAACAAAAGAACGGTTGCTGCTGGTGTCCCAAAACTGTCTGGGCCCATATGCCACTAGCCTGTTTACTGCTATGGTGCCTGCTGAAGTCATTGTTGAATGGCATGGGAAAGGATCCTATCATGGAGGATGAAATGAGGCAGCCCACCCCAGAAGCCTTCAAGAAAGGGCTGCTGAGAGCCTCCATAAAAGTTTCATCAAGATCTCTCAGGAGGATACAAGGAACAACCCTATGGACATAAAGAAGCTGCGCTGCATGCCCTCCCACCCAACCCTACAGTGGAATGAAAAACAAATACCTCTACCTCTGTTTGTCGTACCATTACCACCTCTCGGAGAAGTAAACCAATGAAAAGTCAATGCCTGACTCCTGCTAAGTTGGGGTTGGGCTGGGCATCATCTCTATAATTAAACATTGTAAAGAAAAATGCATGCACGCTTACCTGAGGTTCCTTCCCCTTCATCGGGCTTGTCTGTATTCGGCTTATGGGACTGGCTAGAATGGTGGAGTCTCAAAAAGATCCTGGCTCATGGCATAGCTGGATGCCCCTGCTGCTGTGTCCCTCCTCTTCCCCCTTGCTGTTCACAGGAGGGGTCTGTGTCTCGGGCTCCTTGGACGTATCTAGAGTGCTTTGAGGGTGCTGGTGGGGTCTCCACAAAATGTGGTATGCCGCTCATTGTAAAAGTGGTGGGCCTGTGGCTCAGCCGCAGATTGACTGTTGGCCTTTCTGGCCTTGTGGTATGCCTATTGCAGTTCCTTTGCTTTCACATGGCATTGCTGCTGGTCCCTATCATACCCCTTGGCCTGCAATCCTTGTGCAATCTTTTCTCAGATGTCCACATGTCGATGACTGGTCCGTAACTGTGTTTGCACGGCCTCTTCTCCCCATTGGCCAGGAAATCCAATACCTCCTGTCTACTCCAGGCAGGAGAGAGCCTAGTGTGTGGAGCTGTCATGGTTGATTGGGCAGCTGCTCACAACAAGGAAGAGATGGTAGGTGTGCTCAGCAAAGTGGACAATAAGGAAAAGGCATTTCAGAAACTCATGAGGGTTTTAAACTGGGCAGTGGAGTTCACTATCTGACCAGAGCAGTCACTGCAACAAAGGTGAAATGAAAGATTCACTAACCTGAAACTCCGAATGAGTCTCCAGAATAAACTCCAGGGGGATGCAAAAACTTGAGTTCTCATGCAAGTTAAAATGAGTTTAATTCCCCTACTTTGCAGCTATCACGAATGCAATTAAGAATGGCACCTTAAGACGAAGTAGTTTCTATCCCTCTGAGGTGTTTTGCTCCCAAAAGGGACGCAGGAGCATGCACCTGGAAGAGGGAGGGCAGGTTCCACTGAAGAACCAAGTGCTGGTGCTTAACTCTCTGCAGTAGAATGGAACAAAAGAAGCTTTTAGCCCCAGGGATGAGCAATTTCTCTATCCTTTGATGGCACTGTGAATAGCAATGAGCTGACACACACAAACCCGGAGAGAGTTAACCAAGATACATCTATGCTGCAATAAAAGACCTGTGGCATAGCTGTGGCTGGACTGGGTCAACTGACTCAGGCTCACAGGGCTTGGGCTGCAAGGCTAAAAGCTGCAGTGCAGTCATTCAAATTTGGGCAGAAGCCCAAGCTCTGAGACCCAGCCCCTCCCAAGGTTTCAGAGTCCACGCACCTGCCTGAGCATCTTTTTTAGCCCTGCAGCCTGAGTCAATTGACCCGGGCCCTGAGACTTAGTGCCAAGGATTTTTTATTGCAGTGTAGACATACCCTTAGGGGAAATTGAAGACTTCAGTCAGCCTTGCAAGAGCAGAACAGAACATGAACCAGAATAAGCTAGAATGGCAAGTTTTGTGGACATTGTTCTCCCTGTCTCATAACACACCAGGGAACAGTCAATGAAATTAAACGGCAGCAAATTGGAGACCAGACATTTATATGGACAACAAGAATTCCAAAGTTATAATAGTTAATGCTCACATGATATTTTGTAAGGGAGATGATAACCTCATGCTTCAAAGGTTTAAACCAAATGTCTAACATTTGGTTTAAACCAAATGTCTAACATTTAGGGATTAGGACCTAATGTGGGGTTCTAACCCCTTCCTCTGAAGCAGCTGGTTCTGGTATCTACCAGAGACAGGAGACTGTCCAAGATGGACCTCAGGACTGCTCCAGTATCACAATTCCTATGTTCCTAGAAAAAATATTCTACCTGTTTATCATAGAATCATAGACATTAGGTCAGAAGGGACCATTATGATCTAGTCTGACCTCCTGCACAATGCAGGCCATGGAATCTCACCCACCAACTTCTGTAATAAACCCCTAACTTATGTCTGAGCTATTGAAGTCTTCAAATCGTGGTTTAAAGACTTCAAGGTGCAGAGAATCCTCCAGCAAGTGACCCGGGCCCCACACTGCAGAGGAAGGCGAAAAACCCCTAGGGCCTCTGCCAATCTGCCCTGGGGGAAAATTCCTTCCCTAACCCAAATATGGCAATCTGCTAAACTCTGAGCATGTGGGCAAGACTCACCAACCAGACACCTAGGAAAGAATTCTCTGTAATAACTCAGATCCCACCCCATCTAAACATCCTAAGTGAAATGAAGATGTTATCACAGATGTGAAAGGTGAAATCTAGACAATCTCCAGTCCAGGTTGATCAGTAGTAATTATACTAAAGTAGGGGAAAGATTGGTATCTAAGGCTGAGTCATTTACAGCAAGAAGTCAGCTACTGTTTAAATGACTCATCAACATGACAGACCCCAAAATGCACGTACTGGGAAACTTGCTTCTTCTGGTCACCCGGCTCCAGATTTTCCCCAGGTAAGATTTTTATTTATTTATTTTTTTTAAATTGAGCATTGCAGATTAGGACTTTTCAAGGATGTTTTCTTTTTATTCAAAAACAACATCACCCTCCGAGGGTCAATTCTAAGATGAACGGCATGGGGGCAACAGGGATACAACAAACCTATGACTTCCTTAAAATATTAAGGCCCTAGCAGCCTAACAGTGTTCCTTCTAGCGAAGAGAATTCTCTGCTCTGGCTTACGCACACCATGAGGCAATATTCTACTCATAAAACACAGCCTGTTTGTAAAATCATTTCCACACTTTAATACCATCTCCAAAAATGTTGCCATCACATGAGGACAACAGAAGGGCTCAAAGCATTGAACATGCACAAAATTTGTCATTAAATACAAATACAGTGACATCCTATTTCTTCTCCTATACACAGCTCTGCAGGAACACTTCCTGAGTGACTTATGTTTTATTGTATTAAAAAGTCCATTTAATTTTAGATGCAGTAAATTCATTAGGTTTGGGTTTTTTAAAATCTATAGCCTTAATTTACATATTTTAACAGGAATTCATTTAAATATTAGCATTTAGAAATTAATAACTGTAAACTGTAAACATTCCTTGCTTGCCATCTGACCTCACAGAGAAGTCTGCCTGGGGGAACTCATACAACACTTCCAAAACACATTTAAGAAGCCAGTCTGTAACATGCTTAGTAAAAAGAAAGGCACCAATTAGCTATCAACTTGCTGGATTTATAATAAGTATGCTGGATAATAAGTGTGCAGTTAATAATGTCTCCACCTGTGCGTAAGTTGGCACCTGCCTTGTAGAGTCCATGGAGCATGAAGCCTCATCATCTGAGAGGGTCTTGTTTCATGCTCACAACTCCAGCTCCTGCAGGTCTCCCCAGCTAGGCCCAATTTTCACTTTAACATTCAGCTTCACTGAGAGTTTTGTGGCATTTTCCATCTCGTATTTGACAATCTGAGCTACCTGAAAGGAAACAAACAAGGTTAGAAGTTTCAATGCACTGTTGAGGGACCTAGAGCCACACACTTCAGATGCTCCTTTTCATCATCATTAGTTTGGCAGGTCAGGGGCTTGGAGCTTTCCACTGAGTTTGTGTGTTTGGATAGGTTCTCCATTGACAGGAGTCTGACTGAATGTTTCAAGTATGATTAAGATACATGAAAGGAGGGACTCAGGAAAGTATTAATACATTTTCTTAAGGAGCTGCATACATTGGAGACCTATCTTCCTGCTTCAGCCAGAAACAGATTCTACCAAACACTCTTCCCAAAACATGCAAATGAGAGAGGTTAAAGCAAATCATTTGAGGAGCTACATAAACGGAGAAACACAAAGCAAGGATCCCCAGGAATAAAGAGCTCACTGTGTCAGTACAAGAGGTACTCTACAAGAGACAGTTACAAGCAACTGGGAAAACAATTTTACCAAAATTATCCCAATGGAATGTCATAATATCCATGATCACAATAAAAACAATCACACAGATATGTAACATACTGAAAGAGGAATTACAACACGTACTATACTGTACGAATGTCAACTTTTTCTTCTAAAAATCTAAGCCAGCCACAATTCTTCCTAAATTAACCCAGAACTTCAGTATTATCTCCCCACTTGCCTGACTGATCTCCCCAATGTAAGCTTTTAAAATTTTCAGACTTTTCAGGCTCAAATGGACCTGTGTCCCACAAAAATTTCTATTCTCCATTCAGTGTATGCTATTGATATCAGAAACGTGAATCATGACATTGAGGGTACAGAAAATACATAGTGAAGAAATAAACCCCATGTTATAGCAAGCTGCTTTAATATATCTAGCTTGACAAAGCAAGGGGTAAGATGTGTGCTGAACATAGAAGTCTGCACTGTAGATGTTTGAAGATCTGTATGATGGTAATCTTAGTGAGGGAAAGGAATTGTTTAGTGCAATACATAGGGATGTAACTAGGAGCACTGGCATGATATTAAGAAATAAAATAGGAAAAATACTCAACATCAGGGAAAGTGCCCCGAGAGACATACTGGACTGTTAGGACTGTCTCTCCAGGGAAGTAGTGAAAGCCATTCCCTTGGAACTTTTAAAGGGTTTGATGAAACAGAAGAGTGTCCTGTGAGGAGCAATCCTGCATTGACCCTAGGAAGAACCACCAGATTTGATCTGATCAGCAAATTCTAAAACCTTGACAACTCCTAGTGCCTCTGGAGGGGAAGTGGAGCACCCCCAGCCCTGCTTACTTGTAACCTGCTTACACATCAACACTGACATTACAAGTAAGGAATCTGCTTCAGTTTAGGGGTGAGTGTGACAACAGATTCTCATTCCTGGAGAACCAAATCTTCCAAGGATGTGTCTCTAGCCCAGCAGATCATCATCTCATGGACACCTTCCCTCCCATTCGCCATCATTCAACATACAGTGATTGCTTTCATGGAATAGCATCATTAGGAAAATATTCATTTATACATGTAATTATTAGCCATAGATGCCCAGATGACATTTATGCTATCAGCATACTCTGAACCCTGCCTTTTCTGAATGGTGAGGGAGAGTAGAGAATATTTGGAACTCCCATCTAGCAGATAGTCAGCACCTCCTTTGATACAGGGAACCTGCCACACAAATTGAAGCACGCAATAATCCAGCGAGGGACAAACTTTTCACTCCGCACTTTCAATCTCCCTTTTCTAAGCAAGCTAACTGAGAAGCTAGTTAAACACAGCATTCAGTGTCACCTATAGGGATCCATACCCTGGCCCTGGATCCTTCTCAGTCAGGCTTCAGGGCAGGACACCACTGGTGGCTCTGGTGAGAATTATCTCTTCTTGTCCATACTCACCAGATGGGCCTCTCAGCATTTGACTCTTTTGGTCACCAGAGTTGATATGGACAACTACTTTCCACTTCCAAAGACCTGAGCTGTGGAGTCCTGCAAGGCTCAGTCTTCTCCCCATATTATTCAAAGTGAGCTCGTCTTCACTACAGTGTTAACTCAGGATCTTATTTGGATGTTGCCCCACCCCAGCTCCCATCTACACACAAAAACCTTTTGCCTGACCATGGTGGTGCTTTCAACCAGGGCTAGATGGCCTGTCCTGGGCAACAGGTTAACATTTGAGCGAGGCTTGCACTCGGGCTGGTAATCTGTCCACTTTGGAGAGTAGATACAGGTTAAACTACTCGAGTGCTGATAGTCCTCCAGAGCCTTCCCACAATTCTCTCTGTGTGCCCATAAGAATAGACAAGTTCTCCCACAATTCATTGGGAAGGAATCTTAGCTTATGGAAGTGCTAAGATGATGAGGTTATTCACCTTATACAGTAACTGCAGTTCTTTGAGGTGTGTCCCCTTCTGGGTGTTCCACTTAAGGAGTCCTTGACTGGAGCTTTTCCGTTAGCAGTGTCTGTTCGGCCTGCGCATGCTCCCTGTGTCTCCTCAGGCCAGATAGCGAAGCTATATAGGGGTGTGCAGGCGAACTGCCCTGAGTTCCAACAGATTCATTTGGAGATTGGTTTCCTAGTTGTCCATCTGCCTTGAGTCAAGAGGGCATTGAGGTGGGCTTCCCCTCCCAACAGCGATGTGTCTGTTGTTAAAGTTACCGATGAAGCTGGGTGACAGAAAGGAATACCTGCAAAGACGTTGAGTTGATCTTTCTACCAGTCTAGGCAGTTCCTCACTTGTAGATGAACCATCACCTATCTCTCCAAGGTGTGTCTGACTGGAAAATAGGTCGTTTTGAATCAACACTGGAAGCAGCAGAGGTCCATCTTTGAGTAATCGATCACAAAGGTGCAAGCTACCATGTGCCCCAGGAGGTGAAGACTGTTCCTTATTGTGGTCTGAGGGCTCCTCTGAATTGCCTGTAACAGACTTGACAAAGTTACGAATCCCAGGGAAAGTAGGCCTTGGATGTCAACAAGTCTAAAGATGCCTCTATAAACTCTCTTTTGTACAGGGGTTAACATGGATTTTTTTATATTCAGCTGAAGACCCAACTCCTGGAAAAGAGCAAGGGCTGTCTGGGTGGAAGATAGCACCGCTTTGTAGGAACGGCCTTTGAGTGGCCAGTTGTCGAGGTATGGGAAGACTAGGATTGTTTGTCAGGGATAAGCAGCCACTGGGGGCTGATGAAAAGCTGAAGGAAGCACTTGGTATTGGAAATGATTCTGACCTATAGTGAAGCGCACATATTTCCAGAGCGATGGAAGTATTGTTTTATGGAAACAGGCATCTTGTAGGTCGAGGACAGAAAACTAATCCCCTTTCTCCAGTAAAGGAATGATAACTGCCAGAGTCATCATGCTGGACTTTTGAGACTTTACGAACTTATTTAGAAGCCTTAGATCCAAGTGCAGTCTCCACCCTCCATCCTTCTTTGGCACAAGGATATACTTTGAGTAAAACCCTTTTCCCTTGTGATGAGAAGGGACTGGCTCTATTGCTCCTAACTGAGGGATAGAGTTCAACTTCTTGTCTCAGTAAAAACTGAGGGATCCCTGAAAAGGGATGGGAAAGAGGGTGGAAGGGAGGGGAGGACGTAAAATGGATGATACAGTCCAACATTATGACCTCAGTGACACATTCGTCTGTAGCGATCTGCCTCCAAGCGTCCTGGAAATGAGAAAGGTGGTCTCAAAAGGGAATGGGGTGGGCAAATGGATGCAGCTGTAAAACCAGAAACATGGAAGGATTTGAACCCTTGACTGACCTGTCAAAACTATTGCTTTGAAGATGACTGGGTGGTCTTGGAGGGTGGGTGAGCAGCCCTCTTTCTCTGAAATGTATGTCTTTTCCTGGGGGGTTCAGTAGATCTATAGAATCCAGAAATGGAGCAGGATGCGATCTCTGGGCAGTCTATGACCTACTAACCCTTCTTTATTTGTAGATGTATATATACATCCAGGGATTGTTCAATAGCCCTAGAGTCCTTCAGTACGTTCAAGGACTTAAGATTTTCTCAAAGACCACAGATAAGACCATCAAAGTGGAGGTCCTCAGCAGTGTTCTGGAATTCTCTTGAACACCCCAAGAGCTGGAGCCGTGACCCCCTGCACATAACTGCCACTGTGGAGGTGGACCTGGCAGCAGTGCTTGAAGAGCAGTTCTGGACAATAATTTGCCCTCTGAAATGATGAATTGGAATTGCTCCATATGTTCCTGCGACAGATGTTCAATAAAGGCAGTAAACCTATTACAATTAGAAAAATTATATTTGGCCTTGACCACCCGACAGTTTGTGATCCTGAACTGTAGGATTGCTGACTAGTGGAACTTCCATCCAAAGAGATCTAGTTTCTTTTGGTCTTTGTCACATGGGATAGACTTGGAAAAGTGTTGCTTACCCCACTCATTTACCACATCCACCACCAGGGAGTTAGGTGGAGGGTTGGGGAACAAAAAATGTGACTCTGTAGGGGAAACATAATACTTCTTATCTGCCTGCTTACCTGTCGGCAGAACAGTAGCAGGCATCTGCTACCCTGTCTTATATGGATCTAGGAGCACCTCATTAATGGGTAACAACTCTGGAGCATGTTGCTGACTGCAGAACATCCAGCAGTTTGTGCTATGAGTTCTTGAGCTCTTCAAGTGGAATCTGAAGAGCGTCAGCTACCCTTTTCATGAGGTCTTGAAATTGCTGAAAATTGTGGGCCATGGAAAGTGGCAGAGGCATAATCAACTCATTTGGAAACAAGGATGAAATAAGTTTTTGAGGGCTGATCTTTATCGGCCCTGATCTCCTGCTCCTCCTACGTCTCCTCCTGTGTGAGAGCTGGCTGGGGAGGAGAGGATTGTAATACTCTAGCCTCCCTATGAGACAGTGCTAGTGATCTGGCAAATTGCTGCTGACAAGCAGTCCAGAGGACCCAGGATGGCCACTGGGGGGGCCCATATAGGAGTAGGGGTGGGATTCAGGGTTGGTTCCACCACCTTGATGATGAGCATGATCTTCCCTGTGACTGTTAAAAAATAGATTTCTGAAAGGATATGTCGGAGAACGCTGAACAAAAATGGAAGAGACCAACTAGAAGTCTCCTTCACCCTCCTCAATATCGCCCAATGGGTACCAAAGAACAGTGGAGATCTGGAAATTGGAATCTTGGTACCAATAGATGCTCAGTATCCATGAAGAGTGGGTACTCTGATTTGTCCATTACAAACAGGTCCTTTGCGTATCTGAACCCGTATGGCCATTATTAACAGATGGAGCCTCTCCGCAGTAAAGGCGGCATTTAAAATCTGGTAAGCCAAGCAATCCCTGACAGGAAAATAAGGCTCCCTGAGGAGGGAGACCGAGAGGAACAAAACAATTCTCTCACTAATAATCTCTACTTAACTCACTGTAATTATCACTCACAACTAACCCACCCTAAAAAAACAACTATAGGAAAGCAGAAACAGGATAGCTCAGGCATGCTCAAGGTGTACACGCTAGGCCTCTGTCTCAGGCCAAGGCAGTTGAGCAAGAGCTGAGGGCAGTTCACCCGTGCACCCCTACCGAGCCTCAATGTCCAGCACAAGGAGACACAGGGAGCGTACGCAGGCCAAATGGATAATACTAAGGGAAAATCTCTGATCAAGGACTCAAGAGGCGCGCACACACATGAAGTAGAGGCCCGATAGGAACACTACTCAAAGAACCACCATGGGATGTAGCTGCAGAAATCCTAGCTCCTCACATGAACGAGGGGAGCACCAGTGTGGATACAGTCAAGTATGGCTTTGCTGTACGGCCGCTAGTACCTGGGTGCCGATCACCTGAATTAACTCTGCATGGAAAACACACCCTGAATGAAGTTGTTGGGATAGCTGGGGAAGCAACATGGGCAATGCACTAGGAGCACAGACACCACCAAGCTCTCAGTTGCCTTTATGTCAATCAAACAGCACCACTCCCTAACTTTCCCAATGACTAGCCAAAATCCTCCCCTGGATAAAGACTAGCTGGCTAAAGCTTGAGGTGATTCCATTAGGAAAAGGGAAGTAGCTTGAAGAACTTGTCTCCTCTTTAACATCCCCAACTGTCAATGGCATCTGCCCTCTGAGGATTAAACTGGCCCCCACAGTTTCATGGTCCTTTTGGACTCCTCATTGTTAGTGGATGCCCAAAGAGCTATGTCAACAAAAACCATCCACATCTATCTGTGACTTTGCACACCCTCTTATCAGACACAGACTTGGCCACAGTGAAGCACACGTTCCTAACTTCCTGGTCTGGTAATTGTAATTTATATTTATATTTAGGAATAAGCCATATACCCTGAAAAACCTTTCTGGTATAAATTGTTGCAGCCTTTCAGTTTAGCAACACAACTCACCATGAACAAACCACCCTAGTGCTTTGACCTCAGTGTGATGGCTGTGGAGCTGCCATATAATAACGTAAGAATACTGAGATGAAACACTGTATATGACCTGCTCAGTAATGGGAATTTACTGTACATTGGGTTACAAGACTTTCCTGCAGGAATGCATTGACCTAGCCTAACAGGGGACTATAGGAAAAATGAGCAGGAAAGCAACAAAATGGATCCAGATTAGGAACCTCCACACAAAACACTTGGGGGACAATTACAAGAAAATGCGGGAACTGTTAGCCTTGAGGAGCCTGTATCCTGTCTCCAACAAAGATATAAGACTTGTTTTGCCAGGCAGGGAGCTCAGAGATCAAAGGACACTAAACAAGAGAGGAAGGGTGGGGGTCAATTATCAAGGGCTGTCTAAGGGGACAGGCTGACAGAGAGAGAGACTGACTCTGTGAATAGAGCCTGAAGAAATTGGGCCTTCCTCACATCCAGGGAATAGTAAGCCTTAGGGAGAAACAGGTACACTTAGATACAGGATTACTGTTGTAAGATCTGTTTTTCCGAAATGCTTTTGTTCTAAATAAATAATAATTTGCTTTAAGAATGCTGTTTGGTCATTGGGTATCACTGTCAGAACTCCAGGAGAGAAATTAACTGCAAGTACTGAACCCAAGTCAGGTCTGCTGAGGTAATCACAAGTGACTGCAGCCCAGGACCTGGTTAGTGAGTGGGAGAATGGCTTGATTCCACACCAAGTCAGGTGATGACTAGAGGTCAGAAGGGGTGCATCTGAAGAGACAAGGAGGGTGGTCACAGGTGCAGTAAGTCTGGTAACTGTGACACACTGCACGGGCTCCACACTGACTACAGAGTCCAATTCATGGTCTCTGTCCTGATATTCAAAGCCCTCCCCAGTTTTGGCCCTAGATACCTGAGAAATTGCCTCTCCCTCTGACCATGACCTCCAATGACTGCTATGTTCCAGCAGAATGATGAAGGTGTTCGTCCTTCTCCCTCTCACATGCACAAACGACAACCCGATAAATGAATTGCATGTTTGCCCTACAGACTGGGAAGGGGAATAGAGAAAGCAAGAGATTATCATTGCTTCTTATCTGAAATACTTGGAAGGTGCTCAGATACTATGGTGACTAGGGACATATAAATACATAGACAGGTTAGACGGATATTTTTAGTTGTTTTTGAATGCACTTTAGCAGCTGGAAATAAATTAGAGCTAGCATTATGCATGTAACCGGGCTAATTTTCCACAGACCAGAACTGCTGTAGCAGCCAAAAAACAATGTTTTACATAATGCTAAAACCTCTACATGAGGCACCAGTAGAGAAGAGAAACTTTTCTCTGATCCAATTTGGAGACTATAATGTTCCATGTTTTTCTAAAAGATATGTTCTAGTTCAACAAGTCGTCCCAGGGCCTGTGGGCAGTCAACCATCTCACTCGCCCCAAAAAACAATCCAAAACATAGAAACATGCCTTCAAAATGAATATAAAGGGAAGAGGGAAAAGGTGATCACTCAGCTGGAAACAGATTCTGTAACATTAGTTAGCTAAATCTGGAGTAGAAATGCAAGACTGATTGCAGGCAATGATACCGTGTGCAAATACGTAGAGGATTCCAAGCGTCTGCACAGAAAATCTATAGGATGGAAACAGTTCTGAGGCAGGCTACAGAAGCTGATATTACTTCTATCTTAAGGTGACCATGAAGTTGCAGGCCTGTTAAATAACAATAAAGGATGCATCAGAAAACACATTTGGCCATAATTCTTTTGGAGACAGCATGACATATTGATCCAGTGTCAAAGCACAGAAGACTGGATAGTCTAAAGGAACTTTAGTCCACTTCAGATTGAAACATTGGAACCTTTTCATATCAGTCTTAAGGAGAAAAGCTGCTCTGGAATGGACATGTAAATGTGGAGAAAACTACTGACAGGATAAAGAAGGTGGAATTCTGACACCTATGGAAGGAATTTGGGAATTTTTTTTTTTAAAATACCAGCCTATCTTTAAAAACTTAGTTTTAAAAAATGGTTGGACCAGTCAACTACCATCTGAAACTGTCTCAGTCGGGGAGTTGATGTCTACCACCAGAAAAATGGCCTCCTTTTAGGAACGTGAACCCACAGAATTAACAAAGTTGAAGAAGAGGTCCCAGAAGCTGGTCTACCTTCAATGCATTCGTGGAAAGTCAAATAGAAGAGGTGAATTCTAAGGGACGATGGCTCATACAAGTGAAGAACAAAACCAAACAGCTTTCATGTGGGGTGCAGGAAGGGATCCACATCAGACTTTTTCACAGCAGGACACCTTGCAATCTGAACTGGTATCCCATTCTGTCAAACTCCTTCCAGGCAGCTAAAAAGGCTGCACTTGCTTAAAAACACCATATTCTTGATTTGGAGTCACAGCTTATATGGAAAGGGATCTCAGAGCAGGATGTCAAGAGGTGTCCCTGTTCAGTGTGATGTGATGTAGTGAGACACTCTGGGAATAGCCACTGGTAGTCCTAAGTGGTGTTGAGAACCTTATTTGCCAGTGGTGGACCATTAAGATAATGGAATGTTTCTGCTTTGAGCAGGGGGTTGGACTAGATGACCTCCTGAGGTCCCTTCCAACCCTGATATTCTAGGATTCTATGAATCTATGAATCGATATCTCCTCAACTTAATCAGAACAAGAAGTAATAGGATAGGAAAGATGCATGTAAACTTCTTCCAACCAGTAGTGAATGGAGATGTCATCTTCCAACACAGCGTTCACTTGACATTTTGTGCAGAAGAGCATTTGGTGCTCACTGGAGAGAAGAGGAGAACAGATCTCTCTCTCGGGCATGTCCCACTTTAGAAAGATCTCATCTGCTTCTCCTTGATCCAGAAACCACACCTGAGAGCCTAATACCAATTGGCTTAGCCTGCTTGCCAAACGGTATGCAAGGTACATAGCCTTTCATCATACTCGAGGGGAGACAAAACCGTAAGAGCTGAGTCACTAGAGGTTTTGAAGTATCCCATCGAGGAGTCAAAGATAGAGGAGTATCAGCAAAGATGTCAAATATGATCTTCTTGTCTCATGCCTCATTGAGTGTCTGGAGCATCACATTCTTGAAATCGATGCCAACCACCTGCACAGCACTCTCCCTCTGTCCTGAGAGAGTCAGTCAGACACATTGAAGGTGTGGAAACACAGCTTGGGGACTCTTCCCTCTAGATCTGCACTGATGTGTTAAGTGCCAGACGGGGTTATTTCATTCCAGCATATCATAATATTTGTTATTGGAAGTCTTCTGGGCTAACTTCACTTTGGATTTACCAGTGATCATAAATGAAGCAAAGAGTGCCTCTAGACACACATTCTCGGCATGAGACTTCTGGCACCGGTGGAACAGCACAGCCAGCCATGTTCCTTTTCCAGGCAATAAAAACAGTGAGTAAGTTTGCCTGTGACAAATATTTTGTGATTGCACCTGGGACACTTTTCGAAGCTACTCCTTCGGTGACATCCGGGAAGACAAAAAACTGAGGAAGGGAAAGAGACAAGCACCAAAAACACAGCATCCTCCTTCCCACACAAACAGATTTTAAACTACAATAATAAATAATACATTTAGTGACCCAATGCATGGAGCCAAGTTCGCCCCATCAGGCAGAAAACAAACTCAAAGACTCCCCAAAGTAGGAGAAAAAACTGCACACCAACACTGAGTTGCCGGTGGAGTACACACATTCTGTGCAGCTGCACAGAGGAGCTACTTCACCATCCTGAGTCAGTAAGGAAGTTGCAGGTACTAGAGGTTACCAGCATGCTACGCCGGGCTGGCACTGCTTTGGGCTTGCAGATAAAAACTTTAGGTAGGGGACTTCCTGTCTTACTCAAAGAGCTTGGACCCAATACTGTTACTCCTTCTACACCCATCTGGCCTTATGAGAAACATTATTTTAATAAACTTATAGGCATGAGTCTGCAGACGACTCAAGAAACAGAAGGCAGACCTCTAGAAAGGAAACTTTAACAGGTTTGTTATAGAAAAGTACATGGGCTGGAAAAGCAAATACACTCCTACCTGAATTACACTATCTTCTGCAACCTCATAGAGGAGCTCATCATGGAGCTGGAGGATGAAGAAACCTCCACTTTGTAATATCCCTCTGTTTCTTCTCCTCTCTAACCTTCCTACACAGGGAAAAGATATACATAGTTAACCAGCATTACTCATAATCATCTCTGTTTTAGCCCAAAAGACCTATATACATTCATAATGCTACAAACAAGAATTGTATGGCAGAGCTCCAAGATGAAAAAAATCCATGCACACAAGGATACATATATTAAATATAATTATTATGCTATTATATCAATATTCATACAACTGTCTGGAAATAAAGAATGTTAATGCAAAGCTTTTCAAATACAAACATTCTAGCCTTAAATTGTAAAGATGTAAATTAGGAAAAAAAACAAAGACAACCACTTCTCCCAGACCATCTGTTCTACAAGCAAATTTTAAACACAATCACATCAGGTTTAATGAGAACTCTGTGTATAATGTTCTCTCAGGCAGTGAATTAGAATTCAGCTCTGCTTCCAAAACCGTTTTAATGGCTAATTCTAAAGAGCCAGTGAGGCTTTACCCAGCCAACTCCATTGATCTGGAGTTGCAGCTACTGCTACTGAAAAACATAAGCAGCCCTTGTCCAAAGCATGAAACAACAGATGTGTACATGGGATCTTAGCAGGCCACACCTGCCAAAAACAGAAACCCTTCTGCATGCTCCATGTTAAGAGCTAAAAAAGTGGACCCAGAAGTTGGCAGGTGGGAGTGCAAATGGAGAGATTCCAGTTCAGACAAAATACTGGCTATCAATGGCTTCATTCAATCCTCAGTACAGTCTAACACCTTGTCATAAATATAAAGGGAAGGGTAAACCCCCTTGAAATCCCTCCTGGCCAGGGGAAAGCTCCTCTCACCTGTAAAGGGTTAAGAAGCTAAAGGTAACCTCGCTGGCACCTGACCAAAATGACCAATGAGGAGACAAGATACTTTCAAAAGCTGGGAGGAGGGAGAGAAAAAAAGGGTCTGTGGGTCTGTCTATATTCTGTCTTTGCCGGGGATAGACCAGGAATGGAGTCTTAGAACTTTTAGTAAGTAATCTAGCTAGGTACGTGTTAGATTATGATTTCTTTAAATGGCTGAGAAAAGAACTGTGCTGAATTGAATAGAATAACTATTTCTGTCTGTGTATCTTTTTTGTAACTTAAGGTTTTGCCTAGCGGGGTTCTCTATGTTTTGAATCTAATTACCCTGTAAGGTATCTACCATCCTGATTTTACAGGGGGGATTTCTTTATTTCTATTTACTTCTACTTTTATTAAAAGTCTTCTTGTAAGAAAACTGAATGCTTTTTCATTGTTCTCAGATCCAAGGGTTTGGGTCTGTGGTCACCTATGCAAATTGGTGAGGCTTTTTATCCAACATTTCCCAGGAAAGGGGGGGTGCAAGTGTTGGGAGGATTGTTCATTGTTCTTAAGATCCAAGGGTCTGGGTCTGTAGTCACCTAGGCAAATTGGTGAAGCTTTTTACCAAACCTTGTCCAGGAAGTGGGGTGCAAGGTTTTGGGAAGTATTTTGGGGGGAAAGACGCGTCCAAACAGCTCTTCCCCAGTAACCAGTATTAGTTTGGTGGTGGTAGCGGCCAATCCAAGGACAAAGGGTGGAATATTTTGTACCTTGGGGAAGTTTTGACCTAAGCTGGTAAAGATAAGCTTAGGAGTTTCTCATGCAGGTCCCCACATCTGTACCCTAGAGTTCAGAGTGGGGGAGGAACCTTGACACACCTAAAAAATTGATGCTGACAAAAGCTTTGTACCATATCTTTATATGTTAAATAAAAACAAACTCCAGACTTAAATCTAATGGAAACTATATTCTTTGACCAACCTGTTGTTACAATTGGTGTTTTCTCACTGCCTTTGAAGATGGCGCATCTGCACTTCCCCCCTCCCCCTCTTTTTAAACAAATCAATAGTAACATCATGCAATTTAGCACAACTGAACTCCTGTTTTCCTAGTCCAATTATCCAAATTTCTGATATGCCCCCTGAACCATTCAGGTAATTAGCGTTTTCAGATCCAAGTATTCTGTTCTCATTCACAAGCTGAGCAGACATTCTTACTTAGGACTTGCCCACCCACCCACCCACCCAACGCAACAAGACAGACCAGTCCAGTATGAGAAAATAAACATTTATTCCCCACCACTTGCCCAAATCACCCAGCTATAGCGGGCTTTTATTTTAAGCTACTTTTATCACCTTTGGGTTTTTGACATCAAATATAAAGGAGAATGAAAGCGTACCTGCCCTGTTGCTCTGGAATAAGCTCTCCAGATGTCCATGGGACTTCACTGCTGAGGAGAATGCTTCAAGCCGCCTCTGAATGTTCACAGTGGCTATTTTGACGATGTCAGCAGCAGAACCCTGAACTGCTGTGTTCACAGCTTGGCGCTCTGCCTGAGGAGTACAAAGATATCACCCCATGGTATAAACCCTATGTGTTACACACTTTGTAACAAATCTATGGTGACATACAAATAGACACCACAAATATACACACAACTTCATGAAACTGGCATGGGGAAGAGAAGTCAGAATTTCTTACACAAACCACAGGCCTCTAGCCACTAGAGAAGAATTTTCATATACTTGAAATTATTAGCACTAAGGCTGATAACCTTTATCAGCCATCAGGGGGAGACCATCACACTTATGGAGATCTGATTTCGTCCAGCAGAGGACAATCACACAACTAGCTGGATGCATTACGGGGTGCTTGTGCCTTCTTGAAAAGTATCAAGTACAGGATACCACCAGAAGCAAGATGCTTGACTTTATTGATCAGAGGTCTGATCTATTGTGGCAAATCTTGCCTGCCAGAACATTACAACCTGTTCAAAAACCAAAACAAGCTACATTACTACAGTTTAGGGGCAGGTTTTTCACATAAAAGAGAGCTCTCTCTACTAATGCTCTCCTCAAATAAGAAAATTCTCTTCACAGGTTCTTCCTTTTTCCCCTCCTAATTGAAATTCATGGAGGAAAATTTAAAGGAAGCTGAAATTAAAATAAAATATCAATCTTATAAGGGTCTTAAATATAATTTTTAAAAAGTAAAAATTAAACAGAAGTTGCATCTCTTCACAGTCTAATCAAGTAGCACCTATAAGATTTAACAACTTTTAAATTCACCCAACTAGCCTTTTTGATAAATAAACAAACAAACAAACCCACCCAACTTCTTGTATCAATTTTGAAAGTCAGCTGTTTCTCCATGCATTTATTTGGTATCTGGATTTCCACTGAATCCTAATGCTATATTATAACTGAGCCTTCTACTGAGAAGTATAATGCTATGTCAGGAAAATGGCTGCTTCCCCACCGAGTCAACTCACTATTAGGGAAATAGCAAAACAGTGACAGATATTTCTAAGATTCACCTTGCAAAACATTTTCTATACATAGTCTCATATTTTGTAAACATTCAGCTGTTTAGTCACTGCAGTTTTCCTTTAAAAGGTCCCTTTTTTAACCAGCAAAAGTATAGAATTTGAAATATCTTTTTGATGAAATCCAGACAATATGCAATTCATGAAGACTGTTGGGTGGGACTTGTTTATTCCAAAGAGTTAAACATTGCTCTACTTTTTTAAATTGTGCCCATTTACATCAATAAATTACTCACTGCAACTCCTAGGTGAGGGTCATGAAGTTATAACCATGACAATTTCTGCACACCAAGCTGCAGCAGACTTACTTCAGAGTATGAGCAAAAAGCTCTAAAAAGATAATTAAGAAAACACTGAACTAATGGAATGTTGGAGTAACGTGCATGCCCTGAATGAACTTGGTAAAGCCACACTGATGGTGGGATGAAAAAAGACATTTTTTAAGTGTTCAAAAATATTGGATTGATAAATCTTTTTAGATGACATGTTCTTTGGGAGCAGAGACGGCGCATTTCTCCATATTTGGAAAGCACCAAGCACTGTATAGGCACTATTATAAATAATTATATTATTATATAAACTACTATTATAAATAATAATAATAATCTTGGAGAAGGGTCTCTCCTGGAGTTCAGCCATCAGGCCAAATGTTCCCAGCTGAACCCCCAAGGAACGTTAGCATACCTATCTAAATGCCCATTTGTTTTTGTCATGTTACAGAGAAGCAGCAAGTCAATACCCAACTAACCATCCTTCACACTGATGACCACTTCAGAGTGAGGATATAACTGTGGTCCAGTACAGCTGGAATTTCTACTGTTCACAAAGAACAGTCCTCAACATACGTGAGCTTTGCTGTAAGGGTTTGGATCTTTGATAGCTGGCAGGTATCTGCACCTCCCCAGAATGGTCTGCACAAAACCATCCCTGCTGCATTTCTTCACCGTCTCCCTCAAGAATTTTTGAATCCCTGGGAAAGGAAACAAAAGAAAGAATGTCCCATCATTCCACACTACTGCCAGAGTGCCATCACTCCCTCACTATATTATGCTTTTTATGCTAGTGTATCTGGTATTTCATGTTTACTCCATACACTGTTTTTGCGCTAAGGCACTGACACTAGCTTTGGAATCCCAAATATCACATCACTAATATGTGGAGAAGAGGAAGTCCTTACATTTCTCACTCCCCCTGCGAGACAGGGGAAGCGAGTGACCTTTCTTTTAGGTGTGTATTCAGCTCTCCTGGGTTAGTTTATTATGATTGGGAGGAGAATGAGGTTGTAGCTAGCTGTGCACAACTGTATTCCAAGTGGTACGATGTCAATGTTACACCACTGCTATTTATTCTTTATTCTGGGAAATCAGGACTTGTGGTGGCACTGAAGGGATATAAATTGAAAGAAAGAATCAGAGCCCTTGATGCCCAGTACAGTGTGACTTCAGATCTTCAGAACAAAAAGAACTCATCGAACTGCAAGGAAAGGATAGAATGTGTCTTGAGCAGTAAAAAGAAACTCCAAGTAAGGATGTGCTGTCCATTGGGGAACCATCAAGCTCAGATCAGAGTTGTACTGAAGTGGACGAAGATTTACATTTTTTAAAACTCCTCCAGTTTTAGGATTTTAGAAAGACTCTTTTAAAGGATTTGAAAAAAATTGAAAATGTTAAAAACAACATGATATACTAAAGGAGAAAAGTACTCAAAATAGAGACAGCATTATTTGATATATTATATGTGTAATTTAGTATGATGAATTGGTATTACATGTAAGTGTTCTGTATTATGAAGTGTTACGAGATATTGTTTCCTTCACTTCATTATTTTTCAGCTCAGCTCCAAGCTCTCCTATTAAAGCTTGCTGTAACTCATCCCACTTGACCTCTGCTCATTTTCTGTTCTTCCAAGGAAATTTGAGCTGCTCCTTAAAAGTATGATGTCTTTATATATTAAGTGTTTGGGAGCTACTCTGAGCAGCCAAATAAAAATGGCATGGCTAGAAGCAAAGCTGCTTATGATGTGATGGAAGCTGAAAGCAACGTGGAAAAGATCATTCAACATGGAAGATGATTAGTTGTGTTTTCAAATGACAAATCGAGTCCTTAGGTCCAGAAATATTACATATCCTTAAACCTGCATGTTCTGATAAGGAACTTATTCTAAGTTGGGAGCTTTAAAAAAATCAACCTTCCAGGATGGACTTATTGACAGTCAAAACAACAAAATCATTGAAGTAATGCAGCATTTAATTTACAGGACATAGTTTAACAAAGCAGGGGCACAGAGTATATATGGAAGCAGAGACTGCGTTACTTTGTGTACACATACAACCTTGAGAAGCTTTTTCTTTAGGCATAGAAAGAGTTACGAGTTGAAACAGTCCGGGAGGGAATTTGGGGGAAGAAAATAAGGGCCACAAACGTGTGCCTTACCTGGATATCTGGATTTGAAGGATTCGATGTAGCAGGCAGCATCATTTTCCTCAATACCCATCTGTTCTCCTAAAGATTTAGCTCCCATTCCATAGATGATTCCATAGCAAATCTGTCAGAGAAAAGACAGCAGAATCACAAGTACATGGTTAGTGATTCAGAGAGCAGAAATAACACAAAAGTTAAACTGTGGAAAAGAGTAAATGATTTTAGGATTTCAGTCTGGATCCTGTTGCTTTAGGGATATCATAACTCTGCATTCGTGGAGAAATGACATTTATCACACACTTCAAGGACACCATTTTGAACGTGAATCTTCTGAGGAACATAAGATTTACTGCGACAGATCAGACCACTAGTCCATCAAGTCCAGTATCCTACCTTTAGAAGGGGCAAGTAACTGATGCACCATAAAAATGCAACTTCCCTTCACCCATTTTCCAAGTAATCCACTTAAGAGTAATGGGGGTGGGAGAAAAGACTAGAAAATCTTCAGAATTTGCAGCTATTAGCTTAAGCTCTGATGTGTTCATGCCAACAGTATACAATACTGGGTCTCAAATCCCAATGTATTTTGATAACTGCAGAAAATTATGAACCCCCCTCTTCCTCTTTCCATCTTCCTGGAGATAGTTTTCTTTGACAGATCAATCAAAACCTCCTGACAGAGTGCTTAAAAATATTCTGGGTAGAGGCCACATGGCAACTATTGTATTTCCTGGAGGGGGTGGAGAAACTATTACATTCCCTCATTTTATAATCTAATAGCCAAAGGAAACAGGTTTTTGAAGAGGCAGAGAGCTCCTTTACTTCAATAATAACCTTTGATCAAGTCCTTTCTACCCATTAAGTTGCTATGTCTGATGGAGTTTAGAAATTTTACCAAAGACTACCTGCTTGGCTTGTTGCCTTATCTCATCTCCAACAGCTTCAGCATCAATCATCTTCCACTCAGCTGCAATGCTCTTGAAGACATCAGCTCCACTGTTCAGGACCTCAATGAGCCGGCGGTCACGAGACAAGTGAGCAAGGATCCTCAGCTCGAGTTGGGAGTAATCAGCAGCCAAGATTAAACCTCCTGCAGCCAACAGACCGAATGAATCCAAACAATAACCTTTCATAAATTAACACTCAGCTATCATGTCCAAGTCCATCACCTAAGAAATTACAAACCAGATCCTCATCTACCTTGCCCTTGGGTCATCCTTTACACAGGAGCAAAGAAAATGCAACACACTGCCAAATCAGATTTCTCCACTCACTCACACTGGTATCTTTAGATAAGTGTAAATACAGGGCTGCCCAAGGAGAAAGGCAGTGGAAACTCATTTGGCTAAGCAGACTACTGCATAGAAAACTACACTTACTGCCCCAGTTCTGAACAGCTGTTCACCAATATGATGCTCTAGTAGCTTCTCTCTCTCTCATGCCTCTGCCTCCCATTGCAGATACTTTTAGCTGATATGAGGCTGGGTGAGAACTCATTTGAGCTATCCTGTCCCAACCTGTCAGCGAATAGCTTCAGGGCTTGCCTCTGCTGCTGCTGCTCAGAGTTTTGCCAATCAGCCTGCCCAAAAAGATGTACATATCCGCATTTCCTCCCTTCACTGCTAGATCTAGATTTTTGTTAGCTATATGTTTAACTCAATGAAAAGATACAAGACAGTGCAATACCAAATCATTACCTGGAAAAGGAACAAAAGCATGCCTCATGCTAACAGAAAATGGCATCCCCCTTTCTTTGGGTCCTTCATCAGCCAGAACCTTGAGGCCACAAGGCAAGGTACTGCACAGCTTTTTACCTCTGTGGAGACAAAACATTGTTTACTCAACTGATTGTTACAGTGCCTATTGTTGCATCAACTGTGGTTACAATGACTTTTAAAATCAGACTAACCATTTGCAAAAAACAACGAACAGTCAAAATAACTTTGTATTGTTCCTTCAAAGTCAGACTCTGGCAGACTAAGTGCCAACTCATGCCAAAGCCACTGGGCCTCACTAAACACTGACAAATGCATAGCTGGAAACAAGTCTGGATTGTCTGTGTGTTAGTATTGTTAAAATAGGTATTAGAGTTATAAGAATGTGTTTAGACATTATGGAATGCTTGTAGGATGCTGCATGTATTAAGCCAATTTGTAATATCTGTATCCCATGCTAGAAAGTAATGTTTAAATGTTTGCTCTTTAACTATAAAAATGTTTGCTAAGACTGTAAACCTCCACAGTTGGGCAACGCATTACCAAGTGTGAAATAGTAGTTTACTATAAGAGGTGTTATCTCCTCCCCAGCAAAGGAAGGTCTACAAGCATCAGACAAGGCATTCTGGTACATCTGTGAGCAAGAGACTTCGTGGATTGCTCCCCACACACCCATGAAGAGGAGATATGCACAAACGCTCATCCCACCAGTTTGAATGCTGGGGAAAGGGAATAAAAATCCCTGTTAAGGAGAAATTGTATCCCTATGCTGCTTGAACTCTGAAGGGTGAATATTTCTAAGCATGTGCAAGCGATCCCCAGCTGTTTAGCTTGGGTTAGCCCTATCGAACATATAAAGCTTGCATATTATAGTAGCCACTATCATCTTTTTGAACCTAGGACTGTATCTCATCTGTGTGTTTTTGTTTATCTGCTTTAACTTTGTAAAAAACTTTCATTTCTTTTTCCTAGTTAATAAACCTTTAGTTAGTTTATTATAGGATTGGCTACACAAATAATCTTTGGTGAGACATCTATGGTGCACTTGATCTGGAGTAAGTGACTGATCTCTTGGAACTGGGACCAACCTGAATATTTTGTGATTGTTGGTGTATAGCAACAAATCTATCACTAAGTCCAACTTGCCTGGGTGGCAAGATGGACTAGAATGCCAATGGGGACTATCTGTTGATTCCATAGTAAGACTCTTATAGTGCTTTAGGAGTTCACATTGTTACTGACTTGATGAAATCTAATTATAGAATATATAACCAGCTTGGGGTCTCTGCCCTGCTTCTTGACAGGCTGCCCTGAGGTTGGAACGCATGGTCATGAGCCACTCCAGACAGTGTGACAACTACATTATTATTTTTTTGTGATTTCTGTCAAGATCTGGATGGATGGAAATTAAAATTTAATTCAATAAGCACAAAAAGAGCATTTAAAAATATTTAATAAGAAACTTAAAACAACCTTAATATGTGCTGGATGCACCAATTCTCAAATAGTTTATTAAAACATGTTTTGCATTTAAAACTAATTTATTAAACAAACGAGGTATTATCTGTAACTAGTGAATTGAACTGATTGTTTCTGGTCACGATGTGCTTCACAATTTACATTTAGTAGATCTCATCCTTGTTTTTATTTACAGCTTGGAGAAGGTAAACAGGCTTTCCTGCTTTTTCTCCTCCCAATCCATTTCTAATTTTGAATGAAGTGTAATCCCGAAGAGATTACCTAGGTTCCAGGGACTCTGTCTGCTAGTAGTTCGGGGAGAGGCACATTGACCTTGGTAGAGAGGTGGAGCCAAGGCAGACTCAGTCTGCTCGGCAACCAATCGGGAGTAAGGTCCTCCCAGGGAGCTCAGGAGAGGGAAGAAGCCATTTTGGAGCAGTCTGGAGCCAGCCAGGGAATGTGCAGGATTGGTTGTGGGGAGCTGGTGAGTCCCACACCTGCATGCAGGGTTTTCCCTGAGAACTGGCCTCTGGGGACCTGAAAGCAAGATCTCTCAGCTTGGCCCTTTCCCTCTCCAAGGCAACTCCCAGTTTGTAGAGCTTTGTTGGGAGAACTTCCCCCAGCCGGGCTGAGTTAGCTCTCCAACTCTGTAGGTGAGATCAGTCACCATATGGCCAGCTCTGCTCTGGCTGTTAGTCCAAGGCTACTGCCTGCTGTGAGTGAGTCTGAGTGCTGGGGTGAGAGACTAAAGTTTGGATTTTAGTATAGTTTTGTAATATGCACTTTGAGCCCTGCACCCCTTTGTGGTGAGGGGAAATCCTGGAAGCAGCCCAACTCCTGCATGAAGATGACGCCTGCCAGCAGTGATCATCAACCCCTCTGCAGTGACTGAGGAGTCCAGAGCCATCTCTGAATCCGAAATGTGCACACACACACTTGCATGCAGTGTTGTAGCCATGTTGGCCACAAGATACTAGAGACACAAGGTGGACCAATTTCTCCACAAAAAGATATTACCTCACACCTTGTTACATACGCTTGTTATTGGGGCTGCAGAAGCAGAAGGGACCATATGCAGGAAACACTATGTGTTTCCTTTGTAACACTGAACAAAAATATCCCCAAAGAAGCCTGTATTCTCTGCTTTTCCTCTGCAGAGAAGCCAAAAGTCCCATGGTGGCAGCCTCTGGGGGCTGGAGCTGCTCTGTTCCACCTGAAGCCCACCAGTGGCAGAAGGTGGCACTAGATCCAGCTGTGTATCACCACACTACACAGTAGTGACCTGTTAGAACCTAGTGATTCATGCAAGGCTCACCTAAGAATGTAAAGAATTTGTTCACCCAGGCTATCTGATCTAAGAAGTTCTGTGATACACAAGAGCTGCATTTAAAAATAAGTTTCTCCTACATCTGCCAGTTCTCTCCTGTTTTCTGAAAGGCACCGCTGAATTGCCCTAAAAGCCAGAATCAACCAACTCCTGAGTTCTAATCCCAGTTCTGCTAATCTATGCCTCAATTCGCCCATGCATAAAACAGGGATAACATGAACCTATCTCACACTGCAGTTGTGAAGATTAATTAATGTTTGTATAGTGTTTTCCAAAGAGAAAGTGCTAAGTAAGAGCTAAGTACTATTAGTATTATCAGGTATTTCATTGCACCATTATTTTCAGACATTTATCCTCTCTAAATTCTGAGCAAAACACTGAACAAGTCAATCATCAGACATGAAAGCAGCCTATATCAATCTCTGTAAAATACAGAAAAAAGAAAACTGACAAGGCAATCAAGTTAACAGAAATAGCACAAGTGGAATCGGTGCTGGCCACATTCCTACCTGCCCCCAGGAAAAGTAGAGCCACACCCTAGTGCTTGGGACAGTGGGCTCTCTCCAACCACGGTTGGCATTTCAATCTCAAAGTCTTTCGGCACATTCTGGATATTAGGTTCTATGAAGCTTATGCGACCTAAAATGGAACAAGAGCAAGAAGAAAATAAGGACCAAGAAGGAAACAGTTAAATGTAAGCATAGCATACATCTGAACATACAGCCTGAACACACACACACTAAAATATTTCTGTGCAGAGCAGAGAACAAAGAAAATCCATCTGTCAAAATCACTGCTTTCTGAACTATAAACATCTTGGGGGAAATGAGACTAAACTTAAAATTATTACTTGTCAAACACCTTAAAAAGAACCAATTTTACCTCCGTTAAAATTACTTCAGTCTTAATAGGAATGCTTACCAGCAGAGGTGGATTAAGGTTTTGTGAGGCCCTGGGCCAGAACAAGTGGGGGCCTCTCCCCACCCCTGCAGTCCCACCCCCATTCCGCTCCTTCCCTGCCCATGGTCCCACCCTGTTCTGCCCCTTTCCTGCACTGCCCTGCCCCACACATGATCAGCCCCATTCTGCCCCCCACCATGGCTCATCAACCTTGCTCCTTTCTTCCCCCTCACCCCCACTGCAACCCCTAGGCCAGAGTAGCTCGTCTCCCCCACACGTCCCCATGGCCCTGGGCCCCAGCGGGGAGTGAGAGTTTCCCCAGCCCTGAGGCTGCAGCAGGGACCTAGAGCTCCTCGAGTCCCAGGGCCATAGGTGTAGTTTAATGGCTATATTTGGGGAGGCAAAGCTCGCACATGCACACACGTGAGCACTGAAGCCAGTTCCCTGCCTACAGTAGTACCTGGGCTGCCGGTGCTTGGGGGCGGGGTGGGAGGGGAAAAACAGGACAGCGTAACGGTTGGGTCCCAGCTGCTGCTGGCAACCACTCCACCACTGGCTGCTACAGCGATGTCACTGCTCTGGTGTTGCTGCGATTGCCTCCTTGCTGGGGCTGCTGCTGCCCAGGGAACGCCACATGCTGGGCCCCTGCTTCCACCTTCCCATTCCCATATCCCCATCCCCACCCACTTCCTCACCAGTGGGCACACTCAGTTGTAGCAGAAACTGGCAGGCACTAGGACCTAGGAGGTGGCGTCCAATGCTGAGACAGGACCCGGAGCACAGGGCCTGCTCCCCAGGAGCAAAAACATGTTGGAAGGATGGGGCGGCCGGCATTGCATAGGAATGACAGAGCCTGCTTCTCCCTTGGCAGGGTGAGCAGAGCAAGTCCTGCAGGGCAGCTCAGCATTCACGGAAATGGGGAGTGGCGTGTGACATCTCCCCGCATACCTTGCCTCTGTTTGAGGGGGAAATGCCCCCTGCTCCAAACTATGCCTAAGCTTGGAGGCTGCAGCCAGGGTCTGGATGCTGGGCTCCCCCAGGGAGCAGGGTTGGGGCCATGTAGGAATGAAATTAGGAGGGCCAAATCGCACTTGGAGCTGCAGTTAGCGAGAGATGTTAAGAGTAACAAGAAGGGTTTCTTCAGGTATGTTGGCAACAAGAAGAAAGCCAAGGAAAGTGTGGGCCCCTTAATGAATGAGGGAGGCAACCTAGTGATGGAGGATGTGGAAAAAGCTAATGTACTCAATGCTTTTTTTGCCTCTGTCTTCACGAACAAGGTCAGATCCCAGACTGCTGTGCTGGGCATCACAACATGGGGAATAGATGGCCAGCCCTCTGTGGAGAAAGAGGTGGTTAGGGACTATTTAGAAAAACTGGACATGCACAAGTCAATGGGGCCGGACTAGTTGCATCCGAGAGTGCTAAAGGAACTGGCGGCTGTGATTGCAGAGCCATTGGCCATTATCTTTGAAAACTCGTGGCGAACGGGGGAAGTCCCGGATGACTGGAAAAAGGCTAATGTAGTGCCAATCTTTAAAAAAGGGAAGAAGGAGGATCCTGGGAACTACAGGCCAGTAAGCCTCACTTCAGTCCCCGGAAAAATCATGGAGCAGGTCCTCAAAGAATCAATCCTGAAGCACTTACATGAGAGGAAAGTGATCAGGAACAATCAGCATGGATTCACCAAGGGAAGGTCATGCCTGACTAATCTAATCGCCTTCTATGATGAGATTACTGGTTCTGTGGATGAAGGGAAAGCAGTGATGTATTGTATCTTGACTTTAGCAAAGCTTTTGACACGGTCTCCCACAGTATTCTTGTCAGCACGTTAAGGAAGTATGGGCTGGATGAATGCACTATAAAGTGGGTAGAAAGTTGGCTAGATTGTCGGGCTCAACGGGTAGTGATCAATGGCTCCATGTCTAGTTGACAGCCGGTGTCAAGTGGAGTGCCCCAGGGGTCGGTCCTGGGGCCGGTTTTGTCCAATATCTTCATAAATGATCTGGAGGATGGTGTGGATTGCACTCGCAGCAAATTTATGGATGATACTAAACTGGGAGGAGTGGTAGATACGCTGGAGGGCAGGGATAGGATACAGAGGGACCTAAACAAATCGGAGGATTGGGCCAAAGGAAATCTGATGAGGTTCAATAAGGATAAGTGCAGGGTCCAATGCACAGCTACAGACTAGGGACCGAATGGCTAGGCAGCAGTTCTGCGGAAAAGGACTAGGGGGGACAGTGGACGAGAAGCTGGATATGAGCCAGCAGTGTGCCCTTGTTGCCAAGAAGGCCAATGGCATTTTGGGATGTATAAGTAGGGGAATAGCAAGCAGATCGAGGGACGTGATCGTCCCCCTCTATTCGACATTGGTGAGGCCTCATCTGGAGTACTGTGTCCAGTTTTGGGCTCCACACTACAAGAAGGATGTGGATAAATTGGAGAGAGTCCAGCGAAGGGCAACAAAAATGATTAGGGGTCTGGAACACATGAGTTATGAGGAGAGACTGAGGGAATTGGGATTGTTTAGTCTGCAGAAGAGAAGAATGAGGGGGGATTTGATAGCTGCTTTCAACTACCTGAGAGGTAGTTCCAGAGAGGATGGTTCTAGACTATTCTCAGTGGTGGAAGAGGACAGGACAAGGAGCAATGGTCTCAAGTTGCAGTGGGGGAGGTTTAGGTTGGATATTAGGAAAAACTTTTTCACTAGGAGGGTGGTGAAACACTGGAATGCGTTGCCTAGGGAGGTGGTGGAATCTCCTTCCTTAGAAGTTTTTAAGGTCAGGCTTGACAAAGCCCTGGCTGGGATGATTTAATTGGGTATGGGTCCTGCTTTTGAGCAGGGGTTGGACTAGATGACCTCCTGAGGTCCCTTCCAACCCTGATATTCTATGATTCTATGATTCATGGGGGCTCGCCCCACCCGCCTGCCTGGCGCTGCTGCCGGGGAGCAGGGTCAGGGTATGGGGGTTTGGCCCACCCCCCCGCCTGCATGGCACTCCTGCCGGGGAACAGGGTCGGGGTGTGGGACACCCATTTTTCCGGGGGCACAGGCACTGTCGGCCCAGTGGCTAATCCACCACTGCTTACCAGAGTCTATTATGTTTCAAAACTTTACTGTTTTTGTACATTCCAAGTAGAATCATTGAGAATACAGATGTGCAAGCCATCTTGATGGCTTCTCCATTAAAAATGAAGAGCCGGGAGTGGTCTGTGCACTAGAGAAATTCTGTTTACCAAAAGTAAGAGGATAAAATTGGTAAGAAAAAAAAAACGGTTACCTACCCTTTGTAATTGTTGTTCTTCAAGATGTGTTGCTCATGTCCATTCCATTCTAGGTGTACGCGCACCCATGTGCACGGTCGTAAAAGACTTTTGCCTTAGTAGTATCCGTAGGGCCGACTGTGGTGCCGTGGTACATCAGGCACCGCCGGCCCTATGCCCTCTCAGCTCCTTCTTGCCGACATCTCCAGGTAATGGAATGGACATGAGCAACACATCTCTAAGAACAACAGTTACAAAAGGTAGGTAACCATTTTTTCTTCTTCGAGTGCTTTCTCATGTCAATTCCATTCTGGGTGACTCATAAGCAGAATCCTCGGAGGTGGGCTTGGAGTTCACAGACTTGCAGATTGGAGCACTACTCTGCCAAAACCAGCATCATCTCTAGCCTGGTGGGTCAGCGCATAGTGCAAAGTGAATGTGTGAATGGATGACCAAGTCTCAGCCTGACAAATTTCTTGGATCCGCACCTGAGCAAGGAAGGCTGCCGAGGACGCCTGCACCCTAGTCAAGTGAGCTGTCACTATCACCTGTGGGGGCACCTTTGCCAGCTCATAACAGTAGCAGATGCAGACTGTGATCCATGACTATATTCTTTGGGGAGACACTGGGCAACCCTTCATCCTATCTGTGACAGCAACAAACAACTGCGTTGACTTACGGAACTGCTTTGTTCTATCTATGTAGACGGTCAGGGCCCGTCTGATGTCCAGGGTATGCAACCTGCATTCCTCATCCATCGCGTGAGACTTTGGACAAAGGACCGGCAGGTATATGTCTTGACCAGCATGGAACTAGGAGACAACCTTGGACAGAAAGGCTGGGTGCAGACGCAGCTGGATCGTGTAAAGTGGTTCCGATGTGAGCGTCCTGATATTGGACACCCCACAGGCCGAAGTTATAGCGACTAAGTAGAGACCTTCCAGGAGAGAAGCAGGAGGGAGGAGGAAGCCAGGGGCTTGAAGTGGGAGACCCATGAGTCTTGACAGCACAAAATTCAGGTCCCAAGGGGAACCAGGTTCTGGACATACGGGAAAAGGTACCCCAGACCTTTCAGGAATTGCACTCTCATGGGGTGGGCAAAGACCGACCTGCGTTGAATGCCAAAATGGCTGCCAGGTGCACCTTGACCGAACACAGCGACTTTTGAGGATTTAAAAGAGGTCACAAACACATATAAAGATGTACTTGACAGCGTCCTTGTGGGGTGACAGCCCATGGTTACCTGATCTGGTATATTTCAATAGTTCAGCCCAAACTCTGCATAACAAATGCACTGATCAGAGACCCCTGCAACGCAGAGGCAAAATCAGCCAAGCTAAGGATGTAGTGTAAAAGGCAGATCTTCAAAGTTCTTGAACATCATTGAACTGGGAGAGGGGTGGTCCTGACTGGACAGCCTTTCAGCCAGTACAGACTGTTGCAAATATACGGTGAGTCAAAACCTTTTTGTTTTTAAATTACTTAGCTTATGAAGTTAGAGGATGGAAGTTGTGAAGTTAACAAGAAGGACCTACTCAGGAGATCCACCAGAGAATTCCGGGCTCCCGGGAGGTGCGACGCTTTGAGATGAATGGCATGCTGCACACCGAAGTCCCACAACCGGAGACCCTCTTGACACAGGGCATACAAGCGGTCTCTGCCTTGCTTGTTGATACAGAACAGGGGTGGGAAAACTTTTCAGCCTGAGGGCCACATCGGTGTTGCAAAACTGTATGGAGGGCCGGGTAGGGAACGCTGTGCCTCCCCAAACAGCTTAGCCCCTGCCCCCTATCCATCCCCTCCTACTTCCCACCCCCACTCAGAACCCCCGACCCATCCAACATTCCTTGTCTCCTGACCGCCCCCTCCCGGGACCCCAGTCCCTAACCGCCCCCAGGACCCCTTGCCCCATATCCAACCGCCCCCTGACTGCCCCCCAGGACCCTTTGCCCCATATCCAACCACCCCTACCATGCTGCTCAGAGCAGCAAAGCCCCGCCACCCGGCCGGAGCCAGCCACGCCACTGCTGCACTGTCCGGCAAAAGCGGCGGGCCAGAGCACTGGCGGCGCGTCGTACTGAGGCTGCAGGGAAGGGGCCGGGAGCTAGCCTCCCCGGCTAGGAACTCAGAGGCTGGGCAGGACGGTCCCGTGGGCTGGATGTGGCCCGCAGGCCGTAGTTTGCCCACCTCTGATGTAGAACATCGCGGCAGTATCGTCCATCAAGATCTGCACCAGTCTGCCCTTTGGTAGGTTAAGAACACCTGGCAGGCCAAGTGTATCGCCCTGACCTCCGTTATGTTTATATGGAGAGAGCGATCCTCCTGGGACCAGAGGCCCTCCGTACTGAGGTTACCAAGGTGGGCTCCCCACCCCAGATCCAAGGCATCAGAGACCAATGTCACCGATGGGAGCGGGGCCACAGAGGAATTCCTGCCAACACCCATCACAGTTCTGGCCACCAAGTCAGGGAGGAGAGCACATTCAATGGAAATCCAAACAGTGTCCACCAGGGGCGTAGACCAATGCCATCCACATCTGCAGGGGTCTGGGACGCAGTCATGCATGCCGGACTACATGAGTACATGTTGCCCTGTAACCTAGTAGCCTGAGACATACCCAGGGAATCATGAGCGGATGGGCTCTGATGCATGCGATGAGCTCTGACATAGCTTGGATAAGTGACATCCCTGCTTCGTGCCTCAATTTCCATACCTATAAAGTTGGGATAATACTCTAGGGAAGGAGGTTGGCTAATTTAATTAGTGTTTTTGAAGTAGCTTGAGATCCCCATATGGAAGGTGCCCCAGAAATGTTTTAAACACTGAAGACCCAACCAAATGCTGTAACTATCTGTGGGGATACACCAGAAACTTATATGTTCACACACTCACAACATTCTAGTAATATTGCTGGAAGAGTGCAAAGCTACACAGAATTTTAAAGGCTCTAATCGTAATACAAATTAACACTCTTCTGTATTTAAAACAGCTGTCATTAGTTTGGTTGGAAAGTTAGATATTGAACGTACTGAACTCTTCCTCTTCACCCACAGAGGTTGCCACAGTCGGTGATCAGAAAAGATTTCATATATATCTTATTACCTGTAGCAGTGTGAGTCTGAGATATAGGATAGATCCTCTCCATCCCCAGTGCAGGATTCAAACGTTTCTCCCTCTGCAGTGGAAACACCACTTTGGTCATTGCATTGGTGATCCTCCTCCATTCTAGAATCAGGCCTGGTAATGGGTGTAAGGCCTTTAATTTTTCCAAAACATCCTACAAAGGTAACAGCAGAACAAATATATTATTAGCTATCTTACAAGTTCTACAAAAAGAGTTTCTTCAGTTCTGCAGAAAAGATAAATCCTAATCTACAGGGAGTGATATACTTACAGTAGTCTTTAATTTTTCTAGTCACATCTCAATATTATGTGAACATTAGCTCTGCTTACATTTGTTGTATGGGCAGCAAGAATGCCATGACATGTAGCTGCTGTAATAACATGTAGCCAGAGAAACAATTATTAGAATTAACTTGTGTCTTGAGTCCTAAATAAAATTTGTAGAGTCTGCTTCATCAAATAAGTCACATGAAATTATCGCTTGCACCATCCCTGGATTGTCTCCTCTCTCACATCATGAACTCTCCTCCTTCCTGTTCTTACACCATTGTTCCTTTTCTATCTATACATTAGGAGTGCCCAAACAAGGACTTTGACCACACTCGTCCCGGGACAAAGTGGACCACTAGCAATTAAAACCTTGCAGTTGAAGTCAAACAGCAATTTCTACTTATGGATCAAGGAAGGTACAACCAAAAGCAAAAAAGGTGGCATATAATAATGCATATTCATATACAATCTGAGTACAGCCCCTGAGCTCCTAATAGTTCAGTAAAGCACTCAGCACCATAAAAGTTAGTCAACCCCTGTTGTGTATTCTCACTTAATTTCTGCCCTTCACCCCTTTGTGTTGCCTCTGCTGTGCCACACCTGTGCTGAACATCAAGCAAAATCTACTAACATCCTCATCTCCTCACTGCTGGAAGGTTTCCTGGGATCAGTATTTGCTTGTCAACACACTTATCACATTGGAGCAAAGGGATATTGGGAGAACAACACAAGTTAATGAGCCTTGAAAATAATGAACACATAAATCTGCTAATATGTTTTGTCCAACAAAAGTAGTAATTAGCTCCAGGCAATCAGGATGAGCACTGTGTTCCACAACAGTTAACAACTGACAGTCCTGTTGTTGGTCTTAGATCTTATACGTGCTACCAATATATTCAATTTCAAGACCGCAACAAGTTTGTGCTTCTGAAAGCAAATTCTGTGAAGCACAGAACACAGGAATGGTCACAGGGAAAATTCATCAGCCATGTTCTGCCACACAGGAACTAGTATATGACCCCCAAAGCAAATCTCCTCCATTTACACTTAAAAAATATTTTTTATGTATCTACATTGGTATGTATACTGTATTTATTACCATTGTATCTGAGCACCTTTCAATAAGGCAGACAACTGACTCATTGATGGGAGGTTCTCCAACTATTAGCCCTATACATTTAACCTGGGATCTAAAACTCAGTCTGTGCAATTTCTGACTTGCAGTAAATGCTGCACACCATATTCAGCTCTGACTTAAACGCATCCAAATCCACTGTTTTAGAGTTATGTCCTTGCTTACACCTCAGTCTCTTCCCAAGGCACAGTTGTAACTGAGGGAAGAAGAGTGGCACTTGGTTAAAATTCTGTTAATGTAGAAGGCAGAACAGAATCCAGCCCACACCCCAAAGGCTGAATAGGTTCTCCAGTGCTAACAGAAGCAGAAGGTAGGAATAATTTATTTTTGTCAGAGTCAGCACATCTGACTCTCATACATACAGGGAGCAGATATGTGAAGTAACAAGGAATTCTTTTGATAGTCACTTTTCAGATGAGAACTATGCTTCAACTGTACCTTGGTCGTACTGAACTGCTTGCCCAACCTGACCCTGTTTCCATTAGTAGTAGCTCTTCTGGTGTAACCCAGAGTTTTCTTGTTCCCTTGTATTTTCACGTCTCCATTTGGTGGCAACTTCAGCTCCAAAAACAAGACCTAAAAGAGGCCAGCATTTCAGTAAGAATCTATATTTTCATCGCAGAAGAAAACATTAAATGACTCCGAGCATTAAAATAGCCTATATTCTAACCAAAGCACAGCACTAATGCTCCAGATAATTAAAAAGCTGATTAAAGAACTGTGTTACCCTCAGCTGTTCCTCCTTATTTTAATTAACTACAAAATGTAGTCTAAAATCTCATTTTCTAATCCTAAAAGTTTGGGAACTGTGTTTCTAGATAAGGTAATTGACTGCTATAAAGTAATGTTACATGTATCCTTGCTTCTTAATGGCCAGCTGTAATGAAAATAAAAGTGAAGATGTCAAATGAGATGGAAAGGCCTCATGGGAGTGGGAGGGAGGGAGAGAGGAAGGGGAAAAGAAAAAATGTTAGCAAGGAAGAGACCGCAGAACAAAATGCACTGAAGGAAATGGTGGCAACTACCATCACAGAATAGCTTCAAATAGTTTGGATATTGGAGTTTTTCTACCAATTTCCATCAGTTAAAAAACTAGCCATGAGGAAGTATTTATTTTACATTAGATACACGGGCACTATGGTAACAGAATAATAAATAGTAATCCTAATACTACACAATTCTTTATTTCTTGTCCTAAATTGTTGTGTAATATTTTGCACTATTTAACAGCTGCTGTGTTTCATTCTGGAGCTGGCAGGCATGAGCGGAAGTAATTTTCACACACATTTGTATAACATAAAGGTTTTACTGGCATGAAATTAGAATGATCGTATTCTGGGCTTAGTTTTTATTTGTTTGTGTCTCCTTCTGAAGCATCAGAGATGGCCATGTTTGGGGATGGGACACAGGCAGGGGATGGGCCAGGCCAGTGATCTGATGTGGTACAGAGAATTTTCTCTCAGATCTTTGGCTGGGTGGTTCTTGCTCACGAGCTCAGGCTCTACCTGATTGCCATATGTTGGTCAGGAAGGAATTTTCCCCCTGGGTCAAACTGGCAATGACCTTGGGAGATTTCCCCTTTCTTCTGTAGAGTGTGGGTGTGGGTCATTTGCCAGGATCGCCTTGCTATCTCTCAACCAATTCCCTACTTGCAGGGACCTCAGATATTGGTGCACATCAGTTCCTCCTGTCTCTGCCTGTGACACAAGATAGCTGAGTCTCCTGAGGGCTGTAATATTTTTGTCTAATTCCACTTTTTGGGTTTAGTGTACAGGCTGATGGGTGGTGATAGTGGCCTGTGAAATACATGAGGGTCAGACCAGAAGATATGATGATACCTTCTAGCCTTAAACTATGACTCATGAGTGATGAAGCCACAACAGAATTATATGGATCACCTCAAATGAATGCTAAAGCTTTACATCACATCATTATAATTCTGTACATGCTACATTTCTCAGAAACATAATTTTAGAGAGGTTTAATTTTATTTCTTAGCCCTGATTGGTCACAAAACATTGGACCTTACGTTAATCCCTAGTTCAGGACTGGCTTCAGACCAGTATTATTTTGTGGGTACATTCCGTATTTGCAGGAAAGAAAAATATTTTTGTTGCATTTTTTTAAATGGCAGCTGTTTGAAACTTCTTGAAGGTTTGTAATGTTAAAAATAGTCCTGGTGGAAAGGAAATGGCAAGGTAATTGCAATTTATTGCTGTAATCAGCACACACAGAATGTGTAGAAAGCATCCATTTGGATCAAAAATATTATATATATGCGAATCAATAACTGATTTTCTTGAGTCTTTTTGGAAGGATTCGGTTGTATGAATGAGTTCACAGGTTCTGACAAGCTTAACGCACCTGTTTCAAAACTTTTAAAATAAGATTTCCATTTGTTTGTGCCTGAAATGTCGAGGGCAGGAGTAACTGGTCAACACAAATCAGTTCATATACCAGTCAGACCATGCGATGTCACAGCTCATGCATACAAACATCAATGTCTCTTTAAATAAGGCAATATTAATGTAGTAATAAAGTAGCTCTAGGGCTTGTCTACATGGGGAAGCTACTGCAAAATAAGGTATACTTTAAAGTGCAATAGCTATTCCACACTAGCTCCCCGCATGGACAGCCTTATTCTCCATTAAGAGTGCCTTTGTGCAGTTTACCTTAAACCAAATGGATTAATTTAAACTGCGCAAAGGCAATTTTAGTGTGGAATAAGTACCCACACAAGAAGCCAGAATGTAGACAAGCCACTAGTCTCACAGTATTAGCCCAAAACACTCTAGCAGCAATTTGGCAGGTGGCACATCCCATACATCATGGGCTGCAGACAGCATCTTTACAAATTAAAGATCTGATTCTGCAAAGTGCTGCCAACCCTCACCTTCCACTGAAGTCACTGGGAGGTGAGTACCATGCAGGAAGTGCTCAGCACCTTGCAGGACTGGGGCTTATGATGGCTGAAAAGGAAAACCAATTAGATCAGAATTAAACTTGGTTTCTGTCTTTCCTTAAAGTGCAATTCCCTCATCATCATACACACACTCACCCACCAAGGTTTTTACCCAAATATAAGAGAAGTTAATCTGACAGAGCCCTCAGATGCAATCACCCTACCCAACTCCTTGAAATACCTCTGCAATGTCATCAGAGCTGGTCAAAGAGAAGCTGTGGCCAGCCATCTGATAAGCCTGGGCCTCAATCTCATTCAGTTTAGCTTGCATGACATGTTTTTGGGTCTCGCACTCTGTTGTGCTAAAACCTATTCCATTCAGTTCCAGCAGGGCCAAGCAGTATTGGGTGGGCATCTCCACTTTATGGAAAACATCTGAAATAAGTAGAAAAACCAAGAAATGAGTTTATAACATCAATGGCAGGTCTATTACAGCTGAATTTGGCAAATACCAACTCAGCTAGATTTATAAACCCAGAAAACAATGGCTGCTCATTCTCATTGTAAATTTCTAATCCCAGGATGACAACAATATTTATGTATGCAATGTTGTTGTAGCTGCGTTGGCCCCAGGATATTAGAAAGCTAAGGTGGGTGAGATAATATATTCTACTGGACCAACTTCTGTTGGTGAGCAAGACAAACTTTGAGTCCACATAGAGCTCTTCTTCAGGTCTGGCTGAAGAAGGTCTACCTAAAAAGAGCTTTGTGTAAGCTCAAAAGCTTGTCTCTCTCACCAACAAAATTTGATCCAATAAAAGATAAAGCAACTCAACCACCTTGTCTCAACAATATTTATGACCATTCTTGAGAACCAAATATGCAGCATATTAGAAGATGTTTGTGATGGAGTGCAATGAAATTGGAAGATGGAGAGCCTTATATCAGGGAATGTTATAGAGCCTTGTATTAAGGAACACTACACTTTCCAGAAAAATAAAATAAAATAAAACCCAAACATAGAACTTCCTATGCTCCTTGACATAAAACATGTTTATTTCTCAGAACAAAGATTTCAAACCCCAATTATTTTCCTTATATTAGATACAGTAAAAGCTGTGTTATCTGGCACTTTACCAGTTGGAGAGCTCTATAAACCGGCATTTCTGATATTCATCGAAAGTCCAGTTGGTACAGGGCTGGCAGGCTCTCTACCTGGCACCGTGTGGCTTCCCAGAAGCGGTGATATGTCCCCACGGTTCCTAGGTGGAGAAATAGCTATGGGGGCACTGTGCGCTACCCTCACCCCACCCAAAGGGCTGGCTCCACAGCTCCCATTGGCCAGGAACCAAGGCCAATGGGAGCTGCAGGGGCGGTGCCTGCGGCAGAGCGCAGAGCCGCCTGGCCGTGCCTCCACCTAGGAGCAGCAGGGACCTGTCGCCTCTTGCGAGGAGCCACCCAAGGTGAGCACTGCCCAGATCTGCCACCTCAAAACCCCTCCCGCACCTCAACTCCCTGCCCTGATCCCCCTCCCTCACCCTCTTAGTTAACCGGAATTTTTGACTTACCAGCACCCTCCATTCCCCCAACATGCCGGATAACAATGCTTTTACTGTACTATGGTGATGGGTATTATAGAAATACTAAGACCATTCACATGTATAACGTGCCACAATTAAAAGGAAACTGGCTACAGGGCTCAGTAACAACAAGATCTATTTACGATATATATACACATATGCCCTTCTTTTACTTTAACTGGAGAATTAACAACATTGTGTTGCCAAGTTAGACAACTCCCCAAAGCAAATTTCAGTGCAAAGCCAATGAGCCTGCAGGCCCATATACTAGGGACTCAAAATAGTTTCATGCACCCATATGTATACATACTGAAAAGGTCTCAACAAATCAGTTTGTTCATGGGATTACCTCCAGGTCCTCTTTACCTGTTAGATTTTCCTTCTGCAACAGGGCATTGAGTTGGTTCATGGTGTTGAAGATGAGCACAGATTCTACGGCTGCTCGGTACCGGCCAGAGTAATCAGCATTAGCACTAAGTCCCAGGCTCTGAACTCCTTGGCCAGTTCCCACCCCTTCAAGTAAGGGCAGTTCGTGAGGGAGAAAGTTGGTTACCATGTTGTGAAGGGTACGCTCCTTAGAGCCAGGGTCCAGCAGCCAGCATGCTACCTAAAATAGAGACAAATCTATCCTGAAAATCTTTTTATTGATTATAATACTTCAACAAAAATATTAATTGGGAATTAGACCAAAAATTCTTAACATTAGTATTAACTTCAAACATCTGCAAAGTATCAGCCTTCTTGATTAAGTAGGTGAGTTAGAATAATTCCTGGAAGAAATTAAATGATTTAGAGAGAAATTTTCAAAAGTACCTGAATGATATAGCAGCCTAAGTCTCACCGAAAGTCACTTAGGCACTTCTGAAAATTTTATCCAGAGTCAATTAAATGCACACAAAAATGTTGCCCTCAGTCAGTAGTCCTTTCTATAAAACTCACAAAACTAAGTGATTGGGCAACAAAATGGCAAATGAAATTTCATGTGGATAAATATAAAGTAATGCACATTGCAAAAGATAACCCCAACTATACATACAATATAATGGGGGCTAATTTAGCTATAACTAATCAGGAGAAAGATCTCAGAGTCATCGTGGATAGTTCTCTGAAGACATCCACACAGTGTGCAGCAGCAGACAGAAATGCAAACAGGATGTTAAGAATCATTAAAAAAGGGATAGAGAACAAGACGGAGAATGTCTTATTGCCCTTATATAAATCCATGGTATGCCCACATCTTGAATACTGCATACAGATGTGGTTCCCCTCATCTCAAAAGAGATATATTAGCATTAGAAAAGATTCAGAAAAGGGCAACTAAAATTATTAGGGATTTGGAACAGGTCCCATATGAGGAGAGATTAAAGAGGCTAGGACTTTTCAGCTTGGAAAAGAGGAGACTAAGGGGGGATATGATAGAGATATATAAAATCATGAGTGGTGTGGAGAAAGTGAATAAGGAAAAGTTATTTACTTGTTCCCATAGTATAAGAACTAGGGGCCACCAAATGAAATTAATGGACAGCAGGTTTAAAACAAGTAAAAGGAAGTTCTTCACTCAGCACACAGTCAACCTGTGGAACTCCTTGCCTGAGGATGCTGTGAAGGCTAGGACTATAACTGGGTTTAAAAGAGAAATGGATAAATTCATGGAGGTTAAGTCCATTAATGGCTATTAGCCAGGATGGGTAAGGAATGGTGTCCCTAGCCTCTGTTTGTCAGAGGGTGGAGATGGATGGTAGGAGAGAGATCACTTGATCATTACCTGTTAGGTTCACTCCCTCTGGGGCACCTGGCATTGGCCACTGTCAGTAGACAGGATACTGGGCTGGATGGACCTTTGGTCTGACCCAGTATGGCCATTCTTATGTTCTAATACACATCCATTAAAAACTAAGATGGAGTAAATGTGAAAACTATAGTTAGAACGTGGCTACTCTGAAAACTGACTTTGTAAAAAGTGGTATTATTGGTTTTACCATCAACTTGGGATCTGAGAAGCTGAGCTCTTTTCCTGTTTGCATATCGGCTCTAGTAATAAGGATTCAGCAAGCCAAATTCTATTTTCAGTAACCCCTGTGCAAGCCCACTGTCTTTAATGAAATCAAAGTTTCACCCTGAAACTGAAAGATAGCTAACAGCTCTATTGATGGTGCATGAGCTGTAAGAGAATCCAGCTCACTCTTCCATAGTGGTGCTGCAGTGCAAAACGGAGCAAAAAAAAAAAAATAGAGACAAAAATACATGTTTAGTAAAGTAAACAGATCTGGTTACACACAGGGAACAGAGCAAGCTTTTTTTTTTTTTCCAAACAAAGTCTGTTATTTTATTTTTTACATTAAATCTACACCTTCATACTAAAAGCTAAGTACTCTCGTGCTGCACATCTTAGATACAGTTTGCTTATCTACATATTTTGATAGTGACATCATGCAATTCCACCTGAAGGCTGGTCTGCTTTATATAAGCAATAATGGTAATATCTCCTAGTGACTAAATCCATCAGAGGTGATTTACAAATTTTAATTAAAGTCATAAGTAAAAAGTCAGAAAATATCAGACTTTAGTGATTTGCCAGGTGGTAAAAGACAGAAAAAAAATGTATTGATTGCCCATGTGCTCTGTAATTAGTTACAAACTAAATGGTCTATAATCTATCAGGTTTACTGATAAGAAAAAACAAATGAAGACATTGACAATTATATGCCTTCACTCTAAAGCCCTAGGGGACCAACTGTTTCTTAAGTGTTCACTGATATATAAACAATACTATGGCAAAGTATGAAATGAAGGTTACTTACCTATAATCAAGGTTCTTCGAGATGAGCCAGTGCATATTCACACTTGTGAGATCAAGTTACCTGTGCTGCAAGCTTCTGAAACCTTCAGGAAAGCAGTGTCCATTGAGGCTACTCGTCCCTCCTATCCTGAAGGAGTCCAAGGGCATGAAAGAGGGAGTGGCCCCAACCACCCCTCAGTTCCTTCTGCTAATTCAGGAATTCCTAATCTGGACTCCAAAGAAGTGGAAAGGTGAGTGGGGAGTGTGAATATGCAGAGGCTCATCTCAAAGAACTGTGGTTCCACTGAATAACCTCATTTCTTCTTCAAATGGCCTCTGCATAATCCTATTTGCAGGAGTTTCGCAAGCAGTACAATCCCCAGGAAGGTCAGGTGAAGAATTCTAGGTGAACACAGAGAGCAGAACTGCCAAACAAGTATCAGTTCTGGATGCCAACAGCGAATAGAAGCAACCGATCTAGCTCTTCCAAAACAAGTCTTAATGTGGGACATTTTTGCTAAAAACACATATAGCTGCAGCATTAGTCATCTTCATTAAAACAATCTAAACCAACAGCTAAGGAAGACCTTATCAGATCCACCTCCTCAGGAGGTGCCCAGATGGAAAGATATCTTTCAAGATATAGAGTAGGTTTGACTGGTCAAACTTCTGTTTTTCATTAGAGTCTTTTAGACCTCAGCATAACACTCAATCAACAGTCCAAGTAATCTGGAGTCTAGATGTCAACCAGAGAAACTTGGAACCCAAGTAGATTTCCACCTTGTCTCACACACAAGAGACAAAGTAGTTTGGAAAGCAGGACTTTATGGATATTAATATCATACCATGATATTGATGACAGAATTGCCAATCTCTAACCTTGACTAATGACAGCAACTTGGTACCAAATGGACTAACACTTAAAAAAACCTCTTAATTCAATAGACTCAAGGGCAAGAGAGAGCAAGGAATACATATTGATGTTAGGACTTGCTTGTCTTTGGATCAGAGCCATACAGAACCACGGTATCAGTGTTGAGAAGGGACTTAACTGGCATTTACCCCACTTGTAAAACAAGGTATTATCAGATGGAGCCCTTGCTAGAACACTTGTATTGTTGAATGGATAACTCTTCTCAAAGAGCCTGCCGATACAACATCTTTCCCTGATAGATGAGCTATCTGACCACCCCATGAGGATATCGAACTTTATGAAGAGGAACCCCTCTTTAGTGGTCTGTGTAATTCCCATAATGCTGTCAGAATTCAGACAGATTTCGACTTTACGAAGGGGAGAAAAGTCTTACAAGTCAGAGAAATAGCTCTCAGCTCCAGTAACTTTACATGGAACTACACCTCCCACTGCGATCACAAACCTTGGGGTGGCTGGAAATCAAGGTGAAGAATCCCTTACACCCTCTAACACTATTACTGCAGATGGCAGGAAGGTGACAAAGGACCTCCCTGAAGGGCATGTTGTTCTCTTTTAAAAAAAAAAAGGCTTTTAAAGCACTGAGGTGTTGTGGCTCAGGTTTTCCTTGTATAAAGAAAAGGTGGCAGAATCACAAAGAGCCCTGCTGAAGCCTCAGATATAGGCTGGTATTAAAGTTACCTGTAACTGCCCCAATAAGGACCCTGTCCACTGCAGGAAAGACTGCAGATCTGGAATATATCAAGGCTTCAATGGGTACGAAAGTATGCTTCTTTGCGTAAACTATTAGGGAAGAACCATTTAGGCACTTTGCTGAAGTTCAAGTCGATACACAGACAGACACCCAGCCATTCAGGGAGAACAGTCATGATAGCCAGGCATTTAATGGAACACTGGCTGCCACAGAAAGGCCAAGGGGTAAGATACAGTTTTACTGACAGAGGTCTTCTTTGATTCCAGTCAGAGGTATGTGTAAATAAGCTGCCATGTGACAATGGCACAGAAGGGGGAGTACCTCCTGGAATATTTCTGGAAATTAGAAAGAATTCTGTCCCTGGAACCCAGAGATGAATACAACAAACTTCAGGGTGTTAATATAGCCAGACAGCATTTTGCCACTGCCACACAGTCTTACTGTCCACATTATATGACAGGTGGCAAACCATATTCAGTCTGTGATGAAACAAACCCTAGGCACCATTAAGTATAGATGATGTTGTCTCATCCCTTAGGTGCAACTGTTCTTTCCAAGATGGAAGGAATCAAAGCTATGTTTACTGAGACCTTCTGAAATACTGGGCTGACTGCTCCATTGGACTTGTGTGCCCTATTGGTCCCTAGAAAGGCTTGGTAAAGTAAGGATGGGTGCCCCTGCATGTTTCCTGTACCCAGAGAGGGGGCTACCAAAGACACTACCCAATCCTAGACACTGTACTCTATAGTGGAGCCAGAAGCAGACCTGAACATTCTCCTTCCTGGTTTAGAACCAGGAACTAGTTATAACTGAAGGAAGGTAGCCCAAACAGAGTAGAGTGCAGGACATCATTGTTGAAAGTAGGTACAGTAAAATGCAGTGGACCGGGCACATAGCTCACTGACAATTGATGGACGGCAGCTGTTGCCAGCGGTAGCCACAGGAACTGAAATGACAACTCTGCCAACCTCCAAAGAGATGAGAAAATTTTATTGTGAAAAGGCATGGAGACGGAAGGCCAGGGTAAGAGAAGAATGGAAGACATTTTGTGATCGACACAATCTATATGAGGGCTGAAGGACCGATTGATCAAGGTGATTGAGGTGAAGTAGCCTAGAGCTCAATAATGTTCTAACAACATTGCCTCCTAAGAGAAATAAGACATATGGCCCCATCAGCATATTTATGATGTAAGATTCTAGGAATATCAGAGTGGTTCTCAGCCCCTCACATAAAGCTCTAAATCCAAAACAGGAAACAGTACCTACAGCACTGACTTCTCTGCAGAACTTTGGTAATGCACTTATTAACTCCCAGAAGAAGGTCTCTCTCTTTTGCCTTTGCCTTCAAGGGTTATAAAGAGACTCTGAAGACAACAGCCAATCCTTTCTGGAGCATCAGGATGGATCTTGTGACACCATATGCTGTTTCTCCTACAGAGACTATGTAGCAAAGAACTCTTTGGATCCATGAATCTCAGAATCAATAGAACTTTTGATGGGTATAGTACCCTCACTTCCTAAGGCAGCCTCTGAACCTGGCATCAGTTCTTAGCCTATCAAGTTCTTGTAAATCTGGTCCTGGGAAACTGAATTAGCCCTTAGGAATGCGCTGGGATCTCAACAGAACCTCAGCAGTTCCTACCAAGAACAAAGAGAACTGACAGTTCCAGGACCAAATAAATTAACTTTTACAACTTCAAACAGTAGAAGAACCTAAGAATGGATCAGTCCATTTCTTCTCACATTCAGGGTGAGGGTCTGATATATGGAATATTGGAAAAGGAAAGCCTTCTCCCAGACAATCAGGGTGTCAAGTGTGTGTATCTGAAAAATGGCCAAACAGGAAGCACAATGTGAAAACACTACCCTGTAACAGAGATCCACGATTCCACATCTGATCAGAAGCTTGTACTACCCCTTTCTAGTGTGGTGAAGACCTCCATATTGATCTACTTGCTTACACTAGTATGTTGGGCACAGAGTCAGTAAGGAAAGCAGCTCTGCAAAGATCATGCTGTTGGAAATAAAATACCAGACGCCACTGACCTATGTGGATCAGGGGCCTCAGTGATCCAGAGCCACTAGACAAGTGACTCTTAACTGTCAGATGCTCTTACTGGCTGGATCCCAGGCAATTGGATCCTTTTTGGCAACTCTGCTTGGAAGTCCTTCATGTTTGACTGCTGAATCTGAATTCAGGCTCTGATCCTGAATCCAAAGTCATTCCTAACAGCCACAGATTCATACACAGCTTTTTATTTTTTTGGATCCCTGGATCAGTAATATGCTATGGATCTGGGTGTTGCAGCTCCCAGCTCCAAACTGCCGGATCCAGATCCAGATTTTGCAGCCCCAGGTGTACTCTGGGCTGCCAGATATTGGATTTTTGAGCCCCAGATGCATGCTAGGCTTGAAGATCCAGATCTATGTTTTGCAGCACCGGATCCAAACTAGACTAAGGTGGGCAGACTTGCTCCTGGGGCACAGTCTTTGAAGCTGATGCTGAATTTATGCGGTGCCAACTTAGTTATCTGGGCCTGAAGAGCCTCCTGGTTAGTAGGGGAATGCGAGGCAGCCCTTCCACTCCCGCAGGTCTAATCGAAGACCATGCTGGATCAACATCTCCTCCGGTCTTTTAAAAGAAAACTCTGACTAACTATAAACAAAATCTTCCTCAAAAAGGGAAGAAAAAAAGAAGAAAAAATGATGAGGACAGTATAGAGGATGCTGCATGCTGTAAGCTCGCTCCACCTGGGGCAGTTAGAAAGGAACAGAAGGGTGGCCGCAGCCACTTGCCCTTTCATACTTTCACAACCCTCTAAGATGAGGAGGGACAGGTGACCCCAATGGACACTGCTTTCCAGTAGGCATCGGAAGTTTGTGGCTCAGGTGCCTTGACACCACAAATAGGAATATGCAGAGGCCATGCGAAGAAGCTGTAGTTCAGATCTGAATGTCTTGGGTTAGTAGTGAACCATGAAGCCTATACACAAATGCCTTCAGCCACACGATAAGTGTGGGTATTTCTGTAAGTACACCTGTTGCATTTATACTAGATATCTGCATGGGTTGGAAGCCTAAAGCACCAACCACTCTCTTTGTTTTATCCAGTCCATTTTATATGCATCAATACTTTTTTGGTCCAAATGAAACTGCACCTTAAACCATGCTATAGAAATAGGAAGACCTGTGGGTTGTTCTGAAGCATGGTCTCTCACAGGAGAGCTGTGTTCCAGAGATTTCAGTGTCCAAGCGATAGGAGGCTTAGAATTCTCCCCACAGTATTTCCAAGTATTTGAATCAATAGGCTATTCTCCTTGTATTTGTGTCAGGTCTTTGATGAGCATGTTAATCCCTTACATTGTACTCAGTTTATAGAAGTTTAAGAAAAGTTTTCCAATATTTTTAATTTGGTTTAAAATTCTTTTACTCTTTTTTTCCCATTGTGTGTCACACTGTGATGTGAACTTTGAAAGTCATCACCAAGAACCACCCCCACCCCCCACAAAACACACACTTAAAAGTGGCAGTGCTTTTTACTAACCAGGGCCAGGTTGGTTTTTAACTCTTTCAAACACTTTCCTTGATTTCCAACCAGTGGAATCCTCCCCTCCTCTCAAACGTAAGCATGAATGTAGTTCTTCTGGAAATGAGGGACTGGTGGTACTAATGAGAGCCTAGGTACCTCTTCTGCCATTCCATCCCAGGCCTCTTGTGCCAATGGAATAGGAGCTCTGCAATGCTGGCATTGCCATTAAGACCTTTATGAGACCCAAACTCATCTGCCATATCTGACTTAATGAAGATTTTTAGTCAGATCTCCCTGGGGTGAAACACTTACCACTGAGCCCTTTCTGTGTATTTGTTGCAGACACTGAGAAACTTAAAAAAAAATCATAGTAAGAAGTAAATGTAAATATTAGTTAATGTGGACTTCTATCACTTTAGCTGTAAACATCTTTAAAAACTTTGAAAACAAACATTTCTGTCAACACTAAATAAAAAACAAATGACTTGAGCATAGTATTAAACACTAAAAACTACCCAGACTCACTGGTTTAAATAATGAATGGAAGTTTTACATGAATTAAAAAATTTAATTTCTGAAACCTTTGGGTCCTCGAAACTTCCTTCCAGGGAGATGCCACAAGCCAGCAGAAGGGTCTTATAGTGCTGGATGAGGTTGTATATCACAAGTGAGTGCGTGCTCTCAGATTCCTTCTGCAAGCAGGACTGTACTTGACACAATCTCTCAGTCACAGACAGGTTCTGATCCAAAGGAGGTGGTGCCAAGCTGGCACTGATTTCTGAGATAAGGGACACAAATTAGTTTATTTATTCAGTACATGGAGAGAAAGGGGTGAGGAAATGTGGGATTCTCTGAGGCTACCTAAACAGAAAACACTGAGCATATAATTGAAGCTTGAACAAATAATAAATCCATATTGTTTTGATGCAGTAGAGATCCAAGGAACTAACTGAGTACTAGTTTATTTATAAAGAATAGCTCAGATGTAGTATCTGGTTATCACTGAGATCCTGCTTTTACCCCTGTATCACAGGTGAGTTGACTGAGGTACAAGGAAATATAGTCACTTGCTTGGTCACATTCAAGCAGATCAGCCTGCAACTCCATGCTTTCTTGACCTTTTCTGTAACCATCAGACTTCACTGCCTCCTTTAGAAATGGAGGAACAGGAAATATATGTAACAGTGGCAAACATGTCACTCTCAGCCCTGGGTGTTAATGATTAACATGGCTGATTGCTTTTGTCCTGCAACTGAGCTGGGTTACGGACTCTCATAGGGGGCAAACTCTTGGAAGCCATCTCCCAAAAGGGATGCCATCTCCTCACAGTTCTTTCCTGAAACGTGTGGTGTTTTGCAGTTTGGTCTGTCTGGCAATCCTCACTTACCAGTCTGGTCATCTTGTTTCTGCTGCAATGAGACATAGTAGGCATCCTTTCCACCCCAGCATACAGACAATCCAACTACCAAGATGTCTTCACAGCCTTTGATAGGAAACCCATCATCTTTAACCTGGATCCGCTGGGGAGATCTTACTAAATAAACATTTTTTGAAAGTTATAATTCTAAAACAGCATCCATAAATATAGCAGTTTGTTCAGCTGAAAATCTAATAATGAAACAACCCAACGCAGCCTGGAATTCTTAAAATTAAACAAATGCTTTAATTCTCTTATATGTATCAGACTCTCTTCCTCCCCCCTACCCTCAGTTCTTTTTAACTAGCGACTTTAGAATAGCAAGGTGTCCAACACAAAACCACCACTTAGGATTCCTTACAGAGATTTGGCTTTCTGCCTCATAACATACCCAAGAGTTGGGGTATAATGGTATTCCCTCACCCTGCATTGGGGCACATCTCATTTTTAGTCAAAATTATGTATTACATTCTTGTTGCTGAGACTATAACTTTTTTGGTTTGGTTCCTATGTTCAGGCAAATCCTCCAGTGCTTAACTCCCTGGTTTTTTGTTTTTATGTGGGGGGAAGGGGTGTTTATAAGATAGGAATAGAGAGTAAAACTAAAAACACAACAGTACATGTGGGGATTTTTGCCATCAGGCGTAGAGAGCTTCAGAGACAAGCTGTTGCTGATGGTTCCATCTCCTCCGCTGAGACAGATAGAGGGAAGATGCTGCTTGCTCACACTTCTTAAAAGATGGAGGGGGAAAGAGGTTTGGAAAAAGGCAAAAGCAGTTATCCTTCTTCCTCTAAGGAAACTCTGCTTGAATCAGCCTCCCAATTGCTCCTGAATGGCTGCCTTCTTTCCACTGCATCGTCCCCTTAGGAGAGTTGCAGTATATGAATACTACACATGAAAAAGTGCAGGAGTACAGCAATGATCTGAGGGGTTGGGGACTGGATTGAATTTCATAGGTAAACAATTAAATGCACCCAAATTAACTTCTTGTAAATTGGAAAGTATTTGACCTCAGATCAGATCAGCCCACAATATTTGTAAAGAATACTGCCTGGGTAGCAGAGGCCATGAACCAGCTGCTTACGTTTGTTTCTGAACTCAAAAACATTTTTTCTGAACTTGGTGCCAAGATGAAAGCCATTTATGTATCTCCTCCTGTATCACCAGGAGGAGACTACAACACCATTCCATTTTAAAATGTGGGATGTGATAAGTTTTCAGTTCATATTTGCTCTGTGCACTAACTAGTCCAAGTGTGAGTGTTCCCGTGAACAAGATTCTGCAAATAAATACAGGAAGCAACTACTTAATGTCCATTGCGGGATGGTAATGCTGGTAGCCTTTTAAATAAGGCTGGGGCTATCTCACACTCCAGCCACCTTTGTCTTCCCAGATCCACCCTTTAAATGATTTACTTAGTGCTATTCATCTTTCCCTCCTGATACCCAACTCCTTCTCCCAGTACTCAATTTATATGGTAGTCTTTATCCTCTTATTTAGGTAAACCCAAAGAAATAAATTTATAGTCATTCCCATTAACTCCCCAGGTTAAACAGAGTACTGTTCACAATTTAATGTGGTAGGAATGTGAAAGAGGAACTCACCTTGTTTGAATCTGCCACCTATAGTTGACTTGGGGGACAAGAGACATTTTGTTCTTTCACAAGCCACTGAGATGGCAAATCTGCTGTTGTTCCTCCATTCTCTGATGAAGGTCTGGAAGAGAGCTTTGTCACTTGCCACGTCAATAATAGTGAAGTTTTCAGCACTGCATGAAATAAGTGGCAAAACATGTTGAGATAATTGCAATGAAAAGCCTTGGTCTGTAAAAGAATTGTCTTTTACAGGGTTAGTGTCAAGCAAAATCTCACATGTGTCTCCATTACCAGGATTAAATGGCAGTGTTTCTGTGTGGTGGTCTGAGCTAGGTTTGCTATTCTGCAGTGGCTGAAAAGGTGGGACTTCATCTATGTGGCTGACATTTTTGTTTTTTCCAAACGTTAGAGAAAATGTGCCAAAACTTTTTGGAACAGGTTCCTTAGGAGGCGTTGGAGGAATAAGTCCTTTGCTGATATCCGGCTGAGGGTCAGATATTCTGTTCCTTCCCTTGAGCAGCAGAGGATTATAAACTAGTTTCTGAACATCCAGGGCTCCCTTATTGCTCTCCTTAACTTCAAAATAGTTCTTTAAACCCTGGCAAGTGGAGAATGACTCTCTTGGACAATAGCTGAATTCAGAAATTGCACCTGGCTCTTGTTTCCTATTTGAGATTATCAACTTTCCTTTTGAGGAGGAGACTCTTGGACTTAAAACAGGTTTATTATCTGAAGGACTAGGCCATCTGTCTAAAATATCTTGCAACCCTGGGCTTAAGTCAAATGAATGATCAGACCATACCACTGGATTGGTATTCTTTTCCACAGCTTGTTGTGCATTCTGAGGCCTTTCACCTTGATCCAATCTTGTGTCCTCTGGTCTGGGATCTTCCTCCTCACGCCTTGATTTTCTTAACCCTAGCTCAACAAGAGCTGCAGACAGACTGTCTCCCTGACAAGGAGGTAAGTCTACATTACCTAAAGCTTCAGCTATCTGCAAAGAATCTATATCAGAGAATATAACAGACACATCATTACACTGTGCTGGATGCTGATGCTCATTCCAGTTTATACTGACAGTTAATATATCCTGAATAGGCTCCAAGTTCTGCTGATGCAAAAGGTCAGCAAGAGAGCTGGAAGTGGCTTTAGGCGGAGGAGTCACAACCTTCTGTTCCGCAGATTCTGCCCCTTCAGCCTCATCTGTGTGCATATCTGGAGGGCCATTGACATAACTGAAGCTATCATCAAACAGTAAACTGTCACTCATGTTCAGACTAGTTTCAGGAGGGGGGTGGCACTCAACTTGTACAAGCACAGTGTGAGGGCACTGGCCATTGGAGGGAGAGACTGCCTTCTGAAGACCTTGAGAGGCACTTTCCTTCACTGAATTTTGAGTCTGATAACCTTGTAAAAAGCTACACAGTTGTGAGTCAGTGAAAGAAAAATCATTTCCTTTAAGACAAAATGCAGATTCTGTGCATTTCATTGCAGGCTGTAAATTAGGGCTTCTAGAGCCCAAAGCATTAGTGCAATGTAAATCTGTGGTTTCTTTCGTGGTATTTCTTGTCCCAAGATTTGAACAGACCACTTTTCTAAGTGCTGCAGCTAGCTTTTCATTTGCAACATCTTCATTTTGTAAAGTGCTGGCACAGTGTAGTTTCATGGAGATTTTCTGCACAGGTATCTCTGCCTGCTCTATATCTTTTGCTCCCTGCTGTCTTGCAATTTCAGCTGCCACCTGCTGTTGTAATATCCTATTAGTCTGTGTATCCAACTGGAAGCTGTCTTCAAATTCTTTGGAAACTGAAAACAGTTGAGGAGAATAACCATTTTTAATATCTTTTGCAACACAAACAGCTCTGGATTTTACTGTGGAGTCTTTCAGAAAATCCTCAGGCTGATTAGCTGCTTCACCCATGCCTCCAGTTTGTAACAATATTCCTTTGGGCTTTTCAGTACATGTTTTGCCGTCATTTTGAATTTGAAAATGAAAGGATTTATTTTCATCAGCGTAAAAATAAACAGTTTTCTGTTTGCTAGTGCTCCCATGCATGTTTGCAGAACTGCTGGCTGCATCATTACAAAGATCTGTGCCTAGAACCATTTGTTGTTTGGCGGGTATCTTTTCAGCACAGTTTTTAACTGGTTGGATTTTGCTCTGTTTAATACCAATGTATTCATTTTTCGCTGACCTGCTAGAAATTCCCAGATCTCGCATAGTATCATCTGCCTCCATATTCATCAGTGGAGCATCCCTCACTACATCCCTAGCTTCCAGACAATTCACTGTGTCTTTAAGATTGGATTTATTAGTAGTGGAAGGCTCCGTAAGTAATTCCTCCATTATCTCTTTGCTCTCTGGTTGCATTTCGTCCACTTGTAAAGATTCTGAGCCTTTGACAGTGAAGCGCCTGTGAGCAGATGATTCGTTTTCTCCAAATTCCTTGTTCTTTCCATCTGAAAAAGACTTAGCTTTAGACTTGCTATGACTGGATACAGAGGGCCCATTTATCTTTGTTGTGTGCATTCTTGACTCATCAAGCAGCAACTGATGTTGTTTTGAAGCAGCGCTTTTGCCCTCAGTTTTACTGAAACTAGTGTCCATAGTCCTCCTGTACCCAGATGCCTTAGAAGTTTTCCGTGAAGTGAAGCTCAAGGTTGGTCTCTTTCCCTTTTCAGTAGGGAATTCTTGAGTTGTTGCCCCAGAGCCTGCCTCATTTTTGGTCAGAAAAGTAACTTCCCTGTTTTCTTTACCTTTGCCCAAATTTGGCCGCTTTCTAGGGCTGTATACAATGACATCACCATTTCTCTCTTTTGTCTGGGTGTGATCTTCCTGTAATTCATTTTGGGGTCTGGGATTTGACATACTAGCACTTAACAGCCTTTTATTTCCCTTTTTAATATTTGATGAATTCCCAGCTTGAAAATTGGTGCCTTTATCAGGTATAATTCTGTACCCTTCATTGTTGAATACTTTTAAAATCCCTAGTGAACATTCTCCATTCAGTTTATATTTTCTGTCCTCCAGCTCTGATTCACTGCTGGTCATGGAAGATGTATCAGACTCAAGAAAAGAATCTCGGTTCCATTGCACTCCCATCATAGCCAAGTCCTGCTGTAGGAGTATTCTGGCTTCCTCCACAATAAGAGATGCTGCTTCACTTTCCGTTAAGCCCTTCATTCCCACCATCCAGATACAGTGGGTATTCCGACGCTCCTCAGCTGCCTCTTCATCTTCATCCACTGCTCTACGAATGCTAATGGAAGGAAAACAACTTGAAATTAGACAGAAAGTTGTTTAGAAACATTCATACGGACAACAACGAACAGTCAAAGCAAGCACCATACTGCTGTGTTCTTATCTTCAATTAGGATAGTAGTTTCAATGAACCATTATGGCAAAACATGTTTCTGGACCACACAGGCTGCACCTTCTAGGAAATGAATATTTGGTGGTGGTGGTTGTTGTTTTGGGTTTTTTTAATGAAAGTGAATGTAGTGCTAGAAGAAGGTATAAGAGTGACCATGCTAAGGCTGCAGTGCAGTGCCCCCATGCAGGTTTTCCCTCACTCCTCCCTCGGTGTGACAAAAACCTGGAGCAACCTATGTAAGAGTAGGTAATTGTGGACTCAAATTCAAACTCAGTACTTAGCTGTTTGTTAGGATATAGATATTCAGGCCTGTCTGTAAAGGCCTATACTCTAAGAACGTAGGTGTATTCTTATCACTTGGCTAGTTATAGAGGTATAAAAGAAACAATCAAAATCACTGTCGGCCGGTGTAAGGGCCTTCTCTTAGCCCTGGTCTACACTAGGACTTTAGGTCGAATTTAGCAGCGTTAAATCGATGTAAATCTGCACCCGTCCACACGATGAAGCCCTTTATTTCGACTAAAAGAGCTCTTAAAATCGATTTCCTTACTCCACCCCTGACAAGTGGATTAGCGCTTAAATCGGCCTTGCCGGCTCGAATTTGGGGTACTGTGGACACAATTTGACGGTATTGGCCTAAGGAGCTATCCCAGAGTGCTCCATTGTGACCGCTCTGGACAGCACTCTCAACTCAGATGTACTGGCCAGGTAGACAGGAAAAGAAACGCGAACTTTTGAATCTCATTTCCTGTTTGGCCAGCGTGGCAAGCTGCAGGTGACCATGCAGAGCTCATCAGCAGAGGTGACCATGATGGAGTCCCAGAATCGCAAAAGAGCTCCAGCATGTCCCGAACGGGAGGTACGGGATCTGATCGCTGTATGGGGAGAGGAATCCGTGCTATCAGAACTCCGTTCCAGTTTTCGAAATGCCAAAACCTTTGTCAAAATCTCCCAGGGCATGAAGGACAGAGGCCATAACAGGGACCCAAAGCAGTGCTACGTGAAACTTAAGGAGCTGAGGCAAGCCTACCAGAAAACCAGAGAGGCAAATGGCCGCTCCGGGTCAGAGCCCCAAACATGCCGCTTCTATGATGAGCTGCGTGCCATTTTAGGGGGTTCAGCCACCACTACCCCAGCCGTGTTGTTTGACTCCTTCAATGGAGATGGAGGCAATACGGAAGCAGGTTTTGGGGACGAAGAAGAAGATGATGATGATGAGGTTGTAGATAGCTCACAGCAAGCAAGTGGAGAAACCGGTTTTCCCGACAGCCAGGAACTGTTTCTCACCCTGGACCTGGAGCCAGTAGCCCCGGAACCCACCCAAGGCTGCCTCCTGGACCCGGCAGGCAGAGAAGGGACCTCCGGTGAGTGTACCTTTTAAAATACTATACGTGGTTTAAAAGCAAGCATGTGAAAGGATTACTTTGCCCTGGCATTCGCGGCTCTCCTGGATGTACTCCCAAAGCCTTTGCAAAAGGTTTCTGGGGAGGGCAGCCTTATTGCGTCCTTCATGGTAGGACACTTTACCATTCCAGGCCAGTAACACGTACTCGGGCATCATTGTACAACAAAGCATTGCAGTGTATGTTTGCTGGCGTTCAAACAACATTCGTTCTTTATCTCTCTGTGTTATCCTCAGGAGAGTGAGATATCATTCATGGTCACCTGGTTGAAATAGGGTGCTTTTCTTCAGGGGACACTCAGAGGAGCCCATTCCTGCTGGGCTGTTTGCCTGTGGCTGAACAGAAATGTTCCCCGCTGTTAGCCACGGGGAGGGGGGAGGGTTGAGGGGGTAGCCACGCGGTGGGGGGAGGCAAAATGCGACCTTGTAACGAAAGCACATGTGCTATATATGTAATGTTAACAGCAAGGTTTACCCTGAAAGACTGTAGCCACTGTTTTATAAAATGTGTCTTTTTAAATACCGCTGTCCCTTTTTTTTTTTCTCCACCAGCTGCATGTGTTTCAATGATCACAGGATCTTCTCCTTCCCAGAGGCTAGTGAAGATTAGAAAGAAAAAAAAACGCACTCGAGATGAAATGTTCTCTGAGCTCATGCTGTCCTCCCACACTGACAGAGCACAGACGAATGCGTGGAGGCAAATAATGTCAGAGTGCAGGAAAGCACAAAATGACTGGGAGGAGAGGTGGCGGGCTGAAGCTCAAATGTGGTGGCAGCGTGATGAGAGGAGGCAGGATTCAATGCTGAGGCTGCTGGAGGATCAAACCAGTATGCTCCAGTGTATGGTTGAGCTGCAGCGAAGGCAGCTGGAGCACAGACTGCCACTACAGCCCCTGCGTAACCAACTGCCCTCCTCCCCAAGTTCCATAGCCTCCACACCCAGACGCCCAAGAACGCAGTGGGGGGGCCTCCAGCCAACCAGCCACTCCACCACAGAGGATTGCCCAAAAAACAGAAGGCTGGCATTCAATAAATTTTAAAGTTGTAAACTTTTAAAGTGCTGTGTGGCATTTTCCTTCCCTCCTCCACCACCCCTCCTGGGCTACCTTGGTAGTCATCCTCCTATTTGTGTGATGAATGAATAAAGAATGCATGAATGTGAAGCAACAATGACTTTATTGCCTCTGCAAGCGGTGATCAAAGGGAGGAGGAGAGGGTGGTTAGCTTACAGGGAAGTAGAGTGAACCAAGCGGCGGGGGGTTTCATCAAGGAGAAACAAACAGAACTTTCAAACCGTAGCCTGGCCAGTCATGAAACTGGTTTTCAAAGCTTCTCTGATACGTACTGCGCCCTCCTGTGCTCTTCTAACCGCCCTGGTGTCTGTGTGATTTGCCTCAACCTCCCACCCCGCCATAAATGTCTCCCCCTTACTCTCACAGATATTGTGGAGCGCACAGCAAGCAGTAATAACAGTGGGAATATTAGTTTCACTGAGGTCTAAGCGAGTCAGTAAACTGTGCCAGCGCGCCTTTAAACGTCCAAATGCACATTCTGCACTTGCTCAGTCTGTAGTTGAACAGCTTCTGACTACTGTCCAGGCTGCCTGTGTACGGCTTCATGAGCCATGGCATTAAGGGGTAGGCTGGGTCCCCAAGGATACATATAGGCATTTCAACGTCCCCAACAGTTATTTTCTGATCTGGGAATAAAGTCCATTCCTGCAGCTTTTGAAACTGACCAGAGTTCCTGAAGATGTGAGCGTCATCTACCTTTCCCGGCCATCCCACGTTGATATTGGTGAAACGCCCCTTGTGATCCACCAGAGCTTGCAGAACTATTGAAAAGTACCCTTTTCGGTTTATGTACTCGCCGGCTTGGTGCTCCGGTGCCAAGATAGGGATATGGGTTCCGTCTATGGCCCCACCACAGTTAGGGAATCCCACTGCAGCAAAGCCATCCACTATGACCTGCACATTTCCCAGGGTCACTACCCTTGATATCAGCAGATCTTTGATTGCGTGGGCTACTTGCATCACAGCAGCCCCCACAGTAGATTTGCCCACTCCAAATTGATTCCTAACTGACCGGTAGCTGTCTGGCGTTGCAAGCTTCCACAGGGCTATCGCCACTTGCTTCTCAACTGTGAAGGCTGCTCTCATCTTGGTATTCATGCGCTTCAGGGCAGGGGAAAGCAAGTCAAAAAGTTCCATGAAAGTGCACTTACGCATGCAAAAGTTTCGCAGCCACTGGGAATCGTCCCATACCTGCAACACTATGTGGTCCCACCAGTCTGTGCTTGTTTCCCGAGCCCAGAATCGGCATTCCACAGCATGAACCTGCCCCATTAGCATCATGATGCATGCACTGGCAGAGCCCATGCTTTCAGAGAAATCTGTGTCCATGTCCTGATCACTCACGTGACCGCGCTGACGTTGCCTCCTCACCGGTATCGCTCTGCCAGGTTCTGGTGCTGCATATACTGCTGGATAATGCGTGTGGTGTTTAATGTGCTCCTAATTGCCAAAGTGAGCTGAGCGGCCTCCATGCTTGCCTTGGTATGGCGTCCGCACAGAAAAAAGGCGCGGAACGATTGTCTGCCGTTGCTCTGACAGAGGGAGGGGCGACTGACGACACGGCTTACAGGGTTGGCTTCAGGGAGCTAACATCAACAAAGGGGGTGGCTTTACATCAAGGAGTATTTCAGGCAGGACTTCACGGAGGGTTCCAATAAGAAATGGTGCACCTAAGTAATTGTTCTTATTGGAACAAGGAGGTTAGTCTGGCCTCTGACTGATACATGGCTAGATTTACCTCGCTGCACCTTCTCTGTGAGTGACTGCAGTGTGACCTAGAGGAATAAGTCTCCTAGACAGGGGAGGGGGGGGAAGCAAATGAGTACAAAACAAATCTGGTCTATTTCTTGTTTTGATCCACTCCATCTATCTTTTACATCTTTGGCTGGCAGCAGAGGGTGCAGAAGGACTGCAAGCCATCCACATCTCATGGCTGCTCGGCAGAAGACGGTGCAGTAGGACTGCTAGCCATCCTCATCTCTTGCCTGCCTGGCAGAAGATGGTACAGTACGACTGCTAGCAATCCCTATCACCTGCCTGCTCACCATAAGATGGTACAATAGGACCGACTGCAGGACTAAAGAGAATGACCTGGTCAAGTCACTCCAAATTTAGTCCCTGCGCCCGTGTCTGCCCAAGCGCTCCTGGCCGACATGGCCAGGAACACCTCGGACATGACGATGATGGCTACCAGTCGTATTGTACCGTCTGCTGCCACGAGGCAATGGGTTGCTGCTACTGTGTAGCAACGCAGTACCACATCTGCCAGCACCCAGGAGACATACGGTGACAGTGAGCTGAGCGGGTTCCATGCTTGCCGTGGTATGGCTTCTGCACAGGTAACTCAGGAAAAAAGGCGCAAAACGATTGTCTGCCCTTGCTTTCACAGAGGGAGGGAGGGAACGGGGGCCTGACGATATGTACCCAGAACCACCCGCGACAATGTTTTAGCCCGATCAAGCATTGGGATCTCAACCCAGAATTCCAATGGGCAGCGGAGACTGCGGGAACTGTGGGATAGCGCCCCACAGTGCAACGCTCCGGAAGTCGACTCTAGCCTCGGTACTGTGGAAGCACTCCGCCGAGTTAATGCACTTAATGCACTTAGAGCATTTTCTGTGGGGACACACACATTCGAATATATAAAACCGATTTCTAAAAAACTGACTTCTATAAATTCGACCTAATTTCGTAGTGTAGATATACCCTCCCTGTGACAGTCTGAGGCCCTGTTCTTAGGCTAAGGCCCTTGGCTAAGCAGCGGAGGCAGCCATAAGCTGGGAAGCGAAGGGTCACATCCTCACATTCCAAACTTGTCACATTGAAATAAGGTGCTATTGGGCTGTTAGGAATACAATCCTGTCCTGATAATGCCTATTGCCTCCAGAGAAAGGGAAGTGCCTAGAAGATGTAAAAGGAAACTTAGTCTGATAGCATCCTGTCTGGCAAGAACTCACTTATCAATAGCTGGGATGTGAAATCCTCACTTCTGTATTGTTTTGTCATTATAGTTCCCACTTTGCTATTGTTTATTTGCATGGTCTCTGTCTGGTTCTGTGATTGTTTCTGTCTGCTGTATAATTAATTTTACTGGGTGTAAACTAATTAAGGTGGTGGGATATAATTGGTTACATAATCATGTTACAATATGTTAGGATTGGTTAGTTAAATTTCAGGAAAATGATTGGTTAAGTTATAGCTAAGCAGAACTCAAGTTTTACTATATAGTCTGCAGTCACTCAGGAAGTAAGGGGAGGGAAATGGGAACAGGGAATGGGGGTGGGGAATTGGAATCATGTTTTGCTAAGGGAGGGAATGGGAACGGAATGGGGGTGGGGAAATTGGAATAATGTTTTGCCAAGGGGGGGAAATGGGAACAGGGACACAGGTAAGGCTCTGTGGTGTCAGAGCTGGAAAGGGGGACACTAAGGAAGGAAACTGGAATCATGCTTGCTAGAAGTTCACCCCAATAAACATTGAACTGTTTGCACCTTTGGACTTCAGGTATTGCTCCTCTCTGTTCATGCGAGAAGGACCAGAGAAGTAAGTGGGTGAAGGAATAAACCCCCTAACATTGTTCTACTATGTCAGCTCACAATTAGCACAGTCCTGAAAGCCCACTATGTGGGGAGTGACCATTAATTTAAATGAGTGCTATGCACAAAGGAGCTCAAGGTGAACAATTAGGATTTTTTCATAGGGACAGCTGTTTACTAGGAAGTGGATCAAAGCCACCAATATAATTTTCCTTTGATGTAGTTCATACAAACTTTAGAGAAACTGCGGGTAAAAACCAGTTACTTACCTTCTCATAACTGTTGTTCTTCGAGATGTGTTGCTCATATCCATTCCAATTAGGGGTGCGCGTGCCGAGTTGTCAGAAAGTTTTTCCCCTAGCAGCACCAGTCAGGTCGGCTGTGGAGCCCCCTGGAGTGGCACCTTCATGGCGCTCAATATATGACCCTGCCGACCTGGCACCTCCTCAGTTCCTTCTTGCCAGTTACACCGACAGAGGGGAAGGCAGGTGGGTTTGGAATGGATATGAGCAACACATCTCGAAGAACAACAGTTACAAGAAGGTGAGAAACCGTTTTTTCTTCAAGTGATTGCTCATATCAATTCCAATTAGGTGACTTCCAAGCCTTACCTAGGCAGTGGGGTCGGAGTTAAGGAAACGCTGATTGTAGCACTGCTCCGCCGAAAGCTGCATCATCTCTGGCATGCTGGACGATGGTGTAATGAGATGTGAACATATCTACTGAGGACCAAGTTGCTGCCCTGCAGATTTCTTGTAGTGGGACCTGGGCCAGGAACAGAGCAGATGAGGCCTGAGCCCTTGTGGAGTGTGCCGTAAGAGCCGGGGCTGGTATTTTGGCCAGCTCTTAGGACGTGCGGATGCATGACATGATCCAGGAAGATATTTTTTGAGACGACACCAGGAGTCCTTTCATCCAGTCTGCCACAGCTACGAACAACTGTGAACAACTATCAACAATAGGGTTGGCGAAGATGGAGTGTCCAGACACTCCCTGGCAGAAAGCCGAGATAGTAGCGAGGCATACCTTTAGGAAGGACGCTGCCAGGCCTTGCTGTTTCAGGCGCAGAAGGTACTCTAAGATAAGAAGAATAGGTGCCTGGAGAGGGGGTGTATGACACTGGTCACACCAACAAGTACATCTTTTTCACTTTGCTAGGTATGTGGCTCTAGTGGAGGGCTTCCTGCAGCCGACTAGGACCTCCCTTACCTGTTCTGAGCACAGAAGCTCCATGGGGTTCAGCCATGAAGCTTCCAAGCCATGAGGTGGAGGGACTGCAGGTCGGGGTGATGCAGATGACCATGGTCCTGAGTGATCAGGTCGGGAAGGAGAGGCAACGTGATTGGGGTGTCCACTGACAGTTCCAGGAGTATGGTGTACCAATGTTGTCAAGGCCACATTGGTGCCACCACAATTATCTGTGCCCCATCCCAGCGGACCTTGAGTAGAACCTTGTGCACGAGAGAGAAAAGGCATAGAGTAGGCGGCCTCTCCACAGTAGCAGAAATGTGTGATTGAGCCCAGGCTCTGTTTCTGGAAGGAGCAGAACATCAGGCACTTTCTGTTGCTCTGGGTGGCGAACAGATCGACCTGGGGAAACCCCAACCTTTGGAAGATGAAGTGTATGACATCTGGCCAGATGGACCACTCGTGATTGCGGAAGGACCTGCTGAGGTGGTCCGCCAGTGCGTTCTGAACTCCTGGTAGATAGGATGCTTCCAGGTGAATGGAGCGGGCTATGCAGAACTCCCACAGCTGGAGGACTTCCCGACATAGAGGAGAGGATCGGGCTCTATCCTGCTTGTTGATGTAAAACAGGTCAGTGGTGTTGTCCATCAGAACTGCTAAGCACTGACTTTGTAGTCAGGCCTGAAAGGTCTGGCATGCTAGTGGCACTGTCCTCAGCTCCTTGATGTTGATATGTAGGGAGAGCTCATCCTGCGACCAAAGGCCGTGCATTTGGAGGTCTCCCAAACACGCTCCCCATCCCAGAGGTGACGCATCCATTACTAGGGACAAGGAGGGCTGAGGGCTGTTGAAGGGGACTCCTTTGCACACTATCCGAGGATCAAGCCACCACTGACTCGAGCACCTGCTCCGGGACCGGGACCACTGAATTCAGACTGTTGCATCCTGGGCGATAGGCCGAAGCGAGGCACGCCTGTAGAGGCCTGAGCCTCAGTCTGGAATGCCAAGTCACGTAAGTGCAGGCTGCCATGCGGCCGAGGAGACACAGGCATCCCCTTACTGTGATGGTCGGGTATTGTCAGAGGCTTGGAATCAGGACTCTGGCAAAAGTGATCTTGCCTGAACCAAGTCCAACACTGCTCCAATGAATTCTATTCTTTGGGTCAGTGCCAAGGTTGACTTGCTCAAATTGAGGAGGAGAACCATTCTCTCGAATGTGGATCTGACCAATCAGACTTGAGACTCCACCTGCCCCCTGGTGCGGCCCCAAAGCAGCCAGTCGTTGAAGAAGGAGTTTACCTGCGCCTGCATTGACCGACATGCGCTTGGTGAACACATGGGGGGCTGTTGAAAGGCCAAATGAAAGGGCCGTAAATTGATAGTTTGTGGTCGACCACGAACCGTAAGAATCGCCTGTGTGCAGGCCGAATAGCTATATGGAAGTATGTATCTTTCATCTCGAGGGCGGATCTAGTCTCCCGGATCCAGAGAAGGAATATTTGTGCCCAGGGAGACCATGCGGAACTTCAACTTTACCATGAACTTGTTGAGTCCTCGCAGATCTAGAATGGATCTGAGACCTTCCTTGGCTTTGGGGATTAGGGAGTATTGGGAATAGATTCCCTTTCCCCAGAGTTCCTGAGGAACCTCCTCCACTGCTCCAATGGCAAGGAGCACCCACGCCTCCTGGATAAGGAGTTGCTTGTGGGAAGGGTCCCTGAAGAGGGATGGGAAAAGGGAGGTGGGAAAGAGGGTAGATGCAGAATTGGAGAGAATATCCCACTTCTACCATATGGAGAACCCAGCGGTCTGAAGTTATTTGGGACCAAGCACAGTAGAAGTGGGACAGACAATTCAAGAAAGGTGGGGAAGGATCCGGAGTTGAGACTGGCACGCCATCCTTGGGCGCACCTTCAAAAGGCCTGCTTGGAACCCAATGATGGCTTAGTCAGGCCCAGACCCTGGCCCTGGCCCTGGCCCTGGCCAGGCTGGGCGTGGGAAGGCTTTCATTTGCCATTCCTGCCCCTTCTCCTGTAAAAGGCCAGTCTTAGCTGAGGAGGATAGGAGCCTTGCTGCTTCTGCTGAGGCTTGAAATGTTTATGTTGGGTTGCCGGGGTGTGCATACCCAAGGATTTCATGGTAGCCCTGGAGTCCTTTAGGCTATGCAGCCTAGAGTCAGTCTGCTCCGCAAACAGACCTGCCCCATCAAAAGGCAGGTCCTGCATGGTCTGTTGAACCTTGGGCAGGAGTCCCGAGGCCTGCAGTCATGAGCTACACCTCATGGCAATACCGGAGGACAAGGTGAGTGCCGCTGAGTCCGCAGCATCCAGTAAGGCCTGTAAAGAGGTCCGTGCCACTGCCTTGCCCTCCCCTCTATCGCTCGAAACTCCTCCCTGGACTCTGTTGGCACCAGCTCCTTAAACTTGAGCATCAAGTTCCAGGAGTTGAAGCTGTATCTACTCAGAACTGCCTGCTGGTTGGCAATCCTGAGTTGCAACCTCCTTGTGGAATACTCTTTGCGCCCCAATAAATCTAGCACCTGGCATTCTTGGACTTGGGTGCTAGGGCTTGTTGTCTTTGCTTCTCCTTTTCATTTACTGCAGCCACCACCAATGACTAAAGCTGTGGTGTGTGAAGAGCTATTCGCACCCCTGAGATGGGACAAAATAGTTCCTCTCAACACCCTTCGCGGTGGGAGGGATGGAGGCCGGGGTCTGCCAAATGGTCTTAGAATCACAGAATATTAGGGTCATCTAGTCCAACCCCCTGATCAAAGCAGGACCAACACCAACTAAATCATCCCAGCCAGGGCTTTGTCAAACTGGGCCTTAAAAACTTCTAAGAATGGAGATTCCACCACCTCCTTAGGTAACCCATTCCAGTGCTTCACCACCCTCCTAGTGAAATAGTTTTTCCTAATATCCAGCCTAGACCTCCTGCTCTGCAACTTGAGACCATTCCTCCTTGTTGTGTCATCTGCCACCACTGAGAACAGCAGAGCTCCATCCTCTTTGGAACCCCCCTTCAGGTAGCTGAAGGCTGCTATCAAATCCCCCCTCATTCTTCTCTTCTGCAGACGAAATAACCCCATTTCCCTCAGTCTCTCCTCTTAAGTCATGTACCCCAGTTCCCTATCATTTTCGTTACCCTCGGCTGGAGTCTCTCCAATTTGTCCACATCCCTTCTGTAGTGGGGGGACCAAAACTGTACACAGTACTCCAGGTATGGCCTCACCAGTGCCAAATAGAGGGGAATAATTACTTCCCTCGATCTGCTGGCAATGTTCCTACTAATACAGCCCAATACAGCCTTCTCGGCAACAAGAGCACACTGCTGACTCTCATGCAGCTTCTCGTCCATGGTAATCCCCGGGTCTTTTTCTGCAGAACTGCTGTTTAGCCAGCCAGTCCCCAGCCTGTAGGGGTGCATGAGATTCTTCCTTCCTAAGTGTAGGACTCTGCACTTGTCCTTGTTGAACCTCATCAGATTTCTTTTGGCCCAATCCTCCAATTTATCTAGGTTACTCTGGACCCTATCCCTACCCTCCAGCATATCTACCTCTCCCCCCAGTGTCATCTGTGAACTTGCTGAGGGTGCAATTAATCCCATCATCCAGATCATTAATAAAGATGTAAAACAAAACTGGCCCCAGGACTGACCCCTGGGGCACTCCGCTTGATACCGGCTGCCAACTAGACATCGAGCCGTTGATCACTAGCTGTTGAGCCCAACAATCTAGCCAGCTCTCTATCCACCTTATAGTCCATTCATCCAATCCAAACTTTTTTAACTTGCTGGCAAGAATACTGTGGGAGACGGTATCAAAAGCTTTGCTAAAGTCAAGATATATCACATCCACTATTTTCCGCATATCCACAGAGCCAATTATCTCATCATAGAAGGCAAACAGGTTGGTCAGGAATGACTTGCCCTTGGTGAATCCATGTTGATTCTTCCTGATCACCTTCCTCACCTCCAAGTCTTGGCACTGGCCTGTATGGTCTTGATGACGGGTAGAGCCACCCTCGATGGGCCTTCCGGGGCCAGTATGTCGACCATCAGGTCCTCCAACTCCACCACCTCCTCGGCCTGCAAGCCCATATTTCATGCCACCCTGCGACGGTGGTCCTGGCGGGTATGGCTGTCTATGGGGGGTAGTCCAGAGATGGAGGTGCCTGCAATCACCTCGTCTGGGGAGGATGATGAGGAGGCTAATGGGGGAACAGGGTCCTCCTGACCCTTTTGGTCTCCAGGAGCCTCCTGTCGTGCCTCTGTCAGGGCCATCCACACCTGGATCAGGCTCAGGAACAGGTGTTAGTTCCAGGGGATGTAGTGCGACCAGTACCTCCTCAGCACCCCTAGGGGTGGGACGACTGGCTGATGCCTTCAGCAGCCGTGGTTCAGAGGTCGCCAAACAGGAACCTTTGGATTGGGTGCCCTGGGCCTGGTGGTACACCCACATAGTCCAAAGTGGCCACTGCACAGGCCACCACCTCAGGTCTTCCACAGCCTGACCAGAGCCGGCCCCGCTCTGAGTATCTAGACCCTGTCTCCGAGTCTGAAGAAGGGGATCGGGACTGTGATGGCCAGGGCGGCACTGAGCGGCGCTGCGAGGCTGGAGAGCGGTGCCATGATCAGGGTTTGTGCGGGGATGCGGACCAGTGCTGGGATGACTGGTGCCGGAAGCGGGACGTGCTGCACAATGGGGAATTGGTGTGAGGATTGGAGTCACGATTGGGAGGGCTAGCGCAACCTGGAGCAGCGCTGCAAGTGTGACTGCGCCAAGACTCTGAGGAGCGGTGCTGAGGGATGGAGCATTGCCAGTTTGCCTCGAGACGGTGCCACACATTGCAGTACTGGAGGCTTGACTTGAAGGACCGGGGACTGCAGTGCCATTATGGCAATGAGGTCCCTCATGGCCTCAAAGGTGTCCAGGGTGGACGGCAATTCCATCTCCTCAATGACCTGGCTTGAGGAGTCCAATGGCACCGGACTCGATGGTCCCCCTTTGTGGGGCCGAAGTTGGTGGTGCCGGCTCCAAAGTCTTTGGCCCCGGGTGCTCTTCTCTAGGACACACCCCATTGGCTGGCTCCAAAGGGGTGGGTCTCTGAGTCAGAGATCCATTCCTCCCCTGCTTCCAGTGCTGCTTCTGCATCAGGAAATGGGAATGCCACAGGTCTCTCCCAGAGTCCTTCCATGGTGCCACTTCTACCACTGACGCCGGGGCGCTGCGCACCGATAAGCTAGGTGCCGGGTCTTGCCATGCCGATGTAGGTTGCAGTCTAAGTGCTGCCTCCATAAGGAGCTGCTTGAGGCAAAAGTCTCCCTCCTTTTTTGGTCTGGGGCAAAACCCTTTACAAATCCTGCATTTGTCCATTTAGTGTGCTTCCCCCAGACACTAAGCAAGCATCGTGCGGGTGGTCGCCCGTTGGCACGGGCTTATTGCAATACTTGCAGGATTTGAACCCTTGGGATTTAGGCATAACCCAAGTCCCAAAGGGGAACACAGTCGGGGTGAAAGGGAAGACCCTCCCCACCCCCAACAATCATCTGCTGTAACCGAAAACACTAAAATTAAACTTAACGAGGCTAGGAATAACTGTGAACTAAACTAAAAGCTAGGGAAAACGAGGAGAGCGAGTCACCACAGTTCCAACGACCGTCACTGGTGGTAAGAAGGAACTGAGGAGGCACCGTGTAAGCAGGCTCATATATTGAGCGCCATGAAGGCGCCACTCCAGGGGGCTCCACAGCCAACCATAGGGTGCTGCTAGGGGAAAAACTTTCCGACAACTGTGCACACAGCGCGCACACACCTAACTGGAATCAATATGAGCAATCACTCGAAGAAGAAACCATGTTCATGTTATAATGGAACACCTAACAACTATATCAGTTTTGAGTGTGAGAACAGGCTCTCTGCAGGGATTTAACTTACTTCACCTGCGTAGACATGCCGTATGGGTTACTTTTTGAATGGACAGAAACTTTTGCTTTATTACAGTGTTAGTTTGGCCAATGGTTTAGTTTAAAAAGGTACCTCAAGCACAAACTTCACAAAACCCCCACAAAGCATAGTGGAATTACACCAGTAAAATAATTAGCAGCCTCTTCAAGTGACAACTTGCATTTAAATAAGAAATGTACAGACACCTCCATAATTAATACGGCTCTTACTGGGTATGCAAAATTTAATTTATAAGTTTCTAGTTGGCGTTCCTTCTGCTGACAAACCAGCTCACAAATTTACAGTTGTCCAGTTAAATCTTTACAATAGTACTCTGTACTAGCAGTTTTCTCTAACATAACACTAGTAAAGGATCTCAGACTGTTACAACACAGGATTAATCAATTAGAACACTCCTGATGAGAAGAGAAGTATCATCCCTGTTCAACAGGGGGTGAAACAGACACTGAGGGTAAGTCTACACTGCAATAAAACACCTGTGACTGGCCTGGCTCAGCCGACTAAGGGCTGAGGCGATAAAACTGCAGTGTAGACATTTAGGCTTTGACTGGAGCCTGGGCTCTGGAACCCCAAAAGTGGAAAGCGTCCCAGAGTCCAGACTCAGCTCCACAGCCCAAGCCAGCTGATAGATATTTTAGTGCAGTGTAGACATACAGTACTCTGACAGATAAAGTGACTTTCCCAAGGCTATACAGTGGGTCAAAAGAAAAGTAAGGAACAGAACTCAGGACTCCCAAACTCATCCTATAACCACCACATGCTCTAATTCATTAGAAGTACTCTTGGAACTATATAGTCAAGACTGAATAACTTAACTCCATTTATAGTGGAAAAGAATGCACTCAAACAGGTGTCCAGGTTGACAACTTGTTGATCTCTCTCACCTTTTGAATGGTACAGCATTCTTCAGGGCAGTTTCCACTTCAGCAGTATTTCCTTTAGCAAGATCAGCCACTGTGATGAAGCCAGCATTATAAAGAGCTCTGGCATGCTGCGCATTCAGCAGAGATACCCGAACCAGGTCACACAGCTCCCTCTGGACACCAAAGGTGAGGCGACTCTGGAACTGGGAGAGCAACTGTTCCATGTTGTGCCATCCCAGACGGTTAGAGAAAACTGTTACCATCCCTGGAACATGAAAATTACATTCTGTTAGGCTTAATTTAACTTCAATTCTAAAAAGTTAGATCCATTTTCCTCTGTAATATCAGTTTGAACATGCAAAAATAATATAATTTAAACTAAAAATTATCTCTTTACAAGTCAGGCAGCATTCTTGATTCCCCAATATAATAATACTCTTATGTTGCTAAATGTCTTGACCTATGCTACAGTCAGAAAAATGCTGTATAACCAGGAAACAAGCTATAGCCTCTGTATGAAATATTTGATCAGGAAATTGCCAATACAGAAGTTCTACTCTTTAAGATGACAACATTGCTCCCTTTCTACTCTATTATCTTAACATTAAATTGCAATTAAATAGAGACTGACAGACGTGAGACCTTGGAAGCACAGAAACGTCAAAAGATATGTGCCAAACATTACAGACAGATTATTCATAAATTTTTATATCTATCTATCTATCTATAATTAGTTAGATATCCATCTTTGTGAGCGAATGATGGTATTTTAACTCCACAGAGCAGGGTGGGAGTTCCCAGGACAGGCAAACAACTCCAGAGAAGAACTGCACATACTAGTTCAGACTGGGTTCAAGAGGCCCAGCAGACAAAGAATGGACTTTTGGTATAAAGGGGAAGACTGAACTGTGTCAGTGATCCTCTCTGATCCTCCAACTGACATGAAACTATAACTAAGAAGGCAAAACCTTCTTGGAAGGATTTGAAGGACTTTGGCAACATATCGGGGTCTCCATGTTGCAAACTGATGACACCTGGCAAGCTTAGCATGTTGCATAGATTGTCTATTGGCTTGTGCTGTGTTTCCTCTGTAATGTTTTGTTCTGAAATAAACATACTATGCTCAGTCACTGGCTGGCTAGTCACATGCTACAAGGGGCCACAGCAATGGTTCCCTCACCCCACCTAGCAATATTGTTAACCTATCCAACTATACTCTCAGCCCAGCAGAAGCAGCTGTTCTATCTCGGGGCCTCTCCTTTTGCCCCTCCACCCCCACGAACATGATACAGTTCTGTGGTGACCTAGAATCCTATTTTCGACGTCTCCGTCTCAAGGAATATTTCCAAAATACCTCTGAACAACATACTAATCCACAGAGGTCTCCCTACCAACACTACAGAAAGAGGGATTCTAGATGGACTCCTCCTGAAGGTCGAAACAGCAGACTGGACTTCTACATAGAGTGCTTCCGCCGACGTGCACGGGCTGAAATTGTGGAAAAGCAGCATCACTTGCCCCATAACCTCAGCCATGCGGAACGCAATGCCATCCACAGCCTCACAAACAACTCTGACATCATAATCAAAAAGGCTGACAAAGGAGGTGCTGTTGTCATCATGAATAGGTCGGAATATGAACAAGAGGCTGCTCGGCAGCTCTCCAACACGAGTTTCTACAAGCCATTACCCTATGATCCCACTGAGAGTTACCAAAAGAAACTACAGCATTTGCTCAAGAAACTTCCTGAAAAAGCACAAGATCAAATCCGCACAGACACACCCCTGGAACCCCGACCTGGGATATTCTATCTACTACCCAAGATCCATAAACCTGGAAATCCTGGGCGCCCCATCATCTCAGGCATTGGCACCCTGACAGCAGGATTGTCTGGCTATGTAGACTCCCTCCTCAGGCCCTACGCTACCAGCACTCCCAGCTACCTTCGAGACACCACTGACTTCCTGAGGAAACTTCAATCCATCGGTGATCTTCCTGATAACACCATCCTGGCCACTATGGATGTAGAAGCCCTCTACACCAACATTCCACACAAAGATGGACTACAAGCCATCAAGAACACTATCCCCGATAATGTCACGGCTAACCTGGTGGCTGAACTTTGTGACTTTGTCCTTACCCATAACTATTTCACATTTGGGGACAATGTATACCTTCAGATCAGCGGCACTGCTATGGGTACCCGCATGGCCCCACAGTATGCCAACATTTTTATGGCTGATTTAGAACAACGCTTCCTCAGCTCTCGTCCCCTAAAGCCCCTACTCTACTTGTGCTATATTGATGACATCTTCATCATCTGGACCCATGGAAAAGAAGCCCTTGAGGAATTCCACCATGATTTCAACAATTTCCATCCCTCCACCAACCTCAGCCTGGTCCAGTCCACACAAGAGATCCACTTCCTGGACACTACAGTGCTAATAAACAATGGCCACATAAACACCACCCTATACCGGAAACCTACTGACCGCTATTCCTACCTGCATGCCTCCAGCTTTCACCCTGACCACACCACACGATCCATCGTCTACAGCCAAGCTCTGCGATACAACCGCATTTGCTCCAACCCCTCAGACAGAGACAAACACCTACAAGATCTCTGTCAAGCTTTCTTACAACTACAATACCCACCTGCAGAAGTAAAGAAACAGACTGATAGAGCCAGAAGAGTTCCCAGAAGTTACCTACTACAGGACAGGCCTAACAAAGAAAATAACAGAACGCCACTAGCGGTCACCTTCAGCCCCCAACTAAAACCCCTCCAACGCATTATTAAGGATCTACAACCTATCCTAAAGGATGACCCAACACTCTCACAAGTCTTGGGAGACAGGACAGTCCTTGCCTACAGACAGCCTCACAACCTGAAGCAAATACTCACCAACAACCACATACCACACAACAGAACCACTAACCCAGGAACTTATCCTTGCAACAAAGCCCGTTGCCAATTGTGCCCACATATCTATTCAGGGGACACCATCACAGGGCCTAATAACAGCAGCCATACTATCAGAGGCTCGTTCACCTGCACATCCACCAATGTGATATATGCCATCATGTGCCAGCAATGCCCCTCTGCCATGTACATTGGTCAAACTGGACAGTCTCTACGTAAAAGAATAAATGGACACAAATCAGATGTCAAGAATTATAACATTCATAAACCAGTCGGAGAACACTTCAATCTCTCTGGTCACGCAATCACAGACATGAAGGTCGCTATCTACAAAAAAACTTCAAATCCAGACTCCAGTGAGAAACTGCTGAATTGGAATTCATTTGCAAATTGGATACTATTAATTTAGGCTTAAATAGAGACTGGGAGTGGCTAAGTCATTATGCAAGGTAGCCTGTTTCCTCTTGTTTTTTCCTACCCCCCCCCCCCAGATGTTCTGGTTTAACTTGGATTTAAACTTGGAGAGTGGTCAGTTTAGATGAGCTATTACCAGCAGGAGAGTGAGTTTGTGTGTGTATGGGGGTGGGGGGGATGTGAGAAAACCTGGATCTATGCAGGAAATAGCCCGACTTGATTATGTAAAGAGTTGTCACTTTGGATGGGCTATCACCAGCAGGAGAGTGAATTTGTGTGGGGGGGTGGAGGGTGAGAAAACCTGGATTTGTGCTGGAAATGGCCCACCTGTTGATCACTTTAGATAAGCTATTACCAGCAGGACAGTGGGGTGGGAGGAGGTATTGTTTCATATTCTCTGTGTGTATATAAAGTCTGCTGCAGTTTCCACGGTATGCATCTGATGAAGTGAGCTGTAGCTCACGAAAGCTCATGCTCAAATAAATTGGTTAGTCTCTAAGGTGCCACAAGTACTCCTTTTCTTTTTGCGAATACAGACTAACACAGCTGTTCCTCTGAAACCTGTCACTGGTATTAGTAACCCTGCCATTATCCCTTGAGGGAGAGTGAACCACAGGTGCTGAACTAAGGTCAGACCCACTAGGGCAGTGCTCTCCAACCTTTTTACACCCAAGATCCCTTTTTGAATTTAAAGGCAACCCAGGATCTACTGCACCCCTTCCCCAAAGCCCTGCCCCACTCACTCCATCCCTGCATCCTCACTCACTTTCACTGGGCTGGGGTTCAGGTTCGGAAGTGGGTGCGGGCTCTCGGCTGGGGCCAAGGGGTTCACAGTGTGGGAGGGGGCTCTGCACTGAGCCTGGGGCAGGGGATTGGGGTGCAGAGGGGGTGAGGGGTGCAAGCTCTGGGAGGGAGTTTGGGTGCAGAAGGGGGCTCCGGTCTGGGGCACAGTGTTGGGGTGTAAGAGGGGTGCGGGCTCTAGGAGGGAGTTTGGGTTCAGGAGGGGACTCTAGGCTGCGGCAGCGGGTTTGGGTACAGGAGGTGGTACAGGGTGCTGACTCTGGGAGGGGGGTCAGGGTGCAGGAGGGAGTTTGGGGTGCTGGCTCCGGGAGGGGGTCAGGACTGGGGTTCAGGGTGCAGGAGAGAGTTTGGGGTGCTGGCTCCGGGGGAACGTTCAAGGCTGGGGGTTGGGGTGCAGGAGGGGGTATGGGGTGCTGACTCTGGGAGGGGGCTCAGGGCTAGGGGTTGGGGTATGGCCTACCGCCAGGCAGCACTTACCTTTGCCGGCTCTTGGTCTGTGGCGCAGCATGGCTACCGCTAAGGCAGGCTCCCTGCCTATCCCAGCCCCAAGTCACTCCTGTAACAGGCCAACATGCCCCTGCTGCCCCTGGGGGCGGGGGGCATGTGGCTCCACGCACTGCTCCTCTCTGCAAGCACTGCCCCTGCAGCTCCCATTGGCCACAGCTCCCCATTCCTGGCCATTGGGAGCTATGGGGGCAGTGCTTGCAGCCAGGAGCAGGGCACAGAGGGAGATCCCTGGGGCTGCGGGGCCACGCTGGCCACTTCCGGGAGTGGCATGGGGCCAGGGCAGGCAGGGAGCCTTCCTTAGTGGCAGCCCTGCTGCACCACTGGAGTTGTGATCAACTGGGAGATCCTCTAGGATCTACTAATTGATCGCGATCGACTGGTTGGTGACCACTGCGCTAGAATAAACACAACGAATTGCAGGGGGACTGCAAACCTAAATCCCCTGTCTCTAGAGAGAGGTGCCACAGGTCCTTGCCCATAAAGAGGTGACAGCTACAGTCCTGAGACCTAAGAGGGAGCCCTTCAGGATATCATGGAGGGGGCAGAAGTGCAGTTTACTCCAAAAACTGTGACCAGGACCATCTAAGCTTACATCCTAGTATAAAGCTATTATTTCATTTGTGGTTCAAATTCTAGCAACCACAGCTATTAAAAGAACAATTCAAGCATCGAAACTCATGAAGTGCCAGAGTTAAGACTGAAGGTACATCCTTAATTCTGCCCCTGGTGCAAATATAAATATTACAGGGTTTAATTACCTAAAACACATACTATTTTCTCAATATATTGTATATATTTTTTCTACAATACTACATACATATGTAGGATTTGGCCATTTTTTTTATTCTTGTACTAAGACTATAACACCTGATTTTTCATAGACTATCTTCTCAATAATGTATGCATTTTACTAATTTTATTAGTCCTAATGTACTAATACATTCAGCAGAAAAAATTTTCTTTGGAGACACCTCTAAGCAATTACCGTGGTAGCACTCTCACAAGCCATTTCTTTAAAGAAACACACTGATTTATATTGTGTATTTCATAAGGTTTGTTTTGTTTTGTTTTTAAATGTCTCATATAGAGAAATATCCGGGTTTTCATAGGGCCTATCCTCAAACTATTTTAATAAAGTTCAGATATTACCTTTCTCCAAACAGCAGATGTACTTTAAAATAGTGTTAAAATATTTTTTATGAGTGAAAATTTGAGTACAGAATTTGTGTTTGTAAATCACAGATCTGAAAGTTATCAATATGTTCCTAACGAGGCAAGTCCAAGTAAAGTGAAAAATATTTTTTTCCAAAACGTGATTCAATTGGCATTTCTAGGTGCTAAATATTTAATTTTATTTAAAAGCCTACAACTTTAATTTTTTTGAGTTGAAAATTTTCAAAAAATTCTGATTTCTTATAGAGCACCCTTTAAATAGTATGTCCAGATTTTTTTAAAAACCCTTTAAAAATTAAAAAGAAAAGGAGTACTTGTGGCACCTTAGAGACGAACCAATTTATTTGAGCATGAGCTTTCGTGAGCTACAGCTCACTTCATCAGATGTTTGTGAGCTGTAGCTCACGAAAGCTCATGCTCAAATAAATTGGTTAGTCTCTAAGGTGCCACAAGTACTCCTTTTCTTTTTGCGAATACAGACTAACACGGCTGTTCCTCTGAAACCTGTCATTAAAAATTAAAAGTGATCTTTTAGCTATTACTTCTAACTATAGTAGTAGGTACATAATTCTCAGACAGAAATATGTCCCCTTACAACATATTATTGTTATTGCAATTAGATATATTAATGAAGCATCATTGATAGCTATGTAACCATTCAAAAGGAATTATAACTGAATTCCAAACTCCTATATATGTCAGCATGTTTTCACTACTTTTCTATGTTATACTTCGTCTGCACTATGTTGTAAAATTGTAAAAGTAACCTTCCACACAAACTTCTACATGGATAGATTTTACAAAAATTAGACAAGCCATTTACAACACAAACTTTGCTTCTCTACAAAGGAAAAAGGACACTAAACTATCTAAACTGCTACATGCCACAAGGAGCCACAACAGTAGTTCCCTTAACCCACCCAACAATATTGTTAATCTTTCCAGCTATACTCTTAGCCCGGCAGAAGACTCTGTCCTGTCGGGGCCTCTTCTTTTGTCTCGCCAGGCCCACGAACATGATACAGTTCTGTGGTGACCTAGAATCCTACTTTTGACGTCTCCGACTCAAAGAATATTTCCAACACACCTCTGAGCAATATACTAACCCACAGAATCCTTCCTACCAACACTACAAAAAGAAGGATTCTGCATGGACTCCTCCTGAAGGTTGAAACCACAGACTGGACTTCTACATAGAGTGCTTCCGCCAACATGCACGGGCTGAAATTGTGGAAAAGCAGCATCACTTGCCCCATAACCTCAGCCGTGCTGAACACAACGCCATCAACAGCCTCAGGAACAACTCTGACATCATAATCAAAAAGGCTGACAACGGAAGTGCTGTCGTCATCATGAATAAGTTGGAATATGAACAAGAGGCTGCTAGGCAGCTCTAACACCACATTCTACAGGCCATTAGCCTCTGAGGATTACCAAAGGAAACTACACCATCTGCTCAAGAAACTCCCTGAAAAAGCACAGGAACAGATCTGTGCAGACACATGCCTAGAACCCCGACCAGGGGTATTCTATTTGCGACCCAAAATCTATAAACCTGGAAATCCTGGATGCCCCATCATCTCAGGCATTGGCACCCTAACAGCAGGATTGTCTTGCTATGTGGACTCTCTCCTCAGGCCCTACGCTACCAGCACTCCCAGGTATCTTCGAGACACCACTGACTTCCTGAGGAAACTACAATCCACTGGTAATCTTCCTGAAAACACCATCCTGGCCACTGCACCCCATATTCATCATAGTGGTATGATTATGATATGATTATGACATAATTATGATGCATTTAGGACAAGATGTGTCATGTGAGGGGTCTATGGAAAAGTTATGATTTGTTATTTGTATGCATGTAACATTTTTGTATCTGAAGTTATTGACTATGTATCTGTATTTCAAATGTGGTTACATCTGGGTGATACCCACTAGGCAAGATGCTTCCAGTCTAGACAGCTGACTGAAGGGCCTATTCAAGGTAACGGGCCATTTAGGGAAACAATAGGCCTTAGGAGAAGCTTATCCCCCACCTGGTGAGCCTTCCTGGGAACGCTTCAGATAGCATATGGACAACAGCTGCTGTGACTCATCGGGAGCATGCCATGGCACATGATCAATTCACATGAAACTAAACTCCATTTTGGTACCTGTATTTTCCCAGCCCGGTTTGTGGAAACTTAACTTAGAACAAAGGCGTTCCCACCATATGGAAAGGCTATAAATAGGGCCCTACCAAATTCACGGCCATGAAAAACACATCACGGACCATGAAATCTGATCTCCCCCTGTGAAATCTGGTCTTTTTTGTCCTTTTACCCTACACTATACAGATTTCATGGGGGAGACCAGCATTTCTCAGATTGGGAGTCCTGACCCAAAAGGGAATTTCGGGGGGAGGGGGAGGTACAAGGTTATTTTAGAGGGGTCACAGTATTGCCATCATTACTTCTGCGCTGCCTTCAGAGCTGGGCGGCCGGAGAGCGGCAGCTGCTGACTGAGGGCCCAGCTCTACAGAGATCAGTGCAGAAATCAGGGTGGCAGTATCATACCATGACATCCTTACTTCTGCGCTGCTGCTGGCAGTGGCTCTGCCCTCAGAGCCGGGCTCCTGGCCAGCAGCCGCCACTCTCCAGCTGCCCAGCTCTGAAGGCAGCGCCAGCAGCAGCACAGAAGCAAGGATAGCAGTACAACAACCTCTCCTACAATAACCTTGTGACCCCCCCACAACTCCTTTTTGGGTCAGGACCCCTACAATTACAACACCATGACATTTCAGATTTAAATAGCTGAAATCATGAAATTTACTATTTTAAAAATCCCATGACTGTGAAATTGACCAAAATGACTGTGAATTTGGTAGGGTCCTATGTATAGTATCCTCAAGCCGACCAGCTGGGTTTTTATTGAACAAGAAAATTGTGGCAAAGGAAACGATGCTAAGCTACCATGAATTGATAAAAAAAATATCTCACCCTCCAGGAAATTCCACACATCCTTTAGGCAAAGGCTACTTTATGGGTTTGGGATAGAACTAGAGGTAAAATAAATTATTTTCCCTCACCAATGATACCCATTGCAAATAATCCAGATCTTAACCCAAATCATGAACTTAAGAGCTTTAAACACTAGGAGAGCCATGGAATACAACTGGTTAGCCAGCTATTCAGTAAAGGTTTCAGAGTAGCAGCCGTGTTAGTCTGTATCCGTAAAAAGAAAAGGAGTACCTGTGGCACCTTAGAGACTAACAAATTTATTAGAGCATAAGCTTTCGTGAGCTACAGCTCACTTCAACTTTTCTAACTTTTAGACATCAAAACTAACTTTAACTAACTTTAATTAGCCCAGTCTCACATGGCTTTTTCAAGTTAGGCATTATGTTTCTCAGCTTTCTAAAAAAGCTAATTTATATAGAAAGCTAACTTTAATAGAAGAAATGAGGTCTGGTCAATTAGGAAACAAAAAAATTATAACTAATTGATATCAACCTTTGTAGACAACTTTCCTAACCAAAATATGTCCATATATGACACACTGGGAAATTATCCTCGAGGAATGGGATTTCCTCTGGAAAAGAGGACCAGCAACCTCAGTCTATTGCATGATGATAGAAAATACTGGGATGCAATCCATGACCAAATATCACAAATTGTTGGATATTTATTACCAAATGAACAGTTGGTAATCCTGCTGGCGCTTCCTAGTGAAAATAACCACACAAAAGGAAATGAAGAAGTAATGTCTCATCTGCTAGAAGCTGCTCCCTCTCACTGGAAGAAGAAAAACAATTCAGCCATAGATAAATGGTTCAAAAAAAAAATGGTAGGTTGCTGTTATGGAAAAACACACCACTTATGAACTGAGCAAAATAGAGAGAATAATACTTCAATATTTGGTTAACATTTTTTCAATACACAAAGTACTTTCACCTGTAACAGAAACCAGCACACCTGTCCAATTTTTTCTTTTTTTAAACATTTGATAGACCTGCCTGGTCCATTAAATATGTGTTGTGACAAAGTCAGGCAGGAGGGTCTGGGAAAACAAGTATGTTAGCCCTAGAATGCTAAAGGCCCTTTTTCCTACAAGCTGGGATGGGGTTACTTCAGGTCAATTAGTGACACCTGAGTCCAATTAAAGGCTGCCTGAAACCTGTTAAAATCTCTCTCCTGGTGACAGAGAGAGGGGGGAGAGACAAACTGCTGCAAGGCTGGAGGCAGCAGGGAGATAGGCTTCTTCAGTGTGAGAGACTGTGCTTCTCCCCATCCGGAGACACCCAAAACCCAGTGCCTGTTTAGGGGAAGGACTGACACCCTGGGGCCAGCGACAGGACAACACCTGCTTCAGGGAGGGGGCCAGGGAATGGTATTCCTTTTTTGTTTTGGTGCCTTATAGACTTGTTTCCCTTTGTTTGGCAAAGGAGCACTCCTCAGGCCTGCTCCAAGGCCTATCTGGAAGGCTCTGAGAAACAAACCCCGAAGAGGGAAGATGGACATGCTCCAGAGTGGGGGCTGATTTACCCCAGGCCCTGTCCCTGCCAGAGGAAGGAGCGCTAAGCCCAGCGAGGCAGAATGGGTGCCTTGCCACAGTGTATACAGAGATTTCACGCAATTTAATAAAATCGTTAGAAATGACATCATACATGTTGTAATGATGCTCACTCTGCAATATGTTAAATAGAGAGATCTGATGACTATATTAATGAATAATCTCTCTGTTATAATGGATTATTTTTTGGTTTCTGATATTTCCATGTGAAGGATTGTAAATTTGTTAATACTTCCTAAATAAATAAATAATATATATGAATGAAAATTAGCATGTTCTCATATACTTAATAACTATCATAATGGACATGCACTCGGGGAAGAATTAAGGTTGCACGTTCATATTCAGCCTTAGCTTTAGCACAGCCTGACTTCTGAAACCTTAACATTGCATTAACGGAGTTGCCCAGATATTAAATATGGCCCCACAGTATGCCAACATTTTTATGGCTGACTTCGAACAACGCTTCCTCAGCTCTCGTCCCCTAACGCCTCAACTCTCCTTGCGCTATATTGATGACATCTTCATCATCTGGACCCATGGAAAAGAAGCCCTTGAGGAATTCCACCATGATTTCAACAATTTCCATCCCACCATCAACCTCAGCCTTGTCCAGTCCACACAAGAGATCCACTTCCTGGACACTATAGTGCTAATAAACGATGGTCACATAAACACCACCCTATACCGGAAACCTACTGACCGCTATTCCTACCTACATGCCTCCAGCTTTCACCCTGACCACACCACATGATCCATCGTCTACAGCCAAGCTCTGCGATACAACCGCATTTGCTCCAACCCCTCAGACAGAGACAAACACCTACAAGATCTCTATCAAGCATTCTTACAACTACAATACCCACCTGCAGAAGTGAAGAAACAGATTGATAGACCCAGAAGAGTTCCCAGAAGTCACCTACTACAGGACAGGCCTAACAAAGAAAATAACAGAACGCCACTAGCCATCACCTTCAGCCCCCAACTAAAACCCCTCCAACGCATTATTAAGGATCTACAACCTATCCTGAAGGATGACCCAACACTCTCACAAATCTTGGGAGACAGGCCAGTCCTTGCCTACAGACAGCCCCCCAACCTGAAGCAAATACTCACCAGCAACCACATACCACACAACAGAACCACTAACCCAGGAACCTATCCTTGCAACAAAGCCCGTTGCCAACTGTGCCCACGTATCTATTCAGGGGACACCATCACAGGGCCTAATAACAGCAGCCACACTATCAGAGGCTCGTTCACCTGCACATCCACCAATGTGATATATGCCATCATGTGCCAGCAATGCCCCTCTGCCATGTACATTGGTCAAACTGAACAGTCTACACGTAAAAGAATAAATGGACACAAATCAGATGTCAAGAATTATAACATTCATAAACCAGTCGGAGAACACTTCAATCTCTCTGGTCACACGATTACAGACATGAAAGTTGCGATATTACAAGAAAAAAACTTCAAATCCAGACTCCAGCAAGAGACTGTTGAATTGGAATTCATTTGCAAATTGGATACAATTAATTTAGGCTTGAATAGAGACTGGGAGTGGCTAAGTCATTATGCAAGGTAACCTATTTCCCCTTGTTTTTTCCTACTCCCCCCCAGACATTCTTGTTAAACCCTGGATTTGTGCTGGAAATGGCCCAACTTGATTATCATACACATTGTAAGGAGAGTGATCACTTTAGATAAGCTATTATCAGCAGAAGAGTGGGGTGGAGGGAGAGAAAACCTTTTGTAGTGGTAAACACCCATTTTTTCATGCTTTGTGTGTATAAAAAGATCTTCTAAACTTTCCACAGTATGCATCCGATGAAGTGAGCTGTAGCTCATGAAAGCTTATGCTCAAATAAATTGGTTAGTCTCTAAGGTGCCACAAGTACTCCTTTTCTTTTTGCGAATACAGACTAACACGGCTGTTACTCTGAAACCTGTCATTAAATATTCAGTTATTGTTAAAGAGCAGAGGTTCTCAAACTGTGGTCCGTGGACCACAAGTGGTCCATGAGCTCCATTCAGGTGTCCGTGGATAGTTCCCTCTAAGGTGCGCGCCTGGGAGGCTGCACACAAGAAAATGAAGGGCCACCCACTTAATTAGTGGAGCCACACAGGTGTGGCTCCACTAATTAGGTGCCTGGACCCAGGAGAAGACACACATGTAAGGTGAGGTGGTGGCCTTGGGGGGAATAGGGGATAGGTGGGAGGGTGAAGTGGGGCGAGAAGAGGGGGTGGGGGGAATTTGGAATGTGCAGGGCTGCGGCAGCCAGAGAAAGAGGTGACTTTCCCCAGGGCTGTGGCTGCCAGGGAAAGAAGGCCCTCTTTCCCAGCCTCACCTTTGTGGCTGCTGCGGCAGGGGAGAGACCACCCTCCTTCCCAGCCCCAGCTCAGGGGCTGCTGTAGTTGGGGAGAGAAGGCACATCCATTGCATTAGAAAGGTAATATTATGGATATTTGAATAGGAGTTGTGTGCTTTTATTTGTAAAACAAAAAAACATTAATTAAGGGGTTTTTTTTAATATAGCGCTTTTAACCAAAGTGCTTTACAATAGTTAGCTATCAGTACAAACAACATTTATCATTATGAGGTCCGCTGAGACCCTCAGCAATTTTCAAGTGGTATGCGAAAGAAGAAGTTTGAGAACCATTGTTAAAGAGAATTAAAAACTCATGTTTTCCTTGAATGTTGCAACAAAAGCTATGCATTAGACCAAGTTTCTTTTGTTCATGGTGCAAATGAACAAAAGTACCAAAACCTGAAAAAAAATATCAAAACTTCAAGTGTCTGTAAGGAAAGAAGCCTGCCCCTCTACAACATAACAATCCAAGAGTTCATTCTGACTCTGTAACCTGCAGCAGAATATATACTGTTCCATCCTCTCCAAATCTCACCTCTCCGTACTATTAGAGAACAACTTTCAAAGAGACCCTAAAATAGAAATTTTTATTATGGACCTTTTTAAAAGAAGTTCTACTCTCTTTTCTTGCCTACAGCAAAGGATGAAGTTGAGTCAAATCAATGAAGCTGGCTCCTTCTGGATAGCTCCTCTTGATACTGGTTTTCAACCTAAAAATTAGGGCCTCTAGGTGCTACTGCAATACAGATTAAACAGATTTAAAAATTTGATTAAAGCTAATGTTAAAAAAATTATATAATCTGACATTGTCTATTATTGTTACAAAACACCTAACGTTACTGTAACAGAGAATAGAGACTTTTTTCTTTGTTTACTTTTTGTATTTGTATTTTGTATTTGACTGTATTTTGTCTATACATTTCACTATTTCCCTGTTGGTCTTGCACACAGTTACAAGGGACAGAAAAAATGGTTACTTATAGCAACTGTAGTTCTTCAATATGTTGCAGTCAGTGTGGATCCCACTCTGTGGTGTGCATGCAACCCACGTGGACGAGCACTGAATCTTTGCAATAGCAGTGTTGTTTGGGGCTACATCTATGCAGTACATGTCTTTGAGTCTCTCGTCCAAAGGCATTAAAGGCAGGGCAGCCACAACCATCCCTCAGTTCCCTTGCCGATATGAAGCACTCCAGAAAAGCAGGGATGGAGGAGGGCAGGTCATAGGATCCACAGTAAGGACAACATCTTGAACACCACAGTTACTATACACCAAGTAACTGTCCTTTCTTCAAGTATGTGTGCAGGGGAGCTGGAACAGTTTTTATAGCAGGGGTTCTGAGAACCATTGAACCAAACTGTAAACCTTGTATATAATGGAAACCACTGTCCCTACCCCTAGTTTCAGCACCTATGTATGTGTGTCAGAGTGGATTCCTCACTGGCCAACAAGCAGTGCCCCACCTGGAAGGTGGAATTGAGGAGTCTTGATTGTCTTAAACAGTGATTGTAATACCGCTCTTCCAAAGCTGGCATCTGACTCTGCAGCTAGAGAGAGGGCACGGTGCCTAAAAAAAAGTAATTGACATACTGCATGTGATTGCCTTACAGATTTCTGATACTGAAATGTTCCTAAGAGTGGAAGATGTAGCTTGTGCTTTAGTACAGTGAGCTTTACATTTGGGGGCAGTACATCAGGATCTGGTAGCAGAGCAATATGCAATATATGATCCATATCCTCTGGAAGGAGATTGTTGTTTCTGGGCCTTTGAAGGATCAAACTAAGAGACAGAATGATAGTCTAAAGGGATTTGTTCTGTCAAGATAATACAATAAAGATCTTGAAACACTTAAGGTGTGAAGATGTTTTTCTCCTGGCCCAGAATGAAGTCTTGGGAAGAAGACAGGCAAGTTGATGGAATGATTTAAGTGAAACTTCAAGATCAGTTTAGGTTTAAATTCTGGATGAGGTCTCACCACCACCCTGTCCTCATAAAACGTTGTTTAAGGGATATCAACGGTAAGAGTTTGCAGCTCGCTGACCCTGCTGGCCGAAGTTATGGCAACTAGGAAAACTGATTCAAGGGTACAGTGGTATAAGCAGATTCCGCAAGTGGTTCAAAAGGGAGCTCCATAAGGCTTCCATGGACAATGGTGAGATTCTACATAGGAGAAGGTTCCTTGATGGGAGAGTTAGCATAGAGTAGCCCTTTCAGAAATCTATATATTGTAGGATGTGAAAAGATTCAACAGGATTGGACAGGTGAGAGACCTGATGAAATTGCTGCTAGATTAACTTTGATGGAGCTGAAAGAAAGACCCAATTGTTTTAAATCCTAGAGGTAGTCCAGGATCTTTGGTATGGGAGCCTCCACTGGGTCAAGACTGCATTAGGTTGCCCATATTGGAATCTTCCATTTAGAGGAATAAGTTTTCCTTTTGAGAGGTTTCCTGCTTTGTAGGAGGATTTCTCGCACCTGAAGGGAACAGTCTGTCAGTATTAACCAGCCAACATCCAAGCTGTCAGATGCAGTGACTTCAGATCCAGATAAAGTATCTGACCTTGGATCTGCAATACTAGCTAAATGATATTCAGAGAAGATCTGTTAGCCAGAACTATCTTGAACGGTATGGAGCTGTTAGGACTATTTTGCCTTTGTCCCAGATGATTTTACAGATTCACCTGGAATCAGGGGAATACTTGGAAAAGCGTACGGGGTTCCTAGGATCCACCAAGTGAACAAGACATCTTGCAGCAAGCCTGATCTTATGCCTTCTCCAAAACAAAAAGGCTGGACATTTCTTGTTGTCTATTGAGGCAAACAAGTCTATCCATTGTTGGAATATTAGGTCTATGATGGACCTCCATAGCAACCACTTGTGGTTAGTGATGGATTGTTTGCTTAGGACGTCTGTCAGATTGTTGCTAACTCCCTGTAGGTGGAGGGCTGATTGGGGTTATTCCATGAAGTTGACATAGGACTGATGAGTAGGCAACTCCTTGCTTGTGTAATATATTGCAGATGTGTTATCCATCAAAATTTGCACTCTGGAATTTTGTAAGAGATCAGAATGCAGAACAGTCTGATCACTCACAGCTTCAAGACATTTATGTGAAGAGTCATATCCTTTTGACCCCAGATCCCTTGTATCGAGAGGTTTGGGTGGGTTTCCCAATCCATGGTTGATGAGTCTATGAGAAGTGTCTTCCTCCGTAAGTGGCGGGGAGAGGATGTTTCTTTTCTGGTCCTCTTTGTGGATTTGGAGTTCTCCTGAACCACAGGCGCTTTTAATGATCCTGACTAGGGTTAGCATAGAAGTGCTAGGATCCCTTCTGTGGCACTTGATATTTTTTCTCCATCCTTTTGGTGGTAGGAGGAATGGCGACCAGTATTTGCCATAATGCCTTTGCAGGGTCAAGTATCCCCTTGTTAATTGGGAGGGCTAATCTGGCCAGTGCGAAGGAATTTGAATGACTGGAGTCTGAATATCCAGGGCCTCTGAGTCTAGCTAGCAGTTCCTAGAATGTCTTAAAATCATCTGGTGCTGGTATTGGAGCTATAACCTTCACCTTGTATGGGAACAATGAGGATTCCTGAGGAAACAAAGGAAGATGCTGCTGTTCCACTAATCCCACTTCGTCCAGTGTCTGATGTTCATCGTCCCCGTCCAGTGTGGGCAAGCTGGACAGCAATGCTGATGGGGAATAGGATCTCTTCCACTTCCTTGAGAGATGGGATAGAGATTGACTCCTGGAGGCATGGGAAGGTGGTCCCCAAAAGGCCCAGTAGGACTAGGAAGGCACCTTATACTGGTACAGCTGGCTTCACTGGGGTTGGCCAGCCCATTACCATCCATGCCAGGATTGTGACAAGGCTCTAATTGGGGAAGCATTCAGTCCATTACACAGGATCTTCTTCCTGAATATTAAAGGGAGATAGTTCGATGCTTGATGCTGGCAAAAAGATATGGCCCAGTGATGGGGATGAAAAGCATATCTTGTTAAAGAGCAGTGCCAAAGTGTAAGGTGATCTTGGCGCCAGGATGCTATCATGTGCCAGTAGCAATGATGGTCTCTGTGCCGAGGAAGACTCTGGTAAAGATGTAGATTCCATTGAAGCACTGGAACATATATGAGCAGAGGACTCTGCAGCCAATGTTGACATCAGTATTTGCATTGCTGACTGCATCGATGCTGCCATTGAGGTCGGTACTGGGTATGTTTGTTAATGCTGAGCTTGTGACCAAGCCTGTGCTGCTAACCCCTGTGATGGCTGAGGGCTTAGTGAACTTCTCTCTGGCACATCATTTTTTTCAACCTCTCCTTATGAGACAAAACTGACCAGTGTCTAGAGCAATGCTTTTGTCTGTGCTCCAGCCAACCTTGTCCCTCAGTACCGGTATTTGGTGCCAGAACTGTTGGTGCTGGGATCATCCATGCAGAGTCCTTTGACAGTGGTTTTTCTCAGTGACAGGACTTGACATAGTGCGGTGGTTCCCAAACTTTAACAGCCTGCAAACCTCTTTCACTAAATTGTGAAATCTCGTGACCCCCCTTCTAAAAATGAATATTTCCAGGGATTTACGTTTAAATTTCCTCCACACTCTGTGGGGCTCCTGCTGCTGGACCCCGTTGACCGCCCCAACTGCCTGGCCCTGGTCTCCTTGGGGCTTGGGCTGCCAGCCCCACGCAGAGCGCTGGGGTTCGGGCTGCCAGCTCCCCTGCTGATGGGGGCAGGGCTCAGGCTGCCAGCCCCAACTGCCCTGCCCCAATCTCCCTGGGGTGGGTCCTGCAACTAGGTCCCACCTGCTGCCTCCAATGCCCGGGGTCCTCTGGCCGCCATTAGTGACATTTTTCTGGCGAACCCCCTGTAACATTCTGCGAACCCCAGTTTGGGAACTACTGGCATAGTGGAACATCTGGTGGGGACACTCAAAGAAGATTTCTTCAGTGCTTGATCAGTCTTAGGAGCACCATCTCCTCAGGGTGAGATGACGACTCACTGACTGCTCCTTAAGATAGAGCTTGAAACATGTGCCTGTGAGGAGAATGAACAGCAGACAAAGCACTGATCCAATACATAGTTCTCTTCAAGGCAAAACAAGCAGCAGCTATGGCCCTCAATAAGCAGAATGAGGCAGTCACAGTATGGACAGGACTTAAAGTTTTGAGTCTACCATGAGGCACATAGTAGTGCGAAACTCCTAGTGAAATTGTAGGGGGGGGTTGGTTGTGTGGTTTTGTTTAGTTTTTTTTAAATGGTCCCAAATTGGTAAACTAAGGAGAAACAGGGACATTTTAAAAAGGTAGGTAGGTGACTGTTCTATCAAAATATAGCAAACACTAAAGAGTAGCGACCTGGACATTTGTTCTGTCTTGCTGTCATGGGCAGTAAGGGGAAACCGAGGGCAGTTGCAGCCCCCCTGCCTTTATACCCTCAGATGAGAGGTATGAGGACATGTGCTTACATATGCAGCTCCAACAGACACTGGTATTCAAAAGATTCCACTCTGGCACACGAGGTGCATGCGCACCCTAGAATGGGGTGCTCAAAAAAGAAATGATAGAAAAATATAGTCAAATGACTGATAGATTGACACTACTCTGTAATGTCCTGGACAAGCTTTACTAAATTACATTAAACCTTACTGAAGTAAGTTTAACATTTTTGGAGTTCATTGTATTAAAAACACAAATATTTACATACTATCTTGGGATTATAAGGATCTTCAAAGGACCTTTTGAAACAAAGTGAGCTTTTAACATTAAGCGTTTTTTTCTAGGAGTAGGGGAATATACGCTAATATAATTCCTCCAGTTATCAACGCTTTAAAGTCACCCACCTGGAGAGGTGCACATATACTGGTTCGAACTGCTATGCTGTCTTGTGGCCTTCTTTCTGATCCAGCAGATGGACAGGACCCCTGGACCATGGAGGGCCCCAGTCCTTAGAAGTTTGGAAGCACTTGGCCTACTGAGGCCACATAATTCTGAGTATTTCTTCCGAGCTGAAGCTGTGATGAACTTGTGACCACAAAGGAAACTCCTTGGGTGGTGTGTTGAATGACTAGTCCTGCCAGGACTGCTCCATCTTAGTATTGGGATGATCTCTGGTCAGCTTATTAGCATACATTTAGGTTCTTTTATTGTTTTTAATGCTTTCTCTGTAGTTCTTTTACCCTAATAAGAAAATATGCTTGCATAAAAGAGCTGTGTGGTACCAATAACCATGGACAGTCACACTGTCAACTGTCTCTGAAGAGAAAGCAAGTAGGTGTGCTCAGCGGGGAACAATACATCAAAGGCAGGGAACTGTGCGGCCTGGAAATGCCCTGGTCAGACAGGAAAGAGACGTAGGTCTCCACGCAAAAAGGCAATGGGTGGAACTCTGAGAATGGGTGTCCTCGAGTGAATCACTGAGGAGAAATCCAGGTGCAGCTGCACTGAACTATGAAAATTACAAAAATTGGCTGGGGAAGTCAAGGGCAGATTGCACAGAATATATGGCCTGCACAATATTACTGATGATAATGGGTAAGATGGAGAAAAACAAGCTTGACTCTCACTGGCCAGACTAAGTTTGCAAGGCTAGCAGTGCTAGGAAAAATCAACTCCTTTTTACCTATAAACTGAGCACAGTGGATATGGAAATCATTGGAAGACAGACACAGAATTCCATTTTTATAGCCACTCAGAATACAGCTGCACTCATTCCTCTTAACCATACCTTATTTCAAGAGACATCATTTATTTTAGCCCCAAAATTACCTATGTTCTTGTAACCCTTCACTGATTGCTGAAAATGATTTACCCTGGGAATAGAGGATCATGAAGCTAATATTACAAGACGTTATTAACACTAACAGAATGAAGACAGTTAACATTTTACAGTTAACAAGAACTTTCCTTTCTGAATAACTTGTATGTGCCCTTCATTTTCGGTCTTTGTCACACACTGCATCCCACAATTTGGGCCTTGAAAAGTTGGGAGATGTGACCACTCTTTAAAATTCATGTGTGGAGTTTACAAGGACTTTGGTGATGAAAGAAAAGTTCTCTTACTCATGTTGTGTCCTGTTATCTTTTGATTTGCCAGACCTATTTTGGCAGGCAAATTATCACTCTCTGAACCCTTTTTAAGTGTTTGAGAAGCTATGGTAAGTGCCAAGGAGGATTCTCTTTTTTGGCAACTGTAAAATTACAGTTTTTCAGTCAGTTAATTTTGCAACTAAGAAATCTCTAAACTAAGTATCAGCTGCACCCAAACTTTGTCCACATGAGAGCGCCAAATTGGTAGCTTGGCAGGAGCACAGAATTAACCTATACTTAATTTGCATAAAATGGGACAAATTATATTCATGTACCATTAAGATGCAGCCTTTGGAGACTACATTTCCCAACATGTAGTTCTCCATATTTAGCCTATCATCCTCCAGTGAGTGGTGTAGCCTCTGCAGGATGCTTTTCCGTAACAAAGAGCAGATGGCAAGCACAAATTGCACTATAACAGTGCATGAGCTAAATGTATCACTGCCACATTTTAGCCAAAAATACCGTATATGAAGACGACGGACCATCATTTCCTCCAGTAACAAACTAGAAAGACCAAATATTTAGAACTAGGCAACGCAAGACTCCGGAATTTTTTCTATCCCTATGACTCACCTGCATAGGTAGCAGCAGACTGCTGCAAGGACTGAAGCTGGCCACGACTACAGTTATATTTCTTAGTAATATCCTTTAAGGGAACCTCACTGATTAAATCCAGTAGCGCAAGGCTGGTGAAAAACCTGTACAAAAAGCATACAGAGAAATTGTAAAAAATAAAGTAATTGATGGCAAGCTAGTAGTAAATGCTCTGTGCTACTTTGGGCCTGAAGTAGCAAACAAAGGAAATAACTTCTCAGACCATTTTTCTTAACACATACCCAAGCTTCTTGTAGCTACAATTCTCTTACCCAGTATCGATAAACTTATTCGGGACCGAGCCAAATTGTATTAACTAACAGCTCAGCCAACAGGAGAGCCAATCCCAGACAATGCTTTCACACAGAACAGAACCTAGCAATTGGATCTCTGTGGATTCTCACACATTTGTCCTTTAGAACCTCCTCCCCTTAGGCACTTAGGCCCATCTGTTATTACCTTTTATGAATGGCCATTTGTCTGTGCTGTTTCTCTGTTTTAGCTATGATTTTGCCCTTTACAGAGCGAGCCAGGAAGCCTTCTTCAATCCCCACCAGCTCAGCCACTCGCTTCATAGATGAAGGCAGCTTCTCCCACAGGCAGAAAAACTGATACCAGTCAATAGTGGTCCACTCCTCGTACACAGGAGTGACCTGAAAGAAAACAAATCAATATCTCATTCTTTAAAGCAAAATCTTTACTTCACAAGAACAGACACAGAACTACACTGCAAGAGGAGAAATAATAATGTAATCCAGGGCATATGGTTACAGTGTCTGTCCTACATACAACTCAGATGCACTGAGTCATAACCACATACCCTGAAGAACGTAAAAGCTCTTCCAAACTAGTTTTTAATGTTTGGACTAATGAGCTCTGACACATGTTGGTATATTCTCATGATTACACAGTTCAGACCCTTTGTCAGATTGTTCCCTAAATCCAAGACATTAAAAATAAGGGCTTTTGAACAATAACTATTTTTATTTCAAATAACTGATTAACATATGCCTGTCTATTAAGATCAGTGTCAGTGAGACATTTTTCCAGTACATTCCACCAAGAAACAGGACATCCAGTTAGAGCAGCCTTGCTAGACACTACCATGGTATCTGATCATGTAGAGGAGTAGGGTTCTGCAGTCCACTTTTCCTCTTACTTCATGATAAACTCCAGCACAAAAATCTCAGTGCTATTATTTATATGAACAAAAATACCCCAAAAATTCAACCACTATGGGACCAAAACAAAACAAATAATTCTGGTTAAAATTCAGTCAGCCTGGTTCAATACCAGGAGAGAGAATGTCGTAATATTTACATCAACATATTGAGAGAGACTTTGTTTCAAAATAACTAGTTAACAGTACTTGGGGCACATTTAACAGAATACAAAATGCAAAATGTCTAGGGTGCAGCTACAAATCCTCCATCTCCCTTTTAATGTTGGCAAGGGTAAGAATAGCTGAAGACAGGATCCCATTCCAGAGAGTTAGGCCTTTTTTATCCATTCCTAACCAACAAATATTTATTCTTTTTATCAAATTCCAAAAAAGGTCAGCCATAGATTTGTACAGTCAGAACATTCAAGCCTAAGGGAGTTAAGAACCATTATTAAAGTAGACAGAGAAAAACTAACACGCAGGATACATTTGGAGAGCAACTCCCGGCAAAAACCATCCACAGTCTTGCTTTGGAAATGAACAGTTTACAAATAATGTTTTAGGCAAGGTTAATGGGAAAGAAACTCAAGAACATTTTGTTCAAGAGCACTATTTCAAACTAAATACACTAGACAAACTGCTGTGCTTGAAAACTCCAGAGAGAAAATACATTACATTAACATCTCCTGCCTTGGAACACACACAGAATTCATTCTTTCATTTTCTACTTTTTAATAGATGTCAGCAGGAAATGCGTACATTGCTGCATACTATACAAAGCAGCTCTGCTTTGCTTACTGAAAGTAGAAACAAAATATAAATCTTCCTGATCTGGGCCGTTTGCAGGCACGTATGGGACACTAGCACACCCTCCAAAATCATTCAGTTTTGGTCAGCAGCTGGTCAATGACAGAACAAGCAGGGGCGTGGAGTTGAGAGAAGGCAAAAGCATGCATTCCTCACTGTTTATGATCCCAACAATCACATCATCCCAGCTTTGTTTTGCATGGGTCACAGAGGTCCTCAGCAGGGATTTCCAAACTGTTGAAATTCTGTTTCAGGGGCTGTGTTTTGTCTTTATTAGGACAGTATGTACAAAGATGCACATTTAATGGGGAGAGAGAACAGTATCAGATTTTGGACACCATTCCTTTAAAGCCCTCTTGCCCATGAATCTTACGAGGCTCATCAGGACACCTAATCACTCTCTTGTTAATCTTTACAGGCTCATGACTCCCTCTCCAGGAATTTTAATTGGCTTTTAGGGGCTTCTTGAATATGCACACACAGATCGTTGTTGTCTTGTTGGAGACCACACCCCACAACAGGTTTAGCAGACTCCTCAGTGCTCCCCTCTCATAGTTGTAGTAGGCTCCTCCACCCCAAATGTGCCAAACAGGCTCATCAGGGACCAAAAACTTCTTAAAGATTATAGGGTGGTTGGGATTGGCCCCCAACAAGCTTCCCTAGGCTCAGAAAGGTGATAGGACCCCATTAGTCTGTGATGTCTGAGGTACAGCTTGATGAGCCTAAGCGCCTCAGGGGGATGTAAAATTCAGAAAACCTTTGTCCAATTCACTTCAAATATTTTAGAAAAATTCTACCTTTGTTCCAGAGAAAAAATTCAAATTTTGAGACAGATGAGACTTTTCTATGGGTTTGAGGAAAGCGGATTCCAAATTGGGTTTATAATGTATAAAACCAATTGAGCATCAACTATGGAGCGGCAGCTGCTTCATAATACATGCTGCAGAATCAGAATAGTTTCCCAACTTAATCAGGGTGGATTGATTTAAATCAGCAAGAAGAAAACCTTGATTTAAATAATTGATTTTAATCATGTTTTGTATTTGTAGTTTTTAATTACTTTCTTAAAGAAAGGTTGCGTTTCATTGGTTGAGCCATTAAAACACTGATTTTGCCACTAAATATAACCTTTGCACTAAATTAGGTGCTTCATTTTGCTAACTAGGAGGATATACTATATCTATACACATTTATTTAAGCAATTATATAGCTTAACATACATTTATTCAGATTTGTAATTTTTACATTTTTATTATGTAACAAAATGATGAATGATGTATTTTTTCACTAAAGGATTATTAATTTTTTTACTTGTAATTTTTGTATCAATTAAAGATGCACAAACAATTTTTTTATTCAATAAAAACATCTTAAATGTGCTGGATACACAAGAAAAAAAGTTTATCAAAAAGTTTAATCAAAATATATTTTGCATTTACAACTGATTTATTAAACAAAAGTAGTATTATCTGTAGCTAATAAATAAAACTAATTGTTTTGGTCACTATGTCCAAGATTTTAGAAGTAGTAGACTTCATCCTATCCTACCTTGTTTTTATTCATAAATGGGAAGAGGAAAAGAAACTTTCATTCTTTTTCAACTCCCAAATGGTTTCTTAACTTTGAATGAACTAGTTGTAGAACTGAACTAGTTGAATGAACCAAAATGAAGAAAATATTCTCTGCACATGCAGAAGAACATAAGAACGGCCATACTGGGTCAGACCAAAGGTCCATCTAGCCCAGTATCCTTTCCTGTGAGAGAGGCCAATGGCAGGTGTCCCAAAGGGAATGAACAGACAGGTTATCATCAAGTGATCCATGCCGTGTCACCAAATCCCAGCTTCTGGCAAACAAAGGCTAGGGACGCCATTGATGAACCTATCTAGCTCCCTTTTGAATCCCATTATAATATTGGCCTTCACAACACCCTCTGGCAAGGAGTTTCACAGGTTGACTGTGCGTTTGCGTGAAAAAATACTTTCTTGTGTTTGTTTTAAACCTGCTACCTATTAATTTCATTTGGTGGCCCCTTGTTCTTGTATTATGAGAAGGAGTAAACACTTACTTATTTACTTTCTCTATACCACTCATGATTTTATAGACCTCTATCATATCCCCCTTAGTCACCTCTTTTCAAGCTGAAAAGTTCCAGTCTTATTAATCTCTCCTCATACGGAAGCCGGTCTATGCCCCTAATAATTTTTGTTGCCCTTTTCTGAACTTTTTCCAATTCCAATATATCTTTATTGACATAGTCAACCACATCTGTACGCAGTATTCAAGATGTGGATGTACCATGGATTCATATAGAGGCAATATGATATTTTCTGTCGTCTTATCTTTCCATTTCTTGATGATTCCCAACATTCTGTTCTCTTTTTTGACTGCTGCTGCACATTGAATGGATGATTTCAGAGAACTATCCACAATGACTCCAAGATCTCTTTCTTGAGTGGTAACAGCTAAATTTAGACCCCATCATTGTATATGTATAGTTGGGATGATGTTTTTCAATGTGCATTACTCTGCATTTATCAAATTTAAATTTAAATTTCATCTGCCATTTTGTTGCCCCGTCACCCAGTTTAATAAGATCCTTTTGTAGCTCTTCGCAGTCTGCCTGGGACTTAACTATCTTGAGTAGTTTTGTAAGTAGTTTGAGTAGAGACCTGCTGCTGTCAAAAGCTGGTTTAGCACTTCAACAAACTCTAGTCCAAGGTGGTTTGACTTTCTTTAAAACTTCAGCAGCAAACACGTATTCTTTTAGTAATGTTTTTGTATTTAAATTTAAAATGATTTTAAAAGGTTATAATATCTTTAAGCCTTAACATAGGTTGTCAATTTCAAATTTAATTGGTGAGAAAGGAGTTCATAAGAGCAGCTTCAGGTGTGGTATTCCAATTGTCTCAACCATACTGCCAGTAGGCAGCCCAACATATTGCACTAAACACACCAGACAGGGTGGCTCCAACCTGCTTGGAGCATGTCATAAATATAAAGGGAAGGGTAAACCCCTTTGAAATCCCTCCTGGCCAGGGGAAAGCTCCTCTCACCTGTAAAGGGTTAAGAAGCTAAAGGTAACCTCGCTGGCACCTGACCAAAATGACCAATGAGGAGACAAGATACTTTCAAAAGCTGGGAGGAGGGAGAGAAACAAAGGGTCTGTGTCTGTCTGTATGCTGGTTTCTGCCAGGGATAGACCAGGAATGGAGTCTTAGAACTTTTAGTAAGTAATCTAGCTAGGTATGTGTTAGATTATGATTTCTTTAAATGGCTGAGAAAAGAATTGTGCTGAATAGAATAACTATTTCTGTCTGTGTATCTTTTTTGTAACTTAAGGTTTTGCCTAGAGGGGTTCTCTATGTTTTTGAATCTAATTACCCTGTAAGATATCTACCATCCTGATTTTACAGGGGGGATTTCTTTATTTCTATTTACTTCTATTTTTTATTAAAAGTCTTCTTGTAAAAAACTGAATGCTTTTTCATTGTTCTCAGATCCAAGGGTTTGGGTCTGTGGTCACCTATGCAAATTGGTGAGGCTTTTTATCCAACATTTCCCAGGAAAGGGGGGGTGCAAGTGTTGGGAGGATTGTTCATTGTTCTTAAGATCCAAGGGTCTGGGTCTGTAGTCACCTAGGCAAATTGGTGAGGCTTTTTACCAAACCTTGTCCAGGAAGTGGGGTGCAAGGTTTTGGGAAGTATTTTGGGGGGAAAGACGTGTCCAAACAGCTCTTCCCCAGTAACCAGTATTAGTTTGGTGGTGGTAGCGGCCATTCCAAGGATAACGGGTGTAATATTTTGTACCTTGGGGAAGTTTTGACCTAAGCTGGTAAAGATAAGCTTAGGAGGTTTTTCATGCAGGTCCCCACATCTGTACCCTAGAGTTCAGAGTGGGGGAGGAACCTTGACAGAGCAGGTGAAGCCCACCCTAGATTCTTTCATCTTTCTGCAAGACCCAGGCCTACATCAGATGGGATTAGCAATCCCCCACCCAACCCAACGGCTATGAAAGCCACTAATGTGTTTGCTTCGGATCAGCCGTCATGTGTCAGCAATGCCCCTCTGCCATGTACATTAACCAAACCGGACAGTGTCTACGCAAAAGAATAAATGGACACAAATCTGACATCAGGAATCATAACATTCAAAAACCAGTAGGAGAACACTTCAACCTCTCTGGTCATTCAGTAACAGACTTAAAGGTGGCAATTTTGCAACAGAAAAGCTTCAAAAACAGACTCCAGTGAGAAACTGCTGAGCTTGAATTAATATGCAAACTAGGCCATCTTGATCATCACTACAAAAGTTTTTTTCCTCCTGCTGATAATAGCTCATCTTAATTAAATAGCCTCTTACAGTTGGTATGGCTACTTCCACCTTTTCACGTTCTCGGTATGGGTGTATATATCCTCTTACTATATGTTCCAGTCTATGCATCCGATGAAGTGGGCTGTAGCCCACGAAAGCTTATGCTCAAATAAATGTGTTAGTCTCTAAAGTGCCACAAGTACTCCTGTTCTTTTTGCGGATACAGACTAACACAGCTACTCTGAAACCAGACTAAAAAGTGTAACTTTGAATAATCTAACCTAAAACTCAATAGCATTTGAAAATGCTACACAGTTAACATCTCAAAAAGATCTGAGGACCAGTCAGACTGTACTGATACTAAATCCATTAGGATGGACTTTAAATCCTAGATAATTGATGATGCTATGACTGTCATTGGTCCCAACAATAAAAAAAAAGCCAAGAAACCCTGGATCTTCCTCAATACCTTACCCGTCACTAAAGAGCATTGCACAGTTCATTTGAGAGGTCATATGGTCATATATCATAAAGCTAAATAGCACTCATAATAAAGCAATACATGCTGATCACAAAGCTTTTATAAAAAGAAAAGGAGTACTTGTGGCACCTTAGAGACTAACCAATTTATTTGAGCATAAGCTTTCGTAAGCTACAGCTCACTTCATCGGATGCATACTGTGGAAACTGCAGAAGACATTATATACACAGAGACCATGAAACAATACCTCCTCCCACCCCACTCTCCTGCTGGTAATAGCTTATCTAAAGTGATCACTCTCCTTACAATGTGTATGATGGCCCAACTTGATCATCATACACATTGTAAGGAGAGTGATCACTTTAGATAAGCTATTACCAGCAGGAGAGTGGGGTGGGAGGAGGTATTGTTTCATGGTCTCTGTGTATATAATGTCTTCTGCAGTTTCCACAGTATGCATCCGATGAAGTGAGCTGTACCTCACGAAAGCTTATGCTCAAATAAATTGGTTAGTCTCTAAGGTGCCACAGGTACTCCTTTTCTTTTTGCGAATACAGACTAACACGGCTGTTACTCTGAAAGCTTTTATGGAAGCCAAAGCCACTGTACTTAATAAAACTTCTAATAGGAGGCTGCACCTCCTTGTATAAACACTTCCGTGAGCTCACTGACGAGAAAGGTCATTCAGCCGGTACAGTCTACTCCAGTTCTGGTCAGCTAATCAAGGCAGAAGCAGAGTGTATAGCATGCTGAAGTGAACATTTCATCCACCTCCTAAATGCACCCCCAATTTCTTTGGATGCTGATATTAAGGCCACTGCCAAGATGACCTATTCCACACAAAATGAAGCTGGCAAATTAACTATCAACAAAGTCCAAAGTACTCTAATAAAGCTTAAGGAAAATAAGACAGCAGGAATTTGTGGAATTCCTGCAGAACCATTGAAAAGCGTAGGACAAGCGATTCATTTGTGGCTGCAGATGCTGTTCAATATCATCTGAAGAACAGACTCAGTCCCATCCCACTGGCAAAAAGACATTATTTTATAGCTTTGGAAATCTAAAGACAGCAAACAAGACTGCTGCAACATCATAGCATTACTCATCTACCTGTTCCCGGGAAAGTTTTCCTTCTGTCTTGGTCATCTGAGCCACTGATATCTTAAGGCGCAAGAGAAGACCACGATATGATGGCTTCACTCCCAGCCATTCCACAATGGAGCAATTCTTCATAGTGCGCCAGCTTATTGAGAAGGCATGAGAACTGAAATGCTCCGTTCACATTGCATTGTGGACCATAATGCACAATCAACCACGTTTGATTCTGCTGTCAGCGAATCACTTTGACTGATCTTGAAACTCGCAGGCCTTTCTGACAAACTCTGGAGAACGTTTCATCTTCTATATGCCTCCTCAAGCTAAGTTCTTGTAAATAGGAAAAGAATCATCTTCCAAATTAGATTGGGCATTTGACAACTCCAGAACTCTTCAATACCATCATAGACTATGTGCTTAACCAGATACTAAGTCAATACATATGCCTTGATGATAACCTCTGTCAAGGTTCCTTCCCCACTTCTGAACTCTAGGGTACAGATGTGGGGACCCGCATGAAAGACCCCCTAAGCTTATTTCTACCAGCTTACGTTAAAACTTCCCCAAGGCACAGATTCTTTGCCCTTGGATTAGGTAAAACACTGCCACCACCAAGTGTTTTAGACAAAACATGGAAAGGACCACTTGGAGTTCCTATTTCCCCAAAATATCTCCCCAAGCCCTTATACCCCCTTTCCTGGGGAGGCCTGAGAACAAACAAGATTAGCACAAACCCCTTGGATTTTAAGACCCAAAAAACCCAATCAGATTCTTAAAAATCAGAACTTTATTAGAAGAACAAAAAAAGATAAGAGAACAACTCTAAGATCAGAATGGAAGATAATCTTACAGGCAGTCAGATTAAAAACCTAGAGGATCCCTCTAAAAAAGGCACAAAAACAGGAATACACATTTCCTCCAGCACAGTGAATTTACAAGCAAAAAAACAAAGAAAACCTAACACATTTTCTAGCTAGATTACTTACTAACTTTACAGGAGTTGGAGAGCTTGCATCCTTGATCTGTTCCCGGCAAAAGTATCACACAGACAGACAGAGACAAAAAACTTTCCCCCCCCTCCAGATTTGAAAGTATCTTATCTCCTCATTGGTCATTTTGGGTCAGGTGCCAGCAAGGTTACCTTAGCTTCTTAACCCTTTACAGGTGAAAGGATTTTGCCTCTTTCCAGGAGGGATTTTATAGCACTGTATACAGAAAGGTGGTTACCCTTCCCTTTATATTTATGACAACCTTCTTGACATCTATTTTGCTGATGATGTAGCACTAGTTACTGAATCAATAGATGAACCAATTGTGGAAAGCTCAGTGGCAAAAGTCAGCCTGAAAATTGTTTGGAGTGGCAACCGGAAGAATTTTTGTTTTAATTTCAAACATGCTGCAGACTCTAGCCTCTTAGTGGATGACGACCCCGTCAAGACGGTCAGTGATTTCACCTGCCTCACTTCTCTTGTTGATAACAGGGGCATCACTGAGAAAATGTGAAGCCTGCACTGCAAAAGTGCTGTTCATAATGGGGTGCCTCCTTAAGAACATCTTTCATAAACCAAACATCCTGATAAGTAAACCAACAAAGCTGAGGATATAGAATGCTACTGTGGTCAGTATTCTGACCTCTTGGACTGAAACATGACCTCTCACTGCCAAGATTGAAAACCCGGACACCGTTCAGATGAAGCATCACCGAATAATTGAGAACATCAAGTAGTATGAATTCAAGTCAAATGAAGAGATCTGTTTTCTAACTAAACAGGTCTTGCTCTCTCAAAACTGTCACCCAATGTTCTTTAAGGTAGCATGGTCATCTACTCTGAATGCCTACCATATTTCCCGAAAGAATCACCTCCAACTTTGACCCAATGAAAGCAGGATGGAAAAGACCCCCAGAAAACCTGAAACATGATGGCTGAACAACGTCAACAGATACCTGTCCCTCACAGACATCCTACCCTGTGCCAGATTTGGCACAGGACAGATCATCATAGAGGTGTATAACATGTTCAGTGACCACTATACTGTCCAATCAAAAGCATGAGAATTTAATTTAATTTAAATAAAAAAATCCAATTTAAATTAAAATAATCCGATTTTATTTTTAAGTCATCGATTTTTATTCACCCTGAATTGAATGCTTTTCAAAACATTTCCCCTTGCGGGGTCACCTGAACAAAATAAAAAAGCAAGAGATCCTTGCATCCAAGATGCTGTGTGCTGTGCATTCTCTTCTCCTTCACCTGTACAACTAAAGCTGCTACAGAGAGACAAACAAGGAACTTACCAAATAGAGAATATGCAGGTCATTCTCCAGGACAAAACCCTTCATAGCTCTCTGGAGGTCAGCAAAGATTCCCAGGGCCTCAGTTGGTGACAGAGAAGAGGAAAGAGTAGCAGTGCCAAGATGTGTTGGACGATAGACTTCTGCTGTAAGAGAAACAGGCATTTAATGTTACACAAAAGCTAATACTTCATTTTCAATTTGGAAAGCGCTTTATAAATATTAATCAACCCTCTTGGGGGAAGAGTATTTCTCCATTTTACAGATGGGAAACTAACGCTGGAAGTCTAAATGCCTCACCCAAGGCTAGTTAGCCTCAGAGCTGGGATCAAAACTCAGGCTCTCAATCCTGTGCTCCAACTGAATGAGACACAATTATAAATCAAATAAAAAACCTGATGTAAATCCCACTGTGACATTCTATACCTTGGTGGAGCACCATGTAACCCCCATACTCCTTATTTACATATAATTGTGATTTTGTATATAAATCAGGCCATGTGAGGTATCAGGAGAAAGAACAATGACTTTTGGCAGATCATAACCTATCTAAATATGTATATCATTAGCGCATAAGAAGTTAAAAAAGATTGTGTTGTATGGTTGTCAGTAAATCATGTTGTAAGTTGGGGAATCAGCCAGATATTAGCTCCCCAGAGACAACAGCAAGGAAAGTAACCAATGCCCAGGCATGTGTCAAACAACCATCAACAGCCATTGTTCAACAAGGGAGCTACAATGCAATGACTCATTTGCACAAGGCCACACCAGGAGAATTGCTCAACCTTTCCTGGGGACTCAGCAATGCCCACCAGACATGCCTGGACTCATGTTCTCCAAGCACATGGGACTATGGGTACAAAAAAAGAACACAATGGCCCTATGCTTGGCCTTTTCTCCTTCCCCCACCTATGCTGCAAGCAACAAGGACACTCAGAAGACTCCAACAGAGGAGACTGACCCAGGTTTCAAGGGTGAAACCTGTGTACTATGCACTGCAATATCCAGTGGGTGAGGAAAACTGCTCAATCTAGATGTTGCCCAGTCTAATAGCACTGAAAGTTTAGACTGCATGCTTATATTTTATTTTATTTTGGTAACTAACTCTGACTCTTTGTCTATCGCTTATAATGAAGGCTAAGATTTTGTCACTGTCATTTTTAGTAAAAGTCACAGACAGGTCACGGGAAACAAACAAAAATTCACAGAGCCCATGACCTGTGCATGACTTTTACTAAAATAACCATACAAGCCACATGACACAGGTGAATGGCCCCGGCTGCAGACCCCTGTGGAAGCTGCGGGGCAGGGGTGCACAGCTCCAGCTGCAGCCCTTCATTGAAGCCATAGGGCGGGGGCCCACGGCCCCAGTTGCAGCCCCTGGTGGAAGCCACAGGGCAGGAGCGCACGGCCCCGGTTGCAACCCTCAACAGGGGGTGGAGGCGCACAGCCCCGGCTGCAGCCACCAGCTGAAGCTGCAGGACAGGGGAGCACAGTCCCGTCTGCAGCCCCCAACGGAAGGGGGAGCATGCCCCCACTTCAGCCCCTGGCAGGGGCCACAGGGCAGGGGCAAACGGCCCAGTTACAACCACCACTGCGGGGCAGGGGCGTGCAGCCCCCTCTTCCGCTCCTTCCCTCCCCCACAGAAACCCCAGGGCAGGGGCACGCGACCACTGCTTCAGCCCCCGACACAGGGCAGAGGCGCATGGCTCCGGTTGCAGCCCACATCATGGGGCAGGTACGCAGTGTACGGCCCCAGCTGCACATGGCCCAGGTTGAAGCCCCTGATGCGGGGCAGGGGAGCATAGACCTGACTCCAGCCGCAGCCTCAGCTCCAGCCGCAGCTGTTGACAGCTGAACCCCAAGAAGTCATGGAGGTCCAGTAAAATCACGCAATCCATGACTGCTGTGACCTCTGTGATTAAATCGTAGCCTTACTTATAATAATTTAAAATCCATCTTTTATAGTCGAAAACTTGTTTAAGTGTTTATCTTTACCAATGAGTTTACCTGAAGCGTTTGGTAAATCTTTCATGGGGTGAAAGCTTAACATATCAAAATCCGAATGCAAATGTCCCACATGTGCTAGGGATCTGGGCTGGGAATTTTCATTCCACACAAGGCACATCTTTTAAAAGCAGAACGCTTCACTGGAATCACCATGCTGGATCTCAGACACCAACAGGAATGAGTTTTCCTATCTTTAACGTAACAAAACATTCAACTTAACTATCCTAAATAGAAAGTGTCCCAAACTAAATGTCCCGTGAAACAGAACAAGAGGAAATGTCAGGACCAATTTTGCTGGCAAAAGAAAAGGAACTAAGATTAAAGAATCCAAAACATAAGGGTCCATGGTCAGTGTTTACATACTCCATAAAGGCCACACTGCTTTGTAGTTCCAGGACTTGTAAGCTAGAACACATGAGCCTTAGTGGGAACCTGCAGAGGCCACTCCATGAAGAACTGTTTTTTCTTAAACACATACCAAAAATAAATTAATGAAAAAATTGAATTCATGGCATCCTATTCAAATGCCAATATCTGCTAAAGCTTTTTTGGTTAAATTCCAGAAGGCTAATTATAAATTTACACTTAGCTCTTGAAGTTCTGCCCAGCAAAAAATCTCTAGATTACAGACACTTACCTTTCACTCGGTTGCCAGAGTCTAAAATCTGGATGAACTCATTCTCTAGCAGCCATCTCACACAAGCCTCAACAGCTCCATTCTGAGCTTTGTCTTCATCTCGCTCACTTTCCTGCTTGCTGTCTTTCAGACTGGCAGCAAGGAGTGTGCAGGAAGTGTAGGTCCGCACATCATCTGGAGTGCTGCCCACTCCACCCACTATGATCTGTTAAATAAAATTCCACGATCATCATTGTTGCAAAAGAGTAACATAGAATTTAAGAAATGAAAAATTAATGGATTGATCTATCATAGATCCAAAGAAAAAGTTTGGTGTGACAGGAACGTAGGGTAAAACAGTTGCAAACGCCTACTACCACTGAGGAGAACTGTGAAGATGGTTTCTCTTTATTTTGCAAAGAGGATAAGATGCTTTTGACTCTGCCTACTGTATCAGATTGCTCACTGCAGGAGAAAGTGAATTAGTAACCCCATTTAAAGAACATCCTAACATTTTGGAGGCAGTAATGCACACCGTAGCATTTCAGGGTAAGGAGATTAAAACTAGACTCACTACTTAGACACCCCTGAGAGAGTCTAAGAAAAGGGTAAAACATGATTCATTAAGTTTTGGATACAGAACAACCAAACCAGGGAGCAAGATTCTCCCTAGTGCTGTTCATCCTATTGAAGTTTTGCGTTTTGTATGTTTTTTTAAACACATGTAAATATCGTATCCCATTACCGTTTTCCTAGTTTGTAGAGGTTTTTGTATTATGCTTTTATTGTATATTATATATTATCCTCTTTCTTCATGAGTTACTACCTCAGCGCTGGAGGTAAGGGGAGATTTAGTAACAAAAACATTCTGTAGAGAATTCCATTTGTTTTTAAAAGTAAAAAACTAACTACCAACAAAAGGGGAGAGATTTTGGAGAGCTGCATTTTAAAAAGAAATTCATTTAATTAGAGATCTCTATACTCTGTACGCCTCTCATAGCTAATAAAAATACAGAATCTGGGGCATATCTGACCAGTCTCCAGATACTAACATAGTTTCTGGAGAAGAGATTATATGTAAAACAGTTAAGAAAGGAACTGGATTACAAAAATGTTTAAAGCCTGAAAATCAGCTTTGTAAAAATGGACAGATCTATTCTCTAGATGTTAGAGTCAGATCAATTCACATAAGTGGCAAAAAATAGTCCTGCAGAACGAGTACAGATAAGAGAGATCGAGCAGGATTCTATTTCTCGTACATTAACAGAATTGTTTACTAAGCTCCAATCAATCACATCTGTAGAAAAGGGGTGCATAACTTAGGGCCTAAATTAGTCTACAGAATCTTTAGTATTAATGATATTGTACAAGAATGACCTAGTTTGACTCTCAAGCTACGTTGACGCTACAAGTTAGGGGTGTGATTTCCCTGCTTGTGTACACATACTCGTGCTAGCTCTTATTGAGCTAGCATGAGTATAAATAGCAGAATAGCCATGGTAGCACAGGTAGCAGAAGCAGAGGCACAGCTGAGCTATGCCAAGTATATACCCACTGCATGGATCAGGCATGCCTCTGCAACCCATGCTGCCATGGCTATGCTACTATTTATACCAGTGCTAGCTTGATGAGAGCTAGCGTGAGCATATGTACACAAGCAGGGGAATCACACCCCTAGCTTATAGTGTAGCTGTTGCCTCAGACCTCCATTTAAATATGCAATGCTAGCAGTAATACCTTTATCCACCTACAACCTGGGCACATTTAATATGGAGTCATACTGAGACACAAAGATGGAATCCCAAAATGCAATTTTCAGAGTCACCACCTCTCTGAATTAACAACAATCGCAGCTGCAACTTTATATTGCAGCTGCAAGTATAGACTGAAATGGATCTGTATTACTTTCATGTGAAGCTGTCTGGGTTGAAGTAATGGGGAAGGAGAAGAAGAATAGGTGTGAAGTAGGTTTAGCAGTCTCACATAAGCAGTCATCCTAAACTTATATGGAGTAACACAGCAAACTAAGTTCTAGTCCCTTTCCATGTGTCCTGTACCTCCAGGATCGCTCGTATCATGCTAGAGGTAACCTCTTCCCCTTCTCCTCGGAGCAAACAGCTGTGGACAGGCTTGAGTGATCCCTGAAGCAGAGCAATGCCTTTCAATCTCTCAGAGGACTTGCACACTAGAATGCTCTCACCTATGAGAAAAATAGAGATGAAGTGATCAAAAAAAAGCAAGCTACATTTTCAATTAAGACATAATTTGAAGAGTTTTGAAATGATTTATTTATCAATTCATGCAGGAAACATCATTTAACACCATTACACAGATCATGAGTAAGAAATTTCAATATACTGCAGGTAACATTCCTCCTAGATATCTGGGCCATTTTGCTGTAATATCTACAAAGTTCAGTGAGGACACATTATCAGAGAGTGCCTTGAGAACACTTTGGGTGATATTGGCCAAAAAGCCAAGCAATTTTATATTTGTACAATCCTTAACAATGTTTACGCAATGCTGCGGAACGGCTCAACAGGTGCATGACAGTTAACAGATGGCATATGCTGTCGAATTAACAGACACTGCACTCACTAGACCCAATACTAGGGAAGATTCAGGACAGAGAAAGCCTCGGCTTGTTCTGAAGTCAACTAGTTCCACACTAGGCAGAAGAGTCCATTTTTTCTCTCCTCTGTTGTCGGATGAAATGACTGTCACAAACCCAGAGAGAAAACAGAAGTGAAATGTGACAGACTGGGCAGCTCTGATGATAAAACTACACAGCACTTGAATGACACCTATCTCGAATACAGTCTGTCAGCAACGCTTCACAACATACTGAAAATATATTTATTATTAACATCCTGATATCTTTACAGATTCTAAGACAGCAGCCTTAAGAGACTGACTTAGTAACCATTTGTTCTCCAAACTTAAAGTTTCCCCTTTACAGTTGAAACAATATAAAGTACTTAAGTCATTAACATATCAGCTAATATTAATTTAATCTCTGATATTCATATACCTATGAAATTCCAAGGGAGGCAGGGAAAGTCATATAAAGGTCCCAAAGTTGTGAACCAAAACTACTGTCCACTGTCATATTTATATAATCATATTATCTATGATGATAAAGTGAACCACAGGGGGAAAAAAGTCATGGAAAAGGACACACATTCCCTCATTGGGAAGTTATTAAACGTTTAGAGCCAACATCTCCAGATAGCTGCTAAACAATTCCAACAAGGAGGTTTAGTCAGATGACAACATATTCCTTTCAAACACAGAACTAACTAATCTGCTAATCATCTGAGATTAGACAGATTCTTCTAGTGCTTTGGCCACTGAGGAACAATCCTGCATTGAAGAGAAGAAAACTGGATGATCCAACAAGTTCTGTCCATCTCTAACCTCTAGTTCAGTATGTAGTTCTGTAACTAATCCATTCACCACCCTGCACACCTCCACCCAGAACTGGAAAAAGGTGAAACATAGCCAATTTCGTAGTTTCTGCTCCTCAGTACTAAACAGTCCTGCTCACTTCCCCCATGTAAAGAGAGAGACAATTTTGACAAATAGAGAAGAATTAGGAATAATCCAATTTAGAAACATTAAGAAGTTTAATTCTACTCAGACCAAATGAAAAAACTCAAGTCCCCAGATACTTCAATATTCCAGTATTTGGAGGTCTTGACAGTAACAATTAGTCTCTGTTCTTGTTTTGTCAACCAAATATCTTTTCTTTCTTTTTATTCCTAAAAATCTTAAATTGTAATTTTTATATTTTTTTACTATTTATTTAGGAAGTTTTAACAAGTTTACATATCCTCGTCATATCATCGTCTGTGATCCCTCGAGGTTGAGGATGATCTTTCACAGGTGTTTATTTTTTATCAGTCCTTTGGTGACTGAGGAGTCTGATACTTGAGCCACAGGCTCATTAGCAGACATTGCAGGTGGTGTTGGATGTCAGGGTTGGGCCACAATCGCTGCGTCTCAGTTGTCTGTCTTTTCTTTTCTGGTGTTTTTCTGTGACCAGGGCAAGGCAATTTTCCTCAAAAATGGACGTTCCCTCTCTGACAAGCCTTTGCCAGTTATCCCTGTACTAAACTACTGTCTCCCAGTGTGTGGTGTTGATGCCACATCTCTTGATGTTTGTTTATCTTGAGGACTTCTTTAAAACGTTTCTTTTGGCCTCCCGTTTCCTTTCTCCTTTGGTGAGTTGGGCGTACCGCAGCTGTTTTGGTAAGTGTACATCAGGCATGCACGCACAGTGCCCGCTCCATCTCAGCTGGTGCGGGATAATCAGGGCCTCAACACTGAAGATGTTGGCCTCTGTAAGGACACTGGCATTAGTGTGGCAATCCTCCCACTTTTATGTTGAGGATCTTCTGAACAAAGTTCTAGTGCTGATGTTACAGGTTTTTCAGGTGTTTTCTATAGGTCACCCAAGTCTCACAGCCGTAGAGGAGAGTTGGGATTACCACCGCTTTATAAACTAAAAGTCAAGTGTGTGTTCTGATGTTGTGATGTTGATTGTTGATTGTTGAACATCTGCAACAATGCAGATTGTTGAACATCTGCAAGACAGTCTGCCAAAGGCAAGGCTGGTGCAGAGAATACCATGCTGAATCTCGACGCCTATGCCTGCCCTCTGTGACAGATGGCTGCCAAGATAGGCAAAGTAGTCTATATTTTCCAGTTCTTCTTTGTCAGTGTAGATCTTCCTTGCTGGGTCTGATGATTGACCGGGAGCTGGCTGGTGGTGAACTTTTGTTTTGCTGGTGTTCAGATTGGCCTTAGGCTTTTGTAAGCTTCAGAGAAACAATTAAGGGCTGTTTGTAGATCCTCCTTTGAGTGTGCAACTACAGCACAATTATGTGCGTACTGGAGTTCAGTTATTGTTGTCGATATTACTTTAGTTCTGGCACGGAAACAAGAAAGATTGAAGAGATTGCCGTCAGTCCGATATTGGATGTCAATGCCCTGTGGCAGACGGTCTTGGGATAACATTTTCATAACTGCTAAGAAAATGGAGAAAAGGGTGAGTGCTAGTACACAACCTTGTTTTATACCAGTTCGAACGACAAAGGGCTGAGAGGTAGAGCCACTGCACAGAATGGAGGCAATCATCTGGTCGTGGAGGAATTTTACAATGGTGATAAATTTGCTTAGGCAGCCAAACTTTGAAATGATTTTCCACAGAGCCTCACAGTTGACAGAGTCAAAGGCTTCGGTCAGATCAATAGAGGCTATATACAGCTCCTGGTGTTAACATTTTTCCTGGATCTGCTTGGCTAAAAAAATCATGTCTGTGGTGCCTCATGATGGTCTGAAACCACACTGGGACTCTGGAAGTACTTCTTCTGCAAGAGGGAGCAGGCAATTCAGTAAGATTCTAGCAAGACTCTTCCCAGCGATGGAAAGAAGGGAAATGCCTCATTATTTGCCATAGTTGACCTTGTCTCCCTTTTTGAAAATGGTGACGATGTTAATATTACATAAGTCAGCGGGGATTTCTTTGGTGCGCCAGATTTTGAGGAGCAGCAAATGAAGCTTGTTAGTCAGTGTTTGTCCCCCCACTTTCAGTACTTCAGCTGGTATGCCGTCAGAACCTTGTGCTTTATTGTTCTTTATTCATTTAACTGCTTTGCAGACCTCCTCAGGTGTTGCTGGGTTGGCAAGAGTTTCCCAAATTGGGTGCTGAGGGATGGAGTTGATGATGTCGTCAGTCAGAGTTGATTCTTGATGTAAAAGCTTTTGGTAGTGTTCCTTCCAGCACTCTTTGATGGATTCATTATCTTTAAGAAGGGTACTACCTTCTCTGGATCTCAGCAGCGAGAGGCCACATGAGCTTGGTCCATAAAGAGTCTTTGTCTCACAAAAAAAATCTCTGCATATCATGTCTTTCAGCGAATGCTTGGATTTCTTTTGCTTTGTTCTCCCACCATTTGTTTTTGATTTCTCAGATCCTCCTTTGAACTTCAGCTTTGAGTTGATGGAAAGAGCTCTGCTTCTGACTGGATGATGAAAGGTTTTGCCAGTCACAGAAAGCTTTTCTCTTCCAGTCCAAAAGGGCTGTGATCTCTATGTTGTCGTTGTAAAACCAGTCCTGGCAGGTAGCAAGGCTGATAGATTCCTCACAAGCCTCATGGATGGCCTATTTTGGGGCTTCCAAGTCTTCTTCGACACACGCATTGTCATTTCCAGGTGTGCATATGGTCAGTTTTTCACTGAGGAGTGTTTGGAAGTTCTCTTAGTGCACTGAGGACTGAAATCTTTAGATGTTTTATTGCCATCTGTATGATTTGGATTGCTTTCTATGTTTTGGTGCAATCCAGATAGACATGACTGATCTCACCAGGCAGTGGTCAGTCCAGCAATTGTCAGCTCCTCTCACGACATGGGTGATTTGGACATCTCTTAGATCCTATTTTCTTATGACAGTCGAGGAGGTGCCATTGTTTTGAACAGAGGGTATTGCCAAGTTATTTTCTACTTGTTGCTGTCTGAAGATTGTGTTTGTGATCACAAGGTCGTGTTCTGCACATTTGCACCGATAATAGTCGCAAATGACTTATTGGCCAATTGGAGGCGCTCATTGATGCCGACAGGGAGCTCACTCAGGTGGTCGACTAGAAGGTTCTTGATTGCAAAGCCAACACCGTGTATTCACCTGTCGCTTGCTGGTTTTCTTTTCCAGAAGAAAGTGTAATTGCTGTCCTCTTCCCTCAAGTGGCCTTCACCTGCGCATCTTGTCTCACTGAGAGCAGCGATGTCGATGTGGTACCTCGAGAGGTCTTGGGCAACTATTGCTGTTCTGTGTTTGGGTCTTTCACTTTTTGATTCGTCTAGTAGAGTACGGACATTCCAGTGGCAAGAAACATTTTTGTTTTTCGACCGCATTGGGAGTGATCCCTCTGGACACGGTTATCCTGTCAGGTATGGTGGGAAAGCCTTTGTGTGGGGCACCTTTTCTAGCCCCTTCCCCATATGGGGTGAACAGAGGGGATCCTAAAAAGGCCTGCTCAGTCGTGACCGCGGCTGCCAATAATGCCCCCCATCTCAGTCCAGGATCACATGCCGACCATCTTGCGGTCAACTGCCTGCATGTGTGTCTGTGACTAGGGACTCCTGGCGATCACTTCACCTGTTCCTGTCACCACTCGTCCATCACCGCAGGACTTTTATGGATGGACGTAGGGAAAAAGTTCTTCCTGAGAGAGAAGCCTGTGCATGAGTAATTTAATGTGGGAGAGCTGTTTCACATCAGCAGCCATACAAATCTTGTCGGAAGAGGCGCCTGTCTCCGGCAACAAGGAGGTCCAATACAACCGGGGATTTCTCCTCCGTTGCAGCCTTTGTCCACTTTTGGAGCCGTTGAGAAGTGATCTTGATTCATCCGCCTGCTCTGCCATTGAGGTCTTATGCTGGGTTGTGTTGGGCTGCACTTTGTTTGGTACCTCACCTTCAACCTTACCACCATGGGTGACCCTACCAGGAGTAGGTCTTTACAGTAGTAGGAGTAGGTCTTTACAGGACTCCCAATGGCATCACTCTTAGGGTCTTAAGGATACACAAGCTTCTCCACCACGTCAAGGTGGCAGCCCAAAAACGAAAACTATCATTACAACAGTTAGCATTTGTTTAAAGAGACATTATATGGGAATAAAGTAATCTGATCTTTCTATTTAATAGGGTGTTACCACATTACAGAGTGAGCATCATTACAACATCGATGTCAGTTTTATTAAATTGAGTGAAATCTCAGTATACACATACTTAAACTAGGTATGTCTACCAAATGTTATTAAAAAATTGGACAGGTGTGGTGGGTATTATTTATTTTTTGCTGGTGATGTACTTTCTCTGATGTAAAAGGTAACCAAATATCTAAGTAACTATCTGTCCTCTGTTTATTTTGCTGGGTACATAACTGGTGTGTTAATTCTTCCATAACCACAACCTCCCATATATTTTTGAACCATTCCGCCATTGTTTTGCTATTTATCTTTTTCCAATGAGATGCAAATAGCCAAGCAACTACTAGCAAATGAGAGATTCACTCATTTCCTTTTCAGTGACCATTTCCACTGGAAGCCCCAGAGGATCACCAAAGGATCATTTGATAATAAATATCTATTAATTTTTTATATTTGGTTATGGACTGCATCCCAATACTCTAAGGACTAGACATGTCCACCATATATATATATATGCATGCAATCTCCTCTTTCACCACAATTTCTCCAACATTTATCCCTATTCAACCTCTATATATATTTTAACTGGTGTGAGGTACCACTGAAACAGTATCTCAAAGATTTGTTTTTTTATTGTGCTACAGGTGAAGGTTGTGGGTCATCTTTCTCAGATCAAACCTTACTTTTTGTTCCTTGTTTGTCAACCAAATTTCTAATCCATACTAGGAAGTTGTTGTTTTTGAAACTGGAATTGCTGTGGTAGAAAGAACAGCAGCTGGTATTTGCCATTATGTTTACACTTTCATCCAAAAGGCTTTACGGAATAGGCGGGGGGAGGTACATTTATAAACTCATAAACATATGTTCAGACTGCATACTGTGCAAGAGTAAACACAGGTTCATGTCAGACAGGTAAAAAATAAATCACCTCTCATACGGAAAAAAAAAGGATCTTCAAAAGCCAAGCAACTTCATTTTATAGCAGGTTTGGTCAAAGTGTAACAAGCAGGCTACAAGAAATTCTACAATAGATCATGATACTTCCCTCTTCAACGTAGTGGTGTGGCCTACAGAAACTCTCAGTTCCAACATGTAATGCTGCCAGATTGCTCAAATCAAGATGGAATGTTACATTTCAAGACACGTAGCGTCTGCAAGCTGCAACCGTGCATTAAATGTAGCCATAAATCTAATTCAGTGGTTCTCAAACTGTGGGTCAGGACCCCAAAGTGGGCCATGACCCCATTTTAATGGGTTAGCCAGGGCTGGCTTAAGACTTGCTGGGCCCCAGGGCCAAAGCCGAAGCCTGAGCCCCGCTGCCTGGGGTCGAAGCCTTAGGGCTTCAGTCCTGGTGGCAGGGCTCAGGTTACATGTTCGGGCTTTGGCCCCAGCCCCACCCCACCCAGGGCGGCAGGGCTCAGGCGGGCTCAAGCTTTGCACCCCTTCCCCTCCTGGGGTCGTGTAGTAATTTTTGTTGTCAGAAGGGGGTCACAGTGCAATGAAGTTTGATAACCCCTGATCTAATCCATTTATGAAGAGAATACAATGAACTTGCAGCAAGTAGCCAACACCACCCGCAGCAGGGCAGCCCTGTTTTATATTTATGTTGATCTTTATACTCTCCACATTATTTGTGCATTTGCAAAAAACCCAATTCCAGCCATAAAATAAACTTCCATTCTGAATAAAACTGACATTAACAAAGTTATTTGCCTTGCCATGCCAAAGGAGTTCTTGACTGATGCTAGCACAGCTCAAGATACTTTTTTTTTCTGTGAACTGCCAGAGGGAAACACTCAATATTTTCCAGATTCACAAAACAAGTATTTACCTGGAGACAGGCTTATAAATCCAAGTTACTTGTCCAAGTGGAAGTTATTTGTTTGCCAGATTCTGAGTCTAGAACTTCAACATCATCTCTCAAATTTTAAGTCTGTAAAACTCCTTGCTAAAACTAGCCATACCCCACACAATTAAAGCAAATGATCAAAGTATTAGAGGTGATATGAAATTCAACAAAGAAAATAGACTGTGCCTCCAGTAACCTGACATGCAGACACCAAAATCAATTCATGCAGTAAAACAGAATCCCCTAGGAATTACAAATTATATCCCTATTAATACCAAACAAATTAATCTTGATTAACTATCATACTGAATACCAAAGGAATTCATCATGATTAATCACTAATTGTAAAGCACTGCCCTGGTTATAATTAGGTTAACACAGTTCTTAGAGAATGTTAATAAAGCCTCCACTTACCCACTGTGTCTACTCCTTTCCTGCCAGCCCTCCCAGCCATCTGTTTGTAAGTTAGAATGTCCAGAAGTCTGCCACCAAACACAGGTGTTCGGATAATTACCCGATGTGCAGGCAGATTCACCCCAGAAGAAAGGGTAGATGTCGCTGCCAGGACTCGAATCAACCCCTGGCGAAAGGCCCCTTCAATGATATCCCGTTCATCAAAAGTAAGACCTGAGGAGACAATGCTTTCAATAAACACACTAACAGCATGTTTGTGGTGAAGCATAACCATCAGCAGAGAAAGCCTTGTGAGAACAGCCAATATGTTAATGAACACTTGCCATGTAGCGATTAGAACTATGGAGCCATGTCACACCAGTATCTTGATCACTGCATGGCTGAAATAATCTCAATTCTACAGAAGTGTTTTCCTTTAAGTATTCTAACTAATAGTATGATTTTGCAGTCTGCGCCTCCAAAGTGCATGCAAACGCCATAAAAGGTCAGACAAACACAATATTTCTTTGAGAATCTTTATAAAACAGAAGAAAGTTGGATCCAGCAGTTATAATAGGGGATGGGAGTTAACAGTTTTTTTCCCTATTTAATTTCTGTGATTTGCGGTCTTGAACCTGGAGTCCGACTAAGTTATCTAGTTCATTTCCCTGTAAACCATCAAAAATACATTTTCCATTGTTTTCTCCAGTCTAGTTTTGAGTGTCCAAAAGGGCTTCTAACACCTCCTCTGGGAGATTGCTGAACAGCTTAATAGATCTTACTGCCAGGAAGTTTCCTATTTATACGATTTCATCAGTCTGCTTCTAAGACCACAGCCTTGCACCACCCTAAGTTATTCTTTTTCTTCCTTGACATTTATAGGTTTTAAATATTAGTAGACTTTTCTTCCTTCTAACCCAATCTCCCTATATTCAGCTCTTTCATCTTTCTTCGTAAGTCACTCTCCTCAGCTCCCCTGATCAGTTTTGCAGCCTTCTCTCAAAGGGCTGTTATGACAAAGCCAACAAGACCAGCTTCCCTACAAGAGATAAACTATCAAGTTTAAGGCTTATAAACTGAGGAGCTGTTAGCCTGGGATTCTGACAAAGGATCTAAAATTACTCAAAGTCACGTCAAGAAGGAACCCGATGCATACTGGGAATCTTGTTTTGAAAAATGAACTTTTGTTTGCATAACTTCAAGGTTGGGTTGTTTTTAAATTCAGAGAAATTGAGCGTCAGTGGGGCCATTAGAAGTCTCCAGAAAAGAATGCCATATTAGCCAGAGTAGTTTTCCATTAACTACAGTTAGTGAAATCCAAAGAACTCAAGGGGACAGAAGAGCTTTCTTTTGTTGATTCAGCACATCACTGTCCTTAAATTTCATTTTATTCCAGTCTAACTTAGAGATCAAATGAGTATTTAACCTGTCAGAGTTTCACACCAGGATTTTTCTCAAGGTTAACTACACACCCTCATTGTCTCTGGATTCTGGTCTCTGCACTGGTTTTTACCATCAGGACAGACTAGGAAACTTCTTCCAACAACTGGACCTTGCTTCCAATCTACCCTTCCAGAAGGACCTATCTGATAAACGAATCACAGACCTGGAGTAAACAGATAGCAGCTACCACTAACAGTGAGAGTTTTACTTTCTTTCCATGTTCGCCCTTTGTCAGAGACCCAGAATAACAGCTCCTGTCCATCTTCTCGTCTATCTCAGCGTTTGGTTGGGTAAATTGTCTTAACTCACTCACAAAGCTGATAGTTTTGACAACGTCTTGGCTGTAACTCAGTATTTCCAGCATTTAACAAAATCTGGGTTTGTCAACTACCATTGTCCTCTATGTTGAAATTAACAGAGAGAAAGTTTACCACACAATTACTGAGTTAAGCCTTAGGCCACAAAAAATCATTTCAGGCTTAGCTTTAGCTGTGGGTGGCAATAACATTTGATTTACCTATAAGCGACAAAAGGGACTAAAGACGTCAGAAAATGACTACTAAATATAAGTCCAACTAGATTTTGGTATCCATATAGTATGCTCATGAGAAATGAGTAAACTCAGAACTACCTGCATGATGAAATGCCACTCCCCATGGTAAAGTACGCTGGAGCACAGAGTCCAGACCTGACGATGAGCGCCTTAGCTGGTCCATCACCTCCTCTATTCCTTCCTTGTCCAAGGCAACTGGTGAAAGTGCTGAGGTTTTGGTAAACTCTTTAGTCAGGAGAGAGAAAGAATATTTTTTAAAGCTCTCAGAAGGCTTACTCTGCTATAAAGACATAGTGCAGCTCATAGTCTCCTATTAAGCTACTTTCTCATCCCCTCTTACTCTCAGCCTGCTGCAGAGACCAGTGTTGCAGATTGTAGAACTCTCTGGCTATGATGTCTGCCAGCTTTTCACACCAGTTCTTGGATGGACAGAAGAGTAGGACTGAATGGCCATTGTGAATGGTCTCGTAACACAGGCTCACCACGTGGTCTTCATCTCCCTGAATTAAGACAGACAATTCTTTCAACAAGTTCTTGTATCATACAGGGTTTGTAAATGCTGCCATTTTCACCTCTATCCCACTTCAAATCCCCTATCCCAATTCAGAGGGAGAAACAAAGGTAAGAAAGGGAGCAGAGTTTTCTTGACCTTCGAAAGTCTAGGGATTAGTATGGGGTTGATGTGTACATGTCTTGGGCCCAACAACAGATGAATCTGAAGATTTGTGTCAAATTATCCCTAGCTTACTCCCATTGTTACAATCACAATTAAAACCTTTTTAACCATTTATTAACACAAAAAGAACAGTTAAAGCATTTGAAACTTCAGAAGTTAAGTAAAAACTTTAACAATTCCCTTATTCCCTTTAGTTGCATAGAGTTTCTTATACGGAAAACTCCCTTGTCTGACAGTTTCTTTAGGTTGTATTAAAGATGAAGGGCGAGTGGTTATTAAAGTTCAACTGTCTTTTTAAGACAAAGACAAACACTCAAGAGAAGGAAAAGAATAGGAAAGTATAACTTCTTTCTAACTCTGTGTGTGTGTGTGTATATATGTGTGCGCGTGCGCTTAAAACTTGATTTCTTAGAAATTTTAGGCAAAGCACATTATTTTAATAGCCGCACAGACACAAACTCTTACTAGTCAGACTAAAACCTTTGTCAATAGCTTGCTTGTTTGATTACAGGTTACTAGCATGTTTCTGACATGGATTTGTTCTAGATTGTTAAACCAGATTATTTTTAAGCAGGCAGCCAAAGGAGGAATAAAGGAGAAAGTAGAAATCAGGTAGGGAAGGAAAAACAATATTACACTACGAAGAAAGCAGTAGCAGAAACTTCAAGTGCACAAGTCTTGTTCAGAATTCTGCCAAACCCAGCAGAGGTGATGATGTCATCTGGCTCCCTTTTCTTGCCCAGTTTAGTTAGGACATCTTCCAGGTTCATGACAAAGGCCCAAGACCATGATGGTAGATCCCAGGGACCCAGTGAGCTGTGGGCACCTTGAAACTCCTTCCCTCAAGCTGTTGAGTCCACAAATTTGGCTTTCCAGCCCACTTAGCTTAAGCATATTGCCAAGTAACCTCTAGAAAAAGAAGCAGCAACCTCACCCCATCAAAATTATTCAATTAAAACACAATTAGTTATTCCAATTATAAACATTTATTTTGGTTTCTGGACTCCCTCCACTTGTTATGCCAAATTATGATCTCTAATCACAGTTTTTTGTTTAAACATCCAATTTTTGCCACTCTCTCAAATTTTTGCTTATTTTATATAACAGGCTGAGCTGTTAGAATCACAGAAATGTAGGAGTGGACAGGACCTTGATAGGTCATCTATGTAATTGGTTCCAGTGCTTAATTTACAGTAAGAGTTTTTCCTAATGTCTAACCTAGATCTCCTTTGCCACAATTTAAGCCCATTGCTTCTTGTCCTGTCCTCAGTGGATCAGGAAAACAATTTATCACCCTCCTCTTTATAACAACCTTTTGCATACTTAAAGACTATCATGTTCCTTCCTCTACCCCCTCAATCTTCTCTTCTCCTGACTAAACAAACCCAGTGTTTTCAATCTTTCCTTGTAGGTCATGTTTGCTAGACCTTTAACCATTTTTGTTGCTCTCCTCTGGACTTTCTCCAATTTGTCCACATTTTTCCCAGAACTGGCCACAGAACTCCAGTTGAGGACTTATCAGTGCTGAGTAGAGTGGAAGAATTACTTCTCATGTCTTGCTTGCAACACTCCTAATACATCTCCGAATGATGTTCCACTTTTTGCGACTGTATTACACTGACAATTCATATTTAGTTTGTGATCCACTATAACCCCCAGATCCTTTTCTGCATACTCCTTCCTAGACAGTTATTTCCCATTTTGTATAAGGAAGGAATAATCGATTGCACAAAGTTTAGTACTCTACATTTGTCCTTACAGAATTTCATCCTATTTATTTCAGACCAGTTCTCAAATTTGCCAAGATTTTGAATTCTAATCCTGTCCTCCAAAGAGATTGCAACCTCCCCCATCTTGGAATCACCCTCAAACTTTATAAGTGTATTCTCTATGCCATTATCCAAATCATTTACGAAGATACTGAATAGAACTGGACCCAGGACAGATCCCTGCGGAACCCCACTTGATGTGTCCTTCCAACTTCTCTGTGAACATTGATAACTACCCTGTGTATGGTTTTCCAATCAGATGTGCACCCACCTTAAAGTAGGTTCATCTAGCAAATACTTCCTATTTGCATAGGAGATGATCGTGTGAGACAGCTGTCACATTCCAGGGTGCAATCCAGACCAGTGAGGGGTTGTGTCACCGCTTGCCTGCAACCTTGGGCACCTCACAATGCTTTGCTGTTGTAGCTCCCAACCTGGGCTGCTCACAGTCTACCAGCATGCAGGTCACACCCTGAGTGTTTGTGTATAGCTACAGCCCTGATCCAGAAACTCTGCCCCAGCAACAGACCAGCCACACGCTGGCTTCCAGCAGCCTTGGTTACTACTTGAAGGGTGACCCCCACACACTCCCAGTCCCAAATTTTCCCCAAAAACATGTGTTCTGCAGTGTCCAGCCCTCTCCTGGGTAGTTCAGATATTTGAGGTCTGTTGCCCTGTAAGGGATCAATATTCAACTGTTTACTACTTTAAATGGAGTTACCAAACATTTCAATTTAAACACAACAAGGGACAGTTTATTAGTTAAATAAACATGTTTATTTAACTAAAGAGATTTTAGGTGAGCATATGTATAAGGTATTAAAGTCAGAAATGGTTACAAGACAAAAAACAAAACAAAACACTTTCTGGTATCTAAAATGCAGATTAGTGGTCTACTGCCATTTCTCCCTCATGCTGTCTCAAGGACCCGGTTTACTACTTATATGTAAATTGAGGTAAACATACATTCCTGTAAAAAGAAAAGGAGTACTTGTGGCACCTTAGAGACTAACCAATTTATTTGAGCATGAGCTTTCGTGAGCTACAGCTCACTTCATCGGATGCTCACGAAAGCTCATGCTCAAATAAATTGGTTAGTCTCTAAGGTGCCACAAGTACTCCTTTTCTTTTTGTGAATACAGACTAACACGGCTGTTATTCTGAAACCATACATTCCTGTGTTTAGGATAGACCTGTTTAAGAACTTTTGTCTAGGCAGAGCTATGTGATTTTGAACATGTGCTTACATCATCTTACAAGGGAAATTCATAACTTTACATATGATGTTGCTTCATACATTTCACCATATTATTTACCAGCAAGCTATTAGTTTTCAAATGATACTTCACAAGGCATATTTTGTACAAAGATTATTACAGTGGTGTATAGAGTGCGAATACAGGGCCGCTTTCAGTCAGAACAGTATCAAAAGCTTTACTAAAGTCAGGAGATACCACATCTTCTCCTCCCCCCTCCCCCCCCCCCCCATCAACAAGTATATTGGCCTATCAAAGAAGTATATTAGGTAGGTTTGACATGGATTTGTCAAGAACAAACTATATTAACTGTTATTTATCTTCTAAGGTGCTTACAATTGATTGATAGCTCCATTATCTTTCCAGGTACCAATGTTCAGCTGACTGCTCTATAATTCCCTGGGCTGTCCTTATTCCCTTTTTCATAGATGGGAAATAAAGTACCTCTTTTCCAGTCCTCTGGCATCTTTCCTGTCCTCCACGAGTTCTCAAAGTTAATCACTAATGGCTCAGAGATCTCTTCGGCCAGTTCCTTAAATATTTTAAGACAGTGGTTTTCGACCTTTTTTCATTTGCGGACCCCTAAAAAAAAATTTCAAATGGAGATGCAGACCCCTTTGGAAATCTTAATAGTCTGCAGATCCAAGGGTCTGCAGACAACAGGTTGAAAACCACTGCTCTAGGACTTCTTTCGTCAGGCCCTGCCAACCTGAAGACATCTAAGGGTATGTGTACACTGCAAGATAAGCCTACGATTAGTGGGACTTGAGTCACCTGACCCAGGTTAGAAAATCCTGGGCTTGAGTGTCTACACTGATTCTTAACCCTCTGTTAAGACTTTCCTAACCTGGGCTTTAACCTGGGGTGTTGATGTCCACACTGCAGCACGTAGACCCGAATCAAAGCAATCCCAGAGTCCCTAGCACCCTCTCAAAATGTGACCACTCTAGCCTTTTGACCATAATGCACTGTGGGAAAACTTTACTGCACCCCCTGCCTGCCATTTTGGCCTGTGTGCTCCCAGCTATCGGAGCCAGCAACAGAGAGGAGCAGCCTTTTGAAAAACTTCTCTTGCTTACGCTTTCATTCCTGTGTCAGGAAACAGTTTCTGGGATGTGCCAATGGGCATTTCGGCAGCTTTTTCTGACCCACCAAAGGCATCTGACAGATTTCATGATGGAGTGAGAGGACGAGGAGACAAGGCAGACTTGCACTGGCTGATGCTGCTAAGTAAAATCAGCATATTTTACTTACCAGTAAATCAGCTGATGCTATGTAGACTGGCACTTCTGACGCAGGTCCACAAGCACAGACTGGTGGGCTCACATTGTAACGCAGACCTAGGATGACCAGCAGTGGATCCAGAACTCTTGCATGAAGAAAGCTACATTTCTGCAGCTTTGTGAGCAGCTTGCCCCAACCCTCCAGCATAAGGACACACTCACCCTTGCCAGTCCAGAAGCAGGTTGTTAAAGCAATCTGGAAGCTGCCTACCCCAGACTGCTACAAGTCCATTGCCAACCGGTTTGGAGTTGGAAAGGCGACTGTGGGTAAAGTGGTGGTGGAGGTTTCTGAGGCAGTAAGGTGTGTGGTTTACCCGAAGGTGGCAATCATTAAAGATATTCCTGAAGGACCTGCTGGCTTTGAGAGAATGGGGTTTCCTAACTGCACAGGGGCCACTGATGGGACTCATGTGCCCATAGTTTGCCCTCCTCAAGGAGTACATAAACTGCAAAGGGTACTACTTGATTGTTATGCAGGCCCTCATAGACCACAGAGGCCAATTTATGAAGGTCAACATGGACTGCATTCCCGAAGTTCACGTCAGGGTTCTTCACCAATTGGAAGTCTACATTCATGGACAGACTGGGACACTGTTCCCACCAAACAACATTGTCATAAACGCTATCCCCACTGTTGTTCTGGGGGACCCCACATATCCCCTTTTGCCTTGTCTTCTGAAGCAATACCCTGATTTCAGAGGCCCGGGCAAAAGAAGGTTTAATTACACTCTCAGCAGGTATAGATTCTATGGCTGTTGAATGTGCTTTGGCGAATTAAAATCGCACTGGAGGTGTCAGCAGACCCATTTGGATGCTAACTCATCAATGTCTGCATTACTGTGGCTTGCTGTATTCTTTACAATCTTTGTGAAGCCAAATGTGAGCCATTTTCCCCTAAATGGGCCTATAACAACAAAGAGCAACTGAATCGGTTCACTCAGCCAGCATCTACTACAACTGGAGTTGGCTGCACCTGGGCAACAGAAGTCAGGGATGCTTTGTGTTCTCACATTATCAACTTGCATGGCCCTATGGAAGAGGGGGAATAGTACCTGTAATAATGTGCTTGTGGAGGGAAAGGAGCTGGTTAATTTGGGGGCGTGGGGGGGCTCAGTGCTTAGGAGGGGTGTGGGCTTGATTGCCATACTTATGAATGACATGACGAACAATGAATTGAGGAATGAATCACAATATGGGTACATATAAGGAAGTTATTGAAATGTGAATTGCTGTACCTAACTGCATAGAGGAACAATGTTTGCTTAGTCATGTATAATTGTTCCTGATCATATTTTTAGCTTTATTATTTCAAATCGTGATTGTATGATGGGCTACATTGATAACAATAAACTTTCTTGATGACACAATAGGCTTTATTTGTAAACATGTATTAAAACAGTACAACAGTCACCCATTGCTAAACAAGAAATAGAGGAACATTTCCAAAACAAAACAAAGTGCAGTAAACAGTGCAAACACAACTCAAACCTTCTACTACTGCATGTCCACTGGCTCCACGTTCTTCTTTCCCCCTTTTCCATGCACTTAGCACTGGGGGGGGGGGGCGGGAGTGAGTGCAGGTATCCACAGGAGGGGGAATCAAGGAAAGAAGCATGGAGTTTAGTTGCCCTGTCCAGCCGCTCACGGGGGCCTGAATGCAAGGGCCGCCAAGGCATGGAATTATCCGGGCTACTTCTGGACTGAGGGAACGTTGCACGGGCACCAGGGAGACAGGAGGAGCTGGTGCTCTTCCAGCCATGATGGAGATGAGTCGCTCAAACAATTCTCTCTGTTGAGCTCTGTCCTCCCTTAGCCACCATTCCTGTTCCAGCAACTGAGTTGCACGTGCCTGCTCCCTTGCTGAAACCCTGACTTCCAGCTGCACAGTGAGCCTCAACCTCACCTCCTGCCTCTTTGGCATGCCATTCTCCAGTCTTATGTCCTTCTGCTTCTGGTACTGGACCTGCTTGTCAGTCCTCTCAAGAACTTTAACCATAACTTGTTCATGAAACACTTCTTCTTGGAATGATCCACAAAGGTATGTTGGGCCAGCGTTGAGTACTGGATGTACGGCAGCCAATGAAGGTCGAGGGGCCAGAAATAGAACCAGAAACAGAGGGTTATTGTCTAAAATAGTTAAGTGAAGGAGCACAGAATTATTTCTTGGGGAATTTCAAGGACAGCAAGTGTTACATATCAAAACTAAACCAAAATATATTGTAAAAGGGATGCTTCAGTCCACAGAATCTCCCTGGACACCACCTCGTTAATCGCAATTACAGAAGTGCACAGATAATGATACGTTTAAAATTACAAGCTGTTTCTGTTTTATAAAAATTGGATAACTACTTGGGTGGGGAAGGTGGGTGGTAAGTGCCCTTGCTACAAAAGGCTTTTTCTATCATTTCAGACCTTTCACATTTTGGGGGATATAACTGTTCTTGTAGTGCCCTGTTGGCAAGCTACCAGTGTAAACTTGCAGTGTATGCAGCTGAAATATTCAAACATATAGTAACTGAAGAGCACATCTGTGAGTGGAGTGGGCTAGTCACCTACCAAGATGGCCCTGGGAAATATGCCCTTCCCCACAATGTGGACACTATCAGTATCCATGAGGTAATTAACAGGGTGCTGTAATAGCTTACACATAACTTACTCTATCATGGCTCATTCAAACACACAAAACTCCATAGCCTTCCTCCTCCCTTACCACGGCACATTTCTGGATAAAAAATTTTGATGCCCCAATCATACATGGGAGGAATAATTTTGTCACGCGCAGACTGCATGGACTACCTCTAACTGAAATGGACTAGATTTGGAAACAGAACACATTTTCCCAAACACACACACACACACACACTGTCTAAGTTCACTGTTTCCAGACAGCTCCATAGATGCTGAGTGATTATAGAGCGGCAAACTTAAGCAATTATTACTTTAAGAAAAACCATGAATGACCCTAGCAATCAGTTAAAATACTCTTTAAACCTGTTCTTTACTGTTGCACTCCACATGCTGGGGGGTTGGAAGGGCACCAAACCGATGGGATACAATCCGCCATTAGTGGATACATGCTGGTAGCTAAGGCTTCTCATAATTTTTGCATTGGTTCTTAGAGCAGAAGTCCCTCCCATTATTGTAGTAAGCTTTTAATTCGAATCAGAAACTTACCTGGCTCAAGGGCAGCTTCTGTCTCCTCTGGGTTTACTGTAGACCCAGAATTGACTGCTGATCCTGTTCCAAAGCCTGTTCTGACTGGTTTCAGAAACAGAGTCACTTCATGGTCCTCACTCAGAGCCTGCTCCTGGCTCCCATCAGTCCCCATGCTGGATTTAGGGGGCAGCAGGGCGCCATCCAGGCTGACCAGGTCATCATGCACCACGATTGACTCTATGCTAGGCACAGTGCCAAGCACCAGTCTAACTCCTCATAAAAACAGGCATGAGCCTTACGAGTTGCACAAGGTATGGTTCTGATCCCTGGTCTTCCAGCACTTGCTCCTGAGACACTTAATTCACTCCCTGCACTGGTCACCAGTCTGGAAAATTTGCAAAGCTGCCAGCTTTTTAGCTGTCTGCTGGTACGTGTGATCACTGCTGGTACTTTTGCTTAAGTGAATAGTTTTACTGGCCTCACATCAGAGATTCACTGAAAACTGGCTATAATCCCATTACCATGAAGCAGTGTGCTTTATAAAAGGCTTGTTCTGCTTGATCTCCATTGCAAACACAGAAGGCTCTCCGAAGATGTGTTTGCAGCTCAGTGATCAGAAGACAATGGAAGAATTAATGCGGACTTACTGAGTTGCTGCTGTATGCCAAGGAAGGATGGCTTCCATTTTCAATTGAGTCGATTGGAGATTGTCTGGATAGAGAGAACAAAGGAAGTTGGCCCATGGGATTGTGGGATACTGTTGGTGGACTCCCAGGAGATGAGTCAATCAGGGCTGCGTCTACATTGCAAAGGAATAGGGCTCAACCCTAGGTCACTGCTTGACCTGGGCTTGAACCCTCCAGGGTGCTAGGACTCTAAGTCTGAGCCCAAGTCTGAGAGACATGTGTGTAGATGGTAAGGGGTTTGGGCTCCAGTCTAAGCCTGAGCCCAGGCTTACACTGCAATGTACACATACCCTAACTTGTCTAGATAATTCTTAACTTGTTCTTTCACTCTTTTAGCCTCAGATCCTACTCTATTTACACTGAGGTTCACTGTGTTAATCATCCAATCACTGAACCCTTTTAGCCAGGAGGCGGGGAGGCATTTGAACAATTCAGCCATTGCTGCATTTTCTGTTATTGTCTTTCCCTCCTCACTGAAGTAAATGGGCCTACCCTGTTCTTGACCTCCCTCTTGCTTCTCATATATTTGTAAAATGGTGTCTCAGTACCTTTATGTCCCTAACTACTTTAATTTCATTGTGCGCTTTGACCTAATTTTGTCTGTACATGCTTGTGTTGTTTTTTATACTCATCCTTCATCATTTGACCTAGTATCCACTTTTTGCATAACTCTTTTTTGAGTTTCAGGTCATTGAAGATCTCCTGGTTAAGTCAGGGTAATCGCTTACCACACTTCCCATCTTTCCTATGTATTGGGATCGTTTGCTTTTGTGCCCTTACTAATGTGACTTTAAAAAACTGCTACCTTGCCTGAACATTTTTTTCCTTTAGACTGCTTCCCAAGGGATCTTACGTATCAATTCTGAGTTTGCTAAACTCTGCCTTCTTGAAGTCCACTCTCTTTATTCTGCTGTTTTCTCCTCTACTGTTCCTTCAAATCATGAACCCTATCATTTCATGATCACTTTTACCCAAGCTGCCTTCAACCTTCAAATCATCAACCAATCATCCTCCCTATTTGTCAGAATCAACTTTGGAATTGCTTCTCCCCTAGTTGCTTCCTCCACCTTCTGTAATAAGCTTGTCTCCAATGCATTCCGAAAACTTGTTGGACAATCTGTGCCCTGTTATATTACTTTCCCAGTACATGTCTGAATAGTTGAAGCCCCCATCACCACCAAGTTCTGGGCTTTGGGTGGTTTTGTCAGTAGTTTTTAAAAGGGATTAAAAAGAAAAGGCTCCTTGCTAAGGATTAAGCAGTTTGAATTAACCTAGCTAGGAAATTTTCATGTACATTTTTAACCAGATAACAGTTTCTGGGACCCAGCATTAGAATGCAAGGCTCTTCTGTTGTATTACTCTGAGTTCAGATGCTCAAAACCTGCAGAGATGCAAAGGTATTTTTGCCAAGATATTCAGTTAATTCTCCATCACTGGCAAACATTTTAATAAAGATTGCATTTTTATTTTATTTTATTTTATTTTTAAAGATATGCTCTAGCTAAATCATTTTGGGGAAGTTCCATGTCCAGTATTATACAGGAGGTCAGACTAGATGATCATTATGGTCCTTTCTTTCTTTAGAATCTATGAACTTTTATCTCAGATGTGTACAATTAGCTCCAATCTAGTTCATAAGAGGGGATGGAGTATCTCTCTGAGGCAAAGGGAACTAGGGACAGATAGGCCTGGCTGGGGAAAACCCTATCTTGGGAAGGAGTTTAAGATGGTTTACCAATAAAAATCAAATCACAGGAAAAGCCCTTATTTTGAGTGCACACACTATGTTAGAAACAGGGTAGGAATGTCAGCTACTTGAAAACATTACACATCTACTGTCTAATTAAAATGTGACAGTAGAAACAATGTCATCCTGGAGCAGCTAGTTCGCAAGAAGCAGTAGTTACCTTCACTTGCAGCATGGGTTGGAATTCCCGCACCAGCTTCATTGAAGAGTCATAAATATTACGGCCAATTTTCACCCACTCCATGAGAGGAACAGGGCGAAAATCAGTATGGTACAGCTCAGCATTCAGCCAGGAGGCCAGAAGACCCAGGTTAGGGAGGGTGGCACTCATGCCTACTATCTGTATGCTGTCAAAAACAGGACTGTTCTCCTTTGTCTGTCTATAATTGGTTAAAAGAAAATGAAAGTTAATAGAACCCTAGGCCAGTGTTCTGGTGCAGAATACCAAATCCTACCCATCCAATCCAGGATCCCGATGCTCAAAGCAATACATTGAATACCTTGGAGCAGAAAAATTGATTACTCTCCTCTCAGCATACATAACTACAAATAGAAAAGGAGTACTTGTGGCACCTTAGAGACTAACAAATTTATCTGAGCAGAAGCTCTCGTGAGCTACAGCTCACTTCATCGGATGCATGCAGTAGAAAATACAGGGGGGAGATTTTATATACACAGAGAACATGAAACAATGGGCGTTACCATACACACTGTAACAAGAGCGATCAGGTAAGGTGAGCTATTAGCAGCAGGAGAGGGAAAAAGAAAAGTCTAAATCTGTGTAAAAACTAGGGCTAAATCACTCACCAAATGCATGGCCCATCCATAACTCTAACCACAGAATACAGGATTGATTTTTTTAAAAGCTTGTCTGCCACCATAGTGTACAATTTTTTAAAAATTATGTATTTCTTAATCCACCACTATGTATGCTCCTGCACATTCTACATGCCTTGCTGGGCATGCTGTTAATGTCCAACACATATACAAAGATGTAATTATTGTGGAGCATCTCAACACAAATTGAGTCCTGGAACTAAATAGATCATGTCTGGTCTGAATTACATTGAAAAAATTAAATCTCCATTACACACAATTTACTTTCTTAGAACATTCACAAAAGCAACAACTATTCAAAGCCTTACACTCCAGCTCAGGATGGCTTAACACTTAGAGTAATGAAGGGCTCACTGTCGTATTATGGCGTGTAGATGTTTTATGATTTAGTATAGAAGACACTTGTGATCATTGCTTTTTCATCTTTTCCATGTCAAATGGCAATATGCCTGTAAGTAGGTAAAATAACTCAGCAGAGAATAGCTGTAGTCAGCTAAGGCTTTTCTTTTGCATATAATGTTTATAATTAATCAAAAACAAACAAACATAAGAAAAAAGGAGTAATAAAATTTCCTCATTTTAGCATTCATTCCAATCCTACAACCCTAGGTGCAAACCTCTGCTCCAAGATATCCCCTTGTCTACCAAAGCCCAACGCAGGATGCCTGATCATATACTTCTTTCACACATATCAAAACATTGTTGACAGTGAGATCTATTAGGTTGTGAAAGTTAGCTTACTTTATATTTGAACTTAAAGCTTTATCCCAATTTCTTCCCCCCCCCCAAAAAAAAAAGAATTTTACATCAACACACATTTAAAAACATGAGGAAAAAGGTTTTTGACTATAGTGATAGCCTCCTGATGTGGTGAGACCTTAATAACCGAGGGATCCTAGATCAGAGTTCTCACCAAATTCCTGGAGCCAATCCATATCTCCAAAATGAAAAGGAGTACTTGTGGCACATTAGAGACTAATAAATTTATTTGAGCATAAGCTTTCGTGAGCTACAGCTCACTTCACTGGATGCTGAAGCTGCTCAGGATTCAGTATTAAAAGACAGACACCCCCAGTCTACCCACCTTTTAGCAACTTTCTCTGTAACAAATCGAACTTTGGTCAGCAGGAGTTCCAGCAGATATCCTCGGTGAGAATCTCCCAGCATGTGCAACTCATCCACAACCACCATCCCTGGTGAAAAGAAGCACTGCAGATATTACACTCACCAAAGCTCAAAAGCAAGAACAAACCTCCATCACTCCATCAGCACCATATTCCATATGAATGGTTGAAATTTACAAAACTCCTGTGCATGCCAGTGACATTTCTGCAGCTTCCTGTCACTGTTTCTCTTCCGATATTAGTGCATGAAGCAGCAGATCAGTTTCATGACATTTTACCTCCAAACATTTTTTTGTTTAAAAAAAAAGAAAATTAAATTTGACAGTGTGTTTGGTGGAGTCTAGCTAGCAGAGTGCCCATCTTTCCAAATTACATCATCTTTCTAAACTCAACATCTCACCAAATTAAGGTTTCCCTGAGGGCTTGTGTACAGTTATTTCAGAATGGCTACTCTTCTTTAAATTCATACCCTACCTCAATCCAAATTAATTACAACATCTTTCTAAATTTCCAGACCTCACCAAACTTGAGAAAGTCTAGATGAAATGAACATTCCCACCTCACTTAGGCTAGGTTTATATTCAAGTTTGCCAGCAGAGTGACATAGGTTGTGGAGGTGATTTTTTTTACCAACATAGCAATGCTGGAAAAATCCCTAGCACAGACAGTTATACTGGTAAGTGTTTTTACTGGTATAGTTTGTTTTGCTCAAAGCAGAATAAGTTATACTGGTAAAAGCACCGGTAAAGCGCTCCTAGTGTACACATAGCTGAAGACCGAGAGAAAAGATGCCCCTCCGTCCCCCAAGCAACATAAAAGCAAAAAGACAACTTAGCTCTGCCAGCTACTGAGGTCTGGTCTACACTATGAGATTAGGTCGAATTTAGCCGTGTTAGGTCGATTTTATAAGCAATGCATCTATACAACCAACCCCATTCCGCTGACCTAAAGGGCTCTTAAAATCAACTGCTGTACTCCTCCCCGGTAAGGGGAGTAGTGCTAAAAATCGACCTCTCTGGGTTGAATTTGGGGTACTAGAGACGCAGCACTGTGCAATTCGATGGTATTGGCCTCTGGGAGCTATCCCAGAGTGCTCCAATGTGACCACTCTGGACAGCATTTTCAACTCCAATGCACTAGCCAGGTACACAGGAAAAGCCCCGAGAACTTTTGAATTTCATTTCCTGTTTGGTCAGCGTGGCGAGCTCAGCAGCACAGGTGACCATGCAGTCCCAGAATCGCAAACGAGCTCCAGCATAGAGCGAACGGGAGAACCTTGTTCTGATTGCTATATGGGGAGAAGAATCTGTGCAGGCAGAACTCTGAACCAGCAGAAAAAATGCTGATATATATGCCAAAATCGCACAGGGCATGGTGGACAGCGACTACACCAGGGACACACAGCAGTGCTGCGTGAAAGTTAAGGAGCTCAGGCAAGCCTACCAAAAGGCAGAGGAGGCAAACGGTCGCCCTTGGTCAGAGCCCCAAACATGCCGCTTCTATGATCAGCTGCATGCCATTCGAAGGGTGGGACTCCACTACCCCACCACTGTCCGTGGACACCTGCAAGGGGGAAGTCCTCAAGCATCACGGAGGAGGATTTTGTGGATGAGGAAGAGGAGAATGTGCAGCAGGCAAGCAGAGAATTCATTCTCCCTGGCAGCCAGGACCTTTTCATCACCCTGGAGCCAATACCCTCCCAAGGTGTATTGTTCCCGGACCCTGAAGGCAGAGAAGGCACCTCTGGTGAGTGCACATTTGTAACTACACTACAGGGGTTAAAAGCAATTGTGTTTAATGTTTGATTTGCACTGAAGAATTAGGATGTATTCACGGCCAGTACAGCTACTGGAAAAGTCTGTTAACATGCCTGGGGATGGAGCGGGAATCCTCCAGGGACATCTCCAATAAGCTCTCCTGAAAGCCTTTGCAGAAGGTTTCAGGGGGCAGCGGGGCTGCCTTATTTTGTCCTCCACAGTAGGACAATTTACCACACCAATCCAGTAGCAAGTAGTCTGGAATCATTGCAGCACAAAGCATGGCAGCGAATGGTTCTGGGATTTGGTCGCATCCATGCAACATTTGGTCTTTATCTTTCTGTGTCAGTCTCAGGAGAGTGATATCATTCATGGTCACCAGGTTGAAATAGGGGATTTTTTTGTAAGGGAACAGTAATCCCCTCTGTTTGGTGATCCCTGGCACATTAGACCCCGTTCATGGTGGGCTGTTTGCGCTTCGCTAAAAGGGATCAGCCCAGAGAATAGCCACACATGGGGGAGGGGGGGGCGGAATTGCTGCTGCACATACATCCCAAAACCACAGCCCCTCCTTTTAAATGGCAAACCCAACCGGCGTTGCTTGCTATGGGAAAGAAGGGTGCTGCAGTTTGAAACCATTCCCATATGTTATGAACACAGAAAAAACCAAGTGTACCCTTTGGCTTACCATGGCTGCCTGGAAACCGAATTCTGTTGCCCAGCCGTGTGTGATGTGTCACCATATCAGCAGGCGCTCAATATAAAAGGCAAAATACGACCTTGTACCAAAAACACATGTGCTGTCTGCTGTGAATTGCTTGATTCACTGTGAAAGTCTCCCTTTTGGTCTCAGAAATGTATCATCTTAAATTTTACTTTCCCTTTTTATCCCCCCTGCAGGTTCAAAAGTTTCTATGCTCCCCGTATCAACTCTGTCCTTGAGGTTATCGGAGATTAGAAGGCGAAAAAAAACACACTCCCAATGACATGTTTTCAGAGCTCATTTAGTCCTCCCACACTGATAAGGGGCAGCTGAATGCATGGAGGCATGCGATGGCAGAGACCAGGAAAGCATACAGTGAGGGTGATCAGAACACGCAGGAGGACATGCTGAGGCTAATGGGGAGCAAACGGACATGATGAGGTGTCTGGTGGAGCTGCAAGAAAGGCTACTAGAGCACAGACCCCAACTGCATCCATTGTATTACCGCCCGCCCTCCATGCAAAGTTCCATATCCTCCTCACCCAGATCCCCAAGAAGGTGGGGGGAGGCTCCGGGTACCCAGCCACTCCACTCCAGAGGAAGGCCTAAGCAACAGAAGGCTGTCATTCAAACAGTTTTGATTTGTAGTGTAGCTACAATAAGCAATGCAGTCTTGTCCTTCCCTCCTCCTCCATCCCACCCAGGCTACCTTTTACTAGTCAGCATTGTCAGTGATCTCAATTTTTTTTTAAATAAAGAATTAATGGATTCAAAACAATAGGGACTTTATTTCCTTTGCCAGCTGTGGTCGAAGGGGAGAGGAGGATTGGCTTACAGGGAAGTACATTCAACAAAGGGCACAGTTTTGCATCAATGACAAACACACACAACTGTCACACCATAGCCTGGACAGTCATGAAACTAGTCTTCAAAGCCTCTCTGATGCGCTGCACGCCTAGCTGTGCTCTTCTAATTGCCCTGGTGCCTGGCTGTTCAAATTTGGCTACCAGGTGATTTGCCTCAACCTCCCACCCCACCATAAACGTCTCCCCCTTACACTCACAGATATTACGGAGCACACAGCAAGCAGCAATAACAATGGGAATGTTGGTTGTGCTGAGGTCTAACCTACTCAGCAAACAGCACCAGCACCCTTTTAAACATCCAAAGGCACATTCTACCACCATTCTGCACTTGCTCAACCTATAGTTGAACTGCTCCTTACTACTGTCCTGGCTTCCTACGTACTGCTTCATGAGCCATGGGAGCAAGGAGTAGGCTGGATCCCCAAGGATAACTACTGGCATTTCAACATCCCCAATGGTAATTTTCTGGTCTGAGAAGAAAGTCCCTTCTTGTAGCTTTTCTAACAGCCTGGAGTTCCGAAAGACGTGAGCGTCATGCACCTTTCCTGACCATGCCATGTTGATGTCAGTGAAACAGCCCTTGTGATCCACCAGTGCTTGCAACACCACTGAGAAGTACCCCTTGCGGTTTATGTACTCTTTGGCAAGGTGGTCCAGTGCTGAGATGGGGATATGCGTTCAGTCTATTGCCCCACCATAGTTAGGGAACCCCACTGCAGCAAAGCCACCCACTATGACCTGCATATTTCCCAGAGTCACAACCCTTGTTAGCAGAAGCTTACTGATTGCTTTGGCTACTTGGATCACAGCAGCCCCCACAGTAGATTTGCCCACTCCGAAATGATTCCCGAATGACCGGTAGCAGTCAGGCATTGCAAGCTACCACAGGGCTATCGCTACTCACTTCTCAACTGTCAGGGCAGGTCTCATCTTGGTATTCCTGCGCTTCAGGGTGGGGAAAAGCAACTCACAAAGTTCCACGAAAGTAGCCTTACGCATGCGAAAGTTTTGCAGCCACTGGGAATCATCCCATACGGGCAACACTATGCAGTCCCACCAGTCTGTGCTTGTTTTCCAGGCCCGGAATCAGCGTTCCACTGCATCAACCTGCCCCAATGCTGCCATGATATCCCAATTGCCACATCCCGTGCTTTCAGGAATGTCTGTGTCCATGTCCTCCTCACATTCATCCTCATGCTGGCGGCTCCTAGCCAGGCTCTGCACATACTTCAGGATAACGTGCAAGGTGTTTACAATGCTCACAAAAGCAGTGCTCAGCTGAGCAGGCTCCATGCTTGCCATGCTATGGCATCTGAACAGATAACCAAGGAAAAAAAGCATGAAACAATTGTTTGCCATTGCTTTCAAGAAGGGAGGGAGGGAGGGAAGGAAGGGGAGACTGACAACATTTACCCAAAACCACCCACAACAATGTTTTTGCCCCATCGGGCATTGGGAGCTTAACCCAGAATTCCAATGGACAGTGAGGACTGTGGGATAGCTACCCACAGTGCACCACTCCGTGAGTCAATGCAAGCCATGGTATTGAGAACGCGCTCCGCCGACCTACTGCACTTAGCAGGGACATACACAATCGACTGTATAAAATTGCTTTCTAAAGATTGACTTCTGTAAAATCAACCTAATTTCGTAGTGTAGACATGCCCTGAGAAAGGAGAGGGTGATGACATTTCTACCAGAGTGATGTCTCTAGAGCATAACTGGTAGTTCCATCTTTTGCATTAGCCTCTGGCTAGCTAGTGTCCACATAGTCTGTGCCTCTAGGTTGTGGAAAGAAAAAGTGTATTCTCCATTTGCCTCTCCCAACCCAAAGTCTCCTTCCTGGCTGCTGTATGAGCATGCTGAGGGTGAGCGGTGTCTATGTTGCTCTACCCCTTCCCACAGCCTCTTTTGGAGTCTCTTTCCCTATTGAATAGCACCAATGCTTTCCGCTCATTTTTCTTACAACTTTCCCTAGCAACATCAAAATGGAATAGACCTGATTCTAGTCATTTTCATTGCTGACCACAGCACAAAGCACTGAATAGAAGCAGGGAAAATAATGGTCCAATCACTTTTCAATCTGCTATCATTTGGCAAAACTATGTGCAACAATAAAGGTACTACAGCTGCCTGCAGATTCAGGCAGACACAGCGCTGCATTCATTTACACTTGGTTCACATTTATTCTTATTAACCTGATGGCTACTGCAACAGCTTCCTACTAACCAAGGGCAAGTGGGTTTTTCAAGTCCTGCACAGGATTATTATTATTTTTTTAAATGAAACAGCAGCACCTCACAGGTCTGTCATGAAGAGACTTCCCTATGAACAGTCTTAGTCAGAGGCCCCAGGAGGGCATGTCTCAGATGTGATGTTTTCTGCCATGCAGTGTTACTCTTGGAGGAATTCTGCACCAACAAATTAAAAATTCTGCAAAATTCTGCATATTTTATTTGTCAAAACAACACTATATAATCATGCCAGTTTCAATTATTTTGGTAATTTATTTCAAAATACCTGTCAGCAACTATGTCTGTAACAATACAGACATAAATTTTCCCCCAGGGAATATAGTTAAAGAAACCCCTACAACCCAGTTCCTGTTTCTCTGCCCCATCCCCCTACACAGCCCAGCTGAGGGGCTAGACACCCACATCCCCTCCCCCCAGATCAGACACTGAGACCCCCTAGCCTCCCAAGCCCAGCCGCAGGGCATCCCCCACCCAGACATTCGCAACCCCTATCCCCCAGAGCCCAGTCATAAGGTGCCCCCCAACCCAGACACTCGCACCCCCTCCTCTCCCAGAGCCGAGCCATAGGGCACCCTACAGACCAGACACTCACACCCCTTTACCCCTCCCCTCCCCCCCCCGAGCCCAGGGATCCAGAGGGAGAGAAAGACTGATGCTGGGTCCAGGGCTTGTGTGGCATTTCCTTCTCACCACCTCCTTCCTTCAGGGCATGCTGGAAACTGCAGCAGGGTCTTCTATTTGCGAGCTGGGCTCTGCCAGGTCCAGTGGCGGCCGCAGCTCTGCAGCCCACTTCTGTGGGGGGAAAGGAAATTCTGCACAGAACATTAATTTCTGTGAAAATTCTGCATTGTGCAGTGGTGCAGAATTCCCCCAGGAGTAGTGTGCCGTGGTGTTCACAAAAGGAATGGAAATTGGCACTGAGTGCTCATAATAACAAATGGCCTGAATTGCTTCCTGAAATAAAGCCTATAATCGCAATGGTATTCATATGCCAAAAGACAGAGTACTACTGTCTTTTTTATGGGCAGGGACTTCTGTACCTCCTATTGTTATTCAGGCATGACATCCAAGCTCTCAGTATAACCATGTATATGGGAATCTGAGCCATGCTCAAATCAGCCAGGCCTGACAGTCATTTACACATACAACACTTCTTTCTCCAAGCAGTACCATGGAGGCATCTGTTGAGATTATACTGCAGCCGCCGAAGTAGCCACAATAGCTCAAACAAGGCGGCTACCCTCATCTTTAAAACAGAAGTAGTCTCCAATGGTTGCGCAAGTCCCAGCATGTAACATTCTTTTTAACTCAGCAACCTGATGAGCAGTGCAAGCAGGGAGGGGAAGGGGGTTGTAATCTCTTTAAACTGCATCTCTACTGAAAATGAAGACAGCTACAATATGCAAGGTGCTTGTGTTACTCTGAGGGCTTGTCTACAGTTATTCCAGAATGGCTACTGCTTTTTAAATTCATACCCTACCTTAATCTGAATTAATTTGCAAGTGTAGACAACCCCTAAATTGCTACAGTTCTTCGGGGCAGCCACAGAAGGTTCAACTTCTTTTTTATATCAAAAATACTAAAATCCAGATATTTTTGAACTTCTACTTTTTAAACTTAATTTTTAAGTTACAAACCTACCACTGGTAACACAATACAAACCCACTCCCAGCTGGCACATTTAACAGGAGGTTTTTCTTTAGTCTGCTCTCCTAAAATTTCTCTAGATTTATTCCTCACATTAATACTAAACAATACCGCAAGGAAACTTCTCCCTTTCCTGTTTACTGGGATGCAAGCAACTGCATAGATTACATAATAATTAAACTCAAATCAAATTGCTCGGAACTGCCTTAGGCAACAGACATATCTGCCAGCAGCAGGAATTGAGTTTCTCTCAACAACTTCCAGAAGCAATGTGAGCTGGCAGCAGGGGGTTGACACCAACAAAAGGAACAGCTCAAGCTTGAGATGGAATCCAGCCAGAGCTGCAGTTGTCTCTCAATAATTTATCTCAAAGAATAAAACACTCCATGAAAAAAAACTAGTCTAAATTTAGACTTAAAAGATCCAAGGTACAATGTTGCAGAATTACACTAGCTTGCTGTTGGCTACATTTAAAGTCATTTTCAGCCTCTGTCTCTTCAGGCTTTTATAAAATTTACCTCCAAAATTACCCTTTGGGATGAAATTTGTCATGATTATTTTACTCCAAAAGTGATTTTTTGTGAGGGTGGCAGAAATTAATTAGTTTGCATAACTTCCCAAATAATCAAGTATCAAAAAATGATATTTTATCAGTTTGATTTTTTTGTACTTTCAAATAATGCAAGACAATTTCACAAATTTTAATGAGGTAGCAGTAAGTAGACACAAGCTCTGCACATCTAATCATATACTTATCTGATTCTCCACACCTATATAATCCTCCTTTGGCAATATTCCCCCATGAGGACATAGGGATTGTTCTAGAAAGGCATAGGGATTGCACTAGAACTAATCAAAAACTGCAGCTTAGCACATTGAAGTACACCCACACCTCCACTGGTCAGCTGAAAGTATTTATAGCACATAAATCACTGTAGTCTCCAGGGTCCAACATGTGCACATCACACATGAAGATAAAATCATCGGCCTCAAACTTTGCTTTCTTACTCTCTTGTCTTTAAGAGCTACCTGACCGGTACAATGAAAAATTATGGCATGAAATGCACACAGGTCAGGAAAGTCAAGGGTGAGGGTCACACAATTTAATATTCATTTAGTTTTGTGTCTTTTCTTGGTTTAAAATATCACTCCAAATACTACAGTAACATCACAGGCCCGGGGCAGGGCAGGAGGGATTCTGTATTTAACAACAGTGTATAAAGTATCAGCTAGGCAAACACAAAGGAAGAATGAATTTTTAATTGTGCTGGGAAAATACAGCTTCCTCCTCACATGCACACAGAATACCCAGAGATTCCTAATGGTTTCACATCTCTTTACATGCATCTTATTTAATGGACACCACCAAAACCTAGGACAACAGTAATACAGCAAGTCCACAACTGTGAAAGACAGCAGGCTTGCTTCCTCTTAAATTACTATTGGAAAAAATAATTTAAGGTTATTGTCCTCCTAGTCACATCAGCCAACACAGATGAGCCTCATCCATAAATTCCAACCAGCCAGACCCAGAAAAGCCCCATCTACAATTCCATCCCCACTTCAGACCACAAGTGCGATCCATCCATTCCACACATACACATTTCCCAGCCACCCCATCTGGTGATTTTCCACTTTCAAAACCCTGCATTCAAGCTAGAGACAACTGGTGTCACCTAGGATGCAGCCATCTCATTGTTCTGCCAGGTCCCAGCCTGTATACTTACTGATAGTTAAAAACTGTCTCAGTCAAAGAGACACACCCAGGTGCCACAGCATGTCTCCTTTGCACAAGAAGTACAAGACAAGAGTAGAGTAAAAATAAGGGCTTAAACATACACAGTGCGCATAATCTCAAAACAAAATTCATGAACTGTACACAATAAACATGCTCCTTCCTCCTGCAGACAGATCAGGCCCTAGCATCTTACCCAGTGAGTCCATCTTGTTCTCCTCTATGAGTCTATTGATTAGTCCGTTGGCTCTCTCAATGGTGCAGACAGCAACATCTAGTGCCGAGAAACGTCCAGCAGGGGAAGTGCTTCCCATATAGCCTTCTACCCGCACACCCACCTCCTGAAACAGAGTCTGTGTGCCAGGGAGACAGAACATTTGTTCACAGAATTAGAATCTTTACTTGTGATCAACGTGTGCTGCATACGGGAATCAGCACAGTACAGTACACACATCCTAAAACAGACATTCCCAACACTATATTAGCTAACCCAATTAAGAGCATGGCTGAGCCAGCTAGTGCCTGCTGTCTCCTATTCAACTGTGCGCTTTCTGCCCCACAGCAGAGCAGCCCAAGTCGCTGTGACCAAAGGCATCCCTCTATTCACACCCTGCTCTTTACTGTAATAAACTTTGTAGAAAATATGCCTTGTGAAGTAGGATTTGAAAATGTATAACTAATTGGTCAATTAATATTATAGTGAAATGTGTGTTGCTACATTATATGTAAAGTTGTAAATGCCCCATATGATGTTACTAGCACAAGTTCAAACTCACACAGCTCTGCCTAGATAAATTGTTAAAAGACCTATCCTAAACAAAGGAATATGTGTTTACTACTTTTATGTAAATTGAGGTAAACAGGGTCCTCAAGACAGCAGGAGGAGGAGATGGCAGGATATATAACAATTTGCAATTTACCAAACACAAGTGGGTAAAGAAAGAGCCTGAAGCCCCTTCACCACCAGATTCCATGTCACCTTCCTTACTGCTTGAATACATGTTACTTTGAAGGGTACCGCTCTGAAGAATCCACCTCAAAGGTTCACTGGCCTATAAAAGAAAAGGATAGAGGACCTCAAGTCTCTCTTTCACCCAAGATGACAAAGGCACCAGCACCTTTGGAAGAGATCCTGGCCAAGGAGAGTGTCAGTCACCATTTTGCTGGAAGACTGTGGGTGAGAAAGGCCATCTTAAAGTCTGGAACCAAAACTTGCTAAATTCAGTTTTAGACTTTTAGATGCATGTTTTCACTTTTATTTGCTGGTAACATCTAACTTTATGTCATACTTGAAATATTGAAACTCCTATCTTCTTCGGTTAATAAATTTGTTTTATTTTTAATCTAAAACAAACAACCCAGTGCTGTGTTTAAACTGAACAATTTGGTAATTCCAGTTAAAGTAGCAAATTGTTGAAAATTGACTCCATGAAAGGGCAATGAACCTTAATATCTGAACAGCCCAGGAAAGGGCTGGACACTGCAGAACACATGTTTTGGGGAAAATCCTCGACTGGGAGCATGTTGGGGTCACCTAACAAGTAGTAACCAAAGCTGGTGGAAGCCAAAGTGTGACTGGTGCATTGCTGGCAAGCTGCTGGGGTCAGAGGTGCTAGACTAGGACTCCAGCTATGCACAGACACACAGTGTGTGACCTGTAGGCTGGTTGTGAACAGCCCAGGTTGGGAGCTACAGCAGCAAAGCCTTGTGAAGTGTGCAAAGCAGACAGTGACAACCCCACTCTGATCTGGATTGCACCCCAGAACGTGACAGCCTTATTGCAGGAAGCAGCACCATCACACTGGAAGTTTGTTTCAGAAGAAAACCAGACAGGTATTCCAACAATGTCAAAACATCCTGTTTCAACAGTTTTGGAATAAACATTCACATTTTTTATTTTGAAATGATCTTGTGTTATATATACACACTATACATAAATTACACAAACACACAAATAAAATACAACATAAAAAGTAGAAATTGAAATGAAATGTTTTGATCAACCGAAAATTCCTTCACAGACTTTCAATGTTTTGGATTTTGTTCTGATTCGAAACTAAACCAATTTTCAAAATCCTTTGCAAAACAGAATTTCTGTCTTCCACAAAGCTCTATTTTCCACCCCACCCCTCAATTTCATACAAACGTTTTCACACGATTAAGGTTCTGAAAAGGTTTAATTTGACAACTTTGAGCCATACCCCCACACTCCTGTACTCCACTTACCTGTAGGTAATACTTTTTCTCTTTGGCCACAGAGACAAAGGGGAGGATGAACAGAGCTTTCTTACGGGTCTCCAGGACTCTCTTCAAGATGAGTAATTCAGCAACCAGCGTCTTCCCAGCACTAGTAGGAGCTAAAATAACAGGATCCAAGAAAAGTGTGTCAAAACTTAAACTGCAAGCGATTAGCTACTGGATGACGCCAGAGGTGGAAACTGCATATAAAGAAAAATATTCAGAAGTGCCTAAACATCTAAGCCACTTTTTAAAAATGGGATTTAGGTGTGTCTGAAAATTTTACTCAGAGACTTTCACTTTAAGGCTAGTTCATACCCAGCCCCTGGTCCGCCATGACTGAAAGTCATTACAACTTTCGTGGCTTTTCAGTCACCCAAGTAAAACAAGCCAGTGGGTCTCCATCCAGTTCCTAGATGACAGGAAGCCACATAAAAGGGTGCTGCCACAATTGTTACTAACTGGCTCCCTGTTACGAGTCTCAGAAAAGACACCAAGTAAGGAAATGGCCATGGAGACTGGACTCCCTCCTCATATCTGATCTCATCAGAGCAGATCAGAGGCACATCAGTGGGCTGAGCCCAATTACTGCTGCAATCTGTGCTGTACCTCCTCTAACGCAAAGATGATTTCAGCCTCCAGAGCCATCAGCCCAGCACCTTTTAGCAGCAGTAAAATCATTTATACTATATTAGTGAAGTTATAGTTAAGGCTACAATGTAGTCACAGAGGTCGCAGAAGTCACGGAAACCATGACTTCCAGCAACCTCCTTGACTTCAGCCTGCAGCAGTTGGGAGCTGCAGGGTCCACCGCCACCCACGGAACCCCTGAGCTCCCGGCCAGCAGTGGCCCCTGAAGCTGCAGGGGTACCCCATAGTTCCCAGCTGCCGCAGCTGTGGACAAACCCCCAAACTCCCAGCCACCATGGGCCCCCAGAGCTGCAGGTGGCAGTGGTACCCCAAGCCCCCAGCTGCTGCAGGCAGCTCCTAGCCTCTGTGTAGCTGCCCTGCTTCAGGCTGTATGGGGAATCGCGGATATTCATTTTGTCAGGGATATTTTTAGTAAAAGTTACAGACAGGTCATGGCTTCCATGAATTTTTCTTTTTTGCCCATGACCTATCGCTGATTTCTATTAAAAATATTCATGACAAAATCTTAGCCTTAGTTACAGTGCATGATTCTGTCAGATGTCTGCATACCTGAGTAAACTAGGTTCTTCCCCTCCAGGACTTGTCCAAGCATCAGGCACTCTGCTTGCCATTCAAACATATGTACTACTCCCAGACTGTGGTATTTCTCCAGAACTACTTCAGGAAGACCCCAGCTTGCCAGGAGCAGCTTGTCTGCTTGGTCATCAGGAATATTCATCTGTTGGCATTGCCCTTTGGGAAAAATTCCAACATCAGCAGAGGCAGCATAGTGAGTAATATGACACTAAGGCCTTATATGCACTAAACTTTCCGAAACTGCCATGCTGTGATCCATTTTATCAAGGATCCTATCTCTGACAGTGCCCAGGACCAGCTGCTTCAGAGGAAAGTGCAAGAAACCTTACAAAATAACCTGCCCCCAGAGAAAGTTTCCTCCTAACCTCCAATAGTTAGGAGATTGGATTATGGCCTGAAGCATGAGAGTTTATATCAGAAATGTTGCTTATTCTTTTCATTTTTACTATTCTAATTCTGGATATTCTTGCCATTCACTTAAATGTCCAGTCCCTCTTGAATTCTGCTAAAGCTCTTGGCCACAACGATCCACAGGCTAACTGCACATTGTATGAGTAGTATTTCCTCCCATCAGTTTTTAATTCACCATGTTTCAATTTCTTTGAATATCTCTAAATCCTTGTAAACCAAGAAAGGGTCACAAGAAACTCCTGATCTACCGATTCTATATCATTCATTATTTTCTATGCTTTTATCACCTCCCTTTTTATTTGCCTCCTAAAATATTTTCACTCTCTTTTCATATGAGAGCTTTTCTATACCGCAAGCCATTTTCTTTGCCCATCTCTGAACTACCTGCTTTTTGAGATGAGGTGATTTGATATGAACACAGGTTCCAGTTAAGGGCAATTAAGATATTAATAGCACTGTAACAGGGGTGGGCAAACTACGGCCCCCTCCGTCCGGGGCTCACACCATGCGGCTCGGCCCTGCTCCGGTGCTCCAGCCAGGGCACAGGGTCGGGAGTCCCGGAAGTGGCGGCATGGCCCCACTCCGGCTCCCACATGCTCCAGTGGGAGCTGTGGATAGGGCAGCATGCAGAACTGCCTCTGTGTAGGAGCTGGAGAAGGGACATGCCACTGCTTCTGGGAGCCCCTTGAGATAAGTGCCGCTCAGAGCCTGAACCCCCTGAGCCTCTCCCCACGCCCCAACCCCTTGCCCCAGCCCTGATCCGCCTCCCACTCTCCAAACCCTTGATCCCAGCCCGGAGCACCCTCCTGCATCCCAAACCTCTCATCTCCAGCCCCCACCCCAGAGCCTGCACCCCCAGCCAGAGCCTGCACCCCTGATCCATCTCCCACCCTTCAAACCCCTTTGTCACAGCCCACAGCACCCTCCTACACCCCAAACTCCTAATTCCCAGCCCCACCCCAGAGCTTGCACCCCCTCCCACACCCCTACCCCAATTTTGTGAGCATTTGTGGCCCGCCATACAATTTCTATTCCCTGATGTGGCCCTCAGGCCAAAAAGTTTGCCCACCCCTGCATTATAACGTTCCTTATATTTTCCATCTCATTTCTTATGCATCCTAACATTGTTTCCTTTTTTTTGTGTGTGCAGCTACACATTGAGCAGAAATCTTCAGTTTTCACCACAATTCTGCCCCAGGTTCTTTTTCCCCCCTGCCTTGTTATAGCTAATTTAGAACCCACATTAGCACACCCTGCCTTCCTGAGCTAGCGCTGGTGAGAGGTTCACTCCCTACCCCCCAAATATAAAAGGCTGTGTCTACAGCTTTAAAGAGCAGTTTTCAGATTCAAAGATCCCAGAGCACAGAAACTAAGGATACAAAGGGATGAATCAACCCAGCCCCTTCAAGAATGAAAGGCAGCAGCACCACACAACAGAGTGAAGACTTTCAAGGGGCAAATAGGGTACGTCTACACACAATAAAAAAACATCAACAAGCCTCAGAGCCTGGGTCAACTGACTCAGGCTCACACCGCAGAGCTGGCATTGCAAAGCTAAAAATACCAATGTAGATGTTCCGGCTCAGGCTGGAGCTTGGTGAGGGAGGATGGTCTCATAGCCTGGACTCTAGCTCAAGCCTGAACATCTACACCGCTAATTTTAACCCCGCAGTACAAGCCTCTATCAACACCAGCTAGCACCGAGTGACTCAGGAATGTCACTTATTGAATCATTTTATAGGGGGTGTCCCATCCAAACACTGACCCAGCCCAACCCTGCTTGCCTTGTGGGATCGGACAGCATTATATCATACATAAGGTGGTAAATGTCTGCAAGCAGAGTCTGAGAGGTGTCAGTGTTTACAGAAGAGCTGTGAAAAGGGAAGACGACACAGGGCATTAAACACTAAATCAAAAGTCACTCCACATGCCTGTGTGCTTGAAGATATTGGGGAGCTGCAATCAGGACCACAGGGAACTTATTGCATCCAAATGAATCACCTTGCCAATGTGCTCTACTCTCCTTATTAAAAAGGAAAGGAGGACTTGTGGCACCTTAGAGACGAACAAATTTATTTGAGCATGAGCTTTCGTGAGCTACAGCTCACTTCATCGGATGCACATCTATGAGCCTCGTTTTCTACCCCAAGGAATGTAAATAGTACGATGCATTAATTGTGTTATGCTAGCACCTAGAGGCCCCATTGTGCTAGGCGCTGGACACACACACACAGACTGCTCCCGCCCCATAAGAATTTACAAGCCACGTGCATTTTATCTCCCTCTGAGCCAGTAAGTGGTACGGAAAGGGGGGGGGCGGGGGAAGGGGAATTTCTGATTCCTCTTGACATTGCCCCCCTCCAACACACACACACGCTGACGGTTGGGCCCCCATGGCTGTCCCGCGCGCTGGGAGCCAACAGCCCTGTTCCCCCAACGCTGCACCGTCCGTGGGCTCAGCGGACATCACAGGGCTGCCCTGGCCGCTGGGCCCGGCTCCCGCCTCTCGAGCGCTGCCCGGCGGGTGCTGCCGCGCCCGGCTCTGCCGCCGGGCTGGGACCAGACGCCTCAGGAGCCGGCCCCACCGGAAGCTCTGCCAGGGGGCTCCCGCGACCCCGGCCAGCCCCCTGCAGGGCTGGAGCCGCCGCCCCACCGGCGGTGGCAGGGCCCGGACCGGTCCCACACCCACCCCCCGCACGGCTGCAGGAGCCGGCGCGCCGGGCGGTACCTGAGCGGCTCGGGCTGCTGCGGCCCCGCAGCGAGCGCTCCAGGCCGGGCGGGGGGCTCAGCACGGGCCGGGCAGGGGCCGCGGACCCGAACTGGCTGCAGGCCCCGGGAGAGGGCGGGGAACGGGCCAGGCCGCCCCGCCTCGGCCTCGGCCTCCGGCTGGTACTACCAGCCCGGGAACGAGGCACCGCCGCCATCTTCCCGCCCAGCCATTCAAACCCCGAGCACCGTCCCGCCCCCCATCGCCGGGCGGCTAACGGAACCAGGGCGCGCGGCCAGCCAATCGGAGAGAGCGTGGCCACGGAGCCAGGGGCGGGCTCCCGCTGGGGAAAGCGCAGCTCGTTAGCGCCCCCCTGTGGTCAGGTTGCGCCCGCTAGCGCACGGGAGGTTGGGCCGGCGTCGGCCCGGCCGCAGCGTCCAGGCTAATGACAGCGCTGCCCCGAGAGCAGAGACCCTGATAGCAGCCCCCACTGCGCCTCCCGCTCTGCGGGTCAGGCTGCCAGCGCCCAGCAGCCAGGCGGGGGAGCCGCTCCCCGGTGACTTCAGCCGCACCGTGCCCAGCGCGCATACGGCCTTGGTTCCCCTCCAATGCGGCTGATAGGAGCCGCGGGCTCCCCTTGCTCCCTGCTCACTTTCCCCTCAATAATAGGGAGTAAGTCAACAGCCCCACACAAGGATGCCCAGAGTCCAAGGCTAGAAGGGACCATGGGGGGGTCAAGCATCCAGGGCTTGCATTGCAGAAGCTGCGAGCTGGGTTTTAGGCGTTGGAAATTCCTGACACAATGCAGCTGGCAGTACCAATGCTTTTTATTTTCACACGAAACAAGCATTAGCAAGGACCAGAACACACCACCTCCCACAGCCCCAGCTTATACCTTACAACTGCAACACTTCAGCACCTAAGCACTCCCCCTCAGGAGGGTAGAAGCAGGCAAAATTTGCAAGGGTGGGCCCTTGCTGTTCGTTGTTCCCTCCGTCACCCTCAGGACCTGAGAAACCTGGGATCACATCTTCCGGACGTTCTGAGCACTCAACTCCCATTGATTTCAGGCTCAGCTGTGCACATTCACCCCTTCTGAAAATCAGGCCACAAGTATCCCTCCTTCTTTTTGTGACCGCTCTGGACAGCACTTTCAACTCTGATGCACTAGCCAGGTATACAGGAAAAGCCCCAGGAACTTTTGAATTTCATTTCCTGTTTGGTCAGTGTGGCGAGCTCAGCAGCACAGGTGACCATGCAGTCCCAGAATCACGAATGAGCTCCAACTTGGACCGAATGGGAGACACTGGATCTGATTGCTGTATAGGGAGAAGAATCTGTACAGGCTGAACTCCAATCAAAAAGAAGAAATGATAATATATATGCCAAAATCGCATTGGGCATAGTGGCCAGAGGAAACAACAGGGACACACAGCAGTTAAGGAGTTCAGGGAAGCCTACCAACAAAGGAGGCAAACGGTTGCTCTGGGTCAAAGCCCCATACATGCTGCTTCTATGATCAGCTGCATGCCATTCTAGGGAGGACACTACCAGTATCCCACCACTGTCCATGGACACCTGCAAGGGGGGAGTCTCACACAACAGGGAAGAGGATTTGGTGGAGGAGGAGGACGAGAATGCAGAGCAGGAAAACTGTGAATCCGTTCTCCCCAGCAGCCAGGACCTTTTCATCACCCTGTAGCCAATACCCTCCCAAGGTGGGATCCCGGACTCTGGAGCCAGAGAAGGCAGCTCTGGTGAGTGCACATTTGTAACTGCAGTACAGGGGTTAAAACTAATTGTGTTTCTTTGATTTGCCCAGAAGAATTGGGATGCCTTTACAGCCAGTACAGCTACTGGAAAAGTCTGTTAACATGTCTGGGGGTGGAGCGGAAATCCTCCAGGAACATCTCCATGAAGCTCTCCTGGAGGTACTCTGAAAGCCTCTGAAGAAGGTTTCTGGGGAGGCGTGCCTTATTTTGTCCTCCGGAGTAGGACACTTTACCACGCCAAGCCAGTAGCAAGTTGTCTGGAATCATTGCAGCACAAAACATGGCAATGAATGGTCCTGGGTTTTGGTCGCATTCAAGCAACATTCGGTCTTTATCTTTCTGTGTTAGCCTCAGGAGAGTGATATCATTCATGGACACCTGATTGAAATAGGGGAATTTTTGTAAGGGAACAGTAAAAGGACCCAATTCATGCTGGGCTGTTTGCACTTGGCTAAAAGGGATCATCCCTGAGAATAGCTACACCGTGGGGGGACTGGTGAAGGGATCATCCCAGAGAATAGCCACATGGTGCTTCACATCCACCGCAAAACCACACCCCCTCCTTTTAAATGGCAAACACAACTGACATTGCTTGCTATGGGAAAGGAGGGCACTGCAGTTTGAAAACATTCCCCTGTTATGAAGGTGGAAGAAGCCAACCCCACCTACCCTTTGGCTTACCATGGCTGCCTGGAAACTGCATTCTGTTGCCCAGCCGCCTGTGATATGTCACCATACCCATAGGCACTCAATAAAAAAGTCAAAATGCAACCTTGTACCTAAAGCACAGGGCCTGTCTGCTATGAATTGCTTGAATCACTGTGAAAGAGTCTCCTTTTTGGGCTCAGAAATGTATCATCTTAAATTTTACTTTCCCTTTTTATTCCGCATGCAGGTGCAAATGTTTCTATGCTCCCCCTATTATCTCCGTCCCTGAGGTTATCGCACATGAGGTAGTGAAAAAAAACACACTCATGACATGTTTTCCGAGCTCATGTAGGCTTCCCTCACTGATTGCCTCCATGCATTCAGCTGGGCCCTTTCAGGGGGCACAGAGGCCAGGAAAGCATTCAGTGAGCATGATCAGAAGACACAGGAGGTGATGCTAAGGGGGGAAGCAAACTGACATGATCAGGCAGCCGGTGGAGCTGCAGGAAAGGCAACAAGAGCACAGACCGCCACCGCATCCACTGTATAACCGACTGCCCTCCTCCCCAAGTTCCATATCCTCCTCACCCAGACGCCCAGGAACACCCAGCCACTCCAGGTCAGAAACACACAACAATGCAGTGTTGAGAAGCTTGTATTGTTACTTTATCCCTTCTGTGGATGAATAGGCAACTATAGTCTCCGTGTCTGCCAACATGGCACCTTTTAGAAGCACTCAGTTAACAAAATGTGGCATCTAAATAGAGTCCTTTCACTTCCACATGTTATGACTGGAAGAGCCCTTCTTTTGTTTTTTCCCCTCTTTCATTCTTTTCCCTGCTCCATCTTACCTTACCCTATGCCTCTTAATGTGTTCTCCCTGATTCATCTAGTCAGGTTTCCTTACAGAATCTACGACAAAGACAAGAAAGAGCAGGTCCTCCATTAAGATTTTCATGGAGATGCATGTTGATGTTCCTGGTACATTCAGCAGCAGTTAAAAGGTTAACCTATCCATCTGCAAGGAGAGTAACCCTCTCCAAGTATCTACCTTCTGATGCATTTTGACTTTCAAAGCATGGAGTCTAAGCATGTTAAAACATTCCATGAATAGCTTCTCATTTTTCTACCTGTACACTTCCTGCTAATTCCAGAGATTTATTTCCACCACTAAAAAATGTGTTTAGCATCCCTGTTAACATGTTGTTTCTTATTCTTTTAAGTAGAAGAGTTGGGTTTTTTTAAAGCAGCTCCAAAAATAAGCGTATATCAACAAAGGACAGAACAGAAACCATAATAATGTAAGATACAATAAACCATATTAATCACAGTCCAATTAACCCTCAGAACAAAAAGTTTGCTATATGTAAGTTTTGATATATTACACAAGTGGACAGGTCATACATAACCTCTAGGCTCAATTCAGCAACAGTGTAGGTTATGTATTCTGCGGAAAGGGGATGGAAAATGGAGGTACACTTGTAAAGCAGCATGATTCATTGGTTTGGATTCAGCAAATGTACAGAATGAGTAACTTACATGTCAAGGTCAACTTGCAGCCCTCCCAACAAATGCTCTCTTCAAAGGGTAAGGGGATACTGAGTAACACAGGGAACATGGGCGCCAAACCCTGCAAATTCCAAGTGTCTGCCTCTCCTCTGTAGGACCTCTTTCCTATCTAGCAGCATAGCTTCCCTCAGGGAGCCACTGGCCACCTCAACCATAGGTGTGCTACACTTTGCCCTCTGAGGAACAGGAGTCAGCACTGTTCCTATGATAAAGATCAACTCTTGCTCGTTGTGTGACTGTTTCTGCTGGTTTTCAAAGGAAGCTACCACACAGAACAGCTGCTGCCAAATCTCTTTTTCCTAGAGCTAACATTGCCCTCTGATTTTTAATTACATTTCCAAAAGACCATACTTTCTAAATTTACACTAAAAAACCACGTGTCAGAAGCCCATGGAACAGCCAAACATGATACAGAGGGCTTTGGTTTCTGTGGGACTTCGATATTTTGTATTAAGTTCCATATATACTCGATCATAAGCCAGTTCATTTATAAGACGATCCCCCCCCAAGATGGATAAGTAAAAATGGAGAATTTTTATGACCCATTCATAAGCCGACCCTATAATTCCCACTTTATCTGGGGAGGATGTCTCTGGCCTGGCTGGAGCAGCTCCAGCAGGCTGGGCAGTGCGGCCACATATTCCAGCAAGCTGGGCCAGGAGGCTGGAGCCTGCTCTCGTGGGTGGGGCCTAGCAGCACAGCGGCAGCTTGCCAGCCCCGAAGCAGCTGGCTGTGGGGAGAGCAGGAGAGCAGCGTGGCCAGAAGCAGAGAGACTCTGGCCGCACCTCTTCCCTTCTGGATCTGCAGGCTATGCTGCCTCTCCTTGCGCTCTCTGTTGGGGGGAGGGGCTGTGTCCCACCTCTCCCTCTCTATAGCTGTTCATAAGCCGACCCCCCTTCTCTGATGCTTCCCTTTTTTACTAAAAAAAAATTCAGCTTATGAACGAGTATATACAGTAGTTGAGGTGTCCAAAAGAACCTCTCAAAACTCTTAAGTTTGATTAAGCTAGTTAGCATAAAGTATCACTGCTTCAAGATGTTCTCCCTTATCAGAGAAGCAGCTCTGTGCAAAATTAGCAGGCTACAAACCATAGTTTGAGAACTACTGGGCTGTGCAATCAATAACCCACTTTAAGGGCTTAATATATATATAATTTTCCTAATCAAATATAAATCACTGCCTATTATCTGTGATAAAATAGTTAACTAGCATGACAGCTGTTGGTTAATGAAACATGAAAACAAATCTAAAATTCTCTCAAGTATTTTTCTTCACTGCTATACAGAAAAAACATTGATCTTTCTAACTCAAAATTGAATCCATTAAGTCAAAGGCAAATATTTTAGAGTCTCTTCCATACAAACATGTTCTCTTCATTTTTTACTTTTATGGTAAACAAACATAGTATTAATTTTACTTGCTGTATTTGAAACTTCCAGGGAATGACATTTTCAGGCAATTTGCCAATATTTAGTGCATTCTTTTAAAAGATAATGGTCCAGGTCAGATCACCTCACCTCAGTTGGGTTAAAATCTGATGCAAATAAAATAATTTAATAAAAACAAAGTACCAGAACGATTTTATGATATCAAATCCAATACTGTGTAACTGTTTTCCAGAGGTTCAAAGATTAAGGATAGGACTTATATAGCATATCTTGCTTCTCTGGCCTGCTGTGGTGCAAAAGACAGATGTACAGTTTCTACTGAATTTCTTGGAACCCTTGATGAACACCACATATTCAGAGTGATCCCTACAGCATGAGCAGGTGCATTTGCTGCAATACATCAATAATGTATCTATCTTTCCCCTATTGTGGATTTCACTTTTATATCTATGGCCCATACTACTATAATGCATACTTAATGTTACAACTCATTTTCGGTCACTGGGCCACTTCAAAACCCTCCACTAACAGATCTTGCCATTTCCAGAGAGAGCATCAGTCCTCTCTACACCCTGTGGAGTACTTCTGTATGGACAAGCTCAGCCCTTGGGAGGCTGGATGGGGATAGCAATGCCCATAATTACTCCACCAACCCTGTGTGAAAACCACCAGAAGATTAATGCAGCCTGATGCAGAATCCCTACTGTGTGCCCTTGAGGGAAATAGATTCCAGGTACAACAGTGGCCAAGGAAACCCTGGTAGTACAGCTCCAACCAGAGTGGGGACAGGGCCCTGAAGCATGTGAAAAGCATAAGACCTCAGCAGCTGGTACCCCAAATTCTGTGAGTTCTACAGCTGAATTCTGTCCCCATCCCACCTTCACTGTTCATCAAATTAACGTGTTTTCCTATCCATCCTTATAGCCCCTGTGATGAGTTTTTCTGGTCCATGGAGATGAGAGACATACTCTAATTCTCTCTCTCTTCCCCCCCCCCCCACCCTCCTTCAATACTTCAAAGAAATTTAAGTTTAAAGTGAAGCCCAATCTTTCAGGAATAATTGCTTGAAACCACCACACTGCATTTCATCTCCTGTATCAGGGTAGGAAATGCAATGGGGAGACATGGTCTAAAACAATGTGTGCCACGGTTAGATTTTTCTTAATTGGTATGTTGCAGGAGGAGCACAAATCATTTTTCATTTTTAAACTTTTAAAAAGCAGAAAATCCATGCAAATCCTGATGTGTGTTAAATAGTGACATCTAATATAGATTAACAAAAACTCAAGATTCATGATCTCTAAAGCTACCCAGCTCTCCCATATTATTCTGTGCTTTTATGAGCTGTCATTTAAAGAACTGCCACCTGTTATCAAGATGTTGCTCAGCTGAGGCCAAATGCATAGGGAAGGGAGATGGATGAGGGTGGCAAGTGCCATCCCTTCAAGGAAGATTCCTGGCTGCAAAAGACAATACACAGAGTTGCAGGCTAATCTGTGAGAGTAAGGGCTGAAAAAACCTGTATATTCCTGCAATAATAATGATGTAAAAATGTAATATTGTAGTGAAGATTTCTATTCTGCAAACAGAACTCCATTTCCACCAAGTCAGATCAGAAATCAGCTGTAATGTTCCCATATGAAACCAACCACAGAGCTACTGCTAAAATAGGTTTCCGTTTATCATGCAATTTTATAGCTAGAACACTGAAGTGCTATTTCAGCACTGTTTCTCCTACCCCTCATCATTATATACTTAGGATTCCTTGTACTTAAAAAAGGCTGTTTAAAAATAAAGTTGATTTTCATCTCAAATTTTGGTCATTTCATCTTAAAAAAACCTTGCTAGCACAAAATTTCTCTTAGTCTATTAAAAAGATTACAAAAAAATCCAGAACTGACTTATTTCTATCATATTCTGAATAAGGGCTAACTAGCAACCAGTCGAAAAATTTGATTTCGTAAGTAGGTGCACAGTTGGTTCATTAAATCTCTGTTCTGTCCTTCAACCCAGTGCATCTCTGCTAATGCATCATCCCCTTCTTTCTTCACATTAATTAAACACTTAAAAAGAAAGTGTCCACTAGTTACTTTGGGACTTTGTCCTTTTTCCATTGTTACACTGCCAGCATCCTCTGACGCATCAGGCTCCTCCTTTGCATCACTGGAGTCTTCACCAACTAAGGTCTCTGCTTGCTTTGCTTCTATGTCCTCCTCTTCCATGCGTTCCTCATTGTTTTCTTCTTTTGCAGGGGAATCTTCCCTTTGCCTGTCACTCTTGGCTGAGCTGACATCCTCATCAAGCATCACTGATCCCATTTCGAAGTTTTCTGTCTTGTTTTGTTCACACTCTGGGTTGTTTTTTGAGTCTTTCTGGCTGTTCTTCTCTTCCACTGCTTGCAGAATATCTTCAGAAGCTCGAGGAAGTTCTCGTAGCTGCCTTACTCTTTCTCGTTTCTTTCTTCTTAAATGAACCCAAGAGTTTTCAATTGCTGTTAGAAACAGACTAACTTCATCTTCTCCACAGGGAACATACTTATGCTGAACCTATTGTAGAGAACAGCAGAACTTCATAATCACTACTTTAAAAAAAGTTTACATTTATGACCGAAAGCAGGATGTTGTTCTAACAGGTAACGCTTAATACTGTACCTTCAGATCAGTCAGTATTTTTTCTATCCACTTTGTAACCACCGCTATGCCTTCAACAGCATCCCAGCCCATAGCTGAAGCCTTGATGGATAACTCTTTGATTGTGGATGCCAACACTATAAATGTAATTGGCTTCCGGGGCTTTTCTAACTTCCTTCTTTTAGAGGGAGGAGACTGAAAAAAGCAACAAAACAAACGAATTACAAACAAATACTGGAAGTGTGCAATACTAATGGGACGGTTTTAACACCCAGGACACAGAGTCTGCATCATACCAATGTCAGTATAGTAGAACCCTGTTTATCCGATCCTCCCTTAACTGACTCTCCACATTTACTGAACAACCAGGACTCCAGGCCAGAAGGTGGTGATCTCTCCTGTGGCCGCTAGATGGCACTGCAGCATGGCATTTTCCAATTCCCATGTTTACCCAGAGTTTTGATTATCTGAGCTGGCTCGCATGCCAATTAAACTGGCTAGAACGGGGTTCTACTGTAATACCATGTACATTCACTGTCATGGCCTGTGTATCACTTAAGCCCTGAAGAGGTTTTAAGTAGGATTTAAGAGGTGCATATGCTTTGTACTGGCCTGCTGCACAGGGGTGAATTTTACCTTAAGTTATTAGAAAGAATCAATTATGCTTTCCTTCAGCTGCCATCTCTCAGATTATTAAAAGTATTTCTCTTGGTACTACATATGAAGCCACTAACATTTTGATTCTGATCACACACAGGTGTATCACTGCATCTCTCTTGTAAAATCAGTTACCACAAACACCTGTGCAAAAACTACATACATATGAATCTAAAAAGGAGAAGCAGGCTTTGATTTAATATAGATACATAAGTGAGTGTAAAGACCTGGATATTTTCAAATGTTCATAAGGGGGTAACTTTTTGCAGCTAAATTCTTATTTAAGCACTGAAGTGGAAGTGGCCTGATTTTCAGGGAACCTGCACCTCACATTAAGCCCATCAGAAGGCCTTGCTGACTTGAGTTCTCTATAGAGAGGCTTGGCAGAATTAATTTTTTTTTTAATATAAATTTGACAGATATTGATGTTTATTTTTAAGCTTTTTTAATTTTTATCCATTTAAATTTTCAGAGGCATGGAAAATTATGGTGGGGTCAGACAATTATTAATGACAGACATTGAGACTCAAAATGTTAAAGCTTTATGACCATAGGAAAAAACAAACTTCACCAATGTGAGACTGACAATATCCTGGAATACTCTGAACAAGCTTTATGGAAACAAGTTAAACCCTACTGAATTAGGGTTAATGCCTTTGGTGTAAATTGTGTGCATTAATGTGACATTGTATGTATTTCCATGGGACGGGTAAATAGAAAAACAGTAGGGAGTAACTAGGCAAATTCACTCAGGTTGTAACATCCCCAGAGAAGCCACCTCCCTGGAAAGGTGCACATATACTACAGTTGAACACCAGAGTTACGAACTGACCAGTCAACCACGCACCTCATTTGGAATCGGAAGTACACAATAGGCGGCGGCAGACACAAAAAAAAAAACAAATCCAGTACAGTACTGTGTTAAACGTAAACTACTAAAACAACGAAGGGGAAGCAGCATTTTCTTTCCATAGTAAAGTTTCAAAGCTGTATTAAGTCAATGTTCAGTTGTAAACTTTGACAGAACCACCATAACGCTTTGTTCAGAGTTACAAACAACTTCCATTCCCGAGGTGTTCGTAACTGAGGTTCCACTGTAGCTCAAACTGGATTCTTCAAGTCCAACAGACAAAGAAAGGGTTTCTGGATAACTAGCTTGGTTTTAAATTGGCTCATGACCTTCTTCCTGATCCAGCAAATGGACAGGAACCCTGGTCCACAGAGAGCCGCAATCCTTAGGGTACGGTTGGAAGGACTGGGCCTCCTGAGGCCTCATAATACTGGCTTGTGATGAACTGGTAACCACAAGATATCCCCCTTGGGTAGGGGATTTGAAGGACTGCTCTGGTCAGAATCCATGTTAGGGTTGGGGTTAACTCTGGCAAGCTTATTAGCATGTGCATGGGTCCTTTTCTTGTTTTTAAATGTGTTTTCTCTGTAATGCTTTTTACCTTATCAAATAAGCTTGCATTGGAAGTGCTTTTTACTGTAGCAATTGCACCTGTTAACTGTCTCTAAAGAGAATGGAAGCAGGATCTTGTCAGGCAACCAGTCTCTGCTGCAGATAACAGCGTAGGCAGGGAACTGTGAAGTCTGGAAATGCCCCAGTTAGAAAGGAGAGGGATGCGTTTCTTCAACCAGGAAAGGCAACACCTGGGGAGCTGAAGGCCTGAGTGTGGGTGCCCTTGCTGGACCTGAACTGTAACAAATGTGTCAAAATATATCAAATAAATATCCTTAAACCAAACTAATATTTTTTCAAGCAGTATTTTTCTTACTTTGCCTATCCGTAAATTTTGATCATCAAAATATTTTTTCATCAGTTTGTGCGTATACAGTGGAATCACAGAATATCAGGGTTGGAAGAGACCTCAGGAGATCATCTAGTCCAACCCCCTGCTCAAAGCAGGAGCAATCCCCATTTTTTGCCCCAGATCAACTTAACAGCCTCCTCAAGGATTGAACTCACAACCCTGGGTTTAGCAGGCCAATGCTCAAGTTTATCGACATTTACTGATAAAAATCTAATTCTGCCAAGCCTATCTAAAGGTATGTTTTGGGTTTGATACAAACATCAAGCGACATGTAACGGATGGATGGGGGGAGGGGCGCCAGAACAAGGTTCTAACTGGCTATGTTGCAGGTTTGTACTGCCATACAGGAAATGCAGCTCAGACAACAATTGTACCCTATACTCTAGGTTGAAGGGGGATAGTTGTGTTGTAGAGCAGATACTTGTTAAACCCACCCCCAAATAAAGCGTAGATGACCATGAAAAACAAACCAAAAACAAAGGCACTTACAGGCACTCTGACATCATCATAGAAACTCCACGCCAGAGCCCACCTCATGGTACGGCCTTGACAGAATTCAGTGTGGGTAACTTTAGGAACCTATGTGAAGGAGAAACTTGGTCAGGCAGTCATTAACTTTCATCTCTTGTTAATGAAGTGTCATTCGTTTTACACACGTATTAGTCTAACTTCAGATATAGGTTATAAAATTAAGGTTTTGAACCAACAACGTCGAAGTGAAATTTATCACAAAGAGCTTTACCAAGAGTAAAATAGGCAATTTAAATCCACCTTTAATCCCTAAGAATTCAACGCACTTTAGGCACCATGGTATAACAGAATGCGAACAGGGTAGACTAGGGAGAGCCCAAATTCTAATTCCAGCTCTGCCTCTGACATACTGTATTGTCTTGGGCAAACCACTTTCCTCCACTTCTGCAAAATGGGAATACTGCAATATCCCTATGAGGTAGCTATGGTAGCACCCTCTTCCACCCTCTACCACACAAGGTAGGAGACCCCACCATCTCCTCGCCTGTAGGTGGCCTATAAAAGAACTCATGCTTCCCTGGTGAAGGAGAAGGAATATCCCATGTACACACATGTACCCTTGCATTTAAGGAGATCAGCAAGACAAACCCTCCAGTACTTGTTTCATGCCATGGGGCTGAGTGCTTGGGAACAGAAAGGCAGTAACTCTAGCCTGAGAGACTCAGTGAAATAACTGGGTGTAGAAAGCATGAGCATGAGCTCATGGAGGTGAATGATAAGGGTTAGTTTTCTACCAAAAGCATTAAAAACAGGGTGGAATCTGATTCAAGCTTGTGTATGAACATAGTGAATTTAAACATATTTTTAATTGTTTGTATTTAATTCTAAGTAAGAGAAAGGAAAAAACCCTAGTATTGCATACTCTTCTTCTCTCAGATAATAAGCTCTTCACAGAAGTGGTCTTATTTTTATTTGCATTCCTGTAACACCTAGAGGCCAACCAGGCCAGGCCAGAGATGCAAGTGACAGTGTCTTTCCCAAAAAGTTTACAAAGCTAAAGAGACAAAACAAACAGGTGGATGAGACGCAAGGGTGGAATGAAGGAAACAAGATGAGAGAGAATATGCACAATTTTTAACCAATGAAAAGCAGTAATCACAGTTTGTCACCTGTCCAGCCACTATCTGGTTGTACTTTCCTGCAAACATTACAGAAGAGGTGAGTTCTGAATAGATGAATTCTGATGGATTCTGACTGAGCACATTTCCCACTTCCCACATAAGCACTTATCAGAGTAGGGTTTTAGGGGCTGGCATCACCGATGGAGATAAGGTGGGTATGAACCTTACTGTAAGATAAAAGGTCAGATAGGGCAGAATTAGGTTGTGAAGGGCTTTGAGAAGTTTGAGTCTGATACAGTGGAATAGGGGAAGCCACAGGAGGAACTAAACACAGGGTGACAGTGCGTTGAGCCAACATGATCTCAGCAGCAGCAATCTGAACAGATTTCAGGGAAGTGAGGCTGCAGGCGTCAAGGCTAGAAGAAAAGGAAATTGCAGTAGTCAAGACATGAGAAGATTACAGCGTGGACAAGAGTTTTGCCAGGGTGGGCACAAAGGAGGGGTCAGATTTGGAGATGTGCAGGAAAACACATGATTTAGACCAGGGTTCTTAAACAGGGGGTCACGAGCTGTCAGCTTCCACCCCAAATATTACTTCACCTCCAGCATTTATAATAAGGTTAAATATATATTTAAAAAAAAAGTGTTTTTAAATTTATAAGGGGGGGGCGCGTCACACTCAGAGGCTTGCTGTATAAAAGGGGTCACCAATTCAAAAATTTGAGAACCGCTGGTTTAGACACAGCCTGGAAGTATAAGCCAAAGAGGGCTGAGTCAAAGACGAAGCCAAGATTACAAGCTTGAGCCACAGAGAGGATGGTCACGGAGTCCCTAGTGATACAGAAGCAGAGAGAGGGAGGGTTTGAGGGAAGACCAGGAATTCCATTTTGGTGATGTTAAGCTTCTTGTGGATGTCCAGCCATCAACTGGAGATGTAGAAAGATGGGCTGAGATTTCAATATGGAAAGAGCGCGAGAGAGATTTGCCAATCATAGAATATCAGGGTTGGAAGGGACCTAAGGAGGTCATCTAGTCCAACCCCCTGCTCAAAGCAGGACCAATCCCCAATTTTTGCCCCCGATCTCTAAATGGCCCCCTCAAGGATTGAACTCACAACCCTGGGTTTAGCAGGTCAATGCTCAAACCACTGAGCTATCCCTCCCCCCCAATATGGCATTCAAAATCGTATTTGTGCAAGAGATCCAGAGAAAAAGGTAAAAAACAAAGAGGGAGCCAAGAACAGAGCCCAGAGAGGGCAGGATTGTGAGAAGAGTAAGATCAGCAGTGTCAGAGGCAGCCAACAGGTCAAGGATGAGACAATGGAGTCTGAAATCTGACCAGGAAGAGGTCATTAGAAACTTTGGTGAGAGCCATTTCTGTGAAGCATAGAGGGTGGAAGGCATGAAATTAGACTGAAATAATGGAGTTATAGGAAAGGAATTAGATGTGACTATCTGAAGCACCTCACTTCTTCAGATCCCTTATTTTAGTGCACTGCATCTTTGCAGTCAGAAGCAGCCTTAACAGCCCATGTATTTTTAGAAAATAATTTCCAAGTCTTTTAAAGGATTTATTAGCATGTAGTACAAGTCATGTCTTCCATGATTTTCCATTCATCTCCCCTCAACACACCCATTTAAATAAATTCTACCCTGGGAGAAGATGCCACTGTGACAAGCCACCACCCCCTGCCACACACATTCTTCAGAGATATTGTCATGATATGATTATGGCATAACTAAGATGTATTTTATACAATTAGGTCGTGGGAGGTATCATTGAAAAAGTTATGATTTACTGAATATTATCCTATTTGTATGCTGTATTTTTTTTTAATCTAAAGTTAGGAATATTGACTATACATCAGTACCACAGAAGTGTTTGCACCTGGGGAACACCCACCAGACAAAATGCAATCAGTCTGGCTGGCTAGCTGGGGACAAGTCAATAGACCATTAGGCAGAACAACAGGTCTTTGAATATTCTAATCTCCCACCTTCTCGAGGAGCTTTCCAGGGATGCTACAAACAGCCTCTGACCCATGACTGCTTCAACACAGCAGGATCATGTGATCAAGTCACCTGGTACTGGACTCTGATAGAATACCAGTATTTTTCCAAAAGGGGAGGGGGGGGGAGAGAGAAGAGAACCACCCTGGAAAACAAAGCGCTCCTGACATATGTAAAACCTATTTAAGGCAGGGGAGGGAAATAATCAAGGTCATTCTTCACTGACTCTACCCCAGGATGACAACTGGAAACGTCTAAGAAATAAAAAAGGGGTGGGTGGGGAGAAGAGGACTGAACCCAGACTGGGAAGGTGTCTGGCCTGTGAAAGAAATACCTGGAATTTTAAGCTGTAAGCAAGAGCAGTTTGCCTTCAAGAATCTGTGCAATCTGCCTAAATTAACATTTAGGGTGAGAAATTACTATTTGTAAGCGGCTTCTTTAGTATCTTAAGCTTAGTTTGAGTGTTTGTTTCATTTGATAGGTAACCTGCTTTGATCTGTTTGCCAACCCTTATAATCACTTAAAAATTTATCTTTTGTAGTTCATAAACTTGTTCTTGTTTTCTCTAAAACCAGTTTGTGGAATTCATAACTGGGGGGCAAAAAGCTGTGCATATCTTCCTCCACATTGAGGGAGCAAATTTTATGAGCTTATGCTGTGGAGTTCTCAGTGCAGTGCAAGACGATACAATTTTGGGTTTACACTTCAGAGGGGGTGTGCACTTGAGTGCTGGCCAGTTCCTTAGCTGAGCTTTCCCAAGAAGAACTGATCTCAGTGTCTTTCAGCAGCTGTATGTGCCCCTACCTGTGTGTGTGCTGGAGGCTTGAGGGTTTGGCTCAGCAGGACAGTGTGAGGGAGCCCAAGCTGGCGGAAAAGGCGAGCTCAGTGATACTCGAGTTCCAAGTGGCACCCCGGGGGAACCCATCACAGCCGCCAGAAACATTTTTTGCAGGTGTGAATTCTGCTATCTACTCCTTGCTAGTGGCACTTAATGCTATACATCTCACTGTTTGGGAAAATTCTATTGCTGCCTACCTCCCGCATGCCTGTGTGTTAAGTGGTGGTGACTTCCACTGAATATATACAGCATTGCTCAGACTCTCCTGCTTCTAAGGGAACCCACTGAGACATGGCTGTGAGTGGAAGGAGTAAGACACCTGATCCTTAAAACACAAGGAGCCAAATCGATGATTTTTAGACTTATCAGAACACTAAGTAACTTACCAATGAGGACTCTTGATATCTGTACTGTCCTCATATTGAATTAATTAGAGCCAATACATTTGTAGCATAAAAATTAACTGAGGAAGAACAGCTCTTGCAAATTCTCAAAAATTCAGTGCTGAAAACATATGAGAAGGCACTACATTCTCTTAAAAGAGGTTTAATCCCTGCTTTAAGTTCAAACTCTGCTTAACCTCAACTTTGGAGTTGCTACCAGCGCCTCCATAATACAAAAGCACCTTCCAAAGAACTACAGTTCAGTAACTTGTAAGAAACCTCTTTTTAGGGGACAAAAACAGGCAACACAAATGCACAGTATCAGGAAGCAGTATATGCAACCCTAGTGTATTTGGAGACAAACTTACCCCCTGGATTCGAAGTTCCTCTTTTAATGGAGCTAAACTGCATTTCTTTCCCAGCATGCAGCTGTACCACCTGTGGACAACATTTTACATTAAGGGGTTTTAGAAACAGTTCAACTGAAAATGGCAACTAACTGCAAAGGGTTCACATCAGAGGTCTTCAAGCATCACAAGAGGGGAAATGCTCCCCAGTTAAAAATAGTGGCAAATCCACAATAGCAATATGATTTGAGCAAGTGGATAAACTAGGAGACCAAGGAAATAAATCCTTGGAAAAGAAATCCACCTGGATTTTTTCAATATTAGATTTTGGGTAAAATTTTTTAAAAGTTTCTCAGCAACTCTGTCCCATTTTCAAAAATGGGAAAGTGCTTTAGAAAATAGTACCCTTTACAATAATTTGTTTCAAACTTTCAATTTTAACTTTCCAAGGAATAGAAAGAGAAGATGACAGAAGCAAAACAACAGCTTTTGCCTGAAAAAAAATAGACCCACTCCCTGGTATCTCTGCCTATTAGAAATCTAGAAGTATTAATTCTCCCAGTTTCCAGCTCTCTAAATCCACATCTCACCAGTGGGCAAACAGAAGGATGAGAGCAGAGAGATTACCCTGCTTCTGGGAGCTCACCATCTCCTTTGGATACAGGTCTCACAGACTCTTCCAAAGGCAAAAGTCTGTGTTCTTCAGCAGGATTTCCCAAAATTCCTTTATGGGCACTTGCACAAAATAATTTAGGAGAGGTGTTGGGCCCCAATGAAATAATTTGTAAGTACATTGTTAAAACTTTGTACCCAGAGAGTTTTCAATTACTGAAATGCAATACTCTACATATTTTAAGCAGCTTCTTTGAGAGATAAAAATGCTTTAAAGTGATCATGGGTAGAAGTATGAGAGATAAATAAAACCAGTTTTCATGCAGCATTGTGAAGAATCTAATAAAACCAGAATTCAATTGAAAATAAGATTAATAGATTTTTTTTTAATAAGGCCAAAAGGCACCACTAGTAGTCTGACCACCTGCATAATAGGCCAGAGAATTTTGCTAATTAATTCTTGCATTAAGGCCAGTAACTTCTGGCAGAACTACAGCACATCTGCAAATCAAGATCGGATAGCTTTCCCCAAGACTTCAAAATGCAGAAGTATCTACCACAACCCACTGGTTCATTACCCTGTTGGGAAACATGAAATGGAAAAAACATGCACTTTTTAAGATTCAGCTTCCAGTCACTGAATCATGTTATGCCTTTGTCTCCAAGAGCTGTAATATTCTAGTTGAAAAAAGAAGCTATCAAGTTCTTCCTTTGGCCAGCAAGTCTCAGTCTCCTATGTAAAGGGCAGCTCAACATTCTGGCCATTTGGTTGAGTTGTCTCTAGCAAAGTAAGACCAGAACATAGCATTAAGTCAATTTTTCTGCCGTGAGACTCCCCAGAACAACTTATTATATTAAATAGCAGCAACAAAGTTGGATGACTTTTCCAGATTTTGGAAACACAAGGCATTAAAGATAGATGCCTTCATCTAATTAGGCCAACAGAGGTACACCTGTCCTCCAACTCCAGCTCTTTTGTACCAGAAGCCACCAGACAATGGCTGTTAAATCTTTGTTTTCCCTTACTAAAGTGATCTTTCTTGTGGCATTCATCTCTACAAGAGGGATCAGTGAGTATAATGCCTTGTCAATCAATGAATCATCTGTTTCCTGACAACATGGTACTACAACCATCTCAGCTAAAGCACGACACCTTCATATCACCTGTCCCAAGCGGCTCTCATTCTAAAAAGGAAAGTTGGCACTGCCTAGATGGCTGTAGCACCGTTAAAATTGCTCCTGGATAGGTCAAAGTCTCTCAAGAACTTGAACGTTTTCTTAATTTCTTTTGATGACAAGAACTTTTTTTTTTGGAAGTCTTTAGACCTAGCTCCTATTGGTCTGAGCTACTTTTGAATCTTAAGAGAAGTGTTATCAGCCTTCCAATAAGAGTACATTCTACAAGACCTACTCCCACTTCTTGGACAGTAAAAAGTGAGCATCTTGTGAAGAGGTCTGCAAAAATGCAAACTGGGCAACTCTTCATTCTTTTTCGAAGTACTACAAAATGAGTATGTTTTAATATAGCCAAACAAGCAATAAAGACTGTGGAGCATACTTTCAGGACTGTATCCTACAAAGCAGGCATTCTAGAAAAAGGTAGTTAGCTGCCTGAACATGAGCTCCCAGTGCATTATTCTGGCTATAAGAGCTAATTCGATCCCCAGGTATATAAATGGGAATATCAGACTGGAGAAGGAAGGCAATATTACCTCTGTATATGGCACTGGTGAAGTCATTAGAATACTATGCCCAGTTCTGCTGTCCACACTTGAAAAGGAAGTAAAAAATATTGGAGAGTTCAGAGAAGAACTGCAAGAATTTATGGTCTGGAAAAATGCCTTACTCTGAGAAACTAAAGGACCTCCATCTATTTAGCTTGTTAAAGAGAAGGTCTAGCAGTGACTATCATTTGCCGACACAAAGAGGAGATTTGATACTAAAGGACTTTTTAACATAGAAGACAAAGGTGTGACATGATCCAATGGCTGGAAGTTTAAAATCAGCATTATTCAAACTGGAAAAAAAACAGATGCAAGTTTTTAATTGTGAGGGTGCTAAATCATTGGACAGACTACCACAAGATGTGAAATCTTCCTTCCCATGGTGTCCTGAAATCAAGACGGGTCTCTTTTTAAAAGACATTCTACTTCAACTGCAAGTTGCAGGACTAGATGCAAGAATCACTGAGTGAACTTCCTTGGCCTATGTTATGTACGAAATCATACCAGATGGTCATAATAGTCCCTTCTGCCCTTAAAAAAATCTATGAATCTGAAGGGGAGAACAGCTGTCCTCTCCTCAAATTTTATGTATTAACTCTGTTCCTTGGACATGAGATAGATTACAAATGTGTATCAAATGAGCTAGTGGACTTCCTTGACCTATGGTTATTAAAAAAAAAAAAGATGATTTTGTCACATAAATTGGATTTTCATCCAAAACAAGAAGGCCCTCAGTTAAAGTCCCTTCCGTGTGATTCCCACAGCAGGGTGCAGGGAGGAGGGAAGTTTCCTTAACAACCCCAGCCCTTACCGCAATCTTTTTTTAAGCTGCAGACTATCATGGATAATTCTTTTGACAAATTCTAGTTCTCCCCCTTCAGCCATGATCTCTGTGATGCCCCCAGTGTTCACAGAGCTGGGAGGGGGCCGTCGAGGATTTCGAGAATTTACTCCCTGGACAGGAAAGAAAGTGTTTGAAGTTTAAACCATTAATGAACAGTATAATTCCTTAAACCCTGCTGTCTCCCTCACACTCTGCCATGTAGTAACACTATCAACACTGCACTCCATCCCTATATGGGGGAAATCCTAACATATTTTTAAACTTAACAATGTAACGGTTATTACTCCCTGTCTGTATCCATCTATTGTATCTGATTTTATACTTAGATTATAAGCTCTTTGGGGCTGAAATCATCTTTTTGTTCTGTGTTTGTAGGGAACTCAGCACAATGGAGTCTCGGTCCTCAACTTGAGCTCCTAGGTGGTACGGTAATCGAGCAAAATCTATATAGTCACAGCTACAGCAAAGAGTTAGCAATATATCGATGCTATACAAGAGTAACATTAAACATCTGGTTCCAAAGCACCGTAGGACATGGTCATGTCAGAAAGTTACAACCCAATGTTTAAATGTAAAATTATTTAGCTAACACCACTTCTTCCCCAGCTTTTAGAAATACAGAAGTTGTCACTATAGAGATCAAGATTCTAAGTTTCTTACTGAGTCTAGAGTCAGGGCTTGTCTATACTGGCATGCTAAATAGGTACCACTGCGACTGATGCAGCGGCGTCAATTTAGTGGGTCTGGAGAAGACACAGTAAGCAGATGGGAGAGTGCTCCCGCTGACTTTAGTACTCCACTTCCCTGAGAGGCAGAACGTAAGTTGGGGAGAGACGCTCTCCCGCCAATATAACATGGTGTAGACACCACGTTAGGTCAAGGTAAGCTACATCGCTCAGGGGGGTGATTTCTTCACTCCCCTGAGCAACGTAACTTGTATCAACTTAAGTGACAGTGCAGACCAGGCCTCAGACTGGTACCGCAATAGCGAAAATGAGTGGTATGACATCGACATACTAGCACAGGGGTGGGCAAACTTTTTGGCCAGAGGGCCACATCTGAGTATAGAAATTGTATGGCAGTCCATGAATGCTGACGAAATTGGGGGTTGGGTGCGGGAAGGGATGAGGGCTCTGGATGTGGGTGCGGGCTCTGGGGTAGGGTCAAAAATTAGGAGTTCAGGGCGAGGGAGGGGGCTCCAGGCTGGGGTGCAGGAGGGTGCTCTGGGCTGTGACCAAGGGGTTTGGAGGACAGGAGGGGGATCAGGGCTGGGGCAGGGGCACAGGAGGGTGGCAGGGGTGCAGACTCCGGGCGGTGCTTACCTCAAGCAGCTTCCGGAAGCAGCAGCAGCAGCAGGAGGTCCCCTCTCCGGCTCCTATACAGAGGAGAGGCCAGGCAACTCTGTGCACCGCCCCATCCGTAGGTGCCTCCCCTGCAGCTACTGTTGGCCACAGTTCCAGGCCAATGGGAGCTGTGAGGTTGGGGTGGGGGTGGTGTGTGGAGCCCCGGTTACTCCTATGCATAGGCACTAGAAGGGGGACATGCCGCTGCTTCTGGGAGCCACGGCACGTGCAGAACGGGGCAAGCCCCCGGCCCTGCTCCCCGGCTGGAGTACTTGAGCAGGGCAAGCCCCGGACCCAGCTCAAGGGCCGGATTAAAATGTCTGAAGGGCTGGATGCGACCCCCGGGCCGTAGTTTGCCCACCCCTGTACTAGCGTCACTGCGGCCCACCAGCTCCTTTGTTCTACCATTACGGGAGGCACACTAGCACCAGGTCCATGGTGACTGCCTACTCTGTGCTAAATCTATTGGAGAGAGACCATCTGAATACCACTAATGGAAGAACGCCACAGGTCAATTCCTACTTCAGAATTAAAAAAACAAAACTCATTTAAGTTAATCTTTTACAAATTGCTGACTTGGGTGGGTTTTTCAATGTTGCTTTTTTAAAAAATAATCAAAAATTATACAAATATACATATATGAAATGACAGCTTATAAAACTCAGAGACATGAGGTTTTTCCACAGTGAGCCTTCAAACACTTTAATCTCTTGAGGTATCATTACCCTCCCACCTGTTAAGAAGGGCAAAAGTACGTACAACAGTCAGTCAATCTAATCAACATACTGTACCTTGGCTTCCAACTGGTTGGCAAAAAAGGGAGGGTTGCACATGCAAAAATCATAAATGATCTCAGATTCCTCTTTTAGTGCATCCATTAGAAGGGTCTTCTGTGGCACTTTAACCACTAGCAGAAAAAGGAGGATATTTATTGATAAGGAATTAAAATTAACTCTAGTGTTACATAAGTATTTTTAACACTTCCTTTAGAATATAATTAACATATTATACAACCAATTTATCAACATACTACACTGCAAACCAACTTTAGGTTCATCTAACAAAAGAAAACGCACATAAACAGCTTTTCTTATAACCAATATCATAGAATTAGAAGCGTTATTTTCAGAGCAATAGCAGGTGCTCCATAGTTACAGCTGAAATTGAATTTTCATTATAAATCTTATTTTGGCCCCTCAGAAAGCAATGGAGCTGCAGCTAGCGAGAGATGTTAAGAGTAACAAGAAGGGTTTCTTCAGGTATATTGGCAACAAGAAGAAAGCCAAGGAAAGTGTGGGTCCCTTACTGAATGAGGGAGGCAACCTAGTGACAGAGGATGTGGAAAAAGCTAATGTACTCGATGCTTTTTTTGCCTCTGTCTTCACTAACAAGGTCAGCTCCCAGACTGCTGCGCTGGGCATCACAACATGGGGAGTAGATGGCCAGCCCTCTGTGGAGATAGAGGTGGTTAGGGACTATTTAGAAAAGCTGGACGTGCACAAGTCCATGGGGCCGGACTAGTTGCATCAGAGAGTGCTGAAGGAATTGGCGGCTGTGATTGCAGAGCCATTGGCCATTATCTTTGAAAACTCGTGGCGAACGGGGGAAGTCCCGGATGACTGGAAAAAGCCTAATGTAGTGCCAATCTTTAAAAAAGGGAAGAAGGAGGATCCTGGGAACTACAGGCCAGTCAGCCTTACCTCAGTCCCTGGAAAAATCATGGAGCAGGTCCTCAAAGAATCGATCCTGAAGCACTTACATGAGAGGAAAGTGATCAGGAACAGTCAGCATGGATTCACCAAGGGAAGGTCATGCCTGACTAATCTAAATCGCCTTCTATGATGAGAGGTTTCAGAGTAACAGCCGTGTTAGTCTGTATTCGCAAAAAGAAAAAGGAGTACTTGTGGCACCTTAGAGACTAACCAATTTATTTGAGCATGAGCTTTCGTGAGCTACAGCTCACTTCATCGGATGTATACCGTGGAAACTGCAGCAGACTATATACACACAGAGAATATGAAACAATACCTCCTCCCACCCCACTGTCCTGCTGGTAATAGCTTATCTAAAGTGATCATCAAGTTGGGCCATTTCCAGCACAAATCCAGGTTCTCACCCCCTCAACCACCTCCCAAAAACCACACACACAAATTCACTATTGTGTGTGGTTTTTGGGAGGGGGGTGAGAGAACCTGGATTTGTGCAGGAAATGGCCCAACTTGATTATCATGCACATTGTGTAGAGAGTTGTCACTTTGGATGGGCTATCACCAGCAGGAGAGTGAATTTGTGTGGGGGGGTGGAGGGTGAGAAAACCTGGATTTGTGCTGGAAATGGCCCAACTTGATGATCACTTTAGATAAGCTATTACCAGCAGGACAGTGGGGTGGGAGGAGGTATTGTTTCATATTCTCTGTGTGTATATAAAGTCTGCTGCAGTTTCCACGGTATGCATCCGATGAAGTGAGCTGTAGCTCACGAAAGCTCATGCTCAAATAAACTGGTTAGTCTCTAAGGTGCCACAAGTACTCCTTTTCTTTCTATGATGAGATTACTGGTTCTGTGGATGAAGGGAAAGCAGTGGATGTATTGTTTCTTGACTTTAGCGAAGCTTTTGACACGGTCTCCCACAGTATTCTTGTCAGCAAGTTAAAGAAGTATGGGCTGGATGAATGCACTATAAGGTGGGTAGAAAATTGGCTAGATTGTCAGGCTCAACGGGTAGTGATCAATGGCTCCATGTCTAGTTGGCAGCCGGCGTCAAGTGGAGTGCCCCAGGGGTCGGTCCTGGGGCCGGTTTTGTTCAATATCTTCATAAATGATCTGGAGGATGGTGTGGATTGCACCCTCAGCAAATTTGCGGATGATACTAAACTAGAAGGAGTGGTAGATACGCTGGAGGGCAGGGATAGGATACAGAGGGACCTAGACAAATTGGAGGATTGGGCCAAAAGAAATCTGATGAGGTTCAATAAGGATAAGTGCAGCGTCCTGCACTTAGGATGGAAGAACCCAATGCATAGCTACAGACTAGGGACCGAACGGCTAGGCAGCAGTTCTGTGGAAAAGGACCTGGGGTGACAGTGGACGAGAAGCTGGATATGAGTCAGCAGCATGCCCTTGTTGCCAAGAAGGCCAATGGCATTTTGGGATGTATAAGTAGGGGCATAGCGAGCAGATCGAGGGACGTGATCGTTCCCCTCTATTCGACATTGGTGAGGCCTCATCTGGAGTACTGTGTCCAGTTTTGGGCCCCACACTACAAGAAGGATGTGGATAAATTGGAGAGAGTCCAGCGAAGGGCAACAAAAATGATTAGGGGTCTGGAACACATGACTTATGAGGAGAGGCTGAGGGAACTGGGATTGTTTAATCTGCAGAAGAGAAGAATGAGGGGAGATTTGATAGCTGCTTTCAACTACCTGAGAGTTAGTTCCGGAGAGGATGGTTCCAGACTATTCTCAGTGGTAGAAGAGGACAGAACAAGGAGTAATGGTCTCAAGTTGCAGTGAGGGAGGTTTAGGATATTGATATTAGGAAAAACTTTTTCACTAGGAGGGTGGAGAAACACTGGAATGCGTTACCTAGGGAGGTGGTAGAATCTCCTTCCTTAGAAGTTTTTAAGGTCAGGCTTGACAAAGCCCTGGCTGGGATGATTTAATTGGGGAATGGTCCTGCTTTGAGCAGGGGGTTGGACTAGATGACCTCCTGAGGTCCCTTCCAACCCTGATATTCTATGTCTCAAAACTGATAGTCTAGGTCTGAAGCAGAGAGAGTTTTTCTAATAAATTTGAAGTCAACTATATGTGGAGTTCCAGAATTATTACACCCTAAAAATAGATCTTCACAGTTGAAGTTTTAATTTTCTTCCATTTTATTTTTAATAACGGGAAGAAGGGATAGAGAGAACTTAGTTTACCAGATTCTTCCAGATCTTAGACCCATACAAAAAGGGAAATCCATATACAAAAAGGAGGGGGCATCTGAAGGAGTGCAGGGCAGAGGCTGTACAAATTGATTTGGGGACAGCATTCCACACGTATGGGGCAGCATGAATTCTGTCATGTTCATATCAAATGTTACCTATCAGTGTTTTGTGCATGCATCTGCAACCTTAACTTCACTTCAAAGATTTCTGTATGAGATTATCATAAATATTCAGAAATCTGATTAGTCATATGCATCAAAAATCTAGAACTGTCCAGGCTGGTTTATAAGAGTGAATTGGGTTTTTTGTTAAGTTTTTGGACTAATTGTGGCTGTCTGATTTCAATGGGGATGGTCTAGCAACATGTGGTTACTCTTTGCTACACCAAAATCAGGGTAGCATATATTTGCAGGACTGTAAATCCTCATTAGCCACTGAACAAGGCAAAGATACATCATTATATCTGGTTTAAAACAGGAGAAGTGGAAACATCACAAGGGAACGAAAGCTAATGAATGATTATTATATGGTACCTTTTATAAGATCAGATAAATTATTCTGTTCCACATTTTTCTTTGCATAATTGAAGCACATATCATCCACTTCTGTTGCTAGGAAATACCAGCCATTCAAAGTAGCTCCAAGTAATGGATAGATACAAGATGCCCCTGTACCTGCAGCAAATAAAAAAAAGCCTAGATTAGCAAAAAAAAGTAAAGCGTCAGATTTAATTTAATAAATAATCACACAGTGTATGGTGTGCATTATTCTATTGTTACTCACAGCAATAAATTTCAATATTAAAAACTAATCAACATTTTACCCAACAACAAGTAGATACCCCTGTATTTTCTAATTAAAAAAACAGAACATTTTCAAAACATCAATTTATTTTGCAAAACATTTCACTTATACCAGGACTAACGTGGTAAATCAGAGACTGAATATTTTCCTTCAGCAGGTTTTTTGTTTGTTTTAAAACAGGAGTGAGTAACTAATTCAGACACTAGTGACCAAGTATATTTCTACTTATTCAGAAGACTTAGAGAAATTACAAAAATATTTATGTTCTGCATTTCTTCAATCTACACTGATTACTTCGCTTTAGTGACTGTATGACTGCACCAATTATGAGAAGAGGAACTGTTTTTCCTTCAGACTTGGTTATTTCTTAATGTTTAAAGTTTTAACTAAAAGTTGATTCCCAAGATAAACTACACAAAGAATAAAAGCCAGATACATAGTTTCTGATAGGGAAGAGAAATACGTTACACAGCACATTATGGTGACCAAAGTGACTCATCACTGTACAAGCGATGGAAACCCTACATTACTTATTACGAAGAATTACTGAAAACATGCAGAGACTAGTTTGTGGCAAAAGACTTTGACTGTGCCCTCAAACCATTGCTTAAGAGTGACCAAAACACAAGATACAAGAAAAAATGACTCTTACAGCTACCAGATTCTCATAAAGAACTGTAATTGGTAGATGTATTAAGAGAATGACACCAGAATGAGAGAGAGAGATTATACTTTTTCATCTGCTAGTAAAGTCCTACTCCAATATAGATTTTTTTTAGAAACACACAACAGTAACGTTGGAGATGCCATATTTTTTAATCACAACCTTATCTGAACAATTATCAGTAGTTTTGGGTTTCTGACATAAACAAAGCATTGAATGTTTTACAACAAGATAAAACATTTATATAGGATTATTTCCAAAACAACAACACAGGGAAAGTAACTGCAACTACTCTGGAAAGCGGGTAAGATAATACTGCAAGGTAAGTACCTCAAGAGAAGCAGCGCGGGCCAAGGGATGTGCTGGCCACCCTTCTCGCAGCCCCCATTGGCCTGGAGCGGCGAACCATGGCCAGTGGGAGACACAATCAGCCGAACTTGCAGATGCAGCAGGTAAACAACTGGTCCGACCTCCAGGGGCTTTCCCTGAACAAGCGGTGGGCCAGCTTTGAGAACCACTGGTCTAGAAGATACCATCAGAGATGCTTAGTTTTGCAGTTCTCAAACTGTGGATTTATGTCTCCAGAGAGGACATGCTTATTAACAGCAAAAATGTTTTAAAATAAATATATAGAGATGAGAAATGACAGACCTCAACCCTGTTGTCACTCTGCAAATTTGTGTATACAGAGTCAATCCCTTACCTCTCTCTAAAAGTGCAAAGTTTCAAAAAGTTCAATGATGGTTGAGGGCGAAATAGATCTGGACAAGGAGAAAAAGTCTGGAGATAAATGTGAGAAGGGAGGGACAGGCAGTAGAAACAAAAGTGAAACCGTTTGAGCAGCATATTCCAGAAGTCTTGAGGTCTTTCTGAGTGTAGCCTTCATTGATTTGAGATCTACCATGCCATTCTCTCACTAGAAGGGAAAACCTATAATGGCAGCAGGCCATAAAAGAGACCCAGTTTCGGAATATTTTAATGTACTTCCTCTACCTGTGGGTAAGACAGGCACGCATCCAAAATGCAAACAGTGCAACAAAGAAATGCAAGGCCTGGTTGCCAGAATGAATCAACACCATGAGAAGTGCTCCTTCACAGGAGGAAGCAAAGTGGAAGATGATGAAAGGAACATTTCTGAACATGCAGGATCTTCAGGTTGGTAAACTTTTTTTATTTCATACTTCTCTCTTAAGGACTGCCTGTCTTCCTTCCAGACTATTCTTGAATTCTCATGTTTGAGCAAAAAAATAGTTGTTACTTTATGGTTCTATCATTTTAGATGCAGTTGTGATAAAAAATAAATAGCTGAAATAGGCAGATCTTCCTTTTACAATTTCACCTTTAAAATAGTACTGAGTGTCAGTGAATGCAATGAGTAATACTAAATGAGCAGTATGGTATTAAATAACTGCATTGACTTATTTTGTTTAGGAGAATCCATCCTCAACATACAGGATTCTGAAGACTATCCACCTTCAAGATCACCCTCATTTTCTATAGTTTCAGAGTTATCTGCCAATGATAGTATTTCAGTCACATCATGTATGTCACATGACCACAGTATAGCACCTGTATCAAAAAGAAAAAAAACCTCCATCATCCAGAAACAACCATAGATCAGTTTGTGATAAGAACCAGCAGATTACAAAAAGAGGCAATTGATGAAAAAATTGCCCCGTTTGTTTATGCAACATACTCTCCTTTCTGTATGATTGAGAACCCACACTTCATTAACACGGTTCAGTCATGAAGGCTAGGATACAGTCCACCCTATAGAGCAGATGTCACAGGCAAATTGCTGGATAAAGTGAATGAAAGAGAAATTGAGCAGTGTGCAAAAGGTCTAGAGGGTAAAATTGTTAACCTGAGTCTTGATGGGTGAAGCAATGTTCACAATGATCCTGCCGTATGTGCTTGTGTGACAACAGAAGGGAATGTCTTCCCTACAGAAACAATTGATACATCAGGAAACGCACACGCAGTAGAATATTTACAAGTAGCAGCAAAAAGCTAGAACTGTGGAAAAAAATTCAAATGTCTAGTACACAGTTTGGTCACAGACAATACTACAAATGTACCCAAGATGAGAAGAAGTTATTTAGAAGAGAGTCCCAAGCTAATAACATGCAGTTGCTCATTTGATGCATCTCCTAGCCAAAGACTTCAGTGTTCCACAAATAAAGGCTAATGTTCTTGAAATTGCAAAATGCTTCTGTAACAACCACTTTGCAGCAGCTATTCTGAAAAGTGTGGGAAGAACCAAGCTAACGCTCCCACAAGACACGGGACGGAACTCAGTAGTGGACTGTTTTGAGCAATATATCAAGAACTGGCCTAAATCTGATGACGATAGTTTGTGAATAAAATCATGAAAAAACAGATGGCACTGTCACAGCCAAAGTTCTCAACACTGGGCTTAAGAGAAATGTTGAACACATGCTGAGTACCCTGAAGCCTATTTCTGTAGCCTTGAACAAAATGCAGGGACATAGCTGTTTTATTGCTGATGCTGTTGAAATTTGGAAGGAACTGAGTGAGATCTTAAAAAAGAGAAATATGGAATGACAGAGTTACATTACAAGCATTAAAAAAACAAATGGGACAAGCACTATCTGTGACGTTATTGACATGAACTGTGACCCTATAGATCATTGTTGCACCCAAGGTCCTATAGTTGCACCAAATCTTGTACAAAGGTGGTCAAGTAAGGTGTCTATGAAAAGGTTGTAATTTGCTGGTTATGATTATGCTGTGTGTATCATTTTTGTATCTGAAGTTATGATATTGGCTATGTACTTGTATCTCAATGTGTTTGATTCTGAAGTAGCATCAGTGAAGCATTTAGTCAGCTTCTTGAGAAAGGACTATTCTGAGGAAGTGCCCAATCAAGAAACAACTTAACTGACAATGGACCTTGGGAGACTCCAATCCACATGTGAGGAGCCTTCCTGGGAATGTTCAAGGTAGCATGTGAGTGATGGCTGCTCTATCTGTAAAGAAATGAGTCATGCATTGACATGTGACTTGCCCATGTGACTCCAAACTCCATCTTGCTGCTGTGATTTTCGACAGTAAGAACAAAGGGGTGTCCTTCTAGATGGCAGAGGATACAAAAGGCCCCGGAATCCTCTCCATTTTGTCTTCAATCCTGCTTCTGACCACTGGAGGAACTTTGCTAAAAACTGAAGCTCTGAACAAAGGACTGAATGACCCATCCAAATCTGTAGATGTACTCCAGAGACTTGATTTGAGCCTCCAGTTTATTCCACCACTGCTATAAGCCTGAACCAAGAACTTTGCAAAGGTTATATGTACTTGAATCCATTTAACCAATTTTAACTCTCATCTATATTTCTTTCTATGAATAAACCTTTAGATTTTAGATTCTAAAGGACTGGCAACAGCGTGATTTGTGGGGAAGATCTGACTTGTATATTGACCTGGGTCTGGGGCTTGGTCCTTTGGGATCGGAAGAACCTTTTTTCTTTTACTAGGGTATTGGTTTTCATAACCATTCATCCCCATAATGAATGGCATTGGTGGGATACTGGGAGTATCTGAGGGAACTGCTCGTATGACTTCCGGTTAGCCAGTGGGGTAAAACCGAAGTCCTCTCTGTTTGGCTGGTTTGGTGTGCCTTAGTAGTGAAGGACCCCCAGCCTTGGGCTGTGACAGCCCTGCTCTAAGCAATTTGTCCTGAATGGATACTCTCAGTAGTGTCCCACCAGAGACTGCTTTGTTACGCTATCTCCAGCTCATTTTCTTGCAAATATGTTGTGAAGAATAAGTATTAAAGTTATAACAACCAACAAGAATGCACTTGTATATAGAAATCCATGATTAAATAGAGTCTTCCTGACTAGTAATTTAAATCAGTTTGATTTAAACCAAATCAATGCTGACAAATACAAAATAAAGTCAATAAATTGTGGAAAAAGAAACATTAATTTAGACAAGACAACACAGTAACTAGTAAATGCCAGGAGAGCATTGAATTCACTGTTAAGAGAAAGTGAAGTGGATACTGAAATTACTAAATAGAAACCTTGAGAAAAGCATGAATTTTAGCCTTCTTTCAAAGATGAAATGCTAAGAGACAAGATATGAATCAAATAATGTTGGACAGATCCAGAGACCCCATATACTTTTCTCAATTTGGTAATGTGCTTCCACCAGCGCAGGACTACTTTCAAAAAAAAGAATTCTTCCAAAGTATAAAGGAAAGATTTAACTAATAACAAAACCAAGAAGGAGTACAGATGCTAAACTATAACAAAATGTACCTGTCCAGACAGATTTTAAAATATTTGTATAGAACCTTTAAAAACAATAACAAGAAAATCTTTAACTGATTGGATTAAGCAGTAGATAAATCAGAGACCAAAAAGGTTTTACTGCTGGAAGACATCTGACAAATAATTTAGGGAAAGATTTTTTGTACGTTTGATCTCTGTAGATATAGAAAGTCTGAAGAGATATCAATATGCGATTTTACTAGTATTTTCCTTGACTTCTCTTTAAATCCCCTTTGTAATTTAGCACCAAAAAGGGCTCTGAATTGAAAAGTCATTTGACATTAAAGAAAGCAAATGAGACCCCCGTGAGAGGGGAGGGCTCCTGCCTCATACTGAGAAAGGGAGACAATCAATGAGTTATCTCAAGTGCCTATACACAAATGCAAGAAGCCTGGGAAACAAGCAGGGAGAACTGGAAGTCCTGGCACAGTCAAGGAATTATGATGTGATTGGAATAACAGAGACTTGGTGGGATAACTCACATGACTAGAGTACTGTCATGGATGGATATAAACTGTTCAGGAAGGACAAGCCAGGCAGAAAAGGTGGGGGAGTTGCATTGTATGTAAAGGAGCAGTATGACTGCTCAGAGCTTCAGTATGAAACTGCAGAAAAACCTGAGAGTCTCTGGATTAAGTTTAGAAGCATGAGCAAAAAGGGTGATGTCATGGTGGGAGTCTGCTATAGACCTCCAGACCAGGGGGGATGAGGCTTTCTTCCGGCAACCAATGGAAGTTACTAGATCGCAGGCCCTGGTTCTCATGGGAGACTTCAATCACCCTGTTATCTGCTGGGAGAGCAATACAGTGGTGCACAGACAATCCAGGAAGTTTCTGGAAAGTGTAGGGGGACAATTTCCTGGTGCAAGTGCTGGAGGAACTAACTAGGGGCGGAGCTCTTCTTGACCTGCTGCTCACAAACCAGGAAGAATTAGTAGGGGAAGCAAAAGTGGATGGAAACCTAAGAGGCAGTGACCATGAGATAGTCGAGTTCAGGATCCTGACACAGGGAAGAAAGGAGAGCAACAAAATATGGACCCTGGACTTCAGAAAAGCAGACTTTGACTCTCTCAGGGAACTGATGGGCAGGATCCCCTGGGAGAACAACATGAGGTGGAAAGGAGTCCAGGAGAGCTGGCTGTATTTTAAAGAATCCTTATTGAGGTTACAGGGACAAACCATCCCGATGTGTAGAAAGAATAGTAAATATGGCAGGCGACTAGCTTGGCTTAACAGTGAAATCCTTGCTAATCTTGAACACGAAAAAGAAGCTTACAAGAAGTGGAAGATTGGACAAATGACCAGGGATGAGTATAAAAATATTGCTCGGGCATGCAGGAGTGAAATCAGAAAGCCAAATCACACCTGGAGTTGCAGCTAGCAAGAGATGTTAAGAGTAACAAGAAGGGTTTCTGCAGGTATGTTAGCAACAAGAAGAAAGTCAAGGAAAGTGTGGGCCCCTTACTGAATGAGGGAGGCAACCTAGTGACAGAGGATGTGGAAAAAGCTAATGCACTCAATGCTTTTTTTGCTTCTGTCTTCATGAACAAGGTCAGCTCCCAGACTACTGCACTGGGCAGCACAGCATGGGGAGGAGGTGGCCAGCCCTCTCTGGAGAAAGAAGTGGTTCGGGACTATTTAGAAAAGCTGGACGAGCACAAGTCCATGGGGCCAGATGCGCTGCATCCGAGAGTGCTCAAGGAGTTGGCGGATATGATTGCAGAGCCATTGGCCATTCTCTTTGAAAACTCATGGCAATCGGGGGAAGTCCCGGACGACTGGAAAAAGGCTAATGTAGTGCCCATCTTTAAATAAGGGAAGGAGGAGGATTCTGGGAACTACAGGCCAGTCAGCCTCACCTCAGTGCCTGGAAAAATCATGGAGCAGGTCCTCAAGGAATCAATTCTGAAGCACTTACATGAGAGGAAAGTGATCAGGAACAGTCAGCATGGATTCACCAAGGGCAAGTCATGCCTGACTAATCTAATTGCCTTCTATGAAGGGATAACTGGCTCTATGGATGAGGGGAAAGCAGTGGACGTGTTGTTCCTGGACTTTAGCAAAGCTTTTGACACAGTCTCCAACAGTATTCTTGCCAGCAAGTTAAAGAAGTATGAGCTAGATGGACGATAAGGTGGACAGAAAGTTGGCTAGATTGTCGGGCTCAATGGGTAGTGATCAATGGCTCCATGTCTAGTTGGCAGCCAGTATCAAGTGGAATGCCCCAAGGGTCGGTCCTCGGGCCGGTTTTGTTCAATATCTTCATAAATGATCTGGAGAATGGTGTGGATTGCACTCTCAGCAAGTTTGCAGATGACACTAAACTGGGAGGATAGGTAGATATGCTAGAGGGTAGGGATAGGATACAGAGGGACCTAGACAAATTAGAGGATTGGGCCAAAAGAAATCTGATGAGGTTCAACAAGGACAAGTGCAGAGTCCTGCACTTAGGATCGAAGAATCCAATGCACAACTACAGACTAGGGACCGAATGGCTTGGCAGCAGTTCTGCAGAAAAGGACCGAGGGGTTACAGTGGACAAGAAGCTGGATATGAGTCAACAGTGTGCCGTTGTTTTGGGATGTTTAAGTACAGGCATTGCCAGCAGATAAAGGGACATGATTGTTCCCCTCTATTTGACATTGGTGAGGCCTCATCTGGAGTACTGTGTCCAGTTTTGGGCCCCACAAGGATGTGGAGAAATTGGAGAGAGTCCAGCGGAGGGCAACAAAAATGATTAGCGGACTGGAAAACATGACTTAGGAGGAGAGGCTGAGGGAACTGGGATTGTTTAGTCTGCGGAAGAGAAGAATGAGGGGGGATTTGATAGCTGCTTTCAACTATCTGAAAGGGGGTTCCAAAGAGGATGGATCTTGACTGTTTTCAGTGGTAGAAGATGACAGAACAAGGAGTAATGGTCTCAAGTTGCAGTGGGGGAGGTTTAGGCTGGATATTAGGAAAAACTTTTTCACGAGGAGGGTGGTAGAACACTGGAATGCATTACCTAGGGACGTGGTGGAATCTCCTTCCTCAGAAGTTAAGGTCAGGCTTGATGAAGCCCTGGCTGGGATGATTTAATTGGGGATTGGTCCTGCTTTGAGCAGGGGGTTGGACTAGATGACCTCCTGAGGTCCCTTCCAACCCTTGTATTCTATGACTCCATGACCCAGCTACCTAAAAAAATACAAGCAGAAGTGAGAATCTGGATTCAAAAAGAGTAGATTGATCAAAAAGCAACACTAAAATTTGTTACTGTGCAACATGTAAGGAATCTGATTCACGTGTGCAAAAGCACAATCAATAATAAGAGTAAAGAATAACGTACCACCCTGCACACCTCAACTCAAAGCTAGGAAGCACTGCAATCTAATGTTAAATTACTTGAATTAAAAGTTTTCATTTGATTACACTCACAAACTCAAGAGCAGATCTTTTTCCAATTTATTAACCAACAGCACAATTCAATATAATGAATAATTTAAGTTCAGGAGAGTTCAAGGATAGGAAAGGTGGAAAGTAAAAAGGTGTTGCATGTCAGAACTGAGCTGCATTTATTCACAAGTCTGTGGGAAGAAGCTTAGTCCATAAAGGAGCCAACCCCAATAAGGCTAGAGATTGGACAGCCAGTCTCTCATAAGCACAAATACTTTTGTTGTTTGGAACATGTAATTTTTATCCCCCCATATCAATGGATATAAAGCAAGATCTCTTAGTTAATGTCATTTCCAAACTCTTAAACTGAAGAACCAGACAAACCTGGTCAAACAGAAAGTTGTCTAATCCCCAATATATGATACATACCTATGTCAATTCCCCTTCTAAGAGCTTGTTTATCACCATCTTGATGGCCAATTAAATCTTCCACCCAATGGATATAGTTAAGCCTCAAGGGAACAGTAGGAATAAGCCTCTCTAATGGAATATCAATTGTAAGTCCAAAGTCTTCTTTCAAAAGGGTGCACGTCAGAGCTCTCACAGCTTCTGGATCCTTGAAATTTAGGCTGCAAGGCATAAAATGCAATTAACAGAAAAAAATCCTTGCATTATAGTTGGCACCAAGCACCAATATTTAGTTTTATGCATTACAGTAACAAGTGTCTTGTCAGCATTAATTAAAAGTATCATGAGGATAAAATCATAAACCACATATTCAAAACAAGAAATATCTCCTTAAATGGGATGGTTTTGAAGAAAACTTGTTTCTACACATAAAAACAAAATCCATCAAAAATAATTCAATTCCAGTAACAAAACTCAAGCGGACCACAGAGACTGTTTAGGCAGTATTCCTTAGCATCTGAGAAGGAAAAAGCCTTAAGTGCTGGTTCTGGGACAAACCCAACCCTCAAAACACACATCCTTTTCTGTACTAACTATTATATTATGAGGGAATTTATTTCTTCAGTTTGTATTTTGAAAAGTTAAACATCTACATAAGGCAAACACTCAAAATTGGGACATGCCAGTAAAACTGTAGCTCTGTCCCTCGTGTAGGGGTATTCTGATTAAGTCTAATCACATACTGTTTTCCCCACAGCATCCCCGGCTCATCCAGGGCTACTAAGTGTGGACGGTGTTCCGGGGATGACCGGTGGTTGGGTAGCAAGGGAGGCTAAGCCCATGTCTACACTTCAGAGCCACAGCTGCAGCAGAATGCCCTTATCGGGTCAGCAACCCCATCTGTCAGAGCTACAGCGACCTACACGCTCGCCTGTGGCTGGGGAAGAGGGGGGCGGGGGAGGGGGTGTTTCCCAGCGAGGGAAGGGTTGTTGCCAGGACAGCGACGCTGGAGGCGCGGGTTGGAGGGTGCGGGGGCGCCCCCGGCACGGGGACACCGGCCCACAGGCCGCCGGCGCACGGCGATGGCGGGAGAGGGAACGGGGCTCCCCGGGGCTGCCCCATGTGTCCGCGCTGACGCTCAGCTGCCGCCGCGGGGCCCTGGGCAACGGCGGCGGAAAATCCCAGCCCCCAGCGGGCCGCGGCCGCCGAGCCCCGTCAGACCTCCCCGCGCCCCCGGGGACCCACCTAGCCCGGCCGGAGAGGCTGGTCTGCACGTGCTGCCGGAAGGCCGGGTAGCGGGACGCCAGGTAGGCGAAGTCCGGCGGTTTGTCCCGGTAACGGTTTCTCGCGTGCATAGACTTATTCAGCGCCATGGCGGGAGGGGAGGGGCGGGGCGGCGCGAGGCGAGGCGGCGGCGACTTGGGGGAGGGGGGCGTCGTCACGCGCACGAACAGGGCCGCGGCCCCGCGCACGCGCTGCGAGAGGGGAAGCGAGCGGGCCCGCGAGCCACCGCAGCCTTCCCCCGACAGGCCTCTACTAACTGCACATGCGCCCCCGTCCCATCCTGCATTGCGGACAGCCTGCGCCAGCCATTTAGCTGCGAGCCGTTAAGCCCGTCTCCGAATCCCTCCCCCACGTCGCAGCTCCGCCCCCTGGGGCCGGCTCCTGCTGGGAGCGTGACACCGGGCAGATGGGCGGGGGCGGGGCGCGCGCGCGACGCTAGCTGGGGGAGGAGCGGTCACCCCTCCCCCTGCCCCCGCGCCCCATGGAAGGCGGGACTCGCGCGGGGGAGGGGGGACTCTGAGGAACTTCCCCGCGGCGGGCGGGGAGCAAGGAGCAGCTGCGGGGGCTTTGGGAGGAAGTAAAACCTCCCCCTCCTGGAGCCCCCACTCCCGGCAGCCGCCGCGGGCAGAGTGATGCCCCTGCTGTTCTCGCGGCTCTGCTTGCTGGAGGCGTCAGTTTAGCTAAATTGGCCCCTCCCGCACATTCCCCCACCAGCTCCAGAGCCTGAGCATCAGGCTCTCCTTAGGCAGAGGGGGCCGCGGAGACACGCAGCGCAGGCTCGTCCCGAGGCTCACCGCCGCGATGAGAGCTAGGGCTGGGAAGCCGCTCTGCTCGGCTTTGAAACTGTCCCCACTCGGGGAAGGAGGGCGGCAGGGTGGTCGTTTTAACCTGTAAAGAGGGTTTGTAGGATTCTTAGTGGCTCTGTTGTTTGCTTTCACGTTTGTCTAAAAGGGTGGCAGAGCGGGGGTTTCTCTACGATTCCTGGTGAGATTCCAGATTGTTTTAGTCGCTAGCTCTGACCCTGAGAGGAGATGGAATCATCCACGTGTGCGATAATTGGATATTTGTCCTGCTTTGGCATCGTCATCCGGGCCATCATGGCTGTTACCGTCACCATCACATGCTGAGACCTGGTGGCTTACAGTTTTATCACCAGTTATATCTATCTCACGCTTACCTTGAATCACAAAGTCCTCTAGAGCACGGGTTCTCAACTTTTTTCTTGCTGAGGACCCCCCTCAACATGCTATAAAAATAGCAGGGCCCAGTGGCGGGGGAGGGGAACCCTTGGGCATAGGCATAGTTTTACTTCTATTTGCGGGGGCAAGAGCTGGGGGGGCTCCAGCCAGCTCTTCACTGTGGGGTCCAGGGACGGAGTGCCACTTCCATCCCCTGACTAGCTCAGGAGGCAACCCAGCCTGTCTGGGCTGTGGGGGGATGCAACCAAAAAATATAACTCAAAGGGGGGGGACTCAGTTCAAAAAGTTTGAAAACTGCTCAGGCTGCAGGGAGTGGGTAGCTAGGGGTTACGTGCAGGCAGGGGGGTAACTAGGTACTGTGTATGGGTGCGGGGGGGGCTCCCAGGGTTGCTCCCAGCTTCAGCCCCACACTGCTCCTGGCTGGGGGTGGAGGGGCACTGGGGCTCCCAGCTTCAGCCCCACACCTCTCCCAGCTTTGGGGGCTTGAGGGGGTGCTGGCATCGGCCCTGCGTCACTCCTAGCTGGGGTGTCCTGTGCCGCTCCCAGCTGGGGTGGAGGGGCCGCTGGCTTTAGCTCCATGCCACTCCAGGCTGGGGTGAGGGGGTCACCACCTTTAGCCCTGTGCCGCTCCTAGCTTTGGGGCAGGGGGGGCCACCGCCTTTAGCACTCGGGCTTGGGGCCAGCTGCTGGGCTCCGCAGACGCCTGTATGAGAACCGCTGCTCTAGGGACATGGCTGTTGATTTTTCATGGAAGGCACTGAGATACAGTGATGGGCACCACTATAAAACTCTAAGATTGAACCCACTGATGACGTGAGCATCTTTGGGGCAAGGACCACTTTTTGTGGTGCTAGGCACTGTGCACATACAATGGGGCCCCAATCCTGAGTTTGATTGCTAGACTCTACCACAGTACAAAAAATCACCACTACTAAGCCTTCTTGTTCCCAATCCTGGGGTGAGGGAAGTAGACAGTATCAACTATGTGCTGAGTAACCCCTGAGATATAACTGCCAGAAAGACTAAACCGTTAAACTTATGAACAGAGTGAATTTAAACATGAGGTTAAATACAAAACAATTAAAAATAATTAAGAGACAGAAAAAACACCTAGTATTGCATATTCTTCCTTCTCTTTTGTCAATTTAGAGCAATGGCCTTATTTTTCAGGCCAGGGCCCGATTGTGCTAAAGTGCTGAAAGCAGAGATGGCAAGTGACAGTGTCTGTCCCAAAAAATTTATAAATTTAAAGCAACAAGACACAATAAGTGGATGAGACAAGTGGGCAAGAGTAGAATGAAATGAAACAAACAAAAGGATATGCACTATTCTTAGCCAATCAGAAATGTGATCACAATTTGCCACTTGTCCAGCCATTATCTGACTGTACTTTCCTGCAAACAATACAGAAGAGATGAGTTCTGAAGAGATGAATTCTGATGGATTCTGACTGAGCACATTTCCCACTTCCCACATAAGTGCGTATCAGAGTAGAGAACTGAATTTTGGGGGCTGTCATCACTGGTAGAGGTAAGACAGACATGAACCTTACTGTAAGATATAAGGTCAGATAGGTAGGGAAGAGTTAGACTGTGAAGGGCTTTGAGAGTACAGACCAGACGTTTGAGTCTGATACAGTGGAATAAGGGAAGCACTCAAAATTAGGAAATGCCAGTGCAACTGTAGCTTTGTCCCCAGCATATGTATATTTTGATTAAATCCATTATTCCTTTAAGGCAGGGGTGGGCAAACATTTTGGCCCAAGGGCCACATCTGGGTATGGAAATTGTATGGCAGGCCATGACTGCTCATGAAATTGGGGGTTGGGGTGTGGGCTCCAGCTGGGGGTGCGGGTTCTGGGGTGGGGCCAGAAATGAAGAGTTCAGGGTGTAGGAGGGGGCTCCGGCTGGGGGATGCAGGCTCTGGGATGGGGCTGGGATGTGGGGTTGGGGGTGCAGGAGAGTGCTCCAGGCTGGGACTGAGGGGTTTGGAGGGCAGGACGGGGATCAGGGCTGGGGCGCAGGAGGGGGTCGGGGTGCAGGCTTTGGGTGGCACTTACCTCAATCAGCTCCCAGAAGCAGCAGCATGTCCCCCCTCCGGCTCCTACGTGGAGGTGTGGCTCTGTGTGCTGCCCTGTCCACAGGCACCACCCCTGCAGCTCCCATTGGCCATGGTTCCTGACCAATGGATGCTGTGGGGGTGACACTAGGGGTGAGGGCAGCGTGCTGAACCCCCTTGCTGCCCCTACGTGTAGGAGCTGGAGGGAGGACATGCCACTGCTTCTGGGAGCCACAGCACACGCAAAGCGGGGCAAGCCCCTGACGCCACTGAAGGGCTGGATGCGGCTCCCGAGCCATAGTTTGCCCACCCCTGCTTTAAGGGAATAATATACAATCCTATTACCTTAAATAGTTATTCAGACACTTCACTTTAAACAGATTGGATTAGATAAAATAGTAAAACAAATTTATTAATTACAAAGAGATAGATTTTAAGTGAGCATAAATAATGAGGCATAAAAGTCAGAAATGGTTACAAGAAAAATAAAGATAAAATGCCTACTAATATCTACTTAAGAAACCAATTTAGTTGCAAAACAAACTTTCTCACCACATGCTCCAGCAAATTATTAACCAAATTTTCAGGTCAGAACCCTGCCCTCAGTGTCCAATAGCTGTTTTATCTGCTCAGGTGCAGAGGATGAGGTGGACAGGAGGAGAGAGAGGGGTGCCTTAGGGTGTTTCTCCCCTCTTTTTGTAGTTTTAGTCCCCTTCTTGAAAAACATTTCCAGCTGAGACCCAGGAGACAAAGAGTCCATGTGGAAGGATATTCTCTGATGTTTTTTTTCACCTGTTTGAACTTCCTTTGTTTTCCCTCCTGCTTGATGACTCTGTTTACTGCTTAAATACAAATTAAAGCAGGCACACATTCATTTGTTTAGGATAGACCTGTTTGCTGACTTCTACTTGGGCAGGGCTGTGGTGTTTGGAACAGGTATTAATGTCGTACAGAAAAATCGTATAACTTCACATATGTTTTCACACATATTTTATCAGAATAATACTGAGCAGCAAATTATGAGTTTTCATAGATTCATAGATTCATAGATATTAAGGCCAGAAGGGACCATTATGATCATCTAGTCTGACCTCCTGCACAATGCAGGCCACAGAATTTCACCCACCACTCCTAAAAAAGACCTCACACCTATATCTGTGCTATTGAAGTCCTCAAATTGTAGTTTGAAGACCTCAAGGAGCAGAGAATCCTCCAGCAAGTGACCCGTGCCCCATGCTACAGAGGAAGGCGAAAAAGTTTTCAAATGATAACTTACAAGGCATACCTTGTACAAAGATTATTACAATAGGGTGTAGGGTGTGAATACAGAGGTGTGTTCTGTCACACCCTCTTTCTCAGAGCCTAGCTACAACTTGGACTTCTTGAGATACAGAAGAATTGGCGATGATTAGAAGATGGTGGTCTTTCTGCCTCAGCCTAAAGGAGGGTTGGTATCAATTTACAGTCACATACCCCCTACAGTAAGTGCTCTAAAAACTTTTTGTGACCGCTGTGTTGCTTCTTAGGGCACCCAGAACTGTGGGTCACCTTGTCACCACCTGCCTCCAGTATGAGGGGGCCTTGCTTGTGCTGGCTGGGTGTTGGTTCCCTAACACAATCAGCCTGTCAGCAACTCAAGCTCTATCCTCTGAGCTACACCAGCTCTGTCTTTGCCTTGTAGGTTGACAACAGATTCCCCCCCAGACCATGAGCCCATTCAGTGTCCCCCTATGTTATCCAGCCGCTGATCACTGGATATCCACAGAAATCTCAGATCCTCTGTTTCCAAAGGAACAATGTACCCCAGTTTCACCTTACACCTTTGCTCCTGTACTATGCATGGAACTTGAGTTCAGTTATTTAAAAAAAAAAAAAAAAAAAAGAATAGAGATTAAATTAAAAAGCTGTGTAAGAGATGGGAACATATGGTTACATATAAAACAACATCATAACATGCCTTCTAAAGCTTAACCTTAACTAACAAGTTATCTTCCTATTTTAAGAAGTTTATCCCACCCAAAGTTCTTCAGTGTTTCCAACCAAGCCTGGTTGAAAAGACCCCTTCTCATAAGATGAAGTTTGCTGGCAGCTTGTCTTCACAGATTGAAGAGATCTATAGGGGTTCATCTGCATGCCAGATATAGTTTCAAAAGTTCATTGTCTCACCCCTAAACACAATAACTCCTGCTGCTCTTCTTATTAATCTCCTCTCCTAGAAGATTTCACAATTCTTCATTAGCATTTGGCTGACACATGTGAGTGGATGCCCACTGTGAAGCATACAATGTTCAAAATGCACATGACCAGACAGAAATAAGCATCTTTCCCCCCTCTTGCAGTTACTAAGGAGAATGGGAGATAGGCCAGCAAGGGATCCATTCTCCCAGATAGCCAGCAGCTGTTTGTAACTCCCGGAGCAGTTCAGCCAGTCACAGAACAGCATCATGGCTGAGCGTGATGCTGGAGAAGGTACCTCTGGTGAGTATGCAAGTCCAATTAATATTTGGAGGTCACATATTATTATACTCTGTTTAATTAAAAAAAAATTATGAAGTACAGTATCTATTTGCTTCCCAGTAGCTGCACCAGGTAGGCAGAGAGTGCCCCAGTGTTTACGTGCGGAGATCTACCACACCTCATTTTCTTCTTTTGTTATCAATGGTAGCAGATACTGTAATCAAGAAGAGTAATTAAAGAGAAATTGCTTCTAAAGTTGGCATCTTTCAGTCACTTCTCTGACAGTCAACTGAACCATGTAAAATTGCAAATATGAATCAAAAACAGACAGAGCAGGGATAATGTGAAAAAAAAACCCTTTTATATTGGCTTGAGCAGGCATGAAATGATGCAACTGTAAGTGTTCAGGCCTCTGGAAATTCACAGCAGTACAGTTAACTGTATTCAGAAGGATTCTGGAGATACATGGCAGTACAATTATAATTTGCACCATTAATTGATTATTGATTATTTTTTAATTATTTAAAAACCTTATTGATTACATTAAGCAGTGACCAATGTATTTTAAAATCTAAATGTTTTATATGATTACCACTTTAGATTTAATTGTTCATGGAATTGCAGTGAATTGACAATTATATATTTATAAATGTTGGAGTTTATGATTTGGTTCGCCCCCCCGCTTTTCTGGAATGGTCCATGGCATCAAGAATGGATCCATCATTGGTGTAAGGCATACCTGTGCTTGTCTGTATCACATGTACTAAATGTGATAATGACTTTCACTGTGTGAAACAGCCTTAAGGATGCTCTATGGTACTTTTTAACTGTTCAGAATGTGTTTTTTCTGTTACTTTAATATATTAAGAAATGGTCTTGATGACAACAATATGTGTTTTTCTTCCTGCTTTTAGGGCTTTTGGTTTACTTTGTGTATTTACCTTAACATCATTTGATTTTAACGAATTAAGTGCATGCTTGGTGTAAAATAATCTTGTAAAATTCAAAGATCATAACAGTAGTTGCTTTAAACAATCCTGAAAACTTTCTTTCCCTTATAAACTTTGTTTCCTTGTCTTTGAATATCTATAGTGTCCCTAGAGCAGTTGTTGTTATATAGTTGTATGTTTACAAGTAAAGTTTGGGTTGTAAAAAGGATAAAAATCTTATGAAGGCACTTACGTCCAGCTACGTCAAGTGTCTATACTAAAATGCAGCTCCCACTGATGTAACTCACCCACTACACTGACTTAATCACTCCACCTATGGGAGAGGCGTAGCGCTTAGGTCGATGTAGTTAGATCGATGCAGTGTCAGTATAGATCAGCGATATACAGACGGAGGCTTGCGAGCCACAAGTGGCTCTTTAATGTGTAGCCTGTGGCTCTTTGTAGCACATATTAAAACACTGTGTGATATAATTATTAGCCAATCAGGGTGCTTTTACTGTTATTAACCAATTGTAGTTGATAAAATAATAATACTTGGTCAGTCATTTTGCTGTGACAACTATATATATACTGTATAAATATGAATATATAGTACTATAGTAAATGAAACAATGAATTCACGCTACTGTGGCTCTTCCGGGTAATGTTGATTGATCGCTAATTTGGTTCCTGAACTACTGAGGTCTGAGGATCACTGGTGTAGACTCTGTGTTGCTTACACTGACTGTTGCTACTTTTCAGAAGCCATCCCACAATGCCCCACACTGACAGTTAAATTGGGGCAAGCACTCCTGGTGATGACACAAGAAGTGTAGTGTGGACATGTAAAACCGATTCAATTACAACCATGGCTGTACGTTGATGTAACTTAGGTAAACTTAATTTAGTAGTGTAGACTTGGCCTAAGTGAAGTCATTTGGTTAAAGGAACTGGCCCCAATTGAGAAGAGTGAGCAGGGCTAGCTAATAGAACATTGGAACGGATTAGATGATCTGGGTTTTATTGACGCACTGCCTCTGACCTGAGCAATGACAAGCAAGTTATTTCACTTCTATGTCACGGGTTTCCCCAACTGTAAATAATAATGATACTGACCTTCTTTGTAAAGCACTTGGAGATCTACAGAAATGTGCTATATGAGGGCACATTATTTTTATTATAGAGCTTTAAATAGAAAGGGGATCTTAACATTAACTATACAGGAACTGCCACTTCACTATAATTATTCCCTGTGCTTAATCAAAGAGATTTTACTATTTTTTAATATTAACTGTGTATCGTTTGCAAGTTCACTTAAAATTTGCTGGCATCTCATTAACAGACTAATCCTCCAAATGTCTTGAGGCCTCCATTCATGCTCACATTCACCTCTTTTCCTCACTCGCAATCAGCCAGCTCTCCTCCAACTTCCCCAAGTCTTTGGGACAATTGAATTCTATGTACAAAAGAGGAGATCCTTCATTCCACAAATCCAGTGTTCCATCTCTGGCTGTGGCCCATGCTGGTTGCTTCTGGGGTCCCCCCTCTCCTGTCTCTCTCTTCCAGTGGTATGCAGGAGAGGACGAAATGGACAAATGCAGACTGGAAGCAGGGTTACAAACTGGGCTTTTATTTCAGAGTGTTTAGTGTATTTACAAGAGTTTTTAAAAAATGGCCTGGCCCTGTGCAGGAGACAGAGAACCCCTGCTCAAAAGGTGTGAGGATAATTTGAGCCCTTAGCAATACCACACCTCACAAGGGGTAACACTTGGAGGAATGTAACACTGAGCACTCATGGGATGGAGACTGGGAAGTAGTGTGAAATTATTCAGAAGTTCCTAACAAAATATATGCCATCGTATTTTCAGTTAAATCAGATTAAGCAAATCACCCAAAGGCAGACACACATATGAGGCCACAGTCACGCATGCCTGCCTTGCCTGAGTGTAAGCAGAGATGTGCAGATGCACTCATGCCACTGTATGTGCATGCACTTTTCCATTCTCAACCAGTCATTCATGTATGCACACAGGCAAGTACATTCAAAGCCACACTCGCGCCCATCCCATGCACACTTGCTCTTGTTCATGCACACACGCACAGTGACACATATACATGTCCTTTGTTAATGCTCTTTTACATGTGTTTTAGGTACAGAAAAGAGCTATAGAAATAGCACCAATCTCACCTGACCTATCAGCACCTGAGAAACCCCATTACTCCCCTTGAGCAATAGAGGAACAGGAAGATAACTTCTCCCTCTTTCTTGTGGTGGCACCATCCAACCGCTGAACATCCATGACTAGGCCCCAGTCGATGTTCCCTTTCCAGGGCTGGGAGGTTGGGTTCTGCATTGTAGGTTGGCCTCCATGTTTCAGTCACAGAATCAGTCTGTTTCGTCCTTTCGGAGGTGCTCCCCCATGACAGTTGCTGTAGGACTCTCTCTTGGTTTGACGGCATAAGTGACTTTGTGGTTCACTGAAAAGTGATCATTAACCTTCCACCAGCATCACCTGCTGCCAACCCCAACAACCATACCAGAGGGGGTGGGGAAAAGAGATGGAGACACACAAGAAAGAAAGAGTGAACTCGAATCCTCTCTGAAGAGGAGGGACAGAGCTACCGAAGGGAGCACGAAAGCAGAAGAGGTTAGAGTTGCCTGTGCAGGAGGTAAGAATGGGGGTTAGGGCTGCCTGGACAATGCCTCCTGAATAGCCTCGCTGCAACCACTCAGCTCCATCTGGTTGAGGACATAGCTGATGCGCTCCACTGTGGCACCCTGGCCCATCTGCAGCCTCCATTGTCTCAGCATCTCATATTGGGCATCCCGCACACGCCGCTGCTCCAGCTCGATTCGCTCAATCTCATAGTCACTCAGCCCCAGGCGTCGCACAAACTCCTTCCACCGAGACAGCAGCACATGGTCCGCCACAGTATAGAGAACAACAGGGTCTGGGTGAAACAAGCAAGGGGACATCAGCAGCAGGGTCTGGGGAAGTGGAGGGGGGACGCAAACGGCACCAGTGTAGTCTGGGTGGGAAACATGATGGTGCCATGTTGGGAAGCACCTCCCTCAGATAAGGTCTTGCATCCCTCTGAGTGATCACACAGACACATGTCACACCTGGGTCTGAGCCTATCTACAAATGAATATGGAGGATCCCGCAAGCTTGTTCACAGGGATGGTCTTGCATACACATGCACACACATGCCAGGCCATTCTTGTAAAGATGCTTGCACTGTGTCACTGCCACGCATTCACACAGTAAAGTACAGCAGGCCATAAACTCACCAAAACAAGACTGTCACACACAAGACTGGACACATGCAACAGGCCACCCTTGGCTGGCCTCATGCAAACACACACACATGTGAACTCATATGTACTAGATCTGCTTGGGCACAGGGCTGCAACTGATGCACAGAATTGTCATGCACATATGCACACAGGTGCACATGCTGCACAGACACATGCACATCCCACCCCCACATGCACGCAGAAATCCCATTTCTCAGGGGGAGCTGCACTCACTGTCTGGGAGTTGAGTCTTTCCAGCAGGTCTGACACAATCTGGTAGCTCTTGTGCAACCATTGACCTTGGCACAGCATTGGCTGTCCACATTTTTTCTATCTGGGGTGGTACCGGAGCAAAGGTGGCAGCTTTCCTCTCATTCATCACAACCTGTGAGAGACAAGTATTTACTCTGGAATCACCACTGGAGCAACCCAACACCCACTATATCTGAGGGGAACAGCTGCTACTGCGCACTTAACAGGGTAATGGATCAGGGACCCAGAAGTTAAAACTTTCACATGAGGGAGGGGAACCCCCCAAAGACACCTTATTTGTGGGGATGGGGGTCAAACATTTCTTACCTACAGAGCAAAAGGGGTTAAACTTTCTCTTGGCATCAGAAAATGGGAGTCTAAGAGGAAACAGCTACAGAACTGAGTCATGCTGGGAGCCCAGCTCGGGGCCCCATGGTCTCAGAGATCTCAAATGAGTTCCAGAGGAGGGAGGGGACAGTCCCTCTTTATACAGTCTTGAGGAGATCCCAATACTGCACTCAGCTCTGAGCCCCTTAATCCCAGAGAGGTAGCGACAAACTGAGGGAGCTCAGAGAAGAGCCACAGAAATGCTCAGGGGGCTGGAGGGATCAAGTTCTGAGGAGAAATTCAGTGAGCTAAATCTGCCAGGCTTGGCCAGGCCAGGCATAAAGGATGGGGGCGAAACAGGGTGGGACATGAGACCCATCTGCAAGTGTCTGAGAAGCATGAATCCTGAGAGAGAGGAGAATGGGGCAAGATGAAGCCTGGGGATAGGAACTCAGAATCTATTCCTCACTCGTCAGGGGGTCTGTGAAACTGAGCCCTGGTCTACACTACGAGTTTAGGTCGAATTTAGCAGCGTTACATCGATTTAACCCTGTACCCGTCCACACAACGAAGCCATTTTTGTCGACTTAATGGGCTCTTCAAATCGATTTGTGTACTCCTCCCCAACGAGGGGATTAGCGCTGAAATCAACATCACCGGGTCAAATTTGGGTGAGTGTGGACGCAATTCGATGGTATTGGCCTCCGGGAGCTATCCCACAGTGCTCCATTGTGACCGCTCCAGACAACACTCTCAACTCGGATGCACTGGCTAGGTGGACAGGAAAAGCCCTGCGAACTTCTGAATTTCATTTCCTGTTTGGCCAGCGTGGCAAACTGATCAGCGCAGGTGACCATGGAGTCCCAGAATCACAAAAGAGCTCCAGCATAGACCAAACGGGAGGTACTGGATCTGATCACTGTATGCGGAGACGAATCTGTGCTATCAGAACTCCGTTCCAAAAGACGAAATACCAAAATATTTGAAAAAATCTCCAAGGGCATGAAGGACAAATGCTATAACAGGGACCCGCACCAGTGCCGCGTGAAACTTAAGGAGCTTAGGCAAGCCTACCAAAAAACCCAAGAGGCAAACGCCCACTCGGGGTCAGAGCCCCAGACATGCCACTTCTATGATGAGCTGCATGCCATTCTAGGAGGTGCCCCTACAACTACCCCACAACTGTACGTGGACTCCTGCAAGGGAGTCTCACGCAACAGGGATGAGGATTGTGGGGATGAGGAAGATGAGGAGGATGGGGAGGTTGAAGACAGCGCACACCAGGCAAGCGGAGAAACCATTCTCTCCAACAGCCAGGAACTGTTTATCACCCTGGAGACAGTACACTCCCAACCCAGGCTCCCAGACCTTGAAGGCAGAGAAGGCACCTCTGGTGAGTGTACCTTTGTAAATATAATACACGGTTTAAAAGCAAGCGTGTTTAAAGATTAATTTGCCCTGAAGACTTGGGATGCATTTGCGGCCAGTACAGCTACTGGAAAAGTCTGTTAACGTGTCTGGCGACGGAGTGCAAATCCTCCAGGGACATCTCAATGAAGCTCTCCTGGAGGTACTCCCAAAGCCTTTGCAAAAGGTTTCTGGGGAGGGCAGCCTTATTCCATACTGCATGGTAGGACACTTTACCATGCCAGGCCAGTAGCATGTAGTCTGGAATCATTGCATAAGAAAGCATGGCAGCGTATGGTCCCAGTGTTTGCTGGCATTCAAGCAACATCCGTTCTTTATCTCTCTGTCTTAGCCTCAGGAGAGTGATATCATTCATGGTCACCTGGTTGAAATAGGGGAATTTTATTAAAGGGACTTTCAGAGGTGGCCGTTCCTGCTGGGCTGTTTGCCTGTGGCTGAAAAGAAATCATCCCCGCTGTTAGCCACGTGGTCGGGGGAGGGGTGAAGCGATCATCCCAGAGAATTGGGTGTCGGGGGGGTTTAGTTGGGTTTGTGCTGCACGTTAACCCAAAAACATCAGCCCCTCCTTTTAAATGGTCAATGTGTTTTTTTCAATTTTAATCTCCCTTTTTTTCCTCCCGCAGCTGCAAATGTTTCAACGCTGCGACTAGCATCTCCGTCCCAGAGGCTAGTGCAGATAAGAAGGTGGAAAAAAACGCACTCGTGATGAAATGTTCTCTGAGCTCATGCAGTCCAAACTGAAAGAGCCCAGCAAAATGCGTGGAGGCAGACAATGGCAGAGTCCAGCAAAGCACAAAATGAACGCAAGGACAGGAGGGACGCACGAGAGGACAAGTGGCGGGAGCAACAGGAGAGGTGGCAGGATCAAGAGGAAAGGTGGCGGCAGCATGATGAAAGGAGGCAGGATGCAATGCTGAGGCTACTGTAGGATCAAACTGATATGCTCCGGCGTATGGTTGAGGTGCAGGAAAGGCACAGACCACCACTGCAGCCTCTGTGTAACCAACCACCCTCCTTCCCAAGTTCCACAGCCTCCTCACCCAGACGCCCAAGAATGTGGGGGGAGGCGCGGCGGCTCCGGGCACCCAACCACTCCACCCCAAAGGACTACCCAAACAACAGAAGGCTGGCATTCAATAAGTTTTGAAGTGCAGTGTGGCCTTCTCCTCCCCTCCTCCCCCACCCCACCCGGTGCTTCCCTCCACCACCCCTCCTGGGCTACCTTGGCAGTTATCCCCCTATTTGTGTGATGAATTAATAAAGAATGCATGAATTTGAAACAACAATGACTTTATTACCTCTGCAAGTGGTGATGGAAGGGGGGAGGGGAGGGTGGTTGGCTTACAGGGAAGTAGAGTGAACCAAGGGGGCGGGTTTTCATCAAGGAGAAACAAACAGAACTGTCATACTGTAGCCTGGTCAGCCATGAAACTGGTTTTCAAAGCTTCTCTGATGCGCAGCATGCCCTGCTGTGCTCTTCTAACCGCCCTAATGTCTGGCTGCGCTTAATCAGGGGCCAGGCGATTTGCCTCAACTTCACACCCCACCATAAACCTCCCCCCTTACTCTCACAGATATTATGGAGCACACAGCAAGCAGTAATAACAATGGGAATATTGGTTTTGCTGAGGTCTAACCGAGTCAGTAAACTGCACCAGCACACTTTTAAACGTCCAAATGCACATTCTACCACCATTCTGCACTTGCTCAGCCTATAGTTGACCAACTCCTGACTACTGTCCAGGGTGCCTGTGTATGGCTTCATGAGCCATGGCATTAAGGGGTAGGCTGGGTCCCCAAGGATAACTATAGGCATTTCAACATCCCCAACGGTTATTTTCTGATCTGGAAAGTAAGTCCCTTCCTGCAGCTGTTGAAACAGACCAGAGCTCCTGAAGAAGCGAGCGTCATATACCTTTCCCGGCCATCCCACGTTGATGTCGGTGAAACGTCCCTTGTGATCCACCAGTGCTTGCAGCACCATTGAAAAGTACCCCTTTCAGTTTATGTACTGGCTGCCTTGGTGATCCGATCGCAAGATAGGGATATGCGTTCCGTCTACTGCCCCACCACAGTTAGGGAATTCCACTGCAGCAAAGCCATCCACTATGACCTGCACATTTCCCAGAGTCACTACCCTTGATAGCAGCAGCTCAGTGATTGCGTTGGCTACTTGGTCACAGCAGCCCCCACAGTAGATTTGCCCACTCCAAATTGATTCCTGACTGATCAGTAGCTGTCAGGCATTGCAAGCTTCCAGAGGACTATTGCCGCTCGCTTGTGAACTGTGAGGGCTGCTCTCATCTTGGTATTCTTGCACTTCAGGGCAGGGGAAAGCAAGTCACAAAGTTCCATGAAAGTGCCCTTACGCATGCAAAAGTTTCGCAGCCACTGGGAATCATCCCAGACCTGCAACACTATGCAGTCCCACCAGTCTGTGCTTGTTTCCTGGGCCCCGAATCAGCGTTCCATGGCATGAGCCTGCCCCATTGCCACCAGGATGGCCAAATTGCCGGGGCCCGTGCTTGGGAGAAGTCTGTGTCCATGTCCTCATCACTCTTGTCACCGCGCTGCCATTGCCTCCTCGCCTGCTTTTACAGGTTCTGGTTCTGCATATACTGCATGATAATGCATGAGGTGTTTACAATGCTCATAACTGCTGCGGTGATCTGAGCGAGCTCCATGCTTGCCATGGTATGGCGTTTGCAGGAGAGCAGAGTTGCAGGGGCAGCGGTGGTTGGATGACCAATTTTGCAGATCTACTGCACCGTCTGCTGCCAGGACACAACAGATGAGCGGGCTGCATGCTTGCCGTGTTATAGCAAGACAAGAGCAGCTGAGCAGAGTTGCAGTGGAAGCAGCCCTGCGAGATCAGCAGGAGAGCAGAGTGGCAGCGGAAGCGGTGGATGATGACGGTCACATAGAGGACCTGCGAGGTGGATTCATAGCATCAGGAGAGCAGAGTGGCAGCGGAAGTGGTTGTTCGATGACGATAGTTTGCAGACCTACTGCACCGTCTGCTGAAAGCAGTATGGCACCCGCACGGAAAAAAGGCACGAAACGATTGTCTGCCGTTGCTTTCACGGAGGGAGGGGCTACTGACTACATGTATCCAAAACCACCCGCAACAATGTTTTTGCCCCATCAGGCATTGGAAGCTTAACCCAGAATTCCAATGGGCGGCAGAAACTGCGGGATAGCTACCCACAGTGCAATGCTCCAAAAGTCGACACTAGCCTCGGTACTGTGGACACACTCCACCGACTTAATGCGCTTAGTGGGGGGACACACAATCAACTGTATAAAATCGCTTTCTAAAAAATCAACTTCTATACATTCGACCTAATATTGTAGTGTAGACATACCCTGAGAAGTTGTCTCTTTATGTATAGGACCCAGAGCCTTAGTGCTCGGGATGTTCAGAAGTACAAACCCTGAGAACAGGCTGGGGGAAGAATATTGCCCTGGGCCCCAGGCAGGTGGAATGGGTCTGAGGGGAATGATAATCTGAAGGTAGGTTTCTACACTGAGTACCTTGCTTACTTCAGATACTGGCTCCCTCTTTGGCTGCTGCGTAGAAACTGAAAAAAGAAGAAATTGTTTTCACTTCCTCCCCGCCAAGATAAACAGAAAAAGCATCTCAAGCCCACGGGTGCCTCTATAGCTCTGACTTCACTCGAGGGATTTTAGTGAAATGCACAAATCCCAGCAACAAGCTCACGGGAGGGATTCTCATCACAGGCGTGAGTATGGATGCAAGACTGTAAGAACTGCCAAGATCAGGACAATGAGCTCATCTACCCTAGCATGCACCTCCATCCTTGCACTAGATCAGACCAATGGGATGCCGAGCCCCATATGTCCCTCCCTCCCTCGCTCCCCCCCCCTCCGCAAAATCCCCCCAGCCGGTATCACCTCAGAGACCGTTGTACTCACCACAGGAGTAAAAAATAGCGGTTGTCAATTTTTGACGGTATTGCTTGATCAATTTAACTGCAAAGAGCAGTCCAAGGCTAGCTGCAAGCACAACGACGAGGCCAACAAGTAAGATGGTATGACCTAGACGAGGGAGAAACGTTGAGTGAGTAACAGAAGGAAGGGGAGAGGGTGGGAGTAAGGACAGGCGCAAGACTGGAAAGGGAACATGTGAAGATGGGAATGGGAGTGAAAGCGGAGGAAAAGTGGGGAGAGAGGAGGATGCATAGGGCAGTAATAGGGCAGGGAGGATGGCGATGGGGTTGGTAGTGAAAGCAGAAGCAAATGTTGGAGGAATGCCAATACTGTACCCCAGTAGTTACCCTGCACCGAGGGGGAAGTTGATGGCCTTGGCACTGCGTCACAGACCTTCTTACATTCTTCTTCATTACAGCTGAAAGAGGGAAGCAGAAATCTGAGTGATGTGGGGAGTGAGGGCAACATGTGTCAAGTATTCTTAGAGAGTGCCCCATTTCACAGCCCCTTGCAAATCTGTCTGGGGACAGCACTAGGGGGCAGCCTGAGCCTGGAAGATGAGGTTATTCAATCTGCCTGCAGAAGGTCAGTGCCTAATGGAGTCCACTCTCACAGTTGCATAAGTAGGGGGAGCATAGGAACAGGAAACCAACCTGTTGCAAGGGTTGCAGCTATTTTTGTGCAGGAAGTATCCAGCATGACAGACACAGATCGTGTCACTGTTCTTTGTACCTGTAGAGAAAAGAGGGAAACATCAGCCCCAGGGGAGATGACGGAGAAGGAAAATCCCTTGAGGGTGGGGAGAGGATGATCTCTCTTTGGGGGTGGGGAAACTGTTGTCAGGAAGGTGAATCACTCCATGGCATGGGTGTTTGGGAGGAGATGGGGGCAGGTGTGACACTCCCCGGTAGATGGTGGTTGGGGAAAACTGTTTCAGAGCAGGGGGATCACTCTCTGGCACAGGACAGAGGGAAACTGCTCCAGTGTAGCAGAAACTGGGTTGAAAGATGGAAACAGAGAGGTGCACAAGGGAAAAAATTCACTACAGAGCAAGCAGGAGGGGAAGGAGAGGGAGAAGTGGCTCCAGAGCAGCAGGCATGAGTGAGGAAGCCAATCAGGGCAGGGGGGAAGAGAGAAATCACTCTGAGCTGTGGGACGTCATGTGTGGGCAATATCTGTAAGAAAAAATGCTCTAGTGCAGTTGTGAGGGAAACTGCTCAAGAGGAAGTCACACCATGAGGGAGGGAGGGAACCAGCTAAAGGGCAGGGCAGGGCAGGGTGGAGGAGAGGCAAAACTCACTTGAGGAAGGGAGGGAAAATGGCTCCAGAACACATGGGGGGGGAGCGCACTAGGGGGAGGAGGGAGGGAAACAGCTCTAAGTCAGAGGAGAGCGAAGGAAATTGCTCAAGGGCAGGGGGAGGAGGGAAGTCACTCTAGGGCAAGCATGAGTGTGTTCAAGTGCGAGAGGGAGAGAAGCAAGAATGGGAAGGGGCACGGCAGAGGAGGGGACACGCCTAAGGGGCAGGGAAATTCATACCACGGAAGGTGTGAGATGTGGAAGGGGAAAATTGCCAAAGAGAGGGAGACTAGCTTCAGAACAATTGGGTAGGGAGCTGTACTATGGGAAAAGAAGGAAAACAGACTACAGGAGAAAGGGGATGGAGGAGGAAATGAGCATAGGTCAGGAGGGAGGTGGTGCGGGACTAAGGCCTGGTCTATACTAGAAAATTAGATCAGTTTAACTCTGTTGGTCGGGGATGTGAAAAATCCACACTCCTGAGTGGCATAGTTAAGCTGACCTAAGTTTCTGTGTGGACAGTGCTAGGTCAATAGAAGAATTCTTCAATCAATCTAGCTACCATCTCTCAGGGAGGTGGATTATCTATGCCAATGGGAGGTATTCTCCCATCAGCATAGGTAGTGTCTACACTGAATTGCTACAGTGGTGCAACTGTAGCATTTCAAGTGTAGACAGACCCGTAGTCTCTCCATAAGAAGGAGAGGGGTATGGAAAAATCACTCCCAAGTCAGGGAGAGGCTGGAGGAGAGAACTGCCCCATGGCAAGGGAGAGGGAAATCAATCAAGGGCAGGGGGAACAGGGGAGAAAGTGATTCTACGGCAGTGTGGGAGTGCATCACTCCAGGGCATAGGAGGTGTAAAACTGCTCCAGAGTGTGAGAGACAGTAGGATCCTTCCAGGGCTTATTGACGGGAGTGGGAAGACATTGCTCCAGAGCAGCAGGGGAGAGGTATCCAGAGTAGAAGGAAAAATTTGCTCAGGACAGAGCAGACTGGCTCCAGCACAGGCAAGGTGGGCAGAGGTGGGGGAATTAATATGAAGCAGGAAATTTCTCCTGGGCATATGGAGGGGGGAAAAGTTCACTCTGTGGGTCAGGAGAGAGAGAGATAATCTGCAATGGGGGAGCAAAGACTGCACTGGGGCAAGGAGGGGTAGCGAAGACTGTAGAAGGTGAAATCATTCCTGGACTCAGGAAATAAAGTAGGAGGGAAGGAACAAGAAATTGCTCCAGAAGAGAAATAACTCCAGGGCAGGGGATTTGGCTCCCTCAAGACAAGTGGGTGAGAGGAAGGGATTGCTATGTCCTGCCCTGGCAGCAGTAGCAGCTGTCTGCGTCACACTCACATTTTTGCCGGATGGTCCCGTTGTGGCATAGGCTGCAGTTCAGACATCTGAATAAAATACTGTCTGTTTTCTGAAATTGGTTGGGCAGACAGCCACAGACAGTATCCTTCTTTTCAGTGCACTCAGACAGTGTTATCTGCTGGAATTCTGAGGGGAGACAGAGAGGGAGAGAGATGATTCCACCCTCTTTCCACCACTGGGTCCTCTTCATGGTGACAGCACAGGCCGGAAAGAGAGATCATCATCCTCTGCTCTCCCCCAACTAAGAGTTGGTACCAAAGAGTCTGACGATCACTTCCTCCAAGCTCTTGTCCTCATCAGAACACCACCACCCCATTGCAATTACCGACACTCTCCCTATCCCTTTCCTCCACTGTTCTTGTCCCCATCCACCCACCTCCACTCTATCCTAATTCCTCACCACCGCAGCCCCATGTCCACTCCTGCAGTCCCTGTCCTGCCACCACCACCCACTTCCCCCATCCCCATCCTCTGACGGGTGAGACTCACCTGAACGGCACCGCTGGCAACTAATGCATTTCCTCAAAATGTTATCTGTAGCTGTGAACGTGCCCTTAGGACATTGTGTGCAGCGGGTCGCAAGACTGTCTGACTGACAGTCTTCTGCCAAGTAAGTCCCTGAAACAGAATCACCTAACAGGGATCTGACAGGCATAGAGAGACATTCTCCTAGGGCAAATGAGAGCCAGGGACACTGCAGGGGAAAGGGGAATCCAGACCTGAGAGTCTGCTCTAGCTATAGGCAAACTAGACAGTTGCCAAGGGTGGCAGCTTTCTGGTGGGTGGCTCCCCCATGGCATTGTGACCTGGCATGCTAAAGGGTGGGGTGATTTTGTAGTGGGAGGGGTACACACTGAAGTTTTGCCTAGGCAGCAGATTGTCTTGAGCAGCATCTGCCTGAGAGTGCAAGTAAATGGTATGTTTCCTTAGTCCCAGCAGGGGATGCACTCACCAGGGTGGGGGGACAAAGGGAGAGGAGATCCCATGACTAAGAGTACATGTCTCCTTTACCCCAGGATGTGGCATTCTCACCAGGGATAGCTGGGGAACAAGAGATATTTGGACTGAGAGTTCAGGAAACAGGAATTCCTCTCTGGCCTTAGCAGTAATGACTCACTGTTACACTCTATTGTACCTGCGTGGCATCTCATGCAGCAGTGGGTCCTGTTGGAATGTAGGTACTCTCCCACCTGACACTTTAGCTCCCTCTTCTTTCTCCCCAGGGATATCCCATGGATTTGTAGGGTATCTGGGTTTGGGGCTACTCCCAAGCATTCCTCAGCCCACACCCAGGCCAGAGTTAGAATGAGCTGCAAAGGAAAAAGACCATTGTGAGAAATTATTTCTTTGGGTAGAATTCACAGCTGAGCCTAGCACCAGCCTGTCATGACAATGAGACCAACTGAACTGACCTACTTTCTGAAGAAAGACTGTAATGGATACAAGGCCTATGGATGAATATGAACCACATGGAATTTTAAGGAAGGACTGAAATCCCTTCACTTGAGTCATGCGAAAGACAACCTAATTCCTGATGAAATCTTTTTTTGTAATACATTTCACTGTTTAAAAACTAATATGCTCCAGGACTACAAAGACAGACATCCTGAGACTTCCAAAACTATCTAGAAAGCTTCAGAGCAATGTAACATCATTACAGCAACTCACTCATCTATAATTATACGAATATCACACACACCCTCCCTTTATTTTAATGTTTTTGTTTTATCGGTGTTTGGTTGGGAAAATTGCTTTAACAAAATAATTTATAAAGCTGTGAGCTGAGAATGTTTTTGACTGCAGTCTTATTACTATTTCCATCAGTTAAGAAAAGTTATATTTTCCTTCCTCATTTAAAAACTTTTTTACTTTGTATGTTACCTCACACTGTTTATTGAGAAGTTAAGCCCTGAGCTCTGAGAAAAGAAAGAACACCCGATGTGAAAACTTTTTAATGCACTACACTCTAAAAGCTAACACTTGATATTTTGGTGGCCTATATAGGCATAATGAGTTAAATAATATTTTTCCCTTGTACCTGGAATGGGCTGACTTCTCAATGAGAAGTGTGCTGTGAGAATGTACTTGTTTTGCTTTGCTTCTGTGAAATTGTTTTGATCTTTGTTTTTATAAATTCTTTGTAATTTTATTTGAGGGCAATGTTTTCCTAACTTGCTCTTGTGAAAGGGATTAGTACAGCTGCAAAGAAACAGACTTTTTTCTGCTGTGAGAACTCTAGCAAAGTGAAAGCTAAACCAATAAAGAGTTGCAGTTGTGGGTTTAGGAAAAGATAAGCATACAAAGGTGCCTATTACAGCTGTATGCCATCCTATTCCCCTCTCAAAAGTTAGAAGTTTTTAAGAGAAAGTTACACATGTGAAAGCCATTCAAAACTACAGAAATGGTAGGAAAATGAAATTCTGGCAAATAGGGGGACCTCCTCTCTCCAAGAATGTCAGAGAACTATGAATTATAAATAACAGATAAGAGACTGTCAGCTCTTTCAGTTGCCACAAAACAGTCAAAGAGAGAAAAAGAATGTATTTAAATGTACGTTTATGTGATATATCGAACCAACTTCTGGGTGCTCCAAGGCCACTGGGCTGACCGAGGCTCAAATCCAAAGATGTTTGCAAGAGGGACTTGAAAACTTTCAACATCAACATTGCAAGCTGGGAAGATGCAACTAGCAACAGGCCATACTGGAATGCTACAGTGCACCAGGGACTCAAAAAGGCTGAAGAGAGGTGGTTGAGAGAGGAAAGTGCAGCAGGCCTCAAGAGCTAGTAGCGCACCAACTTTATCTTCTTGCCCGGTGCCTTATGCCCACATTATCTGTGGCAAGGATAGTCACTGAAGAATTGGACTTTTTAGCCACTCACAGTGCTATAGCATGACACATAGTAACTGAACTGCTTTGGCACTTATATCATCAACTTTCAAGATGGACAGTTGCCATTAACCAACTCACATGGAGGCAGGATGCAATCCACAGTTCCAAGAGTAAGCCAGTTAGACACAAAGAACTGATTGCAGCAATTGATTATTTGCTGGAAAGAAAGTGGAAGAGCATTCACGCAGATGGTCTGACAATAATGAAGCTTATGTTCTAGCCAAAGAAGCAGCTTTCAACAAGATACCATGGGAATGTACAAACATGAACCAAGTGTAAATAAAGTACATAGTGTAAATATAGGAAATACTAGAAAAGCCAAGTATACAAAACACCAGGTCATGTAAGCTGATTACTCTGATACCACATCTTCAGGCATAACAGACAAAGGGACAGGGATGAATCAGATTTTGTGAAAGCAGTTACAAGACAATCATTTCTAGGTTTTACAAATATATAAAAGGCTAATAAGTTTTATTAGTGATCACGGTCTGAGGAATAATCAAGAACTATAAACCAAGGATGAACCAAAGCTAATGACTCAGCCTTTTTAAAAGACTTTTACACATACAAAATACCATGATAACTAGTTCCCAAGAACTATTTCAGGACTTTTGTTAATGCATATCCATGATGATTTCTATAGAAGTAGCCATTTAGGAATCCATGACATCTATCAAGCACTAAAGTAAGCAACATACTGGCAAGACATGCATGAGCTGCTTTGAAAGAGGTTGTTACACGCCATAAATAGCAACTCACCAGGACAAGGTTCAGACATCCTCTGCAATTCACAGAGATTGCTTTCTCATGGTCAGATTTACAACTTGACTTTAGTGGACCCATTCCACAGATCAAGTTGAGATAAGTAAGTATATACTAACTGACACCTATTTGTTTACAAAATGGATAGAATTTATTCCCCACATCAAATGATAGTTCAAACCACCAAACCACAGCATGTGTGCTGGTGAATCATGTTTTTAGTCACTGAGGCTTGCCTTGGGGAACAAGAATCAGAAAGCTTCAGAGGGGTAGCCGTGTTAGTCTGGATCTGTAAAAGCGGCAAAGAGTCCTGTGGCACCTTATAGACTAACAGACGTACTGGAGCATGCGCTTTCGTGGGTGAATACCCACTTCGTCGGTTGCATCCAACGAAGTGGGTATTCACCCACGAAAGCTCGTGCTCCAACACATCTGTTGGTCTATAAGGTACCACAGGACTCTTTGCCACTTTTAAGAATCAGAAAGTGGTTCAAACTGTTTCTGAGACCATGGCAGATATATGTAAAATACTGGGGATTAAACCCAAAGTTACACATTGCATACCGTTTCAGTTATCTAGGCCAGACCCCCTCAACTGTACTGCATTTTGCTGTTCATCAAGGAGCCAGTTCGAGCTCCCTGTTCCACATTTATGCCTCCTCAGGTAGCTGTCTACACCTGTTGCAGTGCCTGTCAGTTGGGATGGAGAGGGAGAGCGCCTATATATGCCCATCCCCTGCATCTGCTGGTGGTGATACAATGCACAGGCCTCGCCCACCACAGCTATTGGCTGGTGCAGGGAGGCATTGAGAGTCACCCGCCCCACCCCCACCCTGGCCACCTTCAGCCTGGCAAAACCCAAAGCCACCACCTCTGTAATTCACACCCTCACAGGCACTCCTGCCTAGCCTGAAAGTACGGTAGATGTCTGCAACTGAGGGGGCAAAGGGATGGAGCAAGTAAGAGGAACAAGGTGAGGAAGATGGGTCACTTGCTGGAGGATTCTCTGCTCCCTGAAGTCTTTAAACCACGATATGAGGACTTCAATAGCTTAGACATAGGTGAGAGGTTTTTTGCAGGAGTGGGTGGGTGAGATTCTGTGGCCTGCGTTGTGCAGGAGGTCGGACTAGATGATCATAATGGTCCCTTCTGACCTTAGTATCTATGAAAACAAGGAAGAAGAAACAGAGGGAGGAAATGGGGAAGAAAATAAATAGTTGCAGAGGGGAATAGAGGGGCTGTTGGTGAGGACACGTTGGCTGAAGTGTTGGAATTAGAAAGACGGGCTAAAGTACTGAAATAATCATAGGCTAATCATTATCAGTTTGCTGAGCTTTTATCACCTTCAGGAAGAAACATTTGAGTGAATATTTCAGGGGAAAACAAAATTTTACAACATAGATGCTTTATTAAAATGTAAAGAATAGGTAAGCACACTTCCTGTATTCTGTGTATTTTAATAGATCATTCATCTGTGTTATACAATAGTTTTTCCCCAGACATATTCATTCCAGTGTTTCTCATCGCAGAGTTGAAAACAAACTATTGATTAACACATTCTAATTAAATTAATTTAAATTAAATACATACAATTAAAATTAAAAGCCATAACAACATTTCAATTATTAATTTTTTTTTAAAAAAAACCTAGCATCTGTCATTTATGCACAACAGAACACAGGCAGTCCACATTTTGGTCATTTGTCACACATTTTGATGGCTCATGTCAAACACTGGCCAATCTGAGAAGGAAAACTGATCATAATCATGCTAAAAAAAGAGTTTGCGCAACCATCCAAGAAACTGGGATTTAAGATTTCCTATAGTTCTTTGTCTATTCAATCTTTACCAGTTAAGTTCACAGAATTTGTACCTTTTGACCTCATTATAAGCAGCATGAGATTCCTATATCACATACTTTATATGAAAAATAGTGAAAATAGAGCTTCTGGTTTACACACTGAGAAATACATTTATATTAAAGCAAATATTTACAGGAAGATTTTTCCTTGCCCAACAAAACCTGGAAAGGTTAACAGAAATATACAAAACCTATGACAGAAAATATCAGATTGATGGTAAGATATTTCATTTCTAAAACAGAAAGGCCCAGAAAAGTTTTGATGCAGTTGAGAAGGTCCCTATGAAATCATAGGGAAAATGTTATGTATGTGGTATATCAGATCAAAATCTCTAAAGGACACCAACTTTGTATCTTAAAATGGGTACATATAAATCACTTAAAAGGGTTTATTCCCTATGATACTGATACAGACAAAGAAAATTATAAAAGCCAATAAGCAAGGCAAGTTGAAGAAAGATGCTTGCAGTGTTGTTGTAGTCGTGTTGGTCCCAGGATATGAGAGACACACAAGGTGGGTGAGGTAATTTTAGACCAGCTTCTGTTGGTGAGAGACAAGCTTTTCAGCTACACACAACAGCTATGAAGTCTGAAGGACCTGAAGAGCAGCTCTGTGTAGCTTAAAAGCTTGTCTCTTTCACCAACAGAAGTTGTCCAATAAAACACTGGTTCTCAACCAGGGATACACATACCCTAGCGCGTATTTCAACTCACCTAGATATTTGCCTTGTTGTACAACAAGCCACATAAAAAGCACTAGCGAAGTCAGTACAAACCAAAATTTCATACCATTACTTTATACTGCTCTATACACTATCTAGGTACATCGACTTCAGCTACGCTATCCTCGTTGCTACGCTATTCTTACATTGACTCCCCCTCCCCCCACAGCGTAGACCAGGGCAAAGAGAGCAATAAAAGGAGGTAAATGCTATCACCAAAAAATTTCTGATCCCAAAGACTTGCCCTAAAACCCTTCACTGGATCAATGATGCCAGTATAGCATGAGGGTTTCTTAAAATGACAGGAAAGATATACAAAACAGGAAAATGTCAAGCCAATGAACTTTTGTGGAAACTTAGTGGTAACAAGCTGGATACTAGACTATACCTCAATATCACCTGATATTGTCTAAGGATAGCTATTGCTGATTATAAATCAGATTACTCTAAACTGGGAAGTTGCCTTCCTTCCAGTCACACTTGTGGAGTGGAAGTAGTCTATATCTTAATGGGAAGTTTTTCAGGGTACATGAACTCAACATTCTAGGACACAAGTTAGCATGGGGTAACTTTAACTCTGCATTCAATTTTTGCCAGTAAATTAACAATGTATCTAACACAGCTGTAAATTCTAGTGCAGACAGGATACAAATACTTATTGCAAGTGATGCTAACATGTTTACAAACAAATGTTTGTGTTCTAGAACAAACATTTGTGTAGCATCTAGACTAGAATTTACGGTCACGTTACAGTGCTAAATAACATGTTAAAACAACTAAAAGTTCAAGTGTAAACAAACCCTTGAGTGTACGAATATGCCAGATTTTATGGCATAAATACAGTACATGATGCTACTGCGGGCTTTTGGGAGGAAGGGAAATTCAAGCTCATCTGTGGACCCAGCTGCTTTTGCCCCTACACTTTTAGATTAAATTTATTCCACTGGCTGCAGGTTACTTTCTCTGTGCTAAATGTTTGTAAAGCAAGAACACAAATATTTAATTGGTGAACGCAAGCTTCAGTGTCGCCAACTCTCATGACTATTTCACAAATCTCTTGATGTTTGGTGTATTTCCACCTCCATGAGTCACGCCACTGCATGAGAATCTCAACTCTCTTTTTTAAAAGAGGGAAGTTAGTGGCCCTCAGAATTGCAGAGAAAAAGCCTGAAAACGTGACTCAAGTGCTCCCTAAAGACTCAAAACCCAGAAATCAAATAAAGAAATCCAACTTGTATTTTTTAAAAAATATTATGATTTTGAGGGGCAGGAGTCATGATGCTTTAATAAGAACATATCCCTGGGTCCAATTTCTCACAGAGTGCTCACCCCACTGCCCAAACATGGTGTTAGTGGGTGCTGTACTACACAGAAAATCATGGGTGAGTCAAAAGGGAGCATTCTCTCCTTTGATTCAGTACTAACTCTCATATATAGGTTCTAGGGGGTAAATGCCACTTAATCCTTCCCTGAGTAAGGCAGTAGTTCTCCAGTGCTGCTTAGGAGAGGAGAGATTCCTTTCTTTCTGACTAATCCCAGCAACTGAGGAGTTAAAGTCTCTAGGCTGGCTGGCAAGTCTGGAAAGCAACTGCAATTCCTGTAAGTCCAACCTCTTGCTGAGTCAGGGACAGATTAGGGAGGCAGCTCATTAAAAATGAATAGTTTCTGCTGTGCGAGGGAGTCAGAAATAGGGAAGAGAGGCAGCTGCCTGGGGCCCTGGGGAAAGAACACCAGAGTGACAAAGTAACTCCTAGAGTCACTGAATAATAAACAGGCCTACTCCAGGAACACCCCCTTGGAATATAAAGCCCTGTGGAAACCCCAAAACACAGTTTCACAGGCCCCCATGGAGAACCCAATTCAGATTCCCTGAAGATTTCTCAACATGAACTATCCCTCTAAGGGTCAGGGTGAACAAAGCCAGACAGGGAGCACTAGAAAGGCAGGGAAAACTGGAGGTGCTGAAGGGCATTGACTATACAAGCGCCATTTCAGATTGGGTGGGAGGGGCAACTTTACTTTTTTTTTTTTTTTGGTAGATAACTTAGAAATTAGCTGATAGGACCATTGTATCTAATTTCTTTATAAATAAAGAAAAATATATATAAACACCAATTAAAGACATACTTTAAGCTTATATGTAAGTTTAGAACAATCAGGGGATAGTACAGCTAGATATTCCCAATCCCAAGCCTTGAGGTATCAGTTTTGGAACCTTAACACAGATATCAGAAACACAAGTTTGATACTTTGTACACTATCTTTAGTAGAGATAAATAAAAATAAATAAAATCTGTTTAAAATCTGCTTACTCTGTGTTACTGCTATTATCTACTCTATTTTAGTCAACTGTTTTTCACTCAACTAAAAAGTTATTTACTTAATTTGTAACATATGTGATTAATTTCAGAGTAACAGCCGTGTTAGTCTGTATTCGCAAAAAGAAAAGGAGTACTTGTAGCACCTTAGAGACTAACCAATTTATTTGAGCATGAGCTTTCGTGAGCTACATCTGATGAAGTGAGCTGTAGCTCACGAAAGCTCATGCTCAAATAAATTGGTTAGTCTCTAAGGTGCTACAAGTACTCCTTTTCTATATGTGATTAAGGTTTTTTCTCTTTTATTAAGAATGCAAATTTATTTTTCTAATTATTTTGGCATTTATATTAACCAATCACAATCATGTACGTGACTTACTAACATTTGACTCCATCATTACTATCAGACTAGGAACCGCATTTATTTTCATATAAATTTTAAATTATTTTACAGATATAATTAAAAATACAATTTGAAAATAAGTGACCTTCATCTGCACAGTGTCTAAAGTTATGTGTTTAGTTTTCTAAAAATAAATAAATGGCACAACTAAGGTGAGTACAAGCTAAATTTATATTCTAGAAGGATATTATTATTTGATTGTACCACTTTAAATAATAAATGACAAAGCACAATATGGTAATAAAAGTAATAATGATAATTAGTCCAGCCAGGACAGGTTAGGCCTTTTAGAACTCACTACTCAAAGAATTAAATTTAAGCATAAGAGAGAAATAAAATTATGAAATGCATAGACCAGTCAAAAAAACTAAAACAACAGAATGAAATTACAGAGAATATGTGTGTATTGCGCATTTCGACAGGAAGTACCAAGTAGTAACAACAATTATAATAATAATACAAGTGTGTGAGAGTGTGCACGTATTGGGGGAGACTGTGCGTTAGTGTGTGAGGAGGGAGACTGTTTATGTGAAAGAGTGGGTGTGTTAGGGGGAGTGTGCAAGAGACTGTGCATGTGTGTGTTGGGGAGGATTGTAGGGGGGACACTGCGTGCATGTACCTGAGCTGTCTCTAAGCCATGCACTCAGGAGATTGAATGCTTGTTCAGTACAGCAGTAGCTGCAGCTCCCACTGCGGAGCCAGAGGCACCAACAGAGGCAGGTTTCCTTTCCCCCCATCCCAGCTCAGCAGAGACCCACTCAGACACGGCCACCTCTAGCATTGGTTGGGGTCCCCCAGCACCATGCCAGCCATGGATCAGTTTCCCAAAGAAAGGGAGACTGCCAGCCAGGGCCATAGTGGCAGGAGATGTGTGGCTGGAGAGCAGCGGCTGCTGACCGGGCCCCCAGCTCTGGGAGGGGTGGTTACGGGGAGCTAAGGAAAATTTTAGGGTGGCTATAGCCACCCGCAAGCCCCTCCCCCACATAGCTCCACCCCTACTGGTAAAATTATCATTTGGTACGAAACTTGGGGGAGCATGTGCCCCCCTCCCTAAATGGCACCCCTGGGAATGGGAGGGCCTGGAGGAGAATTGGACACAGGAGATGGGGCAATAGGAATTACTGAAGAGAATTAGATACATAGGAACGGGAAACACAAGACAACATCCATTATCCAAATTTGTGGAACTGGGGAGTATTGGATATGTAGATGGTGGGAGGACTGGAGGGACTGTTAGAGCACTGCATTTGCAGGAGGAAGCAGAGATGTTGTAGGATTGTGAAAGTGGCTGGGGAACCTCAGGAGAATCATCTCCTTGATAGTTGGGTTAAGTGTTATTTCCTGTGGTGCGAAAGTGGGAGAAAGCAGCCTCAGGTCACTCACCAATCCAAGTGGGACATGACTAACCCTCTGGCTTGCTTATGTAAGGAAACCCCGCGAGCAAGCTCACGGTCTGCTATAACTCATCAGGTGTATGCAGTGTTATTGTAGCCGTGTTGGTCCAAGGATATTAGAGATAAGATGGGTGAGGTAATAGCTTTTAAAGGACCAACTTCTGTTGGTGAAAGAGACAAGCTTTCAAGACAAAGCTCTTCTTCACGTTTGGGAAAGGTAGAAGAACTCTGTGTGGTTGGAAAGTTTCTCTCTCTCACCCACAGAGAAAAAGATATTACCTCTACAACCTTGTCTCTCTAGAACACAGGTGGGCAAACTATGGCCCGTGGGCAACATCTGGCCCGCAGGACCGTCCTGCCCGGCCCTTGAGCTCCTGGCCAGGGAGGCTAGCCCCCGGCCCCTCCCCCGCTGTCCCCCTTACCCCACAGCCACGCCGCCGCACGGACAGCACGACTGGCTCCGTCCGGGCAACGGGCCTGCAAGCTCCTGCCACTCTAAGTGGCATGGTAAGGGGTGGTGGTGGCACAGGTTGGGTAGGGGGTCCTGGGGGGCAGTCACGGGACGATTGGATGGGGCGGAGGTTCTGGAGCGGGGCGGTCAGGAGTTGGGGAATGGGGTGGGGGTTGGATAGGCATGGGAGACCAAGGGAGCCAGTCAGCGGGCAGGGGTGTGGATAGGGGTCAGGAGGGGAGTCAGGGGACAAGGGGGGGGGTTGGATAGGGGGTGGGGTCCCAGGGGGCCTGTCGGGGGCAGGGATGTGGATAGGGGTTGGGGGGACAGACAGCAGGGTGGGTTGAATGGGGGTGGGGTCCCGGGGGGGGTGGTTGGGGTGGGAGGTACCAGGAGGGGGTGGTCAGGGGACAAGGACCGGGGGGGGGGATTGGATGGGTCGGAGGTTCTGAGGGGGGCAGTCAGGGGGTGGGAAGTGGGTGGGGGCGGATAGGGGGCAGGGGACAGGCTGTTTGGGGGTCACAGCCTTCTCTACCTGGCCCTCCATACAGTTTTGCACCCTGATGTGGCCCTCGGGCCAAAAAGTTTGCTCTGCTCTAGAACTTATCAAGGACAGGAGCACAATCTTTCTAGGGCAGAAGTCCCCAAACTGTGAGGTGCACCCCCTACAGGGCTACTGAGGAACACTGGGGGGGGGCGTAGCTGGGGCCCAGGCCAGCCCCTTTGGTGGGGGCACCACCCAGCTCCACTCCTGACCCTGCCTCCAGCTGCCAGCCCCATGCCCCACTCCCAGCCCTGTGCCCAGGGTTCCGGCTGTGGGCCCACAACAGGGGCCCTAGCTACCAACCTCAGGCCTCTGCCAAGGTTACACTGCCAGCCCCTCCCCCAGCTGTGGCCCCAAACTTGCCCCCCTTACTCCTGTCCGTGCCCCCCGCCTCCAGGAGCCCAGGCCCAGCCCCAGCTTGGGGGGAGGAGGGGGAGTGCAAAGTAAAACATGTAGGGACCACTGTTCTACGGGGTCACACCAGTGGAGGAGAGAGCAGCTCAGGAGGGGAGGCAGGTTATCACTACCAGCCCACTTCTACAGAGGAGGAAAAGGAGACCGACAGAATGGGAGGGACTCACAAAAGGCACATCAGAAAATAAAACTCAGGTGGCTTAACTCCCACTCTCTTCCCAATTTTAACCCACCAGACCCCACTGCACTCCCAGACCTGGGGATACAACCCAGGAGACTTGACTCCCAGTCTTCCTGCAGTCACCAACCAGACCCACACCACTCCCAGCCCTGCGCTCTCATTAACCCAGATCTCCAGCCTGGTGACTGACTGTTGGAGTTAGGCGCTCATCCCAAGTGTTACTCACCGTAGCCACCAAGGCAGGGGAAGGCTCCGGATGGGCCATGGTTCTGTGGTCTCCTACGTCCCCATGATAGGACCCCCGCCTCCAGAGAAGCCCCCCAAGTTCAATCCCAATCGAGCACCAAGAGACCGAACACAAACTGAAACTAATAAGTTCTGCAACTTCCTGCCAGCAAAGGGTGAGAAAGCAACAGGAAAAGGAGGGGGGGGCAGACGAGGGAGGCAACATGGAACTGTAAAGTTAACCCTCCCCTACCCACAGCACAGAGACCAAGAGATTCAGCCCTTACCCCATTCACTCTCCTCTCCCCTCCCCATGGGACAAAAACTCAGTCGTTCTCATGAACGCCAACCCTTCCCTCAAGGTAGCAGAAATCCATCTTCCCTACTAATCTTCCTCCTCCTTCTGGGACAAGACAAGACGCACCCCTTCCACCTCATGGGTCAGAGAGAAACCCAGATATCAATCCCCAACCTCCTAATAAACCCTCCACAAGACTGTGAGAAAGCTTGAGAGCTTGTCTCTCTCACCAACAGAAGTTGGTCCAATAAAAGATATTACCTCTCTAGACATGACACTCAGCTAACCCCTCTGTTCGTTAAGAGCAGCCTTCAGGAAGACATTTGCAGTGTAAAACTCTATTAAACCTACTATGAACAATGCTACGTATATATATGCCAGTAACTGGTGCTCTTTATATTATCTATATATATATTTAGATACACGTTATTATAATGGAGAGATTATTTAGATTATTTTGCACTTTCCATAAAAGATTCTTGCAACTTTTTTTGAACAGCTCTAACACCTCCATTATTTGCAGCAGGACTTTGGAATCTGGCAAGGGGGCATGGGTTTGAATAGCACTGGTCATATCAGTGACCCAGCACTTTGGTGGGGGGGTTTAGGGTCCTATACTGTTCTCCATAATCTCAATTTAAAAACAAGAAGTCTTCTAGTTCTTATGGTTACAAAGAAAACCTTCAAAAATATAAAGCAAGAGTTCTACACTTAGGAAGAAAGAATCCCATGCATTGCTACAGGCTGGGGACCGACTGGCTAAGCAGCAATTCTGCAGAAAAGGAGCTGGGGATTACAGTGGATGAGAAGCTGCATATGAGTCAGCAGTGTGCCCTTGTTGCCAAGAAAGCCAACGGCATATTGGGCTGTATTAGTAGGAGCATTGCCAGCAGATCGAGGGAAGTGATTATTCCCCTCTATTCAGCACTGGTGAGGCCACACCTGGAGTACTACATCCAGTTTTGGTCCCCCCACTAGAGAAGGGATGTGGACAAATTGGAGAGAGTCCAGCGGAGGGCAACAAAAATGATTAGGGAGCTGGGGCACATGATTTACGAGGAGAGGCTGAGGGAACAGGGGTTATTTAGTCTGCAGAACAGTGAGGGGGGATTTGATAGCAGTCTTCAATTACCTAACCGGGGGGGGGGGGGTGTTCCAAAGAGGATGGAGCTAGGCTGTTCTCAGTGGTGGCAAGATGACAAGAACATGAACAAGACATGAACAAGAAGCCATGGTCTCAAGTTGCAGGTCTAGGTTGGATATTAGAAAACACTATTTCACTAGGAGTGTGGTGAAGCACTGGAAGGGGTTACCTAGGGAGGTCGTGGAATCTCCATCCTTAGAGGTTTTTAAAACCCAGCTTGACAAAGCCTTGGCTGGGATGATTTAGTTGGTGTTGGTCCTGCTATGAGCAGGGGATTGGACTAGATGACCTCCTGTGGTCTCTTCCAACCCTAATATTTTATGATTCTATTATCCTAATCCAAAAACCTTACGAGCAAACTCAACAACGGCAAAATATAACATTACCCATGTTTGGACTGTGTGATAGTAGGACTGTATTTTCTAAATGGACAACCAATCTAATTCTCAATTACTGAGGGACAATCTCCACTTATTGTTATATTTTGCTTTCCACAACCAAATCTCTGTACAACTTTTCATGAGTGATGTACCCAAGTACTTGGATTCTAATATCTAAACTGTATAGTTAAATCTATTCACCTAAATTTAGGTTATTGCTGATTATGTAACTGTATGCCAGTACATATGACTTTTAAAAACTTTGTTTTTGTGGATAATCTAAGCACTATACCCAGATGTACAGACACTCTTTTCCCAACCTATGTATTATATAGTTTTTTTAACATTAGCTTTAATAAAAAAATTTAAGATGTGCCAGTTTCTTGAGACAGTTAATTAGGAGGTCAGAGTTAAGGTTCTGTGATAGAAAGCAAGTTTGATTAATTTGGGGTGCACACTGCTTTGATGTATGCTGGACGTATACACATTTGGAGTATGTTGCCAATGGAAGTGAATGTCACATGCACTGTATTATCATCATTGAACATAATGTGAACATGGCAATAAATGCTGGCCTTTAACTTTTATTTCCACCCTTTTAAAATTTTGGGTTAACTGTCATTAAACCACGGTTTGGTCATATTAATAAATTAATAATCAAGAAACAAGAAAACCTCCTCTGTTAGTGGAAAGGGTAGTGCACTAATGAGAGAGATCACAATTTCCCTGCTGTGATCACAGTTACTCGGCCTGAGTCACTGGACTATACTAAGATGCATACAAACCTGGTTCACTTTGTTTTTGTGCTGTTTATCCAAACAGAAAGTTATTTTTATGTTTTTTTTCATTAAGAAATGAGATAGGACCTGCAGAAAAAACTACTACTGTAAAACACAAAAAGAAAAGGAGTACTTGTGGCACCTTAGAGACTAACCAATTTATTTGAGCATAAGCTTTTGTGAGCTACAGCTCACTTAGCTCATGAAAGCTTATGCTCAAATAAATTGGTTAGTCTCTAAGGTGCCACAAGTACTCCTTTTCTTTTTGCAAATACAGACTAACACGGCTGTTATTCTGAAACCTATTGTAAAACAGAAACACAAGGAGGTAGACTTAAGGTTGTCCGTTAAATCTTAACTGGGACATATTCTGACTTCTGACTGCTTCATTAGGCAATGTTATTTTAATATATTTTTGGTATGGAATTACATATAGCTATATTTAAAAACAGAAACTAGAGAAAATTGATAAGTCTCTTCACTATCTGCCTAAACAATTTGGCTAGGCAGTGCAAAAATGGCTAAACATGACACAGGGTTTCTGTAATTACTATATCTCCAGAAGACTTCTGCTTTATTTAATGTACCTGAAGAGAATGAACTAAATGACCTGAAGAAGAGCTCCGTGTAAGGTTGAAAGTTTGTCTTGCTCACGAACAGAAGTTGGGTCTGACAAAAGATATTACCTCACCCACCTTGTCTCTCTGAATTAAAAGAGTAATAAAAAACGATGGTAAAAAAGAATATGAAAACAGCATGGTTTAAATAGCTAAATGATAAAGAACTCCCTCATTTAGATGTTGTCCCTTCAGTTTGTAAGTTCTTTGGGACAAGGCCCTTGTATAAAAGTTCCTTTCTTTACTCCAAACTGGGATCACGTTTACTTTGGCCCCAGGTTTATGATGTGCTCAGCAGGGAGAAAAAACCAGGGAAAGCTCTTCCCAAGTTGCACCCAGCTCTGACAGCAGAGATGGAAAAGGCTCGTTAGGTCTTGTCTAGCTTATCTGCTTCTTTGAACATGGCCGATACAGGACTGTTCTCTATAGAAAAAAATTCTAATACACTGATGTAATAACTCATGTGGAGGACAAAGTCACACCCCCTTAAAGAAAAAATATCAAGTTTTTCTCATGTCATTATGTTAGTGGATAAGGTTTATCCCTACTGCCCTAGACATCAGCCTCCAGAACCACTAGATCTCCTGAGATCCATGCAGATTTCAGAGGATTCCCTAGAGCAGTGGTTCTCAGCCAGGGATACACGTCAACCAGGGGCTATGCAGGGGTCTTCCAGGAGTTAAATCAAATCATCCAGATATTTACCTAGTTTTATAACAGGCTACATAAAAAGCACAAGTGAAGTCAGTAAAAACTAAAATTTCATACAATGACTTGTTTATACTGCTCTATATAGTATATCAGCGGTTCTCAAACTGTGATTTTGCTTTATTGGGGTCACTAGGGCCAGCGGTAGACTAGTGGGGACCCAGGGCAGAAAGTTGAAGCCCAAAGCCTGAGTTTTTAAGTGAGGTGAAACTTCGGGTCTATAAGGCAAATTAGACTCCTGAAAGGGGTACAAGTAATCTGGAACGGTTGAGAACCACTGCCCTAAAGGTCTTCACATCAGCAGTCCCTCTCCCCCACCCCCATGCTTTAGCTTTCCCTGATTGTATCTTTGTTCCTGCCAAGCTCCCCTCACCTGCTGCTCCCCCCAGCGTGCCATGTCTCTGCTCCTTTGTCTACCTCCAGGTGCTTCCTGCCGAACAGTGTTTGGTGGCGCTTAGCACATTCCAGGAGGGAGGGAGGAAGAGCAGGGAGCCACGCACTCAAGGGAGGAGGCGGAGAAGAGGCAGGGACTTGGGGAAGGGGTTGGAGTAGGGGCAGAGAGGGGGCTGAGTTGGGGTGGGGACTTTGGGGAAGGGGTTGGAATGGGGGCAAGGCAGGGGTGGGAAGAGGCGGGGCAGGGACCAGGCCTCATGGAAGGTGTGGAGTGGGGGCAGGGGTAGGGCCAGGGGAAGTGGGGGTGGGGGAAGTGATGCAGCCCTGAAGCCAATGTACTAGTCCTCATGTGGCCCTCCTGGTGATTTGAGTTTGAGATCCCTGCAATACGTCATAAGGGGCCTCCATATAGTTGTTAATACAGCCTCAAAGATGCACTAACTTCCCAGATTTACCACTGGGTAGGGAAAACACACCTTCTCTCTCGGCTTCTTCCTAGATCAGCTGCCAGCCCTTCCGTGGAATAGACTCTGCTAGACCTTCAGAGTCTTCTGACAGCTTGGGGCAACAATGGACAGTGTCACAGAGGGGAATGAGACCAACACATGAACCCTGGGGAAGAAATAACTTCTCCCTCCTGCTATGCATTTAAAAATAAATAGTCACCACTTTAAAGCACCATCAGGAGAATCACCAGATCAGGCACATTTTCCATAGACCTCTCCCCTGGCCCTTTCTCTCTCTCCCCAATTCCAGCTCTCTGTATAGGGCATCAATGGGCAGAATGGTCCCAGAATCCCACACTCCCTTCCCAAATTGGCCACAGATCTAGCCCCACTCCAATTCACCTACCTGCTGTGGGCCACTATTTCTCATTTTACCTTCCACAGAGGCCCAAGTCCCAACCTGACCTTCCCTTTCATGTATGCAGTGAAGTTGTAGCCCTGTCCACCCCAGCATATTAGAGAAAAGGTAGGTCAGGTAATATCTTTTATTGGATCTACTTCTGTTGGTAACAAACACAAGCTTTTGAGCCACACAGAATTATACTTTTCACAGACCTGAAGAAAAGCTTTGTAGAAGCTTCAAAGCTTGCCTTTTTCACCAACAGAGGTTAGTCTTCAGGTCCGGGAAAGACACTCCCCTTCTTGGCAGAGATCCCAACAAGTCTTATTTCAGAGTAACAGCCGTGTTAGTCTGTAGTTGCAAAAAGAAAAGGAGGACTTATGGCACCTTAGAGACTAACCAATTTATTTGAGCATGAGCTTTCGTGAGCTACAGCTTACTTCATCGGATGCATACTGTCACAGTATGTAGCTGTAGCTCACGAAAGCTCATGCTCAAATAAATTGGTTAGTCTCTAAGGTGCCACAAGTACTCCTTTTCTTTCAACAAGTCTTAGTTTGACCATCACATGTGGCTGAGCCCATTTTAATTCCTGACCCTTTCTACAGAAACAAAACTAGCACACGCATTTCAGCAGCGAGCAGACACCGCGCAGCCGTGCCAGTGCCGGCAAGGGTGTAAGGACTAGCGCAGGGCAGGAACAAGCAGGTTCTAGGGGGCAGATAAAAATGCCTGCCCCTACTCGCAGCTTGGCGCTAGTGCAGCTGCCGCGGTATAGGACGACAGGTACTCGCTTTGCAAGGGCGGCTGCACCCCTGTAAGGCGAAGAATCCCGTCTACCCCCGCCATCCTCCACACAGAGACTAGCGCCCGGGAGACGCTACCCCGGTAACTTCCTTCACCCGCTGCAAGGCCCCCCCAGTCCCCCGCCTCGGGCCTGGGCCTGGGCCTGCGAGCGACACAGGGGTCGCGGAGGGACACGGCGGCGTAGCTCGCCCGTCGCCCCCCCTGCCCCTAGGAGCGCGCCGCGGGCGGCGCACATAAACGGGGCCGCGGGAGGGGGAAGCTCCGCTCACACCTCGCTCCCCGCAGGCAGAAGGAAAAACCCGAGCGGCGGCGCCGCCCCCGCCCCCGCATCCGGTCCGGCGCTCACGCGGCAGCTCCGGGCACCTCACGTGCGTGGAGGGGGGGAGGAGCCGGTCTGATTGGCCGGGAGTCGGCACCGCCTGCAACGTCACAGCCGTGGCGCCCCCGTGGTTTCCGGCCCCGCGTTCCTATGGAGACGCCCGGCCAGGCGGGACCCGCGCTGCTTGCATGGAGGAGCCGGGTGGGGCTGTAAGTGACCCGCGCGCGCTTCGCCCCCACCCCCAGGCGCGCGCTGCCCCCCCGCGCGCGCTGCCCCCCCGCCCTGACGCTCTCCCGTCTCTCCCCCAGGAGCAACGGTGGTTGCGGGCGGCCCGGGCCTTCGTCTGCGAGACCCTCCACCTCGTGGGGCCGGGCGGCGGCGGCGGCCCTGAGCAGCTGGCGGACTCGGTGACGCGGTGCCTGCGGAGCACGTGGGCTGGGCGGAGCGGGGAGCTCCCGCTGGGCTACAGGTAACGGGGTGGCAGCGGGTCCCGGCCCGCCTCGGCCGCGCTCCCTCCTGCCCGCGCCGCCTGCCCCTGGCACCGGGCTGGACCTGGGGGCGCTGCCGAACCCCCGGGGCTTGAAGCGGTTTCCCTCATATCCGGGCTTTACAGTCTGGTTCAGCGGCTCTCAGCGTCCCCAGTATGTAAAGTGCCCTGGCGGGGCTCGTGTCAGTGCCACCCCCAGCTGCTGCCACCCCCCTCCTTCCCCCCCCCCCCCCCCCCCGGCATGTCTGGAAATCAGATCCCTGCTCTTCCCCCGCCTCTGTGCGGAGCATCCCCAACTCCCTGCTGCACGTGGGGAACTGCAGGCCCAGGGCCTGCTGTAACAGCGTTGAACTGGAATGACTATTTCACAAGGTCTGGGTCTGAATGACTGGCCCAAGGACAGTACTTGGTTGGCCCTGAAAGTGAGGACAGCCTAGGTGTATTGCGTCTCTGTTCCACGGAGTTAGTTTGACTTAGGTCAGGGGTGGGGAAACTTTCTGGCCCGAGGGCCACATCTGGGTGGGGAAATTGCATGCGGGGCCATGAATGTAGGGCTGGGGCACTGGGTTGGGGTGCGGGAGGTGGTGTGTGTGGGGGGGTGTAGTGTGCAGGAAGGGGCTCAGGGCAAGGGGTTGGGGCGCAGGAGGGGTGCGGAGTGTACGAGGGGGCTCAGGGCAGGGGTTTGGGGTGAAGGAGGGGTGCAGAGTGTGGGACGGGGCTCGGCAGGGGGTGGGCTTCGGGGTGTGGGCTCTGGCCTTGCTCCTCTTACCTTGAGTGTCTCTGGGGTGGCAGCGGCACACAGCAGGGCTAAGGCAGGCTCCCTGCCTGTCCTGGCCCCATGCCACTTCCAGAAGCAGCCAGCACTGTAGCCCCTGGGGGAGCGGGTGGGGCAGAGGACTCTGCGTGCTGCCCTTACCTGCGGGTACCTTCCTTGAAGCTCCCAGTGGCTGTAGTTCCCCATTCCCAGCCAATGGGAGCTGCAGGGGTCAGTGCCTGCAGGCGAGGGCAGCATGCTCTGCCCCCTGCTCCTCCATGGAAGGGGGGAGGGATAGCTCAGTGGTTTGAGCATTGGCCTGCTAAACCCAGGGTTGTGAGTTCAATCCTTGAGGGGGCCATTTAGGGATCTGGGGCAAAAATTGAGGATTGGTCCTGCTTTGAGCAGAGGGTTGGACTAGATGATCTCCTGAGGTCCTTTGCAACCCTGAGATTCTATGATTCTATGACATGGTGCTGTCCGCTTCTGGGAGTGACGTGAGGCGAGGGCGGGCAGGGAGCCTTCCTTACCCCCGCGGTGCCACGGGGGTGGCAAAACCGCGGGCCGGATCCACAGCCCTGATGGGCTGGATCCAGCCTGTGAGCAATAGTTTGTCCACCCCTGAGCTAGGTGGATGGAAGAGGGGGGTGGATTTACTACTCCAGTAGAAAAAACCCTTTTGTGGCTGTAGCGAGTGTCTATGCTACAGTGCTACGCAACGTACCTGCTTTTGTGCCTTTGCAGCACTTGTAGTGTAGACATGTCCTAAGTCCCTATGACTCTACAGTGCTGATAACAGCACATCATCTGCACTCGGTGGGGGCTCTAGTGTAAACAACATTCCAACATCACTGCTCTTTCCAAAACCCTGTCAGCTAACTGCTAGGTGCAAGTACTGAAAACAGCTGGAGCACTGTCTCACTAGAGCTTCCAATGTTGCTGATGCTGGTGTTGACACTGGTGGGAACTTTTTTCTGAAATTCCCTAACGTAGACAGGGCCTATGTCTGTGGTATTGTTATTGCTAGGCACACATATTAAAACCAGCTGGGTTGGGAATGAACTGACGGTGCTGCCCATGTTGCTCATACTTCGTGCTTTGATCAGTCTCAGCATTGTAGAATATTGGGCACATCTTCGCTCGTTAACAGTATCTGGTGTTATGCAAAATTTCTCTTTATCAAGTCTCTTAGTTTAAGCTTAGATACATTAAGCTTGGCTACATTCTTAAAGTTGAAGAGAAGAGCCTGAGACCTCTTTGATTTGGCATCTCTCAGCCTCACATCCTTTAAGCAAGGCCTGTTAAGATGAAGATTTAACTCTGAGGTTGGCAGCATTGTTTTGATCTGTCTCCCCATAAGCAGCACAGAGACTACAGTCAGCTACTCTTCTAGCTACTGGTCAGCACCTCCAAGCACCTTGCTGGGGAAATGGGATCAGTATTGATTTAGAAAGGAGAGTGCCCCTTACAGAGTCATCCACATCACTCACTCCACGCGGTTTCGTTGGTCTTCTCATGGAATCTCCCATTAACATTCTGCCTAAACTGTGGGATAAAGCCCTCCTGCGTCTCCTAGGAAGGTTGTTCAGATGAGTATATTTTTCAGTCTCTTTTCCAAAATATTTCTCCATAAGTTCTGTATGTGCCCAGCCATGTGACCACAGTCCAAAATGGGACGTGCTTCCTCTGAGGTACTCAAGGGTAAATGTGCTCTCAGGGTAAATGTGGAAATAGATTGTGTTCCTGACACAGTGGCCATTTCAGTGTTGAGCCCTGTGTCATGCCATTGAAGTGAGTACATTCACCACCAAGACTTCCCATATGGTGGTACAATCTCTCAGAGGACAACATTTAAGGCTGCATAGCTGCACCTGTGCTGAGCCTGACTGGTGCAGCAAAATGTCTAAATGCCCCTCTTCCCTCCCCAGCTTCATCCTCATCCCTTCATATTATCATTCTTCCCTTTTCTCCAGTTTCATCTCCATCTCTGACCTCCAGTGCCAACAATGCACACCCTGCTGTAGTCACATGACCTGGAGCACAAGTGAGTTCAAGAAATGGGCTCACCAAGGTGAGGACATCTTGCCCAAACAGAGTGTTCTGCCACGGACTCACCTAATCCTGATTGGCTACCTGACCGATGGAAGAAGGCAGGAGGGGAAAGAGAAGCTAATGGATGGCAACCTGTATGTGCAAGACAACACTGGTTCAATTCCCTGTCAGGTATGGCAGCAGGCAGCTTGAGGGATCCAGCTCTTGGTAACATTTCTGAAGGACCTTGCGGACAGCAGGAGGATTGAAACAATTTGCAAAAGATTGTGTAACTTGGGAGATCAAACATGCGTCTTGCGAGGGGAAGGCAGTGAGTTCAAATGCCAGGGAGGAAGGGTGAAATTTGTCAAACCTTTCATTGCTAAAGAGCTAACTACCAAACTTACTGGACTAGGGAATGACTGGAGAAAAGAGGCAGGGGAAGAAGGTTGATCCTGTCAATTACCATTGAAATGTAGTTTCAGTTACTAATTAAATAATGGCACAAACACTTGGAGAGAGAGACTCTGAGAAACTGATGGGACCAACAGTGGTAAGCTTGCTTGAATTACAGGCTGTGGAGCTAAAATTACTGCAACAGGGGAATTATGCTGAGCTTTTAGTGAAGCATGTGATACAGTGTATCATGAAATCTTGGCTTGGATGGGGTGCTACTCTGCTGAGGCCTGCCTGGAGGATCTTGAATAAAAGAGGTCTAGATAAATGGCAGCGTCTGGAATTGGGGAGAGGAGGGGTGACACTAGTGATGGAGGCCCAGGTTTTTTGTTTTGCCACTTATAAATAATCTAAGAATGGGGGAAGAGCATGTTAATTATATTTGCAGAAAACACAGCATTGGGATGAGCTTCAAACACTGGTGAAGGCAGAGAAAGATTAGAAATATGGTCTGGAAATACCAAGCACTGCCAAAATTTAAATGGCTGTAAATGAATCGCCACCATACCCTGGATGGGGAGAAACCTGGGCCCAGGGAATGCTATTCCTAGTGCCCAGCAAATTGCTACTCCTGGTGGAATTCTGTGCCACTGCACATGTGCAGAAACATGTCCCACCACAGATTCTCTTTGCTTCCCATAGAAAAATGTTTTTTGTGGGGGAAGTAAAGAGAAGCTGCACCAGTGCTCACTCACCCCTCCCGGCAGCATCGGCGTGTCTGTTTGGGCAGCCGGGGGAGACGTAAGTCACCACAGGAAAGGGGGTGTGTGTGTCTGGGGATGCCCGGGATGGTGGGGGGAAGGATGGAGGACAGAATTGGAGTTCACAACAGAGCTGCCGGGGTTGGTCAGATCAACCCACAGAAACCTCCCCTGGCTACAGGAAGCTCTGAATTGGGGAAAGGGGGGCTTGGCGGGGGGGTCTGGGTGAAGGAGGTGAGGCTCAGTGGGTGGGGTTCCAGGTGCAGCAGGGATGAGGCTTGGCGGGGGGGTTGGTGGCGGGAGGGGTCCCAGATGCACAGGGGTTGGACGGACAGGTAGAGCAGCTCCCCGTACAATGACTCCTCCCTGCACTTTCTGGCTCCATCACTCCTCAGCCGTGAGGGTGTCACTGTGCAAGGAGCTGCTCCCTCTGTCTGACCAACCCCCTTCGCTGAGCCTCACCTACCCAACTGAGCCCCCCGATCTCGGGATCACCCAGACCCCCTGAGTTCCCTGAACCCCCACTCCGCCAAGCTTCACCCCATGCCTCAGGAGCCCCCTGCACCCAGAACACACACCCCCACCACCACCACTGGGCCCTCCTGCACCCAACCCCCCACCCCCCGAGCCTCACCCGCTTCATCAGAAGCCCCCCACACCTGGACCCCCACCCCACTGAGCCCCAAGCAGCTGCACCCTGACCCCCCACCCATGAAACCCCAGTCCCCCAGCACCCAGACCCCCAGCTGAGTCCCCCACACCCAGACTCTCCCCCACTGAGCCCTAACCACCTTCACCTGGGCTCCCCTGCAGAGTCCCATTCCCCCCTGCACTCAGAACCCCACAATGAGCCCCTCTGTACCCAGATCCCGCCCACACACCCCCACTGAGCTGCCTGCAGCCAGGCTGCACCACACAGAACCCTGGTACTCTTGAGGGAATTCCGCACCAAAAAATTAAAATTTTTAAAATTCTTCAAAGTTCTGCACATTTTATTTGTCAAAATAATTGAAAATGGTGTGATTATATTGTGGTATTTTGACAAATAAAATATGCAGATTTTTTTGGCACAGAATTTTTACTTTTTTGGCACCGAATTCCGTCAGGAGTAAAATTACATAGGAGTTTACAAGGCTACATATAGTTTGGGGTCCTCTTGGAGCAAAGAGGGGTTTATTTCTCTACAGATCAATCACTGCCACTTCTTGGGGAGCAGCAAAATGTGCATCTTGCTGGGAACTGATCCCTGCTCTAAAATGAGCTGTGAGAGCTTTTGCTGTGTGACGGGAAGGCTGGGCTAATGCTGTAAGTGTCTTAATTCTGGAGTTGTATTGTGAATATATATCAAATTGCAGCACCTTTTCTTTTTTGGTTTAGCTCCTGCATTTTGAATCTGAGTGGCTGGAGCTACTGTTTCTCTTCCCCAGCTGGGCATACATACCACAGACAAGTCAGGGCTCAGCTGGATATGTGGAAATCCTGGCAGACCCGGTGCCAGTGGATCCTCGACCAAAGAGAGTGGTTGACACCATCCCTGTCTTCTACCCAGCAACAGTTGCACAATTGCTCAGCACCAGGTAAACACTCAATACTCTTAATTCAATATGTGCAGCTGTTGCTTCTGCCATTTGTCACAGGTTCACCCTGCATCACAGCAAGAACCTGGCCTGTTCAGGGAGATGTTGATTGGGTCAGATTCATGCTAAATGTGTGAGAGAACAATTGAGTGGATATAGTATAAAATGTGTATATTAAATAATTTTAATCAATGAATAACCTGTACTCCAAAAATGTGTTGGGTTTGCATAATTTGGATAAGGTACAGATTCAAACTTTCATGACTCCATAGATTTTATTAACCAAAATAAAACTTAGGAAATAGAAAAGATATGAAGATGAAAAAATATAATGCATTTAATTTTAAGTGACAGCTCATTTAAAATAGTGAATTTAACACAAACAGGTAGCTCTATGGAGGAGTGAACCACAGTAATCAAAGACACAAGTTGTTGGTAGGTAATTCTAAATTTAAATATTGAACTAATATATATCACAATTCAGAACCTTATTAGATTGGTAATTAAGGTAAAGGCCCATTTAAGCTAATCAGAATGTCTGTCATCTAAACCCAAATAATCTTTAAAGTTTATAAACTTGGAAACTAAGCAATAAATTTAATAAACACAAATTCAGGTTTATAATTTCAGATTACATCATTAGATAAGTGGTATGTATTTGTGAAACCTTTTATCTCTTTCACAAAGACCTATAGGTTAATTACACCAAATATGCAGAATAAGTCAGAAGCTTATAGTTTCTTTTGACTTTCACCAGTAAGTGAACCACAGTTAAAATATTCTATATCAGGCTAATTTAAACATTTTTTTATAAGCAGTGGTAATTGTTTTAGCTAAAACATTAGTCATTCAACAGGGCATATTTTCTTTTCTGTATTTTAGAGAAAGCTGTAGGCTGTGTGAATCTTAGCTTTTCTTCTGAAAAAGCTGTTTACTTACAGCTTGCATAAGTCATTAGTAGGTTTTACTGCTGTAACAGAGCAGGCTATCAGGAGATCTTTATATTGAGGTTGTAATGAGCACACCAGTGTGTCTTAGCTACTTTAGTCATATAATTATTTAAAAATATTTCTAAACAATGAAGTTGAAATGTATTAGTAGTGACTAAGACAAATTGTCCATTTAAGTCATATACAAGTTTTATAAGCCAAAGTATGTACTCTTGAGAACTTGGCTTAACACGAGCATTTGTTATTTGCATAAAAGCACATGCATAAAAGGAGTCTTCGATAGATGACACCAATATGCATGAAATTTTCCAGCAACTTGTTATGGTTCTTCTCGAGATGAGTACATGTTCACCAACGCCTTTGGTTCATGGTGGTACTGTAGATGGCAGGCAGCTATCAATCCTTTCTTCTCTGGATCTTGCTCATGGGTTCTTTTCTTTTTTCTTTTCTTGGATTCAGAAAAGGTAGTTAGTGGCAACGCATAACTTTGGCAAGTTTTTTAGGGTTTACCTGATCCTGGATCTTTCAGATTTCTTTGATTCTTCTTAGCATATGTGCAACATGCCTCAGGTGGTACGTGACCAGGATTCATTACCGAATTTGATCCGCCGGTTGGATCATTAGCTTCCCCAGCCCAGGCCAGGTACTGATGGGGACTGCGACGTGATGGTGGTCAGCCATTTGAGTCCCCAACTCTCTTTTGTCCAAGTGATGTTCTTTGCAGATTTTTCTTGTTTCTCCTTCCTCAAAATCTGAAATGTTATTAGCGAATCAAGCAACTGTAATAATTTTTTGGTAACACAGTAGCACCTAGAGTCACCAACCAAGATTTGAGGTCCCATTGTCTTAAGTACTCTATGTACATTTAGTAGGAGACAATCCCTGCTCTGAAGAGCTATCTAGACAAGTTAAGCAAAGAGTGTGAGAGCTTGCCACCTTACAGATGGGGAATTGAGGAATAGGGAGGTCAGGTGACTTAGCCAAGGTCCCATGGTTAGCCAGTGGCAGTGCAGGGAACTGAACTCAGATGTCCTGAGCCTCTGTCCAGTAATTTAAATGCAAGGCCATCCTTTCTCTTATCCAGTTTCAAGTTCACCTCACCACATTGTCCTATTCAGACCCCTGATCTCTTGATAAATACAGAATGTTATTTATCTCTGTCACTTTCAAAATGTCCAATCAGAAACCTAATGTCTGCATGTTTAAATGTTTATCTGTTATCTATATCGGCTTTAAATTAGTCTGCTGGTCACTTGTGCCTGATCATCTTGCCAGATTCTTCCTGTTCTTTATAACTGTTTCCTGTTTGTTTGAGAGCATGCCACACTTCTTGGGTCAAGTCAACTTTTGAAGTAGCAGAGATCTGTTTTATGATAATCTAGACTCTTTTGATCTTTTAACAATAAAGATGTAACATACACAACTTTTAAAAAGTTTCTCCTGTCTGTATTCTTAGTCTTTTTCTTATTGCTGTATATCTCCATCTTTGAATAACATCTCTTACCCAGAATTCCACTGTAATCCTCTGTTGCTGACTCTGGAATTTTCCTTTTGTTCTGTCAGATAGAACATAAAATTTAATATTCTCACTGTGTATTACATTTAAAAAAAAATTAAAAGAACATTATTTCAGTTGCAAAGTCAGCCACTTGAAAGTCAGGAAATGCCAGATTTATGCCTATGCAGTTATAATTCAGCCCCTTTGACATCTATCCTGTGCACTGAATGAGGTAGCGGTCCTGTGGAAAATTGTAGGTGATCATGTAATTAAACACCTTATCATAATTTTGTTTTGCATTCCTCACTCTTTCTTGTTTCTATTATTTCTCAAATAAACCTTGTTTTATTACAAGTTTTGTGTGGTATACTGGAGCGATGATTTAAGGTAAACTGGGACACACTGCTCTTTTAGGGGCAGAGGATTGGGTTTCTGTGAGTTGCCAGTGTCAGGGGCTGGATATCACAGGGGAATGCTTCTTGGGGACTGGGGTGCACCTATTGTTAACCTGCAAGGTGAAGACAGGGCTGGCATAGCCTGGAGAAGAGTGCTTAAGTGGATAACAGGCGGGTGGTGGTAGGGAGCTAATACCCAGCCACCATGAGCAAGGCTACCTCTCGCTAGAGCCAGGGAGTAACAAGGTGACTCTCAGTCTGGGGTGGCCCGAGACCCATTACAGAATTGTATGGCTTGTTGTTTTTGAAAATCTCATCCCCGTCCCTAGGAAGAGAGAGAGTCCACATTACCCCTTTGGGACCTTTTCCTTCCACGAGTAGCATGCTGCACCACATGTGTCCTTGGCTTAGTTGTTGGCCTAGTTCTAAGTTCTGCTTCCATCTCTCCTTCCCCCCTTCACTCCCCTGCCCCCAACTTCCCGTAGGGTTCCATGTCAGAAAAGAGCAAAGCTGAATGTGGCAGGTGAGCTGGCCAGACTTAGCACCCTCCTATGCATCCACCACAAGACGTTCTTTTTCCTCTTTCTGAAGTGCTTCACTTCTGCTGCTTGTGTTCCAGTGCTGGTGCAGGTGAGTCCTTGAGGCTTCGTGTGCTGGTGTTTTTCAGGCCCTGCCACGAGGTCAGCCTTTTCCCATCTTGATTCTTATTTATCCCTTTATTATTCACAATGATCTTATATATCTCTGGTACCTTCCATCCCAAAGGGTCCCATAGCACTAGATAAACTGCTTAGAAGGATCACTGAAACCTGCAGAAATGCAGCCACCATTGAGGTGATACACCACTCCACTGCCCCAGCAAGATTCAGGGCTTGGGCTGGAGTGTGGTACAGCCCTGGGGGCAGGGAAGATATTGGCCTGTATTTCTAGGGACACACTGGCGGCAGGGAACGTTCTTCTCCAGAGCAGGGCATGCTAATGTGGACTATGCTTTCTCTGCTCTAGAAACCGCCCCAGCTAGCTTGGCACCACATGCTCCAGTTGGGCCATGGCTATGTGCTGACAGCATTGAGTGTGTCCAGCCTGAAGGCATCGGGGCACAAGGTATTCGTCACCAGCGTCTCCTCCTGCCTCCTGCCCTACTGTGCAGAGCAGGTGAAGGAACAGCCTCTGGAAATTGTCTGGCGGGGAGGACCAATTCAGCCAGTTTCCTCTAAGGCTGCTGTGCAGCTCCCCTTGGAACTGACAGATGAGAAGTTGCCAGTGCCAGCCAAAGAGTCCAAGATCCTGTCTTACACGGTAAGGAGTTATCCCTCACCTGCACCCTATACCTGCTTTCAGATCCACCTCCCCCTGAATTTCAGCTCCTGCCCTGCAGGGCCCATGGACGCCGTCTGCACTATGCAATCACATTTTCCCCCAGGCCCTAGTGCCCTCTTTGTAAATGCACTATTTTTCTATGTGCTCCTTCTCCAGGGGATTATCACCCGAGTACTAAACACCCAGGCTGGTCTCTACGAGCTTGATAACAAGATCTGTCTGTGCCTTGCTTACCAGCAGCTGTTGAACTCTGCCCGTGGACTCCGACCAGGAGCATGCGTGGAGGTGAGGTGATGCGGCTGGGAGCTGAAGCACACCAGGGGATAGGGGTGGCTGAGGCACAGACCTGTGGATGGTGGTGTGTGGAGCAAGCTTGTTGTGTAGGGTGGGGGCAGGAGTACTCTAAATCTTTCGGTCAACCATGGGGGTAGTCCAGAACCCAGCTAAATCAGAGATATGACTGTGCCTGGGCCTGGCCAGAGGTGGCTGATAGTAGCTATTTGCTCCCCTGATTCCCACATAGGTGGCAGCACATCAATGAAGTGCCCCTTGGGGTTGATGAGAAATGTAATGGAGTAACAAAGGGCTTTGTGCGGGATGAGAGGGTCTTTGGGGAGGGCTTTGTGCGGGATGAGAGGGTCTTTGGGGAGGGCCAGCAGAGTGTCCACTTTCTCTCTATTAAGTCATGTGTTTGTGTCTCTCAGCTCCGAGATGTCCACCTCCTGCAGAAGCCCCTGGCTTCTTTCCCCTTTGTTGTTGTCCTTGGTGCCTGTCTGCACAGCACTGTCCTTCTCAAGGGTTTCTCAAGGCTCAGCACCTTCCACCAGCCTGTAGCTTCCTCTGGAAATCTCTACATGCAACTGCTCTTCCGGTATAACCTAGGTCTGCCACTCTATCTGTGGCTGGTGAGCCTGTTGGAGATGCTGGAGCAAAGGTGAGGACACTCCTTCCCCAATCCCATTGGGAAGTGGTTGTGCAGGCCATTCAGAGCTCTGCCAGACAAATCTCTGCCCCCCTTCCCTTCCACCCCTCACGCTTTGTGTCCTTGATGGTTCTGCCTACCCACTGGTTGCTTCACTTTTCTTTCCCAGGGAAGTTGTAGGTTGGTTTCTGTGAGTCACTCCTGGGTTCTGTTACATAACATGGTTTTTGTTCTGGAACAGTCAAGATTGCTCAAGTACAACTGCCAACCCAAATATTAAAAAATATAACATGCAGTTATGTCAGACACCCTACACAGCAGCCAATCCACAGCAATTTACAGAAAGTGCAGTCCTCATCTGTCCCCATTCAATACATATCTATCACATCCTCTGCTAAAACAACCTTTCAGAGTAGCAGCCGTGTTAGTCTGTATTCGCAAAAAGAAAAGGAGTACTTGTGGCATCTTAAAGACTAACAAATTTATTTGAGCATAAGCTTTCGTCAGTTACAGCTCACTTCATATAAATTTGTTAGTCTCTAAGGTGCCACAAGTACTGCTTTTCTTAAAACAACCTTATAATTGATGCTAGCTACAATCTTCAGTTTTTTGCTCATTTCTTACCTAGAGTCTTGTTTTAAAAAACATTCACACAATTAAGGATATTTGTAGTCCTGTCCTTACTTTTAAAGATTTGTTGGTTTTGAATTTAGTGATATTTTGGGGGGGTATAAGAAGTTCATAGATTATAGGTGAGGGTATCTTTAATTAAAAAAATATGTATGTATAATAAACATACCACTGTGATACTCCCAGTCTTCCCTTTATCATCTGTATTCTCAAGACCTCTAATTATATTGTACTTTATGGAAGCTGTAATATTAAAATGTAGTAAGAGATATTCTTGCAGTAACCTTTGTTTTTTCAATTGAATTTCTATAATCTGTTTTTTGAGGTTTGTATGTACGTTAGTAATGCGTACTGCTGGTATGTGAAGTGTTTAGTCGTACATGGTTTATTAACAAACAGTGGTGTACAGTCTCTCTATTTTTAGGTACAGTAGAACCTTGGAGTTATGGACACTAGAGTTACGAACTGACCAGTCAACCCCACACCTCGTTTGGAACCAGAAGTACGCAATCAGGCAGCAGCAGAGACAAAAATAACAAATATAGTACAGTATCATGTTAAATGTAAACTACTAAAAATATAAAGGGATAGCAGCATAGTAAAGTTTCAAAGTTGTATTAAGTCAATGTTCAGTTGTAAACTTTGGAAAGACCAACTATAATGTTTTGTTCGGAATTCCGAACAATCTCCATTCCTGAGGTGTTTGTAACTCTGCAGTTCTACTGTACCTATATGGCTCTCTTTACAGTAGTATCTGAGTGGTAGGGAAGTACTATTACCCTCATTTTACCACACTATTGGATGAGTGACTTGCTCAAAGTCACACAAGAAGCCTGTGGTGGACTTTCAAGTCCTAGGCTAGGGTTCTAACCATTCACCCATCTTTCCTTTCCTGTTGGCTTTTGGCATGTTGTTTATCTATTTATGAATTTAAGTATATCCTTTTTGTGTGGATTTAGAGATTACCAGAATTTCTGAACTGCAACCAAAAGTAAAGTATTCTAGTGGGTTTTGGTCACTGATGGCTTGAAATTGTTTCTAATGGGTGAAGAAGGCTGGTTCACATTTCCCGTTTTTCAGATCTTATGCTTGCATCACTACAAGGCCATCGTTAAGGTTATCTTAGTGGAGTGTTTGTTTATGAAGGTGATGGAGGATGAATAGGGTAAAGTGCACATGGACTTGTTTCTGCGTAGTGTGTTTGACACAACTTATGTGGATTTCCTAGTTTTTTAATGTTTGGGTTGGTAGTGGTGGCTGGCGGGAGAGGGAGTCCTGTTGCCTCAGACACAAGCATGGAGCCAGTTCGGTCATAGTGTTCTGTCTGTGTGTGGATAATTGAGTGATCTACGAATAAGAATGCTTGATGAGCATGTGATGTTCCCCTGGTGTTATCTGGACCAGTGATCTGCTAGGTCATGCCAATCCTCGACTCTGGGAGCCAGCCTTACCCTGCTTTGCTGTGAGAACCCCCATTCCCGGGCTGTTCACACACAGCCTCTGGCATGTAAACTGCTCCCAGCTCCGTGAGTGAGCACTTTTGGCCAGCCGCTGCTTGGATTGTGCAACCGAATGACACTAGCCAATATCTCCAGTCCCAGACACAACCCTAGGAACCTCAGTCTTGCAGTGTCCAGTTATGCCTGCTGGACGCTGCAAGCTCATATGAGTTTCAGTTTAACAGAGAAATCGATATGTACCAAGCTTGTTATCCCTAGGGGAGTCTCTGACATGCATCAAACCAAATGTACTGCTTCGCGTAGAATAAACAAATGTATTAATTGCAAAAGATAGATTTTAAGTGATTAGAAGTCAAAGTACAAGTCAGATTTGGTCAAATGAAATAAAAGCAAAACACATTCAAAGCGGATCTTAACACTTTCAGTGCCCTTACAAACTTAGATGCTGCTCACGACAGGCTGGCTGGTTGCCAGCCAGGCTCTCCCCTTTGACCAGCGCTTCAGTTGCTTGGTGGTGGTGTCTGTAGATGGAGGTAGAAGAGAGAGAGCGAGCATGGCAAACGTCTCTCCCTTTCATCATGTCCTTTATTCCCTCTTGGCTTTGCCCCTCCGCCCTTCAGAATCAGGTGAGCATTACCTCATCGTAGTCCCAAACTGACCAAGGGAAGGGAGGTGACTCACTCGGAAGTCCAACAGATCCTTTGTTGCTGCCTAGGCCAGTGTCCTTTGTTCCTGTGAGGATGGGTTGGGTTTGTCCCATACATGCCTTGATGAGGTGTGAACTGCCCCTCTGCTCTTGGAGAGTTTTGCCTGGGCCTCTGCTCCTGGAGAGTTTTTGTCTGGGCTTGTTTTAAGCCATGAGGACACCTTTTCAGTCTCATAACTATATATGTGAAATTACAACCTATAACATTACTGTAACTACAATGCTCAGTATATCATGAGCCTTCCAAAGACACCCGACATGAAAAACTTTGCATTGGATACCACACAAAACATATTAAAAGGATGAACATGGGGGACAGGGTGTTCCCCCAAGGTACAGAGGTCACAGCGTGGTGTATAGTCTCTTCTGCTCACTCATTCCAACCAATGCAATTGCAGCACACAAATTAGGAGTGATGGTGATTGGTTGATTTATAGATTCTTGCATTGAGGCCAATAATTTGTGGTTGAGCACTAGTGCATATCCTTTAGAAAGACATCCAGTTTGATCTAAAGATTTCAAGTGATGTGGCATCCTTGGTAAGCTGTCCCACTGGGTAGTTGCCTTCACTGTTTAAAAACTTGCACCTTTGAATTTATCTATCTTCAACTTCCAGCCAATGGATCTTGTTATGGCCAGTATTGCCAACTCCAGGCATTAAAAAATCACGTTAGACCTCCCAATCACAACGTGTATTTAAAAACAACAACAATGAAAAGCTGGAATTTTTTAATTTGCCTTCTGGTTTTTGAGCCTTCAGAGGGGAGCCACACATACCCAACTTATACATGGGTCATTGCATGTTAAAAATTCAACCTTAAAGGCCCTTACTAAATATAGGTCCTCTGATTAGAGGGGGTTTCCACTTTGCCATCTCATAACCTCTGGGTTCTAGGGAGCTGCCATTCTCTCCATCTGCACTCTTTGCTCCCTCTTGTGTCCCCTAAGTACGCCCGCCCCTCACATACTCCCTCTCTACCACCATATTTCCTTCCTATATTTTCCTTAGTCTCATGCCTGCACCTTACATTCATACATAACTGTGATACAAAGGCTCCTTGGCCCCAGCTTGCAAAGGCTTCATTGTCCTGTAACAGCAACTCCTATCAGGCTTGACAAACACTGTACCTAGCACGTTGTTCTCATAGTATTTGTCTAGGGTGACCAGAAAGTAAGCGTGAAAAATCGGGATGGGGGTGGGGGGTAATAGGAGTCCATATTAAAAACAAACAAAAAAACGCTCCAAATATTGGGACTGTCCCTATAAAATTGGGACATCTGGTCCCTAGACTGAAAACCAGCTGGCTCTGAAAAAGACTGGATCCTTGGGGGGAAATCTACTTTATTAAATAGGAAAAGTAAACATTGATAAGTGTGGACCCAGGTTTGCGTTTTATGTTTTTGTTTTATATGGAACCATTTCTGTTTCCATTATCCTTACTATCTCTTAAATCTTAGTCTTTGATAATACACTGAGGGTTGTTTTCATTATAAATGTATCTCAGTGCTGTGATGATCCCAAGTTTTACTAGTCAAGCTTTGTGTATTATATACGGTTCCCTTGGGGACAGCAAACTATTAATTTCTGAGTGTGTCCAGTGACAGGAGCTGGATATCACAGGGGAACGCTTCAAAGAGGATTGAGGTGTGCTGTTTGGTTAACCTTCAAAACAAAGTGAAGGCTGGCAGAGCCCGGAGGAGATTGTTTGGGTGACTAACAAACTGGTGGTGTCAGGTAGCAGGCATCCAGTTAAGCACAAGCAAATCTTCCTCTTGCTGGAGGCAGGGGGGCGGTCCTATGGGTGAGCTATTAACACCTGTATCATTCCTCCTCTCAGGTTTTGCTGTTTTGTTGGACGCCGACAGCTGTTCATCCACTCTGTGTCTCGAGGCCCTGGAGTAGCCGAGAAGTTTCTTGTCCCCATTCTGAATGCTGTGGTGACTTCTAAGGCGCCAGTGAGAGATGTTCATCATGAGATCCTAGCAGAAATGCACCATTGTCCCTTGCAGCAGGTGGGGCCCTGCTCCCTGAGCTCCCTGTTTGTATGAGGGGAGGAGACTCATTTTTTTTCTTGCTTTTTGTATCATTTAGTATCAGCCTCTGGAGCCCCCATGCCAGGCCCCACCTCTTTCTCTGCTGCGCTCTGTGGCTGAGCAAAGAAGCAAGGAAGCCTTTAATCCATTGCAGCTGCTGTCCCCCTTGGAGGCCCAGCACATGGGCACCCAGGAGCTGAATCGCAGACTGGCTTGGTCCTATGATACATTCTCAGCAGAGAGCTTCCAACCCCGAATGGTACGTGCTAAACTCCCCTTGCAATCTGATATACAGGAGCTCCCCTCCTTCCTCCCACCATGATGCCTGGAGGGTGGGGCTGGGGCTCCTCTCCTCTTGACTGACATGTGTGTACCTCCAGTTGGGGTGGACCCTGCTTTCCGTGCCTGGGATGTAATGAAAGAGGTGGTGGTGGCAGGTTGCTGATGGTGTCAAAAAATGGTTTCCATTACAGACACTTCAATCCCATGCCCTTCAAGCTGAGGACTGGTTGATTCTCTTCACAGCTTCTTTTCTTTTGCAGGTGTTGCTGGGGGTGCTGAGAGCTTCCTGCAGCAGCGGCTCCCTTCAGCTGCGGGACAAGAGTGATTCGATCCCCTGTGTGATCTCCCGCAGGGATGGGAGTCCCTTCACTGACACAGCTCTCATAGGTGTGGCCCACACTGCTCTAGTGGGGGATCCTGGCCTCTTGCTGCTTTGCCTGCTGACCCTAGGGGGTGGGTGGGAGGGAGGGGGGGGCGCTGAGCTCTCTCCCTACCTTACCTGCTGGGTTTGGGAGCAAGAACACTGAGCTTGCTCTCTCTGCTTTGCCTGTCTGTTGGCTGAGCTCTTCTCTGGTATGTTTGCAGGGTCCCTTTTGCAGGTGGAAACCTACCAGCTTGTGGTAGAGCGATTCCTTCAAAGTGACTTTCCCTCCTGGGAGCAGCTGTGGATCCTGGAACATGTGAGGGGCACAGAAACAAGGCAAGTGCCCCTTATCCTGTGCCCAGGAGCATAAGGCCTTAGCCTCCCAAAGGGAGGAGTAAAGAAGTTAAACGTAAGTGGGAAATGATCCCCTAGCCTGGACCACAGTGTCATGTGCCTACAGCTGGGTGCATAGTGCGAAGGGGAATAATCCAAGAGCCTGGAGAGCAGTTCCAGACCCTTGGCTGGGCGGGAGAGTCACCCTGAAGCCTTGGATGGGTAGAAGTAAGTGGGGGAGAAGCCCAGTGCTCCGTAGCTTGTGCTCTCACTTGCTCTTGCTGTTTCCTCCTCACTCGCTCGGTCCCAGAGTAGTGGAAATGCGTGTCTGCCATTGTCCTTTACCTGAGCATGCAATGGTTTAGACAGGTCCCTGGTGACGTATTTGAAGGTTCCTCTGATGCTGTTGAACCTTGTGGCTGTTGGTTTTTCCTCCTCTGGCACCAGCCTCTGGAGTTCACCAACATGTGCTCCCATTAAATCACCCCCCCCACACACACACCTAACTCCTGCACACACGCACACAGTTTCTCTGTGGAATTCAAGTTCCTGGTGGCTGCTGTTTTGAGGGGGCCATTCCTGTTCTCATCAAGTCCCTCTTTCTCTCTGTCAAATGCAGAGCCAGACTGACACTGAGTCTGTGCTTCCTGCATCACAAAGCCCCTGAGTGGTGAAATACCCCTGCAGTTCCACATCTGTATAGGTATTTATAAAGTTGCCCATTAACGGGATATCTCAGTGCCTAAGTGCATCTCCCATGCTGCCTGCACAAGGTGGGTTTCTCTGTCTGGGACAAACCCACCATCTCAGTCTGTCCTGGATACACTAGGTCCAGCGGTCTTCAGCAGGCCTCCACTCCATCCGTTCCTGCTGTCTGAGCCTTTGGCCAAGGCTCCCTCTCCCTGCTGGCGGCCTAGTTTGGAACCTCCCTGCCTACTAAGTTGGAGCTGCGATGATATCTCCTCTTGGCCCCTCTTCTCACTACAGGCTGTATGTGCAATTCTGCTTTGAAGATGTTCAGATTCTTCATACACCTGAGGTGCAAGTCCAAGAGGGTCCCACAAGCAATAACAGTCCCTGGTTGGGGAAAAACGATGTTTGCAGCTCAAAGGTTGAGCTGGGATCTCCAGAGGCAAAGCTGCCAAAGTTGGAGGGGACCCACCCAGGAGCTGGCTCTGATGAGGGCTGTGATAGAGGCCAGAGCAGTGCCAGAGGAACCAGCTGCATGTCTCGTCTATTCCTGGTCACCCAGAAAGAGGGGCTTATGTCACGCAACTACCTGCCGGCTGCAGAAGGAGATGGAGAGGAGCTGCAGCTCAGCTTCCAGGCCACCGTACTCTGGATGGACAAACCTCAGCTCTGGGGGCATCCCAGGGAAATTGGGAACCTGCCAGAGCTGGAGCAGACCAACCATCAGAGGGAGGACAGCGAGGCACAGCAGAGGGTAAGGGAGGGCTGGAGGAAGTGGCCTTCTGGTTAGGGTGTGAGCTGGATTTTGGTATGGGGAGCCTACCTGAGGGTCAGGGGAGCCGGTTCCACAGAGAGTGGGAGGATGGTTGTCTCTTGACCACTGATGTTTGTGAACACAAGGGGTTCCCTCCCAGCCCACCGGGAACAGCTCCACTTATCCTCTCTCTCTGCCCTGCAAGTGTTCCCCTTCCCCTCCCCCACAGGGCATACCCCACTGTCCTTTGTAATCCAGCCTCCTCCTGCAAGGGCACTCTGCCTTCTCCCCGCACCCTGGGGGGCTGTGCTTTCCCTTCCCTTTGCCCACTCCCACCATGGTGAGCTCTGCCTCCCGGCTCCCTCACCAGTGTCCCTCCCTCATCAGCTTCTCTTGTCCCATTCCAGGTGCTGCTGCTTTTTATGGGGAGATCACTTCGATGGTTCCCATTCCTGCACCCAGATGGGCTGTACCGGCTTATTGTGCCCCAGTGTTTGGTAAGGAGGGGCCTTGGTGCTGCCCCCCGCAGGGCCCCCTGCCACAGTGTGGGACTCCAGAGCTGGGGCTTGCTCTTCACCCCCACCTCGTCTTTTCATCACTCTCGGAATAGCTTGTCACGCTTTGGCTCACCAGAGGCATCTCCTGCAATTGAAATCCTGCTCTCACTGTGGCCATGAGAGAGTTAAGGGAAGCACATTAACCCCTTCTCTGCTGGAGGAGGGGGAAGCCAATGTCCTGCTGGACTCAGTGTTGTGCTGTTAGTGACACATCCACTTCCCTGAATGACAAATGGAATGGCCAGGATGGTGCTGTCCCTTGCGCCACCTACAGACTCATCAGTGGCTCCCTGGAAGGCAAAGAGTCACAGCAAAGGAGACTAAGCACCTTCTAGCTTTGGGGCTCATATTGCTGCCTCTGATCCATGGGCAGGGTAATCTGCTTTGCCATGTGTTACACCAAAATCCTCAGGAGTCTCTGTAAGGGCTTTTCTGCTACTGCTCCCTGGGCCCCTCTTTTTCCATCTGTGCTTGGGGCCCTCTCCCCTGCTGATCTCTCCTCCTGCCTCCCTTGATGTGCCTCCTGTGCTGTTGTTCTCACAGGACTTTGGGGTGTTTGAGCAGCCTTGTCTCTCGCCGTTGCAAGGGAGGCTTCTGAACCAGTCGGGCTGCCACTCGTGCCTGCTAGTTTCAGATACCTGGCACCTACAGCATGAGACTTGGATCTCCTGCCTGGCTCAGCCCCAGGTATGCAGCATCTTATAGCTCTGGGTTTCCATGGGTGACTAGTTCTTCCCTGGGGATCTGGGTCAGGAGATCATACAAACACCCATGGGCACCATGGCGGGCTTTGGCATTTCTCACAGAAGTGAAGAAAACACCCCCCCAAGCCCTCCTGCCCTGAAACCAATGCTGAGGAGTGGTAGCCTCTCAGCTTTGTACAGTTCTGTGCTTCACGACCTCAAGGATGGATGTGATTATGGGCCTTGGGTAGAGCTGGTCCATATCGGTGGTGGGTGCATATCATAATCCTGTTAAATCTGTATCTCCTCCTTTTCCAGGTGATCCCAGGGTCGGAGTGGGCAGGAATAGGGCAGACAGTCTTCTCCATTCCAGAGCTACTAAGCAACAGGTATGTTGGTCCTTCTTCTGCTGTGGTGTTAGGGTCACTGAGACATGACCAAGACTTGGGAAATGGGGTCAATGCTGGCTCCTAGTTAGGAATGCACTTTACTCAGCCACCTGCGCTAACCCCTGCTGTGCAGTGGGGTTTCTTTGGAAATCGTCCTCATATGTAAGTGGGTCAGGCCAGGCCAGCAATCTACCGTATAATATGTGACAAGATCACAAGTGAGATACCTTCCCAATGGGACCCCAAAACAGTTTGAGCTGTTGGGGGTGTGGAATTGAGTGCAAGAAGTCTCCACTGAATCCCTCTGAGATTGGGGGTGGGGAATGTCGTGGTCAGAAATACTGAGTGCTACCTTCTGCTGCCTGTTCAAAGGCTATTGAATGGGGCTGGAATCTGATCTTTTCAAAGTGTGTTTAAATATGAATGGAGTGACTTGGTCTGTCTGTGCATTGAAGCTCTTACTAGGCTCCTACAGTAAGGCCGATTTTCCCCTCCTGTCTCCACACCTGCCCAGTTTCTAACTTGGGGATATAAATCCTCTGCTTTTCCAAAACCTTGTTTAGCTAAATTACTAGGGCTTGCCTTCAGAATGTCTCCTCCCCGACCACACCCCAGGCTCTGATGCCTCCCTCCCCCTACTTTCTTGTTGCTTTTGCTCTTGCTTCTCCAGATCCAGCAGCAAGGAAGTGTGTGCAGGGAACCACGTACTCTGCTTTTGTGGGTGTAGGATGGATCTGAAGCCTGTATTTCAAGTTCTGTTTGCAGCCCACATGCTGCAGCACCAGGAGTCAGTCCCTCAGTGGGAGCCAGGTGTACTGCATCCTGCTGTATGCTAGCCTCACTACACAATGTCTATAATGTGGCTGAGAGTTGTGGCATCTCCCGGTGGGGTTTATCCCTATCAGCTGCTAAAGACCTTTTACTCTTACCATGGCAGCTGCAGTCTTGAGTCCCTTGAGCTTATGGCCCTCTCCTAGGTTTATTGGGAAGGGGCTGGTGCATGGTCTGCTCAGGGGCGGGCTTCAGAACGTGCTTCCCACTCTGTCTTGACCTTCAAACGTGCTATATGCACCCACTGTCATCTCAGGGATTCATGGGGTGAATGGGGGAGCTCATGGGGTGAGATGGATAAGAATCTTACATGCTGAAAGCTTGTGTTTCTAGCCCACTGTCTGGCTGGTGCAGAAGCAAAGTATAGCTGAGTTGGATAGGCCCCTGATGGAAGGCAGGTGAAGTACGGTTGTTGAACAACAGTGATGCCTCCGTTGCAACAGGCTGTCATAAATCCCCCCCCGCCCCACTTAAAACCCTGCCCTCACCTCTCCTATCCCAGCTCTTATCCTGCCACACACCCTCATCTGTTGCTCTGCCACATCACTTCCTAGGCTAGACAACATTCCACATAACATGGACCAACACAAACACCAACAAGAGGCCCAAAGAATTCACACTGTGTACGTAATTCCCTGGTGTGGTCATGGCCCTGACGATGTCCAGAGGGCCCTGGGACAGATGAGCTCAGGTGAAGGTGCTGAAGTGTCTGTGCCTTAAATTTCCTCCGTTGCTGGAACCTCAGAGTGGGGCATCTCTTCAGCCATCAGGCTCTGCCTCTGGTCTCTGTGGCAGGACAGAGCCCCTGATTCTTTGCTCTGCTCTCAGTTTCACAGGCTCCCTTGTCTCTTTCTCTGGTGAGATAGTGGAGCGGACCTTGTGTGCTTCCCCTGGGAATGAAAAGCTCTCTGCACCCTGCAGCATGCGGCGGCAGAAAGGTCAGCATGTCTGCCTCTGGTGACGCTTGGTCCCCTCTGCACTGTGAGGAGATAAGACACTAAGCCCCATTCTGTGTGCATATGCTAGGGGGAAGGGGGAGCATGCCAGGGTACTGCAGCCCTGTCAGTGTGTCAGAGGGCCGGAGAATTCCACCCTGTGCCTTTGAGCATGCCAGGGTTGGACACCATGCCCTGGGGACGGGTGTCGGTGCTGCTGTGTCCATTGTGTGTATGTGTGTCAGGGATGGGATGGGGCATTCTGCACTGGTGCCCTGGAAGGGGGTGCTCTGCCCTGGTACATATGTGGGGTTGGGGCACCGTGTCCCATTTTGTGTGGTGGAGGGACCAGGACTCTGTCCCCTGGGTGTGTTAGAAGCAAGTGAAAAGGTACTTGGTCTTGAGGTGAATGTGGGGGAGGGAAGGTGCATGGGCCTATGTGTACAGGAGGAAGCAGGGGGTGCTAATGTATGATTGTGGGGACCAGGTACTGGCTGGTGAGTGGGGTAGGGCTACTGAAATTAGCCTGTAGCAGGGCAAGTTGGGAGTGGGATAGAGCAGCAGCTAGTGAGCTCATTGTGTCCTTGTCCTTCTGCATGCCTAGGGACCCTCCTGCCCTGGGATCACAGTGTGAAGCTGAGTGTCTCAGCTGCTCCTGGCTCCTCTGTTGTGCTGGATGTTTACATAGCAGTTGCCTACCTTCAGCATCTCTGGGGTTTGCTGCCCGGGGCCAAGATTCTCTTCCAGAACCTGCAGCGCAAAATCTCCAGGTACGTCTAGTCCCTGAACAGCTGTCAGCCCAGATCTAGACTCAGACACTCCCTTTCCCCAACCATACAGGTACACATCTCCCTGCCACCATCCACCTTGGCCCATGGCCTTGTGATCTGACCTGGACTCAATTGGCCACATCCTTCTCCCTGTTCTCATCTCTTGCCCCCCTTCCTTCCTGATCTACTGTCCTTTCTCCCTTCTTCCTGTTGAACTACTACCCCCACTCCCATGGGCCATGCCAAAGGCGAAAGGAAGACCCCAGCCCATCCAGACAAAGGGGCCTCCTAGAGCTGCCTCTAATGTTTGCTTTTTTATGTTGCAGGTTCCACAATGTTTATTGCACATACATTGCCTCCAGCTGCATCAGCATCCTGGCTCTGCCGCCCCCCTGCTTGCTCCTTTCCTCCAAGTGAGTCTGGGCTCTGTCTCACTCTTCTCCAAGGGAGTTTTTCTCCATGGCGGGTTATTCACATTCTTCTTTTCCAGTCCTGCAGGTATAGCCTCCAAGTCCCCTGCAGCCACGTCTCCCTCGCTGGTGTTTCTGTCCAACCTGCTGCTTCAGCCTCACAGCCTGTCCCAGGGCCAGATCCTCTGCAACTTGTCCTGTGTCCTGGCTTTGTCCCTGCAATGGATCTGCTCTGTCTGCAGCAGCATCTTCAGAGAGGTACCCTAAGTGCCCACAGGGATCATTGCGGGGGAGCCCTCCTGGGAGTCATGTGCTTTCTGCTCAGAGGCCATTAGCTGTCTTACTGAGTCTGCCCTCTGCTCGCTGGGAACGTAGCCCTTGTCAAATACTGTGTTGGAGAAATTGATGCTTCCTGACCTTTTCCCAGTGCCAGAGCCTCCTTCCCAGTGTCTAGCATTAATGCCTCACATACAATAGCGCCACAACAGAAAAGGGCCCAAACCGCCAGGTGCAGAGATGCATGTGACTCTGATGTCTGGCTTGGCCACAGGCTGGGCTGGCTCTGGGCTGAGTGGGTGGGCTGTGCTCTGCCTTCCCAGTGCATACTCCATTCCTGTGGGAGGGTTTCAGTCCCACCCAAACCCTTAGCCCAGGGACCCTCAGCCCCTGGGGGGGGCTCCTTCCACTTGAGACACTGTCCCAGGGAATGCAGTTAACAAGCTCTTTAACTTAGGGGGGCACAGGGAGCATTGGCTCCTCCCTCCACTCCCAGCTCTGATTTCTGCTCTTGCTTCAGGGAAGGTGCAGCCGACACAGCCCACCCTGCCCATCGCACACAGGAGTGAGTCAAGCCAGCGCCAAGTAAGTACTGGGGGGCAGGGAGTGGGTAGAGGTGGGTGGGAGGAAGCAGAGACCACCACCCTAGGGGAGTGAGAGCAGTTGATCCAGTGAAGGCTGGTTGAGAACAGATGACATGGATGGAACAGCCAGTTAAGACTCTGTGTCACTTCCCTTTGGCGTGAGCACAACCCTCCTTCCCCCACTGAGCTCACATGTGCCTGCTCTTCACGCTGACCTTGCCGTTGTCTCTGTCCATCTGTGCTTGGCCTGTAGGATCCTGGTGGAGGATGGAACAGGTGAGGCTCTGGTGCTGTGCAAGAACCAGCAGGTGGCTGCAGTGTTAGGCCTGAGCCCTGTGGAGTGGAAAGCTGTGCAGAGCAATGTGCAGAGAAGGGGCAGCATTTTCATTCAGCATGGAGGAGCCAATTCCAGGCCTGGGGTAAGTGGCTTATTCTGGCAGTGGCTGTGGTGCTGGGCCTGAGCCTCAGCTGAGAGGGAGTCCACTGACTCCTATGTAGCCATCTGGCTCACTCCACAGGTTCACTGACAGTACTCTGGTTCCTTCCTCAGTGTGTGGAGGAGCCTGAAGACCTTGTCACCTGCTACCTGAGGAGCCTGTGTAGGAGCCGTGCCATCTGCCGGACCATCCTGCTGGCTTTCAGCCTCGACAGGAAGCCCTCAAAGATTCCCCAGCCAGGTGCGTATGTGCCCTCAGCTCTCACCATCAGCCTCAAGTGCTGCTTGACTGGGCAGGAAAGAGTCGCCCTACCGGCTGGATGGAAGAGGGCTGGGGAAGAACCCTCCCAGCAGCCAGGAGGAGGAGGAGGGTGCACAGGCCACCTTTCTTGAGCCAGCCCAGGGGAAATTACCAGGGTGTCTGTCAGTCCTGCCAGTATCCACAAATCAAGGTCCTCTGACTTTAGCCAGGCTGTGTGGGATGTTGATTCATGTACTTTGGGAAGGGCTGTGGCATGGCTTGGTGGATTTATGGTTAGGAAAGTGACCGTGCTGTCTCCCAAAGGTCAGACTGCTGTGGGAAGGAACGTGGTGCTGCCATGTTCAAGTTCTGTCAGTGATCCCAGAAAAAATTGAATTTTTGTGCTAAAATTTTTAGCAGATAGTTGTCACTCTTAGACTTCAGTTAAAGATCGGGGGAGGGAGAAAAGGGGAGTGTATCTGCCTTTTTTGGCTTCTTTCTGATTTAGAGAGAGACTGGAAAGCTTATTGCTGAGAATTGTGTGTATGTCTTCCCTGTCCTTACTGGAGAGCTCTCTGGAGAACCGGAACTTCTTCTTGTGGTGTATTCTCACTCCTGGAATGAGTTTCCAATTCTCCAGGTTCCTAACACACAGATCTGTGATCTTAGGAAGCTGTAAGATCCTGATATCAGACAAGAGCAGGTCAAATCAAGACTTGGATTGGAGTTTGCTGGCAAGATCCCAGTGTGCATAGTGCTGGCACCTCAGGGAGATATTCCACCAATCAGTATTGGTCCCAATGCCACACGGGTGCAAAGGGGTACTGTGCTGCTGGGAGACTCTCCTCTATCAGTTGGCACTGACCCCAGGGCTTTAGCATGCTGCCAAAGTGGTACTGTGCTGCAGTGTGTGGTATGGGTGACTCAGTGAGGGTGCTGTCCTGCTAGAGATGACATCTTTCACGTGAGGTGTAAATTCCTTGTTTGTAAAGCTCGTGCTGGTATTAGTGGGAGTAGGTGCCTATCTGTGTACACCTGCTGGGTGAGCAGTGCGTAGCTCTTAATTCTTACATGCTGACTTTAGTCATAAAAAGTAAAAATGCTCTTTCCCTCAGAATGAGACCATTGGTTTTCATAGCCCAGCATTCTGCCTTCCTCAATCTCTCTGCAGTTGGTTGGTTACAGTGTTCACTTCTTGTCCTTCATTGCTGAGCATCTCTTAAACAGCTGCTGCAGTCCACCTCAGGGTCTTATGTTGCCATGCAGTGCTGGGTGAGTGGATGGAATGTGAGTTTATCAGTGGGCTACTTGTATTTTCTTTCTCCTTAGATTCACCGCAGCTGAGAAGGTTTCTGTGTGGTGAGATGGAGTTTGTGTCCCGAGTGGGAGCTCGACTGAGCCTGATGTGCCTGAACATCCAGGAGGCAGATCCCAAAGTCTTGTGCGGTCTGAGCAGCAAGAGGATCAAAACATCCATCGGTCACTCAGCTTGAGGCCTCATCTCTCACCTCTGTCCATAGGAAAGGAATGAGAGAGCCTCTGATACAGCTTGGCAGCATGTGTGTTCTGGCTGAGACTACAGGCTGTGGGCTGCGACTGGGGCGTTTGTTGTTAGGGCTTTGGGGTCAGTGATTGAGGGGTGGAATTGATTGTGTGTTTCCCGAGGGAGGTCATTCTGGGACTCTTGACACGGCCAATTGAGGGGCTAAAAATCTGGGAGTGACAGGTGCTCATCCTCTCTTAGCACTCAGCCATGGCTTACAAACTTAGCACTCAGTTTGTGTGTATTTTACAGTATAATATCTAATGTAAATAAAAGTATTTTTAATAAAACTTAAAGAATGCCATGGGTGTTTGTAGAGAACTTGGGCAGAAGAGCATTTATACCAGGTTTGAGAACTAGGCACAGAGCTGCCTAGATTGGCTTGCCTGCCTGAGAAACCAAACAGCAGTAATGGGGAGGGGCACAAAATCAAAGCTGAAATTAGCTGCCCCCATAGAAAATGGTTTGAAAAGCATCTGGACCTAGATTCAAAGGGGACTTAGGCAGTGCAGTGCCAATCATAGGCACCCTGCTACCTAATGGAATTCTCAGCCCCAAGACAGGCTCCCCTTGCATTGTATGGGGCAGTGAAGCACCTAAGGAAGGGCTTTTCAGCAAGCTGAGCCAGGAGCTGCGTAAGGGTGCCAGGAGTGAAGTGCAGAGGAAGGGGGTGGACTGGCTGGGTGCCTTGCTTTCCTCAACCCAGAGTTATGGTCCTTTCACTTGCAGACTTGGAGAACATGTTGCTGAGACACGTAGCTGGGAAGAGTAGTAAGTTCATTTATATCCGTGAACAAAGAGGGGAGATGTGAGATCAGTTGGCCAGACTGAAATATGTTTTAAAAAGGCACATGAACATGAATTGAAGCAAACAGTCATAAAGTTCAAGTCCACATAACGAATGCTTTGGCCTTCTGACTCTTCCCACTAGACTCAGTCAGATGCTCCAAAATGGCTGCTCTGTGTCAGTCTCTTACCCCTCCTCAAGCTAACAGTAGGCACTGCCCACAAAATGTAAAAAGACCCACTTGGGGATCATCTTAGAAGAATGACTCTTTTCAAGGGTTACATAGAAACATAATTTCAGTTTTTAAAAACCACACACAAAAAAGGCCACACAATAAAACTGACTAGTAAAGTTAGGGAGAAAATTCAAAATGCTACTGGGTGTAGCATATAGCCAGCATCTGCAATTCACGGTCCAAGGCAGACAGGAAGCCTAAAACTAGAGAGCTGTTCTGAGGCCTGAATAATTGTATGACCAATAAAAGCACTTGTGGAGCTGCATGCTGATAAGAGCTGGTAGAATGTTGTTGCCGTTACTGGTTGAATGATTTATCTAGTAAATAATTTCTTCATTATAACTCTATAACTAGTTAATTACTGTATAAAGAATTAATATTCTTGCTATCCATGTACAGTAAAAGTTGTTTTATCTGGCATGTTGAGGGAATAGGGGGTGCCGGTAAGTGAAAAATGCCGGGTAACTAAGAGGGAGGGAGTTTGGGTGCGGAAGGGGGCTCAGGGCAGCAGGCTGGGGCGCGGAAGAGGTTGCAGGGTGCTGGATCTGGGGGTTGCTCACCTCAGGCGGGTACCCACAAGTGGTGGTCTGTTCCAGCTGCTCCTAGGCAGAGATGCGGCAGGTGGCTCTACGCGCTGCCCCCATCCTGCCCCGAGCACTAGCTCCATACCGCCCATTGGAAGGGAACCTAGGAGCAGCTGGGACAGATTGCCACTTGTGGTGAGCCGCCAGAGGTGAGCACCCCCCAGATCCGGTACCCTGCATCCCAGCCCGCTGCCTCAAGCCCCCTCTCGCACCCAAACGACCTCCCAGAGCTCACATTCCACACCCCTCCTCACCCGCTGTTGGCTCTGTGCCAACTGGACTATAAACCGGAATTTCAATGAAGATCAGAAATGCTGGTTTATAGAGCTTTCCAGTTGGTGAAGTGGCAGATAAAACAGATTTTACTGTAAATATCTAATCCTTTTTTAATCCTACTAAGATCTCATCCTCAGTATTCTGTAGCAATAAGTTCAACAATCCAGTTACAAACTCTCTTTTTCACCAGTTTTAAATGTCACCTTTCAATTTAATTGTGACTGTCCCCTAGTTCTTGTGTTATGAGACAGGATAAATAAGAGTTAGAAATCTGTCTTGTTTAGACTATTGCTTATTTTATATATTTTTCATGTCCTCTTCTATTTGCTCCTTTCTAAGGTAAACATAGAATCATAGATTTTAAGGTCAGAAGGGACCATTATGATCATCTAGTCTGACCTCCTGCACAATGCAGGCCACAGAATCTCACCCAGCAACTCTCGTAACAAACCCCTAACTTATGTCTGAGCTATTGAAGTCCTCAAATCATGGTTTAAAGACTTCAGGGTGCAGAGAAGCCTCCAGCAAGTGACTCGTGCCCCACGCTACAGAGGAAGGGGGCGGGCGGAGGGATACGTCAGTGGTTTGAGCATTGGCCTGCTAAACCCAGGGTTGTGAGCTCAATCCTTGAGGGGGGCCATTTAGGATCTGGGGCAAAAATGGGGGATTGGTCCTGCTTTGAGCAGGGGGTTGGACTAGATGACCTCCTCAAGTCCCTTCCAACCTGGATATTCTATGATTCTAAAGCGAAAAACACCCTCAAGACCTCTGCCCTGGAGGAAAATTCCTTCCCAACCCCAAATGTGGCCATCAGCTAAACCCTGAGCAAGACTCATCAGCCAGACACCCATCTCTGTGGTAACTCAGATCCCACCCCATCTAACATCCCATCACAGGCCATTGGGCATAGCTACTGTTAGTCGAAGATCAATTAATTGCCAAAATTAGGCTATTCCATCATATCCTCTCCTCCATAAACTTATCAAGCTTAGTCTTGAAGCCAGATATCTTTTGCCCCCACTGCTTCCCTTGGGAGGCTGTTTCAGAACTTCACTCCTCTGATGGTTAGAATCCGTCTAATTTCAAGTCTAAACTTCCTGATGGCCAGTTTATATCCATTTGTTCTTGTGTCCACATTGGTACTGAGCTTAAATAATTCTTCTCCCTCTGTGGTATTTATCCCTCTGATATATTTATAGAGAGCAATCATCTCCTCTCAGCCTTCTTTTGGTTAGGCTAAACAAGCCAAGCTCTTTAAGTCTCCTTTCATAAGACAGGTTTTCCATTCCTCGGATCATCCTAGTAGCCCTTCTAAACAATCCTATCCTTTCAATTTCTCTTCATATGAGAGTTTTTCAAACTACAAATCGTTTTTTGTTACCCATCTGTGAATAGGGCTGGCTGGAAAACAAGATTTCTGTTTGTGAAAAATTTAGTGGTTTCAACATTTGTGTTCTGATGCAGAAAGAATCCAAGACTTTTCAAAAGCTTTGGAGTGAGAGATTCCCCCCACAACCACCAAGTGGTTAGAGCACTCCGCTGGGATGTAATGCGCCCTAATTTCAAGTCCTGGCTGTGCCTGATTCTTACAATCCAGGTGCATACCCTAACCACCAGGCTATTCTGATGTGGTGCACTCTGCTTTTGATCAGAAATCACACCCTGGATCTGAGAAATCTTCCAACCAAAGTTTCATCAAAACTGACGTTTCTGCAAAATGTTTGTTTCAATAAATCAGCATTTTCCGATGGATAAGTGTGTTGTCAAAATGTTCCTGATCAGCTTTGATCTGTGAACCCCCTTTCCTTCCCCTACATCTTTTTTTGAAATCGGGTGACCAGAACAACACAATATCCTAGATGACTTTTATAATAGCATTATAATGTTCTCCATATTATTCGCCTTCTCATCCCTTGTACGTACTAACAGTTTGTTTGCTTTTTTGCCACTTCTGCACACTCTGCAGCGATTTTCATTGAGATGTCTGCAGTGATGCTCAGGCCTTTTCCCTGAATTGGCAATTATTACCTCCAATATGCATTACTTTCCATTTGTCAACCCTGAATTTCATCTGCCAGCATGCTGCCTACTCAGTCCGCTTGGTCCTTACTGGTATTGGTAACCTAAACAGAGTTTAGGTCATCTGCAAATATTGCTTCTTCACAACTCACTCTACTTTCCAAATTATTAATATATATATTAAACAACCAAAATCCTAATATAGTTCCCCACCATTCACCCTTTGCCATGATGAACATTAATTTATTCCTAGCCTTTGTTTTCTCTCTCTTAGCCAGCTTCTTGCATCATGACTACATAGCTTCTTTAGTATGGGACTTTTATAAACCCTTTGACAAAGTTCAAATAAATTGTCAAGTAGTTTTTCTTAATCCATTATTTTATTGACACATTCAGAGAATTCTGATAGATTAGTGAGGCCTGGGTAATCAAATGTTATAGGTCATTTTAAGAAAATACACAATTTGCATATTCTAATATGCTGAACTCAAGGCACCAATCTGATCCAATGTGGCAAATCCTTTTTCCAGCTGCGTGATCAAGGCTAGAGCCTTCATAGATCGATAATACCAAAGTTTTGATCACTAAGTTATCTAGATAAGAAAATGTGTCCCATTCTCTGGTTCGGACGTCTTCCTTCTCACTTATTCCCGCCTGGTATGCTTGTGGAATTCATCATCTTTCAGATACAAGAAAAATAAATTAACATCCATCATACCCAACTTTTTTTTTTTTTTTTTTTTTTTAAAAACCCAGGTCCATGAACCAACCAACACAGTAACAGCAGCAAAGCCCACACTGACTAGCAGCAGCTTCAGATTAGTCCCACTCTATACCCTGAGGCCTGGAGGTGGCCATAGTGACAGTTCTGAGTCCAACAGGGAAGATAAAACTGAATTTTTTTTTCTCATACTCAGCACTGCTGTGGTGTCTGTCCTGTAGGGAGAGATCATGGGCCTTCTGTTTTAGTTGATTACCTGTTGCTATCCCCTGCTGCAATGGCACTGTTGAGGCTGTAACCCTGCAGGGAAGGATGTGAGGCATAAAGGGTTGAGTGGAAGAATGAGCATTTGGGAAGGAGGGAGAGAACATAGGGAAAGAAACAGAGAAAGTGGGGAGGGCTGTGGGAGAATGAGGGAATCCAGGAAAGGACACCTCTGTAATGCTAGCTTCAAAAGCAGAAGGGTGGGGAAAGGATTCAGCCAGCAAAAAGAGCTACTACCATAGCCACAGAGGTCTGGGATCCAACCTGTTGCTTTAATAAGGCTCAGTAATGACAGTCTCCACACACCGATCTGTCCTCTGCACTTCTCCTTCCAATCTTACCTCCAGTTCTATCTCCTCTTCACATTTCTTTATGGAGATCAAGCACTACAAAGCCATCAGGTACAGGAGAGGTAGAAGTATCCAGTAAAGGGCAAGAGGGGATAAGGAGGCTGATGCCATGTTCATGGTCAGTAGCTGCAAATGAACAGTCGTCTTGATGCTGGAATCTGTAAATGAAGAAAAAAGACTGAAGGGAATTGTCTTATTCACATATTTGTCCCCACCATGGGGAAGATAAGCATCCAGAGTTTCCTTTCTTTAATAGCCATGGGTAAAGGATGATCCTGCTTCCCACTCTGCAAGGACACTGCTGTGAAATTCCCATTGTGACAGTTCTGTGGACCTCAGCATGGTGAAGAGTAGGAAAACTTGTCTAAGTTTATCTGAAAATTTCCTTTCTTCAAAACAAGGTCTAAAAGATGCAATCCACTCTTGAAACAAACGGAACAGCTGCAGTCGCCAGATAGAAGTTGCTTTTTTGTTAGAGGAAAGTATCCCCATGGAGAGCTCCTCAAACAGTTTCAAATTTCCAAAAGTTTTCACTGTCACCTCTATTGCCGTGCTCCACAGCAGGAGAGACCATTTGTCTTGTCAAGCTATAGTGAACACTGTCTCTAATGAGAGACCATCAAATGGAATGATCCCAGATATGGAAGTTCTCAACAGTCAGTCTATTCCCCTAGTGTCAGTGCCTGACAGGTCCAGTTCTACCCTCAATTACATGCAGGCTGAAGACTCATCGCAGTGGATCTGTGGACTTTCTTACTCAATGAGAATATTTTCAGGTACGCTTAGATAAATTTCCCTTTGACTAAGACCAGGTCTACACCACAAACTTACATCGGTATGACTACATCACTCAGAGGTGTGAAAAATCCACCACCCTGGGCGATGCAGTTATACCGACCTAACCCTGCTGTAGACAGCGCTATGTTGATGAGAGAGCTTCTCCAATCAACGTAGCTACTGCCTCTCACAGATTAACTACGCCGCTTCACTAACGTGCTTCAGCAGTGCGACTGCGCAGTTGAAGCTCTGTATGTGTAGACAAGCCCTAAGCTAGGACCAGATTTAGAACAAGCAACTGGGAGGTGAAAGGTCCCATAGTCCCCCTGAACCATCCAGCCTATCCTAGCTGGGGTCTGGATTGGAACCAGCAACTGGAAAGGCTCTGTAGCTCACTCCAAATTCCATACCACGTAAGCCCCCATGCAGTCGTTAACACATCTTCAGCCCATGTCTAATGCCTTTAAGTGGTGCTGGAATGTACCTGTCACTTCGATGTCCCCTGTAGCTTTGGCAATGTCATTCTTGATAACACAGGTATAGGTAGTATTAGCTGTGATGTTGTGCAGAACAGATACCACGTTCATAGTCACATTCTCAGAGTTCAGCTTGAAGCTGGTGTTGGAGACCTCAGATAAGTTGTCCCTGGTGTTATTGTGTGAGGTCCAAACCACGACAGGTTGCGGGAACCACCGAGGAGCCTCACACCGCAGGGTGTCCATGCTGCTGTTGTAATCCACATGCATCTCTGGAGAGCTGAAGGCTGTAGAATCAGTTAAAAGAGAAGAGTGGTGAACAAAACTGGAACCTCTAGGCATCTGGTATAAAATACCGACTGTGCCTGTCTGCTGTATCGTATTTCTAGAGGGCCTATTACTGTAACATCTAAGTACTTACCCTGAAACCAGAGATTCAAGCACCAGTCTTCATCCTTCCATGGCAGGCAGAGTTCCATGCAATTAACTATGTCTGGGACTGAATACAGAATATCCCAAAGTTCCTTATACCTGAGCAACTTGGTTTATCAAGCTAACAAGTTCCACTGAGGCACCTGCCTGAACCTTACAGCCTCTGGGGAAAACATTTCTCTTAGTTTTCCAGTTGGCACTTGATTAAACTGTAGAGTCAGGGCCACTGTTTCCCCTTTAGTCAACTGGCCACTTCCCCCTCTTCTGAGAATATTTCTCATAACAGGGGAGAGAAAATATATTCAAGAAAAACAGGCAAATGTGCTTGTAGAACTATTTTGGCCACCCTCACCACGCATTCCTGCAGCATACCATTTATAGCAGAGGTCTTTAATCTGGGGGCAAGGAGGGAGCACCACCCAGCTCCGCTCCTGGCCCCAGCTGCCAGCCCCGTGGCCCAGGGATCTGCTTCTGGCCGCGGCTGCCAGCCCCGTGCCCGGGGATCCTTTGCTGGCCATGGCTGCCAGCCCCCACATCAAGGGTCCCAGCCAAGGGTTCACTCCCACCTCTGCCCCCAGCTGTGGCCCCAGCCTCGACCTCCTTACCCCTCCCAGAAGTAGGTAGGTAGGGTGTGTGTGTGTGGGGGGGGGGGGGGCGAGGTAAAAAGTTTGGGGACTATTGATTTATAGCATCACAAAGTTCCAGCACTGCAGAATCCATAGTGGATTTACTGACTCCAAACTGGTCCCCAAGTGACCTGCACCAATCAGAGGTGGCCACTTCCTCCAGGCCAATTGCCACAAGCTTTTGCACAGAGAACAAGGCTCTCCTCCTGGTACTCTGGTGCTTCAGGGCCAGTGTGAGCTCTTCAAAAGAGTTCCAGAAAAGCAGCCTTCCTTATGTGAGCTTTTAGAAGCACGACTGCCCAGCCTAGGCCTGAAGAACAATGTAGTCCCACTGCTCTGTGCCCTTGGGCCTGGTATAATAATACTGCTTGCCTGTGTGCACTTCACCCACCAGAAGTCCATTCAGCCCTTCACTCAACCAAGTATGGCAGGCCCATTCGTCTTATTCAGTCCCCCATTGTCAGGCTGTCAGCTGGTCAGGCTGCAACCCCTGCTATACCAGAGGTGACAGGTCTTGGGCTTGTGCAGCCTCCATGCTCCAGAAAGAGTGTTTGCAGATTAGTCTCTAAAATAAGTTGGCCTGCAACTGGGGCCCATGTGGTTGGACTGGAACTTTTAAAAAAGCTGGTGACTTCTGAACCCGTGATTATCGTGGAGAACCAGCCCAAAAGGAATTGGGGGATTTTTTTTTTCCCAACGGTGATGGGTGGTTGTGGGGGAAGGGTCCTCTGATTGTGAAAGCTGCAAGAGTTTGACCTCTCCTCTCACAATTCCCCTAGCTGCTCATGAGGGTGTCCCCAAAGGTCACCTCAAAGCACTGCTATGTGGCCTGGGTCTGCGAACTCTGAGATACATGCCCAGAAGACATTGCCACTCACATGGCTGAGGGCAACACTAGTGTGGGTGCAACAGCAAGCACATTAAAAATGGCTGCCACGTGCATGTACTGACTCATGGTAACTACATCCAGTGACGTACAAGCCATAAAGCACTTTAGTGAAAATAAGCTCTTACAGGCATAACACAGATCTAAAGATGACATAAGCAGGTGAAATACTCTTGACCTCAGTGGCGTTGTACTCATTTATAGTAGTGATAGATTTGATTATTATGGCAGAATTTTTCAGAAGCGCTCAGCATTCACAATTGAAAATTTAGCCCTAATTGTGAGTGTTGAGCGCTTTTGAACGCATGGGCTTATGTAAAAGAGACACATATACCAGATTTACCATGTCACTCATAGTTTGTCCTGGTTTTTTTCATTGCTGTGTGTTACCAGGAACAAAGTCATGTGGAATGTGTGTTCAAAGTGATGAACAGTATCTGGATTGCAGAGAAAAGTCAAATGAGTGTAGACTTCCTCAAAGTGAATGTAGTGTTTCATCATAAACTAATTCAGAATACTACAGTACTGAACAACTATTCTCCACTCCAAGAATTATGTTTGTGCCACTGTTTAGTCACAAGCTGGCAATAGCAACACCAATACGCTGGTGTAAAGTGCATTTTTGCCTTTTCTATAACTATTTTGTGACCCTAAAAATGTCACCACCGTGTCCCTGATTTTTGATTTTGAAAATACAATTATGCTAATCCCATGTCTTCAAAAATATTGTGTCTGGTTAGCTTGAAATAGCTCTGAAAAAGTCTCCTCTAGCAGGAGAGCACCCCTAAGAAATTCTAGCTAGAAAGTGTGTTTTCTGAGGAAGGCTTAAACAAAAAAAACCACCCAAAACAAAAAAACATACCAAGCTAGTAATGGAAAGCTAGTTATAACTACTGCTAGGTGAACGGTGAACTTTTGTATGATTAAACCTTCAGATTAGCAGCAATGCTATCCACAACCACGTTAATTCACTTTCTGCAAATGTGGCTGGATTAAAGACGACCAGCCTGTGTCAAAGATTTAGATGAATTTAACTAAAATGTTCATACAAAGTAAAACATGTCACAAATACTCATGTGAATATTTGATAGTGCAAAGGCTTGCCCTGGAAGTATCTGCATGACCATCTTCAACATGACAATGTTATAGTAATTTAAAGCCTATTTTTAAAAAGTTTCAGGCCTCCAATCATGGAGCAGAAACTACAGCATTACTAGATGAACAATCACAAGGATCCACTAATAAACATCTGACACAATAGCCATGATATGACCAACCCATTGGCACTAATGTTAGAATAAATATTTTTTCTTATTGTTTTTGAATAATGAACAAATTAGCAAATATCAAAGTTTGTAGAAAACTGGCAAACAGAAAAGGGCTCCAGATGTGACCATCAATTCCTTGCTAGAAGTAGTTCACATGGCTCTAGTTATGATCTGAGCTATGGAAAGAAAATGCAGTCACTCAATAATTAATAAAATCTAATTATTATTACACAAGAGCCACCTGGATTCCTATGAAATCGCTACCAGGCAGATGGTTCGATTCTATAAATAGTGTGCATGTATGAAGTTAGAATCAGGCCCTTTATGTAGTCAGCTGAGCAACCGAGAAAAGCAAAAACAGTCAATGGAGGAAAAGTTAAATTATGTTTCTAAATGGGGCATTTAAAAATAATTTTATTTCCCAGAGCAAAGACATGGAAAGGGAGGGGAAGTCCCTGAATTTCTTTGGAAGCTCCAAAGAAACTCTTCTACATTCATTTCTCTTGTTTACTTTCCCTACCCTCTTATCCTTTGACCTACAGCAATACACTTCTGGCCAGGATAATTCGAGATGCCTCATTCTGGCAGAGAATGGAAGGAGGTTGCTGCAGTGCTTTCAAATTTTCCTGGAAGCAAGGGGAAGTGTGGACAGATCACAGTGGGTGAAATCATTGATTAGAGATCTACAGTATAGTCGAGTGGGAGCATGAAGGGGACAGAAAACTGCTGCACAAATTCATTCTGATATGTCAGGAATACCCTGCAGAATGCAAAAATGTCACTGATGAAAGAAATATTTTCTCTACAAGAAGTTTGCTCCAGGTACTGTAACTTAGCATGATTTTACAGATCTACACAGTAAAACAAAGCCCTGTGAATTAGAACAGTTAGCACAAAGAAGGACTAATTAAGGCCCGAAGGCCAGATTCTCTGTCCTGATCTGCTCCCTGAGTGGCACAAAGGGAGAGGAAACTGGCTGTTTTTTGAGTATACCCTTGACATGGCAGAATCTGCAGCAGGTGTCATGCAAAAATCCCAGGGTAGACAACGCCTAATAAAGCTCCTTGTTCAGTGTTAGAAGAAAGCGACTGTTTCACTAGTCTCATATGACAGGCAGCACTGCTTCCGCTAGGAGCAGAGTAACCTGTCAACTCCCAGGTCTCAAACACCCTCCAATTTCTGAAGCAGGAGACAAACCTCAGATTCCCCACAGTGAATTACTTAGCTAGTCCCACGTTTCTCCTTACTCAAATGTTTTGCTAGAGAACCACAGGGAAGATGCAGCAAGTCTCAGGAACAGTTGAGACAGAAGGAAGCACAGAAAAGGACTGGTAAATTTGGGAGATATACCTGGATTTACCCTTGTAGTTCCAAAGGGATCATCAAAAACTGTCATGCAGGGAGGTCACATATATGTTTAAATGGAAGCTTGCACAGCTCTGGAACCTGAATTCCAGAGTTGGCTGTAGTGTGACTTGCCATCCATCTCCAGAATCCTGGATTCATTTTACTGCCCTACAGGTACCAATGCAAGTTGACAGGATTTAGCACACTGTCCTTGATTGCTTGAGGGAGTTTGCCCACTTCACACCGTGATTTGTGGCAGGAGGCTCAGGAATGGAATAGCAGCAGCCATTGCAGGTTAGGATTGAGGAGCATGGGCAGACCTGTAGTGGTGGAGTGCCCCAGCACTGAAATAGCAGTAGGGCTGAGGGTCAGGAGTGAGGGACTTGACAGAGGTGTACAGTGTCCAAGGCCTGTTAGAGAAGGATGTGCTGCATGTTTGGACAGAAATGAGTTGGTGGAGCTCTGGGGGGACCCTGGACTGGAATAGAAGAGGATGCTAAATGTGAGGATTCTGGTGTATGAGTAGAGCAGTGCATCTCAGTTTGCATGGTGCCTATCTGCATTAGCCGGGCCTGTCACAAATAACAGAATTCCGGAAACAACTCCTCTGGGTTTGGCTTGGTTTTTTTGGCTCTCTCACTAGGTTTTCCTCACCTCCGGTCTTATATTCCAGCCCTGCTTCTCCATTCCCTTTGGATGTGGTGACAGAGCACTTGTAAGCACCAGCATCGGAGAGCTGCACATCTCTCAGCATCAAGGAGGCGTTCCCACCAATCACCTGCTCTGCGAACACCGCTGTCCGGCCCTTGAACACTTCATCCTGGTCCTTTAGATGGTCCTTGCCGCCTTTAAACTCATGCACCATCCCAGAGACCCCAGCTTTAGCCCACCGAATCTCTATGTTGCTGAGCTTGATGTCAGGTTCAAAAGTGCAGCCCAGGATGCCATCTTCCCCAATGTTCCCAGCAGAGGTTAGTGTGGTGACACTGATGTAGCGTCTCCCTGCAATGAAAGAGCACACGTTCAGTGCCATGACAATGTGATGGGTAAAGGACAGCAGCAAGCCAGAACACCCTGGGCATTAACAGGCTCTTGCTGCAATGTGAACGACCAAGCCAGAGGCAGAATGCCTTTAACCACCTCAGAAGGGCACTAGCAGCTGGCTACTGCAGATCCTGGTGTGGTTAGTGCTACTGGAATCTGGTTCTTGAGTTGTGTTTCGTAAAAACACTTTTTACAAAGCTCTTTGGGGTGTTATTACAACGTACCTTCCCACTCTGAAAAGCAGTTCCTCCCCAAAGGACAAGAGAAAATCATTTCGATAAAGGTTATAAAAGTATGTTCTCTACTAGCTTGATTCCCTTTCTAGGGGATTTTTCTCACTGACTCTTTTTTTAAAAGTGCAGATATAAATGGCTTTTGACAAAAGCTTTTGTTGCTCAGGGTCTCTTTATATTCCTTCCACAGGTGTAGGTATTTACAAAAGATACTGCAAACAGCAAACTCCTCATTCTACAGAGATGTAACATTCAAGAGAAAAATAAAAAGGCCAACATACATTCCACCAGTAGTGGGATCTAGCAAATCAGCATTTGCCTTCTTCAGGCTACTGGCCTCCATTACAGAGCAGCAGATCTCCACAGAGTCCCCAGCTTTTGTCCTAGCAGATCACCTTGGGAACAAACTCCTTGCCTGAGCCAGATCCTCTTTCTGTGCAATACTCCTCTACAGGCTCTCTCACCCAAAGTACCCTAGGGAGACAGCAGGAGGTTTTTAATGTGATTATTTCCCATCATGCTCAGAGGCAGAGCTGAATCTACCTTAGAATCATAGAATATCAGGGTTGGAAGAGACTTCAGGAGGTCATCTAGTCCAACCCCCTGCTCAAAGCAGGACCAACCCCAACTAAATCATCCCAGCCAGGGCTTTGTCAAGCCAGGTCTTAAAAACCTCTAAGGATGGCGATTCCACCACCTCCCTAGGTAACCCATTCCAGTGCTTCACCACCCTCCTAGTGAAATAGTGTTTCCTAATATCCAACCTAGATCTCCCCCACTGTAACTTGAGACCATTGCTCCTTGTTCTGTTAGGAGCCTATTGATGGGCTGGCAGCCCAGTGAATCCCTAACTCAGGGTCTTTTCCTTCTAGGACAGAACTCTCCTGTCAAGGTTCCTTCCCCACTCTGAACTCTAGGGTACAGATGTGGGGACCTGCATGAAAGACCCCTTAAGCTTATTCTTACCAGCTTAGGTTAAAAACTTCCCCAAGGTACAAACTTTGCCTTGTCCTTGAACCCTATGCTGCCACCACCAAGCATTTTAACCAAGGAACAGGGAAAGAGCCCACTTGGAGACGTCTTCCCCCAAAATATCCCCCCACGCCCTACACCCCTTTTCCTGGGGAAGGCTTGATAAGAATCCTCACCAATCTGTACAGGTGAACACAGACCCAAACCCTTGGATCTTAAGAACAATGAAAAATCAATCAGGTTCTTAAAAGAAGAATTTTAATTAAAGAAAAGGTAAGAGAATCACCTCTGTAAAATCAGGATGGTAAATACCTTACAGGGTAATCAGATTCAAAACATAGAGAATCCCTCTAGGCAAAACCTTAAGTTACAAAAAGACACAAAAACAGGAATAGACATTCCCTCCAGCACAGCTTATTTTACCAGCCATTAAACAAAAGGATTACTAGCTAGATTACTTACTAACTTAATAGGAGTTGTAAGGCTGCATTCCTGATCTGTTCCCGGCAAAAGCATCACACAGACAGATCAAGCCTTCCCCCCCGAGATTTGAAAGTATCTTGTCCTCTCATTGGTCATTTTGGGTAGTGCCAGCTAGGTTACCTTAGCTTCTTAACCCTTTACAGGTGAAAGGGTTTTGCCTCTGGCCAGGAGAGATTTTATAGCACTGTATACAGAAAAGTGGTTACCCTTCCCTTTATATTTATGACATCTCCTATTCTCTTTGGTTCACACCCAAGGCAAGCTGGCAGGTGGGTTCATCCTGTATCCAGATGAAAGAAATAAGAAGAGAAGGAAGGAGACTAAATTTAAAAGGTAGGAATATGTTAGCCAATGACTAACGAGGCAAGTACATAAGGCAACAGACCACAAATACTGTGTCAGACAGTTAAGCACCTCTGTCTCCTTTATTATTATTTTCATTTGTATTACATTAGCTTCTAGGGGCCCCAAATGAGATCACATTGCGCTAGGTGCTGTACATACACATAGAAAAAAGTTAAAGAAAGAATTGAGAGTGGGAGAGGAAGACTGGAAATTTTGAAGAAGGAAGAAGAGAACATAGAATAGAAAGGGAAAAGAAGGAGAAGAGAAGGAAATAGAGAACAGTGATATGGAGAGGAAAACAGACCGAAAAAGATGGAAGAAAAGATAACAAACAGAGCAGAAATAAGAGAAAAAAAATCAACTAAAGGGCATTAAATGGGGAAAGAATAAATGCAAGTGAACAAAGCCAATTTTAAAAGGGTTTATATAATGGAAAGTATACATACCAAATTACACAATCAATAATATTCATAACACTTTTGAAAAAGGGATGGGATCAAATGTGTTGTGGAAGTGGAGATAGACATTTGCTTAGGGCCACCCTGGCTGGCTACCTGGCCTCCCAATTTGATTATATTAATTGTAAATACAATTCTTCCTCCTGATTCCCCTTAGTTCTTTCCTATGGTTGCACAGAACTGGACTTCTGAATGGGACACAGACAAGCAACCTGTTCTATCAACAACTGCTCAGGAGACTGTGTCCCATCCTGGCGGCTGATGACCTGGCCTCAGTAATAAATGGCTTTGTCTTTTCCCTTCTGGACTATGGCAATGCCATATAGCTTGGCAGGAAGCCCTCAGCTGTCAGAAAACTCCAATTGGCTTAGAATGCAGCAGCATGTCTATTCAGCAACACGGGCTACCGTAAGGATATCAAACCTGCCCTTGCTCTTTAGGCTGGCTTCCCACAGAATAGCAAGTCAAGTTCAAGGCCTCAGTCCTCAGTAGTTTGGTATCAGGATACCGAAAAGATTGCCTAGAGCTCTGCAATGAGCTAACAACTCCATTCCTCAGGCACAGTGGAATTGTCCACACAATGTTAGAGCTCATCTTTGTACAGCTTTCTCAGAGGCTGATCCAAAACTGGAACAAACTCCCCCAGGAACAAAGAAGCATCACACAAAACTCACCCCCTTCCATTCCCAGAGGCATTTCTTCAACCTGCTGTCTTGAGTACACATAGCAAAGTGTACATATTACATTATTTGAAACAAAATAAAGCATAAAGCACACATACTTTCTCCGTGGGAGGAGGAAGAGAGAAAGAACAATCACACATGACAGATGGCTAGTCATGTCACCTTATGCACTTTTAGATAGTACTACAGTGCCAAGGGCTCTATAAAAAGCCAAATAGAATCAGGCAAAATGGATCCTTCTATCCCTCCTCCATCCCACACCAGCAGATTTCACTGTCCTGGGGAAGGTGCACTGAACTGGGAACCAGATCATCATAAGATTACGTTTCACTTCATCCACTCACCATGTCTTTCACAATGCACATTATGGAACAAGGCTTCACACCCCACTGAGATATTACAGCAGAACTAGGAAGAGAACCTAGCACTCTAATTTGGTAGCTCTATTTAGCCACACTGCTTCTATGTACTTGGCTATGCTGACTGTAGAATGGATCTTCCTTGCATATGTAACCCACTGTTATAATGTATTATGCATCCTGTAGCAGCTGGTCCATAGAGTAGAGCAGTCTGGGCCTGCTGCCAGCTAGCAGAGCTCCCCAATTATGCAAGCTGAAAATGTGCTGAAGTGTTGAAGGTTGTGAGTGCAAACCCTCATTATAATCTGTAAGAGGTGGCCATGATAATTGCTTATAAATAGAATTGTTTTTTTCCTTTTTAAACCCCTAGGAACTTATATACAAAACAAACTATGTTAAAAGAAGGCTATTAAGATTCCAAAGAGAAATCCTCAGAAGGCAGGAAATTACAGAAATAAAGTGGCCTGTGGAACCTTAATTCATCCCTCTTTTGCGTCTGCATTATGACACAGTCTTTAATTACATGATCACATGCTGTTTTTTCCCCACAGAGGGGGAAACTGACACAACAAAGTGACTTGCCCGAAAAGGACTTCAGAAAGGTCTGCAGAAAAGGACCTGGAGATTCCAGTGGACGAGAAGCTGGATATGAGTCAACAGTGTGCCCTGGTTGCCAAGAAGGCTAATGGCATATTGGGCTGTATTAGTAGGAGCATGGCCAGCAGATCGAGGGAAGTGATTATTCCCCTCTATTCGGCACTGGTGAGGCCACAACTGGAGTATTGCGTCCAATTTTGTTCCCCCCAGTAGAGAAGGGATGTGGACAAATTGGAGAGAGTCCAGCGGAGGGCAACAAAAATGATTAGGGGGCTTGACTTACGAGGAGAGGCTGAGGGAAGTGGGGTTATTTAGTCTGCAGAAGGGAAGACTGACGGGGGATTTGATAGCAGCCTTCAACTAGCTGATGGGGGGTTTCAAAGGGGATGGAGCTCGGTTGTTCTCAGTGGTGGCAGATGACGGAACAAGAAGCAATGGTCTCAAGCTACAGTGGGGGAAGTCTAGGTTGGATATTAGGAAACACTATTTCACTAGGAGGGTGGTGAAGCACTGGAATGGGTTACCTAGGGAGGTGGTGGACTCTCCATCCTTGGTTTTTAAGGCCCGCTTGACAAAGCTCTGGCTGGGATGATTTAGTTAGTGTTGGTCCTGCTTTGAGCAGGGGGTTGGACTAGATGACCTCCTGAGGTCTCTTCCAACCTTAATCATCTATGATTCTATGACAGATACTACACAGCATACTAGGGTCTGAGCTAGGATTAGAATGCAGGACCCCAGACTCAGTTAAAAAAATTATCACAGATTCATACCACTACTGAAATATTCTGAGATTAACAAGAAGCCTAAAATTTCAGTTGAAGCAAACTCACAGGGCCGGGGGAGTAGGGGAGTCCATCCTTCAGCAGGATGATTGCCCAGTGGCATGTGCTTCCAAAACGCCAACTGAGATGCAACAGAACGATGCTCAGATTGGGCAAAAAATGCTGCCAGGAAGTAATCACATACCTGAAACACCAAAGCCGATGATCAGCACAATCACTGCTACCAGGATTATGATGATGGTGATCATACTATTTAAAAAAAAAAAAATTATTTAGCAGACTCTCTCCTCTAAATCATAACATTATCACACACTTGGGCATAGTTCTCAGTCTCTGCTCAAAGAAGAAAGTCAGAGCTGGGATAACAGTGGGAGCTGCAGGTCTAAGAGTGTGGTGGATTAGCATCGTGGTGACATTTGCAGGACTGGAGTAGCAGTGAGCTGTGCAGGCAGGAATGCGGTGCACCAGCAGAGCTGGGGGTGGGTGGTCAGGTCAGAACTTTTACAGTGGGAAAGGCTAGCTCATCTCATTCATTAATATTTCTTCCCTTTATTGACATATCTATTCTATATAAGTTCTTATACTGGCCTGATCACTGCAGTATCTGAGCATTTTCCTGTAGTGCCTTAAGCAACATGACTAACATCTGTCACGTGTTGTTTGTTCTCTCATCCCCTCCCTGGGGGGAAAAGCATGTGGAGTGGAGGGAGTGTCTTGTATTAGCAGGGGTTTCCTGGTTGGTTTTTTGTTTAGTTTTTAATACTCATGTTGTTCTATGTTTATGTCAGAGATGGCAAAGACAACGAACTGCACCTTGCCCTTGGAATAGGAAGTGGATGAGGTTTGTGATGGTCCCTGGTTCTTGGGGAAGATTATTCCACCCTCTCAGACTGGTGAGATATGCAGTGAGTGGTATCTGTCCTCCCTGGCCTGTAAACGGAGCCCTTCCAGCTCTTAGGGTCCCTCTGATACCTTAGCCTGAGTTCTGGGGGCTTGATCCTGCAAGGTACTTGACGCTCTGTCCTTGGGGCAATAAATCACTGATGCATATTTAATTGTAAGCATGCCAAGAGCCCTGCTGAAGCCCATGGGACTACTCACACATGTTTTGCTGTGTCAGAACAGAGAGTTCAGCACCTTGCAGGTGTAGTGGAGAAAGAGCCTGGTACACTGGGCTTGGTGCAAGACCTGAGGTCTGAACCAGAGGCTGTGAACCAGACTCAGGCCATGCATTAAAGCAGATGCTTACAAGTTCACTTCCCCGTACGTGAACTTGGCAAAGTTGCTGCGAGCATTGCTAAAACATAGGCATTACCAGGCACTTAAATATTTACCTAAATACATTCCAGAAGGCTAGTACAGATAAACCATTTTATCTTGTACTAGATTGGAGTGTAACAAAATAATGAATAGGGATGTTTTGTCTGGGATATCAGGAACAAGGTACAAGGGGAGGTAACAAACAAAGGTCATAAAGCACATAAGGTGGTATGTAAGTTGTTTATCCCAGTTGTTTGTCTCAGACTGCTCACAAACAGCCTCCAGCATGCAAGTCATTCCCAGCTTGGTCTCTGTGTGCTGCAGCCAGCCACACATGAACTTTTACCAGCCTGGTTATACTGCAGGGTGACCCCAACTCATTTTCCGTCCCAGATTTTCCCCCTATGTCCTGTACTGCCCAGCCTTCTTAGGGACAATACAGATTTATATAGGTCTGTTAGTTCATCAATGGAAATAATGTGCACAGATTTTGTCACCTCAAATGGAGCTTCCCCAAACACTTCAATTTAAACACACTGGATTAGACAAAACAATAAAACAAGTTTATTAATTTCAAAGAGAGAGATTTTAAGTGAACACAAGTAATGAGGCATACAAGTCAGAAATGGTTATAAGAAAAACAAAAATATGCAACTGGGGCCCATCTTAAACTATGTTAAATTCAAAGTAGAGTTTTTCGAATCATAGAAGATTAGGGTTAGAAGAGACCTCAGGAGGTCTAGTCCAATCCCCTGCTCAAAGCAAAATGTGGTGGGGCAGTTACCCCGCTCCTGTAAAAGGCTAGGCTGATTGGGGAAGCAGCCACAGCTGGGACAATGCCCCAATCAGGCCACAGCTGTCCCTATAAAAGAGGCTGCAAGTCAGGCACTGACTCAGTCTTTCTCTAGTAGTGGAGAGAGAAGGACCTAGCTGCCTGAGAGAGAAGGGTACCTGAGGTAGAGTAGTCCTGGGGAAAGGCAAGAGGAGCTGGGGAGCCCCGGCCTGGTAACTCCCCAGGCTGCAAGCCTTGTGCAAGGCCTATAGAAGGTACTGGTACTGCAGAGGTGCAGCCCGGGAATAGGCAAAGGCAGCAGGTCCTTCCCCATTGTCAATGAGGAGTGGCCATTACACTGCAGTCTGCCACAGTGAGTGGGGGCTAGATGATGACTGGCAGTAGCCACTGAGGCAAAGTGGGGATAGAGGGTTGGGGGTTCCCCTGGGAGGGGAAACACAGAGTAAGGGTTTCAGAAGTAGCAGCCGCGTTAATCTGCATCCGCAAAAAGAAGTGAAGAAACAGATTGATAGAGCCAGAAGAGTACCCAGAAGTCACCTACTACAAGACAGGCCCAACAAAGAAAATAACAGAACGCCTCTAGCCATCACCATCAGCCCCCAACTGAAACCTCTCCAACGCATCATCAAGGATCTACAACCTATCCTGAAGGACGACCCATCACTCTCACAGATCTTGGGAGACAGGCCAGTCCTTGCTTACAGACAGCCCCCAAACCTGAAGCAAATACTCACTAGCAACCACACAACAGAACCACTAACCCAGGAACCTATCCTTGCAACAAAGCCCGTTGTCAACTGTGTCCACATATCTATTCAGGGGACACCATCATAGGGCCTAATCACATCAGCCACACTATCAGAGGCTCGTTCACCTGCACATCTACCAATGTGATATATGCCATCATGTGCCAGCAATGCCCCTCTGCCATGTACATTGGCCAAACCGGACAGTCTCTACGTAAAAGAATAAACGGACACAAAAAAGACATCAAGAATTATAACATTCAAAAACCAGTCGGAGAACACTTCAATCTCTCTGGTCACTCGACTACAGACCTAAAAGTCACAATTCTTTAACAAAAAAACTTCAAAAACAGACTCCAATGAGAGACTGCTGAATTGGAATTAATTTGCAAACTGGACACCATTAAATTAGGCTTGAATAAAGACTGGGAGTGGATGTGTCATTATACAAAGTAAAACTATTTCCCCATGTTTATTCCTCCTCCCCGCCACTGTTCCTCAGATGTTCTTGTCAACTGCTGGAAATGGCCCACCTTGATTATCACTACAAAAGGTTCCCCGCCCCAGCTCCTGCTCTCCTGCTGGTAATAGCTCTCCTTACCTGATCACTTTTGTTACAGTGTGTATGGTAACACCCATTGTTTCATGTTCTCTGTGTATATAAAATCTCCCCACTGTATTTTCCACTGCATGCATCCAATGAAGTGGGCTGTAGCTCACGAAAGCTTCTGCTCAAATAAATTTTTTAGTCTCTAAGGTGCCACAAGTACTCCTTTTCTTTTTACAGAATAAGGGGGTATTGCTGGGGGCAGAACCCTGAGGTAAAGGGGCACCGGGGTCCGGGAAGGACATGGGGCCAAAGGCAGGTGAGCAGCCAGTCAGCAGAGGGTGCTCTGAGCTGGAATTGAGCTAATTCCCAGGATAAACAGCAGGAGGTGCCGCACTGGTGAGTCTCACTTCTCTACACAGCAACACCAACTAAATCATCCCAGCCAGGGCTTTGTCAAGCTGGGCCTTAAAAACCTCTAAGGATGGAGATTTCACCACCTCCCGAGGTAACCCATTCCAGTACTTCACCACCCTCCTAGGGAAATAGTGTTTCCTAATATCCAACCTAAACCTCCCCCTCTGCAACTTGAGACCACTGCTCCTTGTTCTGTCATCTGCCACCACTGAGAACAGCCGAGCTCCATCTCCTTTGGAGCCCCACTTCAGGTAGCTGAAGGCTGCTATCAAATCCACCCTCACTCTTCTCTTCTGCAGACTAAATAACCCCACTTCCCTCAGCCTCTCCTCGTGAGTCATGTGCCCCAGCCCCCTAATCATTTTTGTTGCCCTCTGCTGGACTCTCTTCAATTTGTCCACATCCCTTCTCTAGTGGGGCGGGGGCCCAAAACTGGATGAAGGACTCCAGTTGTGGCCTCACCAGCGCCGAATAGAGGAGAATAATCACTTCCCTCGATCTGCTGGCAATACTCCTACTAATGCAGCCCAATATGCCGTTTGCCTTCTTGGCAACAAGGGCACACTGCTGACTCATCTAGCTTCTCGTCCACTGTAATCCCCAGCTCCTTTTCTGCAGAACTTCCACTTAGCCAGTCAGCCCCCAGCCTGTAGCGGTGCATGGGATTCTTTCACCCTAAGTGCAGGACTCTGCACTTGTCCTTATTGAACCTCATCAGATTTCTCTTAGCCCAATCCTCCAATTTGTCTAGATCACTCTGGACCCTTTCCCTACCCTCCAGCGTGTCTACCTCTCCCCTCAGCTTAGTGTCATCTGTGAACTTGCTGAGGGTGCAAATCATCCCGATCATTAAGGAAGATGTTGAACAAAACCGGCCCCAGGACAGACCCCTGGGGCACTCTGCTTGATGCCGGCTGCCAACTAGACATGGAGCCATTGATCACTACCTGTTGAGCCTGATGATATAGCCAGCTTTCTATCCACCTATAGTTCATTCATCCAATCCATACTTTTTAAACTTTTGCTGGCAAGAATACTGTGGGAGACTGTATCAAAAGCTTTGCTAAAATCAAGGTATATCACATCCACCACTTTCCCCATATCCACAGAGCCAGTTATCTCATCATAGAAGGCAATCAGGTCCGTCAGGCATGACTTGTCCTCGGTGAATCCTTGTTGACTGTCCCTGATCACCTTCCTCTTCTCCAAGTGCTTCAGAATGGATTCCTTGAGGACCTGCTCCATGATTTTTCCAGGGACTGAGGTGAGGCTGACCGGGCTGTAGTTCCCTGGATTCTCCTTCTTCCCTTTTTTAAATATGGGCATTCTATTTGCCTTTTTCCTGTCATCCGGGACCTCCCCCGATTGCCACGAGTTTTCAGAGATAATGGCCAATGGCTCTGCAATCACATCAGCCAATTCCCTCAGGACCCTCAGGTGCATTGGATCCAGCCCCATGGACTTGTGCACATCCATGCACCACATGCTTTCAACAGACCTCTTCTGGTGTTTCTTATGGTGCAGTGAATTGATGGACAGAGTGAGCAAGGAGGAGTGGGTCCCTTTCGGTGTTCCCCTTTCTTTTTATAGTCCTCTGCCCTCTTTAAAATAGGGTGTCCATATTTCCCTATGCTGAATACAGGACACCTGATAAAATTACTCATATTAAATCAAGCTCAACAGCAATCAATCAGAACTATGCTGTACAAACTTTCAAATCATCAAGTAGACTGAGCCCCTGTTAAACAGAAATACTGCATTGCTCGATTTTTTTTTATTTACCTTATCTTTAAGGCTTTAGGGTTCACACAAGGAGGGGTGACACACACACATATTTATGTACACCTCTCTCACACAGGAGGGTAACCGACTGACCCAAACCTCCCTGCCTGGTGATCTCTGGCCTCCATGCCTGTCTGGGCCACCGGGAGAGACCTGTCTCTCTTGGTACCTAGCGCCATGTCTTCCCAAGGCAACACGTGGTGGTGGACGCAGAGTCACATTCCCCCCCACCCAGATTTCTGCCAGGGTTCACACCAGAATGTGGCCAGCAGCAGCCTTTGAGCTATGTGTGGGAGGGAAGGGACAGGAGCTTCTTCCAGCCGCAGGGGAGGAGGAGAGGGAAGGGATGACCTGGCCCGTGTCTTTACAGAGTTTCTCTCCCCTCCTCCCCCCAGCCCCAGTGTGGCTGGAAGCAGCTTGTCCCTTCCTGCCCACACAGTGTTGAAAGGCAGCTAATACCTCCAGGCTGCTGCTGGCCACTGACATAAGCCAACCACCGTCAGCTACAGCACAGGCAGGAAGGGGTTAAGCCCTAAGGCTGCATTGTGCACCAGGCCCAGGGAACCTGACTGCAGGGGCTTCAGCGAACTGTCCAGAGAGGTGGCTCAGCAAAGGAGGGCACCTAGGGGACAGAGCAGCCCTACACTCCCTGGGGGCAGGACCCAAGGCAGCGGGAGAGGGTTGAAGAGGGTTGCTAAGCCCCTGCCCAGGGGGCTGTTGTGAAGCCTGTAGGTTTGGGGCGTGAACAGGCTGGAAATTGCTTCCCGCCACTCCAGAGCTTAGCTGAGGGGCAGAGAGGCTTCCCCATGCCAGTGCTGTGCGGGGCTTTGGCACGTGCAGGGCTCGGCTCCTCCTGGCCAGTGCCCCAGGCCAGAGGGTCTTGGGCTTTCCCGGGGGTGGAAAACAGCGGCCCTTCAAACAGCCAAAAGCACACACTGTCATTCTGCACCAACTCAGCCTGTTGTTGAGCCACTCCTTGCTGCTGTCAAGGCTCCTGTGTAGGGTTTCATAAGCCACGGCATCAAAGGGTAAGCGGGGTCTCCAAGGATCACAGTGGGCATTTCAACTTCCCCTACGGTGATCTTCTGGTCTGGGAAGAAAGTCCCGGCTTGCAGCTTCCTGAACAGGCCAGTGTTCCGAAAGATGCGTGCGTCATGCACCTTTCCGGGCCAGCCTGCGTTAATGTCCATGAAACACCCACGGTGATCCACAAGTGCCTGGACAACCATAGAGAAATACCCCTTCCGATTAACGTACTTGAAGGCTAGGTGGGCCAGTGCCAGAATTGGAATATACGTCCCATCTTTCGCCCCTCCACAGTTAGGGAAACCCATTTGTACAAAGCCAGATTCGATGTCCTGCACGTTACACAGACTCACGGTTCTTCTGAGCAGGATGCGATTAATGGCCCTGCACACTTGCATCAACACGATTCCAACGGTCGACTTTCCCACTCCAAACTGGTTAGTGACTGTCTGGAGTTGCCAGCTTCCACACTGCAATAGCCATCCACTTCTCCACCGGCAAGGCAGCCCTCAATCTCATGTCTTTGCGCCGAAGGGTGGGGGGCGAGCTCAGCACACAGTCCCATGAGAGTGGCTTTCCTCATCCAAAAGTTCTGCAGTCACTGCTCGTCATCCCAGGTTTGCATGACGATGTGATCCCACCACTCAGTGCTTGTTTCCCGAGCCCAGAAGCAGCGTTCCATGGTGGAGAGCATGTCCATGAATGCCTCAAGCAATCTAGTGTTGTATGCGTTATGCGAGTCGACATCATGGTCGGACCCCCTAACTGTGACTTTGTAGCTTTAGCAGTAACTCGACTGCAATTTGTGACGTGCTGGTGAGACCCATCAGCATATTCCTCACAAGTTCAGGATCCATTCCCGCAGACCAAAAGGGAAGACAGAACACCCAGTACAAAAAACGTTGAAAAATGGCACCAAATGTGGACAGAAGCACAGGGATTGCTGGGATGCAAAGTGATGCATCACAGGGCATTGGGACAGGACCCAGAATGCCCCTCACCCTGACCCCTTCCCACAAACCACAGCGCCAGAATGGGAAGAGGTGCTCTGTGGGATAGCTGCCCATAATGCACTGCTCTCAATGCTGCTGCAAGTGCCGCAAATGTGGCCATACCACTGCACTTGCAGCTGACAGTGTGAACACACGGCCGCGCTTTCCCTGCTGTGGTCTCTGAGGGCTGGTTTAACTCTCAGCATTCTACATCTGCAAGTGTAGCCATGCCCTTAGTCACATCTACGTATAAGTAAGAATATATTTTTACAAGTTCACTTCTGATACTGTCTTTAATATGATTGATTTTCAAAGATCAGTGTCCTAACAGTGGAATCTTTCAGCTAATGAATAGAGCTGGGTGAAGTTTTTCAACCTTTTTGTATTTTTATGAAAGATTGAAGAAATGTTTTGGTGTTGCCAAATCAAGAATTCATGTACATTTCACTGAATTGTTTTGGTCTAAAAAATACTAAACAAATTCCAAAACATTTGAAACATTTCATTGCCATATTTTCTAAATGAAACGTTTCCATTTTTCAATTCAAAATTTCCTTTAATTTTTAAAAATAAAAAAAGGGTTTTAAAATACTCAAAATCAGAATGAAACATTTCATTTGACCTGAAACAAATTTTGAACATTTCAATGTACTGAAAATTTCATTTTCAATTCAACCCAAAACAATATATATATATTTTTAAGAATTGCCAGCAAACTGAAAAATCCATTATTTGCTCAGCTCTCCTGATGAGATACTTGAAAATTATGTTTTGTAACTGAGGACATTAAATGTTTATCCAACATGGATTACAAATATCACTGAACACAATGTGCTGAGTTTTGTAGTTAATGTCAGTTATCATGTTACCCTAGTCAATGAAGACTGTAGAAATTGTAGGTTTTTTTATTTTTCCCCAAAATAATTGAACTTTTAACATTTGCTAATGTGGTAACAGAAGAACCATATTTTACTAATTGAGCACAAGTTCAAATGTTCTAATGCATAAATCTAAATGTTTTTCTCTCAAACGTAAGAATTAGCGGTGGCTCTTGTTAATCTAAGTAATACAAGGAAGACTTTTTTGGGAAATCACTGGGTTTTTTTAATTTATCAAATTCCCCTCAATTTGTTGTTTAGACATTGATAGGGTTGGACAATTGAAACATTTATAGTTAATATGCTGTTAGAGATCATAAGCCCGAGCCCTGCCAGTGTCCACAGACCTTCACCCAGTGCCCCTTTCTACATTAGTTTTTAAAAATTGTTATTACTATTCTGATAGAGCCTAGGAGCCCTACTCATGGACCAGAACCCCACTGTGCTAGGTGCTGTGCAAACACAGAATAAAACAGTCCCTTCCCCAAAGAGTGTTCAATCTAAGTCAAGATAATTAAGTTAGATAGAATTTAGAGAACTTTTCCTCTCCCCACCAGGGTTTGGCTTGGAGCTGAGGTCATGCCCAGTCCCGAGTGCCAGAAAGGATACCCACAACGTGAATCATGTTCCTTGATCTTTCCAGAGTCTAATGCCTCATTAAGTGATAGGCCTCTTCTCTCCAGGGGTGTCCCACTCTCAAGCCCACTGCACAGCTTGAGCCTATCAGGATATAGCACTCTGTCTCTGGGCCCACCTAACTGGAGATGTCTCGAAGACATAGACTGAAACTTCAGGGGCCAGGGTTCCACACAGCATACCAAAAGCCCACAGCCACCCAGTGGGCTGAGTTATTGGCTCTTGCTCCAACATCTGCACCAGACTCTACATGGAGTTTGAGCATGGGGTCATCTAAGTCCATGAAGTCCCCAGCTGCGGCATAGAAGTTCAGGAAGCCCCTGGGACCACATTCACCAGCGATCCCTGCCAAGATTCTTCCGGAGTCCTCAGACTTGGCACGCATGTTTGGGACATTATCCCATCAACCCCAAACAGCTTCCAGACTACTCCTTGGTGTCAACCTTCCTGCTCCCCCAGGAAGGATCAATGTCTCCTCCAATAGCGAAGCCCAACACTGGTAACTTGGCACTATCACAATCCTCACCCAGCTGCTCCCGCCACAAGGAAGAAGAGAAACATCTCTGGCTCCGCCAAAGAAAAAGCAGTGCCGGCACTGTTCTAGGGATGATCATAGAATCATAGAATATCAGGGTTGGAAGGGACCTCAGGAGGTCATCTAGTCCAACCCCCTGCTCAAAGCAGGACCAACACCAACTAAACCATCCCAGCCAGGGCTTTGTCAAGCCTGACCTTAAAAACTTCTAGGGAAGGGGATTCCACCACCTCCCTAGGCAACGCATTCCAGTGTTTCTCCACCCTCCTAGTGAAAAAGTTTTTCCTAATATCCAATCTAACCCTCCCCCACTGCAACTTGAGACCATTACTCCTTGTTCTGTCATCTGCTACCACTGAGAACAGTCTAGAGCCATCCTCTTTGGAACCCCCTTTCAGGTAGTTGAAAGCAGCTATCAAATCCCCCCTCATTCTTCTCTTCTGAAGACTAAATAATTGCAGTTCCCTCAGCCTCTCCTCATAAGTCATGTGTTCCAGTCCCCTAATCATTTTTGTTGCCCTCCGCTGGACTCTCTCCAATTTTTCCACATCCTTCTTGTAGTGTGGGGCCCAAAACTGGACACAGTACTCCAGATGAGGCCTCACCAATGTCGAATAGAGGGGAACGATCACGTCCCTCAATCTGCTGGCAATGCCCCTACTTATACGTCCCAAAATGCCATTGGCCTTCTTGGCAACAAGGGCACACTGTTGACTCATATCCAACTTCTTGTCCACTGTAACCCCTAGGTCCTTTTCTGCAGAACTGCTGCCGAGCCATTCGGTCCCCAGTCTGTAGCTGTGCATTGGATTCTTTCGTCCTAAGTGCAGGACTCTGCACTTGTCCTTGTTGAACCTCATCAGATTTCTTTTGGCCCAATCCTCCAATTTGTCCAGGTCCCTTTGTATCCTATCCCTACCCTCCAGCGTATCTACCTCTCCTCCCAGTTTAGAGTCATCTGCAAACTTGCTGAGGGTGCAATCCACACCATCCTCCAGATCATTTATGAAGATATTGAACAAAACCGGTCCCAGGACCAACCCCCGGGGCACTCCACTTGACATTGGCTGCCAATTAGACATGGAGCCATTGATCGCTACCCGTTGAGCCCGACAATCTAGCCAGCTTTCTATCCACCTTATAGTCCACCAGATGCACCAGAACTGATCTCTCCAGCCTGAGTGACAGTGCAGGGGTCCCCAGTACTGCCTGCAGCACACGCTCCCCCCATTTTGCACACCACTGACTCCCTCCACATTGAGACTCTTTGCCATGCTGACCTTTGAGATGGAAGCCTCCTCCTCTAGCCCAGAACCATCCCCATGCCCTCTGGCATGGATATCTTTGTTCCGGGGCTGGCAGGAGTCACACTCACTTACATGTGAAGTTGGCTTTGAGAGTCCTTGGCACAGGGAAAATGCTGTCTGCTACTGTTCCTCGGGGTAGCTGCACCTCTGTCCCTGCAAATGAGAAGGTTTTGTGCAAGAGCTCCTCTAACTACTTTTGTAGCCCTATATAGAGGCCATGGACAGAGGGACTATCTTTCCACTTGTAACACAAACACCTCCCCCTATGGCTTTGGAAGTTGTCCCCTCAGCTCCCGCATCTCTCCAGGTAGTCCAGCCTCAACTACCACTACATGAGGAGTAGGCTCCACCACCTCTTCCTACTTTGGGGATCATCACACTGAGCACGAGGACAGGTCCTGAGGGACCTCCTGAGGGAGATGTAACTCTCCAGGTAACAACATTGGCTCTGTAACTAGGTGCCATCCCTGGGTGCTCCCTCATAGCCTGGAGCGGGCTGACAGGCACCCTGCCTCAGTTTCCCTCTGAGTTCCCCCAGAATAATCCAGTCACAGCCAAACCTTTGAAAGAATATTCCCTATTTCCTGGGGTCTAATTTATTCAGCATCGTTCAGCTCCCACCAAAGTTCCTTTCTGGTCACTCCTCAGGGTTAGGGTCTCACAATTCTCTCTTTCTCAGGACTTTGGCTTTAAGTTCTGGCCTCCCCAGCCCATAGTTCATCCTTCAAGTCTAGGGTCTCATGGTTCTCTTTCCTGGTGACTATAACTTTAAGTCCTGGCCTCCATGGCCTGTAGCTCCCCACGTAAGTTAAGGGGTTACACAGCCCTCCTTCCTGGGGCTGCTAACCAGCAAACTTCTCCCCCCCACACACTGGTGAGCTGGAGCCGGTTCCCACCGGTTCCGCAAGGGACAACCGGTTCTAAAAGGGCTTCTAAATTTAACCGGCCAAAAGCCTTAGGTGCCGACTCCATGGGTGCTCCAGGGCTGAGCACCCACCAGCAACTCCCCGCTCCACCCCACCCCCAGCCCCAGCTCACCTCCGCTCCGCCTCCGCCTCCTCTGCTGAATGCACCACCCCGCTCTGCTTCTCCGCCCCCACCCCCAGGCTTCCCGCGAATCAGCTGTTCGCGCTGGAAGCCGGGGCAGGCTGAGAAGCAGGCGGCGGCTTCACACTCAGGCCCAGGGAGGCGGAGGTGAGCTGGGGAGGGTGGGGGGGAGCATGAGGTGGTAACCCGGGGGTGGGGGCACGCAGGGGAACCGCTCCTCGCCCCAGCTCACCTCCACCACCCTCAGCCTGAGTGTGAAGCCACTGCCTGCTTCTCAGCCCTTCCAGGGTTCCCGAACAGCTGATTCGTGGGAAGCCGGGGTGGGGGGAGAAGCAGAGTGGAGGTTAGGTGGGGCCGGGCACGGGGTGGAGAGCTGCCGGTGGGTGCTCTGCACCCACCAAATTTTCTCCATGGGCGCTCCAGCTCCGGAGCACCCAGGGAGTCGGTGCCTAAGGCGCCACTTTTGATGTGATCAGTGGGGGGAGCGGCGGCTCCCCCTGCTCCCCCCTTAGCTATGCTACCCTGCCCCTAGGAGCCAGAGGGACCTGCTGGATGCTTCCTGGGAGCTGCCCCAGGTAAGCACCTCCAGGACTCCCCACCTTGCCCCCCGGCAGGTCCCTCTGGCTCTTAGGGGTGGGGTGGGCACCCACTATGGTGGCCCAAGAGACCCTCCTGCTCGGTTCTGGGAGCAGATAGGGGAGGGGGGTGGATGGGGCAGGGGTCCTGGGGTGAGGCAACAAGGAACGCGGGGGGTTGGATGGGGCAGGAGTCCCGGGGGGCGGGGGTGGAACCAGTTGTTAAGATTTTAGCAGCTCATCACTGCCCCCCCCCCCCCGCATACACACATCAGTTCCTCCAGCAGCTGGCTTCAGCAGCTCCTCTTTGAGGAACTCTACTCTCCCTCAGTCCTTCCCCTTATATCCCTAGGCTTGGCCTGAGTTAGTCACATAACCAAATTCATTTTCCCACCTGGGGAGACAAGTTAAGATTGTCACAGGTGCACTGGGGGGTCCCCCATCTTCCCTTAAGGGGCCAGCCACTCTGTGGCAGACTGCTTTGTGGTGTTACCACGTGATGAATACAAACAATTACAGGAGCTCCAGGTAGGCTGGCACACAGGCTACATCTGGAAACTGCCACCTCGTCTGGCTAGTCCACTGAGTCCCTCTTCAGTCAGGGACACCCTGATCCAGTAAATGACTCCTGGCTAATGCCTGCTACCTCTCCAGCTGTGCCCAAAATAGGAAATAGGATATCAGGATGGATAAAGATTCAATTACTTTAAAAAAATAAAATTAAACAGATTTGTTATTTAAATTATAATTTTTTTTATTAAAAATCTGCTTTAAGTGGAATCTGAATTTTATATAAAATATGTTAAGGCCTACGATTATTATAATCTTGTAAAGCATTTAAATAAAACAAATGTGTTGAATCCGTGAATCTCTATCAAACACTTGGAGTTAAAGGCTGCTTTTCTATATAGAGAAAGAACCAGGGGAAAAACATCCAACTTTTGAGGTCCAGCTTTATAGATATGGCACAATAGGTTGTGTACTGTATTAACAGCTTGCTTCTGTGGGGAAACCAGGGGCTGTGCTACTGATTTCAAGAGACTGTCAAAGTCATTACAGGCATGGGGACCCTGGCCTTTGACTCCAGGAGACAGCATTGTGTATCGTCAGGACCATCCACTGAGCTGACCTGAGTGGTCTCACGCTCCTATGTGATAGCCTCTCTCTACCTGAGCTCTGATTGGCGCAGTTCTCAAATTATGAATATTTATGACTCCACCCACCATGGAAATTTACTCTCCAGCTCATGGAAAAAGACTGATCTGCCCAGTAACTATCAGCCCTCGCCTCTGGATAGTTCTGGTTACTTCACATAAATGGCTTTGCTCTGTCCCTTGTGTGTGTACACAGAAAGAGATACAAAGAAACAGAAATTCAGTAATTTCTCCACTGTCTCCTTCTCTGTCTCTACAACAATTCAAATACTGCCGTACAAAAAGCATGTGGGTTACAGGAGTAGAAGTCTTGAATTATTGTTAGTTGTTTTGTTTTTCTGGGGGTGAGGGTGGAGCACGGAAGTTAGATAACAAGGGAGAAGGAGCAGAGAGTGCAACAAGAACAAAAGAACACTGGTCTCAAAGCAGGACACTGGGAAGACGAGACAACATTCTTCAGAGTGCAGCCCTTAGTGTTGATTTCAACACCTGGGGACTGGAGGAAGAAACACCTACCATGGCTGCAGGTCATAAAAAAGATGCTATTTGGGAATATTTTCAGGAAACTCCTGTACCTCTGGCTAATAAAAGGAATACGTGGCAAATGTAAACAGTGCAACAGAGAGACGCAAGCTTGGGTTATTAGAATGAAACAACATTATGAAAAATGCTCTTCAGAATGCAATGAGTGTGACGATGATGATGTGGACATGTCTGAACTATCTGGACCAACCGGTTAGTAAACTTATTTTTGCATCATTCTTGTGGAATGCTAGCTGTGTCTTACATGACAGTACGTGATGACTTACATTATTCTCATAAATTTGTGCTTTGAGTGGATTGATTACTTATGAATTTCAAAATGTTTGTGTTCAAAATATAATTGGGATGTTAGTTTGTTGTGGGAGTATTTATCAGCTACATTTTTACTGTCACTGCTGGACTTCTGAAATGTTTTTTTTTTAGTGAGTGATAGTGACTTTTTTTTTTAAATCCCCTTTTGCTTCAGGGTCCAGCTTAGATATCATCTTCACGTCCACAATTCAGAGTCATCTCTGTCATCACCACCAGTGCTGCAACCAAACATATATCAGATAGTAAATAACCTGTATAAAAAAAAAAAAGACTTTCTTCATTATCTAATAAACCCATGGATGAGTTTGTAATCAGGACCAGCAAAACTCCGTAGATGCAAAGACTGGTTGGTTCATTTATCCAACACATTCTCCCTTTTGTCTTGTTCAGAACAAACATTTCACTGACATAGTTCAGTCATGATCAGGCTATCCTCCACCCTGCAATGCAGACATTGCTGGAAGGTTGCTGAATACAGTGTATGAGAAGGAAATTGAACAGCGTGCAAAAAACAGGGAAATTCATTAATCTGAGTCTTGATGGGTTGAGCAATATACACAATGATTTAGTCATATGTGCTTTTATGACAACTGATGTATTAGGAAATGCCCATATAGCAGAATAGAGAAGTAGCAGTAAAAGCTGTAACAAACTAAACAAAAATTCAAGTGTCAAGTGTGTAGCTGTGTCACAGACAATGCTGCAAGTGGCGCAAAGGTTAGAAATCTAGACAAAGATAATGAAGAGAATATGAATACAGTGCTCATTTGATGCATCATTTAGCCAAAGACTTAAGTACAACTCCAGAAATAAAGGAAAACGCTGAAATTGAAAAATACTTCGACAACAATCACATTGCTTCAGTTTCACTGAAGAGAGCAGGAAGAGCCAAGCTAATTCTCCTGCAAGATGTACAATGGAATTCAGTGGCTCACTGTTTTGAGCTATTTATTAAGAACTGGCCTATTCTGATGACAATTTGAAGAAAATCGTTACAAAATAGATGGAACGATCATAGCTAAAGTAGTCAACATTGGATACAGAGAAACGTAGGAGATACGTTTCAGTGGATTGAGCCTACTTCCATAATCTTGGACAAACTGCCGAAAGATTGCTGCAGTAGTGCTGATGCTGGTGAACTTTGGAAGGAACTTCTAGAGACAGTGAAGAAAGAAATATCCAACAACAAAGTTAAATGACAAGCAGTAAAAAAGTGGATGGATCAAGCACTTGCTCCACCTCATTTTCTTGCCTATGTTCTTAACCCAAAGTACCAAGGTACATGCCTAACTGCTGAAGAAGAAGATGCTGCTGTGACATGGGCATCTAATAATCGCCCATCTATCATGTCAAACATCATAAGTTTCAGGGCTGGAGGTGAACCATTCAAGCAGTACATGTCTGCTAATGATGTTTCAAAAAGTGCAAACACTGTGAGTGAACTGGTGGACTTCACTAGCTAAGCACCTGGAACTTGCTGAAATGCTAACTCAGCTTTTGACAGAAGTAGCATCTTCCAAATATTTTTTTCATTTGGCTTAGTTCATTCAAAGTTGAGATATTGACTGGCAGTTGAAAAAGCAGGAACGCTTGTCTCTCTTCCAGCCTATGAATAAAAATGAGGGGCGATCTACTAGTTTTAAAAGAGTAAAGGACAGCCTAAGTAACTTAGGAGACTGATAAAATCAACGAGGAGTCCTTGTGGCACCTTAGAGACTAACACATTTATTTGGGCATAAGCTTTTGTGGGCTAGAACCCACTTCATCAGATGCATGTTTAGGAGACTGATGTTTCATATTCAAGAGACTTAGGTGAGTAGGAACTTAAGCTCCAGTCACTATCATTTAGGCACCTTTGACATTTTTCCCAGACTGACCTGAAATAATCAGTTAAATTCACTGACTGCAGTTAATCTCTCGGTTCCTTTAATAAATCATATAGTTGTAAATGTGAAACATGCTTTGATAAGTTTACGTTTCCAAAACATTTAAGGTTGTTTTGTTTATTAAAAATAAATTGTATATGCTGTTGTGTATTTAATTAAATTTCAGTGACAATCCTAATTCGGCTTGACACAAACCATGAGCAAAAAGATAATCATCTAGTAAATGAGCAACATATCATTCACCATTTTTAACATACTAAAAATGTAGAATTAATAAGCATCTGAAAATATTAAGCCGTATAATTGCTTAAATAAATGTATATAGTTATATTGTACCCTCCTAGGTAGCAAAAAGATGTACCAAATCTAGTGTAAAGTCTCTATTTAGTTGTAAATCAACGTTTTAATAATTGAATCAACCAGTGAGAATGTACCTTTCTTTAAAAATAACTGAAGTACAAATAGAAAAATTGATTAAATCCATTATTTAAATTGAGACTTTCTACTAGGTGATTTAAATCATGTTAAAATCATTGATTTAAGTCTCCGATTTAAATCAATCCATCCTGCAGGAAATACCTAGTTCTTTTTTGGAATTTTGATTACTTCTCTCAAAACCTGGTCACCAAGACCCTATTCATCTCAGCACCCATGGGATCAACGTGTTTGCATCCTTCCCCTAAAAGACTGAATATTACCTGCTTTGGTCAGGAAGGTCTAACCTTTGAGCAGCTCGGGCATGTCAGTTGTGAATTACCAGGTGATAATGGAAAGATTCCATTATCCCATGTGGTATATCTCATTTTGATTTTTGATCCTCTTCCAAAGGATCAGAGCAGCCTGCAAAAAAATCTGGACACCAAAGGCCAAACTGTGGCAAAATATGCCCTAGGAGAGGTCTATGATTCATCAGACACATGTGCTAAGGGTGTGGCCACCAGAGTGACTCTCCCAGTGTATTCATGATTCTAGATGTCTGGACTCATTTCTGAGGCCCAATTGAGGATCGAGGCACTACTTTTCAGCTCCAAGACAATGATGCCCTCAACAAGATGAAGCCCACCAGACCTAAGGCTCATTCTCTCAGCCTATCCCAGTCTTCTGCTACCAGAGGCCATATCCATGGAAAGAGGACAGATCTCTCCAATGGAAGCCCCAGGCCCAGTTTCATTCAGAATACCTGGCCAAGAAACAGACCCAAGCAAGGCCATCATAACTCTAGCAGTGACCCTGCCTCATCTACCTGCTGTCTACAGGTTCAACAGGATTGTAGAGAACCACGTGCTCACCTATCTGTGTCCCTTCCTGTTGCAGATCACCTCTCCCATTTCTTTGATGCCTTGTGTGTGATTACCACCGATCCAGGCATGTTAGACATTGTTTAAAATGGTTATAACAGCCAATTCCACAATAAGTCTCTTCCTAAATCTCCTTTCCTGCTTCAAGGATCATTCTCATGAGAAAGTGTTTCTAGAGGAATTTCTTCTCACAAAAGAGGCAATACAGGGAATCCTGCAAAGATGCCTGGGGAAAGGTACTTTGCTGATTGCCAGGAAGATAGATGGCCTTCATTCCATCTTAGCTCTTCAGGGACTAAACCAGGGGTCTCAAACACGCAGCCCACGGAGTTATTTGCTGCGGCCCGCCAAGCTCTCTGCACCCCCCCCCAAGTTATTTCCTGCGGCCACCAAGCTCCCCTCACCCACCACCCACCCTCCCCCCAGTGCGCCGCGTCCCCGCTCCTCTGCCTACCTCCACAACTGTTTGGTGGCGCTTAGTGCTTTCCAGGGGGGAGGGGCAGGAGTGGGGATCTGCCTGCTCAGGGGAAGAGGTGGAGAAGAGACAGGGCAGGGATTTGGGGAAGGGGTTGGAATAGGGGCAGGGAGGAGGAGGAGTTGGGGTGGGGACTTTGGGGAAGGGGTTGGAATGGGGGCAGGGAACGGATAGGAAGAGGCGGGCTGGGGCGGGGCCTCATGGAAGAGGTGGAGTGGGGGCAGGGGCAGGGGCAGGGGTGTGTGTGTCAGCGATGTGGCCCTTGGGCCAATGTACTAGTCCTCATGTGGCCCTTGTGGTGATTTGGAGTTTGAGATCCCTGGACTAAACAACTACATAAAGATCTTCAAGTTCAGAATGCTGACCTTCAAATCACCACCCCTTCCCTCTCCCAAGGAGACCGGTATGTGGCCCTGAACCTCAAGGATGTCTCCTACCACATACCCATCAGATACTCACACCACTGTTCTCAGAGGTTCTGTGTGGGAGAGACACACTGCCTGCCAGTACAAAGTGCTACTCCTCCCCGTGTCCGCAGCCCTGAGAGCTATTTAAAACAAAAACAAAAAAACCACAAGCATCTGGTTGTGGTAGCTGTACAAGAGTAGCTCCAGGAATTGTTGTGCCTCAGAGATCCATCCCCCTCTGAGGTGCAACTCTTCCTCTATGGTCCTCTGGCTACAAGGAGGAGAAAACAGGTCACTGTAACACTTGGAAGGGTGCAGCTTACTTCTCCCCTCATACTAGGCCATTGAATAGAGGGTGGGTGAAGCCAAGGCTCCTCCCTTCCCTTGTACCTCTTCACTTGCCTAAAAAGGGGGATTATCCAGGGACCAGGGGCTGCACCAGACCCCAGGATAGATCTTGCTTAGCTAAGCAAGGGGTGAAGTAGACCATACTCCTCCTTACTCACCTGCTCAGCCAAGTAAGACGAGGGCTAGAGTCATTATTTTTTAAAAAAGTCTTAATTCATCATTTTTGATTCTCAGTATTCAGTGAGTGCACCCTTGCTTCATTCACTGCCCGTTATTCAACCTCCGCTACCTTACTCACATTGAGTACTCCCTCACTCCATGAACAGTCACTGTAGTAAGGTTGCTGTCTCCAGAACACCTGTTTGTGGCATAGGATGGCTCTGCAGCACTCCTTCCTCATTTTCGCCTCAGAGTTTTCCATCTCTCCTAGGGATTCGCATGGCTCAGCCCCCCAGCTGGGTCACTCTCAGAGTTCAGTCCCCTTTCAGGGTACTCAAAGTCCAAAATAAACACCACCTTTGACAACAGCCCCAAGTTAACATAAACTAAAGGTATTCTGCCCCCTCCTGGGCTCAACTCATAGTTCTTCTCACTCTGACCAGATTGCTGACCCTCCTGGCTTTTCCCTGCTGGCAGTCCAAGTACAGCATAAACCAAAGTGGTCTCCCATCTTTCCTGGGACTCACACCCTATTTAAACCAAGTCTCACTCTTTACCAAAGCAATGACTCCCAGTGCTTATCTCCCTGTGACAACCTCCCCCTCTTCCAGAATGAGACTGCAGCTCCCCTAGACTAGGAAAAGTCATCCACCACTTCCACCTTTCTCCCCAGCCTCTGGGCTAGATATTGTAAAGGCCTGACTGAGTCACATGACCCACCAGTCACATAGCCTTCCTTTTCCCCACCTGAGGAGGTAAGCAAAATGTGTCACAGGTGGGGCTGGATCTCTCCCCTTCAAGGGGCTGGCCACCCTGTGACTGTCCCACTGAAATCAGGAGGGCGGTGGGATTACTTGAAGAGTAAGGTGCTACTCAGTGTAAGTGACAGAATCTGGCCCTTAGAAATCTGTCACAACCTGCACAATTTCAGGATAATTGCACCTGTATTTCCCCTCTGAGATCCCTTGATTTCAGGCTCCCAGCTGTCACCACCAGGTCTCTCTCCCTCCAGACTGGGATTTTAGGTTTGCAGTCCCTCTGTACCTCACTGTGATTTTCCCACCAGGTCTGACCAGGGTCCAGCATCTGGCGTTAACTCTTTCCCCAGGGGCTACAACAGTGAATATCAATTACCGACCAGACTTCACAAAGCAAAAAACATTTATTCTTAGGGCAAACGCATGACAGAGAAAACAGGAGTTCCTACAGGCCTCCTACTAATCATAGCAGAAGTCACCTATCTTCCACCTGGGGCATCCAATAGGCCCTAGCCCAAGGGATGCTGGCCTTTCCTTGCACAAAAAGTCTGGTGTATTTGCTTGCTCAGAAAAAAAGGCCCTTTGTCACTTTAAACTCAGCCATTTATATCAAAAACCCTTTCTTTGTCATTTGGTCCCAGCTTGAAACAGCATATACTAACCACCAACCGAATCCCTGGCCCACAATGCCAGACTGGGGACGCCATTCTAAGAGTACCCCGCCCCATCCTCCACTGGCCTGACCTTGCACATCTGTGTACACGGTCACACCAATGGGAGCAGAGTGGCGCACTTTTCCAAATGGTGTCCTCCGGTCATGCTGTCTGGAGAGGCTCACCACTGTGAGTGCCTACCTCAGGGCAGGCTGTCAGGAAAAAAATGATTACTGACCTTCCATAACTGTTGTTCTTTGAGATGTTGCTCACAGCCATTCCAAAGCAGGTGTGTGCTCCCCCTGAGAACAGTTCTCTCTCAGAGGTATCCATCAGGAAGGCCCTGGAGTTGCGCACTCATAATGCTAGTATAAAGGGGCCTGCCGCCCCACTACCCTCTCAGTTCTGTGTCTCACAGTACTGCCTGTGACTGTGTCTGGAACTTCATCTCGTCCTTGCGTTTCCTGCAAGTACATGCTCTCTGCTTTACTGTCCTGGAAAGTGGCCTTCCTGATGGCCATTACTTCTGCCAGAACGGTCTTGGAGATCCGAGCCCTGACTTCGGAACCAGCTTATGCGGTCTGAGGCTCTGGCATGAGCTGGCACCTGGTCTGTCAGCATCACACCCCCATCTGATACCAGACCTAGGTGGGTTACTAGTATGATAGGTATTCAGTGCCCCACGGAGTCCTCCCTGCCAGCCCTTGGTGAGGCAGTCTGGTGTAATCAGTAGCAGATTAAAGCAGAATCAAACTTCCTTCCAAATGGGCTCCCAAATTCTTTAACTGAAGGGGCTCACAAATGATGTGACTGTCACCACCACCCTCAAAATACATGAGCAAATTTTAGGCCCCATGACTTTGATCGGAGCCACATTTAGTCTTCATCCATCCCTGAAGCTGTATGAGCCCTGTATGCAGCAATACTGTCTCTCTGAGATAGTAGAATATGGGGACAGCAGCAGTTAAAGGAATATAAGTGGTTGCTGGGTATTAGGGCTCCAACAGGTGAGTGCCAGGGGCCCTATAGATGTGAGGGAGGGGATATTTCCCCTAGATACACCAGAGAAACAATCAGGCCTGCCATCCTCCTCTAAAGATTTGGACCACTTCCTGTTTGGAATCTAACATTCCACTACTTGCAGTTGAGGTAAATCTTTTTAGTATAAGTGTTGTAATACGACTTCCAGCTTCCGAGTGAATAGCTCTTTTGCAACTACTTCAAGGTTAATTGTCTTTAGCTCAAGAAGCTTGTTAGATGTTGGCACGAAGCTTTTTACCCTTCTGCTCCCCAGGGTAAATGTGATATTTTAGCTGAACCCTTGAATCCACCAGGGCACAAACTGATATAGCAAAGAGGATTGTCAAAAGAACCTCTTGTGAATTGCAGCTGAGATTTTCAAAAGCAGCTAGTGATTTGGGGTTCCTTGAATTTTGGGTGTCCAGCTAGAAACAACTTTAAAAGGGTCTGATTCTCAGAAAGTATTGAGTACTCACCCTCTGAAAAACCCAGTCCCCTTGGGTACCCTAAATAGAACATCCAAAAATTAAAGCACCCCAAATCCCTAGTTGCTTTTGAAAATTTCGCCTCTCATCCTTTATCCTTTATTAATTTTAGCTGGAGTCCCATAGTGAGTTACAAAATGCGATTCACAATCTGCTACTTGATGTGCTTTAAAAATTGAATTGTTGCAAAAATGTGTAGTACTCCACAATAAGAGGTAATCTTTCCTATTGACTTCAAATAGATCTGCAGCAAACATGAGCAAGGGCAATCCAGAATCTCACATGGTTTCAACAGTTCTTTTGCAGTTTGCTTTCTCCACTCTTGGATCTTCTCTTCCATGGCAGCATTCGTAACAGGCCAGATTAGGACATCTCTGGCTCTGTTCTTACACTTCTTAATAGCCAGATGGGAGAGTAGACTGTGCTTTCAATTTCTGACTTCATGCTGTGTGTATTAGATCACAATCCCCACTAAACCATGTTATCCATTCTAATGGGACCAGAGCACACGGTGTTGTGACTGAAGACTTTCCTGGCTTTCAGAAGCTTAAATTTAGCTATTCTCCACCTTCTGGAAGGGCATGAGGCAGCGCTGGGCAATTTTAACTATGTTGAAGAAGTTTTGGGACATTTGATAGTTAAAGAGGATCAGTTGACTTGTGATAAACAGCAGGGATTTTAATTCCCCTACATCTCCAATGCTAACCTCGCTATAAAGAGTTAACTTTCCCTAGCCATTTCTAACCATCTAAAACATCAAGCTTAGTGATAAGAGGCAGGGACCCTCAAAAGCCCTTCTCTTCTGGGAAGCATCAGCACACTTTCTGGTGTCTCTTTCTGCTGCTTCAGCTGGACATTACTGTCCATATGAATCAGACATTAGCCAACACAGACAGTGTGATTACTCTGAAAGAATTAAGGGATGAGGGCTCATTTGTCATACTAATCATCTATTGTTCCTCTGACAAAACCAGTCAGGCTGGTTGCAGGTAGTTAGTCAGGACCACACACCCATTAATAACAGAGTAGCTTGTTATGTGTGTTCCAAATGCACAGAAAGTAAGACGTTCACTTGACATTTATCATTACATTATACTACTATCACTACAGCTTATTATATGGTTGCTTTCACAGTTTATTATGAAATTGATGTACAGTGACCTGAGCACCTTGGCAGGCCTGGTCAGGGGCTTTATATATGCAGTGATTATCTATCTCGTAGCAGGAGGAGGCTGTTCCTCACACAAGGAATTCAAGAAAATGTGGCAAGGTTCACAGGAACTAGGTTGTTCTAAGAGTTTCATGCACTGGGCATTCTACCACTGGGGCCCTTTGTGGGGAATTTAGTGCTGGACTGATAGCCTTGAGAACTTAAGTCCTATCAACAGAATAAATATTAGCATAGGCTTCCCACATGCCACTGTGCTAACCTGCCTGAATCCAGCCCAGAAGAGCCATGGTTAGGGAGATAAAAAGAGCTCAGTGTCCATACCCTATTAAACAATTGGCTTCTCTGCAAAGACAGTCAGCAAAGAGCTATTTGTGGTAGTGATTTTATGAGACTGGCATCTATTCATTAGAAACTTAACTGAGTCTTCCAATTCATTTCACATGGGGGCCACCAAATTGCTGTCTGGTAGAAATCATTTTCAGCCATTACTGACCTGGAGACCAGGCGACCTAGGTGTGAGACTTTATATCCCGTTATGAATCTCCCAGAATACTTATTCTCTGTGTATATTTAATTTTGATTTTTGGCTTTGCCAAATAGATCAAAAGGTAGAAGCATTATTGAACAAATAGATGAAATCCCTTTTCTCTTCCTTCCACCTCCTCCTCAGCATAGCTCTTACACAGGAATAGACAACTGTGCTGAGAGACACAGAAAATATACTGTAGTATGGATTGTGGATTACTCTCTAAAACACACTGATTTGGGGGAAATTTGCACAACTTTCCCAATGCTGATAGAGGAAATATAGAGGCTCTCCAATGCCATTTACACCCCTCTCTTCTAATAACATGCAGCTCTGAAGTCTTGTAAGCAAGACTTACTCGTTTCCCTTGAAATAAGTCTTCATTTTTGCTGTAATCACTAACTATCGCACACTGGGATCTGGGAGCATGACTACACCAGTTTAAGTCTATGTCTTATATCAATGACTGGCTTGGCATTCATACTTTCCACAAAACAACTCAAAACATACACATTCTAAAAAGCAGCCCAAGAGCATGCTATTGAGCCAAATGGCAAAGAATTCCCTTCGCCAAAGCTGAACAAAAGTCCCCAAGGGAGGACAGCACAGCAGCCAGGTGTGGCAGTGGAGCCCAGACCTTCCATAATGAAATAAAAACAATTCCCTCCCTCCCTCCCTTATCTCCAGAAGCGGATAAAGACTGTACGGTACCTCCAGAAAATGACCTGACCCAGGGAAGCCATGGTAATGGGACTGGTTCAGACAGGCGAAGCGTAGGGTGCATAACAATTCAATGCAGTATTCAGTGCAGCCTCTTTCCCTTTGAGACACATTCGTCTAAGTTCCAGCTACTCTGCTTAAATAGCTGAACTCAGGTAAGGAGTGGTGACTCCAGGAGGGGAAAGTTGAGGTATGAGGAAGCCAACAGGACATGATCAGGCTTCCCATCAGGCACAATCACAGCAACAAGGCACAGCTTTTTCAGTATTATAGGACAGTAGCCTTGACTCCTATGTTAAGGTTGCCTAACTTGTCCTATTATAAAAACATTTCCAACTTTTTCTTTTGAGGAATTCTTACAGCCTCCAAAATTTGCTGCAGAGATGTGAAAATTGGAAGGGGGATGGTCCTGAGGTCAGAGAGGGGCCTTTTGCTCGTCCCGTGCAAATCCATTCAGATATGGCCAAGTTATAAAATGGCAAAAATCACCATTAGGGGTCTGTATTATACTCAGTAGAGTTTGCTAGAGGCTTGCTGTTAAAATCAACAGACCTTCAATCTACACTGAGCTCGCTCCTCATCCCCACTGAGCCTCCTCACAGACCCCATCTGAACTGGACATGCTCCCCAGCATCTCCCGATACCATACTAAAGTAGTCATGTGGAGCCATAGGCTCTAGCACAGTAGAGGGTAGTACATGTTCCCTCTCTGACACCCAACTTTTTTCCTCCCTGGTGATTCTCCCAACTCTGTCCACCCCTATATCTGGGGACTTAAAATGCAACAGGCATTTCTTCTGCCCCTAAAACATGCACTCTTACTGCTGCTCCCCCGGACCAAACCACTTCCTGTTTCCCATCTCCTCCCCATCCTGGCTACTGGTGCAAGCAGAGCCTGCAAAGGCTAGCAGGAAGCAGAGACCCTGCAGCACTTTCTCCTCCTGCTCTGACAGGGAGGGGAAGCTCTAAGAGGCAAAGGGGGAGAGAGGAGAACAGAGAGAAGACCTGTGGGGAGAGCAGAGGAGTGCAAGCTTCTTGTGTCAGATAGATCCTGAATTTGTGTGGGGGACTCTGTCTACCCAGTCCCTTGTGTGTGGATTGAGATGAGGGAGCCTGTGTGAGTGTGGATTTGGGGGAAGCCTGCAAATGCCTGTAAAATGAGCATAACAACACTTATCCCTACGCTGCCCTGGGCTGCTGTGATGATAAATTAGTTAATGTCTGTACAGGGCTTTCCTGTGCAGTGGTAAGGAACTGGGAACATTCCAGTACCTTGCCCATCCTAACAAAAACTGCCATTTTCTTTGTGCCAACCACAGCTCCAAAGTGGGACTCCTGTTCATACAGTCCCCCAAGACACAAGACCCTCAAGGCAGCACCACTGATCCAGGGAGTACTTGCTGCTGCTTGGCAGAGATCACACTGGACACAAAGGCTTAGGCAGAGTTTAAGGTGTGATGTCCCACAGGGACGGCGGCTAAAGGGGTCAGAGTTAAGAATATGTGCTTGTGTTCTATGTGCAGCAACACCTTACCTGTGCATTTCCTCATGTGCAGAAGTTGGTAGTTTGTTTTTCAGGCCAGGGTACAGCTTCTAAACTGTTCTCTTTATGCAGCTATTAGGAGCTCCCCATTAGGTAAGCCAGTGAGAGAATGTGCTCAGCTGTGGTACAAGAAGCAGGACAGGTCAGAGGGGATGAAGGCTGTGGGAGAGCAAGGAGTGGCTGGGAAAAGACTATGGCTGCCATCCAGGCATGTAAATCAGTGGTCTCATTTTCAGAGGTGTTAAGCATCTGCTGTTCCCATTGACTTCAATGGCTCACCCCCTCTCCAAATCCAGCCACTCATTTAGGTGCTACCATAGATTTGAGGGTCTAACTTTAGATCCCTAGGTTTGAACATTCTGATGACTTGAATGCTATAAGACTTGTCCAAAATCTGTGGTAGGGCTCTGAGCAGAACCTGATTCTCCTGGGGGCCAGTCCTTTGCTCTAACCTTCTTCCTATTGTATCTGAATGAAAACAGAGGGTATACATGCTTTTTTACCAATACAATTACTATGGCTGTCTGATCATTATGATTATTTAAGGTTATGAAGTGTTTCTTTCCTATACTGCCGCTGTCTCATATGTTACTTTTTTGCTTTAAAATGGATATTATATTTATTTGGTAGTTTTCCATTGATGAAAAATGGGTGTGATTCTAACAATCAGGATTTCAGTGGAAGCACATAACTTGAGGTTGATGTGACCCAGTGTGAAATGATCCTAAAGAAACATCCTGTTGCTCTCACCGACAACTGAATGAAAGTTGCCACTTGACCAAGCATGCAGACCAGGTTTCTCATTTCAGAGCTAATTAAACAATTGTGGGGGAGGGAGGTGGTCAAGATTACAGCACACATTACATCACTTCACAAAGCCAGACTCTTCAATGAGCAGGTTACAGTCCACTTCCCAAACACAGTGGAATGACTCCTACGCTCTGCTATCAGGGGTTCTCACTCTTTATACAGAACTATTACTAACAGAACCCCTATGAGTTATCAGTATAACACAGGAGAGTTCTTCATCTCTGTGGCAAAGCCTTACCGCGTCTCAGGGCCAATGACTTTCTTCTGAGATGCTGAAGGAGTAATGTGAGAGGTAGGAGGAGAACCAGAAGAGGATGGAGTCATGAAAAGCCAAGGGATGGCAGGATTTCAAGAAGTGATCAGCAGTGTCCAAGGCATCCGATAGGTCAAGGAGGAGGAGGCTAGAGAATTGGCCCTGAAGTTTCGCCAGGAAGAGGTGTTTAGAAATACTGGAGGTTGTTGGAGACCTCTGCATCTCCTCCTCGGCTCCCAGGCTCATCTCTCCAGGCCTTGGGTGTGTGTGGAGAGAGACTCCGTGCTGACACCCCTGGCCTATGGGTAAAGAGAATCCCAGCTGCTCCTCTCCCCAGGCCTGGAAGGGGTGGGTGAAGAGACTCCCTACTGATTCCACCTCTCCTCGACCTCAGCCAACACCAGAAGGCAGGGAGGGAGGCATTGAGAGTCCTGACCTTGGGGAGCCAAGGGAAACCTTGGATCTCAACAAAGAAAGGAGTGGAGCTGGCTGTGTACTGCTGGAAATTATTCAGGGACATTTACTCAAAACCTCACAAAGGCCTCCCAGGTTTGGCCCCGAGCCTCATATTTGCCGCCTTCTGTTTGCTTTTCATAAACTTTTGTGCTAGTGAAATTTTGTCAGCAAGAATGTTTGCAGAAAGGGAAACTGTCACAGCTGTCTGTGCGAATATGTATCCACCGGAGCATTTGCTTCTGCGGTATCACACAGCCATCTTGAAATCTCTTGGTCGGCTTGGGGCAAAGCCATCTGGCAAAAGCCATGGCCCGCCATGCAGCCCAAATGGATAATTAGGAACAACAACCACGTGAAGCAATAGCAGTGGCAAAGAGTTTGTGAACAACCTGTTGGCTGAAGTATGTTTGCAGAAAACATGTACTTGTCGAACCATTTGAACAATGCATAACAGTGAAGTCTGTTGGCAAATAATTTGTGAATAGAAAAAGGGACTAAGTTCATTAAATAAATGTACAGCACACAGGGCTGCTCATGAGTAGAAGCACTATCCACCTTGCTGGGGTATCCAGGCAGAACAACTCCTCGTAGGCATTGGCACTGAATGCAGCCGACAAGGCTAAAAGAATTGGCATGGGCACATGACCCTGATAGCAGATCATCAACCAGTGTTAGCAGTGCATTGCAATCCCCGTACCACACCCAGCTGACTGTAGATCCTGAGGTTTATACACAGGGGCAACGCCCACAAACAGTGCCTTGAAAGAGCATCAATGACAGGTGTATACACTACACCAAATAAAAGAGAAAATCAACCAGATCAAACAGAAGCGAAGTCTCCAGATAAGAGCCCAGTGTGCAGGTGTCTCCTCTGTAACAAGGTGGGGACAAAACGGCACACAGGATGCTTACAGATGTAACAATATAGTACACAGAAAATAAAAGACATCACGGTTTCCTGGCTACATGCACCCAGGGAGAGGTTATCCTCTGTAGCGCAGGGTACTTACTTCGGTAGGATAGACAAATGGATAGCTTTCAGTTTGGGTAAAGAAGGTGCTCACGCCCAACCTTCGCTCACAGAGGTCACAGGCAGCAACTGGCAGAGTAAGACAGCCTGACTAGCCTGGTTCCCAGAGCTGACCCTTTGGCTCACCCGGTAGACGAAGTGCCTTATTTAATAGCCCTCTTTTTGGATGAATAATGGAGAGCTATAAACAGTTTCTGAAGAGGGATCCCATCCCATTATCCTCAGCTGGAAGAATGGTGGCTCCAAAATTTGCTTTGTAGGAAAAAAATAAAGGAGAATCCTCAAGGCTCAGGTCCAACAGACCCCGGTCATCGATGGACAGGATTGAACCTGGGACCTCTGGAGCTCGGTGCATGAGCCTCTACAGCAGGAGTTAAAAGTCAACTGCCTGTTAGCTAAGGCTGTAGAGCAGGCTCATTTTCTCTCTCTAAGTGGTCTCGGTGCCACTAGATGGGACAGGACACCATACTCAGCAGAGACTTCCCAGTTGAAATCCCCAATGAGTCCCCCCTTGTAACACCAACAGACCCTGGTTGTCCGTGTGTGGGATCAAACTGGGGATCTCTGGAGCTTAGTGCATGAGCCTCTACCACATGAGCTAAAAGCCAACTGGCTAGGTAGGTAAGGCTGTAGAGCAGACTCATTTTCTCTCTCTCTTTAAGTGGTCTCGGTGCCACTAGATGGGACAGAACACCACCCCCAGCAGGTGTGTGGGTTACACAGGCACCACGAATGTCTAGCAATGCCTAGGTAGTTATTTAATATTTATATTCTGGCTATTAATAATAAACGAGAACATTATTATTATTGTTGAAACCAATGCATTGTCCCAGTTTCAATATACCTGACTGGCTGATCTCCACCCATGCTCCATCACCCCCCTTCTCAGTCCCTAGTAGTATGATGAGCCCAGCTGCATCCGTGCTGGGCTCCAGCACAGCACCGCCACATAAGGCTGCTGTGTGCAATGAGCCTAGGATGCAGCCAACCCTGAGCGTGGCAGATTGTGCAGGTCATGGGGTGGAACTTGCCCACTTTCAAGGGTGCAACAGCTCAAGGGCTAGGCCCAGCAGAAGCACAGATGGCCATTTTTGGATTTACTGGAGTCGGAGAGGAATTAGAGGTGAGTGTGAGCAGTTGGCCACAAAAAGCTGGATTACTAAAGAACAGTTGCAATTAGCCCTGGTCTTTCAGCTGATTAAAAAAAAAATTAACAGACAAAACTCTGATAACTCACTTAAAGTTGCTAAAGAACGAGAATGTTAAAATGTAGTTATCGATTCCTACGGACACTAGCTAAGCCTAACCAATTAAACCTATCATAGTGAACAGTTAAGGAAAGTAGATAAAAGTCAAATACACTCACAGCTCAGCCTCACATGTGTATGACTTTCTGTTCCTGCCAACCCGGGCTGCATTTGAACCAATAACCTACAGAAAAAGGTTACATCTGCTATTCTATATCACTCAGGCTAATTCCCCCAGCTGTCTGTGGGCAGTGTGTGTGAGACCCCTTTGTGTACGGAAAACGACGTAATTTCTGATGAGACTCTGACAGCAGAGAATAGGCAAAATAGTAGCAGGAAGGTGCCAGCCACTTGGTTCTAGCTTCCCATAATGTGCAAGCTGCTCCCAGTTCACCCTCATGAATGCAAGGAACAGGTAGGTGGCTGCACTTCTGCAACTCATCTCACTGCCAGCAGCACAGTGTCCCCTACTGTCACACTGGGAACTTGGTTCTGTACTGACTCAGATGAAAGGACACGCCAACATAGAATCAGAGAAGATTAGGGTTGGAAGAGACCTCAGAAGAGTCAGCTAGTCCCACCCCCTACTCAAAGCAGGACCAAACACCAACTAAATCATCCCAGCCAGGGCTTTGACAAGCCGGGCCTTAAGAACATCTAAGGATGGAGATTCCACCACCTCCCGAGGTAACCCATTCCAGGGCTTCACCACCCTCTTAGTGAAATAGTGTTTCCTAATATCCAACCTAAACCTCCCCCTCTGCAATTTGAGACCACTGCTCCTTGTCCTGTCACCTGCTACCACTGAGAACAGCTGAGCTCCATCCTCTTTGGAACCCCCCCATCAGGTAGTTGAAGGCTGCTATCAAATCCCCCCTCACTCTTCTCTTCTGCAGACTAAATAACCCCAGTTCCCTCAGCCTCTCCTCTTAAGTCATGTGCCCCAGCTCTCTGAGCATTTTCATTGCCCTCCTCTGGACTCTCTTCAATTTGTCCACATCCTTTCTGGATTGAGGGCCCCACAACTGGACGCAGTACTTCAGGTGTGGCCTCACCAGTGCCGAATAGAGGGGAATAATCACCTCCCTCAATCTGCTGGCAATGCTCCTACTAATACAGCCCCATATGCTGTTGACCTTCTTGGCAATGAGGGCACACTGCTGACTCATATCCAGCTTCTCGTCCACTGTAATCCCCAGCTCCTTTTCTGCAGAACTGCCGCTTAACCAGTCGGTCCCCAGCCTGTAGCAGTGCATGGGATTCTTCCGTCCTAAGTGCAGGACTCTGCACTTTTCCTTGTTGAACCTCATCAGATTTCTTTTGGCCCAATCCTCCAATTTGTCTAGGTCATTCTGGACCCTATCTCTTCCCCCCATCTTGGAGTCATCTGTGAACTTGCTGAGGGTGCAATCCATCCCATCATCCAGATCATTAATGAAGATGTTGAACAAAACCAATCCCCTTCCTCCAGCACCTTGAGTTTTCCTTGGATTTCCATAAACCAAGTATTTTCTAGACCAGAGGCGGGGAACCTTTTTTCTATCGGGGGCCACTGACCCACAGTAAAACTCAGTCACGGGCCACACTCCACACCATGTGGGGGTGCGGAGGCTTGGGGCTTCCCCTAGGCTCCGAGATGGGGCCAGAAATGAGGGGTTCAGGGTACAGGAATGGTCTCAGGACTGGGGATTGGGGTGGGGGTGCGGTCTATAGGAGGGGGTTGGGGCATGAGAGGGGGCTCGGGTTTGGGGCAGGGGGTTGAAGTGCAGGAGAGGGTTCTGACTTCGGGCAGGGGGTTTGGATGCGGGTATGGGCTTTGGGAAGAGGTTGAGGTGTGGGAGGGGGCTCAGGACTGGGGCAGGGAATTGGGGTGCAGGCTCCAGCTGGGCGCCGCTTACCTCAGGCTGCTCCCAGCTGGCAGCATAGTGAGGCTAAGGCAGGCTTCCCCCCTTGCCCTGGCCCCGCACCGCTCTCAGAAGTGGCCACGATGTGGCCAGGCAGCTCTGTGCAGTACGCGCTGTCTGCCCCTGCACATGCCGTCCCCGCGGTTCCTGGCCAATGGAAGCTGCGGGGGCAGCACCTACCAGCTGGGGTAGGACCACGCAGACTCAGAGCTTTCTTGATTGCCCCGGTGCTTAGGGGCCACAGGGGCAGCTGACCGACCGGCCTGACACCCTAACTTCCCCCGGCAGCAGGGCCAGCCAGTGCTCGCAGCTCTGGGGAGTTGCTGATGCTCAGGGCTCCCAGCCCACGGTGCGGAGACTTGCTGCGGGCCAGATGAAATTAAGCAGGATGACGGATCTGGCCCGCGAGCCGAAGGTTCCCCACCCCAGTTCTAGACCAATCCTGTTTCATTTGTGGGATCTAAAAAGATACAGCCCAAGCTAATACACCTGGAGATCGCAGGGAGAGTAAAGTTTGCAAACAAAATAGCAGATCCATTGAGTGAGATTGTGTAGTATTGCACCCATCTGTGGTCAGGATCTAGCCCTGGGCTGGACAGAAAGGCTTAAGAAACATGTAAGCAGCCATGCCTCTTCTAAACACGTGCAGAACACCTTTTGGAATGTGACGCAATCAGCATCTTTGGCCTCACTATAATCATCCTTTAAGAATGGAGCAGAGGCAGGGAACATTGACCCCATGGAACAAGATGTGTCTTGACCCTCTAGGAGGTGGCTGTTTGTGCTATCTCCTCTCTGAGCCTGTTCTCTCAGGCATGGAGTTTAGAGACTGACTGTGGAATTCCTCAGTCTCTCCTCACTGTGCAGAAGTCAGTGACATGACTCCCAGGGCTCCCCCAACCGTACATGAAATAACTGGTCTCACACAGCCCCAGGATGGAATATAAGGCACATTTTTATTTTAACATGTCTCCCTTCCCAGCCCACACAGCAGCTCTGTATCTCGGTAAGGTGCTCCCTGGCAATGAGGACCACGTGACAGTCCCTGCACTTCTGTTGGTTTAGGCCTGAGTCCCAGCCAGCGGAGACCCCCCAGCTCTAGGAGACTCTACCCGCCAGTCAGAGAGCCACCGTTTTGAGCAAGCTTCTCTGCAAGTTTTCACAAGGTGGCACAGCCGAGCATTCAGAGTTTTCAATTGCTCTGCCACAGCAGGACCAGTGGGGACAGCCGGGGTGACCTTTGTGACCATGACCACAGCCTTGGTACCCACCTACCCGTCACAAGGATAGAGGAGAAACAACATTAGCATTGCTGAAAATAGCATATAGAGACAGTTCCAGCTGCTAGTGACTTCCTGAGTGTGCTCCCGACTCACAGCTGGCTGACAGCCAGAGAGAGCCCTGTTGAGAGGGCATGGCACACACAATGAGGTATTCCTGCTTTGGGCTGGCAGGGCCAGAATCCTTCAAACAAATAGGGACAAAACACGGGGTGACCACCCTAGTAATCCCCAACAAAAAGCTATTAATAGATTAATAGAGTCTAAGGCCAGAAGGGACCATTGTGACCTCCTGTATAACACAGGCCAAGGAACTGCCCCAAAATAATTCCTAGAGAAGATTTTTTAAACAAACATCAAAAATTGCTATTGATGGAGAATCCACCACGGCCCATGTAAACTGTTCCAGTGGTTTATATTACTCCTGTGATTAAATGGAAATTTTAAAAATATTTTTATGAGTCCTATGGGTGCCTCAGTTTCCCCCCGTATGTTGCATTGCTATCCACTGGGGGGAGGGGAAAAGAGAGGATTAAGTTTGTTCTCAGGGCAGATTAAGAGACAAAGGTGTGTCGTCGTCCCCCCCCCCCCCGCCCCCCGGTGGAATGAATAGAGCAGCGGTTCTCAAACTTCACTGCACTGCGATCCCCTTCTGACAACAAAAATTACTACACGACCCCAGGAGCCCACCCGAGCCCCATCGCCCCGGCAAGGAGGCCAAAGCCAAAGCCCAAGGGTTGCAGCCCCGGGCGGGGGGGCCTATAATCTGAGCCCCACCGCTCTGGGCAGGGGGCTGTGGGCTTTGGCGCAGCGTGGTAGGGCTCAGGCTTCAGCCCTGGGCCCTAGCAAGTCTAATGCCAGCCTTGGTGACCCCATTAAAACAGGGTCCCAACCCACAGTTTGAGAACTGCTGGAATAGAGTTATTAACGCAGTGGCTGAAACTGACTCAGATCAACAAGGGGTCTAGAGAGAAAATGCAAGCTCCAGTGACTCATGATTTGAAACTCAATAGCAGGAAGCTCCAGCCAGGAGTGCTGTGAACTGTGTGCGGCCCTGCCTGGAGAACAAAGGACAGATGTGTCCAGCAGGAATAAAGAGGTAGTTTCTGGAAGAAGCTGGGAGCTCTCTACTGGAACTGACTGAGGAAGTGAGAGAGAGAGAGAGAGCCTGGAAATGGAATCACTACAGCTTGGCTGGTCAATTGCTCTAGCTTGACCAAAATGGATTATGCTTTAACCTTTATTGCTTCGTGCTAACCTAAGGACTTCCCCTGCTTTGTTCCAGCTGGCTAATAAATCCTATTCTGCTTTGAAAACGCTGTTTGGGGTGTGACTGCAAATACTGGCTGCGGTACATTAGTCCCTGATGTGTGTACCAGTCTGTACCAGGAGTCTATCTCAGCTGGACTTGCTGAGCGGAGCTTACGGTGAGAAGAGGGAGCGCTGGAGCCCAGAGGCTCAGCCTAAGAGGCGGTGAGACTGCAGTGCCTACTCTTCAGGAAGAGTGGGGCCCCTTGGGGATCTGGCACACTGATAGGGTTCCTCCAAGAGACTGGGGGGGTAGCACATATCCTGTAGAACTGTGACAACCCCCACTGTTAAGAAACGTGCGCCTTCTTGTTCATGCTCTTCGCACTGCCTGTGATGTATCATGAACCTTAGCTCTGCTGAATCCCACCGTGCCAGCCTGTACCACCCCCTGGACCTCACGGATAGGAAGTGTGCTCCTGCCAGAGCTGGCTACAGGTCAGGTATGGGGGATGGAAGAAGTCATTTCTACTTTGACAACAGGCAAACCGTACAAAGACAAGCATGAGTCTTGTGCAGGGCCATGGAAACCAGCTCTGATGAAATGAGTGACCAAGCTGAACTTTGAAAGAATGTTCTCAAGAGGCCCCAGGGATCATGGATAGAGCCAGAGCTCAGAGTGTTCCAGCCCCACAAGGTCAAGAGAAGCTGAATATTTTGAAAATTCTGTCTGAACAGAGCTGTTTGCTCTTTCTCCATCCCTTGGTCATGGCACGATTCTACCAGACAATATGTACTCACGCTCCTGCTGACCAGTGGCACTCTGGCGTGTATGCCGTGGCTGAAGTGGGCCCATAGTGATTATAAACACAGTGCTACGTGAGAGGGGAGGGGATGTGGCAAATGCTCTTGGCTCAAACAGTTTTGGGAGACCTGCTTCGATTTCAGTCGGAGTTAGGTACCAGAATACCTTTGAGTATCTACATGGGGAACAAATATTCAAAAATGGGCTCTTCAGCCTAGCAGAGAAAAGTATAACATGATCCAGTGGCTGGAAGTTGAAGCTAGACAAATTCAGACAGAAAATATAGCACACATTTGGGACAACTGTCATGACCAGGAGATGGGCGGTCTGACCTAATGGTCAGAGCGGGAGTTGGGAGCCAGGCAAGGTCAGATACTAGGAGATAAGAGTCCGAGATAGGCCACAGGGCAAACTGACAGTTAGGTGCCAGGAGACAGGCAGGGTCAGGTTACCAGGAGATCAGAGTCAGGCAATAGAAGCAGGTAGTACAAGAAAAATAATCTTAAGCAGAGCCAACCCAGTTGCATGGACAACTTCCTGTTCCTGTGCAGTTTAAATACAAGCAAGGACCCAGTCAGGACCCCCAGAGTTCCACCAGTCACATCCCAGGCCTGGAGTCCTCTGTCAGAGTACAGCTTCTAGTTCTGGTGACTGTTAGCAGTCACTGGGTGGCATGTCTGAACTTACTGGTGCCTAAGAGCCCTGTGGACCAATGTTCAAGACCTGTGGTCCCTGACAGCAATTTACCAAGGGTCATGGTGGATTCTCCATCATTGGCCATTTTTAAATCGAGACTGGATGTTTTTCTCAAAGATCTGCTCTGGGAATTATTTCTAAAAGATCTGCTCTGTGGCCTGTGTTACACAGGAAGTCAGACTAGATGATCACAATGGTCCCTTCTGGCCTTGGAATCTATGAGGATCTGGGCCTTAGTAAAAGCTCACCTGGCATGGTCCCACTGCAAGCGCAGCGAGCGGCTTTCTGGCCTCCGCTGGAGCAGAACGTGCAGCAATGAAACACACCCTGGTGTCTGCGGAATTTGTTCTTCACAGTCAGAGTGAATGGTGATCCCTGCAGAGCAGAAGAGAACAGAGAGGCAACTGTGTGCCCAGCATACCCTGCTACCGTAGTAGGGCACTGGAGGGTGTCAAAAGTAGCAAAATTTTAACTAGGGTGATGCTAGCAATTACAGACTAGTGAACCTGACTTTAATACCAAATCTGCTAGAGCAGAGGTTCTCAAACTGTGGTCCGCGGACCACCAGTGGTCATGAGCTCCATTCAGGTGGTCCGCGGATAGTTCCCTCTAAGGTGTGTGCATGGGTGGCTGCACACAAGAGAATGAAGGACCACCCATCCAATTAGTGGAGCCGCGCAGGCGTGGCTCCACTAATTAGGTGCCTGGATCCTGGAGAAGATGCACATGTAAGGTGAGGTGGTGGCATTGGGGAAATAGGGGGTAGCTGGTAGAGGGTAGTGGGGTGAGAAGAGGGGGTGGGGGGAATTTGGAATGTGCAGGGATGTGGCAGCCAGAGAAAGAGGCAACTTTCCCTAGCTCTAGGGCTGTGGCTGCTGGGGAGAGATGACCCTCCTTCCCAGCCTCAGCTCTGTAGCTGCTATGGCAGGGGAGAGACCCCCCCCTTCTTCCCAGACCCAGCTCAGGGGCTGCTGTGGTGGAGGAGAAAGGGAGAGACCCCTCCCCTTCCCAACCCCAGCTCAGGAGCTGCGGTGGTGGGCAAGAGAGGGCACATCCATCGCATTAGAAAGATAAGATTATGTATATGAGTTGTATGCTTTTATTTTTAGAACAAATAAAATTTAAAATTAAACAAATAAAATTTAAAATTTAAAATTAAACAAATAAAAACAAATAAAATAAGCTAAAACTATTAATTTTTTTATATAGTGCTTTTATCCAAAGCACTTTACAATAGTTAGCTAACAGTACAAAGAACATTTGGAAAGATCATTAAGTGGTCCGCTGAGACCCTCAGCAATTTTCAAGTGGTCTGCGAAAAAAAAAGTTTGAGAACCACTGTGCTAGAGGAACAAGATGTGAAAGGGAAAAACCAGCATGACTTCCACAAACGAAAACCCAGCTTCTGCAATCTACTAGAATGTTTTGAGCAAGCCAAAATAGCAGATAAAGGAGAACTGATAACCCTTTTGTTTGGGCTTTCAAAATCCCTTTGACAAAATCCCTCACAAAAGGCAATTAAAAACTTGGTAGTGATAATGGGTAGATAATTATAAAGCGAATCAGCCAGGGCTGAGTGGGCAGCAGGAGGCAGACCAGGGAATCAGCAGTGGGGAGGTGCAATAGATCAGCGGGGAGCTTGAGTATCATGGGAGTTCTGAGAGGGGTCAAAGCAGGCTGCAGCAAAGTTGGAAGGGCCAGGGTTGTGTTGGATCATAGAGAAGTTCTAAAATCACAAATGAGTTTGATTCCCCATAGTTTAAATTCCAGGGTATTACTAATTAAGAGGTCTCTTGGTTTTTGGTACTGTTTCTCTCCCTCTATGTGTGAAACTTGCACGCTGCTAATTGTGTTAGTACATTCTAAGACAGAGTCTGTTCTCAAAGCAATTCACACAGAGAGAGAGACTCAAAGCAATACTCTGTAACAACAGAAACAGCACCCAGAGATTCCCCGCCCTTTTGTTGTATTCATCTCGCTTTGTTAACAATTGTGATTAAAAGAGAGATAGAGGATGTATGTGGATGGATGCTTGGTGTGGATAATAACTGAATGATCAGGGAGGTGCCAGCCTAAGATCCAGTGTCCATCGGCTGAAGAAGGCGTCAAGTGGAAATAACCAGAGGACCCCCGGGGGGGCAGACTGGAATCCACCCAACAGCCTCAAGAATGGGAGAACCAAAGAACAAGATAACATCTGGCAGCACGGAGCCGTCAGGAATGTGCCATCTGCTGATTGATTCAGCAACAGCATGATGAAGCAATTCCCATAGACTGGCATAGGAAGAAATTCCTATAAAAATGGACTCTAGAAAGTGAGAACTTTGGGGTCTGATTCTGCAAACCAACTTCCAGGAGCATCAGATGAGCATCTGACAAGGCCCTGCTCCCTCCTCATGTCCAGGCCACCTGGACAGTGGCTTGGCATGAGCAACTCTAAGGCTGGTAACTATGATAACAACCTTGCAGAACCTGTGTGTGTGTGTTTGTATGAATGAATGTGTGAATAAATATGAAATTGAATGGAATGTTATAGCTATAACTAACTGCTTACTATGATTCTTTCTGTATTTACAATTAATGTGGCATTTTGCCTTTTCCCCTTTAATAAGATCCTGCTGGTTATTATTTTTTTGGTATAACATTTTGATGGAGAATTGAGAAAGGGGGAATATTGGTAAAAAACCTCAGTTATTGTAAATATTGGTATGCACACCACCAGCTCTATTGAGCTAGGCATTTCTATTAGGTTAACCAGACCTGCTGGCCTCCGGGAAGGTAGCAGGGGAAAGCAGGCTGACCAGACCTGCTGGCCTCCGGGAAGGTAGCAGGGGAAAGCAGGCTGACCAGACCTGCTGGCCTCCGGGAAGGTAGCAGGGGAAAGCAGGCTGACCAGACCTGCTGGCCTCCGGGAAGGTAGCAGGGGAAAGCAGGCTGACCAGACCTGCTGGCCTCCGGGAAGGTAGCAGGGGAAAGCAGGCTGACCAGACCTGCTGGCCTCCGGGAAGGTAGCAGGGGAAAGCAGGCTGACCAGACCTGCTGGCCTCCGGGAAGGTAGGAGGGGAAAGCAGGCTGACCAGACCTGCTGGCCTCCGGGAAGGTAGCAGGGGAAAGAATATAGAGTTGTTGGGTGAGATTCTGTGGCCTGCATTGTGCAGGAGGTCAGACTAGATGATCATAATGGTCCCTTCTGACCTTAAAATCTATGATTGTATGATTAAGCTACAATTAAGCTAAACCTAAGTCCTATTGTTCACTGAGGTATCAGGGGCAGCAAGAAGGTCCACGGGCCAGGCTAAGCTACTCGCTGAAATAAGGAGTAGCAGGTTCAGGGAATCTAGGCTGTGTCACCCGCTGAGTAAAACCAGGGGAGACAAAGAAGCCACTCGCTGAATAAAATCAGGAGTGACAGAGAAGTTAAAAATTTGTTAGAATGTTAAAGAAAACACAGGGTAAAGCAGGTGGAGAGGGAGGAATGAAGCCAAAAGGCGCTCCAGCCTCGCCTTTCGTTAAAAAAAAATTACACCTTTTAAACAAATCCTTCAAAAATTTGGGCACAGTCCTTGGACTAAACAAGCCCTAGCTGATGTCTGCATTATTTTGGACCTAGAGGATAGATTGGCTCAGTATATCCTCATATACAAACCTTCTAGTGCTGCCAAAAGAGATGCAGCAGCAATTTGGTTGTTGTGGGAGGCATGTAAGGATTCTTACCTCCGCTCGTCTTCATGTAAAGAGGAAAAGGCACAAACGGAAAAGGGAGCAGACAATTGGAAGGTGCTGGCTACAAATACCCAAAGTCAGCTGAAAATAGTGAAAGAGGCACTCCAGGAATACAAAAAAGAGAGAAAGATTCCTGGCAGACCAAGCTAAAGCCTCTGAGAAAAGTGAAAGAGAGAATCATGTGCTCCAAGGTATGGTAAAGAAATTAACCTTGAAGTAGGGCAGAGCACCTGCAAATCATAGTAATTGTGAATCATTAATTAAGAGTCTGAGACAAAAATTGGGCTTTGCCTCTAAACAGGTAGCAGCCATTACAGCAGGTGAAGGGGGAGAAGGTCCTACGTACGGCACCCCCAGGCATAATTACAAAGAGAATCACAGAATCATAGAATATCAGGGTTGGAAGGGACCTCAGGAGGTCATCTAGTCCAACCCCCTGCTCAAAGCAGGACCAATCCCCAATTAAATCATCCCAGCCAGGGCTTTGTCAAGCCTGACCTTAAAAATTTCTAAGGAAGGAGATTCTACCACCTCCCTAGGTAACGCATTCCAGTGTTTCACCACCCTCTTAGTGAAAAAGTTTTTCCTAATATCCAACCTAAACCTCCCCCACTGCAACTTGAGACCATTACTCCTTGTCCTGTCCTCTTCTACCACTGAGAATAGTCTAGAACCATCATCTCTGGAACCACCTCTCAGGTAGTTGAAAGCAGCTATCAAATCCCCCCTCATTCTTCTCTTCTGCAGACTAAACAATCCCAGTTCCCTCAGTCTCTCCTCATAAGTCATGTGTTCCAGATCCCTAATCATTTTTGTTGCCCTTCGCTGGACTCTCTCCAATTTATCCACATCCTTCTTGTAGTGTGGGGCCCAAAACTGGACACAGTACTCCAGATGAGGCCTCACCAATGTCGAATAGTGAAAAGAGAGTGAAAAAGTTAACTCTACAGAGGCTGGAGGGAATTAAGCAGCTAAACTTTGTGAAAATGTTAAAAAGGAAAAGTGTTGGAGAAAGAGCATTCTTGGTTTCTTTGCAGCCATTCTGAAGGAAAAATGGGCCCTTTGCCAAAGGAATGTCAGTAAATTAGCCAGGCAAAAATAAACTCTCTGATTAAAATAATTTGACTGGACAATTTAGTCAAATTTGCTAAAAGAACAGAAGTGAGTTCTATTGGAACTTAATTGCCTCAAATGTATAAAGGGAATGTAAGATGTAAAAAACAGAGCAGTGTGGAAGGGATGTTAAGGAAAAGAAAATGTGTATGTATCTATCTGTGCATGTGTAAATATGTAAAGTTCTAAGGACCAATTGTTTTTGTTTTCAATAATGCCACTAAAAATCCATTTGACTCTTTAATTCAAAGTTGCAAAACTGACCGACCTTTTTGCTAGACACAGGTAATTAGTGTTGTTTGGCTTTGGGATTTGGCATTAACCCTTAAAAGGTAACTCAACGCTTTACAAAATTTAAAATGTTTTTAAGTTGTGGCTGCAGCAGGGCAGTCAAAATCAGGAGAATAGAAAAAAAAATTCTGGATTCTTTTTGTTCGTTTGTTTGGTTTTTGTTTGTTTGGTTTTGTAACAAATTAGCAGATGAGAGCTGTAGTAAATAAATAAATAATAAGAAATTAAAAAGACAGTGCCCCTCTGAAGCAACAGCAGGAGTGAGGTGCACAAAACAAAAAGAAGCAATGTTACAAACACTGAGCCTTAAAATGGCTCTGAGTAATCAGACTGTCACTTTGATAAAGGTACATGAAAACTCTGTAAGCAAAAAAAAAAAAAAGAAATAGTTACACCTTATGTAAAAATTGATATGGATAATGTTATAGAAGTTAAACTATGGAAAGAATGTGCATTTGCCCCAGAACATGTGCAGGGTATATTGTAGCAGGGGCAAAAGAAATGCAAATATACCATGCTACTTCATTAAAATGCTATTAGGGCTCCAAAGGGAGCCACAATAGGTTGGGTTTTCTTTTTCAGATTGCTGTGTGTTTTGGAAGCAGAAGTTAAAAGTAATCAAAACTCTGGTGAAAGTTGATTGTGTCCCTTTTAAGATAGAGTCTCTGAGCTGCTGATGGCTTTAAATGCAAAAGCAGGAAGCGTCTGTGAAAATGCAAATTACCTAAATGATAAAGGAAGGAAAGAACTAGCAGCACAAAGGAGCTGCAGATAAAGGACACACCTGGTCAGCAAACAAATTGTCTAAATAAAAGGCATGGGATAACAAGATAACTTTAATAAATTTAATGATAAGTACCCCTGTAGCAATGTATAGTGTGTATGATTTTTGAAAAAATCCTTTAAGGTCATATGATAATGATGCTTCGCAGCTATTACCTGTAAATAAACTTAAAGCTTAACACAGCAGGAAAAACATTATAAACTTGGTCTGCTATATAAGAAGGAATACTGAGGTACCACACCTCATGGATTTAATGACTAAACAGTGGGATAATTTCCCCATAACCCTTAAAAGATAGAAGCCATTGAAACCTGGCCCACCTGTAGAACAAAAAACAGGAAAATATGGGGGTAATTCCTCTGTTTTGCCTGCAATCAGCAAGGGTATTTGCAAAAGAAACATTTTAAGCAATAATCTGACACCCCAAAAAGGGGTAGAAACATGTTCTTTTTGTCTTTCAGAAAATCAGGAAGAGCTGATGCCAGCTGAAGAGCAACCCAATACCATGAATCTACTGTCACAATAGAAATTGTGTTTTGTGTTCTATGTTTTGTCTTGTTGCTAGCACTGTTGTGTGTTTAAAAACAAAATAAAAAAAATACTGAAGACCTGCAGGTAATTAAAAATAAATTAAGCTCTCTGTCCCAGCTACAGGACAGCCTGATACAAAAACAAGTACATGCCAATGTAGACTTGGTCCAAATTGGTCTGGGTAACCTAAAAGCCGGATGGAATCTTTGGCAGTGGCTTAATACTACCACATGGCTTATGCATAAGAAAAAATTTAGAAATAGGAAACTACACAGCCATAGCTATGGGATGCACTGAAATGCAGATACTTGCCCTAGCTACTCTGGAACAGGAAATGTTCTGGGTCATATTGGGAAATATTAAGGGTTTGATGCATTTGTTAAAACAAAGAAAGAGATCATTGTTTGACACTTATCAATGTGAAAGGATGCAATACGTTTCCAGTATTGTAAAACCAGAGTTGTTAATGGGAGAAATTGTTGTCAAAATTGTACACCAACAATCCTTGGAGGCAAAGGTATTGAAGGTTAGCCCACTCCCCATATTACACATGGGATTGTTCTGACTACCCTGGACCTTGAGCCAGTGGGCTGGGGAGGGAGGGAGGGAAGCTATTGGACACTAGAGGTTGTACCAAATGGACTCCTCAAAAGTGGGTATGCCTCACCTTGCCTGTTGCCCCAGAACCTTGTAGTAAAGATACATCACTTGGATCATGTATGTGGGATGAACTGGAATCACAAACTCAAATTGCCTCACAGTACCTTCTCTTGAATAGGCTACATAGAAAGTGACAATGACTATTATAAATCTTAGTGTCAAAAGGGGGATTATGTTGGATCATATTAAAGAAGTTCTAAAATCACAAATGAGTTTGATTCCCCATAGTTTAAATTCTAGGGTATTACTAATTAAGAGGTCTCTTGGTTTTTGGTACTGTTTCTCTCCCTCTATGTGTGAAACTTGCAAGCTGCTAATTGTGTTAAAGTACATTCTAAGACAGAGTCTGTTCTCAAAGCAATTCTTTGTAACAACAACTACTCACAGAGAGAGACTCAAAGCAATACTCTGTAACAACAGAAACAGCACCCAAAGACTCCACGCCCTTTTGTTGTATTCATCTCAGTTTGTTAACAATTGTGATTAAAATAGAGATAGAGGATGTATGTGGATGGATGCTTGGTGTGGATAATAATTGAATGATCAGGGAGGTGCCAGCCTAAGAATCCAGTGTCCATCGGCTGAAGAAGGCGTCAAGTGGAAATAACCAAAGGACCCCCGGGGGGGTAGACTGGAATCCACCCAACAGCCTCAGGAATGGGAGAACCAAAGAACAAGATAACATCTGGCAGCATGGAGCCATCAGGAATATGCCATCTGCTGATTGATTCAGCAACAGCATGATGAAGCAATTCCCATAGACTGGCATAGGAAGAAATTCCTATAAAAATGGACTCTAGAAAGTGAGAACTTTGGGGGTCTGATTCTGCAAACAAACTTCCAGGAGCATCAGATGAGCATCTGACAAGGCCCTGCTCCCTCCTCATGTCCAGGCCACCTGGACAGTGGCTTGGCATGAGCAACTCTAAAGCTGGTAACTATGATAACAACCTTGCAGAACCTGTGTGTGTGTGTGTGTATGAATGAATGTGTGAATAAATATGAAATTGAATGGAATGTTATAGCTATAACTAACTGCTTACTATGATTCTTTCTGTATTCACAATCAATGTGGCATTTTGCCTTTTCCCCTTTAATAAGATCCTGCTGGTTATTATTTTATTGGTATAACAGTTGGGGTGCTTTCCAGGAGGCTGCAGTAGGCTCCTTTATTGGGAGAGACCAGCAAATGGGAGAATGATTTTAACTAGGTGCTGTGGGAATTGGGAAAAAAGCTGGTGCAGGGGATGAGTCAAGTTCCTCAGTTCCACTGGGAAGAACAGGGCATGCAGATGGGGTACCGACGGAATAATGCCTATTACATAATAGAGAAGGCAGAAAGCATCTGTGGTTAGGGCAGAGGGAGTTAGGAGGTTTAGGGATTACCTACGGGAATAGCTCACTGGGCTTGACTCACTATTGCCTTGCCCCTTATGCCAGTTCTCAAACTGTGGGTCAGGGCCCCAAAGTGGGTTGCAACCCCATTTTAATAGAGTTGCCAGGGCTGGTGTTAGACTTGCTGGGGCCCAGAGCCAAAGCCCAAGCCCCACTGCCTGGGGCCTAAGCCCAAGCCCGAGACCTGCCGCCTGGGGGCTTCAGGCTTTGGCTTCAGCCCTTGGCTTCAGCCCTGGGCAGCGGGGCTCAGGCTACAGGCTCCCCACCCAGACAGAAGCCTTTGGGGTTGGGGTTTGGCCACCCTGCCTGGGGCGGCGGGGCTCGGGCGGGCTCAGGCTTTAGTCTCCCCTCCTGGGGTCGTGTAGTAATTTTTTTGTCAAAAGGGGGTTGCGGTGCAATGAAGTTTGAGAACCCCTGAGCTACATCAATCACAGTAAGTTGAAAGGCTACCTGTACATGCTGCCCTTTAACACAGATGCAGACAGTATATGTGCCCAGCTCCTCAGGGGTGTAGGAAATGTGGTAAGTCCCATCCCTCTTATCACACACGCTGGGCTTGATTATACTATAAATACAAAAAGAGAGGGAAGCAAGGTCAGTAACTTGTAAAAAACTGATCTAATAGGTAATCATTTAGTGAATTAGATTTATAGGAAGGTTCTTACCCCATGCCCCAGTTCAGGGATCTAAAGTGTACATGTATAAAAGACCCCTGAATGATGATGAATGTGCTGTAGATTTCACACACATACCTGCTATCAGAGGCCACAGTACCATATCAAGAAGATCAAAGAAAATCAGTTATACTGCAATGATTTGCAACAACCCAGTGAGTATGGAAAGAGGAGAAGCAGAAATACTGTAGCAGAGGAAGGAAGACAGGTGCAATGTCAGAGCATCATCTGGATTTCAGATGGAGTCTTCTCTTTCTTACTTCATGGATGCAAGAGGAAGTGGCAAAGCTCTTGATCTTAAGAAGGAAAACTTGAGCTTTTTCAGTTCCTACGGGCAAAGGTTAAAGGCCAGCTCTCACTCTTACTAGTGAGCCTGGAAAGCAGCAGGGCCTGTCCAAAAGATTGTGCATATGTTGCAAGCTGTATCCACTGCAAGTTCTCACAATAAAAAACCCTGCTCAGAGCTGTATCATCACAGTGCTTCGATACAACAGTGATGGGCAACATGGGCCACACAGGAGACAAAAACAGGGATGGAGACATCACCTACAGCCAGTATGGAAAAGCTGAAGCTTTCATCGAGGACACTACACCACTCCTCTCCCTGACAAGCATTCACTGTTCCACTCAGTCATGGATGTAATGAACATCAGCACTGACATTACTCATTAAATCAGCAAGTCTGGATAATCTCTATCTATGAGTTTAAAAGAGTTGGCCGAAGAGCTCGCTAGGCCATCAATGGTGATTTTCAATAAGTCTTGGAATATCAGGGAAGTTCCAGAAGACTGGAAGAAAGCTAATGTTGTGCCAATATTTAAAAAAAGAATACAGTAACTCCTCACTTAAAGTTGTTCCAGTTAATGTTGTTACGTTGCTGATCAATTAGGAAACATGCTTGTTTAAAGTTGTGCCTTATAAGGTTGTTTGGCAGCCGCCTGCTTTGTCCACTGCTTGCAGGAAGAGCAACCCGTTGCAGCGAGCTGGTGGGGTCTTGGAACCAGGGTGGACCCACAGCCCCCCCATCAGTTCCCCACTCCCCTAAATTCCCTGTGCGGCAGCTGCCCAGCAGGCTATCAATATTGCAGGCAGTTCAGCTGTCCCTCCCCCCACTGCCATGTGCTGCTCCTGCCCTCTGCCTTGGAGCTGCTCCCCGAGCCTCCTCCATGCTGTGGGGGTGGAGGAAGAGGGGGGCTAATATCAGGGTGTCCCCCTCCCCCCTGCTCCTCCACCCCGCTTACCCCATCTTCCATAGAGCAGGGGGGACACACAACAAGGCTCAGAACGGAGGGAGCTTCCTGGCAGCAGCTGCCATCTCAGCTTGCTGATTAACTTAAAAAGGCAGTGTACTTAAGAGTGGGGTCAGCATACTTAAAGGAGCAATGCGCATCTTTCTCTCTCTCACACACAGGGTGTGTGTCTCTGTCTGCCATGCTGTCTCCCCTCCCTCCATTTGTGCTGCCTTGTAGAGTGTGAGGTTACATTAACAACGAGTTAACCCTTGAGGGCTCAGCCAACTGCTAGGTCATCATTTAGCAGTAAGGCATCCCCTGGGAAATAGCCCACCCTCTGATTTCACCACCTCAACCAAGCTTCACAATCATCATCGCTGTGTACCAGTATTAAATTGTTTGTTTAAAACTTATACTGTGTATGTGTATATATAGTCTTTTGTCTGGTGAAAAAAATTTCCCTGGAACCTATCCCCCCTATTTACATTAATTCTTATGGGGAAACTGGATTTGCTTAACATCTTTTTGCTTAAAGTCGCATTTTTCAGGAACATAACTACAACGTTAAGCGAGAAGTTACTGTAAATGGGATGACATGGTTGATTATAAGCTTTTCAATATGACAGCGATCTCAGGCAAGGTAATGGTGCAGCTGATATGGGACTGGGTTAATAAAGAATTAAAGGAGGATAATATAATTAATGCCAACCAACATGAATCTATGGAAAACAGATTCTGTCAAATTAACTTGACATTTTTTGTTGAAATTACAAGTTTGATAAAGGTAATAGCATTGATGTAATATATTTAGACTTCTGTAAGGCATTTGACTTGGTACAACATGACATTTTGAACAAAAACGAGAAAGATGTAAAATTAACATGGCACACATTAAATGGATTAAAAACAGGCTAACTAATAGGTCTCAAAATGTAATTATAAACAGGGAATCACCCTCAAACAGATGTGTTTCTAACAAGGTCCTGCCGTGATCAGTTCTTGACCCTACGCTGTAACATTTTTATTAATAACCTGGAGGAAAACATAAAATTATCACTGATAAAGTTTGCAGATGGCACAAAAATTGGGGGAGGGGTAAATAATGAAGAGGATAAGTCACTAATATAGAGTGGTCTGCATTGCTTAGTAAACTGGCACAAGTAAACAATATGTGATTTAATACAGCTAAATGTAAATGTACACCTTAAGGAACAAAGAATGTAGCCCATACTTACTGGATGGGGGACTCTGTCCGGGGAAGCAGTGGCTCTGAAAAAGATTTGGAGGTCGTGGTGGATAATTAGCTCAATGTGAGCTCCCAGTATGACTCTGTGGCAAAAAGGCCTAATGCAATCTTTGAATGCCTAAACAACGGATTATTGAGCAGGAGTAGAGGTTATTTTATCTCTATATTTGGCACTGGTGCAATTGCTGCTGGAATACTATATCCAGTTCTGATGTCTCCAATTCAAGGAGGATGTTGATTAAACTGGAAAGGGTTCAGAGAAGAGACCCAAGAATGATTAGGGGATTAGAAAACATGCCAGATAGTGATAGACTCAAAGAGCTCAATCTATTTATCTTAATAAAGAGAAGGTTAAGGGGTGATTCGATTACAGTCTGTAAGAATCTACATGGGCAACAAATATTTAATAAAGAACACTTCAATCTCGCAGAGAAATATATAACACAATCCAATGGCTGGAAGTTGAAGCAGACAAATTCAGACTGGAAATAAGGTGCAAATTTTTAAGTGAGACTAATTAGTCAATTTAACAAGGATAGTGGTTGAGTCTCTATCACTGACAATTTTTAAATCAAGATTGGATACTTTTCCAAATGATATGCTCTAGGAATTATTTTAGGGAAGTTCTATGGCCTGCGTTGTACAGGAGCTCAGACTAAATGATCACAATGGTCCTTTCTGGTCTTGAAAACTCTGAATCTATTAATTTTCTCAGACCATGATCTTGTAAGGATTATTTCACTCTGCATAACTGCCCCCCAGCACCTGGGACAGCAAGGCACATGCTGTCTCAGTGGGATTGCTAGCAACTCTATTTGCATCTGATGTCTGAGTGCTGGCAGTGCATCATTCATGAGACATATGGGCCCAGTTAAACTGGTACACTCTTGCTGCTTTGTGACACTCTGCAGTTAATCTGGTTTACAGCTGTTTTGAATCACTGAAGTGGCACAAAGCAGCCAGAGTAAACCTTTGAATTAGACCTTACAACTACTACTACCATCTCAACATAGAAGAGAGAGAGTGGGAGAAGAACTGGGGAAGGGAGCTAAGGAAGGGAGGGGACAAAGACAGAGAGGACATCAGAGGAAAAATACAAGAGAAAAGGAAAGGCAGCTTATCCCATAAGATAAGACGCATTGGACACAGTGTCACTTCTCAGGGCATAACTACACTACAAAATAAATGGACTCATGTTCGCTCGACTTACAGCCACCACTTACTGTGATGAGTCACGTCCACCCTGCCCTCCTCCTGTCAGTGGTGCGCATCCTCACCAAGAGCACTTCCACTGACTTAAGAGAGGCAATGTGTGGGGCTGAGAGCCCAGGCTCTCAGCTCTGTTTGGAGCTCCTTGTCAGGAACCCAGCTGCTCCTCCCCCTCTGGGCTCCCACTCCCTGCCAGGAGCCTGGCTGTCCCCACCCTGCTCTTGGCTCCCTGCTGGGAGTGGGACAGCTGCCTCAGTGGGGAGCTCCACAAGCAGAGCCTGGGTGGTTGCCGGGCTCCCAGTGGGGAGCCTAGACAGCACTCGGGCTCCCAGTGGGGAATGGGGAGTGAGGCGCCAGGCAGCAACCTGGCTGGGAATAGGGAGTTGGGACCCCTGGGGCAGCCTGGCTCTAAACATGGAGCCTGGGCAGCAGCCCAGCTGGTAGTGGGGAGCCTGGGGAGTCCCCACCTGCCCCAGGGTGACAGCCCTGTGAGCGGTTTTCTTGTCAATTTCATGGCACCAGCATGGAGCTGCGGAATTGACAAGAATTTTAGCCAACAGACGATGTAAGTAAGGTAATGTCTACACAGACACTCCATCACCCCAACTACACCGACATAAGCCCTATGGCTCTCTGGAAATGGAGTCATTATAGTAGGGCACTTACATCGGCAGGAGCAAAACTGTAGTGTGTTCACTGACATAATTAGGTTGCTGTAAGCCACCTTACATTGACCTAACTCTGTAGTATAGACCAGGCCTCTGTCTCAAAGAGTAGCTGCTTGCAGAAAAGCCAGTTAGGAAGCAGAAGGGACAAGAAGGGCAGAGGGCTGAGTCACCTAACTTAAGAATCAAGATGTGGGCTATGACTCTTATCTTTAACATTGTGACCCTATTTTTGATCATTACTGGCAGGCTGTCCCTTTATGAAATTAACCCAATTCCGGTTTCACAGGGAACCAGGGTGGTGAAAATCCCAGTGAAATCACGAGGTAGTCACATAGGAACTGCGATACGCAATCACACCTGTGCTCCAACTAGTCCAGTAGCCTGTCTCTACTAGTGGCCAGTACTGTTCTGCTTTAAAGGAAGGTGCAAGAAACCCAGCAGCAGACAATTATGGAACAGCCTGCCCGGGGGAAAATTTCTTCCTAACCACCATTAATTAGAATTGATTGTGCCCTGAAGCATGACTGTTTATAATCTTTCTGAAATCTTGGTTTGGTTTTCCCCTATTGGTTCAACTGAATACAGTCGCCTACCTCACTTCCTGTCATAAACTGTGTTATAAGTGTTGCTTTATGTTACTACATAGCTGTTACGTCTCACCCTAGGGCTGACTGGATTTCAGCAGTGGATGAAGTGATCATATATACACAGAAATGAGAAACCAAGCTAATGTGACTTCATCCATCTCTGTCCCCAGACAAAATTACTCCCCTCTAAGCATTGTGGCATACATATCTCATTCATCCTGAATGGTGCAGAGTGCAGGAGGAAGGACTGGAGACATGTCCTCTGACAATGCTCCTTGATCAACAGATAGCTATGTATATAGTGTTGTTTCCCTATCCTTTATCTGATTTTTGACTATGCTGCAACTGTTGTGGTGTTGCCCTGTACCAAGGCATAAACCCCACATCAGACTATATATGGCAAAAGCTGGAGTCCTGAATGCTAAATTATTTTATTCTTCCTTATAACAGAGAACTTTAGCATTATGTTCTCTTCTACATCAGGGCACCAAAACAATGGCCATGTTGGCAACTTGCCCTTGCTTGTACCTAACTTTCATAAAATGGAACAGATTACATTCTTAAAGGTGACCTGCAAAAGCTTTTTTTAAATTGGGCTTGTGTCCTTTCTTGCTGCTTTTTGATACAAAAGATGGCCTCAAAGCATCTTTCAAAAGAAATTCTTTTGCTTGTGTTTTTGCCTTAGTAATACCTAGAATGGCAAGTTTCGGCTTCCCTGGTTTTCATGGAAGACTTCCAAGCTTCCTTTGAGCTCAGTCACCTTAACTGAAGGACAGAGATTACTGATGCTTTAACAAAGGCATCTTGTATACAAAATGTTAATCACTCATTTAATTTAAATAGGTGTTAACAGAAACAAAAGTCCTCATTCTCTGTTGCCTTGGATCATGTGCAAACACCCAGTGTGCAGTAGATGTAAAATGCTGCCAGATCAGAGTGATTTACACCCACTATGCCTTTAAAAATGCCCATATATTGTGATAAAATCATGAGGAGGTAGCTCTGTTTTAGACCTCCATAAGGTCATATTTAACCCCAGGGCTGTACTTGGGCCCACAGCTCTTGGGTGAAGCACCATTATGTCATTCTCTCTGTAAATCCTGGCCTGCCCATGGAAGCTCTTTACTTACAGGGGAATGCAAACATGGAGGTACATAGAGACAGGGGCTAAGAAAGTGTGTAGCAGAGATTTTAAAGCAAGACAGAAGGCAAACAAAACCATTCTGGTCATCCCACGGAAAGTACCAACCAGTCCTTCTTGTCTTTGTGGATGATAGTGACCCAGATGGGCTCTCCACCTCTACCCATCTGCTCTCCCGATGTGTCATTACACAGCAGAGTAAAGCTGGCCAGCTGATTCTGACGGGCACTGTGGAGATCTGAAAGATAGAGCAAACTGTCCCTTACTGTTCCATACAGCTGCTGGCTTGACATCAGCCAGCAGCTTTCCAACTCCCAACCTCCCCATTGTACTTCACTCTGTCTAACCAGGATTTTACAAGGTTCCCCTTCGCTGAGCCCCTTCCATGAAAAGTAAAACCAAACACATTTCTAGTGTCCTGCTGGCCAAGCCCTCCCACAGATGGCAAGCGTGCCCTGATTGGAAGGTGCAGCTCAGAAGTGGGCTGTATGCCCCTTTGCAGTCCCTTGGTTTGTGAATTGGGCTGGCGATTGTTTCAGTCCTCAGAACAAGCATTGCTCTAATTTAGGCTCAGCTCCGAAGCAAACATTGTGACAGCTGAAAAGAGCCAGAGTGCAAGGACACTCCAGTCTCATCCCCTTACCCAGCTACACCCCCAATATACACCCTGCCCCTGCATGGCAGGGCGGGATACAGAGCCATTCCACTGCTCTACAGAAGCAGGATTTTCTCCTGAGATGGAGATATTCTCCAAGAGCCGGTTCCATTGGTTTTCCAGTCCCTTAGGGCCATTGTTGGTGTAAAGGGGCTGCAGCAGAGACGAGGGCTTTTGGGGTGAGCTGCCTCTATAGGATGCTGGCCTTGCACACGAGTGGCTTTTTGACTGCAAAGGGCTGGGACAGCCATGGTTCTTTCCCTCCCTTTCCCTGAAAGAGTTCACTTGTTACAGCTCAGAGGCCAGGGGATCCTAGACTAAAGAACACAACCCCAGACTTACCAGTGTAGAATGATCACCAGTTTGCTTCAGGAAACGTAATAGCGGTTATTTCTTCTTTTAAAAAGCAGTGACACTAGAGATGTACAGTGAAGTAAACCTATAGGATAGTGATAGCTTAACTGCTATCCAGGGCCGAGTACAGCCCCCTTCCCCATCTTTAACATGGAGGCAGGGACTGCAGATGTTATGTCCCATTGTGCAATGTGACCTTCTACTCCGATCAAGACAGAGCATTGCATACTGGGAACTGTCATCCTGGCAGGCCACACTTCCATCTGCAGTCAATACGGAAGTGGCTGAATGGGACAAGGAACCTTTCTTCTTAAATCTAGCCCAGGCTATGAGTGACCCAAAGTTAGTTCTATCTGACAGATGCTCAGTGGCCTGTATGAAATGCATTTGACAGTCTCACAAAGTTCTTGGTGGACAGTTGTCTACATTACAATATGTACTAACTGGTCCGCACTTGTGGTCAATTTCAGCAGAGGCCAAGGACTATCTGTACCCTGGAGACCGAACTACTTGCTCAGCCAGAGTTGGTCTATCCAGTTCAGAGATGAGGGACAATGACAAGAAGCAATGGTAAAGAAGTTTGACCTACTATTGCATGCTCTGTACCTATCCTGGATAAACTATGGTCTTTGGTCTCCAGGGCTGCCCCCAGGGTGGTTATGCAGCCCTTCAGTTAAGGAATGACATCTATAAAAGGGTTTTTTAGGGTTCACCCTAATCCCCCCCACTTTTATCATTGGTCAATCAGAATCAAGTTGTCCCCATACCTTCCCCTTGCAGGACACACTTGGCTGGATCAACTGCCTTATAGAGAATGGTCCCAAAAACCTCATAGCCACAGCACTGGCCAGCCTTCTCATGGGGAGAGAACTGGATCCCATCTTCCACTCCAGGGTGGATGCTATAATCCACTTTGTTCAGCTTTCTCAGCCGGCTCGCCACCACCCCCTTGGTGATAAGGATCTCCAAGTCTGAGCCACTGGTCAGCAGGCGCTCAGTGAACTCCACCCCAGTCCTCATGTCCATCAGTAGCTGCTCCAGCTGTGCCTTCTGTAAGTGCAACAGGGTCTCCTTCTGCACCTTCAAGCCTTCCAGCTGCTTCAGCAGCTGGTCCCGGTGTTCTTCAATAGCCCTTATGTATCCATCTGCAAATGTGCGGATCTCCCCAGCCACTGCCTCCACACGACTGCAGATGGCACTGCTGACTCCTTCAATATGGCGTAGGGCCCCTTCTAGGGTGTCCACGTGCAGTTGGGTGCTCTTGAGGAGGTCCCGCATGGAATCTCCATGCTTGTGGATGACACTGGCAGTAAAGGCATATGGATGCTGCCGGTGCTTGCCCACCACACAATCCCGGCACACAGGCTGCTCACACTGCTCACAGAACAGCGTCAGGTCCTCTGAAGGGTGGGAAGGGCACAGAATTGGCTTCTCAGTCCGGCTGTAGCCCTTCAGGTCCTCTAGATCCACCACAGCATGGGAAGCTGTTCTCTTCTGTCTCCTAGAAGGAAGTATAAGAGATAAACCTGGGCTTGCAACATGTGACCCGCAGATTCCTACAGAGCAGTCAATGACCCCCTCACATTGTGACCTTCATGGACCACAAGCCACAACATATGATACTCCAGCCTGATTCAGTAGATGGCGATGTTACATGATGAGATCTTTAATCTCCTTGAGTCACACCTCCATATGAAAGATGACATCATCTGCAACCTGCCTTCACTTTGTGCTAATTATTAGCTGCTCTCTGGCTCCCTGCATGCTGGCAATGCTGTTCTCAGATGGGAGAATGTTATATGAGGACCAGGGGGGTAACTGTCACACCATTGGTGCAGGTAGTCTCTCCTTACAGAGCCTGACAGAAGCAGGATAGCTGCAATGACCCCAGAGCCCACTGTGATGAGTGCAGCAGGAAGGTGGTGGGTGCCACCAGGTGAGGGCTGGCGGGCAGCAGCATGGATAAGTTTGCTCAGCCACTGCCTCTTCCGTGGATGACTAGGGGATCTCAGGCTCCTTACCTGTCAATCTGGCTCTTTTTACCTGCCTTTTATTCACTCAAACACAAATTCGTATACCCTTGACAGGGAGATGGGAGATCAGGACCAGGCAAGAGTCAAATAAGGACCTATGGTAACATACTAAATATTCTTAAATCCAAATGCCATCTCCCTTTTAGGCTCAGGGTTTGTGGCTGCTTAGCACAGCTGAGGTGGGGGCATGGTAGAAAGCTCCCGGGGCTATCCAGCTGCCAGGCCAGTACCAAACACATGGCAAAGCAGTCTCAATGTTGTTCTATTTTACGCTGCCTGCCAACAGCCCCCAGGGGACATTTAGCAGCTGGGGGATCCATAGGGCATTACGGAGTCCTAGCCATACCCCCTACACCAATGGCTGTGAGTGTCTGAGGAGGGGTAGGAGATGCTAAGGTGGCTCTATACCAGCCAAGGATTCTCCAATGCAGGGGAAATCCTGCAAGAGACAATAGGATAGCTTGAGAGCTGCTTTGCACCACCCGAGCCCCACAAAACCACCACAGGGCAGAGCAGGGCGCTCTCAGACTTCTCCTTTTGCCTCATTCTTTGAACTCTTCTCTTCCTCTTACTTGTGTTATGTCTGCACAGCTACCTTGTGCATTTCTGTAACACCCCCTGGATGTCACCTCTGCTGAAATCCCTCACCGGTAATACCAAGAAGCATGGCAACAGCACTCCCATCTTCACAAAACTCCATTGGCGCCCTATGACCCAGTTCCCAGTGGTCCTCCTTGGGCCTGATCTCACACCAGTGTAGATCAGGAGCAGCTTCACTGATATTAATGGAGTGACCCCAGTGTACAAGTGATATCAGAAGATGAGACTGGAGTCAGGCCCCTTAGGCTAGAATCTCTACTGCCTTGCACCTTGGATGGCTATTTATATCAGTATGAAAAGCTGCTGTTCTGGGGCTCAATTCCTTGCTGTCCAGCATCTTGTGTAGACAAACTGGGTGTAAGAGGTTACCCATGTAGAAATAGTAACATTTTGCCCTGGTGTAACTGATTGTACAAAGTGCAGGGCGACTGGGAATCAAGATCCTGTTGCAAAGGTGTAAGTGTCTACATGTTGGCGAGGCAGTAGAAAATCTAGCCTGATTCTTGGTAGTGCAAAAGACACTTTGAAACGTTCTGGCAATGTTGGAGGGCACTAAACAAGGAGGAAACAGGCCCAGAGCGCTACTCCAGCACAGCGGACTTCCCTGGCCAGTCTAGAGCTGCCAGAATGGCTCTAAACTGGTCCTTTTCCAGTCCCCACCAACCATGTACATACATGTTCCAGCTGGCCTCACAGATCTCATCTCTTTTCTCCCCTAGCACTGCACTTCTTTGTCTCCTCACACAGTCACACCACTGTTGATGCAAGAACCTCCTCTGCAGCACCTACATCTGTAGCAGCCACCCTGTACTTCTGCCTCATCACCTCTTGGCTCTTTTCAAACCTCACCTGGAAACATCTCTCTTCCCCCCTGCTGACACCTCTTCAGTTTTCGCTCGCTCTACCGCAGCTTCATTCTACAACTGCCTTAAATGCTGCAAAGCAAAGGGAAATTTGCTTGTGTTACAGCTACTGGCTGCCTGGCTTGCAGGGCACGGTGAGGATATGTTCATGAATGTTTGTGGGCACCCAGAGGGTACATGGACTGAGTTGACTGGAAGTAAGCCCTGTAGTTAAGCTAACATCAGGACTTGCACAACACTACCCTTTTCTCCTCTGGGGCTGAAATTTTCCACACCAGTTCTCAAATTCACACAGAAGTAACTTTAAAACATACACACAAACAATTATTGCTTTAAAAATTGCCTCTTCGCAGGCAACCTCAATAGACAGGCCCCAATGGAGGCTGAACTGCCCTCTCTCCTCTCGAGCTGGGGTCTCTCCAGGACAGGGCTGGATAAGAAGCAGGGAGTTTGCACTGCCCCTGCCCTGGCTATACCTGCTCTGGGAACAGCAGGTTTCAGTCTCCAGGGCTGTCAATCTCTTATTTTTCTGCTGTGCTACATTCATTTAAATGTAAAATAAACCAATATCTGTTGGAGCATCCCCCAAAAGTTTGGACTTATTGACTGGCGGATGGTGCCTCTAGACCAGATCAGCCTAGGTAGATGAGCGCAGCTCTCCCACATGGTCCACTCTGTTGTTTGTCCCCACCTCGGCTATGAGGAGGAAGAGAATGTGTGGGCAGGTTCCTGACAGCCGTGGCCACAATGGGCGAGGCACCGTACAACTTTCACAACTGTTCACTAATTTGGGTGTTTCGATATTTGGGAACCCACCTCAGACATCCAGGGCCTGACTCCCAAGGATGCTGAGCAACCACAACTCCCATTCACTTCCTTTAGAGTGGTGGGTGCTCAACAGGTTCCAAAAAATCAGGCTCAGATCAGACACCAAACACCTAAGTGGACACTTCAGGCCTAAGGGGTTACCATGCATAGGTGGACAGATGGCACCGTATATATATTACATATGGTTGTGTAAGGCCAGAAACAGCAATGGAGTCTTCATGCCTGGAAGGGCTTGATTACACGTCTGCTCTCTGCCTCTGATGCTTCCTCCCATACCTGTGAGCCTGGCAGCAGAAGTGGCAGAGATTGGCTTTGCAGGTAGGACAGTGCTTCACAGCTTCCCCATCCACACAGAGGTCACACAGCATTCCTGGGCCTTGCGCCTGCAGGGTCTCCAGTAGCACCTCATTCATGGCCAGGTGGTCAGTGGTCAAGTCATTAATGCCGCCGGGTGGCAAATCCACCTCTGTGTCACAGACAGGACAAAGGACGCTGAGCGGTGGTTGATTATGATCTTGGAGCCATGATTCATCTGAGGTTAAGTCAGAATCCTCCGCCTGGAAGCCGAGCACTGAAAAGGGTTCCAGCTGTTCAAGACAGGCCATGCAAAACGTGTGTAGGCAGGGCAGGATTTTGGGGGCCAAGAAGAGCTCTGTGCACAATGGGCACCTAGTTCTGGCTAGGCCCCTGACCTCACCAGGGATTTCGGACATAATTCCAAACTGTCGCTGCTGCTCCTGTGGGTCGGACATCTTCTGAAATTCAGATTATGGAATGAAAATAAAATCCAATCCATGCAATTTATGTAGAAAGAGTGCCACGGCTGCCAGCATGGCCCCGAGAGAACCCCTCTCACAGCATGGATAGAGCCTGCTCTAGCAACCGTCTCCAAGCATCCCAGGGCAAGTGTGGGGGACATTTTAACAGCATCTCCGCCAGGTGGGGGAAATGGGGGTGCTCTCGGGGAGGACAGGCACTCTCGTGGTGCCACTGTCAGGTAGGGGATGTGGGGGTCACTCTCGCAGCATCACTGTTGGGTGGGGGTACACGGGGTACTCTGAGTATATGGGGCACTTTTGGGCAGGATGTATGGGAGGTACTTTTTGGGGGGAGCTACGGGGAGCACTCTCATGGTATCACTATCGGGATACAGGGTTGCTCTCACGGTGTTGCTTTCAAGTGCACAGGAGGTGCTCTCAGGGGGCACAGTGGCACTCCTCTGCCATCACTACCAGGTGGGGGTTAGGGGAGCATTATCAGGAGGCACGGGCGGGGGGGGGGGGGGGTGTTCTCGGCAAGGGAGTTGAAAATGCTCTAAGGGGCCATGGGAGGCGCTCTTGGATGGGGGGTACAGCCAGGGCACTATCAAGCCGGGATATGAGGCTGCTCTCGCAGCATCGTTATTGGATGGCGGGGGTACAAGGGCTGTCTGGTGGCATTCCTGTCAGTGGGGTGCTGTCAGGCAAGGCGGTATGGGTGGGGGGAATCTCCCGGTGTCACAGTTGGGCATGGGGTACGGGACCCTTCCTGGGGGAGGCACAGGGGACGCGCTCACGGTATCGCTGTTGGGCGGGGGGGCACCCTAGGGTGGGGGTATGGCGCACTCTCAGGAGGGGGTATGGGGCGCTCCCAGAGCGGGAACAGGGGCGCTCCCGAGGGCGGGGCTGCCGAGGCGCTGTCAGGGGAGAGGGGCCATTCTCGGGGGCACAGGGGGTGCTGCCGGGGGGCAGTGACTGGGACACTCTCGGGGGGTGCCGGGGGTGCTCTGCTCCTGCCTGCCCCGTGCTGTGAACTGGCGGGGGGGGGGGCAGTGGCTGGGTCCGGCCCCTCTCACAGGCCGCCCGCCCCCAACCCCAGAGCGCAACTTACCCAGCAGCGCCAAGGCCGCGCGGCGTGAGCAGGGCCCGGCCCAGTCCCCGCTCGCAGCCCCGGCGCAACCCAGCTCAGCCACCCCGCAGCCCCGGCCCGGTCTGGGGAGCGCCAGCCCCGTGTCTGCTCTCTGAGTGGCTGCCCCGGGGGCACGGTGACTATTTTGCAATGCCGCCCCCCGCCTCGCCTTTACCTCGCTGCAGCGGGAGCCCCTGGGGCCCCCTCAGACTCTCCACCCCAGGAGCCTCCGGGGGAAATCGCGCCGCGCCGCGCCAGGACCTCGAGCAAAGAGGCGGGCCGGGGGCTCTCCCGGAAGCCGGCACCTGCGCGGAGCCTCCCGGGGGAAGCGGCGCGGCCGGCCCGGCGAGTAGGAATGTGCTACCGGTAGCACTTCTCGAGACGTGCCCATGGTCAGAAACGGCTATTGTCTTACACTGCTGCCTGCTGTAGCAGATGCCTCCAGATAGCAGTTTCTTGCAGGGTAGTGGATGTGAAATTGCTACGTGTAGCAGTTAGCGACACATACAGCTTGTAAGAAACAGCTTTTGGAAAAAGATGCTACTTTATTTGTCCATGCTTGAAAACTGTTGTCATATTTCAATCTTCTCTCATAGGTCGTGTTTTGGATAGCTCAGTGGTTTGAGCATTGGCCCGGTAAACCCGGGGTTGTGAGTTCAACCCCTGAGGGGGGTTGTTAAGTTGATCGGGAACAAAAAATGGGGATTGGTCCTGGTTTGAGCAGCGGGTTGGACTAGACGATCTCCTGAGGTCCCTTCCAACCCTGATATTCTGTGAAGTGTACTCTCTATGCCATTACCTAGGTCATGTTTTCTAGACCTTAAATTTAGAAGTGTACTCTCTATGCCCTTATCTCAATCGTGAAGATTTTGAATAGAAACATATCCAGAACTGATCCCTGGAGAACCCCACCGTCATGCCCATCTTATTTATCCTCATGTCCATCTAGGTTTCATTTCCATAGTTTGTTTATGAGAAGGTCATGGGAGACAGTATCAAAAGCCTTGCTAAAGGCAAGATATACCCCATCTACTGCTTGTAGGCTTTTTATACTGTCAAAGAAAGCTATCAGGTTGGTTTTACATGTGAGACTGCTTGAAACACCTTTTTTTAGCAAAGTTGGACCTGTTGCTCCTGCAAACTATAGGGATGTGCTACCTGTGACACTGCAATGTGATGAAGCGAATTCCTGCAGACAGCACTTTCTCACACCAGCGGGATGTGAGACTGCTATCTGTAGGAATCAGCTACATCAAATGGCCTTAGTGAATTCTTACCATGAGCAGTTCCTGAGTGCTGCGAAGGGCCGTACCTCTTAGCCTTGTGGTGTTCTGAACAACATTAGCTATTATGCTAACGGAGTGAGATGGATTGGGTACAAGCTAAAGATATGACAGTCTTAACTCCTCTGCTGACAAAACATGAAAATAACCTTTTCCTTACATACGTTTCTGGATGGTACACAACTGTAGCCAGCTCAGTTAGGGCCCAGCTGGCCCTGATAAGAGGGCTGTGGGCCAGAAGCTGGAGAAGTCTCACTCTATCTTTGGAGTGAGTGGGAAGGGGAGTAAGGTACCTGAAGTGGAGCAGTCCTGGGAAAGGGAGCTGGGGAGCTCCAGCCTGTTAAACCCCCAGGCTGCAGGCCTTGATGAAGGCCTTTGAAAAGGTACTGGCGCTGCAGAGGGGCAGCCCAGGGATAGGCAAAGGCAGCAGGTCCTAACACCTTGCCAATGATGAGTGGCCATTACATTGCAGTCTGCCCCAGTGAGCGGGGACTAGATGATGAGTGGCAGTAGCCACTGAGGCAAGGTGGGTTTAGAGGGTTGGGGGGATCCCCTGGGAGGGGAAACCCAGAATACGGGGTTACTGAGGGGGCAGCACCCCAAGGTAAAGGGCACCAGGGTCCAGCAGGGACATGGGCGCCAGCAGCAGGCGAGACACTGGCCAGTAGGAGGCGCTCTGTACACTGGAGAGCTAATTCCCTAGATGACCAGCAGGAGGCGCTGTACTGGTGAGTCTCAACCTTGCTACCGTGCCATTGGATTAGAGGAGCTTTTGTGGCAAGAACCACCAGTAGAGCAATGTATGTGTAATATAACTATGTTAAAAACTCCCACCTTAACCTATTACTTCCCAACTCATGAGGATAAAAGAACTAACACACTGGATACCAGTAATATTATAAACTTTTTAACTTTTCTTTGTGGGTCAATTGGACAAGTTTGTACAAACTAATGAAGAAAAATAACCAAATTATCCAACTGACTGAAATCACACAGGCCCAGGTTCAGACACGCAGTTTGGCTATTTTACATCAGGGATCTGAACTATAAAGAGTATCTGCACCAGCAGAACAAATTATAACACACTATTGGTATGATATTCTTAAAGGATGGGCCCCCTCTTGGTCTTCAACTTTAAAAATTGTTACACCCAATTATTCTTTTCTTTATGCTGATAAATTTAATGTTAATTGTAATGTGTGGTATGTTCTGTTGCATGCTGAAACCACCAGCTCAGATTGTTTCAAAAAAATTATATAGCCTTGAGATCATTACATAAAGTGTGACCCATTCAATACCTCTGGATTGACGGGTCATTTGCGGGTCAGTGTAGAGCTGAATTTATGAAATTTTCTTTAATTACTATTATTAATATGACTTTATTTTGTATCAAATGAACAAACCAAACTTCACTGTTCTAACATTGTAACTACTGTTTGCCTCCCCACATTCTAAATTGTTCATTACACTTGTTTTAATAAGATTCCATATTGTAACTAAACCCCTATTTTAAAATTCTTACTCAATTTGCAAAACCCTGCTGTAACCTCATTAACTTAGTTCAGGTGTGTGAATGAGGTATGCATGGATAATTCACTTGTTGCATCTTGTTTTAAATCAGGCCCTGTCCCTGCAAACTCTGGCCAGGATTCCACAAGCTACCCTATGTACTCGAGTCCTTACACCTACAAGGAGCTCCATGGAAGCCAAGGAGGGTCTGCCACATGCATGCAGGGATCCACCCAAGTGGACCCGTTTGCAGGATTGTGTCACTTCTGCATGAGTTTGCTCATGTGACTAGTCTATTTGACTTCACTGCGGCTCTGCACATGCACAAAAGTCCTTCCATGTGGATCAGTTAGAGGATCAGTGACTTTGGCCCCCAAACTTGTCTGAGCTCCGTACAGCCACAGGGGTCCACCCACACTCATCTCATTGTAAAACTGGGACCTCTGAAAGAATACAGCTTTTTCATCTCAGCATTTACAAACATCTCCCTTTAATGTGCTACTTTATAGTCACCACTGCATGCAAGAGAGATGATTAATCCATTTTAATTAGTGATAGCACTGGGACTTCTACTGAGTTTGACCCCACTGTATGGCAGTTTTACACCTTCAGATATTTTTACTCACACTACTATGTTGTCACTGTTACATCAGCTGCATTGTAAATGAATCATAGGTAGAAAGGGGACCCCATTTCAAACACTCAGGCTCAAACCCTGCTAGCAGCTCCGTGTAGGTGGATGCCTGCGGAGTCTTCGGTGAGCTTCATCCTAGGTGCAGTGAGCCACCCACAATGATCAGCTTGTAAGATCGGGGCCTTCATTGTGACAACTTCTCTGATGATCAAAACAGTTGCTGAAATTGTTCCCAGAAATGCGAGCAGCCAGAGAAGCTTGAATTCAATCATGTATTAAAATATACACTCTCTATCTGCACTTCTGCAAATGTGCTAAATAGGCATGCACATTGTTCCCTAAGAATTTAATAAGCATGGGCTATCATGTGGCTAGAAATCAGACAAGGGGAGTCATTTAAAGACACATCTCTGTAAGAGAAGAATTTGGGCCCTGTGAATTTCCCATGTTGCAGAATTTGGCTTCCCGAAAGTAGCAGAATACGGAAAATTTCACACTGCCATTGCTTGTTCTCTCCATTCACTCATACTGTACTGTGATCCTTTGTCCAATGAGGGTTTTGATCTGGCCTGAATTGTTTTCTGGATGGAGTTTCTTGGGATTCTGGGGCTAAGTCATCCCACCCCCATGGTGAAATCCATGGTAGAAGGCTCTGGGGGAGGAAATCTCCATGAGGAGACCCCAGCTGAGATACCTCCACATCATCCTGGTGGTGGGCGAAGAGGGAACAAAGCCACAAGGCCCACTCTCAAGCCCTGCACATCCCCAGAGCACTGCAGAAAGCCAGGGCTCTCCATGCAGAGGCCTTTTACCTCCAGACCTGCTCTAGCCCCAAATTCAGTTGAAGGCAATGGGAGCACTGGCTCCACAGCCCCACTGAAAATCAGCCCCCAGTTGGGCACAAGAAATGAGGGCACCCAAAAATCAGTAGCTGCTTTTGAGAACTTTGACCTCCCTGTCTCTGTGCCTCAGTTTCCATGTCTGTAAAATGGAGATAATATTCCTCACCCACCTTGCTAAAGCACTTGGAATGATGAACACTTGATAGTGCTTTTTGGAGAGACTGTAGAGAGAGAGGAAATTTCCTCACACACAGATCAAAGAGACCTATCAGCAGCCATGTTGCTTCCCACCCCTTTGACTGAGTCCCTGGAATGCCCAGTGAAAATATGCGTCCACTGAACAATTCTAGACTGCCTTTGCATCTCTCATGGCCACTAAACTGCTCCTCAGTGGCACATTGGAAGAGCAGATGCCCCTGACAATACTGCCTGGAGTTGGGAGGACAAGATACTCTTGTTACAAGGGAACATTGAGATGATCAGAAAGCTGGACCATTCTATAATTGGGTGACTTTTCCTTAAGAGAGTCAAGAGCTTTGATTCATTCTAAATTAGACTCTTCCTCAGTCACTCTGTGTGAGTGTGTGGATACAGAGAGAAAGTAGATGGGTGTGTACCTATATGGGTAGGAAAAAGCAGGGAGAGGAGGCAGGGAGCTGAGACATGCACGAGGGAAAGACACCCATGGGGAATGGGGAGCAAGTGGGTTAGGGGAGGAAGAGTCAAAAAGGGACAGAAGGAAAGAAAGAGGTGGGGGGAGAAGAGAGAGAAAACAGGGAGGCCTCGAGAGAAGGAGAGCTGGGGACACTCAGGGGAAGAGCTCACAGGCCCCAGGGAAAGGGGTTGGAGGAGGTGCAGAGGAAGAGAAGAGAAAAGAAAAGAATGAGAGAGAGAGAGAGGGAGAAGATGAAGGGGGAATGAAAATCATAGAGAGAAGAAGGGATAAAGAAATGGCTCAAGGGGAGGAGAGAGCAAGACAAGCCACCACGTTATGATCCAGCCGGGCTAGTGGAGCCTGTTGTAATAATTTGGGCCTCATACGCCTACCCCGATTGTAAGCTTAACTTTGGGTAAGTGGATAAAAAGTTGATTAAATGTTCCAATAACTCATAACAGGGAATGTTGATGAAAGGGAGACAGACCGAATGAGCCCAAACAGAAAGGCCAACTAGTAACTCAAGGACAGTGTTAAGCTCATGCCTGGTCAACAAGAGAACTATGGGGCTGGAAATCAAGGGACGAAAACTGGTGTGTCGGAAATGAGGTCTAATTGGTGGACAAAATAATAAGAGGAAGGACTATTCCACCCATCGCTCCCTTTGGGGTCCATTAGAAAAAAGACTTTCGGGGGAGAATGAAGTGCTCTGACTAGCTGGGAGAAGGGTGGACAGGAACAAGTGAGCTTCATCGCATGGCTGCCACATCCACAATCTCCTAGGGACTTCAGGATCTATTGTAATGCTGTTGGGCCTTCATGATCCTGATCCTGAGAAATGTCCTGTCCAGACCAGGCCTGAGAGAGAGGGACCCAGATGACACGGCCACCTCCACTGGCTCCGGCCAAATCCCAAACACCACCTGGGATGTAAGACTTTGGTTCCTGCTGTCACCACCGCCCCCACCTTTGTGTGTCATTTTCCTTCCCTCCTATTTCTCCTCTTTCCTCTCCATCTCCTTTTGCCTTCTGTTTAGTAAGAGTCTGGCTGAGCTGGCCAAGACTGCATACTTTGCTACACTGCTGTGATCCTGTGACTAAAGAGGCAGCAAAAAGCAATGTTCTAAGCAGCCCAATGCTGGTACAAGTTTGCCAGGTCTCAGAGTGGCTGATCGGACTGTGTGCTGTGCCTTTAGTTCGCCAGCAGTAAGGCTGCAAGTGAAAGTCAACACCAGAAACTGAAGCTGCTTTTTCAATCTTCCCTTTTGTGTCTTTTTGTCTTGTTCCATCTTTTCGGAAATAGCATCCGTCTGCAACAACAGATCCAGCCCATCTTAGCTAACCCCTTCTCTTTACCAAAAAACAAACAAACAAAAGCAAACAAAAACCCAAAATAACAAAGGGAAAAACAAAAGACAGTTATTACCATCTTTAATACCATCAAAGAGACCTTCAGACAGGGCTTTTCCCTTCTAAAAACTCTCTATAGCAAAATAATATTGTTAAAACAAAAGCCTCACTCAATATGCTACATTTCAAATGTGTGAAATGTTTCCTTCTTGTTCTGTGTCTTTAATAAAAGGTTACAAAGATTTTTAACTGGGTGTTTGCTGTGCTACTGAGCAGATCAATGTCTGTGTGTTCCAAAATCCCAAGATCCCTTGTGGTTGAATCTCCTTTTCTCATGACACATTATACAGACAGGGTTTGTGGGGAGGCCTTGGGGCTCCCTTGGATTAAAATTCCCAACAAAAGCCAGGAGCAATCCTCCCTTAATCCAATCTGGGGGATGCAAATCCCAAGGGCCCTAGCCAGACAGCCCCAGCCCACCTTGCCTCTGTGATGTCAGCAGTGGCCTTGTGTCACAAAGGGGGTAGGCCCTGTGCCACAAAGGGGGTAGGCCCTGTGGCTCAGAGTGCTCTGGGAGCTGGAGGAGGGAGCACACGGCTGTCTGGGCTCTGCTTTTCAGCCAGTTGGGAGCATTTTCTGGAGTGTACAGCACCTGTTTACACAGAACTCACGGAGGAATCCACATCCTCACTGTCATCTGCGATTATATGTGAGACATCAAAATTCTTCTGTGGCTCGACCATCCCAGCACAGGGGTGAGGGACCTTTCCAGATACTACACAGGGAAGGGGGGATCTTCCAGTTTTCCCGCAGGCTGATCTGGAGGAAACATTCCAGTGAGGGGCTGGGAAAAGGAATCTGAGCTCTCCTCTTCTTCCCTTCCTTCTTCCATCTCCCTGCACCCTCGTTCTTCTCCCTCAGTGCCCCCTTCCTCTCTCTTCCTGATTCCTCCATGAATGAGGGTGGATAAAAAAATCAATTAAAAAGTCAAAAATATTGGCTACTTTTATTGTAAAAAGATTTTTTTCTTCAAATTAAATACATTTTTACAGATAAATCTATTTAAAATTTAAATGTAAAAAGTATGACAACCTATATTCAGGCTTAAATTTAATATAATCTGTTAACATAACTGAAATTAAATAAGCAAATATTCTAGACGTCTGTGCTTGCTGTCAGAGTTTTAAAGAAATTCAAAAACATTGATCTGGTAGATGTCACTGACTAACCACTTGGAAGGAACCAGAGTTTGCTGAAATGCTAAACCCTCTTTTGATGGCAGTAGCCTCTTCTGCAGATTCAGAGAGAATATTTTCTTCATTTCAAAAGGAAAAGGAGTACTTGTGGCACCTTAGAGATTAACAAATTTATTTGAGCATAAGCTTTCGTGAGCTACAGCTCACTTCATCGGATGCATTCAGTGGAAAATACAGTGGGGAGATTTATATACATAGAGAACATGAAACAATGTGTGTTACCATACACACTGTAACAAGAGTGATCACTTAAGGTGAGCTATTACCAGCAGGAGAGCGGGGGTGCGGGGCACCTTTTGTAGTGATAATTGAGGTGGGCCATTTCCAGCAGTTGACAAAAACCTTTGAGAAATGGGGGGGGGGGGGAGGAAGAAAATAGTTTTACTTTGTGCAATGACCCATCCACTCCCAGTCTCTATTCAGGCCTAAATTAATTGTATCCAGTTTGCAAATTAATTCCAATTCAGCAGTCTCTCGTTGGAGTCTGTATTTGAAGTTTTTTGTTGAAGAATTGCAACTTAGTAAAAATATTTCGTTTAGAGAAACAAGAAATGCTAGGCTAGCTCTTACTATCTCTTTTTCTGAAAATTCAGGGTGTTACTCCACTATTTTAGTCACAGGGGTTCTTTTACATACCTTAGGGGACACCATGATTAAAGCCAAGCAAAATAATCACAGTTATTAACTATTTATTATTATTGAAAAGAAAACACTAAACAAAACAACAAAAGACAGAACACAAATGATAAAAGGCTGATTTCTGATCAGTCTCATCTGTATGCTTCTCTCTGGAGAGCTTTTAACAGATGACACCTTTGTGAGCAGGTTTGCCTTTGATGGGACACTTTTCTTTTGGGAAATTGAAACCAAGGTCTTATTTCCCCAAATTTTTGTGAGTCATAGACACTAAGACTACTTATGGGTGGGCAAACTAATTTTAAGAGCAGGCGGATCCTATTAATAACCAGACTGTTTATATAGATGGGCAAAGTAAGCAATTTTAACTAAATCCTCTGAAAAAGAAGAAAGTAGTTAAATTACTTAGAAGAAACCATTTAAGGACCTGTCTTGAGACTGGCCAATTAACAAAATATTTAGAATCTTAAATTCAGTTAAATCCCACTATTTCTCCATTTCCCAATGTTTAGCCTTTGTCTCTTTCCCAAATGCATGGTCTAACTATTTAGTGGTTAACAGGAGAAACTGTTAACATCTTAAATTACAACAGCATTTCCATATCACAACAAAACTGTTACAAGAGTTTATAACTCTAATCCCTTGGCAGGGTTCTAGTTAACTTCTCTTACCAACACATGCTGAAGATTTAGGGAGGTTTCTTTAGGCTGGTTTCTTCGCAAGTCTTCTCTCTTCTGTCTGTGTCAGCTTGCTTGTAGAGAGGGAAAGGATGAGTTGAGTTTGAGGAGGGTAGCAGAGCATGTGCAGGGTGCTCACTCAGAGTTTTTATGCTCGTCTCTTCCCTATTTCTATGCAAGTTTAGAAAAACACATCTCTCTTGCCCTTTCATTGGTTCCATACATTCATGGAGCCTCTTCATCTTATGGATAGGTAGTTTGTTAATGTGTATATGTGTTAGGGTTGTAAGTCTTTCTTGACAGTTATATTTCCTTTGTTTTTGTTGGAGAGATTCTCAGAACATCTTCAAATTTAGTCTTTAACTTTTAACTTATTCAGTTCATTTTCTGAGATATTTCTTCAGTTTCATTAGGGTTCAACAGGAAATGAAATTCTGTTTGTAAAGATTTTTAGTTCTTGAAGCAGTCTTTTAAAATTAAATCATTCTTAACGAGTCTTTAGCTTAAATAGTGATTGAAGAAGTTGTTGATTCTCTAGAACAATTGTTGATGATGATTCTTCCTATTTTTCTGAGTTGGGGGAAGGAGTGGCTAGAGCTCTGCCAGTAACTAATTACTTCCCATTAATATAATAAATAGTCTAGACTTAAATGTCTTCTTATATTGGTAATCAGCTGAGCAAGGTCATTAGATTTCATGTTAGTACATAATGCATTTTACTACACGTAGCAATGATATTAGAAAACCACATTAAATACTTTGCATTCAGTTAAAATACTTTGCAAATATGCCCTCCAAAACAGTTTGTCATTTCAATATTTTAGAAATCAACTAAGGTTTTCTACAAAACTTTTTCTCAACTACACACAATTTTCACTAAAAAATTTAAGGACACAAACAGAGGGTTTTCTTGCAAAGAGGGGCTGGTAGAGCCCACTTTACAGCCTAGATTTATTGTTCTAACACATTCCTAAATTCATTTTGGAATATCCAACATAAATAACATCCTCACATTCTCCTATGGGGCCAGATCTTTCCTAAAACATTTTTCTTTATAACATTTATTTTATTGAGGTAAAGGATTAGATCTATAATAAACTGGCAGTTTATAGAAGAGGGAGGTGTTCTGGTGTAGATAAAACACTCTTTTGGGTGCTTTGATTCATGATCCAAGGTCCTTAGAGTTACAAGTGGTTTGTTATAGCAATTAAACTTCTATTAAAATATTTTGTACAAAGCACAAATGCCAATAATCAACACATATTTTAAACATAGCACAAAAAGAAAATAGTATAAAAGTTAAAGCAGATTAAAATGAGGACAGCTGCCTTTTAAAGTTTGTACAGACACTCTTGCGGGGCATAAACAGTTTTATGGTCAAGGAGATGTTATTTTCCGGACATTTGCTTGTTTCTGGATGACAGAAAGCTGAAGCCTTCTGCAATTTCTTTGATTAGCATGAACATTTTATAACCTAGCTAACTAAAACTGGGCTACTCTTATATTTTCAAGCATCCTGGTGATAATATACTTATAGGTATATTTGAATGTTCAGTAAAGGCACAAACATATTTGTAATGACCTAACATTATAAAAATAAGTTATAATAATGCTATTAATAAAAATTTTACATCAATATTGAGGTCTCGCCATAGCGATCTTGCCTCTCCAGCCAGGCAGGCAGCAAAAAAACTAAATCTGGATCTCCTTGGCCCATCTAGAACCATGTGTGAGTAGGGTGGGGTCTGTGTCATGGGAAGGAAGCCCCAGGGACTCATTCATGTTGGTTCTTGTTTTAGGAGCCGATATGGATCTTTAAGGCCACCTCTGCCAACTGCTGGTCCAGTCTGGAGGTGAGTAGGAATTCTCCCCAGAAATGGACCCTCCTCTCCCCCCATTGCTGTCCTCTCCAGAGGTACCTGCAGGGGACTACTGGGAATCTATATGGAATCTCCATGTGCTTGGGGAGTCAGGGTCTCCTGATGGAGGAGGTTTGTTTTCTCCAAGGTTCCTTGGAGCATTTTAGCTTTATTTAAACCCCCAGACATTTCTAGCCCTTCTGGACTGGCAGGGAATTCTCTGATGGGACCCCAATGCAGCACTGCCATCCCGGCCTTGTCTGCACTCTCCTTGTCTCCTGAGGGAGATCTGTTATTAACTAGAGAAGCGGGGACAAGCAGAGCTGGGGAAGTCCTGGCCTCTTGGGCTAAAATCTCTAATGGAATCCTGCTGGTTTGGGAAGAATTTGGGGCAGATTCTCCCCAGATTTCCCCCTGGCCCCTATTGCCCCTGCCCATGTTATCTTGGCTCCCTACCTGTGGGGTTAGGTGTTTGTCAAATGCCTTGGAGATGGGTGTGCAATATAAATGCTCTGGGCTGTGACTGGTGGCAGTCCCTCTCCAGAGGTGCGGTGCAGTGTGATTAGTTCCCCACACATCTGTATTGTCTACGTCACCCCCTGGGGTTTCTATCAGTGACCAGGAAAGGAGGAAATGACCCCCTCCCCTTTGCACTTATCCACAGCCACAGACCAGGGGAAGGAAGATACAGCAGCCACTGGGAGTTGCAGCCCTTCCCTGTCTGGGCCTGCTGCTTCAGGTAAGTAGGAAACGGGTACAGACTCCTCAGATTCACCCCTTTCCCTGCATAACCTTCTGTAACCTTGATGTTGAAATGTTTCCAATTCATAGTAAGTTGTTACAGATAAGGCTGCAGCAAAACCCAGGTTCAAGCATCTAGGTCGGTTACAGAAAATGTATTTAGGCAACACTATGAATGATAAAACCAAACTTCATTCAAAAGGAAAATGATTAGTCAAGCAAAGAGGTGCACAATTACCACTTACACTGTCATCACTGAGTGTGTGTATAACTGTTGTATTGTGGATCAATGCGGGATCAGTTCACTGACAACAGCGTGAAATATAGCCTTAGAACCCTGGGACATAACGGTATCCTTGGAGTGTTAATTGGAGTGCTCACCGAATTAACAAAACAACTCCCAGTAGAAGCCATTCTCATACTATTGAACGTGCAACTGCCCCTTACACTAATTATATTTCCATCGCCTCCTTATTGACTCTTTACATTACACGTGGTTTACATTAACATCTGCACCAATATCCTTCCCATACTATTAGTATAGATAACATTTTAATAAAACAATTACAATTCTCAAAAACACGCATTAAAAACCCTGCTTAAGCCAGTTATAACCAAAACCTAACAGTAGCATAACCCTGGGCCATGTCCTTGCTAACTCTTACTTTCCCATAACAGGATCTCCAACTTATTGCTAACTTTGCTCACACTAACAACTTCAGTTTTCTAAACTCTTCTACACTTAAGTTAACTTAGGCCAAAAACCTATTTTCTACTTATTTCTTAACCTAAACCATCCCATAGGTAGGCCAAATTCACAACCATGAAAAAGTCATGGACCATGAAATCAGACCTCCCCCATGAAATCTGGCTATTGGAGGGGCGGGGAAGGGCAGGCTACCATGCCCCTGGCTCCAGCTGCTAGTCCCCTCTGGGCTGGGGAGGGACAGAACTTCCCCTGCACTTCCCCTGCACGGCCAGCCTCACGGGGGAGATCAGACCCCCCTCCGGGTACATACCCCGGTTGCTTGGAAGGCAGTGCAGAAGTGAGGGTGGCAATCCCACAACCCCCCTACAACAGTTTTGCGAATCCTCCACAACTCCATTTTGGGGCTAAACCCCAACTACAACATTGTGACATTTCAGATGTAAACATCTGAAACCCTGAAAATGATTTTCAAATCCCATGACCATGAAATTGATCAGAATGGACCGTAAATTTGGTAGGGCGCTACCTATAGGCTATACCTGCCCTTTGCCAACTCCCTCCAGTGGGTCAGCCCCCTCCTTCCCATTACTGAGGTTCTGCTTTGCCTGGCATTCAACTTTTCCAGAGGCCTTGTGGTCTGCACTGCCTGAATGAGGAGGGCTCTTGGAGTCTCCATCTCCCTGCAGTTCTCCCTCCCCAGGCACTGCATGCAGTAGATTTCTAAACCCTCCAAGCTGTGTTTGCTGCAAGCTAGTCCCCACCGCCTGCACTGCTGAGACCCCATTGCGCAGTCTGTGTGGGAGTCGGGGGCTGTGATTGTTGGCACCAACCTGTGACAGTGAGAAGGAGAGCTGCGGTGGCTTTGCCTCTGTTTAGAGAATTGCTCCTTTCTGGGTCACACAGGTGTTCTCTGTAACTGAGAAAGTTCTTTGGTGACCCAGGTGTGACTGTATTTGTTATTCAGGGAAATCAGGTTCATTGAAGTGTCACAAGACATTTCTAGCCCTTCTGGACTGGCAGGGAATTCTCTGATGGGCCATCCCGGCCTTGTCTGCACTCTCCTTGTCTCCTGAGGGAGATCTGTTATTAACTAGAGAAGTGGGGACAAGCAGAGCTGGGGAAGTCCTGCTGCTTTGGGTACAGAAAAGTCCCCTCCCTTCAGCACTATCATTCAGAGCATTCCCCTGGGGGTTCAACCAGAAATGGAACCCTTCTCTTCTATTGACAGACACAGCAGTGCAAGAGACTGCAGTGTCAGCCAGAGATGGCAAGCCACCTGACACAGAGTCTCCTGGTCCAGGTAGGCAGAAAGCGGCGTGATACACAGCCAGAATTCCTTTCCAAGGCCAAAGTTGCTGTTCATCCGCAATGTCTTTTACAGAATCAACATAATGTTTAGTATCGGGGGTAGCCGTGTTAGTCTGTATCCCCAAAAACAACGAGTCCGGTGGCACCTTAAAGACTAACAGATTTATTTGGGCATAAGCTTTCGTGGGTAAAAAACCACTGCTTCAGACACATGGAGTGAACATTACAGATGCCGGCATTATATAATGACACATAAACTAATATAATGTTTAGTTCTAGCTTGTGCAAACAGTATAACTCCTTTTCTTTTTGCGAATACAGACTAACACGGCTGTTACTCTGAAACCTGTCAGTATAATTCCTGTGGGATCCTTCTGGGTGAACAGTGGTATATTAACGCAGGGTGCTATATTAGAGAATCACTACTGTTATTATGAGAGTAAATGTCTCATCAACCTCAAAATTCAGAAGGATATCCACAACTGCTTCTTAACTTGTGTGCATGGTTGCAGCAATGATCCAAGCAGTTGCGGTGACTGCTTGTGCAAATGATCATTGTGATCTGTAACTGGCTGACTGTGTGTCAAGCGACCACGGCTGGGGCTGGAACTGTGGGTGCTACCGAGCCCCACACGTGCCATTGCTGGAAACAGACGCCAATGCATTTTTCATGACTGAGATGCCCGAGTTTTTCATATTTATATTACAAATGGCTTTGTGAGTCATGATCAGATGCTGTCTCAAGCACTGCTGGTTTGGTGGCTGTGCAATGCGGTGGGCCAGAATAGGTCACTTCTTGGTCAGAACATACCTCATAAACTCAAATACCTCATGGAACCAAATGATGGTAGTGCCGCCATGCTGAATCCCAAGGAAGAGGAGAGGTACCACAAAGGTTTTATCCCAAGGAAGGGGGATCCCACGTTTCAGTGCTACAGCTCTTTGCATCTACCTCCAGCTGAGCCTCGCAATGTCTCTGGCTCCTTGGTGCTCTCCAGCTCATGGGTTACGTCCTTCTGGCTCGGGGGAACCCAACGGAATCCCCTTCAAAGCCCCTAGTCAAGCAGAGAGCCTCCCCATGTAAATGGAGGTTCCCCCACTTGGAGCAATTCCAGCCATCTTGGGAGCCGCAGACCAGCACAGGGAATTGAGCCTGGGTCTCATTCCACGTGGCAATGCAGGGCACTGGGCACCAGAGCGCTAGCTTGGCCTCCCAAGAGGGAGGTGTGAATGCTCTGAGGTCTGTGCAGTAGAAGAGAAACTCCTGTGATCTGTTTACATTGGTTCTTGTCTTAGGAGTCAATATGGGGCTTTTGGACCGTCTCTGACAAAGGCTGACTCAGACTATTGGTGAGTAGGAATTCTGCCCAGAAGAGTCTTGCACAATACAGATTTATCCCAGTTCCCCTCTGATTCCTATTGCCCTTACATAGAATCAGTCACATGACACCTCACCCCACCACTGCCCTTCTGAATGACAGGATGGACACCTCTCCAAATGGACAGGACAAATCTGGACTCCAGCCAGCCAGGCCCCACGGACTCTTCTGCCCCAGGTAGGAGTCAGCAGCCTTTCGCTGTGACAAGTCACCACATTTCTATTTCTGTCCCGGCAGGAAGTTCCATCCCAGTGCACAAAGGGTCATTCACTGCCTCAGTTTTCCTAGCTTCATAACGGGGCTAACAAGACTCACAATCTTCACTGGGGTCTGGAAGGTGTGGGTAATGTTTGTAAAGGGACTGGAAGAGGAAATGCCCAATCTCGGTGTTAAGTAATATGACACTTTCCAGGCAGTGATTGGTGGAAATCCCTTGCCATGGGTTCCGTAAGGTGCAGACAGTTCCCACACAGTTGTCTGTCCCTGTCGCCCCCAGGGCGTTCTATTAGTGACCGTGATTGCAGGAAATTAACCCACTCTCTGCCTGTATCCACAAACACGGAGGAGCAGAAGGAGGCCCAAAAACAAGACCCGGGACCACAAACCCCAGCTGCAGGAGTGGGCAGCCACTGCAGCACTTTCTGTGCTGAGCCTCCTGATCCAGGTAGGCCCATGCTCAGTATTGAGTGCCAGGAATAAAAGGGGGGAAAGTAGTCACAGTGACAGCAAAACCCCAGTGCTGAGAGGGCAAGAAGTGACTCCACCCAGGCTCTGTGCCCTACTCTGCACATGCACATAAGCCACTGCCCTGTGCTCCACCCTACACGCCCACCTCCATGCCATCCCCACGCTGGGCTAAAGGCCTGCTGCCATAGGGCAGCACTGGAATCACCACCGGGCAGCCTGGGGGCCAGTAAAGGGGGAACTGACCCACCAGGCAGCTCCCTCTACCAGCTTAGCTCCCCAGTGACTCTTCATAAGAATGGCCATGCTGGGTCAGACCAATGGTCCCTCTAGCCTGGTACCCTGTCTTCTGACAGTGGCCAATACCAGGTGCTTCAGAGGAATGAACAGAACAGAGCAATTATCAAGGGATCCATCCCCTGTCATCCAGTTCCAACTTCTGGCCGTCAGAGGTTTAGGGACACCCAGAGCATGGGATTGCATCCCTGACCATCTTGGCTAATAGCCATTAATGGACCTATCCTCCTTGAATTTATCTAGTTCTTTTAAACCCAATTATACTTTTGGCCTTCACAATATCCCCTGGCAACGAGTTTCACGGGTTGATTGTGCATTGTGTGAAGAAATACTTCCCTTTGTTTGTTTTAAACCCACTGCCTATTAATTTCATTGGCTGACCCCTGGTTCATGTGTTATGTCAAGGGGTAAATAACACTTCCCTAGTCATTTTCTCCACACCAGTCATGATTTTATAGACCTCTATCATGCCTCCCCTTAGTTGTCTCTTGTCTAAGCTGAACAGTCCCAGTCTTTTTAATCTCTCCTTGTATGGAAGCTGCTCCATCCCGCTAATCATTTTTGTTGCCCTTCTCTGTATCTTTTCCAATTCTACTATATCTTTTCTGAGATAGGGTGACCAGAATTGCACTCGTATTCAAGATGAGGGCGTACCATGGATTTATATAGAGGCAATATGATATTATCTGTCTTATTATCTATGCCTTTCCTAATGATTCCCAACACTCTGTTAGCTCTTTTGACTGCCGCTGCACATTGAGTGGATGTTTACGGAGAACTATCCACAAGGACTCCAAGATCTCGTTCTTCAGCGATAACAGCTAATTTAGACCCCGCCATTTTGTATGTGGGATTATGTTTTCCAATGTGCATTATTTTGCAGTTATCAACACTGAATTTCATCTGCCATTTTGTTGCCCAGTCACCCAGTTTAGCGAGATCTCTTTGTAACTCTTTGCAGTCTGCCTGGGACTTAAGCACTGTTCCCTCTAAGCTGTGCGCGTGTGAGCGCGCACACAGATCCTAAACCCCACGCACATGGTGAAACACCGCACGCACAAAAAATGAAATACTACATAGGAGCCAGGCCGAAATATCATTTGTGGGTGACTTTTGACATTGTTCGCAACTACGGCCAGGCATTTTGACTTATTTGCACGTACTTGAATTTGTACACAGCCAAATGAACAGACTACAAAGAGATGTGTGGGTCCCGACCGTCCCGATGTGATCAATGTTCCACGTTCGAAATGCTGACTGTCGGGATCCACACATCTCCTTGTAGTCTGTTCATTTGGCTGTGTACAAACTCAATTACGTGCGAATAAGTCAAAATGCCTGGCCGTAGTTGCTAAGGACTGCAAAGATTTCCCAGAACTGAACAAAGGTAAGTGTTGTTTTCGTGACTGAAATCTTTCAAAGGCATTGGACTTCATACATTTACTCGTGATGTTTTACCATTTTACCGCTTTTTTTTGCTATGCACAAACTTCTGGTATCCTGATCTGAATGATCTCCCTTTTGCCCAGTCACACTGTTAAGCGCATTGAAATAGTAGTCATGTAATAAAAGTATTAATTTTAAATAAACCAATCTGGTAAAAAAATCAATCCCAAAATGTCACTGTCTAGAGGTCTAAAGCGTAAAAAACCAGAGACTTCATTTAAATCTGGATGGTTGGATGAGACTATAGACACGGTTACACCGAAGTCACATAGTGTAATGCTTGTTAAACTTTGTGAAATATTCACATATGATAAGGACAACGGAGTGGTTTGTGTAATTTGTTGAGATGCCAGAGCTTCGGGAGAATTTTTAACAGGAAGAATGTGGAACGATGTATGGAAGTTGGATTTCTTAAAGCGTCACCCGTCAAGTAAGTCTCATGTAGATGATGTAACAAGACTAAGGTTATGTCTATACTATGAAATTAGATTGAATTTATAGAAGTCGGTTTTTTTAGAAATTGTTTTTATATAGTCGATTGTGTGTGTCCCCACACAAAATGCTCTAAGTGCATTAAGTGCATTAACTCGGTGGAGTGCTTCCACAGCACCAAGGCTAGCATCGACTTCCGGAGCGTTGCACTGTCGGTAGCTATCCCACAGTTCCCGCAGTCTCCGCCACCCATTGGAATTCTAGATTGAGATCCCAGTGCCTAATGGGGCAAAAACATTGTCGCGGGTGGTTCTAGGTACATGTCTTCAGGCCCTCCTTCCATCCCTCCCTCCCTCCGTGAAAGCAACAGCAGACAATCATTTCACGCCTTTTTTCCTGAGTTACCTGTGCAGACGCCATACCACGGCAAGCATGGAGCCCGCTCAGCTCACTGGCACCATACGTCTCCTGGCTGCTGTCAGACGCGGTACTGCATTGCTACACAGCAGCAGCTCATTGCCTTGTGGCAGCAGACGGTGCAATAGGCCTGATAACCATCGTCATCATGTCCGAGGTGCTCTTGGCCACCTCGGTAAGGTTGGTCAGGAGCACCTGGGCAGGCATGGGCGCAGGGACTAAAATAGGAGTGACTCGACCAGGTCCTTCTCTTTAGTCCTGCCGGCTGTCCTATTGTACCGTCTTCTGGTAAGCAGCCAGGAGATGAGACTGGCTAATAGTCCTATTGCACCATCTTGTGCCGAGCAGCCAGGAGATGAGGATGGCTAGCAGTCCTACTACACCGTCTGCTGCCAGCCAAAGATGTAAAAGATAGATGGAGTGGATCAAAACAAGAAATAGACCAGATTTGTTTTGTATTCATTTGCTCCCCCCTTCCTTCCCTCCCTTCCTCCCTCCCTCTGTGAATTCAACGGCTGACAATCATTTTGGTGAGGTGTGTCAGGGGCACCTTGAAAAGTTTAATGGAGATTAAGTCCTACCTGGAATACCAGGGGGAGGGATAGCTCAGTGGGTTGAGCATTAGCCTGCTAAACCCAGGGTTTTGAGTTCAATCCTTGAGGGGGCCATTCTGTGTGGCAGTTGTTTTTGTTTCTCCTTGATGTAAAGCCACCCCCTTTGTTGACTTTAATTTCCTATAAGCCAGCCCTGTAAACCATATTGTCAGTCGCCCCTCCCTCCGTCAGAGGGCAGACAATCGTTCCACGCCTATTTCCGTGCAGATGCCACACCACGGCAAGCATGGAGCCCGCTCAGATCACTTTGGCAATTAGGAGCACATTAAACACCATGTGCATTATCCAGCAGTATATGCAGCACCAGAACCTGCCAAAGCGAAACTGGACGAGTAGGCAATGTCAGCGTGGTGACAAGAGTGATGAGGACATGGACACAGACTTCTCTGAAAGCACGGGCCCTGGCAATGTGGGCATCATGGTGCTAATGGGGCAGGTTCATGCCGTGGAACGCCGATTCTGGGCCCGGGAAACAAGCACAGATTGGTGGGATAGCATAGTGTTGCAGGTCTGGGACGATTCCCAGTGGCTGCGAAACTCCTAGGGTAGACCGGGCTTAGAAACAAAAACCCTTCCTCACGGAGCGGATTGCTTAGCATGATTCTTGAAAGTCCAGTTGAAAAGCAGAGGAGGCAAATTAATCTTGAACACAAGCACTCAAACCCAGAAGAAATCAAGGTACTTATTGACAATGTACTGTGATGGGGCAAGGCCAACTGTCTATAGAAAAGTAGTGGGAGATAGATATATTAGCTCCAGGCTAAACAAATCCCTGGTACCAGGATAAGTGAAATGGCAACTGCTCCAGGTCAATTAAGACACCTGGGGCCAATTAAGAACTTTCCAGAAGGCAGGGAAAAGGCTAGGTTAATTGGGACACCTGAAGCCAATCAGGGGCTGGCTGAAACTAGTTAAAAGCCTCCCATTTAGTCAATTGGGTGTGCATGTCAGGACCTGGGGGAGGAAGTTGAGCTGTTAGAAGACTGAGTAGTCCACACCATATCAGGCACAAGGAAGGAGGCCCTGAGGTAAGGGTGAAGTGGAGCTTGAGGAAGTGAGGGCTGCTGTGGGGGAAGTAGCCCAGGGAATTGTATATGTCATGTTTCTAAAAGGTCAGCTACCATAGCTGATACTATTAGGGTCCCTGGGCTGGAGCCTGGAGAAGAGGGTGGGCCCGGGCTCCCCCCCTTTTTGCCCCCTGATTAATCACTGAGACTGGGAGACAACAGAGACTGTGCAAGGAAGGATAACTTCTCCTCACCTCCCTTGCTGGCTTATGATGAAAATGGCTCAGTAGACTGTGACCCTTGTCTCTAGAGAGAGAAGGGTTACGTGGAGGCTCACAGTGAGCCTCTGAGGGTAGTGAAATCCACCAGGAAATGCAGGACCCATGGAGGCAAGGACAGAGCTTTGTCACAGTACTTATTGACAATGTGTTGTTGGCTATTAAAATGAACAACTCAGTGTTTTCTGTTCAGGATATTAATGACCATATGGAAAAGTATGTGTGCATACCAGTGAGCTGGAGAAGTAAAAATTATCGGCTGCAATGTCCAAAATGACCTCATGCATGAAATAGCATCGGCAATGTTTCATACTCTAGCTGTTGATGAAAGCACTGCTATATCCATTAACAGATACTTTACTTTAAATATAGATCCATAAATTCTGCAGACTATAAAACTTTGTTTGGTGAACTATTATGATTGCAAGAATGTGATGCCGTTTCAATAGTGTCTGCAATCAAAGAGTTTTATAAAAAAACACCAACTTGATCTAATGAAAATGGTGATGTTCACATCTGATGGTGCCTCCATGATGTTGGGCAAACTCAATGGCGTGGTGGCTCAGCTGAAACGTGATATTCCACACTTAGTCCAGCAACATTGCGTTGCACACCAGGAAGACTTGGGGATTTCTGATGCATGGAAAGAGGTCAAACTGATCAGAGACATCAAAACCTTAATGAGAACTGTCTGCACGGTGTTCTGTCGGTCATCCAGGAGAAAATGCAAATTTCAGGAAATAGTGGATGCTTCTGAATGTGAGTCAGTGGCTTTCAGGCCACTCAGTGAAGTGCACTGGTTATCTAGGCACTTTGCACTTTGAGCAATTATTCGCAACTATAATCCTCTTCTGGAATATTTTGAGCAAGACAAAGATACTGATTCAGTTTCTAAATAGTGCCACAAAAAGCTGAATACCATGGAATACCAAATAACATTAGAAGTTTTGAATGATGTTTTGTTGGAGCTGGCTTCACTATCCACACTGCTCCAGAAATGGTGTCTTACACCTCTTGAGGCATTTCACCTTGCCTGAGGTAAACTGAACAAGATCAGAAGACAGTACCTTGGAGATTCAGTCTTATGGAGTGACAAAGTTAAGGCTCTCTTAGATATGAGCTCTCAAGAAAATAATGAAATTGATACCGGTTCCATAATAACTTCCATAAACATCTTGTGTGCACATTTAGCAGACAGGTTTCCAGAGGATGAAGTCCAGGAGTGGTCCACTTTTGATTGTGCAGCAATAGTTAAGTGTGACTTCAATTTGTAATTCATCAGGTCAAATCCCTATGTTCAAAATACAAAGACTTTCTTGCTGAAGATATTGTTATCAGTCAGTACAATGACTTCAAGTTTGCAGTAGCCGAAAGAATCAAAAGCCAATTGGTTTTAAGTTTCCTGAATATGGTGACATTTGCTCACCAGAGCGAACAGTTTCAGGATCTTGTGGAGTTGATGGATATTGGAGGAACATTCCTAGCATCAAGTGCAGTCTGTGAGCATGGCTTTAGCTTAATGAACTTGCTAAAAAACAAACTACGGAATCGTTTACAAGTAGATCATTTGGACATGCTGATGTGTATTAAGAGTTACCAGCTGGATGGAGGACTGATAGATATGGACAGAGTTTATACTGAATGGGCAAATAAAAAAGATCACAGGGAAAAACAGTAAGGTTAGTTTAGCAGTTTTTGACATTTCAACCAATAAGGAAATTAAAATGCATTTGTAATTACATATCTTATTCTTGGCTGATACTCATTTATTGATATTTTTTAGGAAAATTGTTAATTCAAAACAAACTCGTGTTTTTCTTTTTTTACTTATGATGTCTCTATCTGAAAACCCATATAAATTGACATAATGGCATACTTATTAAATTGTCTTTATTATATGTTTATCAAAATCTTTTCAGACGTGTACCGAATGAAAGGTGAAAGTGGACACCAACGGGCAGAAGCCTATGGACTGATAATGATCATGATTAATATGTGCTTGATATATACTCATGATTGGTTATAAAAAAATCCTAAAACGTAATGCTTAAAACTAACTTCTGCTTCATGAAGAATGGTTAAATTTCCTTTTTCTAAGTATTTAAAAATGACATTATAAAATAACATGGTGTAAAACTATTATTATCACAAATTGCAAATTAAAACTTTTTAAATGTATAAGCATTTTACTCGCTTGGGCGCATTTGCCTCATGGTGCACAAATTTGAACTCTGCTTCAAAAATTTGCACAGAAGAAAATTTTTGCACACATGGCCTGTCAAAAATTAGAGGGAAAGTTGGATTTAACTATGGTGAGTAATTTTGTATCATCCACAGATTTTGCCACCTCACCATTTTACCCCGGAACAGCAAAGGCTCCAGTACAGATCTCTGGAGACCCCACTATTTACCTCATCGTGAAAACTGAAAATATATTCTTACCTGTCATTTAACCAGCTACAGTCCATGAGAGGACCTTCCCTCTAATCCCATGACTGGCTACTTTGCTTAAGAGCAAACTTAGTTTCCTTCTGTCCATTTTAGGCACCAAACGAAAGGCCTATTCGTCACCCAGGGGACAGCTCGCACCAATCAGCGAGGACGAGGAAAGGCCAAGGAAGACCAGAGTGAGTGAGGAGAGAGTGGGAAATCCACAGCACACTGGGGAAGTGCCCATGGCACAGATGGTACAAGGTTCCCTCCATCACCAACTCAGCCTGGACTCCTGCCCCCTACTGCCTTCCCCACGACACACTGACCCTCTAAGGCTCTGACCCTCTTTCCCCATCTGCTTGCTCCCAGATTCACTGCCATTCTCTGGCCCTAGAGAACATGCTCTGACCCCCCCCCCCCTTGCCAGGGCAGGTGTTGCAGATGGGAGGAGAGAGGCTACTCCATTCCCAGCACCTGGCTCTGTTTGTTTTCTTCTTTGCTGGCTAGTCAGCAATGGGCTGCATTAGGGAACCAGGGAGAGAAATAATAACCATCGTCATGAGCTTCACCTCTCCCCAGAGTGTCCTGCGCATTCACCTCTCCCTGGGCTCAGGGCAGGGTTAGCTTTTAGCCCAGCCTATACCTGCGGAGAGCAAGGCTTTGGGAGGGGAAGTGGCTGGCCCAAGGCCAGAAAGCAGAAGTATACATCTCTGGTACACTCTGGAAGTGACCATTGTAGGAGCTGAGCAGGCAGAGACAATGGGCCAGATCCTTGGCCCTTGGTAAGGCCGCATGAAGGGACATTAAGCTCTCCCTTCCAAGCTCCCCCATGGTTTCCTCACCCCAGCATGGGGGCAGGGAGGAGCCCTCGGATGCTGTCTCCCTATCCCTGACCTGTCTGTGTGGGTCTCTAGACTGTCAGCCCTTCAGGACAGAGATTGTCTCTGTCTGCACTGTGCTGCACTCAGTGCAACAGGGCCTGATCCTGACTGGAGCCTCTGGGCACTGCCATAACATCAGTAGTGATAAGTAATCAGGGCAGGCCCCGCTCTTCCAAACCAGGCCCCGCCATCCCCTCAGCACACACCACCCCAGCTGGCACCAGGTACAACTATCCTGTTGAATCAACCATAAGTGATACTAGCCTAGTGCAAACAAAGGGGTCAAATGCCCCTCCCAGAGACAGGTGAGTCCGGCACCAGCTGGAAGCTGCTCTCCGTAAGGGCCATAACTTTATTCCTTCCAAGTCTGGGTTGTGGTAACCTAGCTGCTGATGGAGACTCTACACATTGGGGCTTGTCTGCCTGACACGTCATCGCCATGTCCTGTGTCTCTTCTCTTGCACAGAGCCTTGCAAGCGTGAGGGACATGGATGAGACTGCCCTGAGGAAGGACATTGGCAGCCGCTTCCCAGCACTCCACTCCATGGTAAGAGATGCTGGGCTCGCTCAGGCAAAATGCCGGGGCCTGTTGGCTTAAACTGGGTAGGCCGTGGGAACTGCTGTCCCTGCCTTATCCTGTTCCCATTGGGTGATTGGATCCTTTGGTTTCTTTTCCTCCCACCCACCCCAACCCCTTTGACCGGGAACATCAGCATCCCACACCTTGTTCCAACACTCCACATCTTCGGTTCTTGATCCATCAAACTCTGCTTCTACGTGAGCCATGGCCCCCGAAGCCTCGGCATCACTCATAGACTGATCCAGTTTGCTGGCCTGTTCTTTAGATGGGAATTAGAATCTGCCTTTCCACCCTCACCCCTTCACTCTGCCATCCGAGTGTGTCTCCCTTATTTCTCACCATCAGGAGGAAGCAGACGGGAGGCGCACCATGGAGCTCGAGGTCCGCCAGCTCTGCTCCAACACCCTGCAGTCCCTGGGTGACTCTCCCAGAATGGCCAATGTAAGTGACCCTCCCCCTCTCCATTGGATGCAGGCCTCTCTGGGTCTGAGCTTTTAGATGAGACAGGCCCTAATCAGACTTATTTATCTGAGCCTTCCCGCTCCAGAACATCATGGGGTTGGGTAAAATGGACCCCGGATCTGAGCCAGACCTGGTTCTTTGGAACAGGGAACACTCACTGGCTGAGTGCCCCTGCATGCCAGGGTTTGGTGTCACAGGGGCTCTTCCGCTCCAGCATCCCCTGTGGTCAGTCATGCTGGTTCTGCAGCTTCCATAGCTCAGTCCCTCTTCACTGGTCCCTCTGTTAACTTTTTCCTGGCTGTTACAGGGCTGATACAGCCCATCACATTCTTGTTTTGCAAAAGCCAACCCTAGCCCAGGATTTCCTGCCTCTCACCCACACTACCCTAGTGCCTAAGGCACTGAACTGGGAGACACTACATCCAAATCTCATCTCTGCTGACTATTGCTTATGTTTCCACACACTGCACAAACCTCATTACTGACCCAGGCCTCAGAACGGAAGCCTAAGCAGTCAAGTATTAGCCAGCCCCCTCCCCACACTGAACAAATTAACAGTGACATTGCGCAAGGTCACTTCAGGGAGAGCTGAGACTAGAAGCCACATTTCTAATAAGGCAGACCCAAGTATTGTGCACTCAACTACACTGTCTTTCAGATTGAGCATGCCAAATATACGTGCTTTAGTTACTACAGGTGGGGACAGACCCCCGGGGATTCCTGATCTCCACTATTCTATACTGTCTAGCAATGTAACCCTCTGGCATAGTGTGTGTTAAGTCCCCCTCCTGTCCACTCAGCAGACAGCAGTTGCGTCTGTGGTTCAAATGGCGCAGGTCTGTGTGTGGATGTGAAGGTCAGAGCTCAAACCTCCCTGAGCACCTGTTATGGTTTCACTTGATAGTATTGGTTTTCCTAGTCTCCTCTTTATTTATCAAGCTGGTGTGTTGCGTTCACGCTGTGAGAACACAGCCTTTCCAAGTGGGACTGGAGTTATGAAATACTGTGCTGTCAATGATGATGCTACACTCAACAAAAGGTGGGGGTCAGTCATGTGTCACTTGATTTGGTGCTGGAGGCAGACACTGACAGGTGTGAAGGGGGAGGGGGTGGGAATCGCTGCATGGTTCAGGCTGGGCAGAGAGGTCTGGCTGGCGGTGGCGAGGCCAGGGGTCCTGTCTAGTGTAGGAAAGAGAGAGCTGGTGCAGGAAGAGGATATTTCCGTACTGAGATGGCTTTTTTTCTGCTCTGCAGGTTTTATGGCCTGGGCTGCTGCTTCAACTGAGCCCAGCAGCCTATGGGCTAGCCCTGCCTCTCCTCCTGCAGACATCGGTTAGGGTGGTAAAGAGGATGCAGGAGGAAGGCAGGCTGCCCTTGGCCAGAAGGTTTGGCAAGGAGAACAGAGGCGAGTCCCCGTATTTTATCCACCCTCCCTTAGTCCTTCTGTAGCGAGAGGCGTCTTCCCCCAGGTGGGGGTGGGGATCAGCTCTTGGCTCTGGTTCCGGCTCACTGCAAGGACACAGCCAGCCGTCAAGGGCACAGGTAAAGCTCAGAGACGAATGCAAAGATCCCTTCAGAGCTTGATGGGATGTCCCCCCTTTCTGTTCACAGGGTGTCGGTCAAGCCCCAGGGCCACTCTACCACAGGAGCTGCTGGCTCGGCTGCTGGTGAGTAACCTGCAGCCAGGAGGTTTCCTTATCCACAGTGGGAAGGGGCCACTCCTGGAGCTGGCATGCAATGCGTGGTGGCTCTTCTTCCCGCAGCCCCTAGAGGAGCTGCCTAGTCACATTCCTCACGTTCATTGCACATCGACCCAGCGCCTCTCGGCATTTAACAGAACCAGCAAGCTCTCTGAGCCAGCACAAGTTAGTGCAGCCCTCGGACAGCTCCAATATAAGCCAGCTGGAATGAGCCCTTAGGGACTGTTGTGCAGGCCCCCTCCTGCCCCCTGGCCTCCAGCATCCTCCCTTACCAAGGGGCAGCTGGGGATTCCCTTTATGGCCCAGCTGCCTCTTTTGGGCTGCTTCAAGCTCCCCTTGTGCTGCTCTAACCTAGGCCAAGGATCTGATCCAGCAGCTGCCTGATGACCTCTGGATAATCCTGTCTCCTTTCATCTGAGCTAGAGCCAGCCCAGGAGTGAGAGGATGGAAGGAGCAATAGCTGGTCCATGGAGTGTCGCTGATCAACTAAAATATCCATCGCAGTCTTGTCCTGGTTGTCAGCTCCACCTCCCTGCTGTCTCCTTCCCTCCATCACTGAGCTCTCCCCCTGCACCTGTAGGGAGCTCCCTTCTCACACCTGCCTTGCAAGGGAGGGGTACAGCCACCTCTGCCTCTCTGTCTGCCAGGTGCTCGGTGCTTTTTCGTATATGATGGTGCAGGTCAGAAGGGCAGCCATGTTCCTCCTCTTCCAGCTGATGAGCATGTTCCAGGCCGGGTCGGGCCGATTCTGGGATAACTGCATGATGGATATGCTCCTCTAAGTGGAAGGTGAGGAGGGAGTGTCTCCCCTTGCAGGAGCGAAGGACAGGGGAGACAGGGGACACTGTGGTGCTGGGCTCAGAGAGGGAGAGGCCAGGGCCTCCCTCTGAATCCAGGATAATATGATGCTGTGTTGGAGGAAAAACACAGTTTTCGCTCTCAGGTTGGGTGCAGCAAATCAGATGCACTTTCTTACCTCAAGCAATTGCACAGAGGGAGAGAGTGCCCTAGGACACAGCGTTTTCCCCACCTAGGCAGGTCTCTCTCAAGTATTTATACCTTTATTACAGATGATGAAAATAAGCAACAGCTGCATATTGTTTATACATATTCCTTCATGATATCTTATTTTTCTTACCATTTCTCATAGAGTCAGCATTCTGGTCTTATCTAATGCAAGGTCACAACAGCCTCTTTCACAGTTATTTCCCACTCACTTTGCACTATACCCGCTTCTACAAATCTCGCAATATTGAAGCTAGAGTTAGCCTGACTCCTGCTCAATACAGAGGTCTGCATCCAAATTCCCTTTATCTACTTCCACAACTGTGACCTTGGAATCAGAGAGGATCACGTCAGGATCATATCCCTTGGTTCATCTAGCCCAGCCCCCCATGCCTAGACAGGAAGGATTCTTTCCAGAACCGTATCTAACCTTCATCTGACACCTCACACCCTGGGGAAGGATCTTGGCAAGCAGAGCTCCTGGGTATTTCACATCAAGGGGTCTGGGTCTGAGGAGCATTGTTGTCCATCAGCGATTTGCAGAGAGCCAGGGGTCCCCTTGGGGCCCGTGAGCCGGCAGCTCCTCCCCACCCGCCACCAAACAAGAGCCATGTTGTAGGCTGCTCCCCAGTAGAAGGGTCTAAACACAAAGGAAACTGACCTGCCCATCCCTTCCAGATCACAATTCCTGCTTCTGCCAGAGGGAGTGGGAGCAGCAGCTGCTGCAGTTAAGAGTCAGAGAAATGGAGAGCTGGAAAGGAACTCAAGAGGTCATCTAGTCCAGCCCCCCCACGCTGAGGCAGGATTAAGAGGCCCCTCAGCAGCACTGCATTGTGGGACAGAGGAAGTGGCTGAGCCCAGCAGTTACAATTGGAGAAGCACCAGGGGCAGCTCATAAGGATTCACAAGCATTAGGAGAGACGTGGGGGGTGACAGTGCACGCTCCCTCTTCCCCTCCCCTCCCAGCTGTGGTGGGTTCCTGGCTGGAGCTATTGAGAGGACCAGTTTCTTGGCCCCTCTCGGTTCTGACTGGCTCTTCTTTCCCTGGCAGTTCCTGGAAGACCTTCTCTTCTTCATCTCGGACATACCTGGCTGGGCTGGTTCATCGCTAGTATCAGGTGCCAGCTGGCTCACAGTGATAAGCAGCCTGATGACAAGTGCAGTGTCCTGGAAGGAATTGGGGTTCAGTGCCTAGTTCAGAACAGCAGTTGCTACCCAGGGGCAGCTTGGGGCCAGTGAAGCAGACAACTATACCCAGTGGGCTCTGTGTGCATGCCAGGCCGTGCCCAATGCATCCAGCATGATGGTGTCTCTTTCGCAGAGCTTTCTCTACAAGTGCTGGGGCACCAGGCTGATGTTTTTTCCAGCAGAGAGCATCAAGCCCCAGCTATGGCTTCTGGTGGAGATGGTCGATTTCTGAGAAGAAGAGGAAAGAGAGGGGCGGTCTTTGCTCCTCCACTGTCAAGAGAGCCCTCGTTCCTTGTCAATCCACTGGTGCTACATGTGTATGTTCTGCCTTGGACAAGGTCCAGTGGATTGAAAAGATCTTCCTTATACCCATGCCCACGGCAATGACTTTGAGAGCCCATCCTGGCCCCTTGGCTTGTTACTCAGCATTCCCAACCTCCATCTTTCTGTCTCTCAGAGATTCGCCCGAACGCTTGGGCTGTGTGCCAGGCAACACCTAGGTGAGATTTTCACCATCTTGGAGCACTGGGAGGAGTTCATCAGCAGGGTGCAGCTCCAGCCTTCTGCCGGTGGCTCTCTAGAGGTACGGTCCCACCTAGCATCTCTGCTCTTTCATCCATCCCTTCACCAGCCTTTGCAGGTAAAGGGACCTGCCAGGGAGGGCCCTGCTTCCCAGAAGCCTGTTCAGCAAAGAGGTGAAATTCCAAGCAGTGGCTCAGCCTCCGTGGAGCGAGCCCTTTCCTTACTCCTCCATGGAGCTGCAATCACAGCACAATGGGGTAGATCCAGGGGGGAAGGTGGGTCCTGTTGTATAAGCTCTTCAGGGTATCTCCTGGGGAGCTCAGACATGCTCCACGCAGCCCCATAAACAAGGCTCAGAGAGGGCCCAAAAGACATTGCCATGCCATCAGCTCCAGCTGACACATTTCTCAGCAGAACAGACCCTTGGTCTTCCCCTGAACTGGGCTATTTCATAGACCTTCCTGGCAGACTCACCAGGGCTGATATTCTGCCCCCCACCACCACCACCACCTTCCCAGTAACTCTCTGGGACAGTGCAATCCACTGTAGTCCCAGTGACATCTCTGGAGCTAGGCTGAATTAAAGCAGCTGCTAGTGCATCCCCTTTGGCTGCCGGGTCACCTCAACCACCCAATCCTGGGGAGCTGGGAAGGGCCTCCGAGTCCAGGCAATTCAGCTCAGCAGAATAGCCTTTGATTGCTCCAGCTGGGTGAAAAATCCTCCCCTGGTCCCATCTGTGAGTTAGGAGCAGCTGGGGGCCATCCCATCTCCTCACTCTTTCCTTTGCAATTCTCAGGAGCCAGCTTCCATTGAGCAGCTGAGAAGCCTCCTGCTCCTCACCTATGGGCATGTGGTCCACGCAGGCCCCACGGATCTCATCTGAGAGAGCATAGGCTGCAAGATCCTGTCTCCCATGGGGCAACACTATTTTCTGAGCCCACACGTAAGTCAGAGCCCTCCCCTGACCGCCCACGCAGCACCTACCTGGGCTGTGCCCAGCAGCACAGAGCTATGTCTCTGCATAAACTCGGCTCCGAGGGCTGGCCCTTTGTCCCAGGAGGGACAGGAGACATGGGAACAGAGCACTATTTGCCGTGACTCCCCCATCTCAATTAGCTTCATCTCTGATTCCAGGCCCATGGAAGCTAATGGAAGGACTCCCATCCGGGCCTTGTTAGAGTGTAACTGAGCATCACTTGGCGCTATTGTCCCAGAGACGACTGTACCCTGTTTGGTACCTCTAGGCTTGTGCTGCATTCAGGGATCAGAAGATAAAGATTTAGGGCCTGTTTCCCCACACACTGCAGTCGATGGTGTAGCTGGGCACGAAAGGCGCACTGTGTGATTCAGGCCCCTAGCCTGGTTGACAGGCTCTGGTGCTGAAGGGGATTTTTGAGATAACTCTCAGTTGTTTTCTTGCCGTCAGAGGTTTGAGGCCGACGTTCAGTCCTATGCTGGTTACAATGCCCATATGCGCATCCCAGCAAAAAGGAGAGGGGATGCTAGTTTGGTTTAACTGAATGTTCTCCTTGGAGAATGGACGCCTTGGTAGGGAGAGCCCAGCCAGCTCCAGAGAGCAGCAGATTCCTGTCCCAGATCAGACAATTATGACCTGATTGTCAGGGGAGCTGAGCAGCCCCAGGGCCCATTGACAGCTCTGGGAACTGCAAGTGCTCAGCATCTCCGGAAATCAGCCCATTCCTTGCATCCATTTCCAGAGATGTTCCCCTAGGGAATGCAAAGATATTCCACTCGGCAAGCCAGATCCTTTCCCTTAGGGCATGAGGGCAATCCAGCCTAGGACAGCAGCTCCCTTGTAGAGGCTTGCCCTTTAGCCTTGTGTCTCAGCTCTCCATTGCCTGTGGCTGTTTCCTCATTGTTCTCTCCCACTCCTGCCTGTGAGCCCAGGACCCACTGGTGAGATCTGCTTTTGTGAGAAGCCTCGTGCTGGTGGGTGAAGCTGTCCCCAAAAGAGCAGGATTCCCTTGGTAGGCCAGGACACATATGCCAGGCTGTACCCCCTGCTGGTGAGTGAGCATGCTGGGGTCCTGGGAGGGGTCCCTAGGTCAGATGCACATGCCAGAGTATCTGGCATTGAAGGCCATGTGCTGTGTTTGCGACTGGGTGCCCAGGGCTCTACATCGTGCGCTGCAAACCCAGTGCTGATGCCAGATTCTTCTGGTGCAATTCCAACCCAAGGAATTAAATGACACTATTTTCCATGAGCAGATTCATGCTGCTTACACCTGGGACGATTCCCCATCCCACTTCTGAGGGATCTTCCCGGCACCCAGAAAGTGCCCTGGGGATTAACTCCAAGGGTTTTCACTCTGGGACATGATCCTGAGGAGTTAACAGGTGCAGCCCTCCCTAGGTTTGCGGGAAAATATTTGACCTCGTAACGATGCTGGTTCTGGCGGGACACAACTGAGAGTGCCAATTCAGGATAAATTGATTAAAGCAGGGCAGTTCCAGCCCAGGGCTGGGGTTTCTATGCACTCCAAGGCAAACCAAACCAGCCAAACAGAGAAGACTTTGGTTTTACCCCACTAGCTAACCACAAGTCACACAAGCAATTCCCTTAGACATTCCAGTTTCCCAGTATCACCACCAGTGCCACTTGTTATGGGGACAAATGGTTATGAAAACCAATGCCCCAGTAAAAGAAAAAGGGTTCTCCCGACCCCAAAGGACCAAGCCCCAGACCCAGGTCAATATACAAATCAGATCTTATCCACAAATCACACTGCTGGCAATTCTTTAGAATCTAAAATCTAAAGGCTTATTCATAAAAGGAAAAAGATACAGATGACAGCTAGAATTGGTTAAATGGAATCAATTACATACAGTAATGGCAAAGTTCTTGGTTTAGTCTTGTAGCAGTGATAGAATAAATTGCAGGTTCAAATCAAGTCTCTGGAGTACAAACCCAGCTGGGATGGGTCATCAGTCCTTTGTGTAGAGCTTCCGTTTGTAGCAAAGTCACTCCAGAGGAAAGAAGCAGGATTGAAGACAAGATGGAGGAGAGGCATCAGCCTTTTATAGTCTTTTCCAGGTGTAAGAACACCTCTTTGTTCTTACTGTGGAAAATTACAGCAAAATGGAGTTTGGAGTCACATGGGCAAGTCCCTACATACTTTGCTGAGTCCCAAGGCATATCTGCCTTCTCTCAATGGGTCAGTTGTATAGCTGATGGTCCTTAATGGGCCATCAAGCAGGCTAGGCAGAGCTGACACCAACTTGTCTGGGGTGTCACCCAGAAGCATAGCAGAAGTTTGAAATACAGACAGTATAGAGCCAATATTCATAACTTCAACTACAAAAATGATACACATATACAGATAGCATAACCATAACTAGTATCATAGTCTGTGAGGTTGAACAGAGGCATGATTATTGCTAATTTATAACCAGCGAACCATAACCTTGTCTTAGACGCCCTATTTGACCCCCTTTATACAAGATTTGGTGCCACTACAGGACTTTGGTTGCAACAATGATCTATACGGTCCCAGTTCATGTCAATAACATCACACCTCAGCTGTTCAGGACTCTAATGCTCCCCGTCACAAAACTGCTTCTGCCCAGATACCCCTTCCCTACTCCATGGCAGATGTTGAAGTTTCCAGATGTGCCATCAGGAATGGCAAAATAGGGGCTCTTGTGAATGTCCCCTGCATTCTGGCTATGTGGCCGCTCCCAGGCCATCTTCCCAGCTCCATGCCCCAGTCCACTGCACGCTGGGGCTGAGGGTCGGTGTAGGCATCAAACAGCATTTGGAGTTTCCACATCTTGCTGAGTAACTGGGCTCCCCCAAATTCTCTTGCCTTTGACTCTCTGCTTTGTGCTGCAGGAGATCCTCCGAGGCAAGGACCTGGCTCAGCTGCAGAGCCCCGTCACCAGCATGCCCTGCTGGCCATCTCATACTTAGGGTATGTCCCTGGGGCCTGACTCACCTGCAGAGCCCAGCAGCCAGGGAGGGGCAGATGGAGGGAGAGGAAGTGGGGGTGGGACGAGCTGCAGTAAGAACCGGAGGATGCTCCTCCCTGGTGGCTCACTAATGGGCCATATCCTCCTTGGCCTCCAGGTCACTTTATCCAGTCTCCATCTCTGCGTATTGCCTGGTAAGAGGCAGCCCCTCCTGTCAGCATGGAGTGCTGTGAATGGGTGCAGCTGCAGAGCCCCTGCCGGCTGGGCCCAGGGGGCATAGGCGCCTCCAGACAGGACCATTCCCTAGGCGGTGGCTCTGCTGGAGATGCCCCCGGGAGCTCTGCTGCTTAGGGAGGGAGCTGTCCCTCGTGCCATCAAACCCAACCTGACTCATGCCAGGACCTGTCTCCGTTCTAATGCCCCCATCTGCTCCATTCCTTCCAATCAGGAAATTCAAGCCTCGCCTGTCTAAGGAACAGGAGGCTGAGACCATCAGCCCTTGTATCGCCAGCGCCATGATTCAGCGCCCAGCCCTGGCGAAGCTGAGCGGGACTGAGGTGGCACGAAGCTCTGCTATCCGGGTAGAGGTTAGTGAGGCCTGGACAAAGCTGCAGCTTCCACCTGCCTCCTTGGCTGGGAAACTCAGCCACCCCCTGCTGAGGAGCTGGACCCTGGCCTGATGCAGAGAGCTCCGTGTCCAGCCGAATCCAGTCCCTCGGTTTATTTTCCAAAGGGCGGGTGACAAGTGGCTATGCAGTTAACTCTGCAGTTGGGTTGGCAGGGAGGACAGCTGTAGCGGTGAATGTCTGTGAGACTGTACAGAATTACCCTGGATTCTTGGCACAGGGAGCTACAACCTACACCCAGTTTACACCAGCCGAGGATCTGGGCCAGAGCATTAAATAGCATTTGATGCAGAGTGAGCAAAGCATGGATTCGGGACAGCCACATGGCCAGGCCATGACTTGCCCTGCCACAGAAACAGAGATTGGCTGGAGTGGGGATGACCAGCTCAGCCCTTGGCAAGCCAGCGGGGTGTTGGGGGGCAGCTGGGACCCCTCCAGAAGGGGAAGAAGGAGGCCTTCCCTCCAGAGCCCTGCTCAGTACATGTGTTGGGGAGCCCAGGTGGGAGGAAGGATTCTTTGGGGAAGGGCAGCCTGTGGTCCAGGTGAGACCCATGTCTATGTGCAGGGGGATCAGTATCACCTGGGTGAAGGGACCGTGAATAGCAACAGCACCTGGCTGCAGATGGGGGATCCACTCATTCCCCTGCCACGTGCACCCCACCTCCCTTGCTATTTACTTCCCTGCTTCTCTCTGCTTCAGTCTCTCCAACAACTGCCCTGGGATGGCCTGGATCTTGTGCTGCAGACGTTCCTGGAGCTGCACTTGACCCCCACAACGCTACTGCGTCTGTTTCTGGTATGATAGGGAGGGAGGAGGGGGAGGGGCCCATTCACATTGACCATCTGGGGATGGGCCGGGTGTTCAGGTTCTATCCGAACCACAAGAGGGAAGGCTCCAATTGATCCCGAGGGGGCTGAGCAGGCCTCCCAGCTGCTGTGAACTAGCCAGTCCCCACGGGGCATACACCCGACCCTGGGATCAAGCAAGACAATCCTAGTCCTGCTCCAGGGGGTGTCACTTTGGCCTCCTAAATTTGGGCTGGCGCCCCTGTGCCCCTGAAAGAAACAGCCCCGAGAGCCCACAGGATCAATGGGGAGAATCCTCAAAGCGCTGAGCCCAAAACCCTCAGACCTGTCCCAATGCCCCCCAGACAGGAGAGGAGCGCTGAGTTCCAGTGTCCGGAAGCGGAGGAGAAGGGGTTAAATGCTCCATGTCCTCTCCCTGCTGGGGCAGGAAGCAGGTTCTGGGGGTCACCCCGGCATTGCTGCCGCTCACACGGCTTTCTCCCTGCTCCCCAGCACTTGCAGCCGTGGATCTGCTCTCCCTGGGCCCAGGAGAGGAGCCGAGCTGTGAGAGCCAGCGCCCGTCTCCATGTTCTATCGCTTCAAAGCCATCACCAAGGTGAGCAGCATAGACCCTGCTGCCCCCCCACAGCACTCACGGTGCGGGGGGGGGGGGGGGGTGTGACACAGACAGAGCTGGGCTTGCCCCAAACCATGCCCTGATTTTCTGTTCGGTGGCCCATTAGGACCTGAAACCCATGGCAGAGCAGGGCTACATGGCCAGGCTGCTGACAAGCCAGGCCTTCAATGTTCAGGGTGCCACCAGATACTGGGCATCTCAGGCTGTCTACTGGCTCTTCACGCCTTGCAAAGGTAAGATGGAGCGGAAGCAGTCACCACTTCTCAGCCCCCACAGCCCCGGCCATTACCTAGCGAGCAGGGCTGCAGAGAGAACATGGTGCTTTCATCCCATCCCTGACCAGAGGGACGCAGCGTAAAAGTGGGTTGGTACCTACCGGGCTGACCTGGCATCTGCCCTTCACCAGGTGCCTGGAACCATCTGGGACCTCTCCTGATCCCACCCCAGCCCAAACACACCTTCTACATCAGGGTGATAGGTGGGCAGTTGGCCCAGGAGCCAGCTGAGAGCTCACCTTAGCTGGTCGTTCCCAGCTGCGGCCGGAGTCTGGCTCTTTGGCACCTCTGACCTGGCTTGACGGGGAGGGGGAAGAATCCGGCCCCGAGAGCTCTGCCTGAGCACTGCTGGTTTCTTGTGCAGCCATCGTGTACACCCAGACAGGGGTGGTGGCGACCGTGCTGAGCAAGACGCAGAAGGATGCCAGCTGCAGAGAGAGCCCTGCCCATGTTCCTAAGGTGAGTAAAAGACTGTGGCTGGAGAGACAGACACACACATGGGAAAGGGGGTGTTATTCTCTCCTTCCCTCGATGAGGAGCTGGCAGATGGAAATTCCTGGGTATGGGCTCCAATGCCCACTCACACAGCCCTGCGCGCAGGCTGCCAGTGCCTCTGTCCCCATTCCCCGAAGAGCAAACCCACCTCCCCAGGCTGGGGCTCATTGCTCACACTCAGCCTGTGCCTTTCCCTGCAGCTCATCGCGAAGCACCTGCCGTTGCGTGACCTCATGCCCTTCAGCTTCACCCTCCTGGAGAAGGGGGAGTGTGCTGACCAGCTGGCGGGCATCATGGAGGCAGTGCTGAGAGAGAGAGAATCAGAGCTACAAGGCCAAGTAATGGCTCGGCATTGGCCATCTTGGGCAGCTCCATCTTGCCCCATGCCTAGAATTCCTGGGGCACAAGGGAGGATGTGGAGAGGAGACTTCCCTTCTCACCATCATTGATCAATGGGACCCATCCATGCCCTGTCTGCAGGGCAGTCGCTGGGCACAGCCCTGTAATCATTTCCAGGCATTGATCCCAGGAGTCTGGCTTGCCCGGCTCACTCTCTGGGAAATGTGCCCGGTCTCCAGACTCATCCCGCAGTGGGGGAAACAGCGCCCGCAGTGGGGTCCCCCGTGTTCAATGACTCTTTGCCCAGTGGACACGGATTGACGTAGAGGATGGAAACGCATCCCGGATGCTGAGGTCCCACTCTGGTGCTGAAGCAGCCCGGGCGTGCTGTCACAAGGGGAGGTACCGCCGGGATAGCCAAGGTGGTGGGGTGTCACTGGGCAGCGGGATTGGACCCTTAGTGCTACGGAGCTGGATCGGGGTGGGGGTTTCAAGGTACCAAACCTCCCTCAGCTCAGTCACTCTCTAGGAGAGTTTATCCATGGCCTCTGCCGGGCCATGTGACGGCTGACTTGTTTCTGAGCCTGCCCAGCTCCTCCTGGCCCTTGCCTGCCACAGAGGGGGTAGAGTCTCAGCCTTTGCTTTGCCTCCGCATGTGCAGGATCCGCACGCAGCTCTTTCCTACACACTGCGCCCACCCTGGGGCGGGGGCGGCTGAGTGAAGGGACAAGAGACAGCACACCGAGGCCGCGGTCAGCATCCTCCTGCAGATGCCCTGGCCTCATGAGCAGTGAGCGCTGGCCCCAGGGAAAGGATAGAACACCCCCCTCCAGCCTCCGAGCCCCCCCTTAATGGGGTCACTCCACAGCACCATGGTTACACGCAGCACAGATCCTCCCCTTGCACACAGGCCCCCAGGGAACAGCCCTGTCCTGGCATGCTGTCACCATTAGCCTCCCTGTCCCTTGGAGGGCTCCGTGTGCTCTGGGACCCCTGGCTCAGGGCTCCGCCAGCTGAGCTATTCCTAACACAGTTGTCACCCACCCCCACTTCGTTCTGTGCTAACCAGTCCACCCCCTCCCGGTTCGGCTGTGCAATGGCTTGGCTGGCTGGAGGCCAGAACAGTCTTTCAGGGCCCCATCACAACACAGACCAGGAGAGACCCCATGTGAGCAGGGTCACCCCCTCTGTCGACACGGCCCTCCGCTCCCAGCAGGGCATCCCTCCAGGCTGAGGCAGGAGAGGGGCCAGCCTAACTGCATCGCCCCCACAGATGACCCTACACTGAGCATGTCCCCGCAGGGGCACCCACTTCCCCGAGCTGAGAAATGCCCTCTTCCCCCCCAAAATCCCAGCCTGGTATCTTCCCCATCGCCGCACGCTTTTAGACGCCTCATGCCACCCCTAGAGGCTGGTCTTCTCCGATTCACCAGCCTGCCAGGTTCCCCCAGGCCAGCAGCGCCTTCCCGGCATCCTGCCCAGAGCTGACAAGCACAGTACCCATTTTACAGCCTTCTCCAAATCCCCCACCCCAGAGCCATGGCGTGGCCAGAACTGGAGCCTTGTTCCTCCTGAACCCCCTGCCCCATGGGGAAGGAGCTCCTGTTCTCCTTGCCCGCAGTCCCCACTCTGTGTCCCCCCAGCTCAGGAGATCCAGCCCAGCACCAAGCCCTAGCATCTCTGCACACCAGCCCCCACCCCTGAGCCTGGAGTCACTGCTTTCCCCCATGGGGGTTCTAACCCCAGCCCCTCTGGTTCCCATCAGGAGAAGGCAGCAAGGGAGGGAGGGGGCCCCCCAGCTGGGAGAAGTGAGTCTGGCCATCTCCACCCATCCCTTGCTGTGACACAGCACCCCCTGGCAGTGCCCAGGCAGGAGGGTATGAACCCCTTAGGACTGGCCAGTGCCTGAAAGGCCTTGAGGTCAGCCATGAGCAGTCTCAATCTGCTGCTTCTGGCCTGTCACCCCTCGGAGGGCATCATCCCCGGTGTGTACCAACTGGGCCCATCCTCTGTGTTAATTCCTTACCTGCCATCCCTCTGTCCGTCACAGTCAGGCCAAGGCCATCTGGAGATTCCTAGGTGCAGACCCCATGCTGATCAGGGAGGTACTGCACATCCTGCTGTATGACAGCCCAGAGAAGGGCCGGGCTAATGCTAAACAGACCCAGGACAGGAGCTGCTGCCAGCCAGCCCAGCTGCCCCCCGGCGGTAAGTTCCCAGTGCTGGCATTCAGCCCTCTTTCCCAACTGCATTCTGCACATGGTCACGGTCTTCTGACTGTATCTTGTTCCCTTCCAGACCACACGCAGCCTGTGGGAGCTGGTCGGGGCCCTGGGGCAAGCAGACACGCTGGATGGACTCGAGGACGACCTGTTCGCCTCTTGCTTTCTCGCCATCGCCTGCTCCCTGGCACGGCACCTCTCGGGAGCCCAGCAGGACTTGTCCAGTGACGCCAGTCCCCACAGGTAATGTGTGGGGCTGATGGATCCCAGCACCCACGCAGTGTCTGTGCTAGCCCCTAGTTGAGGGAAGCTTCCTGCTTGGACCCTTTGTTGTCCAGGGACCCCTGACGCCTTCGGGGGACCAAGGGTTCAGATCAGCCAGGCTTCTCGCGCTTAGGAGTGGGCAGAGCTCCCCCTGGATACTCAGGGAGCCAGAGAGCTCCTCAGAGTGGGCAGCTCATGGGGGCAGGGCTCAGGGCAGCAGGGTGTTCAGGGGGGCACTGCATGTACTTTTCTCCCCAGGGTCAGTTTCCTGGGGTGGGGGGCAATTTTCACATCTTTGGAGGAGAGTGTAGGTCACATCTGCAGACACTCGCCCCCCACCCCCCGCCTCCACAGTTGGCGGCGGGGGAACCAAAGGCAGAAGTGGAGCAGCTTCTATTCCCACCCTGATCCCTTCAGTGCTGCATCAAGGGAGTCCTGCCCTGCCACCCAACCCGGAGAGCAGGCATCCCCGCATCACCATCTCCTGCCTCCTTCTCTTCCCAGCATGGCCGTGCAGGCCCTGGCGCGGGTGCTGCACCTCAGGGGCAGTCAGCCAGCTGTGGAGCTCACGGACCAGGAGCGAGGCTGGCAGTTGCTAGAGGAGGCCCAGCCCGAGGGGTTCGCTCTCCTTAGCAGGTGAGGACAAGGGCTGGAGGAGTCATGTGCTCGCTCTGGAGCCTAGTGGGGCAGAGATGAGAGGGAGTGGCTGGGACCAGGCTGGATTCCGGCATGTGCAGGGTTGTCATGCACACATAAACACAAGCTCTTGTTCTCTCCCAGGGCCATGGTGATCCACCCAAAGCAGGCCCTGAAGAGCATCCCGTGGCTCCTCCTGTCCAGCCCAGGAGGGCAAACGCATGGCCTCCACTGTCCTGTTGGCAGAGGTGAGCCTGGAGGACCGGGGGGAGGGTTAACCATGCCCAGAAGCTGATGGAACAGGAGGCCAATAGGCTCATCTGGACTATTCTTCAATGGGTGACAATGTCAGATCCTTCTTGTTCTCAGCATGCTGAGCTGAGCTGAAGTGTCTGTCTTCCCATCATCCAGATTGCTGGGACAATCACTTCTCACTGTTCAGTCTTTGTACCTCAGGTGTTTCCGGTTGTTCTTGTAGGCTGTCCATTGTCCACCTTTTCTTTCTTTCCCCCACTTTCTGGAAGGCTCTTTTGCTGTGACCTGGGTCAAACAGCCACTATGTAGAGGTATCGGATCTTGGTTGAGCAGTCCGCATTGTATAGCACTATCGTTCAGAGGTTTCTATTGCACACAGTTTCTGGGGTAATGTGTTTGTGTGTTCCTTCAATAAGCCACTAACATTGTCTGGCCTCATCCAACAGAGCACATTTGAGATACAGAGACATGGTCAATATTTCTAGCCTCAGATACAAACATTACATGCATATTGGTTGGATAAACACAGTCAATAGGTCTTAAGTTTTGCAATGATACACCACATCAGCCATCTTGCATAAAGTATATATTAGCTATGTCATATCCGTATCATAAGCATATTTTCATAAAGAATGTAGAGCAGGGGTGTCAAACTCAAATGACCATGAGGGCCACATGAGGACTAGTGCATTGGCCCAAGGGCCGCATCACTGACACCCCACCCTTGCTGCCCCTGGCCCCTCTCCCACTCCACCCCTTCCATAAGGCCCCGCCCCACCTCTTCCCACCCCTTCCCTGAAGTCCCCACCCCAACCCTGCCCCCTCCTTGCCCCCAGGGGGAGCAGGAGGGGTGTGGGGTGTGGTGGGGGCTCAGGGCAGGGAGTTGAGGTGCAGGAGGTGTACAGGGTACGGCAGGGGCTCAGGGCAGGGAATTGGGGTATGGGGTGCAGGGTGTGGCAGGGGGCTCAGGGCAGGGAATTGGGGTATGGGGTGCAGGGTGTGGCAGGGGGCTCAGGGCAGGGAGTTGGGGTGCAGGTGGGGTGTGGGGTGCATCGGGGGCTCAGGGCAGGGAGTTGGGGTGCAGGAGGGCTGTGGGGTACGGCAGGGCGCGGGCAGGGAGTTGGGGTGCGGGGTGCAGCCCAAGATGTGGGCTCCAGCCCAGCGCTGCTTACCTAGAGTGGTTCTGGGGTGGCAGTGGCACGCACCGGGGCCAGGGCAGGCTCGCTGCCTGCTGGCCCCTGGCCCCACGCCACTCTGCTCCGCTCCAGGAAGCAGCCGGAACCACATCCCAGGGAGGGGGAGGGGGAGGGGGCGGTGGCACACGGCTCCATGTGCTGCTCTTGCTGCTGCTCCTCCATCCCTGTTCCCAGCCAATGGGAGCTGCAGGGGCGGTGCCTGGAAGCGAGAGTAACTCATGGAGCCCTCTTCCCCCCCTCCCTCCAGGGCCGCAGGGGCATGGTACCGGCCGCTTCAGGGAGCGGCGAGGGGCTCGTGGTGCCAGGGGGTAGGCAGAGGGGCGCGTGGGAGTTGGGGCATGTGGGAGCTTGGCGGGCCGCACAAAAGAACCCCCCGGGCCGCGTGTTTGAGACCCCACATGTATGTTTGCTGATCTGCAAATACTAAAGGAGCATGCACCTTTGGGTGAAAACGCTCATGACAACAGTGCCGAGCCATGCAAGCTCCATGATTCTGTGTGAGATGGCAGACGGTGAGAGAGGTCAGGCAGGTTAGTGGGTTTAGAAAAAAAGGTGTAAACATTATGTATACGTTTATGTATGGGATACATATAAAATTGGTGGATAGTTAACAATGCATTATAAGAAGTTTGATCCCATGGCCACAACCACCCCTGTCTGACCTGTTTGGTACCCAGCATCTACTGCAAAACCAAAGCGTCCCAAAATACAGTGGGTGGACAGTGGGATATCTATTCATGGTGCACCTCACTCTGAATCTATACAAGTGCTTCTGGTGAGTACCCTGACTGCTGAGGCAAGGACTCCAGGAGACATGCACACGGGTGCCATAGTAACCGTAGTGACTCTATGCTGACATAACTTGAGTTAACCCACACTTAAAGTGTAGATATGGCCTTAGGTATATGAAATGTTTGGGAGAGGAAACAGGAACAGTATGAGGGTAGACTAAGATTCATTCAGGTGTTTAGGCTCAAGGCATGGGAACTGGTCTTACTGCACCCTACAGGCTCAGGAACAAAGAGGCACAAAAATAGATATAATTTCTTTATTAAAGTTTCTTAACTGGAGGGTGTATAACTCATGAATTTAGAATTCTGGGGGTCATAAAGGTATCTTGGGGTTGTAGATGTGTGTTCATCATTGAAAGGAAAAACTATGAATGGGTTGAACAAAGAATTAGATCAGTCCCTCAGGATAAGTAGTTTGGCTATTAGCCAAGACAATTGTCACGGAGTCCCCGGGCGATGCTCTGGAACTGCTCCCTATGAAGCCAGTCAGGACTCTGGTGAAGTCTCCTCCTTTCTGTGAGCAGACTGTCTTCAGGGCAAGAAGCTCACATGGCTTCCACCTTCCTTGGTCTGACCTTGGAGCATTCAGCATCCTCTGCCCCTCCGTGCGCTTCCCACAGCGAGTCTGCCCAGGTAGGGTCCTGGGGAAGCCAGAGGGTCCTGCACCCCAACTTTGCAGTCAGACGTGACTCTCAGCCAGCCAGTAAAACAGAGGTTTATCAGATGACAGGAACACAGTCTAAAATAGAGCTTGTAGGTACAGAGAACAGGACCCCTCAGTCGGGTCCATTTTGGAGGGCAGTGAGCCAGACAACCACATCTGCACTTCTCTCCTTGTCCCCAGCCAGGCCCAAACTGACCCACTCTCCAGCCCCTCCTCCTCTGGGCTTTGTCCCTTTCCTGGGCCAGGAGGTCACCTGATTCCTTTGTTCTCCAACCCCTTTAGCTATCACCTTGCAGGGGGGAAGGGCCCAGGCCATCAGTTGTCAGGAGGCAGAGTGTCGGCCATTTATGTACACTGGCCCTTTGCTCTGCAATAATTACACCCCCTTATCCCACTACCTAGAGACTTAAGAAATGCATAGGGTGTTGTGGAAAACGAGTCACACCCTCTGTTTGGTTCAAACAGTCTGAGGCCTTTTACTGAGTACAAGCATGCAGGGAGAGAGAGTCAGAGATGGTCACTCGCAGGTGCCAGCCTGATTTCTCTCTGCCCTGCCCCTATAACACCAGTCTTATATAGGTCATGTTCAAGCCGAACTGATTTGTAATTTTCCACCACTCAAGCATTATTAATAAAGCCTTATAAGGAAAATAGAAAAACAGCTTCATAATTAGCACAGTGCTGACGCACCTTGTCATTATCAAGATCTGCAGTTTGCTGTGGCAGCATTTTGACTAGGGACTTTTTGGAGGGTGCATACCAGGGACAGCTAGGGACTTTTCGGAGGCCCTTTGGTTCTTATTTAGTTAGAAATTGGCCTAGTCCATTATTTGTGTCAAGTGCCACAGCCTAGTATACATCAATGCTTTAGCTCAAGCCAAGTCTTACAGGATACAGGCCTATAGGCCTCTTGCGTTACAGCCTTTGCATATAATGCATAGATGGAGCTGCAGAAATGGGAGTGGGTTAGGTCTACAGCAATTGCCCTCACAGCAATTGCCCCCACAAGGGCAAATTGAGGCACCCCTACAGTATTCAGAGGAAACGTTAAGAAAATTCCCACTTCGTCACAATAATCTGGGATGCAGGCCCATGCTCTGCATGTCCCTAAACTGTTCTTTGACTGCCAGATGCTGGGAGTGGACAATGGGATGGTTCAATGAGTCATTCCCTGGTCTGATCATTCCCTTAGAAGCACCTGGCATTGGCCACGGTCACAAGACAGGATACTAGATTAGGCAGACTATTGGTCTGATGGCCAATATTTACACCATTGGTGGATTGACTCAAAACAAAGTTTTGACAATAGGCCAGAAATTCAGTCAGAGTGGAAGTCAGATGATCCAACAGAATAAACGTCTGCTCTAAAAATGAGAAGAAAAAATTAGAATTAAAAATTCAGGGAATTCCAGCTTGGGAAACTGCTTGGAGACTCTATGCATTCAGATACAGTGCTAAGGGATTCTTTGTTTCTGAGGGGATATATGTAAAATGTTTCACTGAATTAAGTCTCAGGGATTATCTACACTGGCAAGTTAAAGCGCTCTAACTTGCTGGCTCAGGGGTGTGAAAAGTCACCCCCGCTCCTGAGTGCAAGTTTGAACGCTTTAAAGCGCTAGTGTGGACAGGCTCGGATCCCAGTGCTCAGAGCTAATCTCCTCGTCGAGGTGGATTACCAGGAGCACTGGTACCCATGACAGCGCTTTGAAATTTGTAGTGTAGACATAGCCTCAGTAGGTTAGATCAGACAAAGAGGAGATGCATTGACTAGGCATTGGGATGCCTGTGACTTTAAGAACCCAGCCCTGGGAAGCTGATGCTGAGAGATGCTGTCTGTGAGAGGGAAAATAAAAAAGCCCCTTTGGCCCCCACCATTTTGGCAAACACTGATATCTCAGTCCCACTGGGGTAACTGTTACCCCCTGTGCCCCTGCCTGTGCCGGGTTTTGCCCTCTGTCACCTTCTGCCAGCGCCTCACTCCTGGGCTTAACTCCTGCTCCTCCCCCCCCACAGCCCTGATTTTGCCCTTTAGCCCCTCTCCTAATCCTGCCTCCAGCTGCTTGACCCCCCACTCTCCCCCGCAGACCAGTAAATTTCCACCCATTGCTCAGACCCTGGCCACCCCCCTCCTCCGATTCGCCCCCTTTGCCATTTTTTAACCCCTGTCAAAAGCAGTGTCAAAGTCAGATTCAGGACTCACATAATTTGTCAGACCACTCTGTTTATTAGCAAAGCGCCTTGCTAATGCACCCAGATGTGAGCCCCTCTCTGAGGCCCAAGATAACCTATTTATACAGCTAAGCCAAAGCCAATTTAACATAAGAGACAAAAGAAAGCAGAAACTGACAAATCTACATACATATCTTATTTGCATACTAAAGTTTACCAATCTCCTAGCTCAGTAGGAGCTCTAAGTTAATTAGTTTGAGGACCCATTGTCTCACACTCCTTAATGTTTCTCTTCCTGACAACTATATTTCAACAAACCCTTCAAGTAGCATTTCTTTAATGAATTATAATTTCAATATAATTCATTCTATTTTCACAGCAGTCAGCAGAATCCTCGGGTATAAGGGCAGGGTGAAGGGCAGTGGCTTCAGCAGATGAACTGAGCGTGCCCAGTACACGCTAAGTAGCACATTGCTACGCAAAGCAGTATCCTACATTACACTGACTGTGCCAGCCCCCGCAGGCGAGCGACATTTGCCCTGGGGAGACACCCAGGGTCCCCACACAGATACCGGCCTCCCCTCCCCAGGCTTAGCTTCTCCGGGCGCCAAGGGCAGCGCAACTCTGCCGGGCGAGCAGGAGATCGGTCTCCGTGGTTATTAGCCATGCCCCGGAGACCCCAGGCACGGGATGGCTGGGATATCGCAGGGCCGATGCCAGTCCTTCCCCAAAGAGCTGACAGCACAAACACAGTTCAGGGGATGCTTTGCAGAGCTGTATTACAGGACTGGATTTAGGGACAGGTGACCCAGGGCTACCGCTTCGGGGGCGCCTGGCTCGGAGTACTGCATAGGTGCTGGAACTAGGGGGTGCTGGGGGTACTGCTGTGCACCCCCTGGTTTGAAGTGGTTCCCATCATATACAGGCTTTACAGTTGACTTAATGGCTCTCAGCACTCCCACTATACAAATTGTTCCAGCACCCCAGGGGTGCTGTAAGGTATTCAAAAGTTTAACAAATGGAGGGGGGAGGTGCTATTTGGTCTAGGGCCAGCCCTGGCTGTGTACAAGGACACAAGGTGCCAGCAGCTGACCATCGGGCCCTAGAACTGGTTGGGGTGGTTCATGAAGGGTGCTGCCCTTCGTTGACTGCATTCATAATTGGCTTTCATTCTCCCTGAGGATGGATGTTGGCAATTGGCATGTGCCAGGTAAAAACAAGACTGGCTGCTTGAATTTGATGGTCAAAAGAAAAAAAAGAAAGTGGTCTGCCGTATTTGTGTCAGGCAACAAAACATCACCTGTAAAAGATGACTGAACTGTGAGGAGCCAGGAAGCTGATGAAGACTCCATAGCAATGTGTGGGGATCAGGAGAAAGGGATTTAGAGAGTTCAATAGCGGGCATTTCTTCAGGGACAGAGAAATAGGTTCAGGGCATCCATGGCCGTGCACTCCTGCTTCAGGACATGGCTATCTGGACTCTGCAGAGAGGGACGTGCAATCCTGTACAGGCCCAGGATAAGAGATTCCAGATTTCAGATTCTGTGCATTTGTCTTCAGCAGGGATGACAAGTCAGTTGGGTCAGAAAGAACGGGAGAGTAAGAGCACACAAGCAGAATGACCCTGTAGCCTGCTGGTTTGAGCACTCATGGGAAATTGGGACATCCAGGATCCCTTCCCACTACTCTGCTGTTGCTTTAATTAGTTATCCACAGTGGAACAGCTTCACCAGGAAAGAGCCTCACATCAGAATATCTCATAGCCCTGTAGCTTGGGCACATACCCAAAAGGTGGCGGAGCCTGTTCAAATCCCTTCTCACCCTTAGATGGAGGGGGGACTTGAACTGGGGAGTCTCCCACCTCCCAGGTGAGTGCCCCAACCACTGGGTTAAAAGTTTTGAGCAAGCCCCTCCTTCTCTTTCCTCACTGCCTCACCTTCCCGCCTCCACTTGTTCTGTGTGAACTCACCCGTGGGGCCTGATCCAGTAGGCTCCCCCTGAGCATGCCTATTGGATCAGGCCCACCAGGCGGCTGAATGCCTATCTTCTCCCGGTTTGTGAATGACTCTGGGGCTTTGGTGCAAGATAGGTGCCTGGGTACCTGGAGTGAGGCAGCAGAGTGCATGCCCACATGCAGAAACATAAGCACCTCGGGAATTTTTAATGCAAAAACATAGGCGCCAAGTCAGTTTTAGGCACCGATAGGGCTTGGCAGAAGTTTTGTGCATCACATTGGTCCCAAAAATGGGACTTGGGCACCTAACTCCTTTTATGCATTCAGGCCGTGGCCATTTATTTTGGTGTATAAGTGGGAACTGAGCTCTTTAAAAAACATTGCCGAATGTGAAGATAATGTCTGCTGAACAAAATTTCTATCACTGTGTGTCTGCCTGGTCTATTTATTGTATAGGCAAGCACAATCCCCAGAAAAATTCCTGCATGCCCACATTGATTAAGCAAAAGGAGCACGCAGGACTTTTCCTGCAAGGTACACAAGCAGCTCTGCTCCTGTTACTGCTGTTGATGACACATCTGCCTCTTTTCTGACAGAGGCAAGAAAAACAGACACCCCAGATTTCCTAAAAGAATTACTTCCTGGGACAGGGTCCTTCTCATATGGGAGCAGCCAAAACCCTGAGTGGCTTGCCTAGGTATCCAACTTGTCCTCTGTGCCAAAGACACTCTTTCAGTGAGGTGGCACCAATCCTTATGATATATACCACATACAATATCCATGGTGGTGAGACCCAAAGGACAAGCTGCAGAATCATGTGAATAAGTTACAGAACCTTGTGGTCAATGCAATTATCCCATCATTCCACATTTTATCATTCACTTTTGAACATTTCACCTGCATTCTGCCCACTAATCCATCTCCCCTAGGATTTACTCTACAGCATTTCTAAAATAGTTTTTCTGTGACATATGTGGTATATACAGAGCACATGAAATTGTGACATCAAAAGTGTATTCGCAAAAAGAAAAGGAGGACTTGTGGCACCTTAGAGACTAACAAATTTATTTGAGCATAAGCTTTCGTGAGCTACAGCTCACTTCATCGGATGCATTCAGTGAATTGTAGCTCACGAAAGCTTATGCTCAAATAAATTTGTTAGTCTCTAAGGTGCCACAAGTACTCTTTTTTCTTTCTGCGAATACAGACTAACACGGCTGCTACTCTGAAACCTGTCAAAAGTGTATTGACGCTCATTTGGGATGACCTGCATAATTCACTCCCGGTCTGTGAGAAATGAATCCATACGGAAGCAATTTATTTAATTAACATTTGCATATTCTCCAAGCCAAGCAATAGCATTCTTAGTGGCTAAGAAGGACTCTTGGAGCCCAACGCTGAATTTGGTTAGTGGGCACTCCTCGACAACGCGTATCATTGTTTGGTCTGCTCCGTAGTTGCAACTGGGATTGTCTTGAATACTCCAACAGTGCTGGTTGGCTGCACAGAGGCCTTGCTCAGTCTGGAATCAGTTAAGAAGGGTCAACTGACAACGTGGCAGGTCGAAGCCGGGCAGGTGAGCAGCAGGTCTGTGATGAGGAACTAATTGGTGATTGATGTTAAACACCAGTCTTCCCACCACAGGGACGCCGCTGTCACATCTTGGCACGGCAGCCTCGACTACAGTGGGTGTTGTGACAAAAGCGTGTAGCTGGTGTGCTAAACAGGTCACTGAATAAGGGAAAACTTGGGTAGGCACGTACCTTCTCAAGCAGCTTTCCAGCTGCAATCTCCCTACTGATGTAAGGGAGAGCAATGTGGCTTGGAATTGGAAGCCATGGAAGATGAGTCAGCTGGAAAGTTCCTGTGATGGTGCACTTTCTTGAGTTGAGTTGCACATCAACAAGTTTGGTGTGGTCCGGCTGACTCGGTACTGGTGTATTACTCTGCTATTGAGTATGAGATGGCAAGGTCTGAGTTCCTTAGGTACATCTCCCCATAAAGAACCTGCCAATTTGCGGAGAAGGTTTTTGCATGTCTTGACCTTTGCTGCTATCTTTCTCAGATGTCTTTTGTATGTCAGTTTGGCCGAGGGTTATACTTAAGTAAACTGGGTATGCTTTGTGCCTCAGCCTCTGGCCATTCATGATGGTGTTTAATTCCCTCTTAGTGTTGGCCTGGTGGAGGTGGAATGTGCTAGAGACTGTCTTGTTAGTGGTAGGCTGAAGGCACCATGTCTTGGAGTAATCAGCCAGCTTGGCAGCATTATCACTCAGGCTCTTCTGTAGTTCAGAGAAAGTCAGAGCCTGTGGCCTGCAGCAGATGCCACCTGCATAGATGATCTTCCATGCCTGGCTGGATGGCTGGTCATTGATGTATAGCTGGAACAAGACGGGGGCTAGAACAGACCCCTGGGATAACCCATTCATCTGTTTTTTCCAAGTACTTTTTTTCTCACCCCACATGCACCCTGGACCGTCTGTCTTGGAGTAGCAGTTCGATGGCATCCGTAACCCATGGGGGGAGGACTCTTGAGATTTGTGGAAGTATAACATTGTATAAGTATAACGTTGTATAAGGGGACATGCTGGATACATTGTATATGAGAGGGCATGCCAAAACATGTTACAAAGTATCTGAGGGAGCACACATAGGGACAGTTAGCTTTTGAATGGAGAAGCAATTAAGATAGAGCCAGCATGTCTAAGAAGCAGGCATCAGAATGGAAGGTGTGAAGGGCAATTAGTTAAGTTAACTGGAAGTTGTTAAAGGAGATTGTTAAGGGTGGCAGGTAATTGAAGATATGTGACTGGTCTCAGGGATCTCGAAGGGTGGTGACTAAAATCTTTTTCTTCTTTTGTCTGTAACTTCTCTGTAACTTGTTCTCCAAAAAACTGTATAAATTAAAAGACATAAGCCCCACTCGGGGGGCTCACTTCTAAATGTATTAGCAGAGCAGCTTTGCTAATAAAACAGAGTGGTCTGATAAATTGTGAGTCTGAGTCAAACTTTGACAGATTTTAACAAGTAGACTCATGTGCCATACCATGTCATATGCTGCAGTGAAAGAAGAAAATAGTGCCTTTTTTCAGGTTTCTTTGGAAACTGTTTTCAAAGGTTAGCAGAAGTACTTGGTCACATGTGCTTCAACCTTGTCAAAAGCCTGCTTGCTCCACATTCAACATGTTCTCCACCTCTGGTGGTGTTTGCTGTAAAATTAGGTGCTCTAGAACCTTGAGACACACAGAAAGCAGCAATATTGGGCAGTAACTTGATACCAGCTTTTGGCAGGCTGGTGACTTTTGACATATGCCAGATTTTTGGCAGTCTTCCTTCATTGGTGACCTTGTGAAGAACTGAGCCAGCCAAGAGCAGGCGCATGGGCCAAGATGTTTCAGGAACTCTGGAAGTATGTTGTCATAGCCAGCAGCAGTGCCAGATTTGATGTTATGTAGCACCCTGTCCAGCTCAGGAACTGTGAAAGGTTCAGGGCAAGCTCTGGATTTGTGCTGCCTGCAGAAGACCCTTCACTTGCTCTGGACTCGACTCTTCACTTCTTTTCCCAGGGTTGTCTTTCCCATACGAGGGAGGTGGCTACTTGGTTAGCACTCACAGATGACCAGCTTGGTGTCAGTGGTTGCTGGGCTACTTCAAGGCAAGAGAGTAAACTCCAGCATTTTTGGCTGGAAAAAGTAAAGTCCAGGTTCTTGGTCTTTTTCTCCCACCTGGCTTAATGAGCACAGCTAAGTGATTGGCTGCGTCCAGGTCACTAGTTGACTCATACTGCTTCAGTAGAGCAGCACACTCTTCTTCAAGGCAGGGGATGTAAACAGGGTGATATCCATGTGGAATGGCTCTGGTGGCTGCTTTGTAGATGGCTCTACAGAAACGCCTGTAAGCCTGCTCTATCGGGATATGGTGGGGCAGTATTGTTACAACACTCCATTCTAGAGTCTTGCTGGATTTCTCCCAGTTGGCTTTGTGCAGGTTCCACCGCTGCTGCTTTGTGCTCATGACGATCGGTAGCTGAAGACCAGTATGGATCAGTGGCTGGCTGTGTGGAAAGTTGTGCAAGACTTGACATGATGCTGAATGTGGGTTTCCGTGTACTGAGCTGACCCAACATATGTCAAGTGAGTAGCTGCAGTTCTATCTAGAAGAATGGATTTGTCAGGAATAAATCATGCCAAACTAATCTGATTTCCTTTTTTGACAGGTTTACTGGCCTAGTAGATAGTGGAGAAGCTATAGACATGATATATCTTAATTTTAGTAAGGCTTTTAATTCAGTTTCATGTGGCATTTCCATAAGCAAACTAGGGAAATGTGGCCTAGATGAAATTACTACAAAATGAGTGCACAACTGGTTGGAAGACAGTACTCAAAGAGTAGTTATCATTGGTTCGCTATCACACTGGGAGGCCATATCAAGTGGGGTCCCACAAGGGTCTGTCCTGGGTTTGGTACTATTCCATATTTTCATTAATGGCTTGGATGATGGAATAGAGAGTCTGCTTATAAAAGTTGCAGGTGACACCAAGCTGGGAGGAGTTGCAAGCATTTTGGAGGACTGGATTAGAATCCAAATGACCTTGATAAATGGAGAATTAGTCTGAAATCAATAAGATGAAATTAAATAAAGACAAGGGCAAAGTAATACATTTAGGAAGGAAAAATCAAATGCACAAATACAAAATGGGGAATAACTGGCTAAGCAGCAGTAATGCAGAAAAGGATCTGGGGGTTATAGTAAATCACAAATTGAATAGTAGCTAACAATGTTGTGAAAAAGGCAAATGTCATTCTGGGGTGTATTAACAGAATGTAAGACTCGGCAGGTATGTAAGTATGAATGTTGTATGTAAGACATGGCAGGTAATTGTCCTGTTCTCCTCAGCACTGGTGAGGCCTCAGCTAGAGTACTGTGTCCTGTTCTAGGCGCCACACTTTAAGAAAGATGTGAACAAATTGAAGACTGTTAACATGCCCCCCGCAGCCTTCTCTAGACTAATCATGGCCAGTTCTTTCAAGCTTTCCTCATAGGTCAGCTTTTCTAAACCTCTTATCATGTTTGTTGCCATCCTCTGAACTCTTTCCAAATATGTAAAAGGTTGTTATAAAGAGGACTGTGATCAGTTGTTCTCCATGTCTACTGAGAGTAGGACAAGAAGTAATTGGTTTAATCTGCAGCAAGGGATATTTAGGTTAGATATTCGGAAAAGCTTTCTAACCATAAGGGTAGTTAAGCACTGGAACAGGTTACCAAGGGAGTTGTGGAATCCCTGTCACTGGAGGTTTTGAAGAACAGGTTAGACAAACACCTGTCAGGGCTGGTTTTGTTTACTTGGTCCTGCCTCAGAGCGGGGGATGAACTAGATGACCTCTTGAGATCCTTTTCAGCCCTTCATTTCTATGATTCAAATGTGATACTTTTCAGTTTAAAAAGTCCAGATGTTAAAGCCTAGTAACTCAGGGTTGCCATCAGTTTGTAAATCTCAGGCTTCATAATTACTGATCTTGACAATATGTTCTGCTATTATAATGTCTCAGTTCAGCAAATGACCGTTGCATGTTGGAGTCTGCTTACTTTCCCATTGGGAATCCCTGAAGCTTCACTACTTGTTTCCATGCACACTGTTTTGTATTGTCCATTCCCCAGACACCCAGCCAATACCTTTATCTGTTTACATCAGCCTATCCGGAAAACTGCCTGAAAGCACTAGTTCAACAAAGCACTTAAAAGCATATGCCTGATTTTAAGCACCTCAGTTATACATCCCTCTTAAGCAAAGCACTTGAGCATAGATTTAAGGTTAAGCATAATCTGATTTGATGCTTTACATTTACATAGTCCTCATTCACCTGTGGCTCTCAAAGTGCTTTATGATTGTGGGTATGCAGGAAACGCTTCTGGTTTTAAAATCTCAATATTTTTACTCGTATTTTTTGTGCAGAGGTACGGAGAAAATTGTGGGGAGGATCCAGACGCAACACCTATCCCCAGGCTGCCTATGCTGTGGTCAGGTGTCAGGCACCAGGGTCAAGCTCTGAAAGTTTATTAATAAGAACTTAGTAGACATTTGGATTGGCTCTGGAGAGGGAGCCAGTCGTGGCTTGTAAAGGAACTGCTCAGCATCAGAACTGAATTGCACAAGCTTATGCTGCTCCTGTCTCAGAGCTGTGCAGTCTGGCTCACAAGAATTGAAACAGAATGGCCAGAAAGACACTCCTCCCACAGTAGCTTGTAGCTTAGAGGGAAGTGCAGTGGCATAGATGCTGGAACAGGGGTGGGCAAACTTTTTGGCCCAAGGGCCACATCTGGGAATAGAAATTGCATGGCGGGCCATGAATATTCACAAAATTGGGGTTGAGGTGAGGGCTCTGGTTGGGGGTGCGGGATCCAGGGTGTGGCCAGAAATTAGGAGTTCAGGGTGTGGGAGGGGGCTGGGGATGAGGAGTTTGGGATGCAGGAGGGTGCACCAGGCTGGGATTGAGGGGTTTGAAGGGCGGGAGGGAGATCAGGGCTGGGGTAGGGTGTTGGGGCATGGGGGGAGGCTCAGGGGTGCAGGCTCTGGGTGGCACTTACCTCAAGCAGCTCCCAGAAGCAGCGGCATGTCCCTTCTCTGGCTCTTAAGCAGAGGCACGGCCAGGTGGCTCTGCGCGCTGTCCCGTCCGCAGGCACTGCCCCTGCAGCTCCCATTGGCCATAGTTCCCAGCCAATGAGAGCTGCAAGGGCGGTGCTTGGGGCAGGGGCAGCATGCAGAGTGGAGCCCCCTGGCTGCCCCTACGCGTAGGAGCTAGAGGGGGGCCATGCTGCTGCTTCCGGGAGCCACGTGGAGTGGCCCCTGACCCTGCTCCCCAGCTGGACCGCCAGAGCGGGGCAAGCCCCAGACCCCGTTCCCCAGTGGGAACTTGAGGGCCAGATTAAAATGGCTGGCGGGCCTGATCTGATCCACGGGCCATAGTTTGTCCACCCCTGTGCTGGAATTAGGGGTTCTGGGGGTGCTGCCACACTCCCTGGCTTGAAGTGGTTTACAGTTTGGTTCAATAACTCTCAGCACGCCTGCTATAAAAATTGTTCCAGCACCCCTGTGCACTGGGTTAGGCAGCCCAGGAGTTCATGCTTCTTTTACCTGCCCTACAAATTTCCAGGCAATTTTGTATTTTGTAAAGGTCTCATATCCCTGTTCCTCAAGACAGACATCTCACTCTTCCTGTTTTATATATGAGGAAAGTGAGTCACTTCAACTAAAGGTGGGAATAGAACCCAGGACACTAATGTGGTAAAAGGCACGTCTCATTCACGAAGCCATATTGCTTCTGGACACGTAGGTACGAGTTCTGTCTTTGGGTGTCTGCATGCTGAGAGACCCAGAATTTCCCTGGGCAATAGTTACCCCTGTTTAGTGTACTGACTGCATGCTGTGAAGGTAACAGCGGCTGTAGGAAGAAGAAAAGATGACCCTGTGCTTAGGGTCACATCCTAAGATCCGGAAGAAATGGGGTCTGGCCTGTGCTGTACTCCACCCTGTTACCCAGGGTTCTTTCAACCCAAAGCTCTTGTGAACTTTTACTCTGTGTGAGGTGGTGTCAGGAAATAAATCAGGGGTGACACGGCCGTCTGACCGATAGATGGCTGGCACAAACAGGACAACACAAGACTGCTTTCACTTAAAGCTAAACTTTACTCAGTCTCAAGCACTTACACACGTCCGCAACAGGTTAGTAAAACACCCCCAACCCTTGATAATTACCTAAGCTGAGTGTGGCTCTCAAGTGGCACAGTGGCAGCCTTCCAGTGGCCAAATCTTCCGTCTGAGGGAGAGTCCAGTCCACCTACCTCAAACTTTTTCCCCTTCTTTATACATTAGTAATACAATGACATGTCCCTTAAAGAAAACTTGTTAAGCAAGCAGTTTCAGTGGTCAAGCAAGAGGTTTCCTTCTGATTATTGATTAACCAGGTTTGGGTTTTCCCCAGAGTTTGCAGCCTTGAGGCCCTAACAGACATTCCTGAAGGCACATCCTGCCCTTCTAAAATGCACCTATCAGCAACTTCAACACAATTCTTATCAGGAAGGACAGGGGTCAAGCTGCCCTTTCTGTGGCACCCAAAATCCTCTCCCCTCCTGCCTTGGTTAAGCTGAGGCTGCTGCATGGCCAATTTACGGCCTGCTGATTTGGCTGCTTTTAGCAATAAGTAATAGTGGTTTCAGGCACTTTACTGGTTTGCCAAAATCTCCCCGTACAACCCTGCAATGTGATGGCAGCAAGAGGCTCTGTAGTGGAGGTGAGCGTGAAGGGCCAGTGGGAAGCAACTCTGAAGAAAATAATAGATTTTTCAGTTTCCTATTGCAGGCAGTATAGCCCAGATGGGCATGTTCCTAGTATCAGACTATTTGCCATATGTATTAACAGGCAGAAAATCCTCTGTCAACTGGGTTGCATATTTTTGTGCCCTGGCTGAAAGAATCTAGCATAATCTTCCGGCCTAGTTGATTACTTGAACCAAAACCCAACCCGAGCATCTCATTCACCCAACTCCTTCCCTGCACTCCCCCTGGAGTTTTCTAATGTACATTGCACTTACTCCTGTTTTACTAATTCTCCAGTGAACAGCAATCTGGAGGTCAGGAATAATATTCCAAACTCTCTTGTCTTGAGTGAGGAAAGTGTCTTTCTGAAAACCCAGGTCCTGACCCCGATCTCACATCATTTTGACACTGGTAGGTTTCCATTTTTTCTGTGGAGTTGCTCTTGATTTATATTGATGTACATGAGATAGGCTGACTTTCAACAGCTCCACAGCCGCTGGTGGTATTTCTGATCTCCATTCCCTGGACATGTGATCTGTTCCCTGCCTCCTCACCCTGCCCATAGATGCATGGGGTCCCCAAGAGCAAGAAGCACAGAGTCCCCTCATGTGCAATGTGCCCAGAACAAGGGGCACACTAGCTCCATGTCAGAGAAGGCAGCTTGTTTTATTTGCTTTTAAACACTACTGAATTTAAAACATGGAAGAGGAAAATTGGTTCATTTTTAATGGAGAGTGGAAAGCCCTGTTTTGTGTTCATCACGGCAAGAGCTCAGCCTGCCTTACGGTTCCTAGGGGGGGGTGCCTCTTGGCACACAAAGGGATGGCTCCTCTCCAGCACCTTACTTCCTGCTTCTTTCTCACCATCCTCACCTGCACTCGGTTGCCTGTGCCAAGGGACGTGGGGTGACCAAAGGTAAGTACTGGCTCTAAACCAGACAGGTGCCTCTTTCTTATTTATCTAAAGATGTTGAAATAGCATCTGATGTCCAGAGTCGAAATGTCTACCAGGTTCAAGATGGGAACTGGCTTGTTCCCTGCCCTCCTCCTTGGCTTGGTCTCAGCCTTTTGCAGGAAATCATAGGAGGAGTCTGATGGTCCAGATTGCTTACTGTGGGCTTGTGACTCATTTTATTATTAACAGTGGACTAATTTGTTCCAAAAATCAGGGGATGGAGGCCGAAGGAGCTGGCTCCACAGATGAGCTCCATTCCCCTTCTCCCACATGCCCCCAGTAGCACCATGTGCTACATTTATACCATAAAAACGTAAAGATTTGTCTCCCCTTGAATTTCAAGGCCCATTGTGATCATCTAGTCTGACCTCCTGCATAACACAGGCCAGCAAACTTGCCCAAAATAATTCCTAGAGAATATCTCCTGCTTAAACATGTGCTAGTTAACATGGGAACTAACACAATTGGAATTCTGGTGTAGGCACTTCACAAACGTTTGTTCCTAGCCATTGACTCTCACAGAAAATGAAACTAGCTTGTCCCTTCTACTCCTAGAGCTGCTGTGCGTTATGTGGTAGTATACACATTATTCTGGAAGCACAGGGAAGAGAAGCCTGAGATGCAGCTGTCAATGCCAGTCCTGCCTGCCAAGAGATCCTGGAAGCCTGCCCAGTATAACCTCTTCCCTTGAGACCTTCTAGCAGGCGCGGAGTCCTTGCTAGCTGGGGCAGTAATCCAGGGACAAACCCTCTCTCTTTCTCAGGTTTCAGGATGGTCTTCCTTGTGGTGTCTGTCTACGCCTTGCTGCTCCTGAGCTTTCACTCAGGTGAGTGGATGAGGGTAGAGACAAGGGTGTTTTGTGTTTTCTAAGTTCAGATGAAATGCTCGAGGCATTTAGGCATTTGTCTGAATGTCTAACCCTTGAAATATATGGAGACATTGCTATTTCAATGTGCAGCTGAATGATCACATCCAAATTAGGAGGGAAAATGAAATTATCTTCATAGACGCTTAGAATCACAGATGTTAGTGAGGTAAAAGACCTACTAGGTCATATCTAGTCCATCCCCATCTGGGCACCAGAGCAAGATTATGCCCTATCGAATATTTTTTCAGTTCTTTGTCCAGTCTGGTTTTCAGTGTAACAAGCAAAGGGGCTTCCACCCCTCTTCCAGGGAGACTATTCTACAGCCTCAGAAATCTCACTGTCAGAAAGCATTTCCTGAGATTCAGCCTAAATTTTGCTGTGTTTAATTTCACCCAATTTCTCCTAGTTACACCTTTGTATATCACCAGAGATTATCTCACTTCCTTTTAGTGTTTGCACGTATCATGGTGGGTTGTTTACTGGCAAATGGACAGTTTTATGAATATATTGGAATATGGGTAGTTCTAAATTATTGTTAGTTTTAAAAATGTGGTAAAGTACTTGGAATTAAGAAATGCACGATAAATATCAAAATAAATAAAATGCTTTCGGCAGACTGTTACCATGACTCACCTTACGAAATGCTTAGCCCAGGAAAAGAATTTGTTAAACTGCAGTTAAGATTATAAAGTTGCACTGATAAATTAAACAAACAGACAAACTTAGAACATTATAGTTTTCTAACAACCCAGTGTTGGAAGGCCAGTCAATTCTAAAGTACAAGCATGGTCAAAAAAATCTAAGTGTGTGAAATGATGGGAATTATGGCCAAAGTATCAAAAAAACTTTACCTCTACCCCCACCCATTCCAATTGGTACACATCTGGAGTTGGCCTGTCTCCTGTGGTACTTGTGAGCCTCCATCTAGTGTTTGGAGAGTGGGCAGAGTCAAGTTTGGTATCTGGTTGTGTGTGGCTTTGAGATTTCTATAAACACAGTAGATAAAGCAGCCTGTTTTATGGGTGGGGTGACCAGGTATGTCTGGAAACTAAACTGTCCCTGTTTTCAGGGCATGTCTCTGACACTGCATCCTTGCCCTGCCATGCAGCCCCCTTGAGCTAGGTAATGAGATGTGTAAATCTACCCCAGGGAATACTGCTGGTACAGGTGCCCCCTATACCCTGGTGCAGAGCTGGTTTCATCAGCTCTGTGTATATATGCTGTGTCCTCAATGAGATCTACATCTGCCACGTTAAAGAGGAGGATGAGCTTAATCGGCCAGTTAGATCCAGCCACAAGATCCCCCGTAAGTGCTTTCTCTGGGGAATGACAGTGAAGATGGGATGCACCCAATGATCTCACTGTAAGAAACAGTGTGCTCCAATGGATAAGGCACTGCACTGGGACACAGGAGACCTGGATTCTAGTCCTTGCTGTGCCACTGAGCTGCTGTGGGACTTCGGGGAAGGTACTCTTCTGTCTGGGCCTCTGTTCCCCATCTGAAAAATGGGATAATGATACTGACCCACCTTTATGAAGCACTTTGAGATCTGTGGATAAAGAGTGCTATATAAAGAGCTAAGTCCCAAATCCACAAACATATTTAGGTTCCTAACTTCTGTTGAAATCAGTGGAAGAAAGCCTATACACGTTTGTGGATTTGGGCCTAAGTCTTAATTACTAGCTGAGTGGACGACCCCACCATACACCTATGAGATATTATCCTCCATCCCCTTAACATGGGATATGTGAAGAGACCTTCCCTGAGCCTGTCCTGCTTTTCTAATGGTTGAGCTGAGGGTTTTGCGTATCCCAGAAGGGCAGGGGGAGCAGGAGGTTCAGGTGTGGAGCAGCAGCAGTCTCAGCCCCCACCTTAATGAAGTTTTCTGTATGCAAATTGACCACTAAGACATGGCCCTGAGGCTCCTGTGTCATTGCTGGTATAGCCCTTGTTTGGGTACCCCCGCCTTCGAGCAGCAAAATCTACCGTACTTGGTATACATCAAGCCTCAGGCTTGGTATTGAGAGCGGAAATGCTAGAAAGTTGTGTGCACAAAAGCAGCAGAGTCTACAACTTCCAGGTGCTTCCCCAAGCTGTGCAGAGCAAAAGCCAAAACCCTTCTAGCAAGGCCCCTGTCACACAACAGAAATGTGGGACCTTTAGGACATTTACTGGGGGACAGGAACTCTTTCCTGGCTACCCACCTGCGCGTCCTAGCACTGCAGCAGCTTGGCACAGCTCACAGGCTACATGCCAACACTCAACCACCATTCTCCTCTTTTCCTTTTCCAGAGAGGAAATAATCACATGTACGACCACTACTAGAAACCTGCCTGGAGAGAACTGTCATCTGCAAATAGGAGCCACTGTGGCTTTACATTACACCTGTCTGTCTAAGGAGCAGGGAAATGAGACAGTCAGGCTTAGCCAGGAGGTAGGATAGTAAGGGAATCCTTAAACAGTGGTTTCTTGGGCATCAGATGGGATGAAGTTTGCAGGTCTCAGACCTTATCTTTCAGCTTCTCTCTTGGTCCCACTGCACACAGACTGAATCAGTCTTCACCCTGTTTCTCTGAGTGAAATACACTAAAGAGCCTCAGAAAAACCCCAAAATCAAATAGTCACAAATCAATGTGTCTAAAAAGTGTCCATTTGGTACAATTTACACACAGCTAGAAAATATTTATCAGCATGTCTGTCTGTGTATACACACCCACGTTTGTAGCTCTGTCTGTGTCAGGTTCAAAGTTAACATCTTGGTCACTAAACAGAAGGCTTAAAAATGAATTAGTTGCCTTGAAACAGTACACACACGGTCTACAGAACAACACATCCAGCTTTTGCATTGGTGTGTGTAATTCCTCATTTGTAGACATGCACAATGTTGGCAGTAGTGACTGTTAAAACTTTCAGAGGCACAAAACAAGAAGCAGTGGATGAACACACCTTTGTTCACCTCTAATGTACACAAGTCAATTTTTCAAACATAGCTACTGTAATAGTGTCTAAATCCTGTCTCTGGGTACTCAAAGTCGCATATAAATGGCAGTTAGGTACCTAACTGCTGGTTGCAACAGCCAAAGAGAGGATCTGGGCACTCAAGGTGCATGTTCAAAACTGTATGGCTGAGAGTTCAACCATTACAAATAAGGCTGTTTGGCTGTGTTTCATTATCTACAACATGCCTTTTGCCGACCCGTCTGAGGATGGGATGTTCAAAGGACCAAGGCATCCAGCTCCCACTGAATGGCAATGGGATTTAAGCACCTAACTACCTGAGGGCAGGTCTATACTTACAACGTGGCATCAGCACACTGCACCGCTGCGACTGCACCACTGTAGTACTCGAATGAAGACACTCTAAGCCGCCGGGAGAGAGCTCTCCCACGGGCATAGTTAATGCACCCCCAGAAGAGGCAGTAGCTGTGTCAACAGGAAAAGCTCTCCCGCCAACATAGCGCTGTCTACACGGGTGCTTTCATTGGTATAACTACGTCACTCAAGGGTGTGGATTTTTCACAGCTCTGAACGACTGTAGTTATACCCAAGTAATTCTGTAGCGTAGCCCCGCCTTAGACGCCACTGAAAATCCCAGCCTAAGGTCTGGGCCACACTACAGGCCGATACTGGTGTAACTCCTATTGCTCAAGGGTGTGAAAAAAACCCACACCTCTGAGGGACGTACTTATACCGACCTAACCCCCCACGTAGACAGCGCTACGTTGGCAGGAGAGCTTTTCCCGCTGACGTGGCTACAGCCTCTCAGAGAGCTGGATTAATGGGAGAGCGCTCTCCTGTCGGCTTACAGCATCTCCATTAAAGCATTACAGCGGTGCAGCTGTGCCAACGCAGGGTTTTAAGGGTATTTTGTCTAATTTAAAGTATTCAGTAGTACTGATTCTGGGGATAAGCTATTGTCATTTGTATTTATAAAATGCAGTTTATTAAAAATCTCCCCTTCCCTCTATTTATTCCTACATTGTGGAACTTGCGAGATCTCTCCCTTCTTATAACAGGTTAACAGCATTAGGGAAAAACTCCTCAGATTAGATCTTGCTTTGTGTCCGTCCCCCACATCTCTGCCTGCCCATCTGTGTCTCTGCACATGCAAACCCTAGTCTGTGTTCTTCAGACTACAGTAGGAGAAGACCTGGTTCCTTTACTTTTATAGCTGGGAAGGTTCCTGGCCTCTTGACAAAAGCCTCTGTCACTACTGGGACTTGTGAGAAGGGGATATCACCCTTTTGGAAAGTACTGCAGTGAAGCCCCTAATACATAATGCGTACTTGGGCAACATGAATGACAGCAACTCACTGCCTTGGCAGAAAGCCCCTGTTTACACCACTAAAGAATTCATAGGTAAGTTTCCTTGAAGTTTTTCAACTGAAAAATACCAAGGTTTTAAAACAAAATGAAAACAATTGTTTCAAAATGTCAAACCATAATGAAAACTTTAGTTTCTTTTTGACTTAACAGTATTTGGGTTTCTAGAAACCGAAGAGTTCTGGCTTTCCCAGTTTCAGGATTGCTGGTCTGCCTCCCTCTCCTACTTTCACTTCTTTTCCCCCCACCGGAAAAGTACGGGGAAGAGAACATAAAATAGTTTGAAAGTGAGTTGGGTGGGGGGAGAAAGCACTTTACACTTTTAAACAAAAACAAAAAGGGGAGAGATAGGAAAACCCCTGAAAAATCCAGAAGTCAAAAATGAAACATGAACATTTTCCTTCCAAATAGACGTAGTTTAGAATTTTTCTGGTCAGAAAATTGAAAAGAAAAAAACCCAACATTTTTTTCCATGAAATATTTTGCCATGTTTTCCAATTAGATAATTTTTCAGTTGAAGAAGGTTGACCAGCTCTACTTAACACATTCCTAACAGATCGAGGCAAAGGAGCTCTCCTCGGTCAGTCTCTGATTTTGTGTTCACTGTGGCTTGCGGCTCTGTCATTCCGCAGAATATTGCATTTAAGACAAAAGGAGGAAGTTGAAAGGTCTGGGGAAAAATGAAACATTTCCACCGTTTTTCTTATATGAAAACAGAAACACATTGTCAAAAGGTGGCCTTGTACTGACCCCTCCGGAGACGGACTAGATGGGAGTAAGTCTGATTCTATTCAACACAGTAAAATCCGTATCAGCTCCATCCAGAGACTCCTTTCACCAGTATACCATATTACAAACGTAAGATGTGTGCACTAGTGGTGACAGCTACACTCTATTGCGTGGTCCAAAATTGAGAGCTCAGTAGAGAAAATGATTAAGATGTCAGCACTGGCTACTCTGCCTTCTCCCACACTCCTGAGGGCATTCTGCACCAAAAAATTAAAAACTATACACAGTACTTCGAAATTCTGCCAGTTTTATATGTCAATAAATAAATGCAGATGGTCCAGCATGGCAGTGGGGAGCACTGGCTGCATGAAGGTGGGAGATCACCTGGAGGCCTCCCCACCCCCTACCCAGAGGGCACAGACTCAGTGGCGAGGCTGCACCCGATCCTGACACAGCACAAGGCCTGGGCCTGCCCCTGCCCCAGAAACACCCTGGGGTCCTGCCCCTCTGCACCAGGTGTGGGGCAGGCAGGCTCAACCAGGCACGATCCAAATGTGGAAGGATCCAGGTGTGGGGTGAAAGGATTCTGTGTGGTACAATCTGGGTGCAGGCAGCTCAGTGGGCGGGTCTAGTTGTGGGGGGATCTGGACGCTCAGAGGCTTGTTGGGAGGGTTTTAGGTGCAGGGGCAATGGGACTCTGCAGGGGCTTCCAGATGAAGGTGGTTGGGGCTCAGCGGAGGGGGTCTGGCTGCTGGGGGAGTGGGGCAGGAATCTGGATGCAGCTAATTGGGGGGTCAGCAGATGGGGGCTCAGGGTGGTACAGCTCATCAGGGTGGGGGTTTAAGTGCAGGGAGCTCAGTGTGGGGTAGTCTGGGTGCAGGGGTGGGGGGCCAGAGGCAGGTGTCTGGGTGCAGGGGGCTCCAGATGCAGGACTTGAGGTTCCATGAGGTAGGGTTTGGGTATGGAGGGTTAGGGGGTAAATGGTGTGAGGCTTGGTGGGGGTGTCTGGGGGGGGAGCCTGGATGCACAGGGGTTGAGTGAATGGGGGAGCCTGGATGCACAGGGGTTGAGTGAATGGGGGAGCAAGCTCCCCCTACAGTGACCCCTCCCCCAAAAGCTGAGGAGCAATGGAGGCAGGAAGCAGGGGAGGATGCTGAGCTTCCTGCAGCTGGGGGAGATTATGGGGGGGTGGATCTGACATCCCCAGCCACTCCTTGCAGAGGAAGAGGAAGTCCCATCCTCTTCTGCCTCCAGCCCAGCTTTTACTAGCAGCTAATCTCAGCTCAGGGTAGGAGCCACTGGCTGGGGTGTTCCCAGCCCTGCAGTGATTTGCCTCTCTGCTGGCTGCCTGAAATGATGTACCTGCGCAGCTAGGGAGTGGTGCATGACTGCTCTTGCAGCTTCCCTGTCAGAAAGTCATTTTTCTGCAGGGAAGCAAAGAAATCTGCAGGGGATATGAATTCTGCGCACACGCAGTGGCACACAATTCCCCCAGGAGTATCCCCATCCATTGGCATATGAGGGCACTGAACTCTCTGCACAGTGACAGCCTTACACTGTTATGAGGGGTTCCAGCAGTTGAGCAAACAATTCTCCTAAATCACAGTTGCAGCCAGTTTTCAGACCAGATGAGCGGTGTTGAGTACCTCAGGCTACGCTGTGGTGTCAGACAGAAAAAAAAAGAGATATCCCAAGGCAGTTGCAAGGGACATGACCAACTCTGAGACAAACACAGGGACATTTAGTAAATTGCTGACTTTTGAGAGCACATGTGGCCCTCCTGAGATCACTGGAAGTTTTGCCACTGATTTCAGTGGGAACAGGATTTCACCCCAGAAATCTTGCTGTTTGGACTTTAAGACCCAAGAGCTTTTTTAGACCTACTGTGAGCAGGGTTAGATGACCTGGGTAGGTAAGAAACTGGGCCAACAGATTAGCAAGAGGATCATTCACCCCACCCTAATAGATACGCTGGAACATTTGTAATGAGTGAATTGGTTTGGAACAATTCAGCAATAATAGAGCTATCATGGATGTGCATGGATATGCAGCCCATCTACAACTGATCCCCACTGTGCATCAGCCTGGATGGATTTTCCAACAGTCTTAACTTTGTCATTTAACAGCTAGCTTTAATGAAGTTTAACAAAGTGCAAGGCCTAAGGGCTTGATTCAGCACCCATTGATATAGTCAACAGTAAAGGTCTCCTGTAGATTACAATGGACATTTGATCAGTACATACCAAATCCCACGTTTAGAGAGTCTATTGTTTCTATGGAATATCTCCCTCCCCCCAAAAATGTACCCAGCAACAATTAAAAAAAGGGAAAAACACATTTCTCCATTCTCTTAAAACTCAAACAGTTAAAGGATTTTGCTTGTACTGTGCACTCAGGCAGGATTTTCTGTGTGGAGACACCAAGCATGGAAAACTTCAGCCCCAAGAAGTTAAAAAAAAGTCTGAAAACTGGGGCTTATCACAGAAACTATTTTTCATTCTTTACTATAGAGGTTGCTACAATTACATAACAAAATGAAGAGCTATGCACATCCTCTGATTATTGGATTTTATTTACAGTTTATCATTAAAATTAAAAATTGATACATAAAATATCAAATAAACCTGTACAAGATCACAGCCCCTGGATTATACATTCTCACAGGACCCAAAATAATTTAACATAGCTGCACCAGCACTTGGGTATAGTACTCCATGTAGTTCATTACTGTATCAGAGACCAAGGGCCTGGAGGTAAGAGTTACAACCTGAATTAGACATTTTAAAGTTTACCATAAATGTCTTCCTAAAACAAGGAATCTTCAAGTCTGGAAGTCATAACTGATGGGTTAGCCATGCTCCAAGACCAGAGGCAGCTAATGCTCTCAGATTTTTTTGAACTGATCCCTCTATAAAACACATTGCAGCCCTAGTTGAGAAGTGTTCGTAGCTTTTAAATCCTAGAAACATTCAAAACGTGTATAAGGAGGGAAATGCCAGAACAGAGGATTCCCTGTTAGGAGGGGAGATTTATAGTATTTTTAAATAGTCTATTCCCTATATACAGCAAATCCTCCATTTTTACATCATACCAGATGGGCGTAGCAATCAGTCCACCTAGAACAGAGGAAGGATGAGCAGAATTAAGAGCAGAGGATCGTCTCATAAAATACTCTAATTCTTTCCATCTTAAGAAATTGAAATGGATCTATGGAACATGCTGAGACCTGAAGGGCTTATACCTGTCTTATAATATAGTTCTATATTGAATAGATGTTTGAAAATATACAAAGATGTGACATGCTAGCTTACGACACAAAGCACCAGATTTTAGGACTTTGTCCTGACTAAACAGCATTTAATTGCCTGGCCCACCTAGGAGATGGAAAATAAGGCACTAGAAATGAAAAAGTTAGAGGGTGACAAAGAGATGAACTATGGAGCAATCCAGTCGCTCACCTGGATGCCCTAAAGTATTAAGAAATTTCTCACATTGAGGAAGGAGCACCTAATTACCACAACATGGGTGGGGGGGGCAGGTAAAGGAGAGAAACTAAACCAGAAAGGATCCATTTATATTAACTTAGGGAAAACAGAATGTATGCCATCTGATCAGGCCCTATATTGTAAGTCAGTGGCAGCCTTTGGTCATTAATCAATCAAAAAACCATATAAAATGGTGAGGGTTATAGCAGAATCTGGAAAAAGGAAGGTATTCTTTCCTTTAAACATATCCCCACATGTAAAGGAAAATCCTGCTCAGCCCCAGAGTTCAGAACAGGGCTGCACAAAAGAGCTGCTCACTGTGGCACAGAAGCAGTAAGACTGGAGTTGTGATGTGAGGCTGGGGGATAGTTTGGAAGCCAAAAGTCAAAACAGTAGCTGCCTCTGTGGTGTTGTGGTCATGACTTTCAGACAAGAGGATTCTCTTTGTACAAGAAGATAGCTTCCATAAACCAGTCACCACACTCGAAGCATAAGGAACTGGTTTATTTCTGAGGCAAGTCCTTCAGAGTGACTCCACAAATTGATTCACCAATGGTATTCCAAACTGTTCCGTAACACACACAGCTCTTGTCAACTGGATTGTCCTATTTATTTCCTTATCTTGTGCTGACATGTATCTGAGCTGGTGCATGAAAAAATGGTCTCTTCTCCAGAAGCCCCTTTCTTCAGCATGTCTAATGTTGGCGGATGCATTATTGAGGTATAGAAATGGTATAAAAATCAGCCCCAATTTAGGTCCTCTTCATCCAATAGGGACTGGACTGTTACATTCCATTCCCACCTTGTGTGTCCCACTCTCCAGGCTATAATTGCAAATGCATTACTCTGAAGGAGAGCATAAACATAATAAGCTTATGGACCTCTGTATACTAGTGGCACTGACAAGTAGGCACTTTGAGAGTTAAAATTCACGTTTTGGGGAGAGGGACTACAGAAACCTACCGGTGGGTCACAAAAAAATAAATATAAAATAGAGTCTATGCGATTCAGCTTCAGTTACATGATATGCATTGATAGTGCAAACCAGCCTTCTTCTCTTTGCCTCTCCACCTGTGGGACAGAGGGGTAGGAAGAGGAACTGAAGTGAGATTCGTACAGTCCTTTCACTCCCACAAGCTTACCAGTTATTACCAGCTTCTACAGATCCTCTAGCTTCCCACTATATGACTACTACTATGATAACTTCTCTTTCTGCTATCAGCACTATGACATCTCCCAAAAATACAAATGCTGATCAGACAATGGCCCAGCAGATAGTGTTACTCTAGAGTGTTCCTTTTCTTCCTGTTAAACAAGGAAGCTTTGAAGGAAATCTCACCCTCAGCAGGATGCTGGAAATCTAGATTGACCATTTTTCTTTAAGTTTGGAAAAAAATTTAACATTCGTTAAATGAGAGTTACTGACAGCACGAGACTAATGCCATGGACAGGCCAAGTAGGTTCTGTGCAAGCTTGCCAGCCTCCCAACCCCGCCTATGGCTCTTACAAATGTATCTCAGTCTTTACTTGAAACCCTGTTTGCTTTTTCAGTCAATGGTTGTTTCTAGTCAGACTAAAAAGAAAAGGAGTACTTGTGGCACCTTAGAGACTAACAAATTTATTAGAGCATAAGCTTTCGTGAGCTACAGCTCACTTCACATCGGATGCATCCGATGAAGTGGGCTGTAGCTCACGAAAGCTTATGCATTAATAAATTTGTTAGTCTCTAAGGTGCCACAAGTACTCCTTTTCTTTTTATGGATACAGACTAACACGGCTGCTAATCTGAAATCTAGTCAGACTGTCATAGGTACCAAATTCTGTGGTGGTTGGATAATGTGCACAAATGTCCACTGGGAGAATACAGTCCTAGCATTACAGGAGAACCTCAGAGTTACGAACACGTCAGGAATGGAGGATGTTTGTAACTCTGAACAAGCTATGGTCGTTCTTTCAAAAGTGAACATTGACTAATACAGCTTTGAAACTTTACTAAAAAAAATAAAGGGAAAGCAGCATTTTTCTTCTGCACAGTAGTTTACATTTAACACAGTACTGTACTGTACTTGCTTTTCTTTGTTTCCGCTGCTGCCTGATTGTGTACTTCCAGTTCCAAATGAGGTGTGTGGTTGATTGGTCAGTTCATAACTCTGAGGTTCTACTGTACTTCATTTGTATCTTGTAGTGCTTTAACCCAAGCCTCTAGAGGCAAGTGACTAGTTACATTAACACACTGCAAGAGTGTCCCCTGCATGCTGCCCCGATTCGGATTTCTGTTCTTAATCAGAGTAGCTTTTTACTTCAGTTGATTTACTCTGGACTGACACTGGTATAAACAGAGCAGAATCCACCCCAGTATGTGTCTAGAATCCTCAATACATATGTAGAACACAGCAGTGAAAGCCCATAGCTGAAGAGAATGCTAACATGCAGCCTTATTTAAGTCGTACCTTTGTCCTCTGATTGACAGGTGTCAATTTCATACTTCCCGAAGTGGTACTTAATGGAGAACAAGTCTTGCTAGAGGCACCCGTAGATCTATACGCATGTGAGGTGAGGTGGAAAAGAGAAGGAGGAAGCGAACACTAATACAAGATCAGAGACATGTGTCTGGTATCTACATCAACAGCCTCCAACAAACCACTTAAATCTTTGTCACAAGCAGCACTGTTATGCCAACTGCAAGTATTGAAAAGTTACTGAAATGGAAACATCCTCCTTTGTTATAATGAGGGGGGAAATCTTCATCTCTAACCCAAACAACTAAATTCCAGGGTTTTTTTGTTTTTAAAGTATTACCCAATTTCGTTGTCACAAGAGCTTCACTGCCCACTCTTACACCACACTGCCTGCTTGCCATATTAATTCCTCGGGGCTGGTCTACACTACAGAGCTAGGCTGTGAAAAATTTCATGCCCTGTGCAATGTATTAAGTTAAACTAAGCCCCAGTGTAGGCACTACGAGGTCAATGGAAGATTTTTTCCATTGACGTAGCTACCACCTCTTGCAGAGGTGGATTTCCTACAGTGACAGAAGAACCCCTTCAGTCTCTATAGTAGATAAGAGTTAACAAGCTACACCTGCCACAAAGAGTCAGCAGGGATCAGTCAGTCAATCTCCCAAGAGGATTCCAACACTTGCTAACAGGGTAGGCTCAACAGAAGACACTTGCTACCCTGTTACAGTCCATTTCCCATCTCTACAGATTAGACTGTAATGAAACCATAGAATGCCAATCATACCTGGGAGAATATGGTAATTTAACACAGTAGGAAAAACTCTCCCACCATTTGTTTGTCACCCACTCAAACAATCTAATTAGTTGGTTTTACCTTCTTACACTGGCCCCACTCGCAGGGGAAGGAGTATCTCCTTTGGAGTGGTCCATAGTTTCTGCCACTGGAACAGACACCTCAATTGTCCTCTTTTCATTTTCTAGAGAGTAAGGGAATATTGCTCAATTCTGGTGAAGGTGCAGTAACCCCTCCATGCATGAATTATTTAGTATCTTTCATTTCTGTCTGTTTTATGTCTTTACTTCTCCATTTTCTTAGTTTACTATTTGTATTAATATTGCAATGGCAGACTCTAATCAGGGATCAGGATCCCATTGTGCTAGGCACTGTTCTCCCCCCCCCCACACCCTTTGAGTTCTAGCCTTTATGGTTTTTCAGTGGTTTGTTACCTAATGGCCTTTTCCCCTTCCTCAGTTTGCTTGCCATTTCACTTCAAGAAAGGATTAAGTTGTCCTAAGTCTGCAGGACAGTTTAAAAAAAAAAAAAGCATGGTAGCTAATCCATGGAGCTTGAACTAGCAGGGAAGAATAAATTCTGCACTGACTATTCTCTAGTGTGCCATACAGTTTAATCATCTCAGAGGATCCTGCAGGTCCTCAGCAAGGAACCAGACCTAAGGGGAGAGACATCTCAAAAGGCAGATAGCCCTGGGACACGACTAAGAATCAGATGACCAAATTACTGAGTGGGATTTTTAATGAGAAATTTGAAATAAAATATTGGACTTTTCACTCAGAGAAGCTCTGCAAAAAGGAGGCCTCATCAAGCTGCTTCCCACTGTGGAAGCAGAACGAGGGGAGGGGAGGCATTCCCTTGCTGCCCATGACTGACAAGTCTAGTTCTGCGCCCAAACTGTAAGCAGGCTAACAAACTCATTGTAGTGGCTCTATGGACATTAGCATGATGAAGAGTGAATACAGCAGGCAATGACACAACTGCAGCAATTAATTACATATAAAAGTAACTTTAGGAAAATGTTAGCTGATGTATTTTTACCTGTCTTAATGAAATTTAGTTGCTGTAAACAAGGAGAGCCTACACCACATGACCAGACAGCTTTCAGTGGATTGTCAGCAAGTGCACTGTTGACCACACTGTTTGGGAATTGCTGATTTAGTCAACTGAAGGTAGTAGGTACAAAGGTAAATACCTTACTGTAGAGAAAAAAAAAGGAACTACATACCAGTCCAATTTATGGGGGGAGGTAAAATAGGCGATACTGGTGGAGAGATAGGGTTGACAGTGGCCAATTTTTGCTGGTCTATCAGCTGTAGCAGTTTACCACGGGCTTCTGCACTTTGGCGGTTCAGCTCTGTTATTCGTTCCTCCAAGCTCTTTGATACTTCTGGCAAAGTCTAACACAAATCATTACAAACAAAATAAATTTGGAAGTTTCAAACTTATATAAATGAGAGAGAGAGAGAAACCACACACACAGAGTGCAAACTGAGGGTAATATGACCATTCTGATGTACTACAGTTCTATACCCGCTTCGTACAGCTGTAAATAACTAGACACTGTGTAAGACAATGGAGAATTAAGCCCTTAGGCTACAGCTACACAAGGAAAATTAGGACCCCTGGTTCACCAGCAATGCAGCTCCACTGATGGTAACACGAGTCAAGGCTGTAGTGGAGGCAGGCTTCAGGTGTGTGTGTTCTCTATTGCTACTCAAAGCAGTGGCCTGTCTACACTAACCAGCAGTGCAGCTCAATTCCAGGTCCCAATTTTCCTAGTGTAAACAAAGGCTTCTCTTTCCCACAGACATTAAGGCTAAGCCAATCTGGCTTACATGCAACAAGAGAGTAAGGCTTTTTAAGTCTGCCATGCATCCTTCACTCGCCAGCACGCAGACAGCATTGACTTCCACCTTCCAAAAGGCTGCTTGCATTGTTATCATGGCCTCACATGAGGAACTGCAGTTGCAATCTCCAGTTAAAGGAAAATTGGAAGATGAGGGAGTCAAGCTAGCTCAAAGACAGGATGAGGTTTTAAAAAAAAAAAGAGAGAGAGAGAGACCTCCCCACACACAAACAAGTTCTTTTACTCGCCCCCTTACAGTGCCAGAGAGAGAGACCCAAACCTGATACCCAAAAAAAAAAAAAATCAATACTTTGTGGGAAATGGAGATGGGGGATGAAGGACAACCCAATCTTTACCTTCTCTTACGTTCTTACCTGTCCCTGCATGGCTGATCCTAAACTAGTGTTCATATTTTGCATTGTAATTGGCTGATGCAGGCCATCCCCTGCCTCTTGAGAGCGATCTCTGAATTTGCTCAGCTGAGCTTTGATAACAGAGTTCTGCAGTGTCAGCTCAGCTATCTGTCCTAACAGATCATTGCTTTGAGTGTGCTCCTCAGGTGCACTGGGCTTCTGCTCCTCCCCAGAGCCAGCAATGGCCCATCTGTCCATTGGGGACAAGGTGCTTCTCCCTTGCTGACCATCTGACAGTAAAGAACTCTCCAAGTCTGTGTGTATGGGAGGAATTCGCCACCTCTGGGTGAGGAGACGATTCTCTTCATTTGTGTTCTGAGTTCCTGCAGAGGAAGGTGAGCTCTTTTGCCAGTTTGGCTCTCTCTCAGTGGTTTCCATAGATGGAGAGATGTGGGATGCAGGATATGTTTGAACTGTCTTCTTCAATGCTACAGACAAAGAGTAAAGGAACAGTAAACAAGCGGTCTTCAACATGGGGAGTGACTGTGCAGTACTAACCTAATGGAGCTAAGTCACAGAGAAGGGCTTGAACTGTAACACTCAACCAAGGATGGGGACGTGGATAGTTTTCTATTCAGGGTACACCATTGGCTCATGTTCCCCAAAAGAGGTCACTGCAAGTATTTTAACAATTACAATAGAACCGCAGAGTTACAAGCACCAGAGTTATGAACTGACCGGTAGAACCAGAAGTACGCAATCAGGCAGCAGCAGAGACAATCCCCTGCCCCCCAAACAACAAAAAACAAATACAGTACAGTACTGTGTTAAATGTAAGCTATTAAAAATGAAGGGAAAGTTTAAAAAAAGATTTGACAAGATAAGGAAATTGTTTCTGTGCTTGTTTCATTTAAATTAAGATGGTTAAAAGCAGCATTTTTCTTCTGCATTTCAAAGCTGTATTAAGTCAATGTTCAGTGGTAAACTTTTGAAAGAACCACCATAATAGTTTGTTCAGAGTTATGAACAACTTCCATTTCTGAGACATTTGTAACTCTGAGGTTCTACTGTACTTGGATTTAAAGCTAGCAGAGGGGAATGGGCTGAAGAGCCAAGGAAGAGAGGAGCTGAACTTTTCAGTTTGCAATATCAGTTGGAAACTTTGAAATAAACATTTATTTTGTGGCTGAGTAAGTCCTCCATTTTATAAAGATTGATCGCTAGTTATTTTCTGCTTTGTTACAGCCCAGAATCAACATCAGAGGAAATATGCAAAATGCTGAAAATAGCGCATGTGAGTTACCCGCTGCTAAGCTAGCGCAGTTTGTCTTTTCCCAAATTACAGCATTTGGGTACAGAGCGACTTCTCTCAGAATTTGGAAGTAAATCTGTAGTTTAGGAGTTAACGTTTTTTAAAACAGGTTTTTTAAGAAATTTAACATCTAATGACAGACCATTTATCACCCCTAATAACAATATAGTGCAAACTCTTCAGACTTCCGATATGGTTAAAAACTTACTGAAACCTTGTACATAGGCTACATTTAAAAATTATTTTTGGAGGATTAATAGTCATTTTATTTCTGTCATGCTTTGTAACTGAAAGTTTACTCGTCAGCAGGGGCTGCAGAAATTGAGAGTCAGCAGTCGACAGAAAGACAAGCAAACAGGAGAGGGCAGAAACAGCTCCAGCTGCAGAGGCAAGAGACCTGGTTTCTGATGCCAGGCAGCTTCTAATGGTGCCAGGCACCTAGTTGCCCCAACTGAACTTGCATAGAAGGGCTGCCTCCAAAAAAAACAAGTGGGCAAGGCCAAATCCTGGTGGAAGTTCATTCAACAAAGAATTACTATTTGAAAGAGGGAGCATATATTTGACACCATATGTGAAGGATAATGATCTCATTCTGTCCAAAGACACAGATCACCATCTCACCATTCTGAAAAGGAGGGAATTCCTGGATACTCTTCTGTCTAGGTGGAGATAACAATACAGCTGGCTGGAACACATGAGCTGGCAAACTGCTGCCTGCCACTACAGCATCTGGGGGACTTGACCACTGATGAAGTTTCATAGGCAGCTCCTCCTGTGAGGATACAAGTGTGTTTTCCCTTCTGAAAAGATTGGTCCTGGGCACAGTAGAGTATAATACAGGCTTCTCTGAAGGCGACAGACAAGGCAAGAATTGGGGGCATTAGAAACAAAATATTTTAGTACATGAGCAACAGAAAAATAAATTCCTATCAAGATAGGTCCTGCATTCAGACAACTGAAAACATGGTAGAGGGGGGGAGAGGAGAAGAGGGGGAATTTACCTAATAGTATTTTACCTTTGATGAAGAGCACACTCGGAAAGGATACAAAACCTTAATATACCCAACGTAACCTTCTTTCTGTATTTCTGAAATTGCTTTCCATCTCCAAGATGGAAATTAAACTTCAGTGATCAGATTGTAGAACACCCCATAAGAGACTGTCACCAAGCATGCGACTCGTCAGTTGTTCAGAATGCACACACACAAATATGCATTTGACGCTTCATTGTAAAGTGGGCTGGTTGACAGAAATTTAGCTGTTACCACTCTATTTCCAATCATTCTGTGTCGTATACCCTCCTTTTAAATCCACTCTCTAACTAGTATGCACACAGCCATCTAAACCAGGGCTACCATTCTCATCTAACTGCTTGCCTATGACTGGTTTGTGTACACGTCGCCATCTGCTTTGGACATGCCAGGGAAGCATAAAATGAAAAACATGACTGCATTGTTACAGTTGGTTGTGAGATCATACTTAGTTGGAGTACACGCACACACACACCCACTCCCCTTAGCCCCCATTTGTGTGACCTTATATCTGGATTTCCCCTTAACAGCTTTGTTCAGGGCATTAATGCCTGAAAGGGAAAACCGTAGGAGGGATAAAGCAGGACATGGCTGATCACAGAACTGAATGGCTGCATAACAGCGCTCTTAAAGGTAAAGAGTCAAAAGGGAACTGGTCTGTCAGAGGCATTGCGTACAGTTTGTAGCAGATGTTACTAACTAATGTCAGATTATGGGGAGTCTACTGCTCAGAATCACTGTTCCTCAATAACCTTAACAAGGAATGAGAAAATCCTTCTTTATGTTTTCCCCAAGTAGAAGTATCCTTCCAGAGCTTCTTTCCTATGTGTGGATCCCTGTGTGGATACAAAATTTGTATCTGCATGCGATCTGTGATTCGCAAACATGGTCCACGGATATAAAATGGATATACACCGATTTGCAGGGCTTTACCCATGTGTCATTTGCCTCCTCAGCACCAGCTCCTCCAACTGACTCATATGAGGCAGTTGGCTTCCCTGATCATCAAATACCTGCTGAAGTAACTAATGAGTTAGCCTCCTCTACTACTGCATCAGTGTCTGAACCATCCAGAGAGGAGTCAGAAGGGAACAAGAACTCTCCTTCATCAGGAGGTACAGAAAGAAACATGCTTTGAAGCTTTGACTCTTTTGAAAGAGTATTTTTGGAAGACATCCCAAAGAGGACAGAGCATTTGGAGGGGTTACTTGTGTTCAAAGAAGGGGAGCTTTGCTCTGAAACCTCTGGAGTTACAGCAGGAGCAGCTATAAGGGCTCTTCCTGAACAGAATCCTCATAGAAAGAGTAAGGAATGGGCCATTAATTGTAATAGAAATGTTTGTGGTATAACCACATCTACAGCATAGGTCCATGGTTGGTTACATGACTGATCCTCACAGTCCAGATCGAGGCTTGGAGCTGCCAGTGAGGTGAAAGAGGGGATGTTAGAGAGCTTATTGCTTCATTCTCCCACTTCCCTGGTCCTTCTCGCATGAACAGAGAGCAACAATACCCGAAGTCCGAAGGTGCAAACAATTCAATGTTTATTGGGGTGAACTTCCAGCAAGCTTAAATCCAAGTTCCTTTTTCCTTATTTTCGAATCCCAACTTACTTCCTGTTTGCCCCTAATTTATATAGTAATATTCTTAGCTATACCTTAACCAATCATTCTACTGAAATTTAACTAACCAATCCTAACATATTGTAACATGATTAGCTAACCAATTATATCCCACCACCTTAATTAGTTTACACCCAGCAAAATTAATTATACAGCAGACAATCACAGAACCGGACAGAGACCATGCCAATAAACAATAGCAAAGTGGGAACTATAATGACAAAACAATACAGAAGTGAGGATTTCACAACTACATCTATAAAGACATAAGGGTTTCCCAGCTGTGTCTATTGATAAGTGAGTTCTTACCAGACAGAAAACTATCAACCTAAAATTTCCTTTTACATCTTCTAGGCACTTCCCTTTCTCTGGAGGTGACAGGCATTATCAGGACAGGAGTGTATTCTTAACAGCTCAATAGCACCTCCTTTCAATGTGACTAGTTTGGAATGGGAGGATGTGACCAGTTGCTTCCCAGCTTATGGCTGCCTCTGTTGCTTAGCCAAAGGCCTTAGCCTAAGAACAGGGCCTCAGACTGTCACAGTAAGAGAAGGACCTTACACTGGCAGACAGTGATTTTGATTCTTTCTTTTATACCTCTAATTAGCCAAGTGATAAGAATACACCTAAATTCTTAAAGTACAGGCCTTTGCAGACAGGCCTGAATATCTATATCTTAACAGGGGACCAACCAGAACTGTATAGAAGAGAATATTAAATAAACAAACGAGGACAAGATGCCTGTAAAATCCAAAGGTTAGCAGCCGTGTCTCAGGGCAGAGCGTATGAGATAAGAGCTGTTTACTGTGGCACAGAAGCAGACAACAGTTCCCAGGTTTATATGGGAGGTACCTAGAAGACTCAAAGAGGATCCATCAATCAGCCTCGGACTAGATGATTGTGTATGACAATTTACTGCCAAGCATGATAGTTACTATCTGACATAGTCCCACTGAATTCAATGAGATTACAACAGGTGTCTGCTGGGTCAAGTTCTGGTTTGTGTCAATGATTTCTTGGCAACTATTCCATACTGTCATAGGAGTTGCTTGGAGCTGAGGGCGTTTTCCAAAGTGTCACCTAGGATTCTAAAGTTACTAATGTGCTGAAACGACACCTACCTTGACTGTTGACTGGAACTCCAAAATCTGTTGGACTTCGCCCTCTGTTAGGATCTGTTATAGGGAGGCTTTTGAATGTCTGAGTGAGTGAAATCAACTGTTCATCTGTTACCACCATATATTGCTGAAGCCTTTTCTAAGGGAGGGGAAAAAAACACAAACAGAGATCTGTGTTCTAGGGACAAAAATTAGACAGATGTATTATTCCTCTGTTTCCCCACTTAGTGCCAAAGCTTTAATCTGATCCCCGTGAGGTGCCACAAAAAGGCATCTCTGCACTTGTCTCCCCTATTTCTCTCTCCTCTTTTTCCTTCCTGACTAGCCTTATCTTTTATTGATTATCCCCCGAATGCTCCCCATCCTCCTCTTCCTTCTCCAGGTTGCTTTCTCTTATGGCTGCAACTTCCATCCTAATTCACAACAGCTGCAGAGTGACACGGTGAAACTAATAAGACCTCAAGTCAGTTCCACTTCACTGCCCCTCTAGTATTAATATTGTGAAAGCAAAGAGGCAGAGTTTTAAGCATGTAGACTGCACAGTGGGTGTCCATTAAAGTAAGGCTAAGCTGTACTAAAATAAATCTTCTGTTAAAGTTTAAAAGGATTTTCTCAAAAAATGTTTCTCATTACTCCTTTTAATGGATAGGAATTTGGAGCTTGTTGAAGTGAGGAGAATATACCACGACTTAGAATGAGGCACAGAGGGTTGGCATTACACTTCCACAAACCCCTCTATCACAACGCCCCCGCTATTACGTTCCTCGTCTCTTTAACTATCATATTTTCAATGCCGATTTGTAGCGCCGTCCCTTGCTGATAAAGTCCTTTGCCCCCTATGCTGCTCTGCCAATGCACGTCAACTCAGACGCATCACTCTAGAGATAAAGAGCCTGCTTAAATCTTTCACTGCATTAGTCCCTGCCTTGGGTTTCATAGGGTGTCAAAGGAAAGGCTCAACATCTTTGTACCTGTATGGCAGCATTTTCTTCTCTGACCAGAAGGATTTCAGTTGTCAGAGCATCAATCAGTGCTCTGTGTTCATTCAGCACCCCCTCAAGCTGCTGCCTCATCGCTGCTTCCTGACGCAGCTGCATCTCACTCTGGGGGGTGGGGGATGAAAAACACAATCAATCATCAATAGAGGTCCATGTTTACAAGAGGGAGTAACTCCAAACCTTGCTATCAAGTTAACATAGAAATACAGCTTTTGCTACCAGCTTTAAGGTGATGTCAGTGTTACCATTGCAATCCTGTTTTATTGCACATACAAACTGATACTCTGCTTGATTTGTGTTATTGTCCCTTTCCCACTCTCCCATGATGGCACAGGAGTAGGGAAGACCTTTCAAACTCCTATGCTTCTTTCTTCACAGCCTTTACGAAAGAGACATAACCCGCTCTTGGTGAAGCATTCTCATTCTACTCAGACTTCAACTCCATACTATAGGATTACACACAGAAGACAATGTAGTTAAGGGTGCTGGACAGTGCTCTGTGCTGCTCATGTCTGGCTTGATCTTCCTGGCCATTCTGGTGAAGAGAGGTCAGACCAATTGAAGGAGAAGGCATCTGTTCTCCAGTATTGTTTTTACCAGGGCTGGGAGCAGAAGAGATCAGATTTTTTCCCCCCTTGTTGGAGGCAAAACAGGTCTATTTAGAAAATGCCCTTTTAGAGGGACATTAAACAGAGGATATTGTTGTTCAGATCCCACTCCCCTGAGATCGACAGTTTGTAAATTGCTCTTATCCTTTAACATAAGATAATGCAATGGAGAGACATTTCCTCTCTGTCCAGGGAGAATTCTAGATGCTTCCTCTCACCGGCAATGAGGAGCTGAGAGTCCTGCCTTGCCTGCTGACGTAGACCACTGCCATCTTGTTGTCAGTGGTGGTCAAGAGAGGGGAGAGGTGTTTCAGGACTTTAGTGATGGCACTGATCTCCAGCCAGCTGATGCGCCTCCTGGATTCTGCTGAAGATCATTTGCCCAGCTATAAGTGAGACAGCATGAAGGCTGATACAGGGGTCAATGATCCTTGTCACTGCTGGATCTGAAAGAGGTTTTCCTTGAGTTTTGTATATTATGCTACCACTGTAGGGACACCAGCATTGATGACATGAGATACAGAGGACTACACGTGGAATCCTCACTGATTTCCCATGGAGAAAATGAGAGCCTGGAGAGGTCGTGTGTGGAGAAAGATCCACTGGACTGTGACTGTGCTAGACACATCAGATCAAGCAGATAGAGTGCTCCTCCAAGTGGTTATCTGTGAGTTATGAACAAGACGATCTACATCCTTTATTCTGAGGATGCACAATCGGGCCCCCAAATGCTGGAGATCCTGAGAAGTGTTGGGGAGCTCTTTTCCAGGTTAAAGACAAAAGCTGCGCCTCTGCAGAGCTTGAATTACCCAACTGAGCATCTCAGACGGCTTCTGCTGGCACTCAGACTCAATGAGAATGTCACCTGTATAGTAGTAAATGTAAATCCTCTCCTCCCTCAGGGAGGTAATCAGGGCTATCAAAATCTTGGAGAAAAGCTGTGAGGCCAAAGACGGGGACAAAAGGAGGATCATGTATTGGAAATGATAATTGTCCAGAGTGAAGCACAGATACTGACAGGCAGATGTAAGAGGACATGCTGGTATATCTCCTTTAAGCCTATGGAACACAGGTAAACCACTTTCTGAATTTCTTAAAACTAGGAAGGATAGGTTTTCTAGCCTGACTTGGATGCACCAGACTGTTTGATTGGTTTAGGTATGGACAGAGCCAGGACTGAGCAGAACAATTCCATACTTTTGGGGAACTCAAACCAGTCTGAAATAAGAGCTCTGGGCCCTAGTGGTGTTGGGGGACAGGGTCAGTGACTGCAGCCAAATGTGTCTCCTAGTCTTATGTGCTTTGTTTATGGTGTGCCAGGAGAGGAAGGCTTTTGAAGTGGAGGTAGGGCATACACAGCACAAACCAGTATTGTGGTGTGTCAATGCTCTAATTTTTTTTTGTCCAATGGATCTTTGTGGGCAATAGCATTCACAGGATGAGTGGCTTTGTTTTTTATAGATAGATAGATAGATATAGATATATAAAGTAAAAGCAGTAAGAAGATTTTAGAATTCACTTCAGGACATGACCAAATTTATTCCACTTTTCTTTAGGGATTTTATACAGTTTGGCATAGATCTCAGCAGTAGAGGGTCCCCCCCTTTTCACAGAGCTATTCTGCATTTATTGCCTCCTCCAAAGAGAGTTTAGTGTTCGAAATGCAGTGTCTCTTGCTTTTATATTTAGAGGGAACCTTAGCAAAGGCTTCAAGAGACCAGAGTTTCCCTTCCTGTATTACTTATTTTAAGGATAATGTACCAATATCCTATCAGAAGTTCTGGATTCTGAGTCTATATCTCCTGGACAGGAGCCAGAGGAGAATTCACTCTCCACAGAGGAAGAGGAAATAACCTCTCTGGAGGCTCCAAGACCTCTTGGAATGCTCTTTTTCTAGGATGTGTGGCCCATCCCTTGGCAACTCCTCGCTGGCTGAACGGGGAGGGAGGTTAGCTAGGCAAATAAGCCAGGGCTGCAGAGTCCTTCCAAGCATAACCCCCATAATAGCTTTAAGGAGAAGACAGTGGACTGTGATAGTCTCATACAGGCAGCATCTCAGTAAGGAACAAGGGTCTCTGGGTGCACAAGCACCACCACCAAGGGGACAGTCCCAAGGGTTACCAGTATCAAATATGGTATGGCTGTATTTGGCTTAGCCACTGCAAAAAGAGCAGGAGACAGCCCCACAAGTCACACAGCTCTGGCTGTATCCCTTTCAATCACGGTTTGACTGCATGGCCCACAGACCATATCTATGGGCTGGACATCACTCAACTCTCTCAAGACCTGAATGGAGACTCACTTCCAATGATGACAGTGACAGATGGTCAGGAATCAATTTCAGCCCAACTTCAGCCCTGCTTGGTCAACAATATTTTTCAACTAGGGTGAGGGACCAGCCTCTGCTGTTTGTGATGCAACCTCATCTGTGCCTCGGACACAGGGGTATAGCCTACCCAAATCTTCGCAGTCCAGGCCTAGGTCCAGTGCTCCCAATGAGGGGAGCACAGCACAAGGAAGCAACACAACAGAAAGGAGGACTGTCATCCAAACGCAAGGGTCTAAAAAACCCTGTGCTCAGAGCAGAGCGGTTCACTGTGAAACAAGCAGCAGCTAGGTGCTGTGATGTAGTTCCCAGGCACTTGTGGAGGAACCAGGAAGGGATGGAGATCTTTAGCATATAACTAATTCCAAAGCCCACATACCTAAGACAGATAGACAAAAACCAACTGATTGTGAACAAAAACATTGAAACACCCAATATTCTGAATATACATTTAATTTTTATAGTTTTAGAAAGTGTTCTAAGTGGACTACATCTCTCATTGAAGTAAATGGGAGACCTCCTGCATTTCAGTTCAGTGAACTCCTGCCCGTTTATTAGAGAGAGCATAGTTTCTGAATTAATAATTTTACCTTTTTTAAATTGCACACAATCCTAACAAAACTATTACAGATATTGAGATTGCAAAGTAAATGACTTGTTAGTTAGGAAATGTCTAAGTTAAGGTAGTAAATTAATCTATAATCTTTGTGCTTATTCATTCTAGCTACAGGAGCAGTTCACATAACATCTACTCACCTCCTTGAGGTAGCGCATCAGACGACAGAGTGTGTTCACCAGTGACATGGTGAACCCTGTGAGGCCATGACCGTTTTGCATTCTCTGTACTTCACGGCCTGTCCATCGCTCATATTCCTCCATTTCATGCTCCACTTCATGTATCATGTGATTCAGGACATCCAAGCTAGATTTATTGCCACTTGGGAGTTCGAAGGAAACTGCATTAGCAAGAGAATCATTTCTTCTCTGTTTGGAAGCCATCTGTGCAGTTTGATTTCTTTTCACTGAAAGAGAGACAGAGACATAAAAAAAAATACTTTAAATTCCAACTGTGAGTTTAACAATGTTTGTGATTCCAATCAAAAAACAGACTAATTTTTGTTGAAATAAGCCATGGGAGAAGTACTCTGTTCCAGCACTATAATGGACAAAGGAACATCAAAGATGGATGCATCCTAGTCATTCAGATTAATACAGTTTGTTTCTAAATCCTCAGAAACTGGACTTAACTCTGAGGACCACCCTACTGACTTTCAAGGAGGCAGAGACCACACCTGGTTTACACATATGGTAAATGAACATCAAAATAAAGGCACCAACTCCAGCATTTGTTTATACTTTTATCTTCCTTGGCAGACAATTCAAAACTATTTGTGGGTGAACTCCAACAACCATGGAAATATTCAGCTGATCAATAGCCTTCAGCCCACAAGTACAGGGAAGGACAAATGTACATTGAATTTCTCCTCCTTCAGGCCTCACTTTGGGAACCCCTGGTCTAAATTTCTGCAGAACCAACACTGTGTAGAAGAGTTGACTCTTCTACAAAACCCTAAGTATTCAATACATAGATTGATCACCACCATAGATCTGTGCAATACAGCACAGAAAAAGTTCCAGGGAGTGCATGAGGACAGCCATGTAGAGAGGTACAGGTGAGTTAGCAGGGAAGTGAGTAGCATGAAGGTACCCCATCTACATTCCCCAACCTCCCATGGACCTTTGCTATGCTCCTCAGCAGGAGTCAAAGTTTGATAGACCTGCTCAGGCGCATCTGACCAAGACTTAGCTGTGGGGAAGCAGAGCTGAGGCGTAGTGGGTGGGATGGGACTTGCAGCAGAAAGTGCACCTATAATTAAGCTACTAGCTCCACTCCTGAGGCATCTTCTCTGTCTGACAATCTTCTGAAAAACTACAGGAAGCGAGTCCTCATATGAGCCAGAGTGAAGAAACTGGAATAGAACTGCTGCTGAAGAAGGTTATAACCTCCCAGCATCTCAAAACATATGGATGACACTCCATCCCCAAAAACCCTTAAAACACCCTTGTATGTCCTACATGGCTGCTCCCCCAATTGGCTCCCCATAGTCCTGCTGCCTGGTGGTACCAAAATAGCAGTGGCAATATGAAGCCCTGGCAATGCCACACTGCATCCAGAGCTAGTTCCTCATGACATTGTTGCCTCTTTTGCACAGTGAATCAGTAATAGCACGATGTGGATCCCAGTCCATATGAACTGAGGTATTAACCCACGAAGACTGCACTTCCCCTCTCAGCCACTTCATGCAAATTTATTCAGTTATGAGGAGTAAGTGGAATTATTCTTTATGCACAGAATTGTCAAATTTCATAAGTGTCCAATCCATACAGCATTATGTGACAGACATTTTAGAAGTTGGGAGGGACCTGGGTAGAGAGACTGTTTTGGGTCCTCCCTCCCCTTTTGAAGTCAGAGGCATCTAAAAAAATTCAGACAACATCCAGACCAAATTTCATACAGGAAGAATTTTTAAATGTTTCCTAAAAATTAGTAAGTATTTTCCTAAAACAATTTAAATGAAAATTTCAAATTGTCCCCTGAAGGGCTGTTGTGCCAAATTTGGAGACTAAATTCAACACACAAGATTTCAGTCCTTTATGAGCAGATCACAATGCAACCATAACTATGTAGTCACTACTTCTACCTCTGTAATCTTAGCAAATACCAGAGCTGAAAGTAAAACTCCAAGCAAAGAGAGAGTGTACTGTAACCAGCGATCACAAGCAGTAAAGAATTCTCCTCTTTCCCTGTCAGCTTAAGTACTAAATTGCTACTGTATCTTGACTTTTAACTCCAATAAATGACATTGATGATCAGTACTGTTTAATGAAAATATGGTCTCAACCAGAGCTTTAAGGGACACTGGAGGAAGGCAGATACACTGTCTCAGGTACAAGTTACTTTGGATGAAATATTCATTTTAAAAAGGATCAGACCTTTTGTTGAAACTTGCTTTTGCTTTCTTGGGTTTGGGTTCAGCACTTGTCTCACAGTGTAAGAGGAATCTGAAGTCTGCTCTTCATCTTCATTCTGAAGCCTTGAATGGACTCTCTGGACTACTCTGGTAGCATTGAGGGCTGATTAAAAACAAAAAAAAACAAATCACACATACGAGCCCACTCACACAACTTTAAGTGATTAACTGTAAAATATTTCATCCAATGCACTAAATGTCTCCACAACAACTATGTGGGTGAAACCAGACAATCACTACACTCACAAATGAACTCACACAGCAAAATGATGAGACAAAAACACCATATCACCCGTGGGCAAACACTTTTCACAAAACAAATCACTCCATATCTGACCTCTCAGTCCTCATCCTCAAAGGAAACCTGCACAACAACTTCAAAAGATGAGCCTGGAAGCTTAAATTCATAACTTTGCGAGACACTAAAAATAATGGACTTAATAAAGACACTGGATTTACGATTTATTCCCACAACAATCTGTCACACACTAACCCCCCTTTGTCCTATGATTGGAGAGATGTTAACAGGTCACTTCACTTAGAATAAGTGTTAACTACTGATGCTAAACCATCTGTTCCACCTTGTATTTAGTTGTGACACGGAGTACATTTACCAGACTGAAGAAGAGTGCTGTCTCGCTCAAAAGCTCGTCTCCCTCGCCAACAGAAATAAAAGATCTCTCACCCACCCTGTCTCTATTTATAAACACAATCAAACTGCCTGTGCCTTACTCCGCTAACCCAACTCAGATTTCTGAAACTCTATTCCTGTCCCTTCTCTCCACTAAGATTATTCTGAGTAAGATGCTGTTAGCAGCCTATGTCCTTTGAGAGTTAATGTTCTAGCACAGCCAAACCTGCACCTCCTGATGATGGCAAAGCAGTTGTTGGAGTCACAGCTACATTTGCTTTCTGTGATGGGGTAGGAGTTCTCAGTTGCTTCTCAGCCCGTAGCTGGGAAGTCCCGGCAGCGTTTTCTTCTTTCAGTAAGTGGCGTAGCCTATATATAAGCATAAGAGAGAGAGTACAAGGGTACACTGAAATCTGAAATGACAATGCTTACAGCTAATCTTTACCATCTATCCATAAAAAGCCTCTCAAAAAGTCTTTACTCCTGGGGGAATTCTGTGCCACTGCACATGTGCAGAATTAACATCCACTGCAGAGTTCTTTGCTTTCCTGGAGAAAAATGATTTTCCGACAGAGAATCAAAACGAAGCCACAAGAATGCCCTCAGGAGTAAAAAGTACTTAAAATTGCTCAAACAAATTCCCCATTAATGCAAAGCCTCAAATTCCTAGAAAGGAGTTAAATCCTTCCCCACTCTATTTTAGTTATACAAGTACTCCTCCACTGTAACCAACACAAGGCTGGTCTACATTATGAAGGTTATAGTGGCATAGCTACAGCTACACAGCTGTAACCCCGTAGTGTAGATGCACACTACAATGACAGAAAGGGTTCTTCTGTCACTATAGTAACTCCACCTTCCCAAGTGATGGTAGCTAGGTTGACGGATGAATGCTTCTGTTGATTTAGCTGCATCTACACCAATGTTTTAGGCTGGTGTAGTTGCGGCACTCAGGAGTGTGGATTTTTCCCATTCCTGAGTGCTTTAGCTATGCCAAGTGAAGCTTTAACCTTAGAGCAGGCCATGGTGACATGACATTTGACATTTCCTCCAATGAAACCAGCAAGTGTGCTACTTTAAAAACTCCAACACAACAGCCGTCAAACCCAATGCTACTTTCCTCAATCAACTCAAATACACATTGCTATAGTTGCAAACTAACATGGCCAAATGTAATAAAATTCTATATAAAAATTTCATTCACAATATAAGTTGCTGAAGTCAATACAACACTGATGGAGAACCACAATCAAGGAAACAAAAAGGTACGTCTATACGAACCTACATCCACCAGACATCCACACTAATCCACCAACACATACAGCAGACCTTCAACAAACGCACACCACTACCCACAATCACTCAAACATCGTAAATACTAGCCAACCTTATTACTGAGCACATACCTTATACAATGAAACAAATACATGATCTACCCCTTATAGCACTCACAAGACAATCTTCTAACCTCCAGTTATTCAACACATAAGTACATACGCATATGTTTCTGAGAGAGAGAGAGATATCACTACTGAGAGTTAAAACACAAATAATGGAGGATGTGATGATGAATGGTGTATATGGAGGATCTGATGATATGTTAGCTGTAGTGAGCACATGTTTGCATAAGTTAGGTATGATAGGAATATGCTTAACTTCTTTTCCAGGATTTTGAGTTTTGCATGAGTGGTTAACTCTTCAGTGCAAGAGTTCTGGTCTTTGTTTGGCACATGCAAAAAAAAGATGAGGTCTGCTATGATCTCTTATCTCCCCTGTTCTTCTTTCCTCCACCTCCAACTTTTTCACCTCTATGACTAATACTGAGGCTTCTGACGCACTTTCTATCTCTAATACAGCCATCTGTGCCAATGACCCCATTCCCTCCCAACTCCTGATCTCCCTCAGTCCTTTCCTCTACAGATACAAACATGCTGTAGTCATCATCCTCCACCCCCAAAAGACAACCCCCAAATTTCAACTGCCTCTGACTACTACCCCTCCCTTCTATCCTTTACATGAGGTAACAGTACATACCATATGAAACTGTTACCTCAAGTTCCAAACTCCATCCTTGATCCCCCGCAATCTTCCTTCTAGCCTCTTCAGTACAGTGAAACAGCTCTTAAAGTCTAACAGACTCTTCTTAGCCAAGTCATAGAATATCAGGGTTGGAAGGGACCTCAGGAGGTCATCTAGTCCAACCCCCTGCTCAAAGCAGGACCAATCCCCAAGTTTTGCCCCAGATCCCAAATGGCTCCTTCAAGGATTGAACTCACAACCCTGGGTTTAGCAGGCCAATGCTCAAACCACTGAGCCATCCCTCCCCCCAGTCCAAAGATCTCTACTCCATCCTCATCATTCTTGACATTTCCTCTGCTTCTGACATGGTTGATCACACCTTTCCTCTTTATATATTATCTGTTCTGGACTCTCAGTGCAGTTCTCTTCTGATTCTCCTATTTGATCATGCCTGCCATGTCTGTTAACAGGTCCTTCTCTTCCAATCTCTTGCAGTCCACTGGGGTCCCACAGAGTCCTGTTCTTAGCCTGCCCTCTTTTCCCTTTACACACTCTCCTCGCTGGGTCCTCTTAATTGCTATTAAGGTTTCAACTACCAATCCAATTCCACAAGTCAACCTATTATTTGTACTGAGATAGTGCCTAGAGGTCCAAATCAGGAATGGGAGCCCACTGCACTCTGCACTGTCCATACAACTGAAAGAAGACCCCTGTCCCCAAGTAGCTTACAATGCAAATATGAGACAGTGGGGTGGGGGGGGTAGGAGAACACAAGGTAACAATGAGACTATTATGGTAACTGTAATAAATATCAGTCACAGCTCACCAAGTGCCCAGTCACTGCCAAGTGTTTTGTAGGCATCATGGGAGAGGAGTTTTAAGGAGAGATGTGAAGGAGGATATATCATAATAGCTTTGTGAATATTTATGGGGAGCAACTCCTGTGCATAAGAGATAGCGATGGGAGAAAGCACAAAGGTGTTTGGACATCTGATAGTGCTATTAAAATACTATGGACAAGAAACCTTACGATAGTGGACTGAGACAGAAACACACACTGACCTGTTTGTGTCAATGTTGGACTTGAAGTGCAAAGACACATCCTGTTCATTCACACTGCCCTCTGACTGACAGTTGGAGGAACCTTCCCCTTCTACTTCATTGAGAGCCTGTCTCAGAAAAACACAAGACATCTCAAAAGTTACATGACAGCAATTTAAACCCACCCTTCAGAAAGGAAAAAAATAAAGTAGTTGTTTTCTGGGAAGTGTTTCCAGTGAAGTCTCTTTATTGTAGTTCCCCACCTCTAAAATATGGACAAAAATAATCGCATCTTACAGAGAAGACAGGAAATAAATTCATTTATGTTTGTGAAGCACTGGGATACTACAGTGATGAGTACTCTAGAAAAGACCACAGGAAATGAATACTTCAGTATTCAATGCTTTGTTTGGTTGTGTACAGTAAGGCAAGGGCCGCACAATGACTGAGGGTAAAAAATATTGAACAGCTGCCTCATTTCCTTAGTAGTGGCCTTTCTAGCCATCAAATGAGACAGGGATATTGTGGAAAAAACATAACATATGGTCATGTAATTAAGTGGAAAAATTAATACTGCCACAACAACTAAATTCTAGTATTTCCTAAGTTTTGAAAGATTCACTTTACAATCTAAACAACATTCTTTTAATGTAGGTTACATATAAAAACCCACACATAAATTGCATTTCCAGCACATGCATAAAAAAAGTGATGTAATGCAATGAAAAGGGCGATATTTCATTGTGCACATAACTTAGGAAAGTCAATTCAGAATTAAGATCTCCTGCAGTAACCAGAATTTTGCCCTATGTATGCTGTACAACAGGATCTTTGGGCAGGATTTTCAAAAGAGCAGAAGAGTTGGACACCCAAATCTCACTGAAATTCAATGGTGATTGGGCACTGCCTCCCTTAGCTTCCTCTGGAAAGCCCAGACTTTCAACCTATCATACAACTCACATGCAGCGATACAATATGCTACATAGATAAATCCTAGGCCACAGCAAAAAATGCAAATAATGAATGCCTTCATTTAAAAAGAACCCAGTCTGACTGGCAGAGCAGTCCTGAATTCAGTTTAGGATATTATGTATTTGTGCAAGGTGCTATGGCGTAAATATTAGTACAGAATCATAACAGGAAGATTACACTTATGATAGATATGACACTTTCATGCCAAGACCCTATTTTCTGTCATTTGTAACTTTTCAGAAAAGTAGCCCTTTGGGATGAAGTCTCTTATCCTTGTTCTCAACGTCAAGTTAATATTTTTGGCATGATTTCAGATATCAGTTATCCGAGGGGGGAAAAGCACATTAAAAGTTATTCAAATTTTTCTTGTCTAACGCAAAAATGATTTTGTTTTAAAAGTTCAAACTTGCAATTTATGCAGGTTCTGCTATGGTTACAAAAAAAAAACTAGTTAACAGACTTAAGTGAACATCAAAAGAACACTCTGAATGCAGTCAGTGAAACAGCCACATACAGAGATATCACTGCACTGAAATAAAGGCATCTGAGTATCTCTCAATGTGTGTGCATTCAGCTAAATGTCAGGGAAATTAGTTCCAGATTTAATCACTTCTACTTTTACTTTTTAAGAACTAAAACACAAATGAAACCATGTTAATGCAACATCAAAGTTGATGCTTTTTGTACAAAAAGGTAAGGAAATCCAAAGTCAGGGTTCCCAAAGCAACCCAAAATATTTTCTGCATAATATATGTAGTTTTATCTCTGTATGCAGCGTTAAACATAAGTTATAATAATATATACACTATACACAAAAGACCTGATTTAGGATAGCTTAGGAACCTTAATTTTGGATTCCTGACTTTCACGCAAGTGAAGACATAGCCACAGAACTCTGCATTGAAAACGTAGTTTACTTGCATTTACTATACAGTCCATATAAAGAGTACATTACCTGGGGATCCATGATAGATTCACTAAGGATGGAAAGCTGTGTGGGAGGATCACTTTTTTGTACAATGGGACCTTGAGAGGATTCCAGGTCACAATGAGGAGCCATTGTTACATTAGGGAAACCTAGAGTAGACAGAGGAAGACAGGAAGTCATAATACACAAAGGGCTACTTAGCTGATAAACCATTATCTCAGGAGAAACCAGGTCCAAAGTCCTACCACTATCTCAGGACTTCTGTACCATAAATTAAGCCCCTTTTGTCTCCGAGATATATCACACAAGTCAAGGGGAGATGAACATCACTCCTGAGTAACCCTAATGGCCAGCCACAAAGTCACACTACATACTGGGTGGAGGGTTAGGGTTGCCACTGTACATACTGATGCAATCAGAGAAATGTGCACATGCACAGAGGAACATACGGTCATTACAAGTGAAAGAGAAATGGCAATTCACAGAAAAGATGAATGAAACTGCAGAGCCCACCATTCTCTCTGGTGAGAAGGGCCAATAGGTTTTGCATTCTCGATCAAGAGCAAGCAAGAGAGACCCTCATTCATCCACTGACAAAGCTCCAAGGGCACCCAGGACTATGCATCAGAGGCATTCAGGAGTGAGACCACAAGAACTGCCATAATGAATCAGATTCTGAGGTCTATCTAATCCAGTACCCAGATGCTTCAGAGGAAGGTACAAGAACCCTGCAGTAGCAAGGTGTGTGATAACCTGCCCCTCACATTAGGTGTCATCCTGATCTGTAATAGTTAGGCAGAGCTGGTTCTCCTTTGTACTATGTTAAGGGAACCAACTATGCTATGCTAACTAACCAGATCAACCAAACAATCTGAGCTAAACCAAATTATCCAGTCTACAACTTTGTGAAATTAGACAAAATTTGTAAAAAGTGTGGCAATCTTAAATGAACTGCCTTACACAAATTAGATGGTTTACCTGTATGCCTGCGAGGAGCATCACCAAACAGGTCTTTCACCACAGCCATGGCTTGATCAGATCTCTCCAACACATCCTGCAGCTGATACTGATCAGAGAGAATCTGAAGGCACAGCACAGAAGAGACTTCATACCATCATATACAAACTGATTTCCCAAAAAATCAGGATAAATACATGGATTATGGAAAGGGATTTTGGTATCATTATCCTTAACAGGTAATAACAGAATAGCCAACTATCATAGTTCTGGGGTTAACTCTGCCTCTGCCCCTTCCATGGTCTGCTCACAAGCACCACTTTAGTCTCAGGTCCCCAGCTGTCACCTCTATATGGGCTGGGACCCATGTCCCTCTCCCTTCAGACTGGGGATTTAAGCTTGCAGTCCCCATGCAGTTCATGGTGATTATCCCAGCAGATCAGACTTTAGTCTGGCACATGCAATTCACTTTCTTTCAAGGGAAAACATCAGGAATAGGAGTGGCCAGCCAGCTTTCACAAAACACAATATATGTATTTTAAGACAAAAGCATTACTGAGACAACATATAATAAAAACACCTACACACACTAAGATTACCAAGTGTTGCCTTCTTCCATGTGTAGACCCTGGCAGGTTCTAGTCCTTCAAACCCTTCCAGCAGGGTTTGCCTTTTTGATTACAATTCCATGTCAGTTTCTGGATCAAAGTGAGGGATACCTAACCAATTCAGGCTGACCCTTTATACGACAAGCTCTTTCCTTGTCCTCTTGAACCCAGTCTCAGCCTACATAGGCAAGTCCCCCCAGAAGGTGGTACTTCTCTAGAGTTGTTTACCTGTCCTGGCAGCTGCAGTAATTACCCTCCACTGATGTAATTCTTAGGGGAAACTTGGTAACCCTCCACCATGAAGCTAACATACAATCCCTAGCTCACAAACTTTTATAGATACAAGAACTTGTGACTAATCCCATGGCCCACAGCAACTGGCACATCTCAAATAACCATGCTGCAGGGAATTACTGGCTGTTTGAATCAGGGGAAATAATTTAATTGAGTAAGAAGCTATTGCCTCCGGACAGGAGTCAGATAGTGCTGCTGCAGTCAGAACTCAAAAGCTGGTTAAGTAGTAGTATTACATAGTGTTTAAGGCAGGCCCAGATAGTGAGGGACAGAATTAAATTCCAAATTTGGAACACCAGATCACCAGCTAGTGTTTACAGCTCCTCAACCCGTTTTGTCAATTTTCTTTCGCTTCCCCCTCCCCACCCTTCCTGCCCCTCTTTTTTACACTCCCCTTCTTGCTGGCCTCCTTTCTTCTGATTAAATACAGCCATTGCAGGTACAGAGGTTCCCCAGACACAAGAACCTTAGCATTTCCACTAAACAATGGAGTCCATGGTGTGTGTGAGGGGGAGAAAGAGACAAGCACAGGATACATCGCCCTTTCACAGCTTGGAATTTAGAACTGTAAGGATCCCTGCACAGCAGCATTCAAAAAATGGCTGGGGCCAAGGCATGGGCAGGGGCCAGGAGTAAGATCTGATACTATGTAGACCACGTGATCACATCTCCTTGGGGCTTGGGTGCCTGTTAACCATGGAGCCTACTCCAACCAATGTTCTGCAGTAGCTGAAAGAAGAACACCTAGGGGTGAGCAATTCTGTACATCAGCCAAGCTTGATTATTCAGCCAGGCAGTGGATTTCGACCTACAGGCAGGAACAATTTTCCATTTTGCTACAAGTCCTTCATAGCAAAGGAGATGAGGAAGAAGATGCAAAGTGCGAGTTTCGTGCTCCTGGCAAATTAAAAACATGTGTTGAAAGTCCAGACCTAGCTCTTACCTCTCGCATGAGGGCCAGCTTCCTTTTCTCTAGGGAATCAGGAGCCCCCTGCCTCTGCTTCTTCCATTTTCTCTTCAGTGCTCTCTCTTGTAGCTCCACGTGCACCAGTGCTTTGTTCTTGGACTTGTGTATTTCATGACGCCGCACCTATGCGAGCATGGAAGAGAATTTGGTTCAAATCTAAGGGACAGGCTAAGGCAGTGGTTCTCAATCAGGGTTCTGGGGACCCCTGGGGGGCCACGAGCAGGTTTCAGGGGGTCCGCCAAGCATGGCTGGCATTAGACTCACTAGGGCCCAGGGCAGAAAGCCAAAGCCTCGACACATAGGACTGCAGCCCAGGGCCCCGAGCCTCACCACCCAGGGCCGAAGCCAAAGCCTGAACAATTTAGCTTTATGGTGCCCCCTGTGGTGTATGGCCCCAGGCAACTACCCTGCTTGCTACACCCTAATGGTGGGCCTGGCTTTTATATGCAGAAAAACAGTTGCAGTGGCACAGCTGGGCCATGGAGTTTTTATAGCATGTTGAGGGAGTCTAAAAAAAAAAGAAAGGTTGAGAACCCCTGAGCTAAGGCACTCTTACCAAGCAGCAGGGAAACTGCCAGTGGGCTCTCTTTTTTTGGATCTACCAATTTATGCATTGGGTACAGTGAAGTCAAACCACATGTTGGCGATGCCAGTAATGTCACCATCTATGAATGGCAACTGCAATCACAGTGTCGACCACTCCGTGAAGAACAAAAGTTTAAGTTACCTCACAGAGCAAAGGGCAGGGGGAAATGTATGGGTTCCCATCTGCCCTACATTACTGAAACGACAGCAACAGCTGTATCCAACAGTCCCAGAAATAGTGTCACCCAGAACACTGAAAACAAGGCAAAATGCATTGCCTGATTAGGCACTGCTGTTGAGTATCAGTATCTCCACCCCTGAATGGGATGCATGTATCCAATTCAGATTAATAGCACATTTAATGTATTAGATTCTCACAGGCCTCCAAGCACCCTGATTAGAGAATAATTAAGTTATAGAATTTAGAAAGAGACTTATGTCATCAAAACTAGCCTCCTCACAAGAGATATAATCCTAAATGAGCACAACACTACACTATACGTTAGTGCTATCAGCTGGATGGAATTGAACTCCTACTTTGTGAAGAATAGCAGCTCTACATAGCAGGAATAGTAACAGTGGTGTGAACCTGTTCAACCCCCTGCAAGAATTAAGGAAATGCCAAGACTAAAGAACATATTTTTCAGCCTTTTCTTCAGTGAAGATGATGCAGGTTAAACTTATCTATTGGAAGGTTTTCTTTTCCCCCATTACCCCATGTTGGAAAACATTCTAGAGGGATCCACTGGAAAATATATCAGCATATTGGTTAAAATAAGCTGGTTTAAGGAGACGTTAAGCAGATGGACACTGCTAAAAGAAGGAGTTGTGCATATAGTTATTGGGGGTAAAAAGCTATATTTAAAAAAGGTTTCGGTGGGTAGGGAAGGGAGATTAAGATGTTATAAACAAAACATCTCATAGAAATAAAATGAAATATCTGCCCCAGATTACCAAGTAGATTGACCAGCTATGGAATAGAGGTAATGACAGATTTTTGACTTACCATGTCTTCAGGAGTTGCACGATGCACTGTTAAATCATGGACAGTGCTCTGCAAAAAGAAACAAGAGAACACAAATGCAAACACAGAGGTGGAATCAGGCACTGATGTTTTTTAATACCCTATTGATTTGCTCTTTAAGTTACGAAAATAATAAGCGCTCCAAGTTTAGAGACGTGTCTATTGATAAATAGAACAGAGATGGCATAGATCACTTTTACAGTTCTACACAATATTCCATCAAAAAACTATGTTAAAAGAATATTAATTTTGCTTTCAAAAATCAGGCAGTGATAGTGTGGAATCCTAACTCTGCCCCCTTGGGCGCATATATCATGACACAATCTTTAATTATGTGATGATCACATATTACTTCTCAAAAGGAAGACAGGGAGGATGGACCAATTTTAAGGCACTAGCATAGGATTTGGTTTCAAGTCCCTGTTCAGCCAGACTTCTTGTGTGACATTGGGCAAAATACTTAGCCACCCTGTCTCGGTTCTTTATCTATAAAGCGGGGATAATACCTCACAGAGGTGTTGTAAGGATAAATACTCTAAAGGTTGTGAGGTGTTCAGATACTACAGTGATGGTGGCCATAAGAATACTTAGGATAGAAATAATACAATCTTTTTCCCCCTACAAGCTCACATACATGTGTATGCCAGAGAGTCACTCTATAGAAGATGCACAGTGAATGAGCCAAGTGCTTCATTTAGCCTACATATTTCTGACTGTGCAGGCAAGATCCAGGATACTCTATAACAAATGACTTCTACTTCAAGGTCCCTGGCTTTTAATGATGCTTTGGAGCCGCAGGCTGAAAATCCTGCAGCACCTTCAGATAAGATCAAAGATGGATGTGTTCATTTTCATATTTAATTAAATGAAAACCATCAGTATGATAATCCTTGTAGAATTTAAGTTTTCAGTGTGCTGCAGAACTGTGTGTTGAAAACTCAATTTCATTTGTAGAAGTTGTCCGGGGTGCATGCAAAAAGAAATTGACAATGATGGCTGTGGATTGGGGAGCAGCAGGACCTTTTTGTACCTGGGGAGCAGGTTTTGTATTTTAGCACAAGCATATTCATTGAATATTCCTCCACCAGTGATGAGCAGTGAAAAGAGTTTTAAATGTCAACATTGATATTACCACTGGTAGATTTCAAAGTCAATACCTTGTTTCTGTCTAAGGTTTATGCAGCCTGTAATAAATGAGGCAGTTCATTTTGTTATTGTTTCTGGCTGTCTACATACTGACACAGCACAGAATCAGTAACACACTGTTCACTTTTGGAAAGTTCTTTTTACAGCCATAAGGCACGTACACACAGGGCCCAATTCACCATTAACCTATGTGTCTAATCCTCATAGTTCAAAGTCAGTCATGGAATTTTACACCTACTTCACATTGGTGTAGGCAGCTATAGAAAACATAGAATGAATGCCTCTCTCTCTTTTTTTAAGTACAGAAGCTTAGATTCTGGCGCAGGAGGTGGAGTCTACAAACTGTGACCATGAAGTAAAACAGGACCCTGTGTATTACAGAAACAGCAAATTATATAATATTGTATTTCTATAACTTTTTGTAAGGTGAAGCTTATACAGCGCATGGTGAATGGAGTAATGGATCCTCAGTGAGAATTATCTACCTATCAAATGTTAACCTGTGTATGCAGATCTGACTAGAGGATTACAGATTTCAAGGCCAGAAGGGAGCATTGTGAACATCTAGTCTAACCTTTTGAATAACTCAGGCCATAGAATTTCCCCAAAATAACTCGGAGCAGATTTTTGACAAAATCACCTAAGCTTGATTTAAAAGTAATCAGTGATAGAGAATCTACCCCGACCCTTGGTAAACTGTTCTAATGGTTAATTACCCTCACTTTAAAAAATGTGAGTTATTTCCAATCTGAATTTGTCTTCCAGCCATTGGATTGTGTTATACTCTTCTTCGCTAGATTGAGCAGACCATTATTAAATATTTAATACCCAGGTACAGAGACTGTAAGCAAGTCAATCCTTAACCTTCTCTTTGTTAAACTAAATAGTTTGAGCTCTTTGAGTCTACCATTATACAGCTTGTTTTCTAATCCTTTAATGAATCATTCTTGTTGCTTTTCTTTGAATCCTCTCCAGTTTATCAACATTCTTCTTGAATTCTGGGCACCAAAACTGGATACAGGACTCCAGCAGCAGTCACACTAGTTTCAAATACAGAGGTAAAATAATCTATTCCTACTCAAGATTCCCACGTTTATGTGTTCAAAGATGGCATTAGCTCTTTCGGCAACAGCATCACATTGGCAGTTCATGTTTAGGTGATTATTCACAACCCCCACATCTTTTCAGAGTTACTGCTTCCCAAGGTAGAGTCCCCATTCTGTCAGTATGACCCACATTCATCGTTCCTAGAGGTATACATTTACATTTAGCTGTATTAAAACATATATTGTTTGCTTGCACCCAGTTTAGTGGTCACTTCTGTTTAAAGACAAAAAACTATGCTCTTTCTACATCCAGATGATTTGGTGCTGAACTGTTTTATCCCAAATTTTCCCAAAAATTCAACTTGGGGACAGAGCCCTGAAAACTTTCAGCCTGGAAGGTGAATTTTTTGAACAATTATAAACAGCCAGCTGACGAGAGAGGCAGACTGGAAAGTGCTAGTACTCTTGCAATCTTAAAGAAAGATGTCACTTGCCCATGAGCTGTAAGAGAGCACCTTAAAATGAAAGCCCGTGGAATAGTCTCTTCAAGTCTATGCATTCCAATACCAGACAGATTTGTATCACAAATTTGACAGATTTCAGAAAGTTGGGGAACTGAATAGATTAAATTACAATGAACAGATTATAGGTTTGAGCCTTCATTCACTAGAATCCAACAGGGCCAGCTCCACTGAGTTCAGGCATTGGAAGAGACAAACATGTCTACCTTGGCTAAACCAGAAAGGCTTTGTCTAGACTAGGATTTAAAGGTGTGATGTTAGTTGACAAATTTTTAAACTTTAGTGTAGACAGGGTCCACTGCATTTAATGTAAACTAAACTGCTCAAGTCAAAGCCTGTGGTCTCCCTACTTATCACATTCTAATATCACACCTTAAATAGTAGGTCTAGACTATACTCTAGATATACTGGTATAGCTAAACTGCCAGACCCCCTAGTACAGACGCAGCTTAAGGAGTTTTTCTGTCAGCACAGTAGCACCACCTCCCCAGACATGAGCTATGCTGACAGAAGCACTCTTTACTCCTGGGGGAATTCTGCACCACTGCACATGTGCAGAATTTATGTCCCTCACAGATTTCTTTGCTTCCCCGCAGAAAAATGACTGATGGGGAAGCAAAGTGAAACCACAAGAGTGGTCCTGCGGCCCTTCCCAGCAGTATGTTTCAGGTGCCAAGAGCAGCTGGCAGAGAGGTTAAATCACTGTGGGGAAGGGAGAGGGACTGGCGAAGACCCGGCTGGTGGCTCCTACCCTGTGCCGGGCTCAGCTGATAGTTCTGGCTGGGCTGGGGAGGACAGGACTTCCTCTTTCCCTGCACAGCATCCAGGACCGGGTCAGACCCATCCCCAGATTTCTCCCCCAGCGGCAGTAAGATCTGCCAATTCCACCCTGCCCCCACTTCCTGCAGCCATCACTCCTCAGCTGCAGGGGAAGGGATCCCTGTGCAGAAAGCTGCTCCCACATCTGCCCAACCGCCATGCATCCAGCCGCCCTCATACTCGACCCTCCCGCCGAGCCCCACTCCCCCTGCACCTGGGACCACCTGCCGAGCCACCCACACGCAGAACCCCACTGGGCTGAGCCCCAACCAGCTGCATCTGGACCTTTTTTTGGCATCAGATTTTTAATTGTTTTGGTGCAAAATGCCCGCAGGAGTCAACCCCCGGTGTGGGGGGCGGGGGGCAGCTTTGCCAGCGTAGCTAGGTTGGCGAGTGGCTGTGGTGTTTCCACGCCCCAGACAGACACAGCTGGGCCAACAAACCCTTGTGGTGTAGGGCTGGCAGCGGCCAGGATGAGGCCACAGGCGATGCCCCGGCTCTCGGTACGCCAGGGGCGCAGCCCCTTCAAGGGAGAGGGCTCATCAGCGGGGGGCAGCCACCGGGCGCAGGAAGAAAAGGACACGGAAGGGGGAACCGAGCCAGGCTGCCCATCAGCGCCGGGCCGGGCACAGGCTGGCAGGGGACGGCAGCCTCCACTCGCACGCGCGGCAGGGCGGGCTCTGCCGGGCGGGCTGGGGGGAGGCGGGGCCCCGGGGCTCGTCTGCCCGCCTCTCCGGAGCCCGCCCCCCGCCGCTCGCACCCGCGGTGCCCAACCAGCGCAGGAGCCCGCGTCCCCCGGCCCCCTGCGGCCCCAGGCCTCCCGCACCCCGACTGCGATGGGCGCGGCCCCCCCGTGCCTCAGTTCCCCCCCTGTACCGGGCGGGAGGCTCCACTCACGTCCCAGTCCCGCTCGGCCGCCGGCGGCTTCTTCTTCGCTTTCGGCGGCTTCTTCCCCGGGGCGCGGGGCCGCGCCACCCGCACCAGGGACATCGCGGGGCCCGGCAGGCGGCAGGACCCGGAGGGGGCGGGGCCGGAAGCGCAGGGGCTCGAGCCGCCGCCGTTAGAGGCCGGCTTGACCCCGCCCCCAGGCCGCTCCCGCCCGTCACCAGGGAAACCCCGCCCCGGCCACCGGGCCCCGCCCCCGAGCACGAGGCAACCCAGCCCCGCCCCCCCGCACATCACGGACCCCACCCACACCCCTCCCTGCCCCACTGATGCCCCCCTCCCATACTACCTACTGTCTTAGTGTACCTGCACCCCACTGACCCCCCCGGCATAGTAGCCATTGCTCCACTGTACCCCCCATATACCCCACTGCCCCCCCACCCATACTACCCACTCTCCCAATATACCCCCAGCTCTCAGTAATCATCCACCCCACTGTCCCCATAAACCCCGCACTGCCACCCCAACAACCCACTGTTTTCCACTGCCCTCACAACCCTCATTAATCTTACCCATTTCCCCCACCGCATTCTGGCCGATCATACTGCCCTTAATGTGCCCCGGTCCCCGTTGATCCTCCCCAACTGGCCCAAACTGATGGCCCACCCTGACTGATCCTCTCACTCCCTCTCCACCCTCATTCCTTCCCACAGTCACCTCACAGCTTCTCACCCAAACCACCAGCCCCTTCTGTACCCCCCAAAGATCTTCCTCACTGCCCCCACCCCTCACTGCCCCCCAATGTTCCCCCACTGTTCCCAGACCACCGCCCTGCCCCCATTCCCCATCACCCCCTCTCCATGTTCACTGTGAAGGCATAAGAAGCAAAGTTCTAAGGGGAAGTCTCCATTGCAGTTAGACATCTGTGGCTGGCCCATGCCAGCTGACTCAGGCTTGTGGGGCTCCAGCTTAGGAGCTGTTTCATTGCGGTGTGGACCAGTGGTTTTCAACCTTTTTTTCATTTGCAGACCCTTAAAATTTTTTGAATGGAGGTGCGGACCCCTTTGGAAATTCAAATTGTGGTCCGTGGACCCCCTACCATAGAAGCCTTAGGGCTTGTCTACACTATAAAATTAGGTCAACTTAATTTAGATTGACCTACAATCACCACAGTAATTCAAGGGGCTGTTGGTGTCCACATGAATGTCCTCCTTCTGCCAGTGGAGCCCATCCTCACTAGGAGCACTTGCAGTGCACTGACTGAAGTGGGGCATTGGGGGGCACTTACAGTTGAGTGGGGGGGGGCACTGACAGCCACATGGGGCTCACAGTTGTAGTTCCCCATCCGCTCTGGATGGGGAACTCCTCCCACGCTCAATTTCACAGCACAGAGCCTGTCAGCAGTGAAATTGCTCAGAGCAGCCACACTCTTACAGCTCTGGGAGCTCCCTGGGGAGCTGAGAGCCCTGGCTCTCAGCACCCAGCAGCTGGGCTTGGAGTGAGGAGCCTGGGCAGCAGCCCAGCGGGAGCCCACAGGGCTCCCAGGAGGGAGAGGGGAACCGGGGCAGCAGCCTGCTGGGAGCGGGTAGCCCGGGGAACAGCCAAGCTCTTGCTGGAGCCAACAGCCTTAGCTGTGAGCTAGGTGCAGGGTTCACAGCAGGGAACCTACTAGACTTTCTTGTCAATTTCAGGGCTTTAGCCAGCAGCCCATGTAAGTAATGCAGTGGCAACACAGACACTGCGTCGCCCTAACTATACAGACATAAGCCGTATGCCTTTGGTGCCTTACATCGACCTAACTCTGTAGTGTAGACCGAGCCTTAGACAGAAAACTGACTGAACAGAATTCAAATAAAAATGCTGCGTGTGTTTGGCACAGCATTTGATGCAGCATGAGAAAGGGCACTAAACTGTGGGCTTCTATGGTAACAACAACACTTCCTGGTTTTGACCTGTAGGTGGGGGTATTCACCTATTTTTGATTGATCAGAGAACCAGAATGCATTTTCGAAATCACCTTTTGCTAGGGTTGCCAGTTGTGGCTGGATATATTCCTGGAGGTTTCATCACATGACATAATCTTTCATTAAAGATTAATTTTTAATTCCTGGAGAGTCCAGGACAATCTTGGAGGGTTGGCTAGCCTACCTTTCACTGACAACCTTAGACATACCACAGGTTGAAAACAACTTGTGTAGATGTTGGAGCTGGGACTGCGGCCCCAGCTCTGGGACCATCCCACCTCGCAGGGTCCTAGAGCTTGGGCTCCACCCCGGGCCTGGACATCTACATGGTAGTTAAACAGCCCCTTAGCCAGAGTCAGCTGGCACAGGCCAGCTGTGGGTTTTTAATTGCACTGTAGACATACTCTTGCCCAAATACTCAAACAGCTCCTCTACCTAGCATACACAGACAGCTTCTGGTTTGCTAACAGGGAAATGCTGATACCACAAGCCTGAGGATTCAGAGGCTCGTTACAACTGATTTGTTGAGAAAGGAGCTGTTGTGCTTTAATGGAGCTCAACACTGGGGGGCTATTTCGAGAGGGCATGGGAGAATCATCTCCAAAGTTATCCAGAAAAACAGATGGAAGGATAAGAATGTAAAGAATGAAGCCAGAGCCATCTGCCATTGTAGGCGTGCCATTGAGCACTTGAAGAAACATGTAAAAGGGGCCAACCAAAAGAATCCCTCTGTCAAACAGGTGGGCTTGTCTATACATAAAAATTAATCAGGAATAAAGTAGGGTATGAATTTCAGGTATATATTTCACATATGTATTGTTAGAGGTTGACAGTGTAACCAAACAGTTCCTGTCTATCGCTGTATTCTGTTAATTCAGAGATCACAAGGAGATGTTAACATTTGAATGAACTGTGCATGTAATGATATCACTATCTTCATTTCTCTTTGAAGTATGTAGTAAGATTTCAACAATTTCCATTTCACCATCAACCTCAGCCTGGACCAGTCCACACAAGAGATCCACTTCCTGGACACTATGGTGCTAATAAGGGATGGTCACATAAACATCACCCTATACCGGAAACCTACTGACCGCTATTCCTACCTACATGCCTCCAGCTTTCATCCAGACCACACCACACGATCCATTGTCTACAGCCAAGCTCTACGATACAATCGCATTTGCTCCAACCCCTCAGACAGAGACAAACACCTACAAGATCTCTATCAAGCATTCTTACAACTACAATGCCCACCTGCTGAAGTGAAGAAACAGATTGACAGAGCCAGAAGAGTACCCAGAAGTCACCTACTACAGGACAGGCCCAACAAAGAAAGTAACAGAATGCCACTAGCCATCACGTTCAGCCCCCAACTAAAACCTCTCCAATGCATCATCAAGGATCTACAGCCTATCCTGAAGGACAACCCATCATTCTCACAGATCTTGGGAGACAGGCCAGTCCTTGCTTACAGACAGCCCGCCAACCTGAAGCAAATACTCACCAGCAACCACACACCACCCCACAGAACCTCTAACCCAGGAACGTATCCTTGCAACAAAGCCCGTTGCCAACTGTGTCCACATATCTATTCAGGGGACATCATCATAGGGCCTAATCACATCAGCCACACTATCAGAGACTCGTTCACCTGCACATCTACCAATGTGATACATGCCATCATGTGTCAGCAATGCCCCTCTGCCATGTACATTGGTCAAACTGGACAGTCTCTACGTAAAAGAATAAATGGACACAAATCAGATGTCAAGAATTACAACATTCAAAAGCCAGTCGGAGAACACTTCAATCTCTTTGGTCACTCGATTACCGACCTAAAAGTTGTAATTCTTCAACAAAAAAACTTCAAAAACAGACTCCAATGAGAGACTGCTGAATTGGAATTAATTTGCAAACTGGATACAGTTAACTTAGGCTTGAATAGAGACTGGGAGTGGATGGGTCATTACACAAAGTAAACTATTTCCCCATGTTTATTCCCCCCCTCCATCCCCCACTGTTCCTCAGACGTTCTTGTCAACTGCTGGAAATGGCCCACCTTGATTATCACTACAAAAGTTCCCCACCTCCACCCCCGGCTCTCCTGCTGGTAATATCTCACCTTAAGTGATCTCTCTTTTTACAGTGTGTATGGTAACACCCATTGTTTCATGTTCTCTATGTATATAAATCTCCCCACTGTATTTTCCACTGAATGCATCCGATGAAGTGAGCTGTAGCTCACGAAAGCTTATGCTCAAATAAATTTGTTAGTCTCTAAGGTGCCACAAGTACTCCTTTTCTTTTTACCTGTAAATGGTGGGAGGTAGGCAATTGCCTTATGTTAATCCATGTAGCTAATTACCAGTGATGCTTAGGAAATTGGAGGCTACTTCAAAACCACTAATCTTCACCCAAGGAACACCTGCTGTCAAGAGGCTGACAACAGCCTGCCAGGGATTTATAAAAACTCTTGGGCCCTGATCCTTTCATCTCAGATCTGCTTAATCTTCATCAGGGGAAGTCTGAGTGTCAAGACTGAGGTCTCCAGTCCCATCTGGATTACCCTGATATTGAACATTGGACTGTAACTAATGAACTGATTCTGGAATGGACTCTTTGCAATGCTGAAGCTCACAATCTCTACTATGAAAATTACCTAAGAACTATATTCATGTCTGTATGCATAATGATCTTTTAACCAATAATCTCTCTTTTATTTTTAATAAATCTTAGTTTCATTAATAAGACTTGGCTGTAAACATGCGTTTGTGTAAGATCTTAAATATTCATTAACCTAGTGTGTCCAATCCTTTGGGATTGGTAGAACTTTTTATATGATGAACAAGATTTTCAGTAATCCTTATCATATTTGACTCTGCTGTCTGGATGGGAGCTCAAGCCTGGGTTGCTTTAAGGGAACTGTGTTTCTGGCTTCTGGCTAACCAGTAAGGTATTGTAGAAGCTGTGTTTTTGCTGGCTTGGTGAATCTAAGTATTAGAATAACCACCAGTTTAGAGGATTGTCTGCCCATTCTTTGCATTTTGCCCTAATTAAGCAATCTCAGCATGGCCCCCCTGGGACTCCAGTCACAAAGCCTAACTCCAGTACTATGCAAACTGGTTGAAACTAAAGAACAGAACTATCAGACTCATATGTGAACACTGCCTGTTGTGGAAGAGTCACCATAGCTTTTGCCTCACCAATCTATTTGAATTCTTTGAGGAGTCCAACAAACATGTGGACAAGGGTGATCCAGTGGATATAGTGTACTTGGACTTTCAGAAAGCCTTTGACAAGGTGCCTCACCAAAGCCTCTTAAGCAAAGTAAGCAGTCATGGGTTAAGAGGAAAAGTCTTCTCATGGATCTGTAACTGGTTGAAAGATAGGAAACAAAGGGTAGGAATAAATGGTCATTTTTCACAATAGAGAGAAGTAAACAACAGGGTTCCTCAAGGATCAGTACTGGGATCAGTGCTGTTCAATGTATTAATAAATTACCTGGAAAAAGGGGAAAACAGTGAGGTGGCAAAGTTTGGAGATGATACAAAATTACCCACGATAGTTAAGTCCAAAGCAGACTGCCAAAAGTTACAAAGGGATCTCACAAAACTGGGTGACTGGGCAACAAAATGGTAGATGAAATTCAATGTTAACAAATGCAAAGTAATGCACATTGGAAAACATAATCCCACCTATACACACTAAATGGTGGGGTCTAAATTAGCTGTTACCACTCAGAAAAGAGATTTTGGAATCATCGTGGATAGTTCACTGAAAACGTCTGCTCAATGTGCAGCGGCAGGCAAATACACTAACAAAATGTTAGGAACCATTGGGAAAGAGAGAGATGATAAAACTAAAAGTATCATACTGCCACACAACTATGTTATGCCCACACTTTCAATTCTGTGTGCAGTTCTGTTTGCCCCATCTCAAAAAATATATATTAAAATTGGAAAAAATACAAAGAAGGGCAACTGAAATGATTAGGGGTATGGAACAGCTTCCATATGAGCAGAGATTAAAAAAGATTGAGACTGTTCAGCTTGGAAAAGAGAGGACATCAAGAGGCTATGGTAGAGGTCTATACAAATCATGAATGGTATAGAGAAAATGAACATAGACACACAAACCAGGGGGAATCCAGTGAAATTAACCCATGAACCAGGGGTCATTCTGTTAAATTAATAGAAGAAAAAAATAAGGAAGTACTTCATGCAACACACAGTCAACCTGTGGAACTTGTTGCCAGGGAATGTTGTGAAGGCTAAAAGTATAACTGGGTTAAAAAAAAATTAGGTAAGGTCATGGAGGATAGATCCATCAATGGCTATTAGCCAAGATGGGCAGGGATGCAACTCCATGCCCTGCTTGTACTTAAACCTCTGACTGCTAGAAGCTGAGACTGGATGACAGGGCAGGAATCACGCAATACATTTCCATGTTCTGTTCATTTCTTTTAAAACATCTGGCACTGTCCTTCTTCAGAAGACAGGATACTGGGTTAGATGGACCACTAGTCTGACCCAGTATGACCATTCTTATGTAGACCCTCAATTGAGTCTGATCAGCTCTAGCTTTAAACACTGGAGAGGAGAGGCTCAGATGGTGTCTGTGATTCAGAGTTCACACAACCAGGTAGGAACACCTACTCCCACTCTCTTTGTCTTTCACTGCTTAGCAAGTGAGGTTCAAGTTAGGATGCCTCCCTCAATCAGGGTATGCTAAGTGCATCTCTGCTGCCCTTTACTCAGACAATAAGTACAACAAAATTTTGTTACCCCTGTATACAGTACTATGTATATTGCAATGTACTAATGCAAATTGTAACCCAAAATCAGCCAAAATTGATCACTTTGGCAAAGCAGCTCTGTCTGTTGAACACGTAGGCAGAATAGGCATGTCTATGCAAATATGGTCTGCTCCTGAAGTCTTTTCTCCCAGTTCATCCCTAATGTTAGGGGATAGCTCACTCAGACCCTGTTTACACTTGCAGCACTGGATTGCTATTGGTCAGTAGGCAATCAGTTTGGAGTTGGAAAATCCTCAGTGGAGGCCATTGTCATCTGAGTGTGTAACACCATTAAGTGTCTCTTGCTATATAGGAGTGTGGCTCTCGGTAATGTACAGAAAATAGTGGATGTTTTTGCAGCAATGGAGTTCCCAAACCGTGGAGGGGCAATAGATAGCACGCATATCCCTCTTCTGGCACCAGCACACCTTGCCGCATCTCACCCCTAGCCACTGAGGACATCAACAGAAAGGGATACTTTTCCATGGTTAAGCGATTGCGAGTGGATCACTGGGGACTCTTTGCTGATATTAACGTGGGCTGATCAGAGAAGGTGCATGATGCTCACTTCTTTAAGAACACAGGACTGTTCAGAAAGCTACAATCAAGGACATTCTTCCTAGACCATCAGGTTACCACTGGCAATGTTGAAATGCCAATAGTGATTCTGGGAGATCCAGCCTATCCGTTGGTCACCTAGCTCATGAAGCTGTATGTTGGCCACCTCAACAGCATCAAAGAAAGATTCAACTACTAGCTCAGCAGGTGCAGAATAACTGTTGAATGTGCTTTTGGTAGACTGAAAGGATGCTGGCACTGTTTATTCACTAGAACGGATCTTAGCAAGGCAAACATCCCCATGATTATAGCTGCAGGTTGTGTATTGCATAATATCTGTGAGGCAGAGGGAGAAAAGCTACCAGCATGGTGGAGGAGCAAGATGGAACAGCTGTTTACTGAAACTGAACAGCCAGACACTAGGGCTATCAGAAGACCCAACCATGGAATTACATGGCTCAGGGAGGCCTTAAAAGTACTTTAACAGTCAGCCACAGTAGTGTTGTCTGATTCTATTATGAAATAATGTCTCTTGTGTGTACAGGGATTAAATATGGGTGGGTTACTGCCTCCCAGTATGAATCCTGTGTTGCTTGCTGTAAACTATTAAATATGAGTGGGTCTTTCCTCCTGCTATGAATTCTGTTATGCTTGGTGTAAACTAACGAATATACTCTGAGTTTCCAAAAATAGAATGTTATTGTGTGCAAAGAAACAGGCATCAAAAATAAAGTGCAAACAAAAGCCTTTTACCAACACTGTAAGAGGGTGAACCATACTTTAAAACCCCAAATAAAAATAGAAGCAAACAGTGAACATTTATGTTCACGGATGTAAAACCTACTGCAACATAATAGGTTGTAGTTACACATTCACAACGCTTTGGCTTTCCCAGGTGGTGTATGTGTAGCTATGGTTCTTCGTCTTGTCCCCAGTGTGGAGTGGTAGGGGTCAACATTCCCTTTAAATTTTCTTTGTACTGAGGGGGACTACAAACTCCACTGACCACTACATTTTTGTCCTTGGGCAACAGAGAATGCGAATATTGTGACATTTTAATTAAACTACTAAATAAAGAAAAATGGCTGGGAGCGCTAATGTAATCAGTGAAATATATATTGTGCATATATTCTCCTAAAATCAATATATTTATTAAAAACTACACATTTACAGAAAATACAAAATAAAAGCAAATATTAAATTGAGTGCCTGGCAGATACTATACATGTACCTGCAATGTGGTAAGTTTCATGTTTAATGAACATGATTTACTCATTATTATGCTGGAAATTTCTTTCATCTGTATTTCTCAGTTGTCCAGTGATGGTAAATTTTGTCCAGGTTGACATCTCCGTTTGCTATGAGGAAGTATTTTATTCTTACAAGCTGGTCCATATGGTTAACCTCTAGTCTGTTGCAAGACTTAGTTTTGATTGGACTCATTAAACTAATCCCACATTCACAGTCAGCATTTGAGGCTTGAAAGGTGCCATGTATATCAACAAACTGAACCTGGCCTGTCAACTGATTTTCTTTCAGCATGTAAGTTACCATGTCAGCAAATGTTCTTATTATATCCACTTTCATTTTTTCCACAATGATAAATTTATCCTGTGTGTACTGCTTGCAGATGCATTCAGTTATTGATCCATCTATTTGCACTGGTAGATTCAAGTCTGCTTTGTACTTGCCCATGAGTTGACCAACATGTTCTGTGCTGTAATCAAATTAGGCAAAAACCAGTGCTTCAGTATTAAATGCAGGCCACTCTTGCAGCTCATTCTCTGGCAATCAACAATCTAGATGGTCACCGAGTTCTGTACTAAAGTGGAGAACAGCTGCTGCATAAACAGTATTGGCAAGAGATGCCATTTGTTCCCTCACCTTCTCACTCCAAAGAGCTTTTTCTCCAAGACACTGTGAGCAAAATGTTGCTATTTTGGCCTTAACATAGCTCAATGGTTCTCAAACTTTTTGTATTGGCGACCCCTTTCACACAGCAAGCCTCTGAGTGCAACCCCCCCATATAAATTAAAAGCAGGGGATTTTAATTAAATTTAAATTTAACAGAGGCTCAGGCTGTCAGCCCTGCACCTGGGGGGGCTGACAGCTCACAAACCCCAGGTAATAACCTCACAACCCCCTGAGGGGTTGCAACCCCCAGTTTGAGAACCCCTGGCATAGCTAAATGCTTCAGAGGTAGTGAGATAACTTCTCTGAAAAATTAGGCCCAGCTGAGACAATTCCCCTGAAATATCATCAAGCAGAGTCAGTGCAATACAGTACTGGGGATGTGTAAGCTTTTTGAGACCATACTTAGCTACGGGATCATTTTTTCTCATTGACATCTGCAATACCGTGGTCTACTGTTACATCATGATTTTGCAGGGGGGCATTTACAGCAGAGTGATATGATAACCAACACACTTCATTCAAAAGCCTGAATAATAATGCATAATAATGTATGCTGGCCAACTTCTCATATTTAGTTTTCTTAACAGCTGATCTGCTAAATATTGTATATACAGTGTGTCATAGTATATAATGCACTGACTATATGTTTCCAATTCTTTCCTCATTGGTTCATGTTTTCAGGCATCAGTGATGCCTAGGTCTTCTAGTATAGGGCTTGGCAACCTTTCAGAAGTGGTGCGCCGAGTCTTCATTTATTCACTCTAATGTAAGGTTTTGTGTGCCAGTAATACATTTTAACATTTTTAGAAGGTCTCTTTCTATAAGTCTATAATATATAACTAAACTATTGTTGTATGTAAAGTAAATGAGGTTTTTAAAATGTTTAAGAAGCTTCATTTAAAATGAAATTAAAATGCAGAGCGCCCTGGACCGGTGACCAGGACCCGGGCAGTGTGAGTGCCACTGAAAATCAGCTCGAGTGCCCCCTTTGGCATGCATGCCATAGATTGCCTACCCCTGTTCTAGTAAGTGTGGTACACATTCTCTAAGTAGCACAGCTACACTGTTATGCTTACCATCTGGAGGCACCATCTGAAGTGAACATAGGCATTAGCTGTATATCCAGATTGTGATCCATGTAGAATTGTTTGATGGCTTCTTTAATATGCCAAGTATTGCATGCAGGGGTAATGTCAGCAAATGCAGTCTTGTGGGTAACATCATTCTGAGTTCAAAACTTGATGTTAAGGATTAACATTTTGTGCATTACAACGTCAGTGCTCTCGTCAACTATCAGTGTATGAATTACAGATAACTGCCATGACGTCACTTTGGACAACTGCATTAATAGACTGAACAAATTCAAATGCGCAGTTCTTTCTTCTCTAGCTGGTAGGAAGATTAACTTATTTTGCTACCTGGTCTCAAATGTGCTGCAGGAACATCATGGATTAATTTATTTTCATAGCAAGGAGTACTTTATCAATCAGTGTTTTTATTTTGTCTTGGTTTGCTCTCTGATATTTCAACATGCTTCTCTCAGCTTTCAGTAGACTCTGCTAGTAAATGTTGGATTCCAAAGCCATGTTTCCAATTGTGTAGAGTTTTCATGGCATCAACGTGAGCTTTCTGAACTAAGTGGCATTTTAGATAGCCCAGTTTCCATTCACTTAGCTTTAGCTTCCGAACAAAAATTACATACAACCTAACACTGACTGAATCCAAAAAAATGTCTCCCGATTTCAAGAAGCCCCTTCCTAGGACGTCAGTTGTTTTGGTTTCCACAGTTTCCAAATGCCAATTGTCTTTAAATGTCAAACTGTATTTTTTTTCTGTGCCACTGTTGGTGTCTGTACTCCTAACTTATGCTTGGATGTGGGGTTGTTTGAACAAGGTACCAGTCTAAACCGGTGGTTCTTAACCTTTACTGCAGCCTGCACCCCTTTGGTTCTCAAAATATGTTCTTGCACCCCTTATCAAAAATCATTGAAGTAGGTCAGTTCTTTAAACCTAGATATATTTTTTGTTTGTATATTACAGTAATTGTTAAAAAATGTATAATGTTAATAAATAAGTAGGTTTGATGAAACAAAGTCGTTGTACTTACATGCCTGTGCTTAATTTGTGTTTTTGATGATTTACCTTCTAAAAAAATCTGGCATGTCTCACACCCCCAGAAAGGGCATCTCGCACCCCCAGGGGGTGCGTGCACCCCAGGTTAAGAACCACTTCTCTAAACTGTTTGCAACTGACACAGCAAAGTGTGAGCTACAAATACAGAGGAAGCAGTGAACAGCACAGTGTTGTGAGGTAACCCAAGTCTTGTATTGCAGGAAGATTTTGGTGTCCCTGGCCCTTCTACATCCACATCTGGGCTAGGGAGAGACAGAGGATGGTCACTGAGTGGGCTCACTGCTCCTGATACCCACTCTCCCTCTCCCCAGCCCAAGGTGGAATGGTCACCAAGCCTGGCCCAGCTGAGCTCTGGCACTGCAGTGTGATACAGCCACCCTGCCACTCTGTTCTGAAGAGCCGGGGAGATAGATCCCAGTGCCCCTGGCCAACACCCTACCTAGCTAGAACAACTGAGGATATTCTCATTCATATGAATCTCTGATATAAATAAAAAAATATAACAGTAAGATTAGCACAAAATAAAAGAAGCATTCATCTCAATGGAAACTTAAGCATGAAGTGGTAGAGAAAGGCGGTCATCACTAGATCTATAACAAAACAATTGGTTGCAAGTTGAAGTTTCCTAAAAGATTTAAAGCACTTGCTCATTGACCATGTGGTCGGGATGTAATGTGGTTGGGGGGCACAGCCCCAAAAGCAGCAACAGGGGTGAGGCAAATAGAAAAGGCTGTGCCCCCTGACAGTACCTGGCCCTTTTCCCCACACCTGGGGCCACAATCCTCCCTCCTTGCCAGGTCACCTAGACACACAGGAGCCCAAGACCCCCTCCCAAGAGCCTCAGCCCCTACTGTCCCCTCCCAGGAGCTCCTGCCTTCCCCACCCTTCTCCTTACCCCTCCCTGCTGGCTCAGGTCCCACCCCACTTCCCAGACCCCAGCACCCCCAGTTTCAGCAGATTGAGGACCCAGCATGCAGACCCAGGTGCCAACTGTGCTCCCAGCATGCATGGTAGTTACAAGATCGCTGCGTGGCCATGTGTGCACACAGATTACAGTGACCATTGGTAGGGATATGGATGTACATCATGCTTGCCACCTGGTATCTTGGGAAGCGTAGAGATCTTTGACCATGGAGTTCTCCAAAGACTGGAGTGTCTGCTGAGTCTGGGGTCTTTGGGCACGTAGGTCAGCAATGGGTTGCAGCATCTGAGTTTCTTGCCTGAGCAAACCCATGATGTTCTAATGCATTTCCTGATGCACCTCTTGGGCCTTTTCCCTCTCCAGCAGCAACCGCCATCTCCATTCTTGGTCATTCTCTGTGGTCACAGGCTCAGTGGATCCTCCCCATAGACTGGGGGAGGGTCCTTCAGCTCCCGGAACCAAAAGAGAGAGACACACCAGATCCCCCACTCACCCAGTGCATGTATATCAACACATATGTTACCTTGCTGGGGTTAGAATGAAGGCTTTGCATTGTCGTGTGAGCAAAATTACACAATGCAAACTCCTGTGAGGAGGCATAGTGATCTTGTAGGGGGGCTGGTCTGTGTGGGGTACAGAAAGAGACTGAAGTGCTGCAGGGAGAGAGAGGGGACAGGGAAGTGCTGTCAGCAATAGGCCTCGATCAGAGTGTAGCAAACGCTACTGAGTCACTTTTTATGCTGGGGATTGCACCTAAATTTCAATTTCCAGTCAAACAGTAAAGTTTAAACTAAATAAATAAAAATTAAATAAATGAATACATAAATAAATTGCTTAATAAGCTAATTTTGCACTAATATTTTAAAAAGGTAAATAGGAGGACTGGGGTAATTATAGGCCTCTCAGCCAGACATCAGTTCTGGACAGAATAATGGAATATCTGATATATTGATGATTTATATTTAATATTGATGATTTAACTGGGAATTGGTCCTGCTTTGAGCAGGGGGTTGGACTAGATGACCTTCTGGGGTCCCTTCCAACCCTGATATTCTATGATATGGGACTCAATAAAGAATTAAAGAAGGATCATATAATTGAATTAATGCTAATAAACATGGGTTTATGGAAAATAGATTCTATCTAACCGGATACCTTGTTGTGATGAGATTGCAAGTCTGATTGATAAAGGTAATAGTGGTGATATAATATACTTAGACTTCAGCAAGGTATTGTTGCCATATGACATGTTGATTAAAAAACTAGAGACAACATGTTGCTCATCAAACGGATTAAAAACTAGCTGACAGGTCTCAAAATGTAATTGTAAACAAGGAATCATCAATGAATGGATGTGGTTCTAGTGGGGTCCTGCAGGCATCAGTTCTTGGCCCTCTGCTATTTAAAATGTTTATGATGACCTGGAAAAAAACATGAAGTCATCATTTCAGATGTCACAAAAATTGGGGGAAGGAGTGGTAAATAACAATGAAGACAGGTCAGCAAAACAGGCTAGAGGTAAACGTATACATCTAGGGACAAAGAACGTAGGCCATAGTTAGCAGAAGGGGAACTGTGTCTTAGGAAGCAATGCCTCTGAAAAAGACTTGGAGGTTATGGTGGATAATCAGTTGACCACAAGCTCCCAAGTGCAACAAAGTAGCCAAAAGGGCGAATGTCATCTTTGAATGTATAAACCAAGGAATATCAAGTAGGGAAGGTATATTAACTCTGTATTTGGTGTGACCAATACTGGAACACTGTGTCCAGTTCCGGTGTTCCCAATTCAAGAATGATGATTAAAATATGAGAGGGTTCAAAGACGAGCCATGAGAATGATTAAAAGACTAGAAAACACGCCTTATGGTGATACAGTAGAACCTCAGAGTTACGAACACCAGAGTTACTAACTGACTGGTCAACCACACACCTCATTTGGAACCAGAAGTACAATCTGGCAGCAGCAGAGGGGACAAAAAATAAAATAAAAAAAGGAAAGTATAGTACTGTGTTAAATATAAACTACTAAAAATAAAGGGAAAGCGGCATTTTTCTTCTGCATAGTAAAGTTTCAAACCTGTATGAAGTCAACGTTCAGTTGTAAACTTTTGAAAGAACAACCTTTACATTTTGTTCAGAGTTACGAACATTTCAGAATTATGAACAACCCCCACTCCTAAGGTGTTTAACTCTGAGGTTCTACTGTAGATTCAAAGAGCAAAATCTGCTTAGTTTAATAAAGAAGAGATTAAAAGGTGACTTGATCTCAATCTGTAAGTACCTACACAGGCAACACAAATGTGATAATAGAGGGCTTTTCAATCTAGCAGACAAAGGTATAAGAAGATCCAATGGCTGGAAGTGAAGCTAGACAAATTCAAACTGGAAATCAGGTGCAAATTTTTAACAGTGAGAATAACTTTTCCTTTAATTTACAAAAAAACCTGATTTCTAAATTAACATGATGGCTAGAGAAGTACTAGTTATGATTATAATTTATATGATAGGTTGCTCCAAATCCTGTTTTTGAGTGAATATTTAAAATGTAGGTAAAATCATTTTGTATTTTCCCTCCAGGTCGTTTGTTTGTTTGTTTTTATGACGGCTCTTGGTGACTCTGATGTAGGCACTCTTTCTAAATCACCTGTGGGTGAGGCTGAGCTCAAATTGTATCTTCTTTTAAAGATCAGAATAAAAATCATTTAGATTCACCAAGAGGCGCTAATATATCTTAGATCTTTCTCCTCGGCAGAAGCATATACCCATGAAATGTTCCTGACCTGTAAAAAATGTTAGACTAGACCTCTGCTGCCTTTCAAATAGACTGACACGTTACTGGTCTGTAGGGTCACGAAACCAGGTTTCTCTTTAAAGAGTAAGGTAGCCCTGAGCACTAATTAGAACGGCGCTTGATCAGAATGGCGGTAGGTCTGAAGCAATTGAGTGCTGCAGGAGCGGACACTTAGCCGTCTGTCTCGCAGCATGGGGAAACCACATTGCATTGAATAATTGATTTCCAATCCGGGTAAATCAAAACAGTCAGCAGAGCTGGAAGAGCAGCATTTAAGAATGCATCCGATGAAGTGAGCTGTAGCTCAGGAAAGCTCATGCTCAGATAAATTGGTTAGTCTCTAAGGTGCCACAAGTCCTCCTTTTCTTTTTGCGGTTTCCAAAGAGGCTCCTTTGAACGTGTCCATACATTTCCTAAAACCTCTTAACCCGTAAAATAACTGGGGCTGTCTGTGTGACAGATGGGAACTATGCGGTTACGATATGAAGGCAGGTCTTGTTATTGACGGTTTCCTGCCTCCGACAAGGCACCTGCTCTTCACAATTTTGTCCTGGATTTGTTTTACTCGACTTGAGCTTGCTCCCCCCGTCTCAGCTGGTCGAGGCAATACAGAGCCAGGATTCCTGCAGGAGAGCGGCTGTCGGTTTTAAACCAGCTAGAGATGGGGGTTAAACACGGCCCCCCGGCGCCCAGCGCTGTTTCCAGCCCAAGACGATCCCATTTAGAAACCACTGGGCTACGAGCCGGGGAGGGGGGGACCAGTCATAGAAACGATTGCGGCGAGGCCAATTGCTTCGGCTCCCCCTCCCTGCCCGGGGGCAGAGTCTGACTGCAGCTCCCCCCGCCGGGGCCGGCTTCCCGGCTGCCCACGCAGGACTGGGCTTTTGTAAGCCGGCACCTTGCTGGCTCTCTCCCAAGTCTCCAGGAGAGCGGCGCGGGAGCTGCGCGGGCGCAGGGGCAGGAGCGAGCCGCAGCCCCTCCAGGGGAGGAAATGAAGGCGAGGGCAGGGAAACCAGCCCGGCCCCGCTCTCAAGGTTTCCTCCGTGTGTCACCCGCGGCGGGCGAGGGCAGCAGCCGGGCGCCCGGGGAGCCCCGCGCGGAGCCGTAGCCAGCCTCGGGCTCCGGGCGGCTTCGAAGGGCACTTTGCAGTCCGGGGCCAGCCGCGGCGCGGGGACCATGAGCGGCCTCGCCTTGCTCTGCGGCTTGCCCTGGCTCCTGGGGGTGCTGCCGCAAGAGCTGCAGGCCGGGGCTGGTGGAAGGAGCGGCCGCCCCCCCCCCACCAAAGCGGCGGATTTCGACCGGGTCTACGCAGGGACGGTGACCATCAACCGCGAGGAGATCTACGCCTTCAATTACACCAGCAAGCCGGGCCAGGTAAGGGCTGCCCAGCCTCCGCGGCTGGCCGTCGCTCCGGGCGCCTCCCGAGCCCGCCCAGCTGCAAGGCTTCCTGAAGACTTATTGCTAGGGTGGGAGGTCACCGCACCCTCCCGCTCCTCTCCCGAGCCCTTGCCTGGATGTGGCTACCCTTCCCTGTGCCCAGCCACGCAGGGAGTGCTGTTCCCCAGCACAGTGCGGGGTGCTGTGCTTTCCCTCCCCGGGCATGCGGGACATGCAAGGTCTCTGACCCCCCCCCCCCCCCCCACACACCCCGCGCTGCATTAGCTTCCCAGCCGTGCAAGAAATGGATGCGTCCCCCACCATTCCGCTGCTCTTTGCACATGCCGCCTCCCTCTTTGGCTGGGGATTACGTTATTGTGATGTAACGATCTATCCCCAGTCGCCACCTGCAGCTTTGAGCCTTTTCCAGGCTCCCCCTCAGCCCTGAATTTCGCAAAATAAAAGGGAAGCAATCACACCCATTTATCCGGGCAGGAGGAAGGAAGTGGCAGCCTTCAATTGCATAGATCGATGCTATCCTAAGAAGGTCACATCAGCTGAGAGGATAGCGCTGTACCAACGCAATTATCTAGGCAACACACCGGTTTTGTCTAACTGTTCCCAACTTCCTGTGGTCAATGTTTAAAGGCCATAGTGGAGTTCAGTAACTAGTACATGGGCAAAACATCTATGCTCACAAACCTTTTTGTAAGTATCATTTTTCACACTTTAATGTCTAAGTAAGATCAGCATTCTCTTCCGAGACCTGGGACCACACATCATTAGTTGAGATGTAAGGGTCTCTATTGCAAGTAATTTAGATGATTCACAGTCGGGGGGAAAAGGTTGACTGATAGAGGTGTGCTTAATTTTGGTGGTGGTGGGAAGAAACTTATGTTCTAGCCTAGTGTTTTTCTGCAGCACCCTTCTCTATAAGATTTAAACACTAAAAGTCTTTCCCCATCATCACAGTCCTGAATTATTTCATAAATTAATATAGTACCTTTACATCCTAAAGCAGTGGTTTTCCACCTGTGGTCCATGGACCCCTGAAGTCTGCAGACTTTGTAAGATTTCCAAAGGGCCTGCCTCTCCATTTGAAATTTTTAAGGGGTCAGCAAATGAAAAATGGTTGAAAACCACTGACCTCAAACAATGGTTCTCAAACTTTTTTTTTTTTTTTTTTTTTTGCAGACCACTTGAAAATGGCTGAGGGGCTCAGCAGACCACTTAATGAGCTTTCCAAATGTTGTTTGTACCCTTAGCTAACTATTGTAAAGCACTTTGGATAAAAGGGCTATATTTAAAAACACCCTTAATTATTTTTGTTCTACAAATAAAAGCACATAACTCATATTTTAATCAGTAGTCTTACCTTTCTAATGTGATGGATGTGCTCTCTCTCCCCCGCCACAGCAGCCCCCAAGCTGGGGCTGGGAAGGAGGGGGGGGTCTCTCCCCCGCCACAGAGGTGAGGCTGGGAAGCAGGGCCATCTCTCCCCGGCAGCTGCAGCCCTGGAGCTGTGGAAAGTCGCCTCTTTCCCTGGCTGCCGCAGCCCTGCACATCCCACGTTCTCCCCAACCCCCTCTTCTCACCCACTCCCTATGCCCCCCAAGGCCACCACCTCACCTTAGATGTGTGTCTTCTCCAGGGTCCAGGCACCTAATTAGTGGAGCCATGTCTGCCCGGCTCCACTAATTAGGTGGGTGGCCCTTCATTCTATCATGTGCGACTGCCCAGGCACGCACCTTAGAGGGAACTATCCGCAGACCACCTGAATGGAGCTCGTGGACCACTGGTGGCATAGGCGCCAACTTCTCATGGCGCCGGTGGGTGCTCACGCTGGCCCCGCTCTGACTCCACCCTACCCTGCCCCTATTCCAAACCCTTCCCCAAAGTCTCCACTCCCTCCCTGCCCCTATTGGACCCCTCCCCAAATCCCCAGCCCCGCCGCCTCCTCTGAGTGTGCCGCGTTCCCCCTCCCCTCCCAGCTCTTGCTGTGTGAAACAGCTGGGAGCTAGGGGGAAAAAGCGGGCATGCGGCACACTCAGGGGAGGAGACGGAGGCGAGCTGGGGAGGGGAGCTGCCGGTGGGTGCAGAGCACTCACCAATTTTCCCTGTGTGTGCTCCAGCCCCGGAGCACCCACGGAGTCGGCGCCTCTGACCAGTGGTCCACGGACCACAGTTTGAGAACCTCTGTCCTAAAGCATACCAATATGGACAGACTTGTTCTGTCTTCAGTTATACAGAACAAGGGATTAAGGAATATTTTTTGTAAGCTATATTTCTAATGCTCTCTAATAAAATGAAAAAGGTGTTAATGGATGCTAACAAGAAAAAATGGGATTTTTAAAATAAATTGAACTCTGGAATATAAAGTAATCCAGCACTTTATGGATTTCCCTTCCTTCTCCACCTCCCCCTCCAAAGTGTTATGTAAAATATATCCACCATTAAGGCTACAGGGCTATTTCAGTGTTTTGTTGATGTTAGTGATCTAACCAAGTTTTGCTCTCCTGGTTCATGGAAGCACTGGATTGAGGAGGTTGAGAGGATGTATAAGCAATAAGCGTTATTGCAGTGTCTTTTGCTAATTGGTGATATGAACTATGCTTCCCAAGGTGATTTGGTACTATGATGATGGCCATATAAGTGCATAGCTAGCCAAGTAAACTCTGTAGAGCGAGAGGTCTGTTAGTAGAGAACACAGATTTAGTGATTTTAGTTAGTTCATTTTACTGAATTAATTTCTAATATGTTATAGAGAGCTGAATGCCTTTACAACTTTTAAAAATAGGCCCATAGGCAGGAATGGTGATGAGGGTAGGCAAGCAGCCTATGTTAACTCCCAGATGTTTAACAAAGTCTGTCTGGTACATCCCAAGCCCACCCTCTACTTTCATGCCATTGCAAGAATTCAGAGCTCCTGCAACGAGAGAGAGAGAGACAGCAAGTTCCAGGCTCCATTGCAGCTGTCTGTGTTTCAAAACCCCCTGTCTCCGTGCCCCATCAGACTTCAGCACAAAGACTTTTGCACTGAAGTTAAACCTGCAGTGAACACCTGACATTCAATAAGGTGGAGAAGTCTGGATACTTGAGTAACTAAAGTCAAGCTTCATTTTTAATTATTTTTTTTAAATGAATAAATTCTTCAAATATAGCCCATGACACACCTGCCGGGGGTGGGTGGGCGGGGGCACATTGCCAACTCCTGGTGGGAACAGGGAGGAAAATCGTTTTGAAAATGTTATTGTGCTAAAAGGCTTCTAATGTGAGGAGAACCCAGAATGGACCCAGCACAGCCTCTAGTGAGCTTGGGTTTATTCAGCTAGAAGCCCCACAACTGCTGGCATCAATTAGCCTTGTCAGTATCCTCCAAGAAACTCTGGCTTATTAGAGGCAATTGGCATCCGGCATGTGTTTTCCCCCAGAAGGTGGGGATATAAACCAGCAGCAGAGGCCACACTAGGGTCAATCATATGGGGGCTCTTGAGCACAGCTGGGTGTACATATGTCTGCATTTTGTCCCATAATTGATTCAGAAAGGTAGGTCTGTCCTAGGGTATTTGTGGTCTCACTTTTTCTTTGGTTGCTGGTTGGAGGGAGGCTTTACTTTAAATTGAGACTCTACGCAGGCGGGCAGATTCCTTTTGTACCTGGTCAACAGCTGCAGTGTAACGGAACCTCTCAGGATCCTTTAGCCATTATAAGCTTTGGCTCAGTGAACCTCGAGAGTCTGAGCAGCTATCAGGATTTATACAGTACTAAAAAATGATACAGCAGAGTTTACCTTCTAGTAGTGTGACTTAATATTCATTCCCCTTCAACAATCTCCCCAGTCCCCAAAGTGCCTCTCGGTGGTGAGTCAGCTAAACTTGGCTAACCTCGTGCCATGCCTCTGGTGTTCCTCCGGAGTTTCCCCATCCATTCGGATTAATTTTGTGTTCTGGCGGACTAGCCAGAAGCTCTTCATGCCTTGAGATGGAAATTGATGGGGGCCCACAAGTCTTCTGCGTGGATGATTAATCCTAGTTATGGCAAGTCTGTGTTGAGTGCAGGAGCATTTTACTCCTGGAAGGGCTGCAGAGGGAAAATGTGATTCTAACTGGCTTCATCTGGCCTCCTACCTCTGGGTAACTCCTCTTCCCCTCACTGTTCTGAGGGCAGATATACAAAGCAGGAGACAAACATTCAGAGAGCCAAAGTAATAATGACAAGACCTGTGGGTCACCATATGCCCTAGCAGCAGGCCCGCTGACTGGGGAAGGGGACAATTACCCAGGGGCCTGGGCGATTTAAAAGGGCCCGCAGCAGCCGGGAGCCCCGGCCCCTTTTAAATTGCCCAGACGGGCCGCAGGACTCCTAGGCACGCGCGGGGTGGTACCGGTGGTGGTGAAGGTAGCTGGGCGGGCATGTGGGAGCCTTGGCCATGCTGGAAAAGCGTGCCCAGCCACGCAGCCGGCGGTAGATCACTGGGTGCCCAGCAGCGCAGGTGCAGCACCCGCCCTGGGGCTCGGAATTGCTGTCGGCAGCCTGCCTAGCAGGCTTTGTGTAGACTCCAGTCAGCCATGCCCATTTCTGTGGCTGCTGGGTTGCATAATGCCTGCCAGCATGCCTGGCATACAGTCAGTGGGGGAGATGGGCTTAGACTTCTCTTAAGCTCTTGCTGGATGGCAGGCTGGGAGCAGAACTGTTGTACCTAGCTGGTTCTCCCAACACCTCTCTGGTTTCTAGAAAGGACTTGGGCCTGACTGACCTCAAGAGACATTGACTGCCTCTAGTCGCTCCCTTCCCATGCTGGGCATAGACACACATGGTTAGAGGAGGAGATGGCATGTGTAAGACCGACATCTGTCTCATACATGCATGCAAAGTCTAGTGGCTGTAGCACCAGGGAAGATGGTTCTGTTCCTGGGTCTGCACGAGATTGGCTGTGAGACCTTAGGTAAGTCACGGCCTTCCTGTGACTCAGCGGCCCTGTGTGTAAAATGGGAATAACAGTATTATTTGTATCTATCAGGTTGTATAATGTCCACAATTGTAATAGATTTCCATTCATTTGGGCTCCTCTGGAACATAAACTTCTAGCCCACATGCGTCACCCTGCAGGATCAAGCCTATATATAAAATGACCTTATATTGTTTCTCTCAGTCTTTCTGATGGTAATTTAGGAATGTGCACCACATAGTGATATTAACATATGGCTCTCATGCAACACTCTCCTTGTCTGAACTACACTGGCTGCACTGTCTATCACAAAACTAGTCGTGGCTCTGAGGAAAAGGCAGAAAGCCAGCAAGCTGCAGGGTCTGGAAGCACTGGAGCCAGCAACAGGAGGTGCTCTGTGCCTGTTCACTAGGCTACTCTGCATTGTTTGGCTTCTCTGGAGGGGGACTGAGTGGAGCAAGCCACTCTCTTCTACCCCTTTGCTTGCTTTCTCATGGACTTGGCTGCAGAAGGGCCCAAATACTTCATTCAGTTTGACTTGAGGGCTATTCTTCCTAACAGAGGGAAAGCAGCACAGAGCCAGAGGAAAGCTGAGATAATGGCTGTAACTGATTGGCAGAAGTAAAGCACAGGAAGCCACGATGGCACTGGAGGAACCAATGGGTGAAATGTCTGTTTGGTGGGACTAAAAAATTTCTGCACATACTTCTTTTTAAATTAGAAAATATTTTAAAAAAAGTGAAACATTTCTTACACTGCCACAATACGGCACACAAAGGGGAACATGGTCCCTGCCCTAAAATTATTAGATGGCTGGAAGGCCAACTACCTCATCTGAGTTTTCCCATGTAGCTTTGCTAGCAACTGCATTATTCAAACAGCTGGAAGTCCTTCATTGTGGTCTCCCCAGCAGCAATCTGAAATTGCTAACCTTGCTACCTGCATAGCTGTTTGTTTAATGGGGAACTGTTAATTGGTTTTTTTAATGTTTACATTATTACACAAGTGCATTCTGGCACAAATAACAAAGCCAGTTGTGTGCCCCGCAAAACTCAAGCAGGCAATTAGGTAAGTAAACATCTAAATGATGACCTTACTGGGGACCTCAGGGCTTGGAAGAGGGTAAATATGGAGCAGCAGTTAATTTTACTAAGTCCTAGTTAATTTTACTCTGCTGGCAAAACAGAGAAGGCAGCTGGTGAGAGAACCTACCCTGCTCCTATACAACACCAACCCAGGGACTTTGTGTGGAAAGAAATATGCCACAGTTATGGAGGAATCCAAGAGAGCTACCTTCTTCATCCCCATCAACTCTGCCAGTCACCCCAACTGCATTAATCGTATTGGACAGCCAACTGTCTTCTCTGTGCAGAGCTACTTCCTTGCAAAGATTAACTCTGCACAGGACAGTCTCTGGGCATGAGGGATGCCAAGCTAGAACAGAAATCAGAACTTCACCCTCCTTGACAGAGGTTGGACCAATTGCACAAGTGCATAAAATAGAAGCTCTGTGAGACATCTGGGCCATCATATGTGCCTCAGGCCACTGGACGTAATGGCTAGCAAAATCCAGCAAAGAACAGTATCACCCCCTACTGACCAAAATCATGAGCACTTCTCCTGGAGCAGACAACTTACCTGCTGGACCCCCAAAAGAGTGTGATAATCCAAGGATGGTTGAGAAACCAAAACTGTGCTAATGATCTTGCAAACTGTTGCCCTGTCTCCAGCTTCCCTTTCCTGGGCAAATCCATTGGATTCTGAACACCTCCACTTTACAACAGTCTGCTCATATCCTGGCACCTTCCTAATAAAGATCCAGCCCAGCCACAACACAGAGCTGGCTCTAATAGGGTTAGTGGATGACACTTTCCCTCTCCCTGCCCTTGTGGCTATGAACAGAGGCCAAATCTCAGCGACCGTACTACTCATCCTGTCAGCAAGTTTTTGACAAAGTGCTCAGAGGCTAGCTACTGGCTCAGGTTTCATTCCAAATCTGGCTCCTGGTGGTGCAGGTCACCGGAACAGGGGGAATAGCTCCTGGGTCTCCCACCACCCAGGTGGGTGCCCTAACCACTGGAGTACAGAGCCCTTCTCATGCTCTCTCTTTGGCCCTCTGACTCTTGAAGCTGTTCCGTTGTGTGTAACTACTTAAACAGGAGAGATTGAAGGAGCCCTACACCAGACTATCCTATAGCTCAGTGGTCAGAGCAGGCACCTGCAGCGGGGGAAATGCTGGTTCAAACCTGTTTACCCCATCAAGCAGAGGGGGGAAATGAACCTAGGTCTCCCACCTCCCAGGTAAGTGCTCTAACCACAGGGCTAAAAGTAATGAAGTGACCACCAACTCCCCCCAACTTTGTGTGGAGTGAGGCAGGTGCCTAACTCATTCTCACAAGAAATGACTTAAGCTGCCTGACGCCAGGAGAGAGGTTCCTGGTTGTGACTCCCAAACAAAGATAGGCACTTCCCTGCAGACCAGACTCCATGAGTGGGACGGAGCTCAGGATACATCCCTCTCATCAGAATCTCCCATTGGCTAACTTAGGCAGCTCCCTGCCTAGCATGCTGGCTTTGGCAAATCGCATTCTATGGTGCCTATCTCTCTCCATTCATTGTCCAGGAGTGGAGGTGACTAGCATAGGCTGTATGAATTGCATTGTTTCAGTGATGGGTTGTTTTTTTGTGTGTTTATTATTATTATTTTTTTTTAGGGGCCTAAAAGTTGGGCATTGCAATGCTCAGCATAACAATACTTACGTCCCTTTATGTGGACCCTGGACTGGCCCTTCACCCTAAGAGTTTATGAGGATTAGCAATAGGAAACAACAATTTACAGAGAAGGTAGGGAGGCAGAAGTTGCATCATCTTGGAGCTCCAAATTTATTTTCCTTCAATGACTTCCCACTCAGATTTGTCATTCAAAACAATTGGTAGGGGGAGGAGGAGCAACTGACAGTCAGTTCATTCACTGCCACCGTCCCCCAGCTCAGCGGAGATTCAATTGAATTCTCTGGTTTCAGAAGGTGCTTTAAAGCCTACTGGGCCAGTCGCTCTTGGCCACCTCCAAATTGGCATGATTCTGCCCCTTCTGCAGCCCTGTCTCTTGCCTGTCGAACTTCGTAACAGCTTGTGTGCCTGCACGTTAGAGATGTTCCCTGCCCAGTGCTTTGACTTCGTGCCCTCAGTTTGTCAGGCCCAGGACCAAGCACTGAGGGAGAAGCGTGAGACCTCTCTCTACCCCTTTTCCCTTCACAAGTGTCCCTAGCATCTGCAGGGGACTGCATCAGCGATTCTGCACTAAGGCCAAAACTTTCTTTTTCCCCAGCCTGCTGGGGGAGGGAAGAAGGGGAGACATTTCCTCTTTCCTCCACCTTCCGGCAGAGTAATTACAGTAGCCACTGCAGCTCCAATACCTACCCCCTATGACGGACAGGAGGCGCCATATAGTGGGCTTTCCTCTGGGAGACCCTAGTGTTGAGCCCTCTGCCACCCAGGAAGTGTGCACCCCATACATGGGTACCCCAAATCCTCCCTGCATGATTAGGGGAACCCCACTGGGGTGCCCTTTGCTCCCCAACAGAGGGAAGCCGGCTTTGCCCCCCTGATGCTGTCCCCCCAGCTCAGCAGACCCAGAGTGTGACTCTAACTAGAACTGATAACATTGCCCCTGGGGGAAGGCTGCCGCAACTGCAGCGCTGCCATCCCCACTGTGGCATTCTCCAGTTTGGGGATGTGAGGGCTGTGGGGAAGCTCGGCACTTCCTGGGCCTTGCGCTGCAGGTGGATAATACAAGAAGCACAGGTTAACTAAGGGTGTAGCCTGGGAGAGGTCTGTGCTTTGCGGGTGAGGTTAGTGCTCCTGATTTTAGATAATGACATGAGGATTAATAATTTACTGACTTGCACAAGCAAGATTGCTTGAGGTCTGTGTTTGCAGCCAAAGCCTTGTCAGGAAGGGAGATGACCGTGCGTGGGCAGGCCATTTGTCTGGTTTTGACCCAGATGGTCCCTTTTTTGGGGTGGTTTGTCCCCGTCTGGTACTGGGACACACTCAGTCGTGGGTTTGTCTGGCATTGGCCAGGGGGATGCCAATTTGAAGAGTGCGCCCCTCCACTCCTGCCGGCATAGCCTCGCACACACTAGGTATGTGAGGTCACGCCTGTGGGGCTGGAGCGGCATGCTCTGCAAATTGGCATTCTCTGTATGGTGTGACCTTATACGCATCGGGCATGTCCAGTCATGCAGCAGAAGTGGTTCCACGTTCTTTCCAGAAAAGCTGGTATTCTGGGAATGCGTGAGTGTTCACGCTAATGATGTGTGAGGCAGGTTCAGGACAGCTGGATTTTAAACAGGATGCCAGCAAGCCATGGTTCTGGATGGAGCGCTCAGGATGGCATCTGGGCAGTCCTGTATTGCACCAGTAGGGCTCGACCTAAAGTGTAGAATAAAACGTAAAAAGAACAAAAGCAATGTGCAGGTAGAAATACAGACTTTACATCTTGGTGTATCTACAGCTCTCCTCTTACTCCAGTATTTCTAGGATCAGACAGGAGATGTTCTGACCTCAGCCTCAGTTACTGCCTCCCTCAGTGTGTCCCTTCCCTTCTGTGTGCCTCGGTGTCCGCACCTGTAATATGGAGATAATACTTGGAATCCTCATTACAAAGGATTCCGAAGAAATTGGCTATCTGTATATCCTACATACTTTATACAGCAGATTAGTGCTCTCAACCTGAGGCCAAGGACCAACGATGTCTGCAGAGCAGTTCCAGGTGACTCATGAAGCTGCAACTGCCAAAATTGTGAAGCATCTATCTTCAGGCAGCAACAGTTCCTGTTAGTAATAGCCTGGTCTGGGTGCCTCTTGGAACTTCCTGAGGTGTCTTTGGCCAAGTAAGCTTGTAAAACCAAGCACTGTATGCACCTGCTTCAGGCCTTTCTTTGAAGGAAGGGCTCTTGTAATCAGATTTGTGCAGGGCATCAAAACTGGAGGGGTCACAAACTCAAAAGGACAGAAGCAGTCCACCCAGTGACCTAGAGAGATGCGAGCAGTGGAAAATGCAGACAATAGATGATAATATTACCATTAGTAAGCATTTCCTGTATGTCCTATTACTAGCTATTCATAGGTCTTTTTACAGTATTACTGCAGCACCCAAAGGCCCCAGTCAGAATCAGGCTCCTATTGTGCTAGGTGCTGTACGAACACCTGGACAGACACTCCCTGTGCCAAAGCGCATCACAAGATTACAACGCATTTTTTTTTAAAAGCTCTGAAATAAGATGTAATGAACAGGAAGAAAGGAGAATGAGGGTGGTGGTGAGGATAAAAAAGCTATGTTATCCTGACTGGATCACTCCAAATAAAGACGGCTTTTTTTTAAGGAGCAAACACGAAAAAACACCACACAGTCAGACACTCTAGTGACTTTGGCATTATTTAAAAATACAACAAAAATAATGCCTAAATATACGTGAAGTACAACAACACAATGCAATATAACCCAGCACCAGCAAATAAGGCAATTCCAAAGCTTCAGCGTCCTGCAACGGTTTCCCAACTCTACAATTACCTCCCCCTACATCTTCATTTTGGAATATCGGGGGAAGGGGTTAAATTTTGCAGCATGCCCTGAAGATCACTGGATTTGGTCTGTTTCAGATTCCTGTGCATGTATGTGGAAAATTCCAAAGCCATGGGACCCTCACAGAAAATGCCCTGGCAACAGCCCAGTTTATGTATGCCAGTCAAGCTTCAGCTCAATGGCCGCTGATCTTGAGTGTGGTGCTGTGGCATGGGGAGAGAGGAGGTCTCCCAGATAGGTAGATCCTAAGGCATTTATGGCTTTAAAGGGCAAAACCCAATGCTCTTTAGTCTTTAAACTAAACCCAGAAACCCACAGAGCACGGAGCACTGGCTTAACGTGCTTGTGGCGAGAGATTCCCCTTACCAAGTGGGCCACCATATTCTGGCTAGTTTTAAGGTATAGTGCCATACAGAAGAGCTCACAGATGGACAGTACTGGGCAAAGGTAATTGGTACGCTAGGGCTGGTCCCATCTTTACTCCATCCCAGAACTCATGTTGTATTTGATCCAGTGTTGGATACTGGTGGTTGTCTTATAGGCAGCTCAGCAATCTTGAGGAGAGATTTATAGGAGGAAAGGGTAGTGGCCTTACAGATTGATTGATTCAGGGAGGAGTTGCCATAGGCAAGTAACAGCATGGAGGACAGTGCTGAGTAATCTGTGGGGAGAAATGGGCGGTTGAGGTTGGCATCAGGTGGAGGAGCAGAGGTGTGAGGTCGTTGTAACAGGAGATGAGTGGATAATCGGGAAGGATTAGAGCTGTACAGGGCTTTGAAGCTTGAACTCTGGTGGAAAGCAGGGAGCTATTCAAAGAGGAGAGCCAGAGTGATGAGGATAGCAGCTCCATTTTTTTTATGGACTGTAGAGGGGGCAATATGGGCATCCAGGAGGAAGTGAGCTGTAGCAGAGTGTGTTTTCACAATCTGTTCTAGAGATTACCCCAAGTGAGCCAGTGAGAAGGGAGAGAGCAGGCAGTGAACCTGGAGGAGTTCGCTGGGCTACAGTAAAATATACTTTGTTCGGTAACATTTTAGCCTTACGTACGAGAAGCTCAGGGTATGTCTACACTACGGAATTAGGTCGAATTTATAGAAGTCGGTTTTTTAGAAATCAGTTTTATATATTCGAGTGTGTGTGTCCCCACAGAAAATGCTCTAAGTGCATTAAGTGCATTAACTCGGCGGAGTGCTTCCACAGTACCGAGACAAGCGTTGACTTCCGGAGCGTTGCACTGTGGATAGCTATCCCACAGTTCCCACAGTCTCCGCTGCCCATTGGAATTCTGCGTTGAGATCCCAATGCCTGATGGGGCTAAAACATTGTTGCGGGTGGTTCTGGGTACATATCGTCAGGCCCCCCTTCCCTCCCTCCCTCCGTGAAAGCAAGGGCAGACAATCGTTTCGCGCCTTTTTTCCTGAGTTACCTGTGCAGACGCCATACCACGGCAAGCGTGGAGCCCGCTCAGGTAACAGTCACCCTATGTCTCCTGGGTGCTGGCAGACGCGGTACTGCATTGCTACACAGTAGCAGCAACCCATTGCCTTCTGGCAGCAGACGGTGCAGTACGACTGGTAGCCATCCTCGTCGTGTCCGAGGTGCTCCTGGCCACGTCGGCCGGGAGCGCCTGGGCAGACATGGGCGCAGGGACTAAATTTGGATTGACTTGACCAGGTCATTCTCTTTAGTCCTGCAGTCAGTCCTATTGAACCGTCTTATGGTGAGGAGGCAGGCGATACGGATTGCTAGCAGTCGTACTGTACCATCTTCTGCCAGGCAGGCAAGAGATGAGGATGGATAGCAGTCGTATTGCACCATCTTCTGCCGAGCAGCCATGAGATGTGATGGCATGCAGTCCTTCTGCACCGTCTGCTGCCAGCCAAAGACGTAAAAGATAGATGGAGTGGATCAAAACAAGAAATAGACCAGATTTGTTTTGTACTCATTTGCTTCCCCCCTCTCCCCCGTCTAGGGGACTCATTCCTCTAGGTCACACTGCAGTCACTCACAGAGAAGGTGCAGCGAGGTAAATCTAGCCATGTATCAATCAGAGGCCAGACTAACCTCCTTGTTCCAATAAGAACAATAACTTAGGTGCACCATTTCTTATTGGAACCCTCCGTGAAGTCCTGCCTGAAATACTCCTTGATGTAAAGCCACCCCCTTTGTTGATTTCAGCTCCCTGAGGCCAACCCTGTAAGCCGTGTCGTCAGAAGCCCCTCCCTCCATCAGAGCAACGGCAGACAATCGTTCCGCGCCTTTTTTCTGTGCAGACGCCATACCAAGGCAAGCATGGAGGCCGCTCAGCTCACTTTGGCAATTAGGAGCACATTAAACACCACACGCATTATCCAGCAGTATATGCAGCACCAGAACCTGGCAGAGCGATACCGGGCAAGGAGGCGACGACAGTGCGGACACGTGAGTGATCAGGACATGGACACAGATTTCTCTGAAAGCATGGGCCCTGCCAATGCATGCATCATGGTGCTAATGGGGCAGGTTCATGCTGTGGAACGCTGATTCTGGGCTCAGGAAACAAGCACAGACTGGTGGGACCGCATAGTGTTGCAGGTCTGGGATGATTCCCAGAGGCTGCGAAACTTTCGCATGCGTAAGGGCACTTTCATGGAACTTTGTGACTTGCTTTCCCCTGCCCTGAAGCGCATGAATACCAAGATGAGAGCAGCCCTCACAGTTGAGAAGCGAGTGGTGATAGCCCTGTGGAAGCTTGCAACGCCAGACAGCTACCGGTCAGCTGGGAATCAGTTTGGAGTGGGCAAATCTACTGTTGGGGCTGCTGTGATGCAAGTAGCCCACGCAATCAAAGATTTGCTGATATCAAGGGTAGTGACCCTGGGAAATGTGCAGGTCATAGTGGATGGCTTTGCTGCAATGGGATTCCCTAACTGTGGTGGGGCCATAGACGGAACCCTTATCCCTATCTTGGCACCGGAGCACCAAGCCGGCGAGTACATAAACCGCAAGGGGTATTTTTCAATAGTGCTGCAAGCCCTGGTGGATCACAAAGGACGTTTCACCAACATCAACGTGGGATGGCTGGGAAAGGTACGTGACGCTCGCATCTTCAGGAACTCTGGTCTGTTTCAAAAGCTGCAGGAAGGGACTTTATTCCCAGACCAGAAAATAACTGTTGGGGACGTTGAAATGCCTATATGTATCCTTGGGGACCCAGCCTACCCCTTAATGCCATGGCTTATGAAGCCGTACACAGGCAGCCTGGACAGTAGTCAGGAGCTGTTCAACTACAGGCTGAGCAAGTGCAGAATGGTGGTAGAATGTGCATTTCGACGTTTAAAGGCACGCTGGCGCAGTTTACTGACTCGCTTAGACCTCAGCGAAACCAATATTCCCACTGTTATTACAAGCTCATGCTCAAATAAATTGGTTAGTCTCTAAGGTGCCACAAGTACTCCTTTTCTTTTTGCGAATACAGACTAACACGGCTGTTCCTCTGAAAACTGTTATTACTGCTTGCTGTGTGCTCCACAATATCTGTGAGAGTAGGGGGGAGACGTTTATGGCGGGGTGGGAGGTTGAGGCAAATCGCTTGGCTGTTGGTTACGCGCAGCCAGACACCAGGGCAGTTAGAAGAGCACAGGAGGGCGCGGTATGCATCAGAGAAGCTTTGAAAACAAGTTTCATGACTGGCCAGGCTACGGTGTGAAAGTTCTCTTTGTTTCTCCTTGATGAAACCCCCCGCCCCTTGGTTCACTCTACTTCCCTGCAAGCTAATCACCCTCCCCTCCTCCCTTTAATCATTGCTTGCAGAGGCAATAAAGTCATTGTTGCTTCACATTCATGCATTCTTTATTCATTCATCACACAAATAGGGGGATGACTACCAAGGTAGCCCAGGAAGGGTGGTGGAGGAGGGAAGGAAAATGCCACACAGCACTTTAAAAGTTTACAACTTTAAAATGTATTGAATGCCAGCCTTCTTTTTTTTGGGCAATCCTCTGTGGCGGAGTGGCTGGTTGGCCGGTGGCCCCCCCACCGTGTTCTTGGGCATCTGGGTGTGGAGGCTATGGAACTTGGGGAGGAGGGCGGTTGGTTACACAGGGGCTGTAGTGGCAGTCTGTGCTCCAGCTGCCTTTGCTGCAGCTCAACCATACACTGGAGCATACTGGTTCGATCCTCCAGCAGCCTCAGCATTGAATCCTGCCTCCTCTCATCATGCTGCCGCTACATTTGAGCTTCAGCCCTGTCTTCAGCCCGCCACCTCTCCTTCCAGTCATTTTGTGCTTTCCTGCACTCTGACATTATTTGCCTCCACGCATTCGTCTGTGCTCTGTCAGTGTGGGAGGACAGCATGAGCTCAAAGAACATTTCATCACGAGTGCATTTTTTTTTTTTCTTTCTAATCTTCACTAGCCTCTGGGAAGGAGAAGATCCTGTGATCATTGAAACACATGCAGCTGGTGGAGGAAAAAAAAGGGACAGCGGTATTTAAAAAGACACATTTTATAAAACAGTGGCTACAGTCTTTCAGGGTAAACCTTGCTGTTAACATTACATACATAGCACATGTGCTTTCGTTACAAGGTCGCATTTTGCCTCCCCCCACCGCGTGGCTACCCCCTCAACCCTCCCCCCTCCCTGTGGCTAACAGCAGGGAACATTTCTGTTTAGCCACAGGCAAACAGCCCAGCAGGAACGGGCTCCTCTGAGTGTCCCCTGAAGAAAAGCACTTTATTTCAACCAGGTGACCATGAATGATATCTCACTCTCCTGAGGATAACACAGAGAGATAAAGAACGGATGTTGTTTGAACGCCAGCAAACATACACTGCAATGCTTTGTTGTACTATGATTCCCGAGTACGTGTTACTGGCCTGGAGTGGTAAAGTGTCCTACCATGAAGGACGCAATAAGGCTGCCCTCCCCAGAAACCTTTTGCAAAGGCTTTGGGAGTACATCCAGGAGAGCCGCGAATGCCAGGGCAAAGTAATCCTTTCACGTGCTTGCTTTTAAACCATGTATAGTATTTTAAAAGGTCCCTTCTCCGCCTGCCGGGTCCAGGAAGCATCCTTGGGTGGGTTTGGGGGGTACTGGCTCCAGGTCCAGGGTAAGAAACAGTTCCTGGCTGTTGGGAAAACCGGTTTCTCCGCTTGCTTGCTGTGAGCTATCTACAACCTCATCATCATCATCATCTTCGTCCCCAAAACCTGCTTCTGTGTTGCCTCCATCTCCATTGAAGGAGTCAAACAACAGGGCTGGGGTAGTGGTGGCTGAACCCCCTAAAATGGCATGCAGCTCATCATAGAAGCGGCATGTTTGGGGCTTTGACCTGGAGCGGCCGTTTGCCTCTCTGGTTTTCTGGTAGGCTTGTCTCAGCTCCTTAAGTTTCACGCGGCACTGCTTCGGGTCCCTGTTATGGCCTCTGTCCTTCATGCCCTGGGAGATTTTGATAAAGGTTTTGGCATTTCGAAAACTGGAACGGAGTTCTGATAGCACGGATTCCTCTCCCCATACAGTGATCAGATCCTGTACCTCCCGTTCGGGACATGCTGGAGTTCTTTTGCGATTCTGGGACTTCATCATGGTCACCTCTGCTGATGAGCTCTGCATGGTCACCTGCAGCTTGCCACGCTGGCCAAACAGGAAATGAGATTCAAAAGTTCGCGATTCTTTTCCAGTCTACCTGGCCAGTGCATCTGAGTTGAGAGTGCTGTCCAGAGCGGTCACAATGGAGCACTCTGGGATAACTCCCAGAGGCCAATATCGTCGAACTGCGCTAATCCACTTGTCAGGGGTGGAGTAAGGAAATCGATTTTAAGAGCCCTTTAAGTCGAAATAAAGGGCTTCATCGTGTGGACGGGTGCAGGTTTACATCGATTTAACACTGCTAAATTCGACCTAAAATCCTAGTGTAGACCAGGGCTAAGACACTGCATTTCCACATCTGCAGGCATGGTTTCGATTAAGTTTCTGTGGCTAGGACATCAAATGTAAAACAGTAAAAAATCTTATCCTATTCAGTAACAGTCACGGGGAGCAGGAAAGGAAAGGTGTGAGAGTAACAGTCTAGTGAATGGTGTTGTAGTAAAAGCTCTTGGATGAAAAAATTAATCTATTTATGAGGCCTACACAACTTATCTGGGAAAGTATTAAAAGATTAATTAGGGGTTGCTTTCTGGTCAGCTGTACTGCAGTGTATGTGTCCTGAGGCCTTTACACACTGCAGCTTCCTCCCAGGGTACAGTGTGGCAGATACAAAACTCTGTAATAACCCTGTGTTGCTGTGGGGGCGGGGTGGGAAAATGTACAGTGCAGTAAAAACAATGCTCCTTCTCCTCCCATGTAATGGTGGACTGCCCTTCCAAGAGGTTAAATGTATTACAGAATGGCTCTAGTAACTCCATAATTTTGGTTGCATCAGGGTGTCTGTTATCATCGCAGTTTGCCCCCTCTCGGCCCTACTCCACAAGTGTATCGTTTTCTGTTTGTAACAAGCTCTCTCTGTTTGCCACGGGAGCTCTCACACGTTCTTGTGCACAATTTGCTAAAACTGGGCTAAGTTCCACTAGTACAAATCACAAAAGCTTCCTCGGCTACCCTAGGGGCTTGCACAGTGCACCTGCGCCAATTTCAGTGCACCAACTGGGGCAGTTTCAAGTGTAGACGAGGAATGAGAATGACAGCTGTTTGCAATGTGTTTGTAGAGTAAACTGTGAAAGATGGCTAGGGACTTTCATTTTCAGTTTTTATTTTATTTCATTTTTCCTGGGAATTTATCAGTGTTTATTTCCACAACAACAAAAATAGTTGAAAATCAGTGCAAAAAACTATTAATAATTTTTCTGGGTAAATATCAGGGTTTATTTTGGTGGATGGAAAGTCGATGGAAAAATATTCGGTAGATAAAAGCTTTGAATTCCGTTCATCAATGCAGAACTAAAACAGAACTCAAAACACAATGCCACCTCTGAGTTTAAGAAAACAATACATCTCTAATCCCAGATAAAACTTTTCATTTGAATAAACCGTTTACTGTTGTAGACCTTGAACTACTAGTCTATAAATATTTACATTTAATAATTGGGCCACATCATTTGCAGTTTTCAGAGTAACAGCCGTGTTAGTCTGTATTCGCAAAAAGAAAAGGAGTACTTGTGGCACCTTAGAGACTAACCAATTACCTGAGCATGAGCTTTCGTGAGCTTTCATTTGCAGTGCATACACTCAACTTCATCCTTTTTCTCCTGTGGTGTGTTGGTTTTTTTATTTATTATTTTTTAAATATTTTTCAAATATTTCCTTGTGTTCTGAAGCATATTCTGATAAAGATTTTTGTTTTCTTTCCATTTTAGTGTGTCAGATCTTTAGACTGTTATCTGCTAACAGCTTGAAATGTGTACATGGTGGGTGTGAGACTCATCCGTACATTAAGCAATCATGCACACAAGCTCTGAAGTGCATGCACAAGTCGTTTATGGTGTGTATCTTCTAGACTAATCAACAGGCAGCTTTGCATATACACATAGACTAATGTATTATCGTAATACATAGATCTCATGCAATGTATTGTACTTTCCTAATAAAACAAGTTATTTTTATATATTTGAATGATACAAAAGTGGGGTGAAAATCAGAAGAAAAAAAAAACTTTTTGTAAAACCTGGGAATTTTTTGGTAAAAATCAGTTTAAACTGAAAACTAAGGGGCTTAAAGATGCCTAACCACAATCATGCTTTGTACCTGGTTGCACACCCTTTAGGAATGAGGGGGAGGAGGGAAGGTTCTGGGATGAGAATGAGCTGAGAACATCAAAGTGACCTGAAAGGTATAACAGTGCTACAAATCAAGGAAAGAGGAGTGAGCAGCGGCTGGATCTGTGAAGCCTTCAGTCTCTACAGCTGTCAATCACTAGCACCTTCCATCTGCTAGAACCTGCAGGGCTAGAAGCTATGACCATGGTGGTTCTGGGCTGCTCAGGCCTCTGCATTGCCATTGGAGGCTTAGGCTGGGCTTCCATGGGAGGACCCTGCAAGGCTGGACTTGGCAGAAAGTACTGCCCAGCAGAACCTGAATGGTGGCCCCTCATAGCTCACTGATGGGCCAGTACCACTGCTTCAACCCAGAAGCCGTGAAGGGAGCTGTCTGAGCAACAACACAGACTGCCTGCCCATGTTTGCTCCAGACCCTAGACTCCAGCACCTGACCCTGTTTTGTCCTTGTCTTCACTATTCAATTGCTAATCTGCCCTGACCCTGATCTCCTGGTAACCAGACTCTGCCTGCCTTGGGACACCTGATTCTCGGTCTGTCCACTGGTCCATCTCAGACTCTGACTTCCTGGAACCTGACTTAGCCCGACTCCCGCTCTGACCACTAGATCTGACCACCCATGTTGCAGTCATGACTCCATCAGTTCAACACTATTTTAAGGCTCAAAAAACCCAAGACCTAGAGACTAATCAGATCAGAAGGGTTGGGGGAGGAATTCAAGTCACAGGGTCACTGAAGTCACCTGCACCAGGCTCTTTTGCCAGGAACCCACAGTGAATCTGCAAAAAGAAAGGGAGTACTTGTGGCACCTTAGAGACTAACAAATTTATACAAGTACTCCTCTTCTTTTTGCGAATACAGACTAACACGGCTGCTACTCTGAAACCTGTCATTATGCAAGACAGTGAATCTGGTTTCTTATTTGCAAGCAAGATGAATTTGCAAACCTACAAGAATATATTGAATGTGGGAGTATGTGTCTAACTCTGAGTTGTGTGGCTTCTTCACAGTTATGATGCATTGAGACCACTTATATTTTTAAATTAACTAGCACTTCTTGTTAGCTCTCCCAAAATGCAACTTAATGCAAACATGCCGCTTAAATGAATAAGATTTACGTTTATTTGGAACAAAAGAAGGAGAAGAAAATCAGAGAAGTCATTCAAATTACAGTAACACTTTGGCAAAATGTGTGTCAGGTTTGATCTAGGTAAACCTGGCTCTTCCTTAATTAGTGATACCATTAGCTGTACACTCAGATTATAGGCCCTAATATTGCAATTGTACTCCTAGATTAGTATTTTGGTAATATTACAACTGCTCCATTTCCAGTAGGTGTTTCAGCCAGAGCTATGTGAAAGGAAATCCATCAAGCCAACTTCACTGTGTCATGTGAACAATATCCAGGGGAAAGTGCGGGGGCGCGGGGGAGAGATCACTAAGATCAATTAAATCCCATTAATAGCTGAAAATGACTGACTACTTCATTTGAAGGCAGCTGTCATTTCAAAGCCAATAGTTAGTCTCTCAAGGATGTAGCAGAACTCTGCCTCTGTCATTGGATTTATTATATCCCTGCCAGCCTAGCAGTGAACAACACTGCATATATATATATATATATATATATATATATATATATATATATATTCCAACCCCAGCTGCTGAACTGTACTGATAGGCATGATGTATAAATGCTGACGGGGTCATCATGTGTGAGTGCCTACAGTCAGAGCTGAAAGATGGGTGTGGTATCATCCATACATCCTCTATTGGGTTTGATAGGCTCCTCTGGTAGGGAGACAGACTCTGACGAGATGGGTCTCTTCCATCTATCACAAGGATCCCCTTCTCAGATTGTTAGAAATTCAAAGGACTCCTCAGAGCATATGCGATAAAATATAGAAAGGTCATGTCATTGGTGCTGCAAACATCTTGTAAGTGTTCCCAGCACAGGCAAGAGTGGATGTCTAGTCTTAAATCTACCCTGTTGTGCATGTGTCTGTTATGATATGATATGACATGGCATTTAATTCTACGACCATGTATTTACTTCTCAGATAATGCACTCTTTAATAAAGAGGCACATGTATAGAATCTTGTCTTATTGTGTTCATACTCTGTATGCCACTCAGTCCGAGAAAGTAACTTTAATGTGAAAAATATGTTTTATGCTCTAGTCCTGCAGCTTACGGCAGACGATGAAGTGCGGTGTATTTAAAGTGGAAAAAATGTTGATATTTATAGGGGGGTTAGAATTAAATTACATGAATGAAACACCAGAGACAGTATTGCATCTTTCTGTGCATGTATAATTGCTACTTAATTGTATTACGTTATTCGCACGTGGAAACCCACCGGCACCGTTTTTTTGGTCAACTTATTGAACACTTCAGTTTTCAATTTAGTTATATTTATCTAACTAGAAGTATATGGATAACCTTCAAATCAGCTGCATACAAGTAAAAAATATTTCCCTAAAATTTTCAGTCACGGGGGTAAAATAATGTGATCATATTTTAAAGAAATCATATCCAGTATCGGGAATACATGGCATTTGCGCTCTTAAGACATTTTGTGGATAAAGCACCTGAAAAACATATAGTTCCACTACTACATCTAAAAAAATTCTGTAGCTGAGTTATTTCTCTGAGAAGCAGTTTCTGAAATACTAGTATACCAAATCCACTGTTCAAAGGGGCATCTGGCTATTAAAGAAGTGACATCATGGGCGGTGGGTATCAAAGGCAGGGGGAGGCTGTGCCCCCAGGCCCGTTTCTGCTTCCCGTGCTGTGCTGCGGGAGGCTTTTCCCCGACGTGGCTGGGGCTCCAGGCTAATGGGGGCTGGCCTGTGCTCTGGGGCTGGGGGAGGGAGGCTGTGCTGCCCGCCCGGCTTGGGAGGGGTGGGGGGGAGTGTACCCTGCCCAACCTCACAGTGCTCCGGGCCTGGGGGGCGGGGCCCGCCGCCAGCTCCTCTGCCCAGCATTCCGGGACTGGGGGGCTCAGGTGGCCGGGAGGGGGGGAGAAATGGACTCTGGGCTCCAGCGGGAGGGGCAGGGCCTTGAGCAGAAGGGGTGGTCCCGGCTGGGGTCTAGCCTCCCTGAGCCCAGGGTTCATCCACCGCCCATGAGCGACATCCTCCTAAATATACATGGCTTATTTCTCCCCTGCATCCAAGTCCTTAGAGTGCACAGAGGAGGGCCAGAAGGGAGCTTGTTATAGCTCCCTGATTGTGTGCTGGCCTGGCCTGGGTGTTAAGTTGCCATGTAGCTGATATAAGATGCCAGTAGAGAGAGAGCTTTGTCATGCTATGCCCCCATTCACCCACAGCCTGTCCCTTACACTGGGATAGAGTGGGGCAGCTGCCAGCAGGTATTCTCCAATGCCCATTTATGACCAAGGATCTGGCCCTCTTTGTGCTGAGTGGCACAAAGATTGCACCAAGAGAATCTGTCCCACAGTACCTGAGGTGTTGAGAAAATTTAGCAAATTAAGTATTACAGAACTAGATTTATATAATATGTGCTGAGCATGTTTGGGTTAAGTTGAGAGGCAAGAGCAACAAGGGTGATGTTGTGGTGGGCGTCTGCTAGAGACCACCAGACCAGGAGGATGAGGTAGATGAGGCTTTCTTAGGACAACTAAAAGAAGTTTCCAGATCACAGGCCCTGTTTCTCATGGGGGACTTCAATCATCCTGACATCTGCTGGGAGAGCAATACAGCAATGTACAGACAATCCAGGAAGTTTTTGGAGAGTGCTGGGGCCAACTTCCTGGTGCAAGTGGTGGAGGAACCAACTAAGGGTCGTGCTCCTCTTGACCTGCTGCTCACAAAGAGGGAAGAATTGGAAGGGGAAGTAGAAGTGGGTGGCAACCTGGACAGCAGTGACCATGAGATGGTCGAGTTCAGGATCCTGACAAAAGGAAGAAAGGAGAGCAGCAGGATATGGACCCTGGACTTCAGAAAAGTAGACTTTGACTCCCTCAGGGAACTGATGGGCAGGATTCCCTGGGAGGCTAATATGAGGGGGAAAGGAGTCCAGGAGAGCTGGCTGTATTTTAAAGAAGCTTTATTGAGGGTGCAGGAACAAACCATCCCTTTGTGCAGAAAGAATAGCAAATATGGTAGGTGACTAGCTTGCCTTAACAGAGAAATCTTTGGTGAGCTTAAACACAAAAAGGAAGCTTGCAAGAAGTGGAAACTTGGACAGATGACTCGGGAGGAGTACAAAAATGTTGCTCGAGCATGCAGAGATATAGGCCAAAGCACAAATGGAGTTGCAGCTAGCAAGAGATGTGAAGGGTAACAAGAAGGGTTTCTACAGGTATGTTAGCAACAAGAAGGTCAGGGAAAGTGTGGGACCCTTATTGAATGGGGGCGGCAACCTAGTGACAGATGATGTGGAAAAAGTACTCAATGTTTTTTTTGCCTCAATCTTCACAGACAAGGTCAGCTCCCAGACTGCTGCACTGGGCAGCACAGTATGGAAAGGAGGTGAGCAGCCCGAAGTTGTGAAAGAACAGATTAACGACTATTTAGAAAAGCTGGACATGCACAAGTCCATGGGGATGGGTCTAATGCATCTGAGGGTGCTGAGGGAGTTGGCTGATGTGATTGCAGAGCCATTGGCCATTATCTTTGAAAATTCGTAGCGATGGGGGGAAATCCTGGACGATTGGAAAAAGGCAAATATAGTGCCCAACTTTTAAAAAGGGAAGAAGGAGAATCTGTGGAACTACAGACTGGTCAGCCTCACCTCAATCCCTGAAAAAATCATGGAGCAGGTCCTTAAGGAATCCATTTTGAAGCACTTGGAGGAGAGGAAGATGATCAGGAACAGTCCAACATGGATTCACCAAGGGCAAGTTATGCCTGACCAACCTGATTGCCTTCTATGATGAGATAACTGGCTCTGTGGATATGGGGTAAATGGTGGACGTGGTATTCCTTGATGTTAGCAAAGCTTTTGATACGGTCTCCCACGTTATTCTTGCCAGCAAGTTAAAAAGGTATGGATAGGATGAATGGACTATAAGGTGGCTAGAAAGCTGGCTAGATCATCGGGCTCAATGGGTAGTGATCAATGGCTCGATGTCTCGTTGGCAGCTGGTATCAAGCGGAGTGCTCCAGGGGTCGGTCCTGGGGCCAGTTTTGTTCAACATCTTCATTAATGATCTGGATGATGGGATAGATTGCACCCTCAGTAAGTTTGCGCATGACACTAAGCTGTGGGGAGAGGTAGATATGCTGGAGGGTAGGGATAGGATCCAGAGTGACCTAGACAAATTGGAGGATTGGGCCAAAAGAAATCTGATGAGGTTCCACAAGATCAAGTGCAGAGTCCTGCACTTAGGACGGAAGAATCCCATGCACTGCTACAGGCTGGGGACTGACTGGCTAAGCGGCAGTTCCGCAGAAAAGGACCTGGGGATTATAGTGGACAAGAAGCTGGATATGAGTCAAGAGTTTGCCCTTGTTGCCAAGAAGGCTAACAGCATATTGGGCTGCATTGGTGGGAGCATGGCCAGCAGATCGAGGGAAGTGGTTATTCCCTTCTATTTGGCACTGGTGAGGCCACATCTGGAGTATTGTGTCCAGTTTTGGGCCCTCCACTGCAGAAGGGATGTGGAAAAATTGGAGAGAGTCCAGCGGAGGGCAACGAAAATGATTAGGGGGCTGGGGCACATGACTTAGGAGGAGAGGCTGAGGGAACTGGTCTTATTTAGTCTGCAGAAGAGAAGGGTGAGGGGGATTTGATAGCAGTCTTCAACTACCTGAAGGGGGGTTCTAAAGTGGATGGAGCTCAGCTGTTCTCAGTGGTGGCAGATGACCGAACAAGGAGCAATCGTCTCAGGTTGCAGTGGGGGAGGTCCAGGTTGGATATTAGGAAACACTATTTCACTAGGAGGGTGATGAAGCCCTGGAATGGGTTACCTAGGGAGGTGGCGGACTCTCCATCCTTAGAGGTTTTTAAGGCCCAGCTTGACAAAGCCCTGGCTGGGATGGTTTAGTTGGGGATTGGTCCTGCTTTGAGCAGGGGGTTGGACTAGATGACCTCCTGAGGCCTTTTCCAACCCTAATCTTCTACTATTCTATGATCTATGTGCAACTTCACTTGAAGTCAAGGGAATTTTCAGATGTTCAGCTGTCTTCGAGATTTGGAAGACAATGCACCATTGTTTTCATTATTACAATATTAATTAGAAAATCAGTGGAAAAATATATTGTGATCATGTAATTTGACTGAATGGTAATGTGTGCACATAAGGAGGTAGGGTTATAGTCACAGGCAACTTTTGGCAATGTCCATCTTTGGAGAGCTGAATTATGCAATTCTTGATTTTTTTTTTTAAAAGAGAAATACAGTATTTAATTTGTAGGATGCAACTATCTAGGCTTTTATACATATAATGTATATGTACACAAATTATCTGAATTCGGATTAACCAAAATGAATTTGTCCTCGAATCCAGAAATCACATGGAAACTAATTGCAGGAAGGCGTTTGTTATTCCTTGATAAATAGCATTTACCTATCATAGGTTATACTAGTGCAAGAGTGGATTGGCCAGTAATATGCACATCCAGTGCACCTGTTCCCGGGAGCTGTGCCTGGACTGACACACCAAAGGTTGGAGAAGGTGCTGTGTGTGTGTCCAGTCTTCATCAGTTTCCATTAATTGTGTTGGTTAATGGTTCCCGTGTGCCCTCTGTTACCAGATTTGCCTGTTACTTTGGGGTATGCTCATTTATTAGGGTTACTCTTCTGTAATTCTATCAATGTACTACTTGTGTCACTTGTGTTCTCATACGGAGCTCTACTTCTCCCTTCAGCAAGTTCCCTCCCAATGGAGGTAGCCTGCAGGACCTAAGTTCCCCCAGGCTGGGTTCGTCCAGCCCCAGAATCGCTCTTTCACTCTCTCTCTCTCTCTCACGCACACGCACACGCACACGCACACACACCTCCAGATGTGCTCTATTAATCAGCACTCCCAAGCTGACCCCTTATATGTCCCTGGACTCAACAGTCTGGGTCGAGCAGCACTTCCAAGCTGCCACCCTCATATGCCCCAGGTTCAGCACATCCCTATCCCCACTTTCACATTACAATTCTTCTGGTAGTAACGCACTTGATGAGCAAACCCTACAGGATTTTTGGGTGCTGCAGGGATCTTTAGCTTTAGCTGCACAGAGAATGGGGAAGCCAAAAACACCCATGGCAGGGGGGGAGGGAGAGAGAGAGAGAGAGAGATTGAGAAGCAACCGCGTAACCATGAAAGTTATTTATTGCCAAGTAATAACCATACAAGGAGAGCCAAACAAAAAAAACAGTTATAATATTAAATTTAACTTAAATTTGATTTTTAAAGTCAGATTTAGAAAGCTATAACTGATCACATAAGTCAGGGTCAGAAGGCTACACCTACAGAAAGAGCTGGGTTCTCACCACTCTGTGAAGCTTGAATGGATCAGGGTTCCCAGGTGTTGGTGGTAGCTCAGGGTTCAGAGTGCTGGAGACAGACAGAGCCCCCAGCATGATCAGTCAGGAGAAGATGAAGTCCCAATGGAACTCATGCAGATTTGGATCCAGGCATCAGAACACTTACTTGAGCGTGGGTAGGAGTTTTTGTAGGGAAAGAACAAGGCTTCCAGGGAGAACACTAGATTTGTTTATGGGTAAACTGATGGCTCAAGAGAGTATACCAAAGTTTTGTTCAGACTAGACAATAGGAACTGATTATTCCTGGCTATGGGCAGTGTTCCTTCAAGGGAGCTCACAATGCAATTAGGTAGCTTCAGTATTTTGGATACCAATAAAGGATTTATTACTAGAGTTGGTCTGATAACTACTGAGCTGGGTGTGTGCAGGTGTGGGTTCATTAACATCTGGAGCAGTGATTCCCCATCATGCAGTGCTTCCCTGCTTTTCTGGTCCCAGAGTTCAGTGCGGTTCTTGCCTTGGAATCTCTGTTCTCCATTCTGTGTGCTAATAGAGAGGCCTCCCTGTCCCACCTTTGATGCAGATGAGGCTAGGGGAGTTTCCTTAGTCCTGTCACCCTTGTCCCAGGGGTTCAGGTGTGTCTCCCACTGCCTTTTCATTGGTTTCTGTAAGTCCTTCTTCTGATTGGCTTTGGCTCAAGCAGAGGCTTGGGGGTGGGGGGAAGGTCTTTCATGAGTCAGACAGGCTGGGTTCTGGGCCTTGGTTCCCCAAGAGCACAGAGCTGATAGGTAACACCTCATTTGCGGAACAAAGGGTGCTGGAATCACTTAGCTTGAACATTTAACCTTGCAATGGTTTGGTTCTCTAGTGTAGATGGTGTGACACTGCACCCCATATTTTCCATAGTGATATTCTGATATGGTTATACCATAATTATGATGCATTTTATGCAAGATCAGTCATGTGAGGTGTCATTGGCAAAGTCATGACTTGCTGAATAGGATAATCCTGTTCGTATGCATGTATCATTTTTGCATCTGAAGTTATGAATATTGACTCTGCATCTGTATTTCAAATGTAGTTATACTGGGGGAACACCCACTAGACAAGATACTTTCAAACTAGATAGTGGGTGGGGAAGGACCTATTCAGGGCAATGGGCCATTAGGGAAAAACAATAGGCCTTAAGAGAAGATTATCTCCCACATGGGGAGCCTTCCTGAGAATACTACAGACAGCCTGTGAGTGATGGCTGCTATGACTTGACAAGGATCTGTGATCAGACCACAGAACTCTAGACTCCATCTTGGAATGTTAGTATTTTTCTACAGCGGTGTCTGGGAACCAAAGCTTTGAAACAAAGTGTTCCTGCCATATGCAAAAGCTGTATAAGGCAGGGAGTGACATCATCTGTGGTTCTTCACTCCCCATACAAGAAGACTCCTGGAAACACCTGAGGAACAAAGATTGAACTGGGGGAAGTGCTAGACCCAAGCTAACAGCATTTCTAGTCTGTGAATGAAACACCTGGGGATTCCAAGCTGTAAAGCAAGTGTAGCTTGCCCCTTAAGAATCCGCAGCCAGTTTGTATCCTCTCTTAGGGTGAGAATCTGCTAATGCATATCCAATTTATTTAGTATATTATGCTTAGTTTGTGGGTTTTTTTGTTTGTTTGTTTATTTGCTAGGTAATCTGCTTTGATCTGTTTGCTATCACTTAAAATCTATCTTTTGTAGTTAATAAAGTTGTTTTTGCTTTATCTAAACCAGTAAGTTGGAGTGATGTGTATGGGAATCATAGCTCAGGGGCAAAGGCTGTTGCATATTCCTCTCCACATGGAAGAGGGGGGTGAACTTTATGGGTTTATGTCATACAGTTCTCTGTGCAGTACACGACAGTATAATTTTGGGTTTATACTTCAGAGGGGATGCATGCATGGGGAGCTGGGAGTTGCCTTGGCTGTAGCCATCCTATGTAGGGGCTGGTCAGAGAGCCTGCATGTAACTGCAGGTGGGTGTGGCCCTACCTGTATGAAGGCTGGTTAAAGTGCAGGTTCGAGGGCTTTGTAGCTTGTCACAGCAGTACAGTGTGAGAGGGAGCCCAGGCTGGTGGGTCAGGGGGCTCAGTGGTACCCCAGTTCCAAGTGGCACACCGGGGGAAACCTGTCACAGATGGATCTAGAGAGAGAAGAAGAGAGAATTTGAGACTAGGATTTCAAAAATCTTCCAGCCTTTTGTTTAGGTGCAGCACGTACAGGAAATGTCAGATGTAAATTTTCTGTGTATAATCACCCTCTCTTTTCTCTCCTTCACCCTGTTCTAGGCTTACTTCTCTTTCCTCTGCCCCATTTTGCGTGCCCTTTGGCTGAGCTGAGAATGTTTACAGAATTCATTCTATGTCGGGTACAGGTGTGGAGCCGGTAAGGGTACAGTGATTTGTCAAATGACAAAAGATACTATGAGATTAATTCTATTCCATTCTTATTTTATTCATTTGAGTGTCTCTATTCAGTTGCACAGGCAGGAGTAACAGCAAGCTTTCCTATGCAAATACACACGCTTCCTCGCCAATGTGCATGACCTGTAGGGACCACATCCATGCATATAAAGAGAGCTCAGCAACACTATCCCTTCTATCCTTTAGCCTCTCGGCTGAGATCGCTAGCACTGGGGAAAAATGTGGTAGAGCCACGTAGGAGTAGCAATAGGGTAGAAGGCTGATTATTTCTGGACTTGACTTGGTTTGCACGTTGCATGCATGCATGGTTGCTGATTTCTGACATGACATAACTCCCTAGATCTCGGCCTATCTTGGATACGTATGACCCAGCATTGGATGGGGAGGACTGGTGTGTTTGGGATGCCTGACTAGAGGGGAGTGGCAATGAGTCAAGCTCCGTCTACACAAATCACAAACCCCACCCGTGCTCTCAGAGAAGATACACATTTTCTCCATTAAGATCAGTGGCAAATTAGTTATCATTGCCGTGTGTGTGTGTCTCTCTCCCTGTGGATTTGGGCAGGCAGCCTTTGGAGTTACATTGGGAATTTTTTGTTGCCAGCAGTGCTACAAACTGGATTCCTTTTATTTTTAATGACAACATACATTCTGCAGAAGCTGCTATGGTGGGTCCCCAAAGCAGTCCCAGTCTGTATCCTTGGGTGTACTGGGTCATGCGCCAACCCTGATGTATGCCCCCTCAAACGAAGTGTGTGTGTGTACACGTGCACACACATGCAATACCTAAAAATGCCCCAAAAGAGGGTTTTTCTAAAGCTTCTTGACCCCTTTGTATCATCGTTAAGGTAGAAGACTTAAATGGATGAGTTTCTATCACTCTCCTGTCTTGTCTGTAACATAATAAAATAGTTCTTGTTGCCATGGCAACATGAGGAAACTGGCATCTGGCGTGGGAATACCTAGCCTCTCTAGAGCAGCTTGTCTCCTGCAGGCTGCCAGGGCCCCACGCTCACAGCAGACTGCAGTTTCCCTTCTTTTATGACTTGTTACCTTGCTGCTCAGAGTTAATTGAATTTGCATGCTGGAGATGGGCCACTGGGGGGAGGAAAATGGATTCTGAACAGCACTGTTTTCTGGGTCACCTGGGATAACCGATTTGCTGTAGATCAGGACCCAGCAGCCAGATGAAGCAGCTTTCCCTTTTTTGCTTTGGTGTAGGATCTTGGTGGTAACTTCCTGTTGCAAAGAGACTGGCAGCATGTTTGCTCTATAAATAAGGAGTGGCCTGGCCATATGTGTTGCTATAGCAGCAACAATGAGATTCAGACCCTGAATGACAACTGCATATCCTACTTCTTAGTTTCAACGTTCCTTGATTGTACTCACGCTGTCTTCCTTACTCCCTGCCTCACCTGCTGTCCACTATAAATGTATAGCAAACCCACACAAACAAAAGGCAGCTTCTTAGGCAGGGGGTTGATCAATATCCATGGTGTAGCCTTGCAGAGTCAATTCAACTACAAGGAAAGGAGCTCAAGTCTACTCTGCCTCGTATATCAAACTCTCAGCTTATGGCTCTGGCAGTGTTGCCATCTGTCACCATTTCATTGCCAGTCTCTCATTATTTGGTGTTTTTCCTTTAAAGCCTCAGGTCCTAGAGTTGAGGTAATATGGGATAGATAAAGCATAGTTACATGCTTTAATTTTTAAAAAAATGAAGGTTTGTTTCTAGCCTTCATAGCCGCAGATACCAGCTTGAAAATGTGACTGGAAAGTCCCTCAAAGTCTCTGAAAGCAGAAGGCAAAGAAAAAGGGTCCAGCATTTATCATTATTTAAAATCTCATGACTTTTTGAGGATTGACTTATGATTTTGAAGGCTGAGGGGTTGACAGTCCTGTAGAATCTTTATTACCAGTGATGAGGGATATGGCGGAAGGTGCCTAGCTTGACTTCTAGATCACAGGCTGTGAGAAAGTGTGTTGATGTAAACTGAACCCACATGAGCTTGGAGTCATTAAGCAAGAATAAATGCACCAACAGTCTTCTCAAGTATAATTGCGCTTTAACTTGCACACCGCCATTTACATGCAGTTGTAAACCTTTGTTTTGGGCATGATCTGTAAAGACTTTTGCTACAGTGCAGGCCGTTATCTCAGTCTCCATGTCCTTCAGTGCCCTGCTATTGGGCATGCTATTGCCATTATGGGGCGGGGTGGCACTTTTACAGGTCTAGCTCTTAGGGATAGAAAGATGAAGTGTGGCTGAGGGGCCTGTTGTGGTCCAGGTGAAAATCCCTTAGGATTCAGCCATGTAGGAACAGGCCGTGCTTGGTACATATTTAATTGTTATTTCAAAAGCTTCGATCACTATTGCCTAACATTCCTGATGACTTGCAAAAGGAAGCCACTAACTTGTGTCAGCATTCCATGCAGCTTCTCGAAAGAACTTTGCACCGGGTTTCTAGCAAACATGAGCCAGAATACAGTGGGGCCAGGCAAAATGCTGCTTGGTTGCTTCTTGAAGCAAGGTTTGAATCCAGTGCCTTCCATACTACAGCACTCACCTCAGCCCCTGGAGCTAAAGTAGTCATTTCTTTTACTTGTCAGCAACAGTAGTCGCTCATCCTCCTACATTGTCCAGCCATGACAGGGGAACACACACCACTCATTCAAGCTGTAGGCTATGCTGACACCTTCTTTTGAAAAAAATACCCTTTGACCGAGGAGAAGCAAGTATCAATCACCCCTTATACCTATGTGGCAAATAAGGACAACAGAGGTTTCACAAGGTCATCAGTGGTAGAGCCAGCAATAGAATTCCAGTCCCTCCATATAGAATCAACCCTTACCCACACCGCATCTTGTTACATTTAGACCAAACCTTTGTGCTTGGCTTTGCAATCTGAAAACTGACCTCCCCAGAGCCCCGTGAGAGGCTCAGCTGAGTTGGCCTGGCACGTAGCTGTATGCACTGCTGGATTAAGGTATAAACTAACTAAGCTACAGTTTAGGGCCTCGCAATATGAGGGGTCTCTAAAAAAGAAAAAACTGACTTCATTTCAAGTTTTATCAAAATCGGTTGATAAATAAAGGAGATATGGGAAAAAGAAGATTCTCTCTCTCTCTCTCTTTCAGTATATAGATATTTTCATTCAAATATGACAAAAATATACACATCTGGCTACACCAATACCCTTATCCTACCCTAACCCTTCACTAATTGTTCATTATTGACAGGCAGGAGGCCAGGGGTGAGATAAACGATAACTGCACTTGTAAAATTAGTATTTCCATGAGTAAGTCTGCTATCAGTCTCCTAAGGCAGCATTTTGGTGGCCAGCTACTGGTAAAATTCTGACCGTGCCTTCATAACTTATTTAAATAAATAAATAATCTCACCGCTGATAAAATTGGGGGAAAATGTGAGGTCGGAGATGCCAGTGTCGTGCAGCAATTCTGCCAAGCTGAGACTCGTACGTTAGTGTGTTCTTTCTTCTTTTGATCTGTACATACGGCGCTTTCTGCTTCATGCGCTATCTATACATCACATGATTGACTTTTCAGGTGATCATCTGATGGAGTTGGGTCGAGTGGATCTTGAGGAGGATAAATTTGTGTTGGCTTCCCTCCGTCAGTTTCAAGAACCTTCACAGTAAATATTAGAGAGTGCTGACGAAAGGATAAATAGAGGGGTTTGAAAGAAATGAAGAAATGCATGTATATCAAAATATTCTGAGTACTTGCTGAGCAAGTTATTTCAAACTATGTGCATATATGGTTTATAGGCTATGAAAGCCTATAATATTCAATATATTTGCTTGAATATAGGCTAGTTTTTCTCACTTTCTCAATGCCTGTCTAGAGATTACCAGTCTTTCTTTTTCTGGTAAATTATTTCTTTCTCTTCGTGCATATAGCTGCTTGTCACTCTGTGTGTCCGAGGTGTTTACTCAAGATTAATGAGTGGGCCTGCGGGAGACAGAGGACAAAGAATTGAATGCAAAGAGAGATGTTTGCTTAGAAAAATGGCTGGGATTTTCTGCTCGGCGGGTTTGGAGCACGTAAGATAATATTTTATTCTAGGTAGTATGCTATGTAAAAAATCTTACATAGACTTATAAATCACATATCCTATGCATCAGACATTGTATTTTTATAGTATGGCAAAAGAAAAATCCCAACAATTCATTGTTTCATAGCAAAAATTAAATTGGAATAAACATTTGTAAATATACTTTATATATAGTCTGGATAAACTTTTTGTATTTCCCTAACAAAATTAATCAAACATTTTTTCATTTATGAAAAGATGGATAATTTTCCTTACTCATGATGTAAAAAAAAATTATATATCCTCTCTTCTTTTCCTGTGAGAACATAGACAAAATAGCACTAACTTTCACAGAAATATCCTGGTAAAATAACACAGTTTTTTGGCAAATATATAATAAAGAATATTTGTTGTTGTATAGATATATAAATCTCAATATTTATAATATACAATTCATTTTTTACTGGTTTCATTAAAAACTTTCTGCTACTAATTTTAGTACCAATATTAGGTAATTCAGCATAACCTTCTATAAAAACAAAACAAATCAATTTATTGGAAAACTACAATCTGCAAACAATTTTCAGATAGTTTGCTACTTACCTGGGTATAATTCATATTAGGGCTGTCAAGCAATGAAAAAAATTAATTGCATGATTAATCGTGCTGATAAACAATAATAGAATACCATTTATTTAAATATTTTGGATGTTTTCTACATTTTCAAATATATTGATTTCAATTACAACACAGAATACCAAGTGTACAGTGCTCACTTTATATTTATTTTTTATTACAAATACTTGTACTGTAAAAAAATAAAAGAAATCGTATTTTTCAATTCACCTAATACAAGTACTGTAGTGCAATCTCTTTATCATGAAAGTTGAACTTACAAACGTAGAATTATGTACAAAAATTACTGCATTCAAAAATAAAACAATGTAAAACTTTGGAGCCTGCAAGTCCACTCAGTACTACTTCAGCCAATCACTCAGACAAACAAGTTTGGTTACAATTTGCAGGAGATAATGCTGCCCACTTCTTGTTTACAATGTCATCTGAAAGTGAGAACAGGTGTTCACATGGCACTGTGGTAGCCGCCGTTGCAAGATATTTACGTGCCAGATGCGCTAAAGATTCATATGTCCCTTCATGCTTCAACCACCATTCCAGAGGACATGCATCCAAGGCTGACGATGGGTTCTGCTTGATAACAAGCCAAAGCAGAGCAGATCGACGCATGTTCATTTTTGTCATCTGAGTCAGATGTCACCAGCAGAAGGCTGATTTTCTTTTTTGGTGGTTTGAGTTTCTGTAGTATCTGAGTGTTGCTCTTTTAAGACTTCTAAAAGCATGCTCCACACCCCGTCCCTCTCAGATTTTGGACAGCATTCAGGGGTGAAAGTAACATAAAAGACTTACCGGTACAGGGGCCGGCTCTGGGCCCCCGGAAGGAGCAGGATCTCGGACAGAAGGGGCGGGGCTGGGGGGTCAGCCTCCCCCAGCCAGCCCTTCCGCGATGCCCGGCCCACGCCACCCGGGGCTCCGGTGGCGATTTAAAGGGCCCTGGGCTCCAGCCGCTGCCGTGGTGGCTGGGAGCCCTGGGCCCTTTTAAATCGCTGGGCCCTGGAGCACCTGCACCTTTTGCCCCCCATTGGCGGCGGCAGGGCCGCCGATGGGGAGCAAAAGGGGCAGTGACGTTAAAGTGCCGCTGTGGTACCACTTTAACGTTGGCTGCCTACGAGCCGGTACCGGCAGCCACTTCTTCGGTACACCGTGCCTACCCGTACCGGCCCACTCCCACATCTGATGGCACTTCAGGTTCTTCAACCTCGGGTCGAGTGCTGTAGCTATTTTTAGAAATCTCACATTAGTACCTTCTTTGTGTTTGTCAAATCTGCTGTGAAAGTGTTCTTAAGTGTTCTTCCCCACCACCACCATGTTGTATAGTTTCCACTAACACTTGCCTTTCCAACTGTCTCCCCCCAGGTGGATGCAGTGCGGGTGTATGTGAAGAGTGACTCGGAGGACCTGCAGTATCCCATCCTGTTTGTAGTTCGCCAGCAGAAGGGGGTCCTGTCATGGCAAGTCCCTCTGATTTTTCGAGGCCTGTAAGTGACAGAGATTCTCTTTGCAGTTTGTAACAGGCCCTCCTTTCCCAGTTGCTAAATCTCACCATTTTACTGTAAATCTGGGAATACTTGGTGCGGTGGCTTGTTTTAGTTTCCCATGGTCTCACAATTGCTGGCATCCAACTTGTGAATTTCTCTTGGTCAAAATGATTGACATTTCCCATTAGCAAGGTAAATTGAACAGATTGATTCAATTTAGCAGTGCCCGGTTTCCAAAGTGTATGTGCAGAGCATCCTGGCCCCTGGCTCTCCGGTTGGCAGCACTGCCAACTGGCCATGCTATGGGCTACTCACAGTTGGCAGACAGCCTCTACACTTCCTCTTCTTATTCACCAGCACACACTCTTCTCCCCCTCATCCCTTGAATGCTGTGCAAAATAGGACATGCTGAGAAATACAGGGGAGACGCTTCTCAAAAGCATCAAGCTATGTCCTCAGGCATTTCAGTCTGTGAGATTCACACACCACACCTGTTTTACAGCTAGTTGGAGGGGTGTAGTTAAATAATTCTTGGCTCTTGTCAAGATTTTCCGGTATCTGGCTTCATGAGCCAGGGGAGCAGATGGTAGGCTGGGACACCCAGAATAAGTCACTACAGTTGCAGGAGGGAACATTTCTGCAATGGTTGGTGAACCTGCCTCTGTGATCCACCAAGTCCTGCAGAGCATCCAGTTGATAAACTGTGAGAGGAGGGGCCTATAACTGGTACATGCATCCCATCACTAGCATTTGCACGACTCAGGGACTGTAATTGTTCCTAACCAGAGATCTCCAGCACACCTCAACCACATGATGCTGCAGCACACAATGGGTAGGCAGGTGCGCCTCCACCACTAAACTAGTTTCCAACTGACTGGTAGCAATCTGGGGTTAAGCTTCCAAATGCTAATCCCCATTCAATTCTCCTTGCTGAGGCAGGCTCTAAGGCACTGCCGCGTCAGGGAAAACTCAGTGGAGTTCCAGGGAAGTGGCCTTGCAAAGCCTGAGGTTCTGAAGCCACTGCTGGTCATCCAGGGTCTGTCTAAATAACTCTCTGCTAGAATAAAAAGAAAAGGAGGACTTGTGGCACCTTAGAGACTAACCAATTTATTTGAGCATAAGCTTTCGTGAGCTACAGCTCATTTCATCGGATGCATTCACGAAAGCTAATGCTCAAATAAATTGGTTAGTCTCTAAGGTGCCACAAGTACTCCTTTTCTTTTTGCAAATACAGACTAACACGGCTGCTACTCTGAAATCTGCTAGAATAGAAGGAGGGTGATTTTCTGTTCCATTTTATTTGGTGGCTGTTGGCTTTTTTCCCTTTTGGCTGCTGTAGTTACCAGAGGACCTACAACTACCAGGAAGTGAGCCGCACACTCTGCCCTTCGGAACCCACGCCTGAGATGGGACCTTCTGAGCAGATCATATTTGTAGACGTGGCTTCCATGGCGTTGTTTGATATTGAGTATGAGCTGCTGGTCACGAGGCTCAAGAGCTTCCAACTCATGTAAGCAGGATTATGAACATATGCAAGTGGGATTGGAGTGTGTGTGTGTTCGTACAGGGTGGAAACTGCTCCCACTCACATCTAGGTAGATACAAGCATAGTGTCTTCAATTATGCTCTCTTCACATCCTAGGGGTAGCCAACACCTGATTCAGACTAAGGTGAAATCTGCCCATAATGCGCCTCAATAGCTATGCACTGTTGTGTGGGTAGGGGATTCCTTCCTGACTGATGACCTGGGGCCCTGAAGCATGAGGTCTGCTTACTTCTGTGGAAACCTGAGCAAAACATTCTCCTGTCCTCTACCAAAATCCATCCCCAGTCTGACTGTGTGACCTTCTGCACTATTTTTTCTTTAGTTTAAACTGAGCTTGGAGTTTGTCATTGTGCAATAGGTGCTGACTGGCTGGGTGCTCTAGCTGAGCACTCTATCAGGAGCCCGCTCATTTATTTCTCACAAGACATAGGGAGTCAGGACATATCCTTGGGATCAGTGCTCAGAGGGGAGCTCCTTCCAATGTGTGTGGGGTGGGAAAGGATCAGTTGCTTTGGTAGCAGGGTTCCCTGCACCTTCCTGAGCATGATTCCTGGAGGTGTGGGGGGATTTGAGTGGAAATGGGATAGGCAATGGGAAGGAAGCATATCTTTCTCTGACACTTGCTGGGACAGCCAGAGGTGGTATTATGGTTCCAATGGAAAGTTACCGGCAGGGGCTCTGCTCCATGAGGGAATCCCCGGCAGAGCAGCTCCGATGAACCTGTGCTGGCAGAGAGGGGGCATAGAGCCAGAGGACTTCTATGCAGATGGCCCTGTGCCCCGATGGAGCTCTGAGATCTGAGGGGTTTGTGGACTAGCTATCCTGCTTTCTTCCGTAGGCTGCGGTTAGGGGGGAAGTCCCCAATCCCACATATGCAATCTGTGGCCATTTCTTGGCCCTTGCATGTGTATGTCTGCAGAGGGGGGCACAATTTAGATTAGGATTATTTTCAGCACTACTGCTGTCAGATGGGCTGATGCAGGGGGAGGGAGATGCAAGGCCAAATGGGGAGGAGCCTGCTGGGACTGTTAGGGGTACATATCTGAGCGCAGCAGGAACAGCAGTGACATTGATTGAGAAACCCCCAAAACTTCTAATGGTTCCCACCAAATCTCTTTGGTAGAAGGATCTTAGAATCTAGACTGTAGGCTGTCACAGCTAATGGTGTGGAGGGACCTGGCACCACTGGGATCTGTGAGTGCAGGAAGACATTTTCCCATTGTAGCTGGCCACTTGGTTCTGGAGGGCATGTCTGGAGATTTAATTTTGACTGTTGGGAACACCTGCAGGCATAAGCAATCCATCCTGGCCACTGGCCTGACAGGTCAGGCTGCTTAAACTGTTAGAAACCAAGATGTAGAGAGCCATGCCTAGTGGCTGGAACAGTGGTAGTCAGGTCTAGTGGTCAGTGCAGTGGCAGCTGAGCCAAGAACCGGAGCCAGAGGTCTGAGCTGGAGTCAAGAGCAAGTCTGGAACAAAGCAGGAGCAGGGCTGGGAACAAGGCTGGAGTCAGAGCAGGCTAAGGCCTGTGGAGTTTATCATCACAATCAGGCAGGGGAGACTTCAAGCCACAAAATTATGTTGGGCAGACTGAGGTGCTGCTTCTCCTGTGAGTCTTCTATACCTGCTCTCAGAGATAAACCAGCTCCTGGTTTGTAGATTGGCTGGGGCCTAGCATAAAATGACTCATCACTGCATGTGGCTTAATCAGGCTCTCCTTCAGGGATGACTCACACCTCACACCACGTACTTAAATGTGATCCTCCCCATGCCAATATGAGGGAACTGGGGTTATTTAGTCTGCAGGAGAGAAGAGTGAGGGGGGATTTGATAGCAGCCTTCAACTACCTGAAGGGGGGTTCCAAAGAGGATGGAGCTCGGCTGGTCTCAGGGGTGGCAGATGACAGAACAAGGAGCCGTGGTCTCAAGTTGCAGAGGGGGAGGTCTAGGTTGGATATTAGGAAACACTATTTCACTAGGAGGGTGGTGAAGCACTGGAATGGGTTACCTCGGGAGGTGGTGGAATCTCCATCCTTAGAGGTTTTTAAGGCCTGGCTTGACAAAGCTCTGGCTGGGATGATATAGTTGGTGTTGGTCCTGCCTTGAGCAGGGGGTGGGACTAGCTGACTCTCCTGAGGTCTCTTCCAACCCTAATCTTCTCTGATTCTATGAGGCAGTTAGTGCAGCAAACTCCTTTGAGACCTTATTCTGTAACTAGGGAGGACCAACACCATAGCTGTGCAGCAGCATCTCCTGATCAAGCAGCATTGAGATCCCCTCCACTCCCCATCCTGCTGATCACTTTCTCCATGCACCACTAGAGCTGGTTGAAATGTTTTTTGGCATTGCTTTTTCCATTGGACAATGCCAATTTGTCACATTTGAAATATTCAGCAGGAATATGTTTTCAACAACCTTTTTTGTTTTGGGGAAAAAAAACTGAATCAAAGCATGTTAATCAGAGTTAACCTTACTGGAATGGAACACTTTGATTTTTCCATTTCAAACTGCCTGTTTCTAAATGTATTTTATAAATCATAGTATAATATAAAATAAATAATTCAAAATAAAGTATGAAAAAATATAGATTTTTTTTTAATTGAACCATTCATTTTGCAGGAACTTTGTGAAATTTCAGCTTTTTATTATGATTTGGATTTTTTTTTTAATATTGGACTTTCCCTTGGAACAGATATTCCAGTTCCAGATCAGCTCCGTGCTACTACCCTGTCCCAGCAGGAAGGGCCTGACTCTCTCTCCCAGTGCTTAAAGCAAGTAGGACTAGTTTGAAAAGAACCGTTCCTACAAACATAGAAGTGTAAGTCCCTCACTAACGCTTAGCTCGCAGCCTTAAAGTCTCCCTGTGCTTCATGAATGCAGCTTTGAAGTGCAGTTCTCTGAAGATGCTGTGTGTGTGTTGGAGTATTTATGCTGTGAGCGTTAGAAAGTCTTCACTCTATTTATTTCTATCTTTTTTAGGACAGATAAAGCCTTTAACTTCACTGCCAGCCCTTCTCAGCCTCAGGTAAGCAGGAGCCCTACGTGACATCAGCTGCATGCGTCTTTTCACACACAAATGAGTTCCAGTGTGATCCTAGCAGTTAGAGATGGCAAAGAGCTATAGGATCAAACCCACTTCCCTCTCAGGATGCAACCTAGTCCATTGCTGTGGCATCTGTAGGGTAGAGTGAAGGGGTAGCACTGCATAATCTCTGCCCCTCCTGGAGCAGGTGCCAACCCTCACACAAGATATTCAGCTCAAGCAATTGAACAAACCAGAAATGTGAACTGGTGCAAACAGACATCATACCTTGCTGTGGGATGAATGCAACACTCCACAGGCCCGGCAACCTGCACTGGATGTGGATTCATGGCGCTGTGTGCTGCTGGAACAGAGTGCCCAGTATGGACTTCTGCACTGTTGCAACTTACATTGGTTCAGTCACTCTACTACAATTTGCTGAGATGCAGTCAGTTCTCTAGTGCAGACAAAGCGGCAAAGGATGCATCAGACTTCAAACCGCTACCAGCGCTTGAGTGGTCTGAAAAAAAAGTGATGGGGAGGGGAGGGGTGTCTGTCTGCCCATAGCCCTGCCTAGCAATCAATTTTGCTCCTCCCCACCATTGTCTCTGCTCCTCCCCACCATTGTCTCTGCTCCCCCTGCAGCTCCTGGGGCTCTTTCTTCCCCGCCAGGCCTGGGAGAGGAGGGTGAGCTGCAGCAGGATCCCCTCTTCCACTTCCCAAGCTGAGTGTTACCAGGAGGAAGAGGGAGGAGCAGGGGAACCATCCTGTCCCCATTGCTCACAAGGAGTGGAGCCTGCTCCTTTCTCCCTCCTGTGAGGAATGATGTTGGTTTTTGAGGGGACAGGGGCGAGCTCTGCCTGCTTCCTGCAGCAGCCCGGATTGGCTGCTCTTCCCCAGGGAAAGCAACTAAACAAAGGGGTCTGTGCCTCCTCCCTCCCCTCCAGTGGTACTAAAAATGTGCCCCTCCCCCCGAGCATCCCGGCTCACTATTTATCATAGAATCACAGAATATCAGGGTTGCAAGGGACCTCAGGAGGTCATCTAGTCCAACCCCCTGCTCAAAGCAGGACCAATCCCCAGTTTTTGCCCCAGATCCCTAAATGGCACCCTCAAGGATTGAACTCACAATCTTGGGTTTAGCAGGCCAAAGCTCAAACCACTGAGCTATCCCTTCCCAGAGCTGCAACCCTCAACACTTTAAGTACTATTACCTCAGCTGCAGCCGGAAGGTGATGTTCTGATTGATGAAATCATGACTCACTGATAGGTACAGACTCTTGGTTCAGTCCAGCCCTCTGACATCTGGAATGTCCAGGCCAGCAGCCATTTGGGGTTTTCCATTGCTGCCTATGCCAGCACAAGCAGATTTTTCTAATTCACAGCACTGAGGATCATTGTAGCAGCTCTCTTTAGCCATGAAAACCAGCCACCTCTATGGATGTGGGGATTCAGAGGGTTTCTCTTTGAAGATGAGTGGGGAAGTCCACCCCCTGGAAGTAGTGCCAATTAATCTAAGATCCAATCTGCAGATGCTTGCCAACAGATCCCTGGTGTGGAAAATCGGTCCACTGGCTGCAGATAACTGTTCTTTCCAAACCGCAGCATCCTGGAATCTGTTCACTCATCACAGTCAAGACTGTGTCAAATACCCTCTTCCTAACCAGCAGGCTCCTATTATAGCCTTACTGGTACATCTGCATTTAGATGACTTGGGTTTGTATCCTGGCAGGCACTATTATATGGTTCTTTCTACTCAGAAACTCTCTCATTAGGTACTATGGATTTTTTTTAGATACAGTGATATTTTCCTGCCTTTTGGGCCTCGTCTGTCCTTTTTCTATTATTTATAGCCACGCATTATAATATTCCCCTCTTCTTATCTTTCTGCCATGTTTAGTAGCTCCTATTAAGTCAAAGTAGTCTTCTCTTTCCAGGAATCCCCATTGATCCATTTTTTGCCATCAGGCTTCTTATATTATTCTATGGACACTTTCATATAATTTTTATTTACCATTAGGAACACGGAGATGGTGCTGTTAGTTTCTTAGGCACTTGTACAAAGCCCAATAAATTCCATAGGAATCTTTTCATTGAATTTAGAGGGCTTAGGATCAGGCCCTGAGCCATCTTTGATGGAACTGCAGTCCATTTGTCACAGTGGATAACATACAAGATTGTTAATTTTACTTTAGGGTCAGGATGCCCAGAACACCATTTTAAAAAAACACCCTAATATAGGCTCACACTATATGTATACTCCAACTAAAAAAAATACAGCAAGAGGACACCCCCAAATATGCCACTATGGCTAAACAACAGAATAAAAGAGGCAGTTGGGGGCAAAAATGCATCCTTTAACCATTGGAAGTCAAATGCTACTGAGAAAAATAGAAAGGAGCATAAACTCTAGCAAGTCAAGTGTAAAAGTATAATTAGGCAGGCCAAAAAAGAATCATCAAAAAAGAAGAGCAACTAGCAAGAGACACAAAAATTAACAGCAAAAAAGTTTGAGTATATCAGAAGCAGGAAGCCTGCCAAACAATCAGTGGGGCCACTGGACAATCAAGATGCTAAAGAAGCGCTCAAAGAAGACAAAGCCATAGTGGAGAAGCTAAATGAATTCTTTGCATCGGTCTTTACTGGAGAGGAGTTATTATTTTTAGTTGACAAATCTGAGGAACTGTCCCAGATTGAAGAGTCCGTAGAAGAGGTTTTGGAACACACTGATAAACAGTAATAAGTCACCAGGACAAGTTGGGGTTCACCCCAGAGTTCTGAAGGAACTCTGATATGAAATTTTAGAACGACTAACTGTGGTATGTACCCTATGGCTTAAATCTGCTTCTGCACTAGATGATTTGCAGATAGCAAATGTGATCCTGATTTTTAAAAAAGGATGCAAAGGCAAATATGGCAATTATAGGCCGTAAGTCTAACTCCAGTACCAAGCAAACTGGTTGAAACTATAGTAAAGAACAGAATGATCAGACTCCTATGTGAACACGATTTGTTGGGGAAGAGTCAACACAGTTTTAGTAAAGGGAAATCATGCCTTACCAATCTACTGGAATTCTTTGAGGGGGCCAACAAACGTGTAGACAAGGGAGATCCAGTGGATATAACAGAAGTACTTGTGGCACCTGAGAGACTAACAAAAATTTGTTAGTCTCTCAGGTGCCACAAGTACTCCTGTTCTTTTTGTGGATACAGACTAACACGGCTGCTACTCTGAAACCAGTGGATATAGTGTACCTGGACTTTCAGAAAGCCTTTGACCAGGTGCCTCATCAAAGGCTCTTAAGCAAAGTAGGCAGTCATGGGATAAGGGTAAAATCCTTCTGTAACTGGTTAAAAGATAGGAAACAAAGGGTAGGAATAAATGGTCAGTCTTCACAGTGGAGAGAGGTAAATAGTGGAGTTCCTCAAGGATCTGTACTGGGACCAGAGTTGTTCAACATATTCATAAATTATCTGAAAAAGGGGCAAGTAGTGAGGTGGCAAAGTTTGGAGACCATACAAAATTAATCAAGATAGTTAAGTTCAAAGTAGATTGCAAAGCTTTACAAAGGGATCTCTAAAAATTGGGTGACTGGGCAACAAATGGCAGACGAAATTCAAATTTGATAAATGCAAAGTATTTAAACATAATCCCAGCTATACATACAAAATGATATGGTCTAAATTAGCTGTTACCACTCAAGAAAAATCTTGGAGTCATTGTGAATAGTTCTCAAAAACATCTGTTCAATATGCATCGGCAGTCAAAAAAGCGAACAATGTTAGGAGCTGTTAAGAAAGAGAGATAATAAGACAGAAAATATTATACAGCACTATATAATTCCATGGTATGCCCACACCTTGAATATTGCATGCAGTTCTGTTCACCCCAACTCAAAAAAGATATATTAAAAATAGAAAAGGTACAGAGAAGGGCAACAAAAATGAATAAAGGTATGGAGCAGCTTCTATATGAAGAAAGCTTTTTTAAAAACTAAAAGGAGTACTTGTGGCACCTTAGAGACTAACCAATTTATTTGAGCATGAGCTTTCGTGAGCCACAGCTCACTTCATCAGATGTGTACCGTGGAAACTGCAGCAGACTTTATATACACACAGAGAATATGAAACAATACCTCCTCCCACCCCACTGTCCTGCTGGTAATAGCTTATCTAAAGTGATCAACAGGTGGGCCATTTCCAGCACAAATCCAGGTTTTCTCACCCTCCACCCCCCCACACAAATTCACTCTCCTGCTGGTGCTAGCCCATCCAAAGTGACTTGATTATGTAAAGAGTTGTCACTTTGGATGGGCTAGCACCAGCAGGAGAGTGAATTTGTGTGGGGGGGTGGAGGGTGAGAAAACCTGGATTTGTGCTGGAAATGGCCCACCTGTTGATCACTTTAGATAAGCTATTACCAGCAGGACAGTGGGGTGGGAGGAGGTATTGTTTCATATTCTCTGTGTGTATATAAAGTCTGCTGCAGTTTCCACGGTACACATCTGATGAAGTGAGCTGTGGCTCACGAAAGCTCATGCTCAAATAAATTGGTTAGTCTCTAAGGTGCCACAAGTACTCCTTTTCTTTTTGCGAATACAGACTAACACGGCTGTTCCTCTGAAACCTTTTTAAAAACTGGGATTGTTCATCTTAGAATAGAGACGACTGGGGGGATATGATAGAGATGTATAAAATCATGAAAGTTTCTCCACTTTCTGTGGAGAAAGTGAATAAGGAAGTGTTGTTTACCCCTTCACATAACACAGGAACTAGGGGGCACCTGATGAAATTAATAGGCAGCAGGTTTAAAACAAACATAAAGAAGTATTTCTTCACACAATGCACAGTCAACCTGTGGAACTCGATGCCAGGAGATATTGTGAAGGCCAAAACTGGGTTTAAAAAAGAATTAGATGTTTTTATGGAGGATAGGTGATCCATCAAAGACTATTAGACAAGATGGTCAGGGATAAAACCATGCTCTGGGTGTCCCTAAACCTTTGACTGCCAGATACTGGGACTGGACGACAAGGGATGGATCACTGGACAATTGCCCTGTTCTGTTCATTCCCTCTGAAGCATCTGGTATTGGCCATTGTTAGAAGCAGGGCCGTCCCTAGGGGGTGTGGGTCCCGGGGCAGAAGTGATGTCACTTCCGGGACCAACCGTGCTCGGGGCAGGTAGGGGAGCCTGGAGGAGTCAGTGCCTCCCCAAACAGACCAGTTTGCTCCCCCCCCCCCCCCAACACACTCACTCAGGTTCACCTGCCACCTAGTGCTGGACAATTGTGCCAGCCCGTGGGGCCCGGAGTGGTCACCCCGATTCGCCGTCCCCTAGCGACGGCTCTGATCAGAAGACAGGATACTGGGCTAGATGCACCATTGGTCTGACCCTGTATGGCCACTCTTATGTTCTTATACAACACAGGATGGGTGCCTTTTAATTGGCACACCACCATTTTTATAAATCAAATCAAGTAAGTATTGAATGAATTGACCTAGACTCTTTTTACAATCTAGAGCAATGCAAGAATAACCCCAAACAAGAAAAGGAAATACAACTATAACAAAAAGCTCTCAGTGACCTTAGTGCTCAATTTCTGCCCATTTCCCAAGTGCTGAGAAAGGAATTTAATAAAATTGCAAGTGAGAGAGGTGTTTTATTATGCAACTAAGGTGTGCAGATAAGGAAAAGGTTACTGTTTTAATTGTTTCAAAGAACAAGGCTAGGACTATAACAGGGTTTAAAAGAGAACTGGATAAATTCATGGAGGTTATGTCCATTACTGGCTGTTAGCCAGGATGGGTAAGGAATGGTGTCCTTAGCCTCTGTTTGTCAGAGGGTGGAGATGGATGGCAGGAGAGAGATCACTAGATCATTACCTGTTAGGTTCACTCCCTCTGGGGCACCTGGCATTGGCCACTGTCGGTAGACAGGATCCTGGGCTGGATGGACCTTTGGTCTGACCCCATATAGCTGCTCTTATGCTCTGAACTGAGTGTCTGAGTGGTGTGGGTCTGACGAGCCATAACTAATCTCTATGAGAAATTACAGGGCAACTAGAGTAAATAAGTTTCATATCTGATGTTAAGAAACGCTTCAGTTACATTCCCATTAAAATGGTTTCCCCTTTAACTGTTTTCACTATTTTTTTCTTGGTTGTAAAGTCCATTGCTCATTCGTACAACCAGAGGAAAAGAGCTGTTAAAAGGTGTTTACTTAGATCAAATGCAGCAGCAGTCAGCCAGGAGGTGAGCAACTATAAAAGGAACAGTGGGAACTACGAGACAGTTTTTCCTCCTGAAAATTTTGGAAGCTCTTGTAGATAATCACTCAACAAAAAGTGACCCATTTTAGCATGCTCTTGTGATGAAGTGGGACTGTTCTTAATATTTCCTCTGAATACTTGTAGGGGTGCCTCAGTTTCCCCGATGCATTTCTTAAGCCTCTAAGTGGTGGGATAAGGGGGTGTACTTGTTGCAGAGCAAAGGGCCAGTGTACCTAAATGGCCGACACTCTGTCTCCTGGCAACTGATGGCCTGGGCCCTTCCCCCCTGCAAGGTGATAGCTAAAGGGGTTGGAGAACAAAGGAATCAGGTGACCTCCTGGCCCGGGAAAGGGACAAAGCCCAGAAGAGGAGGGGCTGAAGAGTAAGTCAGTTGGAAGCTGTCTGGGGACAAGAAGTGAAGTGCAGATGTGGTTGTCTGGCTCACTGCTCCCCAAAATGAACCCGGCTGAGGAGTCCTGTTCTCTGTACCTACAAGCTCTGTTTTAGACCGTGTTCCTGTCATCTAATAAACCTCTGTTTTACTGGCTGGCTAAGAGTCATGTCTGACTGCGAAGTTGGTGTGCCGGACCCTCTGGCTTCCCCAGGACCCTGCCTGGGTGGACTCACTGTGGGAAGTGCACAAAGGGGCAAAGGATGCTAAATGCTCTGAGGTCAGACATAGGAAGGTGGAAGCTGTGTGAGCTTTATACCCTAAAAACAGTCTGCTCACAGGGAGGAGACTTCACCAAAGTCCTAACTGGCTTCATAGGAAGCAGTTCCTGAGCATCACACAGGAACTCCATACAGCTCTGTGCTGGGAACTGCTCAGGAGGATGCTATGAGACTTCCTATGTTGGTCCTATGTTAATTCCGTACTTGGGGAATTACCCAAGGGGCTGTTCCACCCCTTTTACATTCAGAGGAGTATAAAGTTTTCCACCCCTGCTGAAGGTGGGGTGTCTGTGTAACTGGTTCTCAGGCTCTGTTGGCAGGTAGCTGCAGATTCTTGTGGTTTTTGGCCAGAACGAAGGGACTCTGCATAGATCTGAAGGAACAGGTTCAGCTGATTTTCCAAGTGGCATTTGCTAGGATTTACAGCTGTAACACAGACATATTTTCATTTCACGGTAAGCCCTTCTTGTCTGTAAAATGGATACAGAAACTGGAAAACTTGGAAAAATTCTGGTTCAGTTCTGCTTTGTGCTCAAAATTGGAAGCAGGAAAACTGCTTTGTGAGGGAAATGATTCTTGCCTGTCTCCAAAGATAGGAGTATGAGGGCTTGCTCACATATAAGGGCTGTGAAATGAACTTAATTATTAACACACATCCGTGGAAGAGCTGAGATTAGAATTTATAGTCTGCTGGATCACAGGCCAGCATGACTTAAACCCACAGCCAAAAGCAAAGGGTATCTTGCAGTTGGTGCTTTGCCTGTGTACTGCCTGGAGTCATGCAAGAAGCAATGCAAAGCTGGAAACATGCTCAGTGCAGCTGGAATGTTTGGAGATTTTAGTAGCCAGTCTCTAACACCCTGCACTTAGCCTGTGCAATTGGCAATTTTCACAGGCTTATCCTCTGGCCAAATCTGGATGACTTTTCATGGGGATAGAAAAAGATACTTCTGTGACTCCAGGGCTATCCCTTAGCCAAATTTCGAATCCCAGCTCCAAAGCATGGGGGCACTACAGTTCTTCAAAGAAATTAGGAAAAAATTGTTAGCATTGGCAAAGCTACCCTAACATCATTCTCAGAAATGGCGAACCCAATCTCCCTGAAACTTCAAAAATCAGCCAGAGGAAAGTAGCAATCACTGACTTTTTGGTTTTTTGTGGCTAAGTCAGAACCAGAGGAAAATGTTAGGCAATCACAATTATAGCCTACAGGCTTCCGCCCCTCCCCTGCCTATGTAATGGCATTCTAAATTGTACAGAAACTGCTGGAGGCAATTGTTGCCATTGAAAACACTTTACTATAAAATCCCACCTTTTTAAAAACATTATTGTATTATGTTGGAGTATTATGATGAGCAGGAGTTGAAACTGAAACTGCTGAAACTCTGGTGCCATGGAGGTATCTGGGGTTAAACTCTGTGCGTAGAGGGGCTGGTGCAGTCTGTATCTTTGGCCAGCCATTGAGAGGAATACAAAGGCCTTTCAAACACTTGAACTCCAGGTGACTAGTTGGACTGCAGAAGCTTTCCATGCCTGATTTCTCAGCCTAGATACAGGGGGCTGTTCTGTTCTTTTGGGGATGTTCTGGAGCCAGTGGCAGAGGGACTCCTGAACTGTAATGCACAAATGGGAGCACTGATCCTGTTTTTTCTGCAGTATTTTCTGTACAAGTTCCCTCCAGATGTGGATTCCATCATCATCAAGGTGGTATCTGAAACAGTCTATCCCTGTTCTGTTGTCTCCGTCCAGGATATTGTGGTAAGTCTAGAGAGGGGGCTCTCAGCCTTCAATGGCAGATAATCTAGAGTGTAGGCTCTGGGCATTGGTATCCTACCTCTATCACCATGTGTGATGTATTTCAACCAGTAGAGATATGAAGCCTCAGGGGCCTGTACTGCAGAGTAACAATACAGGAGGAGCTTGAAGGGAGGTGAAGGGCCTGTGGAAGGAATGGGAAAGGACTAGCTGCTGAGTTCTAAGTAGCTCCTCAGGTGATATTTTTACCAGTGTTAGTGAGGGTAGTGAGCAAGTTAATGATTACGCTCCCATCCCAAGATCTGAAGGTGCTTTTCCTTACCTGGGAAGTGGGACAGTACCATTCTCTCTTCATTTTACAGATGGGTAAATGGAGGCACAGAGAGATGACATGAGGTGTCTTCTTTCCCCCCATTTTCTCTCGCCATCCCTCTCCCTCTCCCAACCTTCTTTGGTCACTGTTCCCCCTCTCTCTCTATTACCTGACCCTTTGTCCTCCCCTTTTCCTCTGGCCCAATCTCCCCCCTCAATCTTTCCTGAATTCTAGTTCATACCCTCTGGTCCTCTCCCATTCATGCCATGACTGCCTCCTGCAGGTGGAATTTGCTGTTGCTCAGAGCCAGGAAGCAGCAGTATGGGCCACCTATTTCTTCTCCCTTCCTGCCCTGCTATGCAGGATGGAGAGGCACACTCAGAGTGAGGGAGCAGTGAATAGGGGAGGGAGAGGTGAAGGAAGCAGTCTTGAAACCCTGAGAGCAGCCTCTAATAGCTGGGAGGAGGTGGTGAAGTGGAAACAACAATCCTGGCCTGCAGCCCTGCTCATGAGTGGCCTTTCAAATGACATGACTGAGAGGGCGACAATGCGGGCAAACGTGTGACTGTCACTCCACATGGCAGGTACAGAAAGGGGAAACATGGAGCTAGAGGGTCTGTCGTGAGGAGGTTGGGGATAACAGGAAAATGAGGACCAGGCCTAGACTCATAGTAGAGCAGCTTAGATTGCTATAACAAATGTCTTCTCCCCTCTGCTTTATCGGGGCCTTCAACTGAGAGATTCAGAGTAAATGACCTGGCTGTTTGAAGCTGGGTCCTTGCTGAGAGAGACCACTTGAGCCCTGGCCATGGCTGGTATTCTCAGCACAGCTTCGCTAGCCCCTGTATGCCGCTGAGGTTGCTGCCTGTGGGACTCCAGGCTGGTCTCCTTCAGTGCTCTTCATGAAGCCCTGGTGGGGAGGTGAGGGGAAGATGACAAAGCCAACTTGAAAGCCCAAAGGAGTGTATTTTTATTAGGTTTATGGGAGTTTTTTCCACATCAGGCCTATCGAGGAAAGCCAGTTTATGCTCCTCCTGGCTCAGAAAATGCAGTTGGATTTTTCCATTTTTTTTTATTACTTATGCTTGTTTTAGTGTCCTGTGTATGATCTGGACCACAATGTGGAGTTTAATGGTGTTTACCAGTCCATGACAAAGCAAGCTGCCATCACTGTACAGGTGAGATGTTGATTTTGTCAGTGCTAATTTCCAGTGACCCTGTGTGCCTCCTCTCTGCTTAATCTTTTTATCTGTGGGATACTGGTGCTCAAGATCAGGGGTTCCTGTGCTTTTGGATAGCATGGCCCACATCTTAATACAAATGGAGAGCCAGTTTCAGAGAGAGATGGTGACTTGCCTCAAGCCACACAGCAGGTCAGTGGGAAAGCTGGTTTAGGAACAAGGAAGTCTCCCAAGTTCTAGATTTCCTTCTTATTTCTCTAAGAAATGACTGACTCCTAGAATACATTTTATGTGCTTGAGCCAGTCACATGCTGCTTTGCAAAAAAGGGGACCTATTTTTATGGGTAATCTCAACAGAAGGGCTGAATTTCTGGTATGTGTCCTAACTTCAGGCTTTTGAGCCTGCCAGCCACTGTCTCCAGGGTCTTCACACTTTACCCTAGGTGGGCAGGTAGGGAAACCCAGATCTGCCCTTTGCACTGAGCTGCAGCCCAGGGACCCTGTATGAAGCAGAGGAGATCTGTTTGTTCAGACCCTCTTCTGTATCCCTGGGCTGCTTCCTACTGTGACTGGCATCTAGTCCTTCCTCACAGTAGAGTTGTCAGGCATCCGGTTTTCAACCGGAATGCCCAGTCAAAAATGGATCCTGGAGGCTCTGGTCACTGCTGACTGGGCCATTTAAAGTCCGGTCAGCAGCGCAGTAGGGCTAAGGCAGGCTCCCTGTCTGCCCTGGGTCCATGTGGTTCCCTGAAGTAGTTGGCATTTCCCTCTGGCTCCTAGGTGGAGGTGTGGCTATGGGGCCCCTGCGCACTGCCCCTGCCCTGAGCACCAGCTCTGCAGCTCTCATTGGCCAGGAGCTGCTGCCAATGAGTGCTGCGGAGGCAGTGCCTGAGGACGGGGGCAGTACGTAGAGCTTCCTGGCTGCCCCTCCACCTAGGAGCTGGAGAGAAATGCCAGACATTTTTGGGAACTGCCTGAAGTAACTGCCACCCAGAGCCCGCACCCTGAGTCCTCTCCTGCACCCCAACCCCTGCCCCAGGTTAGAACCCCCTCCCACACCCTAACTCCCTCCCAGAGCCTGCACCCCCTCCTGCACCCCTACCCTCTGCCTCAGCCCTGAGCTCCCTCTCGGAGCCTGCACCCCATGTCCCTTCCCACACCCCAACCCTCTGTCCCAGCCCTGAGTCTCCTCATGCACCCAAACTCCACCCAAACTCCCTCCCAGAGCCCGCACCCCCTCCTGCACTCTGAAGCTCTCAACCCCAAACCAGAGCCCACACCCCCAGCTGGAGCTCTCATCCCCCCTACACTCACACCCAAACCCCTGCCACAGCCCAGAGCCCCCTCACTTCCTGAACCTCTCATTTCTGGCCCCACCCTAGAGCCCATACCCAAAGCTCAGAGCCCATACTGCCTCCCACACCTTATTCTCCAGCCCAGAGCCCATTCCCACACTCCGAACCCCTAATTTCTGGCCCCACCCCAGTGCCCTCACTCAGCCTGGGGAAAATGAGTGAGAGTGGGGGAGAGTGAGCAGTGGAGAGAGGGGAGATGGAGCGAGCGGGGCTTGGCATCAGAGAAGGGGCGGGGCCTCCAGAGGGGGTGGAGCAGGCGTGTTCAGTTTTCTGCAATTGGAAAATTGGCAAGCCTACTTTAGTCTTTTCCCCAGCTGACTCTTCTGCTGGTCCCAAAACAAAGGGGATCCAGACTAGTTATGAGAAACAACAAAGCTACTGTACGAGGCCTATCTGTCCCAAAGGGGCTCTGCTCCTTCGGAATCTCTAGTTAGGCCCTGTCCCAGCTGATCCTGCTTTCCAGGCAGCTTCAAGGCAGTCATATCACAATGGTCCCCTCTGGCCTTTTGAATCAATGTAATCTGGATAGGCTCTGGCCCCAGCCAGGCTTTCTTTCACAGGGCTCGCTCAAGAGGCCCAGTCTCTCTCCCAGTTAGCCACCGTTGAGCAGTATTTTTTCCTCTTTTCTCTCCAGGCTTGACACTTTGCACATGTGCAACGGGGTGGGGCTGACTGATCCCACAGGCTCTCATTAGCTCCTTCCTGATGATCAGCCATCACAGGCTGCTAGGTTTGGTGTTTAGGCATTTGAATCAGTGGCCTGGCTTTCAAGAGTGGAGAGCACCTGCAGCTTCCAGTCAAATAAACTGGTCTGCAAGTGCTCAGTACGCTTGAAAGTTGGGCCAGTGATTTACATGCCTTAATATAGACCTGGCAGCCTAACTTTAGGCCCCCAGTGTTGAAAAATCTTGCCCTGAAGGCTTAAAGGAACGCTAACCGGCTCTCTGGTTTACAACGTACTTCTCATTCTAGTGTCCCTGTGTGCTCCCACCTGACTCACCACTTCAATTTCCTGCTTTATAACTCATGGGAGGCGTGCCAGTATCCTGGTGTAATGGCACACTACAATCTTAAGTTGACCTATATTAGGTTGACTTACAGCCACGGCATTAATTACTGTGGTGGGTCATGTCCACGCTACCTTTCTTCTGTCAGTGGTGCACGTCCTCCCCAGGAATGCTTCCACCGACTTAAGAAGGGCCGTGTGGGGAGCTGAGTACCTGGGCTCTCAGCTCCTCTCTCAGCTCATTGCTGGGAACCTGGCTGGGCTGGCCCTTCTGATGCCCTGCTCCCTGCCAGGAGCCCGGCTGCCCCACCCTGGGCTCTCAGTGGGGAGTGGAGAGCTGGAGGGGGCAGCCAGGCTCCAGGCAGGGAACTGCATGGAGCTGGGAGGAATGACAGCCAACAGCCAATCTAAGTAACCAGCAGTCTTTATGCAGACACTGTTTTGCCCTAACTACATCAGCATAAGCCCTATGGCTCTCAGGGAGTTGGAGTTATGTCGGTGTAGTAGGGCACTTACATTGGTGGGAACAAAGCTGTTGTGTTTACACTGACATAACTAAGGTGACGTAAGCAGCCTTACGTCGACCTAACTCTGTAGTGTAGACCAGGCCTTAGTCCAGTGTAACTCTCATACTCCAGGTGAACATACCTGGTATGTATAGTTGTACCCTTTGTGGCATGTTATTGCTTGTGACTGGTTGAACAGTTGCTTAGAGAGGCAATGTGGACTGAGCTGAGCACAGGTCTGGAAACCAGGACTCTTGTGTTTTAATCTTGGCTCTGCTTCTCCTAATGGGTGCTAGAACAGGACTTTGAAAATGTAAAGTGCTAAGTGTATGGCAAGATCTATATTCAAAAAGTTACACCGGTGTACTAAATTGATTTAAAATGGATCAACTTACACTAGTGCAGACCCCTAATATAGGCACACTTATCCTGGTTTGAGCTTCACTGAAGCTAAACTGATTTAAGTGAAGTTTACATGCAAGTGAGGCTCAAACCAGCGTGTGTCTTTATTAGGGGTTTGCTCTAGTGCAGCGATTTTCAACCTGTGGTCTGTGGATCCTTAGAGATCTGCAGACTATGTCTAAGCTTTCCAAAGGGATCTGCACCTTCACTCCAAATTTTTGGGGGCCTGCAAATGAAAAAAAGTTGTAAACCACTGACTAGTGTAAGTAGATCACCTTTTTTTTCTTTTAATTGACGTAGTTAGATCAGTGCAAGTTTTCTAATCTAGACCAGGCATTTAACTACATTGAGTTCTTTAACTGGCATGGGAGAGGAGACTCCTCCTCTGCAGCCCTGTCCTCCCTCGCTTTTCACAAGGTTCTCTCTTGTTTGTTTCTGTGCAGAAGAAGGACTTCCCAGGCGAGCAGTTCTTTGTTGTGTTTGTCATAAAGCCAGAGGACTATGCCTGCGGGGGCTCTGTGCCTTCCTCTATCAAGGGTAAGATGAACTAGGGGACTGGCACAGTGCACCACAGGGGTGGGGAAGGGTGAACACCTTATGTTACTGTTTGTGGCCCTCCTGTGGAATGGCAATGCTGTACGTCAAAGGGAGCCACTGCAAGGAAGGGTCATTGAAACAAAGGGAAATGGGAGATCCCAAAGGAGGAGTCTGGGTAGAATGCATCTTTGCAGACCCAGAGCTTCTTGCAAATCTTGTGGGGTGGATCCAGGAGCTGTATCTGTACACAGGATCAGGCCAGCCCCAAGAGTTGAGATGACAGTTTGGAAGCAAGGAAGTGGTTCCTGTGATTGGTAATTACTAAGCTGATCCACTGTAGACATGGAAGAAAGTAGAAATTTAAAAAAAAACCCCTAAATATTTTTTTCAGCTGGTGATAGAACCTTCCCTGCCCCCCAAAATTACATTGCTCTGTCAATGCATGTGCAAGCCCTTCGAGAGATACTATGCATATGAACTAATAGTCATCCCATGCAGGCCAATGCCAACAGTGTGCTCGGCTCTGTAGCAGATCCAAAACTAAGGACAGTGTGTGCCCCAAGAAGAAGAGAAAAGTAGAGGAAATAGAATGCACTGGGAAACTAGAGGGGAAACATTTAGGTCTTGCTTTTACCCAGTAGTTATGATAAGTGCACTTTTTACAGGCATCTCGGAAGAAGTGGGCTTTTACGGGGATTTGAATAATGAGAGGATAGTGGCTGGCAGGACAGGAGAGTGGTAACTCCATGCACAGGGTGAGTGTGGAAAAAGGCACAGAGATGAGTGTGGAGAAGGAAATGAATACCAATGACATCAGTCTCAAAACCCTGGAGAGGAGAAGGTGTGAGGGAGACTAATGCAAAAGGAGACAAGTTATAGGCCATGGTGGGATTGTGCAGAGCTTTGAGAGGGAGAATTAACTGGAAAGTTAATTCTGTGAGCAAGAGGGGGCTGCCATGGTCTGAATGAGTGAGCCATCCAGAAGTAAGTGTCAGCTTGATAATCAAGCAGAGCTGGTTAAAACTTCATCCCCTCCTCCTCCAATACAGCCATCTTCCTTACTTGAGGAGATGGTCCACATGGTCCTTCTCCAGAGGTATTCAATGGTCCAGGAACAGGAAGAGAAGAACCAGGTGTTGCATGTGAGCTGGGGTTGGGAATTAACAGGATGGGTGGTGAAATGGGAGAGAGGGGCTTGCAATGTTCAGTGAAATGATGGGGTGGCCAGAGAGAGGATATTTTAATGACTGAGAAATCACACTGGGAGCTTAGTGAAGACACGATGCAGGGAGAGGACTTGTTGGGCAGAGGGCCAGTTAGCCCAGGATCAAAGATCAAATGAAGGCCAGGAGACTAATGGTTGGAAGGGATCTCTATGTCAAAGTTGAAGTAATCAAGAGTGAGGGTGGGGGAGGGAGAGGAGGTGGTGTTGCCAGAGAGGAGAAGGAGGAAATAGAGGTAAGCCATGGATTTGACAAGATGTAGGTGAGAAGAAGAGGCAGGCCTTGTGGGAGCAGGAGAGGGGAGGGAAAGGAGGTGTTCCATGGAGGAGGAAGGACAAGGTGACCATATGACAGAGAGATGACATACACTCTGTGTGTATGGCGCAGAGTGTGGCTGATTGGAGTGATGACAGGCCTGGCAGGGGGAGATGTATTTTAAATATGTTGCACTCCTACCTTCCCCTTGTAGCCTGAAGAAGGTTTATGTTCATTTTCTTAGCTCCTGTCCGTGGCTCTAAGCCCTGTGCAATATTTCAGATCCACAGGACACCTATTAAACTGGCATAAAGCCAACCAGCCATAGTGTGTGTAACCTCTGCATCGAATCCCCAATTCCATGCACCCATCAACCCATCTCTGCCCCAAATGCCTGGAAGAAAACAACACCCAACAACCACCCCATGAGCTTTGTAATGCGCCTGGCAGGTTAACAAGTGCAGGCTCTGGTGGACCAGCTGGAAAGCAACCTCCCAGTGCAGATTATGGAGCACTGGGGTAATGTGCTCTCAGCAAGATTCAATGGAAATCTGCACTTGCTTCAGATTCCAAATGGTCTTGCCGAAAGTTGTCAGATGTAGATTGTGCTGCAACAGTCTAGTATTGAGGCACAGATCTGTGTACTAAGGTAGCTGGCACTGGTGGGAGAATATGATCTTTGCTGCAGCTGCTACCTAGCCCTTTAAGAGCAGTCCAGGTTTGTAATAAAATTCCCCTTAGGAAATCAGTAATATCTACCGATAGCGCCTCTACAGCTTCCCCAGTCAGAAAAGACATACGTCTAACACCCAGGTGGCGGTCCAGAGAGCCTCAGAAACCAGCCCTTGAGTGGATGACACTGGCTAAAACTCGAGTGGAGAAGCGTTTGCCTCCATTGAGATTGACAGCTCAGCCCAGAACAGGAGAGGTGGTTTTTTGTTTTGTTTTGTTTTATCCTCAAAGTACTGTGAAAATTCCTCCCAGTGAGAGAAGTGCGACTGTCATCAATGGGCTGCTCAGGTTCACCAGGCTTTCTCCCACCTGGAGCATGGTGTGCGACTCCCTGCAGTATTTTCTGGTTTGCACAGCTCTGTCCATTATGAAGCATTTGACACATTTACACACCCACAACTGTAACAGCCCTCCCCCCCAGCATTCTGCACAACCGTTCTGGAGGAAGGCAGGAGAAGTTTGTCTAAGGATTCAGCACAAGTCTTGCAGCGTGAGATCTTTAACAAGGGAGCCCCCTTGATTGCCTCTCCACGGGTGTCAACGTCTCCTCGTGCGTTCCACAGGCAGCTTTGTGGACCGATCGCAGACTGAGAGCGAAATCCCATAGTTTACGGGGTGGGGGTGATGAAATACACTTTGGGCTCAGCCACCTGAAGCATCACAGGTTTCTAGCGTCAAGATGTAGGATCGAGCAAGAGCCGTGGGAAGACTTTCCCAGCCATGCCTGTGGCTTCACCACAAATGGTGACATGTGGCTGTTCACCATACGGTTGTGCCAGGATTCTAGCCTCATGCAAATGGAAATGGGTACATCCAAGAACAGTGCTGGGTCCGGGCTACTTCTCAGGTGAACGAGTCCCAGCAGTGTTAAATAATGTGTTTCTGATCCAGTGCACCTTGCTTCTTACAGGAAAGGGCAACCACACCTGGAACCTACAACGAACGAAGAGCCTTCAAGTGACCATTGTACCCTCTATTAAAGGTTAATGTCTCTCTGAGGTATGGTCCAGTATTGCTGGGGAGCTCCAAGGTGCTCCACTCTGGGCTTCTCTTACCAGGAGGTGTGGTAGGGAATAGTACGGGGCACTCTGTGTGGAAGCTCCCAGCTAATTCAGTCCCAGCAGGAGGCACAGCAAGGACTGGTATAGGGGTATCTGCTGAGGGACTGTTCCAGCACCAGCCTTTTCCGGCAGGGAAGAAATGCCGTCTAGGAGGGGGATGGTGGCACTTGCAATGACTGGAGTTCATGCAGTCTGCGGCACTGGGAGACCCCCCCCCAGCTATTTCAGTCACAGTCTCTACCAGCAGGAGGTGCTGTAGTGAGCAGGGCAGGGATGCTAGCTGCGAGGGGACTGTTTTCCCATAAGCTGACCATCCTCCCGTTCCTCCTTCCCTAGAGTCTGACTACGTGCAAGCCATGCTCTTCAGCTTCCTGAGCTTCCTCTCCTTCTACCTGGGCTCTCTGATTGTCGCCTTTGTGCACTACGTCAGGTGGGTGAAGCAGTTGGACAATGACTACGTTCAGGCTATGCCTGTGGCTTTTTCTTTCTCGGCTGAAATGCCCCACCCTGCAGTGAGCCAGGCATCCGAGCCCAGCAGGCTAAGGGAGTTCCTGGCCACCCAGTGGGCCCTTCTGTGAGGGAGGAATGGGGGGGCGTTTGGCACCCTGTGCCCCAGCCCGCAGAGAGGAAAGCAAGTGCCAGGGCACTAGAGAGACACCAGGCATCTGCTGCATGTGTGTGGGTTGGTACTTACTCTGCCTGCACTCTCTTGTGGGGCAAAGAAGAAACGCGACATAACCAGGACAGAGCAGAGGCCTCCAGGGCACCAGAGAGGCAAGGAACCCGTTAAATTGCCAGGCCAAGCCCTCTCACAGCTCAGCAATGCCTTGATTCCCCACTCCCCTGAGCTCCTGCCCTGCACTGAGGGGAGAGGCCCTGCCTTTGAGATGGCACCAGATGCTTCCTCCTGCTGCAGGTTGGAGAAAGGCCGAAGCTTCCTGCAGCCCTCCTCAGCCAACCCAACGATGGCTTTTTCCTCCCCTTTTTCTGCTGCTTGCTGGCAGTGGGATCAGAAGCTGTGGGCTACATCTCTTTGGAGTGGCTGGCATGTACTCTCATCCCTGCCAGCCCCTGCAGCCCTCAGGGGCGAGTGAGGCAGCCAGGAGGGTGTTGCTACCCTACAAGAGCTCCCAGCAGTGAGACTCCTTGTGCCAGTTGCCCCAGCAGCACGGGGCATGATTGTAAAGTGGTGCTGGACAAGGAACCCTGGTGTGTCAGCAGTTACACAAGCTGCCGGCTTGGGTAGTGATTCAAGCGAAGCATTTCTTCTGTTCCAGGACATAAGGGCTCAGCAAGGAGGAATCTTTCTCCCCGCCCCATGCCAAACATTGCACAATTGGCCAGGTGCATTGGGGTTGGTTATACCTTCCTCTCAAGTTCCAGATGCTGGCCACTGCCAGAAAACAGGATGAGCTCTCTGGATCCTGTCCAGTAACTTCCATGAACCCTACCTCCTGTGTACTACACTGATTCAGATCCCTCGCAAGCCATGTGGGTTCCAGAGTGTGGGAAGCTGGGCTGTGGAAAGCAGATAGGTGGGTTTTCCCAGTACACAGGACCGAGGGTAGGGTGTGCCATATTAGATCGCATCACTGGTCATGCCTCTGACTGTGGTCAGTAGCTGATGCGTCAGAGGAAAGTGAAGCCTTTTCTTGATTAGATCTGTCTGATTAGGCATTGCTGGAAGTGGAGATCTAGATAGCAGGAGCCTGGGGTTTGCATTCCCCAGCCCTGAACAGTTATTTGTTTTCCAAAGCATTATGCAGTGCTGCGGTCTTGCTTTTGAGATGATACTGCAAAGACTGGCCTAGTGGCAGAAATCTGGAGGGTTTGTTGAGTTTTCAGGAGTACCGTCTGTGCTTGTTTTCAGGATTCAGAGGAAGACGTCAGCTGGGCGACATAGTCCTGAGGATGGTAAGCCTCTCACAAACTATGCTACAGTGTCAAGGGGTAGAGGATGCCGCGACGCCCTCTGCCCATGCAAAAGAGAAGCTTTTCCCTGCTACCTTCAGTGCATTTCAAACCTCTCCTTGTCCACTCACCCCAGGATCTTTTTTTTAATTGTGCGTTTTAGTGCTGGAGTTCTCCTATTGAGCTATATAACCGTGCTCTGGATGAACCAGTTCAAGGGAAGTTGATTTCTCATGAGACACACAAAGGGCATTCCGTCCCTGGGGCTGATGCCGGGGGAGGGGTGGGGCACTTAGTGCTGTTTGATGGTCTTGTGAGGCGGACCCATTTTAAGCAAAGGAAGCTAGAGTCAGCAGGTTCTCTATTGATTTGTGTGTTACAGATTTGGATTATTAAAATGCACAAAATGCAGATTAACGTTCATAACTCCCTGGCTGAGTCACCTGTTCCTTTCTAAACAAGTGTATTCAGTTGCTCATACTAGCCTCAGGAATGTTTCTTTTGGACTGAAATGTGCCCTGCCCAATCTAAACTTTGGGTCAAATTTTTTTTAAAAGGTCAGGTTTATAGAGCTCAAGGAGCAAATGACTCATTCAGTTAGCACGTCTATTACGTCTTGTTTACTTTACATGGCACCCACATTTCAACATGCTCCAGATTTATATGTTGTCAAAGCATGATTGCATCGTAGAGGTCATTAGGGGAAGATGGTGGTTTTGGCAGGTGAGTGTAGGGTAGGGTAGGGTGACCAGGTAGCAGGTGTGCAAAATCGGTACCCTTTTTATGGGGGGGGGTATAGTTGTGTATATAAGACAAAGCCCCTAATATTAGGAGGTCTGGTCGCTCTAGCATAGGGGGCAGTTGGGGTTTCTGGTTCCTGGAGAGGTATGGGAGGCTATGTCTGAATGTTTAGTGCCTAGGAGGAAGTTGAAGCATTAGTCATAGGGGAGAATGCATCTTCTTCCATTCATCTGCACCCCTAGGAGGGGAAAGAATTACATTTTGACAGTGGGAGGAGCTTGAATACCTAGCTTCCCACCCCAGCAACCAGCTACCCCACTTTCCCCTGCTCTAATATTTACCACTGGCTAAGCACAGTCATGTAACTGGAAGTTTTTATACTAGAATGAAATAGTAAGCAACAATGTAAATTGGCATTATTAGGGATTTGAGTTAATTATTTAGTTTAGATGAATGGGGGCAATTCACTTCTCAGAGCTAACAGTTCAGGCTGATGGCTGACTGCATGCGGCATCGTTTTAACTCTGGTCCTGTTTGGAAGGTTTTCTCTTCACAACCATGAGGGCGGGAAATATAATGTGGTAAATGAGAACTTGGGTTCTAAAGCTCAGTTCTGTGGCGGGGGTAGCTTCTGCTGCAATATGGTAGAACATATGGGGGGACTCATTATAAGTCACTAGAACCAGGAGTCGAGAATAAAAGTGCCCATATCCAGGTGGAATTCAGGGAGGCAGAATGGAATCTTTCTAGGGCCTGGGAGGGGATATCCAGATGGTTGCAGAAGGGAACTTTTTCTGAGCACAAGAAGCCAGGACCTCAGCAGGGTAAAGGGGCATCTTCCAAGAAGGTGAAGCCTGGGGCAATATTTCCTTGTGCTCCCTGTGCTGGAGCCAGATTTCTGGAGACCGATTATCTGTTCCAGAGGACGGAGATGCTCAGAGCATCTGATGCACAACCACCTTTGTACAGGAGAGGAAAGACCAATGCTGCTCCGGATGTTTCCAGCAAGACCATGGGCTACAGAAGCTGCCCTTAGCCTAAAGGTGGAGGTTTGAGACTGGGCTCCCTGGGAGAGAGGATCAGCTGGATAAAAGACTGCGATCAGACATGCCCTCAGCCATTTGGTGCGCGTGTGCGCTCGTGCGCTCTCTCTCTCCCCCCTATTATGGGAACTGCCTTTCTCTGTTCTCTCATCCATAGGTTTTCTCCTCCACCCTGGATGACTTGCCCCTCCTGTTACTCCACTTCACCTCACCTCAAATGCCCAGCACTACCTGCCCCTCTACCATTGCCACTCCCCTACCCCTGCTCAGCCTCCCCACACCCCTTTTCTGCTCCCCTTTCCCCCATGTTGCTCCCCTCTGCAGCATAGTCTAGAGGAATGAACACAGGAGTGGGAGGCTGGAGGTCCCAAGTTCTCAGCCTGGCTCTTCAACTGACTCACTGCGCGGCTTCAGGCAAGTCGCTTCAGCCCTCTGTGCATTTCCCCATCTAGGTTCCCTTGTGCCTCTCAGGGCTGTGAACACTTTAAAATGCTAAATAAATGTTAAGTATTCCTACCCCTCCCTCCCTCCGTCTGGAATGCCCTGACCCCACTCAGCTCCCCTTGTAATATCCAGTTCCCCACTCTGGCCCCCTGTCATTCAGAATACCCAGCCCCTCCTGACCTGCTCTCAGTTGCCTCCACCCCTTGGAATTTCCCATGATTCTCTTTTGCCTGCTCCTGTCTCTTGCAATTCAGAATACACCTACTCCTCTTTCTCTCCCTCCCTCTGGAATAGCCCTTGCCCATCCATCTCCCCTCCTGAGAATGCCATGTGTCCCTGTTCACACTACTTGTCTCTCCTGTCACCCCTCTCTCCTCCCCATCTCTTGAATATCCTGCTACACTGTCTGTGTCCTTGTTCCCCTTTCCCTTGTGTTCTACATTGCCTTCCTTCTGAGCTGGGCTTTATCCTTGGGCCCCTCCTCCCTCTCAGACTTTGTTGAGGGAGAAGAGAGCTGGAGGAACCAGTTGCTCTATCCTGTCACAAAGTGCACCACACCCAACAAAGCAAACACTTCCCCAAAGAGCAAACTGGCATCTCCAGAACTGACTCACATCGTCTCCAGGAAGTGGGGCTGAAATAGGTGGGTGAATTTACAGCAGCGCTGTCTGCTTATCTCTCTCCTGCCTGGAGGTGCCCCACTCTATCCCACTCTCACAAAGACTCGCTGCCTTGTACACTCAGTATCAGTTTTCATCAACTAGACATGGAAAGTGGGAAGCTCAAAACACAGTCTAAACTTAGAGAGGAGTGACCCCGTGTGACTGAGGAGAGGCTGGAGTGGAAAGTGCCTCTGTCTCAGTGCCCCAGATAAGAGGGAGTGCAAGAAAGATACTTCCTCAAGCAATCAGGAGCCGCAAAAGATGTCTGCTCAAAAAGCGATGAAGACAAACTGTTCCCATCTGTGGAGAAAGCACAGATATCTCACTAGGTGGCAGATCAGGAATGGACAGGGGCAGGGGTGGCAGGTTTGTAGAAAATTTGGTGGTGCCCAGAACCCACCCCCCCACCTGCCTAAGGCTCTCGGAGGGAGTTTGGGTGGGGGGAGGAGGTCTGGGGTGCAGGCCCTGGGCTGGGGATTAGGGTGCAGGAGGGGTACAGGGTTCAGGCTCTGGGAGGGAGTTTGGGTGCAGGCTCTGGGCTGGGGCAGGGGGTGAGGGTGCAGGAGGCGGTGAGTAGTGCAGGCTCTGGGCTGGGGTGGGGGTGTAGGAGGGGGTGAGGGGTTCAGGCTCTGGGAGGGAGTTTGGGGGCAGGAGGGGGTGCAGGCTCTGGGAGGGGGTGCAGGGGTGAGGGCTGTGGGGCTGAGGATGAGAGGTTTGGGGTGTGGGAGGGGGCTCAGAGCTAGGACAGAGAATTAGGGTGTGGGGGGATGAGGGGTTTGGGGCATTGGAGAGGCTTAGGGCTAGGGCAGAAGGGCAGGGTAAGGTCAGCCTGCCCTGCCATTAGTGAATGGGGGTCATTAGGACCCTGCAGCAGCAGTTGATGCGGGGAGCCGGCAGAGCAGGGGTGGGGAGGTGAGCGGGGGCAGCAAGTGGGGGCCGGGGGACGCTCAGGGGAGGTGCAGGGGGGGTGGCAGGTGGGGCTGGGGGAGAGACCCGGCCCCAAACATTTGTGGAGCTGGGCCCCCGGGCCCTGAATATTCCTGGAGCCCAGGCACCCCGAGTGTATATAACTCGCCGCCCCTGGACAGGGGATCAACCCCCAAATGCAGTGCCTGGCCATATCCTGGACCGAATCCTACCTACCTGTGACAAATACTGTAGCAGCCTGTTTAACACTCTGGCAATCATGCTATTACAATAACTTGTCGCACCAGTCAAGTGTCATGGAGCGGAAGGGTTTCTTGTGCCTATGCATACGCACCCCTGCACAGATGTACACCGTGCAGTATTCTGTCTTGCACATACTGTCTGCACTGCATGGACCATTCCAGAAATTCATCCAAGCTGGACAATGTTCCCTTAGCAATAAGAAAATAAAGGAGAAAATGGCAAAGTGCCAGCTCCCAGACACAGCTTAATGGACAAAAGTTAGTGTGTCAGTGGAGAGTAATGAACTGGGTTCAGGCAAAGGGAGAGCTTTTGATGGTGTAGAGCCTGGGAGGACCTGGCTCTCTCTGTCCGCCACTGTTAGAAATCATGGAAACAAGTAGCCAGAAGTGAGCATGCTTTTTTAGTCTTCTTCCGCTGAAGCCTTAGGGATGGCCACGACTGGAGATGGGTCAATGCCCTGAGGTGGCACCAAGCATTCTATCTCTCTCAGGGGCTGGGCTGGCTGCTTCTTGCTCACATGCTCAGAGTCTAACTGGTCCCCTAGGTGGGGTCGGGATGGAATTTCCCCCCAGGTCAGATTGGCAGGGACATTTTTGCCTTCCCCTGCACTGTGTGGGTGGGTCACTTGCCAGGTTGTCTGGGTATATCTTATTTGATCATTTCCCTGCCATTGCAGGCACCTCAGGTGATGGTGCACCTCAGTCCCTCCTATTCTCTGCCTGTGGCCCATAGTAGTCTAGTCTTCTGTGGTACTTTGGTCTCATTTCAGGTGTTGGGTTTAGTGGGTGGGAGCTGGGTGGTGTCGGTGGCCTGTGGCATACAGGTCACACTACATTATCTGGTGGTCATGCTTCCTCCTGGCCTTAAACTCTATGACTGTAGGACATGTTTCAGGCCCTCATATACTATGATAGAAAAACCTAGCTAGGCTTTCAAGAAGACATCCAGCACCTAGACTTGCCAGTACAAGGCGCAATAGCCCCTTGCCGCCCCTATCAACCTGAAGACAGGCCGTGTGCCTGTAAATCTAGCAAAGGTATCTGGAGAGAACCCGGTGACTCTGCATTAGGATAAAATGTATCAGCTTTGCACACTGGTTGTCCAAAGAATGGGTGTGACTGACTGACTGGACTCGTTCAGTTTGACTTTGCTGTGTGTAAATTGGTGCTGCAGCCCCTGTGTGGCTTCACTGGGTCATTTCAGCTGCATAATGTGTTGCCCTCAACACATTATCCAAAAGAGATGAGTGAGGGGTGAAAAAAGTTCACAATCTAGGCTTGTACTTGTCACTGCTCCTTCCTTCATGATTTAAAGCCTCACAGATTTTCTTGCTTAAGTTTTCCTCTGTCTCTTGCTAATACTGGCAGTCTTGGGTCATCCCTCCTTTTGCTTGCTGGACAGCTTTGATAATGTGTTTCAGGAAGACCTGGAGAGCAAAGTCAGATGAGGCTGTTATTTGAAGGGCAGCTCCTCCTGCCTCAACTCAGTGTGTGTGGGTGGATTCTGAGTCTTAGGAAGCTGTCCCAGTGCTAATGATGGGAGACCATTACCATCTTTGGTGGGAGCAGCCTTGCTTTCACCTAACGGGGCTAAAAGAACGTGGAGGGCTGAGGGCATGTGTGGCTTTTCCAGTGATAGTCATGGGAATTAGCTGCCATTTTAGGTGAGGGCAAAACATTGTGAGACTGAAGGCAGAAATTCATGATTGCCACTAAGAACACCCCAAATCTCATAAGACTCGTACAAAAATTGCAGGAGTTGGCAATGCTGGAATATGGAGGGAACAGGGGAGGGGCCTGGGCTTTGCCGCACTTCTGACTGGGGCTGAGTGGAATGAAGGGCAGGGGTTTGTGGTTTATGATGCCCCCTCTGCGGAGGGCAGGGGGATAGAAGGGGGCTATGGTTTGTCATGTGTCCTGTGGGCAGGGAAGGAGGCCTGTGCTTTAAGGTAAACAGGACAGGGATGTAGGGTGGGTTTGGGGCTCCTCTTCACACTGGGAAGCCTCCTCTACCAAGTCTCTCTCTCTTTTTAAAATGGGGTCTGAGCAGATCAAAGGCTCTTTGTTTGTATCCGTTGCAGGATCCGGGACTGTGGCTACCTCGCATCCCATCACGACTGGCACCCCCGAGGGAAGCAGCTACGGAGCTATCGGTACGGAACGCTTGGGAACCTGAGCATCTGGCACCTCCTGGCATCTGGGCTGCCTGGACAGCTGCTTCTGGGGGAAGGAGCCAGTCTGGTAGAAGGCCTCCACCTCTGCCATGGCCCCAAGATGTCTTATTGTCTGCAGAGGAGTCTCTGTCCCACTGGCTGCCTGAAAATCCAGAGACTGGGGCCACATAACCCCACTGCTTGTGGGGAAGGGGAGGTGCACAGAGCAATGAGTGGGCTGCGGGGGGTGATGGTGGGGCAGTCCATGGCTTTAGGTAGCTCCTCTTCCCCAAGGGTTGTTTTCCCTGTATTTTTGGCACCATCAAGGCCACAAGGGGCTGGGCTGTGAGTTCCTTCCTGCTGAGCCTGCCCATGTTGCCCTGGAGGGGAGAGTGCTCACCAAATGCAATGCTGCCCTCTCCGAGAACGCCCAGGCTCTGCAGCTCTGGGATCAAGACACAGGGGCCTGGGTCTCCTGCATGGTGGTGTAGATCAGGTCCAGGGGACCTAGAAGCCTGAGGGTTTTGAACCGATGTTGGGGAAGAGAGTGGCTCTGTTTTTCAAGCAGCAGTGTGGAATTTTTAATTCCTGCTCCGGGTGCTTAATGTGATTGCTACCCTGGTTCATTCCTGCACTAAGAACACACTCTAGCCCTGAAAATGGTACCCAGATTCCAGCCGGCAGGTGTGTGATATCTGGTGGGAAAGAAAGTCAGAACCAGGTGCTTATCCGGTGCAGGGAATAACATGAGGGTTTGGGAAGTGGAGTAGAGTCAGGGCTTTCTTCTGGGATATATTCTGACCCAGATCTAACTCCAGATCCATCATGAAAGACTCCCTGCTCAAGCAGGTTTTTTTTCCGTCTTTAAGAATATCTGGAAAATTTAGAAGGGCCCCTTAAGACTCTCAAACAAATGAGCGAGCTGACATCACTCTCCCCTGCCTCTTCAACCACCACAATCTGTATGCTTGATCCACATTGCTGCCCTGAGCCTACATGGGCAAAGAGCTGGTACACAACCTGGGCAAACACAACACAAGATACAGGCAAGTCCAGCTGGTCCCCAAGCTGGTGATGCTGTTCATGGGACCATTCATGTTCCCATCTGCTTCAAGAAACACATGGGGGCCGGGGTCTGACTCTCTCTCCTCGTTGGAGGATTTCATTTTCTTCTCTCTTTTGTTTTAAAACTTCTTTTAGAAAAGCTTGACATACAAACTCTATCTGCAGGGCAGTACTCAGAGGCCGCTGCTAACACCAGACAGAATGCTGCAGCCTTTACTGGCTAGTACATCTCACATTCATGATCTCACAGGAGCCCGGCTAGTTAGAGGTAGTAAACATTATGGAAATCTAAGAGAGAGAGAGTGGAGAAAATGCTAGGAAGAGCAGAGGGGTGGACTATGAGTGTGAAGTGCTGAGTATTCCTGTATCCTAGATCAGATTTTTGTGGGAATTCCCAGATAGGGCAACAACCATCTACCAACCTATTCCTTGGTTTGTGTATGCTGCGTTCCGCCATCAGAAGCTCCTGGTATGGTGAATGCTCCCTTGTTTCTTTGTACAGAGGGATTTACCCTTTACCATGAACCCTTCCTTCCTCATTTCCAGATGAGTCAAGCTCCAGTGGCGGCCGGCAGTTATCGTCCCCGGAGCGTGGGCCCCCACATGGTTCCGACACAGACAGCTCTGTGGAGGAGGAGAGCGATTTTGACACCATGCCCGAAATTGAAAGCGATAAGAATGTCATCCGCACCAAGGTATGCCTGGTGCTGCGTCCTTGTGCTAAGCACTGTGTGGTGGGGTCAGCTCTGTGATTCCAGCTATTATTGCTGGTCACCATCTCTCCTTTTAACTCTGCTCTTTCGAGGGCAGATTAATGGCCTTCATCTGATTAATGTATTTAATAATCCTCCAATGCCCAGAAAGTTTTCCCAGAGCACTGATAGGAAACCAGTGCTATTAAAGGCTAAAATGAACAGCATTGTTTAGGAAATTGGAGAGATGCTGCTTTGGTGGAGGATGGTGCAACCTAGAAGGTTGGAAAACAAATGAAGGGGCTGAAGTGATGGTGGAAGAAAGCAAGCAGCTGGTGGTGGATACTGAGACCTTAGGAGAGCCATAGCCCTAGAGAATGGGGATGGGGAACACCAGCAGGGGATGCAGAAAAGACAAGGAACCAAGTGACTGATATCTTGGATCAAGAACCTGTGTACCATCTCTTAGAAGCTGCCTTCTCTTCTTGTCCCCAGTATTTACGATTGGTCAAATTAATCTCTGGGGCAACTCTGTGAGTACATCCATTATTACAGCAGGGACAAATTGACCCATGATCTGTCTCCATACAGAACTTGGTTTGAATGGTGTCTTACTGGAAAGTAATTCTACTAATAACAATTTTTAAAGTTCTTTGTTTTGTCATCTTCATTCCAGAGAGAACTTTTGGACTTTTATTTGGGGCTCTTCTGGGCTTTCTTCCACAGAGAATTGCAAGAGTTACTGTAGGGAAAGGACAAGCTTTACCCATCCACTTGGATCATCAAAATGCATTCAAGCTTTCTAAAGGTTTCCTTCTCCTTCATGAATTCTCCTTTTCTCTCCCCTGTATTGTGTTATATTGCAGATGTTCCTCTATCTGTCAGACTTGTCCAGGAAGGATCGGAGAATTGTCAGCAAAAAGTACAAAATTTATTTCTGGTAAGTAGAGGACAGACAGATGAGCTACGGTCCCTAAATCTGGGCCCAGTCTTCAGATGTGGGCCCTCAAATTGAGTTCCCGGATCCCTCATTTGGGGGCCCACTTAGAGGCACACACATACTTTTTAGGAACCACTCTAAGCTTCCAGCTATAGTACTGGTCGCTCGGATGTATATATACACATTTGGAGAGTGTGGTGCGCGTGGGCATGTGCACATGTATGTAGGAGTGAACACAAGGGCTTGTGACCATTTGTATGCATGGACTGCTGAACACATTCATGCTGCGTATGGGACCGTTCATCTTTGCTTCATTGCATCACACCAAATTTCACCTACTAGCATAAGTATTTGCTGGGGGAATAAGTGACTGTGGCCCAGACCCTGCAGCTCCACATGCCTAACCTTCTGCCAGTGGCCATTTATGCCCGCCCCTAAGACCTGAAATGGATATATATTTTAAAGGGCTGTTGGCTGGGGATTAGTTGAACAGCAGTAGAGGAGCTGGCTTGGTGAGAGGACAGTGTGACTCTTGGCTGTGGTGCACACTTTGATGTTGAGAGGGGTGGTATGAAACACTTCTTTCTGTCGGTGAGTTATGCCTTAGCTCCAGGAACAGCTGCAGGGTTGGGGGAAGGGGCTGGTTAAGAGCCCTGGGAGAATATGGACCATGAGGTCAGGCACTATCTCAGTGAGCACTGTGGATCTTCATCCTGAATGCTTTAAAGGGGTACAGAGCAACCACTTGCCTACATGCCTCTGTGGAAAATACAAGTGTGACAGCTTTGGCTCTCTCCATTGCCTTGCACCCGGGAATCTCTGTTATTCCTCCTGCTCCTCTGGGAGGTAGGTGTATTGTTATCCCCATTTTACATATGGGGGGTACACAGCAAGCCAGGGGTAGATCTGGGGAAAGAACCCAGGAGTTCTGACTCCCAGTCCACTGCTCTCCCCACCAGATACCACACGTCCCTAAAAGGGAAAGAGACAGTGAGTGGCTGGGGAAACTGGGTGGCAAACCCATAAGTAGAGCCCAGACTCTGTTTTCGTGCACGTGGATGGCTGCGTTACTGTGGTAACTGCCGCGCTCTCCCCCTCTGCAGGAACATTACCACAATCGCTGTGTTCTATGCACTGCCTGTGATCCAGCTGGTCATCACATACCAAACGGTGAGTGCTCCCTGGCGTTGCCCTGGGCTTGGCCCTCTGCTGTTCTTCCCCTAATGCTCTCTGAGGTTTGGCAATGCAAGTAACCCCAGAATCAAGCACAGTCTGGAGTATGGGCTGAATGCTTCTAACTGCTGTCATTTGCGACCCCCATGGTGCTTCCTGCATCTAGCCAGTTCAAATGCACTACGAGCTCCTGGCAGAACATTCATCTCCTGGCGGGGCACCTGAAATGCCACATTCAGGTGTCAGCATTGCAAATGGTGAACTCAGCCAGTCTTCCAGGCCCACCAACATGAGCCTCTGGTTGGTTGGTTGGTTGGTTGGTTTTGAGGGGCATGGGGATCCCTGTTATGGGCCAAATCCTGTTTTGTATCAGTCCTTACTTAGGCACTGTATTTTCTTAGCTGGCCCTCACCACGACATTTGAGTGCCTCCCAATGCTATGAAGTGCCCACACAGATCTGTGTCTCTCTCTCCCTGTTCCTCTGTGTTCTCGTGTGCTCATGCGCGCACGCTCTTTCTCTCTCGCGCGCTCTCTCTCATGGGCAGCACGTGAGCCTCCCCTTTGAGGAGTCTAGCCCCACAGTCCCGCCCCTACACCCCATCTGCTGGAGCCCCAAGCCGCCGCCCTGCCCAGCCCCGCCCCTCCCTCCTGGTGGCAAGAGGAGCCGCCAGCCAGCCCCAGCACTGCGTCACCTGCTGGCCCCAGCTGCCTGCTGGCCTCCAGCCGGAGCTGAGCTCCCGCTGGCTTGGTGGAGTGTGGGTGGGGCCAGGGCTTGGTTTAGGGGAGACTTAGCCTCCTCTGGCCTATTATACCTGCTGCCCATTCTCATTCTCTCTCTCTCTCTGTGGTATTGTGGAATTGGTGAGAAAAGTGTGTTTTGCACTGAGGTTCATTGTCACCATCCTGACATCTTCCAGGAGCCAGTTCCACCTTCGTTGGCCAGTCATTGAGAAAGCTCCATCTCTTGTGCATGTGTGAGCCTTGGTCTTGAGGCTGATCCATTTCTTTGTTCCAGTGATTGGGCAAAGCAGTCCTGGTTTGCTCCCCCAAGTATATTTTTGAGACACTGTTGTCTGGATCCAGAACACAGCCGTACCTGTGTCCAAACTTACCTGCCATATGGCCCAGAGCACGTAAACCAGGCAAATTAAAAACAATAAAGGAAAGTAAATGCTATAGACTGGAAGCGTGGATTCAGCAGACGGCCCCTGAGGCCCTGTCTGATGCATGGGCTGGCAGCTGAAGCTGAGCTAGTAAGGGATGGAAACCCTTGGGCAGCTCCCTCCTGTGGTCAGAAAGGTGCAGACACGTCTGTGTTACAGCCCTGGCTCTTTAAAATTCATGCTGTGTTTTTTTAAAAGAAGACACACGTCCGGCAGGACAAGAGGGGTTTTCAAGAGCCAGGCCTGTGTGTGTGTGTTGTAAGTGCCTTGAATTCTATCTCAAGGCTTCAATGTGACAGGGACACTCAGTCCATGACATGTGTCTGTTAACTGAGAGTGGATTGTGACAGCAGTTTTCTGGCCACAACACTAGGCTAGGTTGCAGCCAGTGGTGGTTGGATGCTGCTGTGAAATGCTAATTCTATGCTGATCAGGTTCACTTTGCCCTCCTCCTCAGCTTGTGCACACTGCACTTCACCCCAGCTCTAACACCAGTTCCCCTTCCACTCTGCAGGTGGTGAACGTCACTGGTAACCAGGATATCTGCTACTATAACTTCCTCTGTGCTCATCCTCTGGGGGTTCTGAGGTGAGTGAACCCTTTGTATCCATTCACCGGCTGGCTCATTTGGACTTAAGATTCATCCTCTTGGTGGTGCATGCTGGAAGGGCGTTGCCATTCTTTAATATCTCTTCAGAGGGGATCAGGGAAGGCAAGATTTTGTACCTGCCAAGCTTATAAAGTCAGTGTGAGGTCACCGTACGTTCAGGGATGGGACTGGAGCCCCTCTGTGCAGTTGCTGGGGTGGCTTTCCACTGAGTTGTCTGAGAGATAGACCCAGGGAAAATGTAGGGTGGGGCACCAAGGCAAACCCACCAAATCGCAGCTAAGTTCATTTTTCAGACCTTTTCACATACACGCATGTGAACAGCGACTGTACGAAGGAGTCCAGGTCAAACCTTTCATCCAGAGAAATGATCCATTTCAAATAGCAGTGCAGAAGTGCTCTGAGGGTTAGGAGTCCAGCACTGAGCCAGGCTGAATCTACTGTACCTGGGTGTTGCTGCATATTCAGTATGTAAAATCAACCCGTTTGTAGAGCTCTGCTGAATCCTTTGACTGCTGTGGGGTGGGAGCCTTTGCCCTGCAGAACCAAACCTTTACCCTTAGCTTAGTTTAATTTGGATGATGTTCTGTGGCCTGCGTCGTGCAGGGGAGCAGACCAGGGGATCACAAATGGGCGTTTCTGGCATTAATATCAATGGATTTACTGCCAGGGTGGATCACCTTCGGTGTGGGAAGATGTCCTCTGGGATGTTTAAAAATATGTATTCTCGCCCCACAAATCCCTTAACTCTCTCTCGGGGGGACTCCTCTTCCCCGCAGCGCTTTCAACAATGTCCTGAGCAACGTGGGCCACGTGCTGCTGGGCTTCCTCTTCCTGCTGATCGTGTTTCGCAGAGACATTCTCCACCGCCATTCACTGGAAGCCAAAGACATCTACACGCTGGTACGGAATGTGCCCCTGCTCAGCCTCTGCAGCAAGCGGAGAGAGCCCTGTGACTGGAATCCTCGCTGGGTCTGCACGGACGGAGGACAGTGAGCCCCAGGGAAGGAAAGGGGTAGAGTCGTTGGGCAGGAATCTGTTCTAGTTAGCGCCCTGGGGGCAGTGAGAGGAGGGGTGCTTGAGAGATAGTCCCCGGACAAAGACCTAGCTTTGGATTTGTAATGTGGCCATCACCGCATGGCGTCCAGGTGTGAAACACGTCACTCCATGGAGCATTAATGCAGCATGAATGAGAGCCTGCTCTCGGCTCTGCCAAACGGACTGAGGAGTTCTGAGCAATCAGCTTTGGATAGAGAACCTCTCCTGTTTATCACAGGGTATTTTTAAATTTTTTTAGAAGTCCAGAACATCCCCCGAGAAGAGCACAAAGCCACAGGGTGAGACTCGAACCTCTCCGCTCCTTTGTAAGGAGGTGGAGACAAGTCCATTTTATTCCACAGGAACTTGGCTGGCTCTGCTTGAGCTGCACTGAACAGGAAGCTTATTTTAACCATAGATCTAGGAACCTTTAGTCTTCCAGCCAGTGCTTAATTTGTGCCCAGGCTGAGCCCCAGGAACTCTAGGCTTGGCACAGAATAATAGAATATTAGGGTTGGAAGAAACCTCAGGAAGTCATCTAGTCCAACCCCATGCTCAAAGCAGGACCAACACCAACTAAATCATCCCAGCCAGGGCTTTGTCAAGCCGGGCCTTAAAAACCTCTAAGGATGGAGAAAGAAAAGGAGTACTTGTGGCACCTTAGAGACTAACCAATTTATTTGAGCATAAGCTTTCGTGAGCTTCAGCTCACTTCATGCATCCGATGAAGTGAGCTGTAGCTCACGAAAGCTTATGCTCAAATAAATTGGTTAGTCTCTAAGGTGCCACAAGTACTCGTTTTCTTTTTCGAATACAGACTAACACGGCTGTTACTCTGAAACCTGTAAGGATGGAGAATCCACCATCTCCCTAGGTAACCCATTCCAGTGCTTCATCACCCTCCTAATGAAATAGTGTTTCCTAATATCAACCTAGACCTCCCCCACTGCAACTTGAGACCATTGCTCCTTGTTCTGTTATCTACCACCACTGAGAACAGCCGAGCTCCATCCTCTTTGGAACCCCCCTTCAGGTAGTTGAAGGCTGCTATCAAATCCCTCCTCCCTCTTCTCTTCTGCAGACTAAATATCCCCACTTCCCTCAGTCTTTCCTCGTAAGTCATGTGCCCAGCCCCCTAATAATTTTTGTTGCCCTCTGCTGGTCTCTCTCCAATTTGTCCACATCCCTTCTGTAGTGGGGGGACCAAAATTGGATGCAATACTCCAGGTGTGGCCTCACCAGTGCCAAATAGAGAGGAATAATCACTTCCCTCGATCTCCTGGCAATGCTCCTACTAATACAGCCCAATATGCTGTTGGCCTTCTTGGCAACAAGGGCACACTGCTGACTCATATCCAGCTTCTCATCCACTGTAATCCCCAGGTCCTTTTCTGCAGAACTTCTGCTTAGCCAGTCAGTCCCCAGCCTGTAGCGGTGCATGGGATTCTTCCTTCCTAAGTGCAGGACTCTGCACTTGATCTTGTTGAACCTCATCAGATTTCTTTTGGCCAATTTGTCTAGGTCACTCTGGACCCTATCCCTACCCTCCAGCGTATCTACTTCTCTCCCAAGCTTAGTGTCATCTGCGAACTTGCTGAGGGTGCAAATCATCCCGTCATCCAGATCATTAATGAATATGTTGAACAAAAATGGCCCCAGGACCGATCCCTGGGGCACTCTGCTTGATACCAGCTGTCAACTAGACATTGAGCTGTTGATCACTACCCGTTGAGCCCGACAAAATAGGCAGCTTCCTATCCACCTTATAGTCCATTCATCCAGCCCATGCTTCTTTAACTTGCTGGCAAGAATACTGTGGGAGACCGTATCAAAAGCTTTGCTAAAGTCAAGATATATCACATCCACCGCTTTCCCCTCATCCACAGAGCCAGTTATCTCCTCATAGAAGGCAGTCAGGTCGGTCATGCATGACTTGCCCTTGGTGAATCCATGTTGACTGTTCCTGATCACTTTCCTCTCCTCCAAGGGCTTCAAAATGGATTCCTTGGGGACCTGCTCCATGATTTTGCGGTTCACAGCCCTGGCACCTCTGAGCTTGCTGCTTCAGTTATGAATGTAAAAAAAAAAAAAAATTAGCTTGAGGCCCAGCACCTCTTTCCTTACAAATTAAGCACTGGTCTCAGCTCTGGTCTGATCAGATCTCACAACAAAGAGGGGTTGTGTCTGTCCAGTATGTGCATGGGTGACATTACAGACTGCAAGTCCTGGCAGCAATGGCAGTGCTGCTTCAGTAGGTGGCGCTGTTCCCCCAATTCAGTTCTAAACAAGTACCCCGGTATGGTAGGGATCCGTGTTCCTGGACTTTCAATGGAGACCTAAACCGGGTCCTGGCAAAGATCTCTTCTCAGAAGGGCTAGGGGGCTCAATTCCCCGCTGCTGTGCACCGGTGTTCTCATTTACATCTGTGGAAAACGGGTGTAAAATGCTACTTTTCTGATGTGATAGTGCCTTACATCCGTGGTGTGCTCCCTTTGCCCGGATGTAAATCACCGCACAAGGGGCAGGGGAGTGGGGAATCTGGGCTGGGGTTTTTCAGTGTCAGTATACTGACAGATTCCCCCGTGGTCAGCTGCATTCTGCCCCGTCAACCCTCCCTACAGTTCCATCTAGCTGGTTCTTAGACTGCTAAGTAGCATGGCAGTGTGCTGTTGTGTGCCATAGACACCCCAAAGGTGGCTACCCTTCATTGGAATGTGAGTGTGTGTAAACTGTAGTTTGAGCTCCATAGGAGTGTAAGCTCTCACTAGTGAGGATATGACACTGTGTCCCTTGTGTTCTCTTCCCTCCTCCTCTTCCAGGAGTATGGAATCCCCAAACACTTTGGTCTTTTCTATGCCATGGGCATTGCTTTGATGATGGAAGGGGTTCTCAGTGCTTGTTACCATGTCTGCCCCAACTACTCTAATTTCCAGTTTGGTAAGTGGAGAACTCCAGCCAACAGAGAAACTTATGGGGAAGGAGGGCTCAGATTTCACTCGTTCAGGTTTGAAGCAGATCAGCCAAGTGGAACTTCGGCATCCCCCGGGATGCTAGGCCTGCAGACCTCTTCGGAGCTTGCCCACATGTTGGGTGTGCAGGGACCAGTTAGTGAACGTTGTGTTTTTTGTACTCCAGTTGATGATACACTGTCCAGGTGACTGTGTTAGCACTCTGCTGGCAAGAACCATGATTCCCCTCAATTCTGGCACTCAGCGTTCAAAGGTAGCGTAGACAAGGCCTAAATTGTTTGCCTCTGAGGCCCTGACAGCTCCTGATTCCCCCCCGAGAAGATTCAATGGCCCATGTATCTAACATGTGGACCTCAGCCCCATCAGGCTGGAAACTGTCTCCTTGTAGGTCAGCTCACCTGTTCCCAGCAATAATCCCATGTGGCCCTGTGTTGTGCTGGCATATTCCAAGCACTTAAGTCTCATTCTGCATTGCTTCACAGCACTCAGGGAGCTCACAGTGCAAATTGGAGAATGGCCGGAGCAAATTGGCATATGTCTAGGGAGCTATACCTACCAGCCAAGGGTCTGGCCCGTGGGCTCAGCCCTGATTTACAGACACACTCTGAAAAGCCATCCCAGTCCCCTGGGCAGTGAGTAGGGAAAAACCCTGTCTTCATTCTCTCTGTTCTCTTCCTTTCACAGACACCTCCTTCATGTACATGATTGCAGGACTCTGCATGCTCAAGCTGTACCAGACCCGCCACCCTGACATCAACGCCAGTGCTTACTCTGCTTACGCCTCCTTTGCCGTGGTCATTTGCCTGGCTGTCCTTGGAGTGGTATGGCTCTCTCCTACCCACCCTGCTCTCCAGGAAGGAAAAGCACTGACCCAATGGAGAAAAAGTACAGGGGGCGGGGAGCATAGGGTAGCATTGGGTAGCTCCCAGCCTGCAAAGTCTGATGGCCCCTGGGTGAGCGTGACCAATACCGCAGGGCCTTGGCTCTCATTTTATCTTTGAGAAGTCATGGAAGACAGGAGAGATTCCAGACAATTGGCACTATATTTTCCCTTTGCCAATCTATAAAAAGGGAAATAAGGACAACCTGGGGAATTACGGAGCAGTCAGCTTAACTTCTATACCCGGAAAGACAATAGAGTAAATAATTAAGCAATCAGTTTGCAAACACCTAGAAGATAATGAGGTGATAAGTAACAGTCGGGCATGGATTTGTCAAGAACAAACCGTGTCAGACCAACCGGATAGCTTTCTTTGACAGGGTAACAAGCCTTGTGGATAGGGGGGAAGCAGTAGACCTGGTATAGCTTCACTTTAGTGAGGCTTTTGATACTGCCTCGCATGACCTTCTCATAAACAAACTAGGGAAATGCAACCTAGATGGAGCTACTATAAGGTGGGTGCAGCTCCCTTTTATTCAGGTTGGGCTTGTGGGTGCTCAGCACCTCTGGAGAACCAGCTCACATTTATTTAGGTACCTAAATACGGATTTAGGAATCTGACCTGAGGTTGAACGTTTTGGCCCTACCCTTTCGCAGAGTCTGTGTTTGGCAAGTGTTTCTGATAGCTGGGGGAGGCTTTGGGGGCTGAACGATGGGCGGCAGAGCCTGAGAACCCACCATTTTTTCTGTTTTGCTCCCAGGTGTTCGGAAAGAATGATGTGTGGTTTTGGGTCATCTTCTCAGTCATCCACGTCGTGGCCTCGCTGGCTCTCAGCACCCAGATCTACTACATGGGCCGCTTCAAAATAGGTAAGCCTGGTGGCTGAGGAGAAATGGGCTTTTTGCCCCTGGCGCTCACGTGCCTCTCGCTCCCCACCCTGAATTGGGGCACAAGAATTATTAACCCCGGCAGCCTATGCCACCTCTGCAAAGTCAGTCTTCCTGCTAGCGCCTGTGCGCCAGGCCCGGGGGTATGCCACTCTTCGAACGCTGTCTTCCTGTTCTGACACCTCTGCTGCCTGGCACTGGGAGAGCCCAGCACAGTGACCCACTTTGTGGCACTCCAGCTACAGGGCTCCTAAGCATGCTGTCACAGGGACTCTCTGCCCAGAGTGTTTCTCTCTGTTATGTGGCGCCCAAAGGTGGTGCTGTACCTGGGTGCACTACAGTATTCCTGTAGCGGTCAAACCACCCAGCACTCAGAGAGGCATCTGCTCTCCTACCTAGATGTGCAGGCCCCACACAGCTGTTGCGCTCCACTCACAAACCTCTTTCTCCTTTTTCTTCTGCTGCCCTTGGTCTCAGATGTCCCTGACACAGGTAACCAGCAGCTCCCTTTCTTCCCTGTTTGGATTGAGTGAGCAGCAATGGAGCAAATGGACGGGGAACATATGTTCCTTTAGCCTGCTGTGTGGGTTCTTTAGGAGTGAAATCAGTGGCAGAGTGTGAGTGGGTGAAATCAGTGGCAGGAAGTGCACACGGCAGCAGAACCACATCTTTCTGCAGTGGAACAGGGGCCTGCGGTCGGAGCAGGCATGCAGCAGGGCTCCAATCTTGGTGCTCTGGACTCCAGCAGTTCCACACGTGTCTCTGAAGGGGATGGGCCTATGAGAATGTGGAACTGTCCGCCACAAACCCTCCAGTCGGGGCAGTGCAGTAGTTTCAGGGGCTGGAGGAGGAGCTGTCCTCCAGCCTGAGGGGAGGATTCCAGCCCCTTCAACACCCTGCAGCTGTTTTCTCTGTGGGTGGGACCGGATGAATATCTCCCTAGGTGAAAATTCCTTAGAGAAGGGAAGTGTGGAGACTGCTTGGCCTTTCCCCATGCCTCAGCACATGCTCCTGCCTCCCTCTGAGGATCAGCCACAGAATATGCCAGGTACATGTTAGGGGGACTCTCGGACAATGCCAATGGGTGATAGGTGGGTGTTGAAACTCTGCATGGCCAAATGCCATTCAGCTGACAGCTGTCTGTATTCCAGTGTCCCCTTGTCACATTGACACCCCCCTGCACTGTGAATCACGAGCTGCTGCACTTATGATTTGCTTCCCAAAGGGAAGGCAAAGCAATCCGGCTTGGTGGGTTTGGCTCCCCACTTGCATGCCCTCCTCAGTTAGTGTCACCCTGCTCCCTGGGTAGCGATACTGCCTCACTGCCCTGTCAGGGCTACTCGGCTGGATACATTGGCTTTCCTGTCCTCTTATCTCCAGCAGACTTTGGGATTTTCCGCCGGGTGGCGATGGTGCTGTACACGGACTGTATCCAGCAGTGCAGCCGGCCAATGTACATGGTAGGTGGTTTCCCAAGCCCCAGCCCATCCTTGGCAGTTACTCAGTTGCCGGCTAGGGAGTGGTTAAAGCTGTGCAGAGCGTGTGTAGGCAGCACATGTGGCTCTTCAAATGAGTGGACAAAGAAATCTTTTTTTTTGAAAACCCTCTCCAACAAAATAAAGCTTCTGTCCTTGGTCTGGAATTCCACGCTCTTTGTCTTAGGCCGCAGGATGCTTTTGTGGGGAGTTTGAGGTGAATTGGTCAAGGAAGGGGGATATTTTTAAAAACATCGATGATTCAGAAGCTGTTAGCATAGGGAGGTCAGCACTGCATTCCCAACAGTTGCTGTCCTACAGCCTTACCCTGGTTGTTGCTTTAGCTGCAGACCTACAGCTGCTGTTGTTTCTGCTTCGCCCTGGGGCTGACGGGGTTTTGCAGACAAAACCAAGATGTGGTTGTTACCCAAGTCCCTTAAACTCACTTCTTGTCAGAGGCTGTTCAGCACTGACTCCAGCCTGGCGCCTCGTGTGCCTTATGGGCCGAGCCGTTCCTGGCTGTCCTGGGTGACTGAATTTTCAAGCAGCTAGGCTCCACACACCCCGTCTGTTTCTTTTTTAAAAGAGGCTTCTTTTACTTCTCCTGGGACATGACAGACTGAATTTCCCAAGCAGTGTACGACCACGGGGATCTTAAGAAAACACTGTTAATTAGGAAGAAAAATTCAGACCTACAACACCAGAACAAGTTGAATGTGATGACAGCAGGTCTAGGCTCAAAGGGGCATCTTCCCCTTAAAAAGCCTGCAAAGTTTTTCACCCGTTATAATTGCTATAGTTAGTTACAAGAACTACCTGAGCTCACTGGAACTGAAAAGGTTGGGGAGAAGGGGGAATTCTCTTATGTGTTTGACAGCGCTTTGTGCTTAATCGTTTTCCCTGTTTCCCTTGTGTAGTCAGTTCCTTTCTGTGTGTGAGATTATTATTATTATTTATTATTAAGAAATAGGAAAAATACTATTTGTAAAATCACAAAAACTGACCAGGAGATTCAGGGGCTGGTGCATTACCGGAAACATCTTGGAACTCCTTTTTTGGAACAGATTAGATTTCCACTCCACAATATCCCTTTAAAATCCATAAAATTGGAGCGATTTGTTTTCCTAGCACAAATGTTCACCAAAAAAAAAGGATCTGACACTCACGCATTCATGCATTTGTGAGAGGCAAATTTTAAATCTGTGAGAGTCTCTTGAACTGCCGTAACAAACTTCTCTGCCTGCACTCCTCGCCACGTTTTGTATAGCATTGGTGAAGACTGAACATTCATCAGCTGTGATTATTGTGCCTTCTCCCCAGGACAGAATGGTGCTGCTTATTGTTGGAAACCTGGTCAACTGGTCCTTGTAAGTAGTAGTGGGGTGTGCGCATGTTTCAGCATTGATTGTTGTAGGTGGCTGGAATGGGGGTAGAAATGTAGTGGTCTTTGTGTGGGAGTCTTTCAGATCCTTCTGCTGGATTTCAGCAACCCTAAAGTGGAGGTGAGTTCCAGGCTTTACAGAGCTGAAACCAGGGGCATGATCCTGTTAGAGCTGAGAAGCTAAAATGGGTCAGGCCTGCTCAATATGTACGTGGGAGACCTCCAGCAAAACGGAGCTGTTGCAGAGTGCAGTGTTGGTGGTTTTGTAGGTGGCACTTGTCCGTCCCCTCTGGTAGGGCCCGCTGTTCATGGGGTAGCCTACCCAAGCGAGCTTGAATCCAGCGAGTGTGGCTAAGAACAGCAGTGGAGACGGTGCAGCACAGGGTTCAGCGTAGGTAATACAAGGCCCAGGGTACGTACTCGGCTCGCTAGACCTCACTGTGCAGTTGTCACTGCTGTTGTCACCCATGCTAACTGGATTCAAGCTTGCTAGCCCCTGAACTGCTTGTGCTGTGTAGATGCACCCTGAGTCAGGACTTGTCCAGTGCCCTGCCATGCTGTTAGACCACGTTGCTAGAGGGGCCAGTTCTTGGATGAGATGTAAAATCAAAATCCTGGCCTCTTGTTAAAGTTTCCTTGGTGCCTTTCCCCAAGAAAATTCCTTGTTAAAACCTAGTTTGGGTAATTGTATTGTGCCTCCTTAAATCCACCACCAGCAGAATTCTTCATTTTCTATCCTGTCTTAATTTCCTCCAACAGCCAGGATCACCAAAACGCATTTTGTTCCAGCCACTCCCCTGCACCAGGGGTAGGGCAGGAACAGCTGGTGTAGCTTTGCCATAGCTGTGGATTTCACTATATGGAGGGTGCTGCTGCTTTAAGGCAGCTTTCCAGGAATGTTGTGCCCCTGGAGTGGTTCAGAAGAGACGAACACATGGCTAAAAATCTGGCCTTTTATTGCTGAAATGAAGCCACCTCTGGCTGCTTAACAGTCCACAACCACAGCACAACCACCCAGGAAAGGGAGCGAAGAATCCCAAATTCAACTGAAAAACAAGGGAGGAATATAGGCTGTCAGAATGTAAACTTCTCAGCTGGAATGCAGCTCCTAGCTTATGCTCCTAGTCAACGTCCAGTGTAATTTTAACAGATAGTCTGTGTGCTCTGTTGTTTGTGTGGATTGGATCTTCCAAACAGCAGCATGCCACAGGGAGATGTGACTGCAAAAGACAAGAAGTTGGCAGGGGCTCTGGGTCAGGTGTAGGCCCTGAAACTACTTGAACGCCTTCATTTAAAACTGACTAGAGATTTCAAGCTCACTCTGAAGTGGATCCAACTGTCAGATATCCCCTGCTGCCCAGTAGGGCCTGGGAGAAAGGAGATCCTGCAAGCCAATAAGAGGGGCAGCAGGGGGCGCTCTAGTTATTTCCTCTCAGCCTCTCACCCGCCCACTCACAGGTTCTGAATACTGAGTAGAAAAGACAAAATAGTGTCAAATAAGATCGGAAACCACAGAAGTGAGGGCAGGAGTGTGATATATGAGTTGGCTGCGTGGGGGTGGGGAGAGGGCGGGCTAGGACTCCTGGGTTCTGTTCTTAGCTCTTCCACTGGCTCCCTGTGGCAAATCACTTTCCCCCACCCCGCCTTAGTTTCTCATTTGTAAAATAGGACATAGAGTATTTACCTGCCACCCCAGAGGGCTGTGAGGCCAAACTGGTGTCCGTCAAGTGTCCTGTGATAGCAGGAACAGTGTGTGATTGACACATTCTGGAGTCTCCCTCCCCAGTATGGGTGAAGAAGTTGGTTAATGTGTCTGTCTCTGTCCCTCCCTTCTCTCAGTGCTGTCTTTGGACTGGTGTATCGGCCAAGGGACTTTGCCTCCTACATGCTGGGGATCTTTATCTGTAACCTACTGCTGTATCTGGCCTTTTACATCATCATGAAGGTAAAGGAGGCAGCTTGCCCTTATCAGCCCTTATTTCCTCTGCCTTCCCGTTGGGGGAACGAAGGCCTTTCGTGCAGCAGTTCCTTGTGTCTCCACTACTCCTGCAGTGCAGTGTGAAGGGGAGCTGGCTGCCCAATGTCTGCACCCCTAGCTGCTCCTCTGCAGTGTCCACTCCCGCTGGGGACTTGCTAATTCTGCAGCATGGGGGGCCTTGGTGTTAGGGGCTTGGGGGAAGCCCATCAGCGACACATGATCAGCTATTTTACAGAAACCATGTGGGGCAGCCATACATCAGTCCACTTTACACTATGAGGGCACCAGTGCATTCTGGGACTCCAGAGCACCTATCCCCTAGGTAGCACTGTTGCTGGGAGCAGGGGTTTCTGGGTACTTTCCACACAGGGTGCCCTGCACTTAGGGATGTATTCGGAGGATAGGTTGAGCTGTTATAGCTGCAACACTTGTGATTGCCCTGCCGAGGAGCCGTCGCAGACAGCCCATCTTGGGTGTCTCAAACCGAGCTTGTAAAACTCCTGGGCTGGCGTCGGCAAGAGGATGCAGGGCTTTGTGTAGCATTGCAAGCCTGCCAGACGCTGCTTGTTATGTCTCTTTGCAGAGTGCAGATCGGGCCTTAGATTCTCCTAAAAGGGGCAATAAATGAAGCCAGAGCTTTCAGAAAGTTGAAGAGGCAGATGATTTTCTGATCCAAAATTGAGAATAATGGATGCCCTGTGCTACTGACTACACCCTCCTGTTTTCAGGGGTGTGCCGGGACTGTGCCCTTTGCTGTGATTGTGGGTACAGCTGGATGGTTCTTGGAAAGGACATTGTTGCCTCCCTGGGCTGATTTTTGAGGCCTTGTTCCTTTTGATCGTTGCAGCTCCGCAGCTCTGAGAAGCTCCTGCCCATCCCACTGTTCTGCATTGTGGCCACGGCCGCGGTTTGGGCTGCAGCCCTTTACTTCTTCTTCCAAAACCTCAGCAGCTGGGAGGTAAAGGTCACACATTTATCTGTCTTGAGCCCCATCTCTCTCCCTCCCTCTCTTCCTCCATCATTTCTGCTCCCTTTTCCTTCCGCAGTCCATACTTCTGAATATCCCTTTTTTATCCTGCAAAAAAATGTTTTAGAAAAAGGCATCTGGATCGTTAATAACCGTACATGGCAAAGAAAGGGCAAACTCCTTCAATGTATTGGAAGGATGGGGACTATTACAGACATGAGCCAAAAATAACTGCACTAGCGCAGGAATAGCCAAGGGCATCACGTACCACACTGTTGATCCCGTGTGTTCCTTATTACATTAACGTGAATTGAGAGGGTGGTGTGAAAGTGATCCAGAAAGAGTACTGGCTGTTGGTGGAGAAAGAAAATATAGCTATACCTTGGTAGGTCTGTAACATGAGCTCTTGTAGAAGCTCACAGATCTAGAATTACTCCAGGTGGCTGTTTATTTGGAGGGTAATTTCTTTTCTCCTGCTTCTGTTTGTATAATGGGGGAGGGTTTTTGTCTTTCTAGTGTCTTTCTAGATTCTCCTATGCACTGAATGCTTACCATGCAGAATTCTTTATCCCTGAACACCAGTGTTCATACAGAATATTTATTTAAGATTTTGGTGTGGAGGAAGCACAGAGCAGCTGATAAAGAAGTTAGCTTGTATGCAGTGGTGATGTAGCCGTGTCAGTCCCAGGATATTAGTGAGACCAGATGCGCGAGATAACTTCTTGTATTGGACCAACTTCCATTGGTGAGAGAGACAAGCTTTTCAGCTTACACAGAGCTCTTCTTCAGGTCTGGGAAAGGTACTCAGTGTGTCACAGCTAAATGCAAGATTGAGCAGATAGAAAGTGCACAAATGTCTTCTGCTAAACTAAGGGACCATTCAAGGTGAAGTGGCCCGTTAACAACCCTGTAGACATAGGACAAAAGGAGGGATTAGTGGGTTACAGATTGTTGCAATGACCCATCAGTCGAGTGTCATTATTAAGACTATGGCTGTGTCTACACTCAGGACCTTACAGCAGCACCGCTGTACCACTGCAGCTGCCCCGCTGTAAGGTCTCCTGGGTAGCCGCTCTATGCCAATGGGAGAGAGCTCTCCTCCAGCCAGCATAATTTAACCACCCCCAATAAGCGGCGGTAGCTGTGTTGGTGGGTGAGTGTTTCCCACAGACATAGCGCTGTCCACACCAGTGCTTTTGTCAGTGTAACTTATGTTGGTCAGGGGAGTGGTTTTTTTCACACCTGACTGACCGAAGTTTTGCTGACAAAAGTGGTAGTGGAGACAAAGCCCATGATTTTTAGTGTCTAGCAGAGGTATGAATTTAAGCTCCCAGGCTCGTCTTTTGTGTTGTGCAGGTTTCCTTGAGGATGAGGATGAGGACTGAGAGGTGAGATATGGAGTGATCGCTCTGTGAAAAGTGTTCACCCACAGGTGACGGTGTTTTTGTCTTTTACTAAAATGTTTTCAAAAGACGTGCCTGGGAGCTTAAATTCATTCCTCTGCTAGACAGCAAAAATCAGGGACTGAACAGAGACTCTGGATTTACAGCTTATTACAACAATCTGTAACCCACTAACCCCCCTTTTTTGTCCTCCAAGTGCAGAGGTGCTAGCAGACCAGGTTGTCTGGAATGGTCTCTTACAATATGTGCTAACTACTTTTGCTAAACAATCTGTTCCACCTTGCATTTAGCTGTGACTCTGAGAGTTTCTTCCCCAGTCATAGAGTGGTCAACCCTCCAGGATTGTCTGGGAGTCTCCAGGAATTAAAGATGAATGTTTCGTTATAGATTATGTCTTGTGATGAAACCTCCAGGAATAGTCCAAAATTGGCAACCCTATTCCCAGACCTGAAGAAGACCTGTGTGTGACTCAAGAGCTTCTCTCTCACCAACAGAAGTTGGTCCAGTAAGATATTATCTTACCCAGCTTGTTTCTCCAAAGTTTGTTAGGTTCAGTTTGCCATGAGGGGCTAGAGATGGATACTTTCTTTAGTAGGTCAAGTAGCTTAGAAAAAAGGATAGTAGAGAGCTGCACTATGGAGCAGGACGCCTTTTTTGGGTTGGTAACCACAGAGGGCAGAAATTTCTCTGAATGCTTGTAAGTCATTGTATATATCTCTTACCTGCATAATGTTAAAAATCTCATAGACCCGGATCCCTGTGCCGCTGTAGTGCTCCCAGTATTGAGACCGTGATGGTGTTGCCTGCACATGGAAGATCTCGTTGAAATAGAAAGTTTGAACTGCCGTTTTCAGTGGTGACAGGGTCAAGGGATAAAGATTGATAGGTGGGGAATCATAGTCACTGTTAGACTTTTTGTGCACCTATAAGCTAAAGGTGTCTGGAATCCAGGAGTTGAGTCTGTAGAGATTTGTTGCAAGAATGAGCAAATGTCGATAGATGGGGGCGTGTTTTCAGATCAGGTTCTGCCCCCAAGTAGGTCATCGTTTTGGTTAATTCCAAGGGCATGTCTGGTGTTAGAAGGCTTGGGCAGTCTGAGGTAGGCAGAGGTTTGAATTTGTTTGCAGTTTTGTTTATAGCAGCCACAGGAGGGCAGAGAGTGGGGATGGATTTTATTCATGAGTATCACTGAGATGAAACTATCAAGTTCTAGTTTTGTTGTTTTTGTTTGTATTCCACTAGCACCTAGTGGCCCCAGGGCTCCATTGAGATCAGGGCTCCATTGAGCTAGGCACTGTACACAAACAGTTTAAGAAACCATCCTTGCTTTAAAGTGCTCACAATACAGTAAAAGCTGTTTTATCCAGCATGTTGGGGGAATGGGGAGTGCCGGTAAGTGGGAAAATGCTGGTTAACTAAGAGGGAAGGAGCTTGGGTGTGGGAGGGGGCTCAGGGCAGGGGATTGGGGCACGGGAGGTGGCTCGGGGTGCTGGATCCAGGGGACTATCACCTCAGGCGACTCCCCGCAAGTGGCAACCTGTCCTGGCTGCGGCTCTGCACGCTGCCCCTGCCCCAAGCGCTGGCTCTGCAGCTCCCATTGGCCAGGAGCCACAGCAGGGGCAGAGCCTGCTGGTGGAGGCAGCGTGCAGAGCTGCCTGCTGCACCTCCACTTAGGAGCAGCCGGGACAGGTCACCGCTTGCCGGGGAGCTGCCTGAGGTGAGTGGCCCCTGGATCCGGCGTCCTGTGCCCCAAGCCTCATTCCACACCCAAACTCCCTCCCAGAGCCTGTGCTCCGCACCCCCTCCCCCGCCTCAGCCGCCTGCCAGCCCCATGCCAACCAGACTATAAACCGGACTTTCAATGAAGATCAGAAATGCCGGTTTATAGAGCTTTCTGGTTGGTGAAGTGCCGGATAAAACAGCTTGTACTGTATAAAGAAGGGAGACTGAGTGGGAGGGGAAACAGAGGCTGAAGGTCACGGGGCAGGTCAGTGGCACAGCTGGGTGTCTGAAAGCTGAAGTGGAGAAATTGAGACTAGATCTTGGGTGCACATTTTTAACAGTGAGGGTCACTACCATTGGAACAAGTTACCTGGGGTTCGGTGGCTTCTCTATCTCTGGAAGATAAGTTGTAACTTGACCAGAATTACTGGGGAAGGTCTATGGCCTGTTTTATACCAGGGGTCAGACTAGATGGTCACCACGGTGCCTTCTGCCCTTGGAAGCTATGAATCTGGGAGAAGAACCCATGTCTCCAGACTCCAAGTCCAGTGTTCTAGCCCCTCTCTGTCTCCTCATGCTACCGCTTCACTCTCTCCCCTTCACGTTCTCTGCCCACTCGCTCTTACTAAACAGATGCTTCTCCCCGGTGCAGCTCTTTGGTCTGACATCCCACATGGTACCGAAGGGTTAAGCTGGGGGAGTTTTGTGAAATGTTCGGATGGGCGATGCCAGTAACGTGCCATCCAAGTGTCTGTCCCCACTCTGTGTGAGAGAGAAGATATGGGAGCCTGCTCCTCCTCAGCCCTCTGCTCTCTCTCCCTAGGAGACCCCGGCGGAATCCCGAGAGAAGAATCGCCCATGCATCCTGCTGGGCTTCTTTGATGACCATGACGTCTGGCACTTCCTCTCAGCAGCTGCCTTGTTCTTCTCCTTCTTGGTGAGCTTCTCTCTCACTCCATCTCCTGCTCATTCTCCTTCCACCTCTCTCTCCTGCTGTTGTTCTTCATCCCTCACTCTATTCCTCCACCACTCCCCATCTTTCTTCTGTTTCACTCTAGCTGGGGCACATATGTAGCCTTGGCCGTGCTGGCAGCCCCCTGGCACCTGGTGGTGTTGTGCTACGTCCTGACCCCTATTCATACAGCCTGCTTCTGGGGAGCATCAACCCCATCCTTGACTTGCCTTTCCACCTGCTCTGCTCCTGAGACTGCCCCTGCAAGGGGATGCTCCAACTCTGAGTTCAACAGCTGTGTCTCCTGCTGTGATTGGGTTGGCTCATTTTCCACCACTCCACCCCCTTCCATTCTTTTAATTACTTCCTTGCCTGGAGTCTCCTTGAGGATTGTGGCTGATGCAGCCATAATGGGGCGGGGGGACATTGCCCTTGTTCCTCTCTTCTCTCCCCCCACCCCATCTGAGACTCCCTCTTTCTCAGCTGTCACACTAGCGCCCTGCTGGGGACCCCACTGGACCCCCAGTGAAGCCCCTAGTATGGAGCTTTAGCCACTCCTGGGATTCCCTAACTAAAAGTGGCAGGTAAGTTGTATTAGCCAACTGGACTAAGCTTGCTGCCCTTTCTGACCTTGCTGTGTAATGCCAAGGGGGTGCCCCTGGGGGTGGGAGAACAAACTGTCCTTGGGCTGGGGGAGGGAGAGAGGCAGTGGAGAGGTGAGGTTGAGCCCTTGTCCCCCTGCTGCCTCTCCCCTGCCCCTCCTGAAGCGCATAGTCAGGAGGTGCAGCCAGTTTTGTTTCCTACCCAGCTGTGCGGTGCCTAGTGCTGCCCTGGTGGCATTTGCTTTCCTACGACTTTAGTGCTGGTGAAAGGTGTTGGGCTCTGTCCTGAGCAGAGAAGCCCTCTAGTCAGCAGCCACAGAGCAAGTGCAGGCTGGGGAGAAGCACAACAAGCTCCCACCACGCCGCGTTGCTCTGGGGATCATCTCTCTCAAGGGGAGAGGAGAGTTCAGTCTCCACAGCCCATTTTGGCCCCAGCCTCTTTGCTGAGGCACCTGACGAGGGGCCAGCCAGTGCCCATTCAGATGGGTTTTTTGTGCGGGGGGCACCTGTGTCACGGCTAGGAAGTGGACTGAGCTCTCCCATCTCATGCCAAGCAGCTGGCAGTTAAAGCTATGTCGCGCGCAGGAGCTGTGTGCTGATCTCTCCCTCTCGTTTTAGGTTCTGTTAACGCTGGATGATGACTTGGATTCTGTGCGCAGAGACAAGATCCCTGTGTTCTGAGTGACAGGAGGTGGGGTGGGGATGGTGTTCTTCATTCTGCTCAGTGGAAGGAGCAGAACCGGCAGCCAGCATTGTCTGGGGAGAATGAACCTGTTGTTGTACAAACAGCACCGACACCCCAGCCAGGTGGAGAGGGAAGAGCAGATAGATCCCACACCAGCAAATAGGAGGTTGCTGTAATAAACATTCCCTGCATTCCACGGGCCACTACTGTCAGCACTCTCCACATCTGACCACATCCACGGGCCCCTGCAACCAGCACTGGGAAGGTGTTAGCTCTCACCTTGTGCCAGCCTGAGGAGTGCCTGCTGAGGCTACAGGTAGCAAACAAAGACCAGGCTCAAATCTGTAGCCCCAGCCTTAAACTTGAGCTACTTCATCCTGCAGCTGGAAGAACCTCAGGCCGGTGAAAAGCAATGGGCTGAATGAATTGTTCCACCTGAAAAAGCAACAGTCCTAGGAGATGGTGCTCGACAGTGGTGGGCTCCTACTACCCATGTCCTGGCAGCCCCAGATGCCGATATGTTTGCTCCTCCTTGGCCTCCCTCCCTGTGCTTTTCGGTGGAGGAAAAGTTCGTGGTTGGGTCTTGTCTGGAGATCAGTTCAATGGTAGCTCCCCTCTTGCATCTGAAATGACATCCCGTGACCCTAACACAGCAACTCTTCATTAGAGCCCTCCCTTTGCTGTCCACTCCCTGAGTGGGTGTTTAGAAAAGGGAGCTGTGGAATTACAGCGTAGTGCAGTCATGCATCAGGGCACTGTCCTGTGCATACTAGTGGCGATTTTGCTATTGACTTCAGTAGCTTCAGCAGGGTCAGGCCCATAGCGAAGAAGCTACTTATGAACCTTGGTCTTTCAGGGCTTCTGAATTTACAACCAATCCTTTGCTGTGGACTGAAAGCTAGCAAAGAAGGCTCCCACCGCAGGAGCGAAATGTCCGTGTGATAAAATTCTGAACCAAACGCTGTTTCCCCTCAGCCCTGCTGCAGCCACAAAATAGATTTTGGATTTTTGTTAATGGCTTCTGCATTTTCACTGTTGCCAGAATTGCTACATCATTAAAAACAAGAACAAGGTGTGAAATGTTGCTAATTTTGAATTTAAAAATAGTATCGATTACCTGAGGCCTCCTGTAACTTTTTTAAAAAGTTGCTATTGGAATATTGTTGAATTGTCAAAAAGCAGCGTGTGTGTGGATGTTTGATTCTATGGTAACTATTACACAGAGGCCCTGGGCCACTAGCATTTACTTTGGGGAAAAAGTCTACGGTGAAGCTGTGCTCTGAAAAGTGTCTCGCTCCTGGAAGATGTCCTATTGATTGCTTGAAATTTGTTAAGACTACAAATAAAGGAATTTCCAGGCCTCTGACTTCAAGCTGGGTTCTTCTTGTCTTCTGCATTAGAACCGATAAAAGTTGTGCAGACCCAATTCTGCCCTTACCCATACCTGTACAACCACACTGCTGGCAGTGGGCGTATTTAAGAGTAGAAACTTGGGTTGAAGGTTTCTCAAGTCAGGTACCCAAAATCAGTGACCCCTTTTGAAAAGGTTGGCCTAATGTTTTGGAGAAACTGTGGGAAAGGAAACTGCAACCCCTCAACTGTTCGCCAGTCAGTTTATTTCACTGCTGGCACTGTTGGACTGTGAATAATCCACATCTGTTACAAAATCTCCCAACAGCTCTCACCATATGTTCTTTGTTTAGAATAAATGACTCAGTCCAGAATCTGCTGTGCAAAGCTGCAAAGAGACTAATATGAATGAGAGAGAAACAGGTTCAGGAAGGTACCTAAGAGGGATTTAAATTTTTTTTTTTTTTTTACAGTAAGATCCCATATTAAGGGTGAGCTTTTACATGTACAAAGTTCATGCAAACAGCATTAGATGTAGCCCTGCCTATGTCTCTATGGTGCTACCTTAAGCAGTATCTGAACACCCCTCTACTTTGATGTAATAAGGAACTCACCACCAGAAGTTGGTCCAATAAAAGCTATTACCTCACCCTCCTTGTCCCTCTAATATCCTGGGTGCAACGTGGCTACAACTACACAGCGGCCAATACCTCTGTGAGTGCTGGGAGGCATGACAGAGCTGGATGCATGGGGACACTTGGTGGTCCTGCTGTCAACTTCTCATAGTCTAGCTCCACCCTCGAGGTGAACAGCCAGCTGCTGAGAGCACAGGGGGAGAGAGCAGTTCTTTCTGATGGCAGAGAGCAGCTTCCTTTTGAGGCTCACTGGGCTCAGGTCATACTGATCCAGCTCAGCTAAGCATAAGCCCTACACTGAGTGTAACTTCAAAACAACTGCTAGGATGAGGAAGATTAGGACTGTTGTCCTTTTCCTCGCTCCCATCACCCTGCTTCCCCCATTCCAGCTATTGTAGGGCTGTCATCTCACCCTTGCAGTCACAGCCTGTGCTTAGAGAATGGGTAGCCTTGCTCTTGTGTGTATAAATATATATTTATATTCTGTGGCTCTGGCACAAGCACATGGGGCCAATTGCATTCCCTGCTGGGCACCCTGTTACCAGACAGCTAGTGCCAACTTGGAGAAGGGGGACAGTGGGTTTCAGAGCAACAGCTGGAGGGACTGACACAGACCGAAACATTAAAAGCACTACCCATTTAGTTTGGCTAAATGACAAATAAAGGGGCACATGAGCCTACTGTGCAAATGTGAAGGGTATAACCACAATGGAGGAAGAGGAATTACACAGCAGAGTGTGGGAGAGAGCTAGCTCGAAGGAAGGGCATGAATATGAGGAAAAGCCACTCACCCACCGGCGGTAGCAGGGGGATGGACTAGTCTCCTAAGGGAAGGGACAGACATGGCAATATTTGTGGTTTTTAAATCAAGCTGAGCACTAATATTGTAAATGTCCAATAAAGAACCATCGTATACTGGCACCCATGGACAACTGAGGGGCTAGCTTCACAAAGGGATTTAGGTGCCTAGTTGCTAAGGTACAACATTTAGCTATTCAAAACATCTGCTCAGCTAATGCCTAAATCTGGAGATGCCTAATGGCCCTAGGCACATACACTGCTGGGGATGGCCCCATGGCACCTAAATGGCTGCTGGTGCACTTGTGCAAAGATGCCCAAGTCCTGATGAGGCTAAACTGCTCAGCTACTCACTCAGTGGGCTTCACACACTAGCCCTGCCCCACCTAATCTCCTGGGCCAACACTAGTACATGTGTTCAGAGCATGCCCACCCCACACAAAGGCCACCATTGGGCTGGAGACTATTATGCCGTAGTCCAGTGGGGTGTAGGACATGCTCCTTAGAGCCCCACATTCCAGGACCCTTCTCTGCATCCATGACTAACTCTTGCATACATTGTGGAACTGTTTCAACAGCAGTGCTTGAAAGCCCCACCCCAGAAGCCACTGGTTAGGACAGACGCAGGGAAGGTTCAATTCCCTGCTCCAAATTAGACAGACTATTGGACCCGAGGTTTTCCACCTCCTGGGTGAGTGCTCCACTGCCTGGGGCAAAGGGTGGCACAGCCCCACCATCCCCTTGGCGCTTTTTTTTTTTTTTTTTTTTGGGGTGCAAGAAAGGGCTGACATGGTTTAGGCACCTAACTCACTTCTTCCTACCAGCTCCCATTCAGCTTGCTGGCTTTTGTAGCTCCCGTTCTTGGGCATCTATAGCGGTCCCTGCATTATTGGGCAAAGCTGGGCACCTAACTTAGAGATGTGAAGTCCACTAGACAGCAGGACACCTAGCCTAAATCTCCCTTGTCACGCCCATCCTAGGTAATCTACCCAATAGGTGTTTCCCTTTTGTCATCCTCCCCTCTTTTAAACTATCCGCAGTCCTTTATTTTCTCTCTGTTGAATTTACACATAGACTTAAAGTACAAACAGAAAGCAGTTGAGAGAAGCTACTACCTAGTGGGTGTAGGGGGTACTTTAATTCCCCTACTTCTTGCGGGGCCTCTGTTCTTCTGAGTTTATAATTTGTTTGGAGTTTGTGCATTAAACATTAAGATGTAACCAGGCATTGCATGGTAGAACCTCAGTCAAGGAGTGCTAGGGCAGACTGATGTGAGCCACCTGAGAAGTGCAATAAAGCTCTACAGGATACAGGCTGGACTTTGAAACGAAACTTACATTATCCATATGTAGAAAAAGCAATCAGATCATCCAGCAGAACTCAGAGAAAAGACTATGTACACCAACCAATGGAACAGAGGGAGCAGTTACCAGCAGGAGAGAAGAGTTTATGTAACTAGAAAGGGATGTAATAATCAAAGAAAACTTAATTATCAAGGCTGAATATTAAGGAAAACTTCCTGAGAGTGAGATATACGAAGGAGAGGAAGGGAATAATCTCCTAGGGTAAGAGAGAAGCCCCATTGCTTGGGACACTTAAAACTAAATTAATCAAAGCACAAGCATACACATCCTAGGAAACAATCCCACCCTGACCCTAAGGGTGGGAAATAAACAAGGATATCCATTGATCTTTTCCATCTCTGATTTGTACGATTCAATGAGGATTTTGTGGGCAGGATTCTACAATCAGAATGGAAAGCTCTGTTTGCTGCCAACATTCCAATCCAGCTCAGATAAATTTAGGAACCAAACGTCTATCAAATATATTTTATCTCCAATCAACTGAGGTCCTTTGTGTGAAAGGTGCTTGTAGCAGGCAGATTTTCTCCACAACTTCAGCAGCTGTGTTTGCAGCAGTAGCAAGCAAAAGCTGCTCCATCTCATTGCACACTATTGTTGGAGGGCCTTGAAACCTCAGTCACAAAGGTATGGCTACTGCTACTGCCAGGAAACCGAACAGAAGTGGAAGAGCAGATGAGAAATGTAGTGTCTCATTTTGGTGCTTTCTCACTGAAGAACAGTTGAGAAAATCCATGGGTTTGCTACAAGTGAGTCTATGCGTCTGAAGAAGCAGGGTTTTTACCCACGAAAGCTTATGCCCAAATAAATCTTAGTATTTAAGGTGCCACCGGACTCCTCGTTGTTTTTACAAGTGAGAGTGTCTCTAAAAATCTCCTCTGGAATTTCCTGAGCTTCAAATGTTTATTTTTTTTAAAATATTGTTTAAGAAAAATTAATTTACAACTTTGGTTTTTCTAGAAGCTTGATACACTCTAAACATCATCCAAAAAGAACACAGTACACAAACAGTCATTTTAATTTTTTTAATAAAATACTTTAATGTTCATATCTATACAAATAATTATTACAACCATTAAACAAAGTGTTACATTTAACAATAAAAATCTCAGAACTTTGAACAAGATCATGGTTTGGGATATTTACACCTGAAAGCAACACATTTGTAAAAAGATGCCAAAATAAACAGAATAAGATCTTATTTACAATTGCAAGATGTTCCTGATCATGTTTATTATACATTTCTGCTCTGGATTTCCTTTTTCCCTTACAAAACAGTAGTGGGAGTTTCCACTGGGACTATAACCAGGTAATGTACAGCTTGTAGCCGATTGTACACAGCAGAAAATTCTGGACCGAGTATAAATAAAATTATTACGTTATGGAAATCAAGAGCATCTTTGATTACTTTCCTGTGGTGAAATCCATATTGGCATTCCTTCTCACTGCGTGTGGGGAAATGGGTACTGTACATTACCATTTTAGTCATCCCCATGTTTGTGGGCTATGCAAGAGAATGGCATGACAAAGTTGGAGTCTGTATTGAGACTGAGAAAATAGGACAATGTAGTGAGGGATGGGGAAATACCTAAACTTCTCTTATGCAGAATAGTTGTGTGTACACACGAACATTTAGCCACTGAAGAAGGCCACCCATTTACAGATACAGTGCATTGCAAATGATAACTGTTCTATTATATTTACTCTATCAATGGAAAATGTGGTTATCTGCAAATAAACAAGTAATATGTTGCTTTACAAGTTGCACACTTAAAGTAACTGTCATCACCATGAATAGAAGAAGGTTCTGTGACACCATGGCCTTGTCTGCCACAGGACATTTTTGCTAAAATTTCCAGCCATTGCTACAACAGGCTCAGCTGTCACAGGTGTTAGGAACTGCAGGAGTGCAAGTGCAGATAGGGTGTTGGCAGCTGCTGGCCACCTGTGTGATGTAGACCTGCTCTGAGCCGCATTAGACAACATGGTGCTTAAAACACTAGCACTCCTGCCCAAGTTACCACCGACAATGCTGGACTCGTGGTAGAAAGAGTGGGAAGTATTACCAGAAAACCTGAGTGTAGACAGCTAATTAATTAAGGGGCCTTTAAACCATTTGACATCAAAACAAACACTGGAACAATTTGGCATAAATTGATCTTACTTCTACACTCTTTCCTCCCAACCGTCTCCAGTCAAAGGAAGATCGATTTAGGACAAGCCAGTTCTCCAAAAGGGGGAACGGGGGATAGAGAAAGGAGAATCACAGCTCTCAGTAAGTGTTTGGCTAAATAAGATTAAAGGACAACAGTAGGTCAGAAATAACAATTTGAGTTATTTTCTCTGGGTAGTCACTGGGTCTCTGGGATGCTGCCAGGCCGCTGGCTTTCTGAAATAGCATTACAGTCACTTGTCATGGTGGCAGCAGAGCACAGTTTTAAAGTGCAGTAGGAAATCTGTGCAAAATTCAGGCGGTACTGCTCACAGAGAATACCAGAGCATTTTGCAGAGATGTGTACTTGCATCTACACCGCAGTTTAGTGATCAGAGCAGAGGAATAGGAGTAGAAAGATTTGTGTTCTAATCTGTTACTGACAGTGTGTGGTCTTGGGCAAATCACTTCACTTCTTTGTCTATGAGGTTTTTCTAACTACTAAAAATGCAGATAAATACTTGCTCATTTTTGTAAGACACTTTGAGACCAACTCTTGATGAAAACTGTTAAAGAAGTATTATTATATTGTCTGCTTCAAACTGAACCTGGTCCTTCCCTGATTCTTCAAGATTCTTCACAGGATGCATGTTAAAAGGAGACAAACGTTGCACTAAAATGGATGGGACCCACTCCCTATGTCCTTTAGCTATTGTTTGTTGAACTGACCTATGGGAAGCTGAAACTTATACACAGTGCTTGCCAGATGTGGCAATACCATCACAGCGTGAAAAGAAGAAATACTGTGAAGGTTGATAGGCTCAGAATTCTTTATTATTATTCTTTGCTTTGTAAAATCCAGGTAATACTGCTTGTATCTTTTCCCTTCAATAATAAAAAAGTAACCAAAATATAGTTAGCACTCTTTGAAAACAAAATAGTGCTCACTCATGAGGAAGAAAAAATTCCAGTTTCAGGGGTTATTATAAACTGTATGTTGGAAGGAAAGCAATTTTTAAATTGATTCTAAAAATACTTTGTCTTTTTAATTGTCAGTTGATACTTAGGAGAAACAGCTGCCAAGTGGCTGTTGGTGCCATAGATATTTGATGAGGGGAACATTTGCCTGTAGAAATTCCTATTTATATTTTAACTGAACATACTGAACTCATGTTGCTATTTAAAAAAAGGTGCTCTCAGTTTGCATAATGCCTCTGAATTTCTGGTCTTTAATGTACACTGAAGATATGTAATAATTATAAAAATAGAGTTATCTGGTCAGTAGAAGTTACAGAAGCCCCTTTTCCAAATGAACTTGTCCAGAAAATAATATGTTGAAGACATGCCTTACATCAAACTCTTCCCATTAATCTGACACCTAAACATAACCATTTCAGTGTCCGAGAAAACAGAGATACTTGTTCCCACTGAAAGTACTTCAGATGTTAAGTCTTTCCTCTTGCCAATCCAAAAATGAACAGAAACACCTGCTCCCAGCTTGCACTGGAAAGAGTTTGCAGAAACACCACACTTACCAGCAGGGCTAGTCCTTTCTCACGGTCATTTACACAGTCACAGTTTGGCCACATATGTATGTATCTCCATCCAAGTGTCCTGGTCCTGTTATTTTAATCAAACTAATCTTCTTTTGCAATAAAAACTGTTAAAAGCTATTTAATTAAATTTAAATCCCCTCTACTGATAAATGATGTTTAGTTCACCAGCATCAACAAAGTAGGAGAGAGAGAGGTGATTGCTTTCTCTTCTGCTTTTTTTCACATTATCAGCTTTAACCAAAACCACCTGACAACTGTGAATCCTGTAACAAACCATTAGCCCTGGGAGTGAGTAACGAATAATAGAAAAAGGTGCCTTAGGGAAGCCTGTGCTCTTAGGCTACTGGAGAGGATACATATATATTACCTTAGGGCAATATATAGAGAAAGCTTAGGGCTTGTCTACACAGGGAAACTATTGCAAAATAAGCTAGGTTGTGAATTTGGAGCACAACAGCTACTCCACAATAGCTCTCTGTGTGGATGCTCTCATTCTGCACTGAATGCCTTTTAAGCTAAACTGCTCAAAGGCACTCTTCAGTGCAGAATAAGAGAATATACACAGGGAGCTAGTGCAGAATAAGTATAACTACTCCAGGCTATGTCCCCAAGTATACAATCTCCTAGGGGAGTAAGATGAGAAATGTTTTAATTCATACAATGCCATTTTAGCACAATAAAACAAAAGGTAACTTTTTAGTTTGTACCCGTCTTCTAGCCATTATTTAGCACACAGTCACCTGTCAAGACCTAGCACTTGCTTGCCTGCCCCAAAGGATCAGAACTAAGTTACGACCAGCCAATTCCAGTTGATAGATTTACGTTAGGGACAAACTTTCCTCTCGTTTACGCAAGCGTGAAGCCTGAGTAACTCGGTGAAGTTACGTTGCTGTAAATTTGGATTAAATAAGAGCAGAATGTGGCTCTCTGCAATTTGGCTTTTGACTGCTGTTCCCATGGATAATTTAAAAACAAAAACAGAAGAGGACCATGGAGAGGAAAAAGTAGATAGATTGATTTAGTTCTAGATTACCACCTTAAAGTAGGTGAGGTGGGCAGTAAATCCTTAATTCAGGCACCCATAAGGAATGTATGTTTTGTAACAATCTATCTGGTCACTGGGAGATTGCTGTTAGGAAAGCAAGTGCAGGGCCATTTCTCCAGGTAGAAAATGATGAGCCCTTTAAGAGGGAAATCCGGAAAAAGCTGTTTCAGGGGAACAGTCAATCTTTCAGGCAAACAAGTCGTCATCATCATGCACCCATTCAGACTGATTAAGCTGCCAAACATTGACCCCTTTTTCAGAAAAAGGATGGAGTGCAACAGAATGGCCAAGAGATATTCAACATGGCTCTTTCAGAAGGAGAGGGTCCATTATCAAGCTTTCTAGTTTGTTTTTATGCTTCTTTTCTTTTTTCAGCAGTCAGCCAATTCTGATCTCACACAAACCATCAATATACCAACTTTAATGTGATAAATGTCAGCAGGATAAGTTAAAATATCATTTAACTGCCCTTAACTATTAGCCATATATATATGGCTTACACTGGAATTTGGTTAGAGTTCAAAAGAAAGTGTTGTGAACAAGATGGGGAAAAGACAGATGGAATTTCCCCCTTCTGCACTCAGTAAGTAGTTTCTACAAAAGTCACTAGATAGTGGCACTATGATTACATATCAAGTATCAAGAGGGGTAGCCATGTTAGTCTGTATCCACAAAAACAATGAGGAGTCCGGTGGCACCTTAAAGACGAACAGATTTATTTGGGCATAAGCTTTCATGGGTAAAAAACCCACGTCTTCAGATGCATGGAGTGTAAATTACAGATGCAGGCACAAATATACAGACACATGAAGAGAAGGGAATCTCTTCGTGTGTCAGTATATTTATGCCTGCATCTGTAATTTTCACTCCATGCATCTGAAGAAATGGGTTTTTTACTCACGAAAGCTTATGCCCAAATAAATCCGTTAGTCTTTAAGGTGCCACCAGACTCCTCGTTGTTTTTGTGATTACATAGGAACTACTGTGCTCTGTAACTGTACTGCAGGATTACGTTCTCTAAAGAGTATAGGTTACTTGATAATTACTTTTGAGCCATGTGCATCAGCAATGTGTGGTTCCTGCAAAGTTACAGGGTCTTTATGTCACTAAAGACACCTGTATTCATACTTAGACTATTGTTGTCATATGAAATGGGGCCACTCTTTTCTACATTCTTTGTAGGTGGGCAGGGGGGAGTGCGGGGAGTTTAGGTTATTTGTAAAATTACTATGCTATTAGTTTACATCCATTCAGAATAACATATACAACAAGCGAAAAGATTGCCCTGCATCCCCTGAAAAAAACACAGGACCTAATTTAACCCTGGTATAACTTCAGTGAAGTCAACAGAGTTATATGAATGATGAATTTGCCTTACTAATTTCACACATTCACTTCAACTTTCAGAGGCCTCATGAAGCAATTGAGACTTTGTAGTGTGGAAACTGCAACGTGAAGCTGTTCTATATGAATGCCTGGAATGAGGAGTGGGAATAAAGCAACACCTAGGAACTTAAAAAAAAAAATTAATCTCATTTTATGAACATGACCCAATCCTCCACTGCTTTGTCTCTTGTGTAGCCACTTACATTTGTGAGTGCAAAATACTACCACATTGGCATGGCTGTGTTTTACACTCACTTTTCACAGGTATAAATGCTGACATAAGCGGTCTCAGTTCTCCTGACTTCATGAGGCAGGTCAATGACACTGTTCAACATTATGGAACTTGTTCCAAGGCATAAGGCAGGGCATGGGACATTACAGTATTTGAAAACTCCAGACAAACAGTGATTAGCTGAACCTCATAAAGCCCTTAGGATGTCCGGTTAGCCACAAAGCTGAAACTGGTGGCAATTCCTACCCCTATCATTCTGCATAAACCAGTTGCCTCAGGCTGTGGCACTGACCTCTCATAGGTTCTACCTTTCAGTGTAACCTGAAAATGGAGCAAAAACATGTTTACTTTGTAATAAATAAACTTTTGCAATTTTTATTTCATTCGTTATTTCTGACAAACACTGAAACTTGAAGCACCAAATACGTTCAGTGCCCTCAAGATACTTCCCATTTGAATTAGAATGGGATTCCCAGTTTGAGACAGAACCATTTCTCTTTACTTTGGAGGCTGAAGCACAGCCATTCATACCAGGCCATATATAGCGTTACCAATGAAATCACCCTCAGGACAGATTATAGACACAGGGCCTGATTCTCATATACACTAAGGTCTCCTTGCATTTGTGCCCTCTTTAAGACTCCTTTACTCTGCCAGAGCAGCGCAAAGAGGACTACTATATATGAGAATCAGATCCTCAGTCTACCAACAAAACTGGCTTCATCCATATGGGGCCACAGCTGGGGGTGAACAAGGAGACTCCTTTTTTTAAGCAGATCCACAAATGAGAATGGGCTAGGCTGTGATAGTTCATAGCCACGACGAGGTGTGGCCTGGCCTCCCCCATCCCTCAAGCATTTGGCAGCAAACACAGGAGATCATGCTGCAGCTTTCAGGAGCAGGCCTATAGAGCACTATACAGCTCAGTACACCTAGTGCTGCTTGAAGCATTTTGCCTGCACCTGGTCTGCACAGGAAGGATGCCTCAGAGAAACTCTGGCTATTACCCCTCATTGTGGCGCCAGCTTGATCCTAGAGTTTAGGGAAACAGGGATAGGAGGGCTGGTGGAAGCAAAAATAGGAAACGTCTGGAGTGATGGTTTTGGATGAATACAAAAAAAGACTTCTGCCTTCCTTCAAGATAATTATGTTGCAGTAGTCACTAAATAAATACCACTTACCTAGGTCTGTCCTCATTTTCACTTAATGAAATGGGACCAAACAGTGTACAATTCTCTTGCAAATATTAAAAAAAAATCAAAAGAAGATCAGTCAACATCTGTCCCTCTCGCCCTCCCCCACAAATCAGAAAGAACTTCCCAATATGCTGTGTGTTTAGGCATTGACACATTCATCTCTCTGCCCCACCCACAATCACACTGGGTTAGCTAAAAGGTGCTATTTAAGTGCAAAGTATTAATATTAAATTGGGCCTTGATCCTGCCATTGACAGTGAGTGCGCAGATTGCTGTGTCCACAGGGAGCCCTATTACCTTCAGTGGGGTTCCATGTAGGCATAGCAGTTTGCTCATTTGCTGTGAATTACAGGAAGGGTCCTTAATCCAAAGAATTGAAAAAAGCGGACATAGATTCAAAGACATGGATTACAAGAAAAAAAAAACAAAAGACTCATAAAGAAAGTGCTAAACAAGGTATAGGTAAGATACCTTGATGTAACTTGCAGCATACAAACAACTGACAGATGACAAAAAACATGACGGCTGTGTCTATGTTGATTACACTAAAAGGGGTAATAAATTATATTAAAAACTCTATACACAGTTCAGCAGGAACTGATGCCATTCCAAATACAAATCTGAATAAAATTCTTCTCCACAGAAAGTGACAGCAAATCAAGTTTTAAGGGAAACTGAATGTTTTAAAATAACATAAATGTTTTACTGCTACTCAGAAGCTGACCCTGGAAACATACACACAAATTTTTACCTGATTAACTCTGCCTTAATTAGTATGTATGTCACAAGCTTTAACAGACAAAAAGCCAAAGTCTCTATCAACTAAAACTGGCTTGATACCAATTTGACTTAAAGACCAGGTATGTGCGAGGCTCTTTAAGATACTTTACAAAAAACCCCAAATTCTAAACAGTTCACTTTATCTTCTGGACAAGTTAATTAACAAAGAATTAAAATAAAAACTCAAGCACTTATTTCCTCCAGTCTCATCTCCCACAAGGCTAATCTTTTACTTGGTACTTTAGATCCAAGAGCTGAAAGAGTCAGTTATTCTAGAACGATCAGATTTTTGAATGCTGTAAAATCAACATTCAATATTTGTATAGCTCTAGATGTTGCATTCTTACTGTTAATGATAAGAATTGCTATAGGCACTGGTGCTTTAAAGTCAGTAAGTGGGTGGATATACAGTATGTATATAAATACAGAAGTACCCACATATATACATACTTTTAGACAAACAGTGATGCTATGAATGGTCTCTTCAAGGATGCCTTTTTTTTTTTTTAACATAACCCTTCAGACTAAACCGTCAATCTATCAATTTTCATACAGCTGAACTACAATCATGACCTAGAATATGGCTTATGTTGTGGGCAGGTCGGTTTGAGGACTGCTTGGAAGAATCTGAAGCTGACGTGTTTGCTATTGAAAGCAAAGGTGACATTGCTGAACCATCTGGAGGAAGAGCTGTGGCTATTTCTGGAAACAAAGATGTCAAGTTAAAATTGGATAAGTGTGACGTATTGGTCATGTGCATTGGCGGCATATCTGGGAGAAGAGGAAAACTTGGCTGAGCAAAACCAACTGGTCTGGGAGGAGATAAAATGGATCCAAATCGATTGTTTAAACCTCCGCTACTGGGCTTTTCTGTGCTTGGATTAGGAAACATTTGATTGGGAAAGTAAGGGATAGAAATGTCATTGGAAAGAGTAGGATGAGCAGGAGAATAAGGCGGATAGAAAGATGGCAGTGTATTTTGAGGATCTACTGGGATTAGGGCTGGTGTTCGAGTGGCACTGGGCTGAGTAACTGGTGGAATGAAAGAAGTATTGGCATTTATTGGTGGATTCATACTTCCCTCTGGAATAAATGGAAATCCAAAATTTTGAGACAAAGCATGCTGGTCAGGGGCTGCATTATCATTAGACACTTGAGGGCCATCAGACATAAAACGGACAATGCTGCCTCTTTTTTCTATCGTAGATTGCTGGCGCCCAAGGATCATACTGCCACCAGTAGACAGGGGAAGATGGGGCAGACTAGGGTCAAATACATTTCCATGTCTTTGATTTCCAGATCGATTCCTTTCAGGCTGGCGGATTTTAGAACCACTATTATCCTGTAGAGGATGCCTTGATCGCTGAGTAACTGAAGAATTTGGCTGACGAACAGATGGTTGCCCTTGCTCAGCATTCCCATGAGAGATAGCAGGGTGTGGGAGAGCTGGCCGGACAACTCCATGCATGTTGCTAGAAACAGGTGTATTCATGTGGCTCTTGGTTCCATGACTGTCAGTCATTCTCATGGGATTGGACTTCTGTACAGAAATATTTGGGCTTGTGTTTCGACCTTGAATATCTCCTGAGGAAGAAGAACTTGAAAAAGGAATATTTAAAGAACTATTCCTAGTATTAATTGTACCCATAGACATGTCACAACTTTCTCTATTCTGACCTTCACCATCTCTTCGAATGTGGACGCTCTCTCGTGCTGGGGGACAATTATATTCAATTGTGGAGGATGCACTGCACTGCGTATTCCTCTGATGTTCTGAAATTGATCTTTGGCTTCCACTAACCTGATCTCCAAGATGAGGGGCAAGTAAACTCTGCATAAAACTTTGGTGGCATGTATTTTCATTGTCCCTTGGCGGAAGAGCATTTCCTGTTGGAATACCCCGAACTGGTTGATAGGGCAATCTCTTTTGTCTCTCTATGGGTGGCCCAGTATTTTGACTAATTCGAAAAGCTTGTGATTGCATGCCCCTGAGGGATGATACAGAGTTACCAATTTCACTATTTCTTGAGGCCTGTACATCAAAATTGCCTGTTGGCTGTTGGCTGGCCCCATTTGGTTTGAATGTCTGACAATCAGAAAGCCGTTGAACTTCTGGGCCAACCGCATGGTCTACAGATATACGACTCTGCATGTTATGAATGACCAAACCTTTATTCCTAGAAACATCTAGGTAACTTCTCATTTCAAGCTGGTCTGGAACCCGAGAGCCCTGAAGGGATATCCCTATTCTCTGTTCTGAATTAGAAGGCGTCTTCCCAATAAGTGCCTCTGCAGAGTAACTAGAAACTCTGTTTCTTTCTTGTCTATGTGGGGCACAGGTCATATCTGATGGCCTGGTTACAATACTTGGCTGGGACACCATTTGTTGCTCCAAGCCCCTGGCGGTCAGAAGTCTCTGCATCTGATTATGTCCAGATACATGTTCGGATGAAACCCCTGAGCCTTGCTGTCTGTTGCCAACATCCTGTTGCTGATGATGCATAATATCTTGATTTAGATGGTTCTGAGGATGGTTATGATGGTTTCTGCTTGTTGAAGGGTTTTCACAGTTCTTTTCAGGCTGGGAAGCTCCAAAGTGCTGCTGCATCTGCTGCTGTATTTGCTGGTGGTGGGGATGAGGCTGCCCACTTTTTTGCCGAGTTTGATCATTTCCATGATGCTTCTGCTGTAAAGAAAGTTGACTCGCTTGGGTTCCCTGGACAAGGCTTCGTTTCTTTTGCATTTGCACCTCTTGCTGTATTGCTCTTTGTTGGTGGACACTGTGGGATTGAGAATGGACTGAGCTCTCTGCATGAGGAACATGGTGCTGTAGCTGATATAAGTGATGCCTCTCTCTTAACTGTCCAGCCTGCTGTTGTTTTAAGTATGGGTGGTTACTATGAAGATGAGATACGCCTTGAGCAGGTACATGCTGTATAGGTTGCAGATGCTGACCTCCTGTCTGACCTTGCTGCTCTGAAATGGATGGCTGAGAACTGCACTGAACTTCAGTTTGCCTCAAAGCAGAGGTCACAAAGTTGTTGTTGGATGGGAATAATCTGTTAAGACCATCTGTGTGCCCTTGATTGCTCACTGACACAACCGGATTGGATGAATTAGGAGGGATCTGACTAACCAACATTTGAGTTTGGTCAGCAATACTGTCTGGTGTTCGGTTCGTCAATGCCACGCCTTCAAGCCTGACAGGTGTTGTCTGACACTGCTTCTGCCTCTTTGCTGTAGAAAGCAGAAGGTCCTCTTGGACAGCACGTTTAGCAGAGTCTTTGCGACTTTCATGGTTTTGCTGCTTTAAGTGGGGTTCCTGCATCTGTGGAGCCTGCATGGTGTTTGCCCTAATAGCACTCAGTTGATCTTGAACATATTCAGTCATCATAGCTGATCCTGGAGACTGATTGACATAGGAACTAGATGCTATGGACCGAATCTCTGTGGCAGGAACAGTGGCTTGCTCTGAAGGCTGGGATAAACCTGAGCAACTTACAAGGGGGTGGATGATGCGACTTTGATGTATGAGATTATTTACACTTAAACTGGTTACATTTGGTGATTGGGAAGTTGATATCTGTACAGTATTTGATGTTTCCACTCCTACAGAACAGCTGGGTTTTTCCACTGGTCTATCAACATTTGTTTGCACTGGATCCTGAGCTTGGAATTTGTTTGGTGCTGCTTCCAACTGTCCTACATTAGCTTTACCTGTTTGTGGTTTAAAAGGCTGCTGCTCCCTTTCCAAAGGTGCAACTTCAGAAGATTTAGAGGCAGCATCCCTTAAATTAACTTGTATCCCCCCTCCACTTTTTTCAAGGTTCTCTTGGTCAAAAATAGCTCTTGCTGCAAGAGCTACAATGTCAGTTTGCTCTGAAAAAGTGCAACTGTTACATGTATTTGTTGATGTGCTGCTGGTTACATCTTCCCTAGATGTGTCTGGCAACATGGATGCAACTGAGAAGCCACGACTGCTCCCAGAGCTAGTTGACATTGGAGAGTCCGCCTGCCTGCTAGCAATAAGAGAACCACTAACAACCTCTTGATCGGAAATGCAGGAATGATGTTGCGTGAGAGTGTCACCTTCAGTGTTCATTAACAAAAGTTCCTGCTTCTCAGGCAAATCAACATTTGATTTTATTGTTTTAGAGTTTTCTGGGGGGAAATCAGAGTGTTCCACCTGAAGCGAAAAAGAGGGTTTTAGCATCGCTGTTCTTTCTTTAGTAAGGTCAGACAGCATTCTGGTTAGACCTTGTCCCTCTAACAAGTCTGTGGTTTGCATCACAATTGATGACTCTTGCCCAACACTGCAGGTCTCTGAAATGCTTTCTGCCTCAGAAGCATGGTCTGTCGTTGCACTGTTTTGTGGAGCTAATGCCCCAGAAACCTGAGAAATTGTCACGTGTGCTTCAGTGGCAGAGGACATTGAGATGCTAGTGGTAACAAATGATTTGGAAGATTCTGGCAACACAGAGTTGGGTAACGGGTTATTCCGAGATGTTTGCAGAAGAGCAGTGGAATCTTTGGAACTTGATGGAACCAGTACAAACTGTTCTGACATCACAGATTCTAGCGGTGATGAACTCGGTACCTCTGTTGAACTCAGCTCTGGTAAACTCACCATCTGTTCAGAACTCAGAGTCTCTTTGGATTGACAGTCAGAAATGCTTACATCAGTTGGTGCTGCCACGCTGTTTGCTTGTGATACAGCTAAGGCTTGTGATACTACAGGAATGTTTTCAATGAGTCGTTCACCATCTGAATGCTCTGCTGTAGCTTCCACGTTAGTGCAATCAAGCTTCCCTGCTTCTCTGCAAGGATTCGCTGGACATGATGCTTTGCTGTTGGCTGCTAAATGTTTTTTAGTACTTGTCTTTTTGTTTGTCCTTTTTGATTTTATGTTTGATGGCAAACCAGCAGAAGCTTTTTTTGGAGAAATGTTTATAGAATTAGAAGCACTGGATAACACTGTTGAACTTTCGGTAGCTATGGAAGATGCTGCAGAAGTTGGTAATGAAACACAGTTAATTGGGGCAATCTGGCTGCTGGCAGTTGTTGGATTAGTAGGCTGACTAAGGGACAGCTGTAAACAGCTTTGCCCAGCCATTTGTGATATACTCTGATTGAGGTTAGCTAAAGCACCAAATGTATTGAGGGCAACATTGGTATTCGGATCTTCGCTAGTGGTAGGTTGAATAATTTGCATAGGGGCTTGATTTGAAGCTCCAGACGAGGACATCATAGGTTGCAATGCAAACAGCTGTCCATTTAAAGAAATAGTCTGAGGCTGTTGTTGATTTGACATTGTAACTGAAAAAGTTTGTGTAGCGCTAGAAGATGGTAAAGAAGGTGGTCTTGGTAATATATGGACAAGATGTTTCCCTCCAAAAGTTTGTGGAGCAGAGGCATTTTGCACAGAGCTGTTAGAGCTTGCTATTGGACTGGCTCCATTCACAGGAACTCTGAGAGAACCAGGGGGCTGGGCAGAGAGGAGAGGAAGAGAATTCTGATTAGCTGCTTGTATAATTACAATCTGTTGACTAACGGTTTGGCTGGGGACTTCAGCTCTCACCACTGGTGGACATGGAGTGGTGTTAGGAGGCTGGAGAATTATAACATTCTGATTAGCTGGTACTGCAGTAACAGCTGACCCAATTGTCTGAGCCATCTGAATTACCTGCATAGCTGAATTCAATGGAAAGATGTTTCCAGCAGGCTGGGTTTTAACCTGTGGTTGAGTGATTAATGGCTGCATAGGTACAGATGGGCAAGAGGGCAAGGTAACAACATTTTGTTCAGCTGTCTGCCCATCTCCAGGCACAGAAGTATTCAAACTGATGCTTGGAGCCAAATGTCTGTTATGGGTGGAAGATATGGTACCAGCACCATTAACTGGCTCGTTTAACAATGCAGTCATAACACTGGACGGTGTCTGGGTTAATGGCTGAACAGTGTTTCCTGCTAGTTGCAAAGTAGTCCATGTGGTTTGTGTGATTCCAGCTGAAGGGATCCGTGTAAGGCTACTCATGTTTTTCAAATCAGAAGTGCCAACACCTGAAGAGCCTGAAAAAGACCAACAGTTGTCTAATGGACCAGCAGGCAGTGTGCTTATTGCTGTAACAGCCTTAACAGTTTCTATTGCAGAAGTCACAGGGACCCCAGCACTACTTAATAAGTCTGTAGTTTTGAGGATGTTTACTGAAGGGAGGCTATCCACAATGGAGAGTCTCACAGATGGGGTACAAGTGGTATCAGTTGCTGAAACGACAAAGCTTTCTTGAAATTCACTTCTAGGATCCTGTAAGCTTGAAGAGGTCACATTCACCTGTTGAACTTGAGAGGCCTCTATGGTGGTGTTAGAAGGAATGCTGATGCCATGCATGATTGTTTTTTTCATCAACTTGGTGCATTCTTGTCCATTTTTAATTTTGGGGACATTTTGATCATTCTGTGGTGTGCTACTTGAGGAACACTGTAATTCTTGTTCTGTCCCAGACTGACAAGCATTCTGTGAGCTTGCAGTAGCAGAGGTAAGCATGTCCTGCTCATTCTCTGAGGTGGAAAGTTCAAGCACAGTCTCAGCAGGAACTGGTTGATTGGACGCCAATGGAGAAACTGTGGTCTGAGACCATGGCTTGTTTTCTGTGGGGTAAACACCAGAAATGGTCACAGGAGTCACTAGGTTGCAAGTTCTCTGAACTGGTACAACATTGGCTGTTTGTTTTTGTAAATTATGACCAACATTAAAAGTTATTCCCTGGACAGATGCCCCCTGGTTATTTCCACCAGGCTGACTCCCATTCGAATAGACAATGATGTTCTTTTGAACCTGATCGCTAGGAATAACAACAGAGACCTTTGCACTTTTGAGATTCCCTTTCCAGTGAATTGTGGGATCATCATACAGGCAAATGTCATTTGCTTTCAGTAGTTCTATGTATCGCCCATTTTCCTTCTGGAGTTCATCCAACTGTTTCCGGAGCTTTTTTATCTCTTCAGCTGCAAAACAGTGAGAATACAACTTTACAGTGGTGTAATTAAAAATGCCAGAAATTATTATTGTCATCATGTGATTTGGGAAATAGACTCTAAGTGTCACTGTAATAAACTCTTAATATGACATGCTGTCTCTAAAACCCGTACTTATAAGGGCTTCTAAGTACGACCAAGTCTCTTTTACAGTATGGCACCCTATCACCTTCCTGCTCAGTTTAGCAATGTCACACCAGAGCACTCAATCACTGTAATAGACAGAGACATTTGTTTTTCCATCTAGGCCATCTGTTAGTGGACTAAATCATACTGGAAGTTTAGGACAATTGATGAAATTCTGTAACAAATGAAAAAAGCATTGGCACATTAATTTGTCTTTTCTCTGTGGCCAAACACCTGTAATGCATTTATATTGCAAACTGCATTGGTATTCTCTTGGCTTCCCAGTTCATTTTTACATTTTATTAAACCCACTGTAGTATTTACACAGAAAGGGGCAAGAAAATATTTTTGCAATGGACCGAGGGACAGGTGTGATATCTAAAATTAATTTTAACTCATTTTTAAAACTGACTATATTTCAAGTTAAAATTAGCCATTTAAAAGCACAGTCTGTAGGGACAAACAGAATCATAGACCACAACAAATTACAGTAAAAGAATAGCTCAATGGTACCTGTTGCTGTTTTATAGTGCTTACTTTTAAGAAGGTTGCTCTCGAAAGCAAAATATTTTAACATGATTTTTGGGGGGATCCCCAAAACCATGCTATTAACTTTCAAGATACTTGAGTAGAGAGGCAGCAGCCCCAGACTAGTCCCATAGGAAGACCCCACCCCGCATGTTTATAATGAGATCACTTAATTCTGAAATTTGTGAGAGGTTTTTCATAGATTCCAAGGCCAGAAGGGACCATTGTGATCATCTAGTCCAGGAGTCGGCAACCTGTGGCACATGAGCTGATTTTCAGTGGCACTCACACTGCCTGGGTCCTGGCCACCGGTCTGGGGGGCTCTGCATTTTAACTTAATTTTAAATGAAGCTTCTTAAACATTTTAAAAACCTTATTTACTTTACATACAACAATAGTTTAGTTACATATTATAGACTTGTAGAAAGAGACTTCTAAAAACTTTACAATGTGTTACTGGCACGCAAAACCTTAAATTAGAGTGAATAAATGAAGACTTGGCACACCACTTCTGAAAGGTTGCTGACCCCTGATCTAGTTTGATCTCTTGAATAACACAGGCTATAGAACTTCTCCCAAAATTTTCCTAGAGCATATTCTTTAGAAAAACATCCAATCTTGATTTAAATATTTCCAGTGATGGAGAATCCATGACAAACCTTGGTAAATTGTTTCAACAGTTAATTATACTCACTATTAAAAATTTACATCTTATTTCCCTTCTGAATTTGTCTAGCTTCAACTTCCAGCCATTGGATCATGTTATAAAAAACTCTCTCTACTAGACTGAAGAACCCATTTTCAAATAATTTGTTCCCTAGGCAGGTGCTTATAGACTGTAAATGAAGTCATCCCTTAACCTTTTTGTTAAACTAAATAGATTGAGCTCTTTGAATCTATCATTGTAAGGCATGTTTTCTAATCCTTTAAATCACTAAGAATCATAGAATATCAGGGTTGGAAGGGACTTCAGGAGGTCATCTAGTCCAAACCCCTGCTCAAAGCAGGACCAATCCCCAACTAAATCATCCCATCCAGAGCTTTGTCAAGCCTGACCTTACATCCTCTAAGGAAGGAAATTCCACTATCACCTCCCTAGGTAACCCATTCCAGTGCTTCACCACCCTCCCACTGAAATAGTTTTTCCTAAAATTCAACCTAAACCACCCACACTGCAATTTGAGACCATTACTCCTTGTTCTGTCATCAGCAATCACTGAGAACAGTCTAGATCCATCCTGTTTGGAATCCCCTTTCAGGTAGTTGAAAGCAGCTATCAAATCCCCCCTCATTCTTCTCTTCTGCAGACTAAATAATCCCAGTTCCCTCAGCCTCTCCTCATAAGTCATGTGCTCCAGTGCCCTAATAATTTTTGTTGCCCTCCGCTGGACTTTTTCCACATCCTTCTTGTAGCGTGAGGCCCAAAACTGGACACAGTACTCCAGATGAGACCTCACCAATGCTGAATAGAGGGGAATGATCATGTTCCTTAATCTGCTGGCAATGCTCCTACTTATACAGCCCAAAATGCTGTTAGCCTTCTTGGCAATAAGGGCACACTGTTGACTCATATCCAGCTTCTTGTCCACCGTAACCCCTAGGTCCTTTTCTGCAGAGCTGCTGCCTTACCACTCAGTCCCTAGTCTGTAGCAGTGCATGGGATTCTTCCGTCCTAAGTGCAGGACTCTGCACTTGTCCTTGTTGAACCTCATCTGATTTCTTTTGGCCCAATTCTCTAATTTGTCTAGGTCTCTCTGTAACCTATCCCTACCCTCCAGCGTATCTACCACTCCTCCCACTTTAGTGTCATATGCAGACTTGCTGAGGATGCAATCCATGCCACCCTCCAGATCATTAATGAAGATATTGAACAAAACTGGCCCCAGGACTGACCCTTGGGGCACTCCGCTTCATGCCGGCTGCCAACTAGACATGGAACCATTGATTACTATCCATTGAGCCCGACAATCTAGCCAACTTTCTATCCAGCCCATATTTCTTTAACTTGCTGGCAAGAATACTGTGGGAGACCGTATCAAAAGCTTTGCTAAAGTCAAGGAATAACACGTCCACAGAGCCAGTTATCTCATCATAGAAGGCAATTAGGTTACTCAGGCATGACTTGCCCTTGGTGAATCCATGCTGACTGTTCCTGATCACTTTCCTTTCCTCTAAGTGCTTCAAAATGAATTCCTTGAGGACCTGCTCCATGATTTTTCCAGGGACTGAGGTGAGGCTGACTGGCCTGCAGTTCCGCGAATCCTCCTTCTTTCCTTTTTTAAAGATTGGCACTACATTAGCCTTTTTTTCAGTCATCCGGGACCTCGCTTGATAGCCATGAGTTTTCAAAGATAATGAGTAATGGCTCTGTAAATCACATCCGCCAATTCATTTAGCACCCTCGGATGCAGCGCATCCAGCCCCATGGACTTATGCTCATCTATTTTCTAAATAGGCCTGAACCATTTCTTTCTCCCCAGAGGGCTGGTCACCTCCTCCCCATACTGTGTTACCCAGTGCAGTAGTCTGGGAGCTGACCTTGCTCGTGAAAACAGAGGCAAAAAAAGCACTGAGTACATTAGCTTTTTCCACTTCCTCTGTCACTAGGTTGCCTCCTCCATTCAGTAAGGGGTCCAGACTTTCCTTGACCTTCTTGTTGTTGCTAACATACCTGTAGAAACCCTTCTTGTTACTCTTAACATCCCTTGCTAGCTGCAACTCCAAGTGTGATTTGGCCTTCCAGATTTCACTCCTGCATGCCTGAGCAATATTTTTATACTCCTCCCTGGTCATTTGTCCAATCTTCCACTTCTTGTAAGCCTCTTTTTTGTGTTTAAGATCAGCAAGGATTTCACTGTTAAGTCAAGCTGGTCGCCTGCCATGTTTACTATTCTTTCTATACATCAGGATGGTTTGTTCCTGCAACCTCAATAAGGATTCTTTAAAATACAGCCAACTCTCCTCTTCTGTGGCTCTTCTCTGGACCCTTTCCAATTTATCAACATCCTTCTTGAACTGAGGACACCAGAACTGGACACAGAATTCCAGCAGCCAAATAACCTCTTGCCTCTTACTCAATATTCGCCTACTTATCCATCCAAGAATCATATTAGGTCTTTTGGCCACAGCGTTGCATTGGGAGCACATGTTCAGCTGATTATCCACCATGACCTCCCATACCTCTGTTACAGTCAATACTTCTCAGGATAGAATCCCCATCCTGTAAGTATAGCCTACATTCTTTCTTCCTAGATGTATTCTTTACATCTAGCCGTATTAAAATGCATATTGTTTACTTGTGTCCAGCTTAACAAGTGATCCAGATCGCTCTGTATCAGTGACCTGTCCTCTTCACTATTTATCACTCCCCTAGGTTTTGTCATCTGCAAACTTTATCAGTGATGATTTTGTTTTCTTCCAGGACATTGATAAAAATATTCAACAGCATAGGAGCAGAAACTGATCCCTGAGGGACCTGACTAGAAACACACCTGTTCAATAATTCCCCATTCACAGTCACATTTTGAGACCTTTCACTTAGCCAGTTTTTAGTCAATTTAATGTGTGCCATGTTAATTTTATAGCTTTCTAATTTTTAATCAAAATGTCATGCAATACGAAGTCAAATGCCTTACAGAAGAATAAGTATGTTACATCAGCACTATTACTTTTATCAACCAAACTTGTAATCTCATAAAAAAAAAAGATACCAAGTTAATTTTGCAGGATCCATTTTTCATAAATCCATGTTGATTGGCATTAGTTACATTACCCTCCTTTAATTCTTGATTAATCAAGTCCCATATCAGCTACTCCATTATTTTGCCTGGGCTCAGTGTCAGACTGACAGACCTATAATTACCCAGGTCATCCCATTTACCCATTTTAAAAAGACTGGCAAAATATTAGCTTTCTCTGGTTTAATTACTCTGGTCTATTAATTTACAGGCAACAGATATTAGGACAGTCAAATTAAAACCACTAGAAGTGGAATCTGCAGAAATGATTGCATTAAGTGTAAACTTATCAATGACAGTATACCATGATAGGGATGCTTCAATTTGCTATAGTTAAATGCAAGAATGTGCGGTAGGGCATATGCTTCAACTTTCTTGTTTTCAAGTTACCTTAAGCAACCATTTCTCCTCTCCACCCCTATAAACTCTTGGGATTCCCCAGTTTGTTGATCCAGCTGAAGTAAAGAATTGCTGATTTCATTACTAGGCTCACTAGCCAAGGAGGACAGGAATGAAATGCATAATGAACACAATGAATTCATTAATGTTCCAGGGATGAAGCTGCTGCCTTGTAGCAGAGAAAAAGAACACGGGATGGGAACAATGGTGATGTCATGTCAATATGCCACATCCTCACTGGATTAGTAAGGAGAGGAGAGTATTAATACACTGTTGTGGGAAAAAACAGCACTGATCTAATACAGTACACCCAGTGCCACATTACCACAGTGGAAGAGAAAGGGAAATTCAAGAACCTTCACCACATTTTATACTTACCTTGTTCATTGTTCCCTCCATTCAACAGGAGTTCATCATTTTGCCTTTTCATTTCTGTTATATATTTAAAGGCCTGATCCAGGATCATGTTCTTACTCTACAAAAGAATGTGTGTATATTAGGGAAAAAGATCTATCAATGAAACTTTTAAAATCAAAAGCAGACCTACTAGTGAAAAGTCTGTACACATCACTTTTCAAACCTGGGATTTCAACTGGAATGTTCATTTTAAGGATGTGCCAAACTTGTCTGACATTTTTAATTATTTCCCTTGTATTTTCCTTCCAAAAAAGATTGGCTACTTTCTTCACAGTATGTGTGATTCTTTGGGATGCTCCGTCCACATGGTTTCCACTTCTTTTGACATGTACTCTGAAATAAAATTCCTTTTGGTTAGCAGTGACCACTGGGGCCATGGCTGTGCCATCAACGTCCTTGTGCCCCTCCACTCCAGGGAATAAAGAGCAGAGTGGGCACAACTGTTCCTCAGTTTCTTTGATGATACTGAATCCTACAGCCATAGGACTCTGTAGAAGCAGGGAAGGAGGGTGGGTCGTGGAATCCAAGTGAACAACACATCTTGTAAGGTAAAGTAACTGTTCTTAGAGTGATTGTCCAGATGGATGCCAGTTCTGGTGGCTAGCAAGCAGTGATCTCATAGTTAGAAGGTGGGTGCTTGGAGTCCTATTTAAATTAGGATTTCAGGACAGGTCTGTCATCTGATCTTGAAGCCTCAACAAAGGAATAATATTTGATAGAAGTGTGGACTGATCCCCATTTAGCCACCCTGCACATTTTGGAAACACAGGTGCTTCTCTGAGAAGCAACAGAAGCTGTCTAAACTCTGGTGGACTGATCTCTAAATGATATAATACAATTAGATACCCATTTAGACAACTTTTTAGTGATACCAACTTGATCCTTAATCCTATCTCCGAAGGCTACAAAGAGCATGGGAAAGCTCCTGAAGGATCTTGTACTATGTCCAGGTACTATGAAAGAGCCCTGACCACAATAAAGGATGTGCAGGTTTGGCTTTTCCCTGGTTTGAGTGAGGCATGGGAAAAAAAACTGGGAGATGAATCAACTGATTTAAATTAAAATCTGAAACAACATTAGGCAGAAACTTGGGGTGAGGCCTAAGAGTCACCATGTCTTTATGGAACACTGAGTAAGGTGAACCAGTCAGAAGGGTCTGAATTTTCCCTATTCTACAAGGTGATGTTATGGGTACTAAAAAGGCAAACTTCATAGATAGAGGGTAAAAAGAGCAGGTTGTTAGGGACTCAAAAGGGGGGCCCTTTAAACCAATTAACACTATGTTGAGGTCCCAAGAAGAAGAGGGCTGAAGGAAACGTATGAATTAAATCCTTGAAGAAACAAACAACTGTAGTGTGGGAAAATATGGTATGACCCTGAACTGGAGGATGATGTGCAGATATTGCTAAAAGTACTCTTATGGAGCTGATAGATAGTTTTGAATGTTCTAGGGCTAGTAGATAGTCCAGAATAGCAGAAACAGTGGCTTTCATGTGAGTCAGGACATGTTGTCCTGCCCAAATAGAAAATCGCTTCCACTTTGCTGCATACCAGAATGCTATATATCAAAATGCCCTGGATTTCAGCTGAACAGCTTCTTCTGCAGGGAGTTAATCAGACAGCACCCAGGCTGTCAGATGTAATCATGCTGGATCTGGGCATAAAATCTGACCTCCATTTTGCAAAACCAAGTTAGGTAGACCAGGTAATATGATCAGAGGCTATGCTGACATGTTCACCAGATCTGAGTACCAGAATTGTCTGGATCAAGTTGAGCTGAATGTTGTCTAAGTTTTCTCAGAACACTTGGTATTAATGGGATTGGAGGGTAGGAATACATGAATGCTGGCGCCTATGAGAGGATGAAGTACCCAACTGGGAGCCTGGGCTTGAACTCTCTCTCTAGAACAGAATGCATGGCATTTCTTGTTCTGGTCGGTGGCAAACAGATCTATTTTTGGGCACCCCAAATATGTGAAAGATGCTCAGTAGAACTGAGTCTTTGTCAGTCCACTCGTGGTTGGCTGTGAATTCTCTGCTGATCTGATCTGCTAGAGCATTTTGCAAGCCTGGAAGATGCAGAGCCTCTGATGTGATTTGATAATGAATGCACCAGCCTGAGACAGATGGCTTCTTGGCAGAGTGGATATGACCATGCTCTTCCCGTATCTGTTGACATAATACATGGCTGTGGTGTTGTCTATCATCACCTGGAAAGTAGATCCCTGTAACAAGAACAGAAATGCCATTCAGGCTAGACAAACTGCTCTGAGTTTCAGGACATTTATGATAAGATGAGCTTCTGGAGGGGAAAGGGTAGTGACAGGACCCAAAGGCTTTATGTTTGAAGTGAGTCCAGATGAGCTCCTCATCCCAGTGAGCATCCATCACCAGTATCTTGGTAGACAGAGGGGCAGAAAAGAGTACTCCATTGCACACGTGAAGAAGATCCTTCCACCAATCCAATGAGGAGAGGACTTCTCATGGGACCTTCATGGCCATGTGGTGCCTGCTGGATAGATACTTGCTGGATAGTCTCGTATGCTGTGTGACACTGATGCAGGAGGTCATGTGACCCAGGATTCTAAGGCATGCTCTTGCGGACATCTCTGGTTGAGCCTGCAGATGACTGAGGAGACCCATTATAGTCTGGAACCTCTCCTGCATGAGATAGCTGACCTCAGATCTAACACAGCTCCTATGAATTCTATGCTTTACATCAGTAAAAGTGTGAATTTGTCTTTGTTAATCTTGAGCCCCAGTGTGGTGAAAATCCCTAAGATCATATAAATCAAGTTGGTCAGCTTCTGAGATGATTTTACCTGGATCAGTCAGCCATCTAGGTATGGTTATACCAGAATGTCATGTCCTCTTATGTGGGCTTCAATGACCTCTAGATACTCGGTGAATACTCTCAGTGTGGTGGAGAAACCAAAGGGCAGGACCCTGAATTGACAGACTCCCGCACTTCAAATTTGAGGCTTGAACTTGATGGGGTTATTGCCCTGGAAGGGGTGGGACTTTAGAGGAATCTGATTAGAGGGCGGGGCCTGAATGCAGGAGATCACTGAAAAAAGCCACTGGGGTGGTCTGCGATGATAAGGCTGCTACAGAGGGATAAGTTCAGGGTTGCCACCCTGAACCTGCAGTGAGGATGAATCTGATGAGATGTCTCAAGTCTAAAATGCCTGCCTTGCTTTTCCTTGGGCCTAAACAATAATGGGAGGAGAACCTCTGATCTCTGAATCTGAAGGGCACCTCTTCCAGAAGGGAGCACAACTCCTGTTTTAACAGTATCTCATGAGAAGAGTCCCTGAAAAGGAAGGGTGAAGGAGAGTGCAGGGTAAGAAAGGACTGGAATTGGATAGAAAACCCCGTTTATAATTTCCAGGAACATTCTGGTCTGAGGTGATCCAGGTCCATACGTCCCAAAAATAAAAAAGACAGTTGTCAAAAGGGTGTGGAACAGGGTATCTGTTGCTGACTGGCCATGGGCAGTCAGGCCTAGAGGTGAAAACAAGAATTCAGCCTACCGGTTAGAGCTGGATCCAGGATGGGTTGAATCCAAGAAACGAGCTGGGTCAGTACCAAGGGACAGAAATCAAATGCCAAAGCTGTGGGGAGAGGAGCGGGGGTAAATCAGAGTATAAGCCAGAGATCAGAACCAGAGAGACAGAATCAGAATGCCGGAACAAGAAGGTCAACTGGAGTTGTAAGCCAGAAGCAGAACTGAGAGCTGAAGCCAGAGGGGAGCAGAGCAGGAGCAGGGACTGGAAGCAGGCTGGAGCAGGGACTGGAGCAAAGGCAAGCGCAGCTGCGGGCATGGTATATGCTGAGCAGCCACTGACCTGCTGTGGGGGACAGGCTTATAAGCCAATCAGTGGCTCTGGCCACTCAACAACATTGTAAGGCAGTATTCGTTGCCTAGCAGCACAGTTAGTCAGTGAGCAGGCCAGCAGTTGTTTCTTGCTGGTCTGATCCCTGGCAGCATCAGTCTTGACATGGTTGTGATCAGCAGTCTATAGTGGCATCAAACCTGCTGCTGTGAGGTAGACACAGAGAGTGTGTCGCAGGGGAAGAAGAGGCTGGAGACCTCTGTTACAGTCTCTGCAGACTATAAGAATAAGAGGTAGTGGGTCTCTGTTTGGCAAAACTTTGGGGTCTATCCTGCTTCCTCCTTAGGGTTGGTGAGTATGCCCAGTGAGCGGAAAGCGGCTCTCAAATCCTGTAATAAAGGAAGAAGTTCATCAGTTTGCACTTTAAATAGTTCAGAGCCTTTGAGCAGGATGTCCTCAATGGTTGTTTGCACCTCCTTGGGTTTTCCAGAAGATTGGAGCCATGAAGCTCTGCGCATAGTTATGGAAGTGGCTAATGAATGTGCCACAGCATCAGAGGCATCTAGAGTAGCCTGAAGAGATGTTTGGGCTACAAACTGTCCTTCAGAAACCAGAGAAATTAGCTCCTCCCTATGTTCCCGTGGAAGCTTCTCTATGAATTATACCACCTCTTCCTTACTCAAAGAGTCACATTTTGACAGAAATATGCATCTGGAGACTAACAGAACAATAGATCTTTCTGCCAAGCAGGTCAGGATTTTTAAGGTCCTTCTCTCTTGGAATCATCTTTAGAGGTGGCCCTTGGTGTTTTGGTCTTTTGTGCACTGCTGCCACTGCCCATGATCCCAGGACTGGGTGGTTGTAAAAATATTCAACTCCTTAGGTGGAACTGGATTACGTCTATCAGCTTTCATGGGATGCCAAGGGTGCTAGGGACTGCAACAGAACCACAGCCAGTTCCAAAAACCCTTCATTGATAGGCATGGCAAACCTCCCAGGTGTAGAAGAGTGCAGAATGTCCAGTAATTTGAGGGATTTTTTCTTGCACTCACATGCCTCGAAATCTCCAAAGTGTCTGCCATCTGGGCCATGAGCTGCCCTTCAACTGAGGGACAGGAGTGGAGGCAGAGACATCTTTTGTCTTATTTTACTAGGCATCAGAGCGAGTGACTTATATCTATGTTTGTCCTGGAAACGATGTTCCTTCCTAACCCTTTCTGGTGACGAATGGATGGAGGAGATCTTGACTGTGCTGTCATACTCAGTAGTCAAGGGGTTCAATCCTTTCAATGAACAATGAGCCCAGGAATTCAGTGTAGAGCTGCAGCTAACAGGAGCACTAGCCCAAAGTAACTATTCAGACTTGGTGGGATCTTTTACCTTAGGCTCTGGAGGGGCTCTCATCAAGCACTCCAGTAAAAAAGAGCTTGAAGAAGGCCTCTCTCACTTTCTGTGTCCTTTTGGAGAGGGAGCGACAGATTGAGCATTTGTCAGGTGTCTATTCCTTACTGAAGCAAAAGAGGCACTTAAGAGTGCCCATTACTGAGCAGGATAGCAGCCTCACAAAAGGGGAAAGTTTTAAATGCCACGGATTTTGTTTCAGCCACAGTACCTAAGGTCCCTGTACCAGGGATATTCCATAAACTAGTAAAAAAATTATTTTTTGGGGGGGTTCTTTGTATGTTTGCTTGCTTGCCAACAGGCATTAAAGAAAAAACCTGGTAACTATACTAACTACACTAACTATATTAACTAGTTACTACTGACTAGCCTAATAAGAGATTGCACACTTCACAGAATAAGTGGACAGTGCAGAGGTTCCGTGTCACTGCCATGGATGGTAAAAAGGAACTGGTTGATCACTGGGCCCATTCTGCCCTTTATGCCGGGGGTACAAGGACATCTAGGGCACAGTTGCAACCCCAATGGACACCGCCAGCCAAAAAGAATCCAATCTTGTGCGTATGAGGGCACGTATGCACCAGGAGTGGAATCCCATTCGGACAACCCATTTGAAGCAGCAGCAGAACTTTTGTTGTGAACAAAATAAAACAAAAAGTAGAAAAAACAGCCAAGCAGCTCCAGCCTCGGCCCCTGGCCAGGACCGTGGCACTGGCCATAGCCCCGCACTATGGCTTGGGGTGGGGTGGGGTGTGTGTGGGCAGGGGTAAGGGCGGGGTCGCGAGATAAAAAGTTTGGGAACCACTGCTTTAGTGGGATTTGAAGACAGTCTGCTAATCTTTTCATGCAGTCCTAGAAGATCTTAATATCATCAGTGAAGCAGCACAGTAGTGGCATTACTCCATTGTCTGGAGAAGACGACGACTTTACAGATGGAGGTGAGATTTCCTCAGCCTGAGATTCTTTCCCTTCCTGTATATCGTCTGGTATCAGAGAAGTGTGTGACACCAATGTGTGCAGTACTGGAGGGCAGTTTGTAAGTGCTGGTGTCTGGTATGGTATTGGTGGGTGCTGGTGCTTTCTTTAGGCATCCAATGCAGCCGGTCGTGCTAGTGGCCCCATGGGTCCAGTAACTGCATGGGGGAGGCGATAATGAAGAGACACCAATGATAATCATAATCTCTGGGCCTGTGATATTTAGGAGGTCCCCTAAGATCCTCTTCATGAAAGGGACTCGAGTGGGTAAGGTAGAATGGTCCTGGGATGGATCCCTGTACCAAGATCTCTAAGTCTAATGAATCTTTTCCAGAGCTAAGGAGGGGAGCCTCTGATGTCCTAACCAGTACCAAAGGCTGGAGACATGAGCAAATCTAAATTTGTTGCTTTTGCAGCAGTACCAGCACAGTGGCACTGGTAGACCTTCCCCGTATTGGCGACTCAGGTTCATCAGAGATAATGAGATCCTCTGAAAAGAGGAACCTGGAAGAAGATGGACGACTCTCATAGTTTTCACACAAAGTTTGGGTCAGTATTGCCTGGTAAGATGAAGGTTGTTGTGGTACCAATATGACTGTGGTACCATCTCCCCTTTAAGAAATAGAGAGAGAGGCCACTACTGGGGTATGAATGTGTCTTGCAGCAGGGATTTGGAGCAATCAAATTTTTGAATTGCTCCGCTCCAGCTCCGCTCTGGCACCAATCGTGACTGCTCCAGCTCCGCTCTGCACTCCGACTCAAATTAATTTTTAACTAAATAAAAAAGTGCATACTGTAATTTTGAAAAAACATTATTTTTATTCAGACTTTTAAAACAATTTAAATGTCATCAACAATGATACAAACTAGAATCATTCATAATTCATTCTGTAAAAAATTATTGTAGCAATCAAGTCATCTTTTATAGCCTGCCGCAAATCATTTAAAATTAACTTTAAAGATGAAAACAGTCGCTCTATACTAGCTTGAGTTGTTGGCATGCTCAAACCAATTCTACAGGCAGGCTGAATGTGATGTGGGTAGCTATGAATGGCCTCAAAAACAGACTTAACTTTTAGCCTAACAATAGGCTCCATCACCTCACAATGTTCCCGGAAGTTTCTCTCGAATAATGCTTCATTACAATTATGAATCGCAGAAACTCGCTGGCGTCTTTCCTGTTTATCCAATTCCTTTTCGAAGGCGTCATCTTTTGAAGAATTGGCGCTTGAATTATCTCCATTTCCCTGTGATGGCTGAAGACGTCTCAGAGATGAAAGTTCGAACAAGTTCAGAGTGGAGACGGAAGTTTGAGAACAGCCTGCTATTACTGAAGCATGTGAACTTTCCGAAACCGCAAATTCGATTGTTGATGACTCCTTTTGTTGTGTTTCGTTTTCTTCAACCTCTTTCACCAAGTTCAAATGTAGCAATAGATTTTGTTTTTCGAGTCATCAAGCAATATCAAGGAGCCCTTCCTTTGCCTTTGGTATTTCCCTTGAGGTAAGAAGAATCCAATACAGTGGGTCAACATGAACTCCAGCAAGGAAACGATTATTGTCAAAAAGCTTCTCTTCGCATTTCTGCATGGAGGACAGAATTCCTTCTGCAATTTGTCCACTCTTTTCTTGCAAGAATTTTGACAGTTTTCGCCATTCCTGCATTAAAACTCCTGGGGTTACATCGACAGCTTGAAGATTCACAGTTTGGTTTGGCTTTGCCAAGAGGTCTCACAGGTTCTTCACTTCATCCCATTCAGCTTTTGTTAAATTGAGTTCTCTTGTTCTAGCAGCAACCACTTGTTCACAGTAAGATTGAAAAACGAGAAGCCGATCAATCATCGTACCTGTTGAACCCCAGTGAGTCACAGTATCCAATGATCGAGTTACCTCTTGTAGATCAAGCAGAACACTTCCAATACTTGGGGTTTGTAGTTTGAGAACGACTTGTCGAATTTTTGCCAGTAATTTCTTCACATGTTCTTTGTTCAGTCCATCCCAGATTGCCAACTGAAGAGTGTGAATTCCACACCTTGTCAGTTGGACTTTTGAGTCGTCCTCATGAAGCCAAGTTGGAAGTATGAGGCTAGGGTCATTAACCCATTGCACAGCAGCATCCATGTTGAGTTTGATTTCATCCATTCCTTTAGTTCCTTCATCAGACAAAATAGCTTCAGTACTGTCCATATCCCTGTTCTCAGAGGTAGAAATGGTTTCATTGTCCTCCCTGAAATTTTTGACAGCACACATCATGTTTGCTGCGTTGTCAACGCAGATGCTCTGTACTTGCATTTCACTGATCCCAAATTTTTCTAAAATAGCTTTTACTTAACTTTTCACGTACGAAGAATTGTGACGCCCTTCAGTGTTGATTATGTCCAAGGTTTTTACTGCAGCTTTATCTTTTCCTTCTTCGTAGTACTGAGCATTGACTGCAAGGAAATTTCTGTTTCCACGGGTTGCCGCATCCATTTTCAGGTAGCACAATTTTTGCTCCAAAGCTTTCTTGAGCTCTTCGTGACCAGACTCAGCTGAGCTGACAACTAAATGACAAACCGCATCATGCCTCATTGAAATGCCAAGCTGCCGACCCATTTCACCTGCAATTTTTTTGAATCCTTTGTTCTTTAGCCTAAAGGTAGTGAGCAGTGTTGAACTCAAGCAAACCATTTCCATCAGCCTTTCACGGAAATTATTGGCATCTATGGTGACTGTAACCTTTGAGGACTTCAAATATGAGTCAAGTTTTGTTTGCTCAATTTTGGGTTTCTTTTCAGATGAAGCTCTACAAAAAAAATCTTGTCCAGGAGTTTTCAAAGAGCCAGATGAATGTCATTTAGCCGCGCCAGCTTTCTGTTTTGCCTCATCTTCCTGGACCTTTTTTATAACCAGAGCCACATAGTTTTCAGGATGGTTACATTTTACATGCCACCAAAGGTTGAAACTTTTCACGGCACTTGCTTCACTTGTCTTGAAGCTACATGGTTTGAGCTCGCCATTCACTTTCTTTGCCACCTTGCACGTTGCCGATTTCTTCTTTGCTTTTCCCAAAAGCCCCAATTTGGGCTTTTCAAATTCAAAAGTAAAGCTGTCGGTGAGATCCTTTTCCATAAATCGGCTATCAATCATGGGGGGGCAGATTTGATTTTTTTCTTGAAGCCATGGCCAAATCTTCTTGTGCTGCTACCACATCCAAATGTTTCTTGTTATGATCTTCGAAAAGCAATGAACAAAAGCATTACATTTTTTTATAACGTACCTGCTTGTGATATTTTAACCACTTAAGGTACTTCAAATTTATTTTGGATTTTCTGGACAAAAGTGATCACATTTTCTTTTTACACAAAATTATTATTAAAGTATATTAATATTTTAACATGTTTCTTGCAGTTTTAATGAAGTAAGAAGGATTTTAATATACATAATATAAATTTTTATTTATAAATTGCAAGTTAATTTTTCTCATGAAACTTTGTGGTAAAAATATTCGAAATATTTTCCAAGTTTTTAATTAATATCTCAAAAAGACTTTAATGTAGATATAGCAATGAAATTTGGTATTTACCATAGCATTAGTATGTGCTATCGCTGTTCTACAACATCAATTGTTGGGAAGTAACGAGGCTACATGTTACAAGTTTGAAAATAAACTTTAATGGGAAAGCTTTCCTGTTAAAGTTTATTTCCAACATTCTATCATACAACATCATTCAAATAAAATTATTTAAACTACAGGTGTTGTGAACTGGGGGGACTGGGCCAATTTTATTTAATAATTTTTAAATCTTCGACTATTTAACAGAGCCGACCCTGGAATATGATTTAATGCTAAAACATGAATTAAAATGGCACTCTTCATTTATTTTGTATAATTGACCATTTCTGAGAAAACTCTTTTAAAATTTTAATCTGCTTAGATGCCTAGAATGGTACAAACAATTTTACTTGTTACTTATTTTTCAACTTTGGAACCATACATTTTAAACATAATAAATAATAACCAAAAATTATTCACTTATTATGGAACATAATATTACTGCTCGTAGCCAGGGGCAGTCGATGACAAGCCTTTCTTGAAATATGAAATAAAAATGACCAACCGCCAGTTCGGTACGCCTATGGTTTAAATAATTTTGGATAATGTAATACGGTAGCACATACTAAAGCTAAGACACAGACAATTTAATTACTTTAATATTAAAGCGTTTTTGAGATATTAATCAGAAATTAACTTTTCATCACTTCCTTGAAGGGACTGTCGCTCCCTTAGGAAGAATTTTAGGACATGTGTTCACAGAAACGTTTTTTTCTTAAAATGACCTAAGGATTCACCCCCAAAGTTGTGTTGGACATTTTCCAATCACTCTGGATATATCACAAAAATCACTCTTAATTTATGCAAAAATGTTTATTGTATATTTATATGCCTGCTGCACGCGACTTTTTCAGTAAATTTAAAATTACAAACAACGCTACCAAAAGACCGTTGAACAGATGACATATAAAATAAGTCCACCAGAGCGATATGGGAGCATGTACAAAAGAACAAATGTATCAGTAACGGGAGCCTGTGTGAGAAATGAGCATAAGTGGTTAATATTTCTGGCGATATCTTAATATATCCATAAACAAAAACATTATTTTTTTTGCAATATACCTGTTTGTGATATCTTAAACGTTGTGTCTTGCATCACACTTTTCCGTAATCGCAGCACTCAGCGCGTCTCGTTGATCAACCCTTACAAAAGAAGTATCAACACATACTAATCTAACTAATCTATGCGAGTACGTACTCGCCTAACCTTGGCACAAGGGTGGGAGCAGTCTGCAGTGTTGCTGGATGTCTGATAATTATCTGATTCTTTAATAAAACATATCTCCAAAAGCTTTATAATTTTGTATCTGTACATTAAATCTTGATTTTGGCTGAAGTGAGAATAACTGTGACATATTACGTAAAGTGGTAAAGTAGATGTTAATATCAATTGTTATACAATCTGAAACTTTTTGGCACCTTTAGGACTTTCTTGCTAAATACCATTCATTCTGGATTGAAAATGAAAGAAAGAAAAAAAAAAAAAAAGGAGCAGTGGAACAGTCAAGATTTTCTGTGTTCTGGCTCTGCTCCAGCTCCGGGCAAAAACCTGCAGGTCCACTGCTCCGCGCTCCAGCGCCGGGCTCCGCTCCAAAGCCCTGTCTTGCAGTGTCGCAAGGTGTCAGACGATGCCACTGTGAGTTGCTTTGGTGGTAGGTATGCCTGAACGGGGCTTCTTCCTCGATACCGATGCCTCCGTATCAGACTCGGTCAGAGCCTCTACAGTACTCTTAGAGGGATGAGAAGTCTCTGAAGAGTAGATCTTATGGGCTCATCTAACCCTTTTCTTCATTTCCTTTCTTGGAGAGATATGTTTCCTCTTCTTTAGAGTTTTACGGTGTGGGGCTGAAGGCAAGGCAACAAACAGGACCAAGGTGGTCTGTGATGTAGATGCCAATGTACAGTGGGGCAAAGCAGACCCCTTCAGAGCTAGGGCACATTCCATTAAAAGGAGGTTAAGTCTAGTCTCCCTTTCTTTCTTGGATTTGCCTTTGAAACCCTGACAAACTTTGTATTTAGAAGGGTTTGGGGAGCCCCCAAACATCACAGACAGCTGCAGTGTCCATCAGTGTGAGGAAAGGACCTGTAGCAAGTCTCATGTCTTAAATCCTGGGGTTCAGTGCCTAACAAATTGTGGACTGACACAAACAAAAGATCCAAGAAGATGAGGGTAAGGAGCCCTCCCACCTCCTCAACAGTGTTGGTGCCATGTGAAAATAAGTAATGAAAAGAAACTACAAATACAAACAAATAAATAAGGTAAAGAATTCACAAAGTGAAGGCAGGAAGCTGAATACAGCAGACAGAAGAACTTTCCATCTCAAGTCGCAGGCAGTTGAGAAGGCATTGAGTAGGTAGGTAGGTTTGCACCTCTCTATAAGCCCTTGTTGGGAGCATGAGGCATAGTGTCTGCGGAGACACAGGCCCATTGACACTATTTTGCAGTCTCTGATTGAGAATGCATGGGCATGTGCACATCGTACAGTGGAGCACGTACCATCGTACCATAGAGACATGTACAAGAACAACCCTCTTCTCTGTAGTATGTGCCACCTTGAAAAGTCTCCTATAATATCTCTGCCTCATCAACTATCTAGATCATTTCATATCTCACACAAACACTTTTCCCCTTACCTAGACTTCTTTGTTTCCCTTCACCATTATTATTTAACACAATAAACTACTTCACGACCATTTAAATAAAAGACTAAAAAATAAACATATATAGAATTGCATTTGCATCATATAGCAGGACACTGAGTGAAGACATGAAAGGGGCAGGCACGGGGAAGAAGAGTCAACAGAAAATTCCTCTCTCACAGTCTATAACTTTCTTCACTTTTGCATGAAAGAGCATCATGACAGAATACACTTAGTAGTGTCAATAGGAAAACAGTCTAACAACTAGAGCTTCTGGGAATTGTGAATCAACTCCTAAGTAGGTACAACCAATCTGACTAGAAGAGTATAGGCAAGCAAACCAGCTTCCAAAGTTACATGTTTAAATGAGAAAAAAACAAACAATCATAACCCTTCTGCAGCTGATTCTACATAGCCTGCTCCCTCCATTCTCACAGTCCTTGAATTCATGTTGCCAGTGCAAGGTCACTACTGCTAGCTGGGCAAAGGCTTTTCAAAAATATCTGCTCCAAAGAGTCGAATATATGAACTAGGACACCTGATGGAAGAGAATGTCTTTCATGTGTCAAACCCAGACCACTCCTTCAGAGTGATACTGAATTCCAAGTCAGCTGGGAGATTCAAGTTTCAAAGAACTGCATTCAAATTGTCCTGTCATTTCCAAGGGCATTTCCATCACAGATAACTTTGTAAATAAGATTTTCATCCAGGTTTTCTTGAGTGTATCAAACCTCATTGGGCCTCCAGCATAAAGTCTGAAGCAAGAAGTATCCCTATGTATTTACAGCTGCTAAGAACCAAGACCAAATGAACACCATTTGGGAGATAGCTGTGCACATTTAAATGTCCACTTACTTGCTTAAGTGCTGGGGAACATGGAATGAGCTCTCCAATTCGGTTTATCCCAGCATTGATCTTCTTCTTTCGATGTCTCTCCACTAGGTAAAAAATAAAATGCATTGTCATTGGGCTACTCAGACCAACACACCAACTACACACCTGGCACCAATGTGTGCACTCATAAATGTATTACTTTATGCTTATCACAACCCCTACTAGGCAGTTTAGCACCAAGAATTAGCTCTAAAAAAAACTCTTCAACTGTTGAGTTCTCCCTCAATGGAGTTTGAGGGCTGTGACGGAGAAGGGGCTATTTTAAAAGGTGAGGATCATCAGAAACACTCTGTGAAAGCAGTGACATATATAACAACACTTCATATTTTTATAATGCTTTTCAGCTGAGGGTTTCAAAGGTCGAATAAGCATCTCGAAGTTGGGTAGTAATCATTATTTCCATTTCACAGTTGGGCAAATTAATTGGCACACAGACGCACAAAGAACTAGTTGCAGAGTGCGGAATGAAACCCTGGTCTCCCACTCCAGTTCTCAGCCCCCAAACAAGAAATGGCTCTGATTTTCTAAGCTGAAGCACCAATTCTATATGCTGTTGGGTACAACAGAACACAGAGAACATGGTTCAGGCTTTGGGTGTGTGGAGCATCAACCATACATTTTTACCATCTTCTAGTTATGGTTACTGCAGGGTCTAGCTGTGAGTGGCAGTGAAGGACTCACCAAGAAAATATTTTATGAAAATGTTTCCACTTTATGGCTCTTTTGGGAGAAGAGAAGAAAAGCCTGAATTAGTTTTAGTCCCCTTGTGACATCGTTAGTCTCCGTGCAACACCTTAATCATGACAACTGTGGTTAAAAATTCACTAAGTGCAGCTATGCAAACTCACATGGCTTTTGAGCTTGACGTTTTCAAAGCTTATTAGCCTCTCCCCCCTCCCAATGCAATCAGATGCCTTCAAATGTTGTTCATCCACATGGTAGCATGGTTGAGCAGCTGCTTTTGCAGCTGATTCCGGAGATGTTTTGGTCTGTTACTCAGATCAAAGTTGACAATTGGAATAACAGCTTTTTTCCAAAGAGAGTGAATGAGTTGCTGACATGACATGTTCCACAGTTCTTTCAGCTGGCAAATCAACAACCAGAATCCACTCACATACCCAAGTGGCAGGCCAGCATGCCTCCATTTGGCAGGAATCAGCATCTGCTTACGTTTCTTATAACAGGCCACCTTACAGTGGAGGTGGGGGAGAAGAACAAGAACATATATGTAGGCAGGTTTAGCTACAGATATGCATATTTACTACAAGTGGAACAATGTATTAGTTCTACCACATCCATTTAAGATGAGTCAATTCATGTTTTTTAAAAAATTGCATTTATAGTTTCAGCATATCAGTAACTACTGACACAAGTCCATAGAGCATTTTTACAATTTGTATTACAGTAGTGGCTAAAGGTCTCCAGTCTGGGGCCAAATTATGCTAAAAAAAAATCCTGTACTAACAGATAGTAAGAGGCAGCCCCTGCCCTGAACAGCTTACAATCTAATCAGAGCAGACAAATGGTGGGAGAAAAAGTATTATTATTCTTATTTTACAGATGGGGAACTGAGGTACAGGGAGTCATAGGCACTAGTTCAGCAAGGTACTTAACCATGCGCCTAAGTTTAAACACATGAGTATTTCCATAAAGTACCTTGCTGAACTGGGACCTAAGTGACTTGCCCAAGGTCACACAGCACATCTGCAGCAGAGCTAAGCCCTGATCTCCTGAGTCCCAGTCCAATACCTTAACAAAAGACTATCCTTTATAAACAGTGAATGCAAAAAAAAGTAGATCCTCAAAGAGATAAAAGACCTATAAAATGAACAACAGATTACTGTAGATCAAAACAAATAGACTGATTTTCCATAGTATAATTTCTTATTCAGAAAGCAGATATTGCAGGCATATGCATATTCTAGAAGCTATTTAATTATAATATAATATTAACTATGTACCTTATTGTGACACCCCCTGGGATACAACCTGAAACTGTGGGATCATTGTGACTCCTTAACTCTCCAGCCTGGGCTGTCTCTCACAATGCTTTGCTAATGACAAGCAGCAAACCCTTCCAGGTGCTGTGGTCACTCAATTAACAACATGCAGGGCCACACCCAGCTAAGTTGCATGAATGCTCTCTAAGCCACTCAAGAAATATACATGGCGGAGACAACAGCAAATCCCCCCAGCTCTTAGCCTTGCAGCCCAGAAATGTACCATATTACACTGCTCAAAACTTTCCCTTGAACAGTGCAAGCTCATTAATTAGTTTGCCACTGCATCAGAGGATAGTGGACATGCACCAGGCTTTGTAATCTGAGCAGATTCCCCAGGCTGGAGAGTTAAGGAGTCACAATGATCCCTAGACAAACTAATTGGTAAAGATAAAACATTAAAATAAGAGTATTAACTACAGAAAGATAGATTTTACGTGTTAGGCATAGTGGTCAGAGTTGATTACATTAGAAATATCAGACCAAACAAGATTTGAATCAAGCAATTTTTCTCATACTACTGGATATTGCAGGCAGAATTCAGTTCACAGTTCATGCTAGCTAGAAACCATTCTAGCTGGGACCATCCCTTCCCCCCAGTTCATGAAGGCTTCTCTTTTTCTTCTAAAAGATCTTATCTCCGGGTGTTGAGATGGGGGAAGAGAGAGGTGGTCTCATGATGCTACTGTTCATTATTTTATACTCTCAGTTCCTGTACCTGGAAAAATACTGACCTAAACATGGAGTCTAGCATCACATGTCCTGAAACCTTGCTCAGTCACGGAGGTAAACAATCCCCATTGTGTGGAGCTTGAGAAACTGTCTCTTATTGAATTGTAAATCTCTTGCTTACAATTCCCCTGCTGGTCAGTGGCTGGTGGTGGTCACTTAACACCAGCCTGGGTGTGGGCCACCTCCCTTGTTGCCACTGCAGAGCTAGTTGTGGGTGTCTCCTAGACTCACAACATATTTCAATAATAGCCATATAGCAAAATCTCATAACTCCATATACAGTGATAATACATATAATTCAACAGGGTAGTAATGTTCAGCAGATCATGATTTCTCAAATGATACCTCACAAGACATACTTTGTACAAAACGACAGGTTTCAGAGTAGCAGCCGTGTTAGTCTGTATTCGCAAAAAGAAAAGGAGTACTTGTGGCACCTTAGAGACTTATGCTCAAATAAAGCTTATGCTTTAAAGCTTACGCGCAAATAAATTAATTAGTCTCTAAGGTGCCACAAGTACTCCTTTTCTTTTTACTGTAACGAGAGTGATCACTTAAGGTGAGATATTACCAGCAGGAGAGCGGGGGAACGGGGGGGCTTTTGTAGTGATAATCAAGGTGGGCCATTTCCAGCAATTGACAAGAACGTCTAAGGAACAGTGGGGGGTGGAATAAACATGGGGAAATAGTTTTACTTTGTGTAATGACCCATCCACATATCTATTCAGGGGACACCATCATTGGGCCTAATCACATCAGCCACATTATCAGAGGCTTGTTCACCTGCACATCCACCAATGTGATATATGCCATCATGTGCCAGCAATGCCCCTCTGCCATGTACATTGGTCAAACTGGACAGTCTCTACGTGAAAGAATAAATGGACAGAAATCAGATGTCAAGAATTATAACATTCAAAAACCACTCGGAGAACACTTCACTCTCTTTGGTCACTCGATTACAGACCTAAAAGTGGCAATTCTTCAACAAAAAAACTTCAAAAAAAGACTCCAACGAGAGACTGCTGAATTGGAATTAATTTGCAAACTGGATACAATTAACTTAGGCTTGAATAGAGACTGGGAGTGGATGGGTCATTACACAAAGTAAAACTATTTCCCCATGTTTATTCCACACCCCACCGTTCCTCAGATGTTCTTGTCAACTGCTGAAAATGGCCCACCTTGATTATCACTACAAAAGGTTCCCACCACCCCCACCCCGCTCTCCTGCTGGTAATATCTCACCTTAAGTGATCACTCTCGTTAGTGTGTATGGTAACACCCATTGTTTCATGTTCTCTATGTATATAAATCTCGCTACTATATTTTCCACTGAATGCATCCGATGAAGTGAGCTGTAGCTCACGAAAGCTTATGCTCAAATAAATTTGTTAGTCTCTAAGGTGCCACAAGTACTCCTTTTCTTTTTGTACAAAACATATCACAATCATATCAGAGAGGTGAATACGGGGGTTCCAGGGTGCTATTTTGAGGTAGTGTCACACTTATCGTCTGTAACAATTTCACAACTTCAAAGAGCAAAGTCTATAAATGAATTAAAGGTTCATTAAATTACAGTACCAATGGGCTTGATAAATCATCTTCAGTATCAAGCTCACAGTATTCTTAGTAGTCAAATGCCTAGCTAGAACAGCTTTAGTTTCATTAAAACCTTAGAACAGAAAGTTCTCTGGAAGCAGGGGTTGCATCTCCTTCTGTGTGTACACAACACCTTGCACAAGACGGCCCTACTTTTGACCAGAGCTTTTGGGTGCCACTATGATATAAATACCAAATTAATAATAAAAATAACAGATAACAAAGATAATAAACACTGTTGTTAAGACAAAGTTTAGATGGAAATAAAACAGGTTTAAACCTAAAGACATACTTGACTCTTAGAAGCAATAACTTCTTTCTCCAAGCCAGTGTGCTTTTTGATACATCACAGTTCATTTTGAAAAAATATTAGCTCCCCCATCCCAGACCTGGCATATTAACCTTTCTCAATAAACAGGTGATAGTAAAGATCACTGTAAGTGTCAAGGATTTTGCTGAAAGAATTGCAAGATAGTCCTTATTTGGGATACAGGACAGCTTGATATTTTAAGTAGAAGATTAACTTCATTAACATAAAATTACTTAGGTCCTTCCACTCCAAGTCTTCAGGGACATCCAGAACACGCATAGTGCAGATATTGGGAAAAATTTTCGAAGACTGAAACTTTCCTATGAAACAATATATTGTCTAGTCTAGTTAGCACATCAAAAAGGATCATTTGGTGTTCTTTTATTTAGTCTTCACATCTATTTTTTCTTGATGTTTATTAATATTCTTTTCAGATGATTACCCTTCTCTCTCTCTGCATCGTACAACATTACAGATGAATAGTGAAATCCTGGCATCATTGTAGTCAATGAAAAAACACCCAATGACTTAGTGAGGCCAGGATTTTATTCAATACATCTAATTTTAAACTCAAAATAATCAAAAAGGGCATCTAAACCTTGGAGCCCAAGAAAAAATTTTTAATCCTAAACTCAGAAGTAGCTATGGAAACTAAAGACTTGTACCAAGTTCTTTTTCAGTCAATTCAATACTTCATACACTGAAGAAGATAAGGCTGACCATTGGAGGCACTGGGAGGCAAGGGTGGGGGGGACTTCTCAATTTCAGCCCACCTGATCACAAACATATATGTTACTATAAACTTCTCTAAGGATTCCTCAACCTTATTTTTTTGCTTGTATTTGTAAATAAGTAAACTCTCTCACAGGAAAGGCACAGGAAAAAAGAAACAAAGATGGGGTGTCTTGAAATCAATGAGAATTAGGCACCTAGGCATTTCTGAAAATCACAATAGGAACCAATGTGCATCTTTAGGCATCCAAATACCTTTCATATCTGGCCCAAGTGGTCTGATTCATCCCAGACTTAGGGCTTGTCTACACTACAAAATTAAGTTGACTTTATCTAATTTGACCTCGAGCCCCCGAAATAATGAAGTCGATTGTGCGTGACAACACCATGCTCATTGTCTCGATGGAGTGTGTCCTCACTAGCAGTGCCTGCATTGATGCACAAAGCAGTGCATTGTGGGTATCTATCCCAAAGTGCAACTTGCCGCAGGGTATTTTGGGAAGTTTGTGCAATACCCCCTGGGACCAAAACATTATCGCAGAGGAGAATGGGAACGCTGCGTCGGCATCCCATGATGCACTGTGCTCCCTCCCTCACAACAACGGCAAACAACCCAGTGGTTTTCGCGTCTTAAAACCGCCGCATGTACACCATAACCCCAGAAGCATGGAGCCTGCTCAGCTGTGCACTCTTGCTGTCAGCATCTCAAACACCTCATGCCTTCTCCTGCAGTATTTCCAGAACCAAAGTACGGTCCGCCGTGCAGAACATAGCAATGTCCTGCAAGCAGCCCTCCTGCAAGCCATTAGAAAAAACAATTCACCATTACTGATGGCAGTCACAGAGCAGCTGCACTCTGTTGAGCACCGTTTCTGGTCCCATGAAACAAGCACTGACTGGTGGGACCACATCATTTTGCAGGTATGGGATGACGAGTAGTGGCTGCAGAACTTCTGAAAGTGGAAGGCCACCTTCCAGGCACTTTGTGCAGAGCTTTCCCCTGCTCTGCAGCTCAACAACACAAAAATGAGAGCTGCTCTGACAATGAAGAAGCGAGTGGGGATCGCTACTTGGAAGCTTGCAACGCCAGACAGTTACCGATCAGCGGTGAATCAATTTGGAGTACGTAAATCTACCATGGGAGCTGCTGGGCTCCAAGTGTGCAGGGCCATTAATTGACTTCTGCTACGAAGGGTAGTGAGTCTGGGAAATGTGCAGGACATAGTGGATGGTTTTGCTGCGAGGGTTCCCTAATTGCGGTGGGTTACAGATGGCATGCATATCCCCATCTTGGCACCAGACCACCTTGCCAAAGAGTACATGAACCAAAAGGGATACTTTTCAATGGTGTTGCAAGCGCTGGTGGATCAAAGGGGGCATTTCACCAACACCAATGTAGGTTGGTGGAGAAAGGTTCATGATACACACATCTTTAGGAATGCGGGTCTGTTCAAAAAGCTGCAATCCAGAACTTTCTTTCCAGACCACAAAATTAACATTGACGATGTTGAGATGCCTATAGTTATCCTGGGGGACCCAGTCTACCCCTTGCTCCCATGGCTCATGAAACCATACATCAGTTGTCTGGACAGCAGTAAGGAACGGTTCAATTATAGGCTCAGCAAGTGCAGAATGGTGGTTGAATGTGCCTTTGGTCACTTGAAAGGGGGCTGGAGCAGTCTGCTAACAAGGTTGGACCTTAGTGAGGAGAAAGTCCCCACGGTTATAGCTGCCTGCTGTGTGCTCCATAATATCTGTGAAAAAAAGGGGGAAAATTTTCCACAGGGCTGGGCAGATGAGACCTGCACTGCTACAGACTCGGGACCGAGCGGCTAGGCAGCAGTTCTGTAGAAAAGGACCTAGGGGTTACAGTGGACGAGACGCTGGATATGAGTCAACAGTGAGCCCTTGTTGCCAAGAAGGCTAATGGCATTTTGGACTGTATAAGTAGGAGCATTGTTAGCAGATCGAGGGATGTGATCATTCCCCTCTATTCGACATTGGTGAGGCCTCATCTGGAGTAGTGTCCAGTTTTGGGCCTCACACTACAAGAAGGATGTGGAAAAATTGGGAAGAGTCCAGTGAAGGGCAATAAAAATGATTAGGGGGCTGGAGCACATGATTTATGAGGAGAGGCTGAGCAAACTGGGATTATTTAGTCTGCAGAAGAGAAAAATGAGGGGGGATTTGATAGCTGCTTTCAACTACCTGAAAGGGGGTTCCAAAGAGGATGGATCTAGACTGTTCTCAGTGGTACCAGATGATAGAACAAGGAGTAATGGTCTCAAGTTGCAGTGGGGGAGGTTTAGATTGGATCTTAGGAAAAACTTTTTCACTAGGAGGGTGGTGAAGCATTGGAATGGGTTACCTAGGGAGGTGGTGGTGGAATCTCCTTCCTTAGAGGATTTTAAGGTCAGGCTTGACAAAGCCTTGGCTGGGATGATTTAGTTGGGGATTGGTCCTGCTTTGAGCAGGTGGTTGGGACTAGATGACCTCCCGAGGTCCCTTCCAACCCTGATATTCTATGGTTCTATGAGATCACATGGCAGCCATTTTTGAGCAGCCAGATACCAGGGAAATAAGAAGAGCACTGCAAGACGTGCTGCGTATCTGCAAGACTGTTTCAGTAATGAGTCACAGTAATGTGAGCTGCTTGTCCTCATTGTGCTTTCCCAAACCTTCACCTGGCTTGTATCACTGTCCCCGTAAAGCAAACCCCCCTGCTTCTACTCAATAAAGAACTTTTATTCCTCAAATCCATTTACTTTATTTAACAAACATAAGTAAAGAGGGAGAGCTGAAAGAAAAGGTAACCTTGGGGAAAAGGGGTTGTAAAGTTGGAATGGGAGAAACATTTTCATCTGTGTAACATAACACCGCAGTCCAGACCATGAAAGGTCTGTGAATAGGCACCTTCTGCTCCTTGTACCCTTCCCCTGCCACGAGTTAAGTGAAAGGGATAATGGACTTTTCGCCCACACCTCATGGAATGCTTATGGGAGGGTGATTCTGCGCCAGGCGATGCTGGCTGGCTGTCCACCAGCATCTGCAGAGGGACTCTACCCTCCTGCTTCTGTTCCTGCAGTTCAACCCAACGCCTCAACATGTCTGCTTGGTCCCTCATAATCCAAAGCATCTCATCCTGTGCTGCATGCTCTCGCTCATTGGAAGCTTTCCTGCTCTCCATGTCCGTGTCTAACTTCTCGGGGGAAATCCTCCCTGTTCTCAGCTCTGCGTCAGTTGTCCCGGAGGCGTTCATTATCTTGGTGAACATATACTCCTGCATTCTTTGTCCTCTTCTAATCAGCGAAAGTCTGCTTTCAGGTGTTGATGACCCGCTGAAGGACACAATTCCAGCTGTCAGTCAGGGGAAAAAATAAAGGAGCCATTGTACATGAATAAAATGTTTCCATAGCAAGGCCATTTTCATAAAAAACAAACAAAGAAAAAAACCCCACCCTTATTACACTAGGTGCAAGCCATAACAATCAGAATCCATAACCGTTCACTGTGCTGTTTTGCTGCTCCAGCCATGGTGAGTAGGCCCCCCCAGGATCTCTCATGTGGTGCCCCAGTCCCCTATCAGCCACTTTAAACTACTTGCCAACCCATGCTGAGCATTGTAAAGTCACATTAGCGGTTGTGTGGTTTGGCAATCCGGAATGGGGGTGGGGTGGGGTCTACATGACCTTTTTTTCCCCATGTAAGAGCACTTTTAATGAGAACTTCCCCCGTTTCCCCTAGGCAACCCAATGTGATATCAATTTTCTGAGGGTAATAGAGGCAGAAAGGAAGGAGATGTAACAAGCGTCTGGGAATAGACCTGGTCCTTATGCTGCTCTGCTGTGTACTGCAATGATGCCAGCAGAATTAATTCAGGAGTTGTGTGGGAAAGTGTCCTACCATGGTGGAAGAAATAAGACTGCCCTGCCCAGAAACCTTCTGCAAAGCATTGCAGAGTAACTCCATGAAAGTTTCCTAGAGATATCCATGGAGGATTCCTGGGCTATCCCAGTCCACATAAACAGTCTTTTCCAGGAGCCACCGTCTGCGTAGCTGGAGTGGCCTCTTGTAAGTGGCCACAGCACCTCGCTTTTTCTTCACAGTAAACATGCAATACCACCGAATGTGTGTGCCCGCTAAAGTTTAACTGGACTTTTAATTTAAATGTATACTTAGCAGAGGTGCCTTCCCTGGCATCACAGTCAGGCACCATGCTGTCCTGCGACCCAAAGGGCTGCAGGGTTAAAAATATTTCCTGGCTCTTGGGGAGAATGGATCCACCACTCGCCTGTCTCCCATTATCCTCCTCCTCCACCGTATAATCCTCCTTATTGTCCGTAGACTCACACACCCTTGAGGTGTCCACGTTGCTTGTGTGGGTACTGGTAGGGTTACCCCCAAGAACTGCATGCAGCTCGCTGTAGAACCAGCATGTGTGGAGTTCAGCACCAGAACGACTGTTCATCTCCCTTGTCTTCTGGTATGCCTGGCAAAGTTTTTATTTTCACACGGCACTGCTGTGTGTCCCTCGTGTAGCCCTTCTCCCCCATTCCAAGAGCGATCTTCGCATAGATATCAGCATTTCTTCTGCTGGATCTGAGCTCTGCCTGCACAGACTCTTCTCCCCACACAGCGATGAGATCCACCACCTCCTGTGCAGATCAGGTTGGAGCGCGTTTGGGGTGTGTAGTCTCCATGATCAGCTGGCATGCTCCCAGTGCTGATCAAACAGGTGATGGGAATTCAAAAGTTCCCGGGGCTTTAACAGGGGAGGGGCTGTTTCCTGTGTACCTAGCTGCAGTACAGCAGAATTGAGAATGATCTCCGGAGCGGTCACAGATGAGCAGTGTGGGACACCACCTAGAGGCCAATTAAGTCAAATTACACAATGCTGCGTCCGCACTACCTCGCAGACGGCCCATGAAAATTGAACTAAGTGTTACGCCTCTCGCAGGGGTGGATTACAGAAGTCGATATCAGAGGCGACTTAGGTTGATGTAAAGGACACATACATTAACAGGTCGACTTAAGGCAGCTTCCTTCGACCTAACTCTGTAGTGTAGACCAGGCCTCACACACTGTGCAGTCACATTAATATCTGTGCCAAGTGAGGGAAAAGTGGATTTGCTCAGGTGCAGGGTAGTAAGAATTCAGGCCCCATGACTGGAAAACTTCAGCCCAAAGGGTGAAAGTTTTGAAAAAATAAGAGCAACTGAAATCAGGGGCCTAGAATAGCAACACTTTGACAATCTTAAGTATATATGTCACTAATTAGAATACTAGATTGCAGAAAGTCTGTTTGTTAACACTTCTTAACCCTTAAGAAATTGGCTAATCTTCTAGCATTCTACATCTGAATAATACTCTGAATTACTATAGCACCTTTCACCCCAGGAGCTGAAAGCTCCCTGCAAACAATAAATTTCACCACTTTTCTGTAATATGGGGAAACCAAGGCACAGAAGTGCAGAGACTTGCCCATAGCCACCACAGTAGGACAGTGCCAGAGCTGGGAATAGAAACCAAGACCCCTAATTCCCACAATCCTGCTCTAAGCACTGAACAACTTCCTTGAGATTTAGGAATGTCACTAGTTACCACTATTCCAGGGAGGAATAGATTCTGACTGCTTGGAGGCAGAACTGGATCAGAACTCTTGGGATAAACTAATGCAAACATAGAATCATAGGATTCGAAGGAACTGCAAGGGTCATCTAGTCTATCCCCCTACCAAGATGCAGGATTTGTTGCATTAAGCCACCCAAGACAGATGGCTACCCAACCTCCTTTTGAAAACTTCCAGTGAAGGAGCTTCCACAACTCCGTAGGTAGCCTGTTCCATTGTCCTACTGTTCTTACAGTTAGGAAGTTTTTCCTGAGATTAAATCTAAATTTCTTTTGCCGTAGTTTGAACCCACTGCCTCTTATCCTGCCCTTTGTGGCAAGAGAGAAGAACTGTCTTCATCTTTTTTATGAAAGTCTTTCTAGTATTTGAAGACCACTCTAATGTCCCCCTCTTAATCTCCTCTTTTCCAAACTAAACATACCCAGTTCCATCCCTTTGATCATCTTTGTTGCTGGCCAGTTTCTCTATATCCTTTCTATACATTGTTGACCAAAACTGGACACAGTACTCCAGTTGAGGCCTAACCAGTGCCGAGTAGAGCAGTACTATCACCTCCTATGACTTGCATGCCATGCCTCTGTTAGTGCAACCTAAAATTGCATTTGCTTTTTTTGCAACAGTATTGCAATGCTGACTCACGTTGAGGTTGTGATCCACCACAACTCCCAGATCCTTCTCAGCAGTGCTGCTGCCAAGCCAGTTATCCCCCATTCTGTATTTGTGCATTTGGTTTTTCTTCCCTTAGTGTAACACCTTACATTTGTCTTTGTTGAATTTTCAATAGCCCAGTTCTCCAATTTATCAAGATCCATCGGAATTTTAGCTCTATCCTCCAAAGTGTTGGCAACCCCCTCACCCCCCACCTTTGTGTCATCTGCAAATTTGATCGATATGCTCTCTATTCCTACATCCAGATCATCAATAAAGATGTTAAACAGCACTGGATCCAGAACAGTTCGCCGTGGAACCCCACTTGAGACTTCCTTCCAATCTGACACCATTCCATTAATAATTACTCTTTTGTTTGTCGTTGTTTTATCAATTTTGTATTCACGTAGAGACAGTTCCACCAAGCCTGCATTTCTCCAGCTTACCTATCAGAATGTCATGTGAGACTGTCAAAAGCCTTGCTGAAATCCAGGTATATTATCCAGGTATATTATGTATATTACTGCATTCCCCCTATCCACCAAACCAGTTACTCTGTCAAAGAAGGAAATCAAGCTGGTTTGGCATGATTTGTTCTTAGTAAATCCATGCTGGCTGTTAGTGATCACCCCTTTGTCCTCCAGGTATTCACAAATTGAATGTTTTATACATTGCTCTAGTAGCTTCCCAGGTATCTAAGTCACACTGACTGTTCTATAGTTCCCCAGCTCCTCCTTTTCAAGCTGGGCATTATGTTAGCCCTTCTCCAGTCTTTTGGGACCTCTCCTATCATCCATGAGTTTACAAATATTATTGTTAGTGGCTGCGAAATCTCTTCAGCTAATTCTTTCAATACCCTGAGGTGTATAGCATCCCGCCCTACTGATGTGAATTAATTCAAATTGATCAGAAGATCTCGGACATCTTCTTTACTTATCCCCATCTGCATCCCTTCCCCTTTATCATCTATGGTAACTTCCCTAGGCATCCACCCACATGTTATTTTTTGAGAGAAGACTAAAGCAAATAGGCATTGAGCAGCTCTGCTTTCCTATCACCTTCTGTTACCAGCTCATATTCTCAATTGAGCAGCAGAGCCACACCATCCTTGACCTTTCTTTTTTGTCTGACATTTTTGAAGAACATCTTCTTGTTATCTCAAACACTCCTTGCCAGCTGTAACTTTGCCTTGGCTTTCCTGATTTTATCCCTACATGCTTGTGCTATTCTCATGTATATTTCCTTGGTGACATACCCCTCTTTCCATTTTCTGTATAGAATCATAGGACTGGAAGGGACCTCGAGAGGTTTTCTAGTCCAGTCCCCAGCATTCAAGGCAGGACTAAATATGATCTAGACAATCCCTAACATATGTTTGTATAACCTGCTCTTAAAAATCTCCAATGATGGAGTTTCACAACCTCCCTAGGCACTTTATTCCAGTGCTTAACTACCCTGACAGTTAGAAAGTTTTTCCTAATGTCCATCCTAAACCACACTGGCTGCAATTTAAGCCCATTGCTTCTTGTCCTATCTTCAGAGGCTAAAGAGAACAATTTTTCTCCCTTTTCCTTTTATGTCTTGAAAACTGTTATGTCCCCCCTCAGTTCTCTTCTCCAGACTAAAAAAACCCCAGTTTTTTCCATCTTCCGTTATAAGTCATGTTTTCTAGGTCTTTAATAATTTTTGTTACTCTTTACTGCACTTTCTCCAATTTGTTGATATCTTTCCTGAAATGTGGGGCCCTGAACTACTTAGAATACTCCAGGTGAGGCCTAATCAGTGCAGAGTAGAGCAGAAGAATTACTTCGTGTCTTGTTTACAAACACTCCTACTAATACATCCCAGAATGATGTTTGCTTTTTTTGCAACAGTGTTACACTGTTGACTCACATTTAGCTTGTGATCCACTATGACCCCCAGATCCCTTTCTGCAGTACTCCTTCCTAGGCAGTCATTTCCCATTTTGTATGTGTGCAACTGATTGGTCTTTCCTAAGTGGAGTACTTTGCATTTGTTCTTATTAAATTTCATCCTATTTACTTGAGGCCATTTCTCCAGTTTGCCCGGATCATTTTGAATTTTTATCCTATCCTCCAAAGCCCTTGCAACCCGCCCTATCATCCGCAAACTTCGTAAGTGTACTCTCTATGCCATTATCTAAATCACTGATGAAGATATTGAACAGAACCGGACCCAGAACTGATCCCTACGGGACCCCTCGATATGCCCTTCTACCTTGATTTTGATCTACTGATTACTCTCTCGGAATGGTTTTCCAACCAGTTATGCACCCACCTTATAGTAACTCTATCTATGTTGTTAACAAACTAGGCAAATCAGAGAAGGTCATGCAAGACAGTATCAAAGGCTTTACTAAAATCAAGACTTACCATACCTACCACTTCCCTCCATCCATAAGGCTTGTTACCTCATCAAAGAATGCTATTACATTGGTTTGACACGATTTATTGCTGAAAAATCCGTGCTGACTTATTTATCTTCAATGTACGTATCCCTTTTGGTTTTTAGATAGCTAAAAAGCTCCTTGTGCAGCCACATTGGCCTTCTGTGGTTCTTCTTAACTTTCCTCTGCACTGGAATAGCTTGCTGTTGAGTCTCCAGTACTGTATTACATCTTTTAGGAACTGCCAGCCCCCTTCGATTCCTTTATTCCTAATTGGTCTTTCCATGGGACCATGCCCACTATTTCTCTGAGTTGGTTGAAACCTGCCCCTCCCTGTCCTATTCTACAGCTGTGAGTTCCCAACACTGCTTAAGCTGGGAACCAACAGAGAGGAAAGGGCATGTGCTAGGAGATCGGGGGGAATCTCCACAAAGCACAGATTGGTTCTAAGGAGGATTTCTGGACTGGTGGTGTTCAACGGAATGCAATGGAAGTTTATGCTGTGGAGTAATCCCATCTCAAAATATTTAACCCAAGGCCTCTAAAAGTTAAAATGCATTCTATGTGTTAGATGCCTGCCCCTGATTTCCATATAGTTTATATGTTTATTCCAAAAAAAATACTCACACAAAACCAATATCTGCTTTTGCTTATATCTTCTTTTGTAACTGAATAGAAATTGATTCACTGAGTTTATTAGCAATGAAATGAAAAGCCAAGGTGTCCACAGAGGTGTTTGGGAGGAATAAGGGACATGAGGGTCACATTCAGAAAGCCTCTCCTATTTATTCAAGATATTATTTCTATTATTCTATACATTTTCCATAGGCTAGGCAAACTAAAGGATGGTTACAGCTGTCCATGAAGCAGCCCTGCTTCAGGTGTTCCATGTGGGGCTCTGGAGTCTTTTCATGTAATACACTCCAATAAATGGATCCTTCCCCATTCCAAATGCACTTTCAAGCAGATTGGAGTAAGGAACTCAAAGAGCTGTGCAGCTCAACTCTGAACAGTAAAATACTGTAGTTCCTACCTGCATTGTGTGTCTCCCGGTTTTTCTTTCTGTAATACAAAAGTTCAAAAGAAATTATGTGAAATAAAAGGGAAAACCTCCACATGTACAATTATTTCTTTTATGTTTTAAAGCAATTTTATTGTTACAGTTAAAAAAATACATTTAATACAAAATTCTGCTTTCCTGGCAAGAATGAATATAGAGAAGAGAGAAATAAAAACCCACAAAAGTAGTTCTTGATATAGGAATATATTATATTAATGATTTCTGAGAAAAGATCATGAATGTTCAGACTAAATGGATTAGAGTGCAATACTACATGTGCGTTGTGTGTGTACTTGGTACAATTTATACATGTATAGGGGCAGGGATGGTTTCTTCCTGTGTGTTTGTACAGCACCTAGCACAATGGGGCCCCCTTGCTCACTGGAGTCTTTGGGCACTATCATGATACAAATAAATAAAAACTAATCAGATTTCTGACCAGTGGAAAAGCTCATCTCATGAAAAAGCTGCACTAAACAGAACACACTTAATTTTTTGTACATACAGCCATGCTACATGCACAAGTATTTTATTGTTCCCAGAGCTTAATGGAAAAGGCAGAAAAGAAACAAGTTACTTACTTTACAGCAAGTACGGTCCTTTACAATGTTTGTCCACATGGTTCCCACTCTAGGTGCACATGTGCCTTATGTGCACGAGATTCGATTCTTTTGGCCAGCAATGTCTATAGGGGCCATGCTGGCACCCTGCATGTCCTCTTGCCCCCTACCCAAGGGCATAAAGGGCAGAGTGGGCCCAACTACCATTCAATTCCTTCACCAAGATTAAAGGACTCCACATTAACAGGAAAGGAGGGTCATGAGATCAGTGTGCTTGAGCACTTGCTGAGTGCAGCTTGGAGGTAGTAGCTGTTTCTTTTTGATAGAGGGTTTCGGAATCAGACGTACCCTTCATTGATTGCTCCAATAAAAATAATTTCAAACAATCATCTCGGACTTTGAGGGTGTTTTGAAAAAGCCCTGCATGTTGAACACTTGTCTGGAAAGGCAAATAAAATATTTAATATTCCCATCATTTAAGGGAATAGCTGCCTCATAAGCAAGACAAGCTTGTCAACCTGCTAGAAAAAAATACAGAAAAATTAACAATGAACTAATACTAAAGGTAACAAAGAGCTATGGGGTAGCAATTGGACACTATGGAGGTCCTGTCTCACTGTCATGGGCAGTAAGAAGGAACCAAGTTGCAGTTGAGACTCACTATGCCCTGTATGCCCTCGATTAGAGGCATGAGGCCATGCAGGGTGCATGCACTGCCCCAGACACTTGCAAGCCAAAAGATTCCAATCTTGCATGCACAGGTACATGTGCACCTTGAGTGGGAGCCATATGGACAAATACTTGAAGAAGCACAGCTACTTGTGAGGCAAGGGGGGAAGAAATGCAATGGATCTCAACACTCACTTTTATTAAGCAGCAGGCTGTGGCCTAGCTTAAAGAAGGCCAAGGCCTCAATTCAGGAAAGCACTTAAGCATGTGCTTAAACATCCTTCCTGAATAAGGACTCCTTCCTGAATCAGAGACCTAACACAAGAACAACTTTTCCCATATCCTTTGCCACCATATAAATAAGTTTTCTGTTGGGAAGAGTGAAAATGAATGCTTAATTGCAGATCTTACTCAAATCTAATTGTTGAGATGATCCTATCAGCTAATCCAGTGCCTGCTCCTGGTCCCACTGAAATCAACAGGAGGACAACACAAGACCTGATCCTCAAGGGTGCAGTCTTTCAGATGACACATAAAGCTGACAACCTGGTGAAATTCCATCTTGGGAAATTACATTCTTAGGCCTGCCAAATGCTGTATCTTGTGTGACACTCACACATTTAGCAGATCTGTCATGTCTTCTCCCACAGCTGATAAAATGCTATGCATGAGAAACTCACACACCCTTCCTCTGCCCCCCTCCCAAATGCTTTTAGCCTATAGAATGTCTACTTAACCTTTCCCACAAGTCCTCCCCACTACTCTTTTCTTGATCACTGTGGACACCACCAACCTGCTTGTCACAGACTCCCATAATCTGGGTGTCATCTTCAATTTGGAACTCTCTCTAGGTCCTTACATCGAGGCTATGTCTAAGTCTTGCAGATTCTTTCTGCATAGCATCTCTATTCATCCACACAGCTAAAATTCTCATCCAGGCTCTCATCTCAGTTACTGCAATATTCTTCTCTTTGACTTTGACAAATGCAATCTTGCTCTGCTTATATCCATTAGGAAACATGTCTTTGCAGCAGCATTCTAACTCGTCACTTTGACCATGTCACTCCTCTCTTTGCATCCCTCTTCTCTGTTGTGTCAAACATAAGCTACTTGTCTTCACTTTCAAACCTCTTCTCGACCTATCCCCAACCCATCTATCATCTCTCATTCAAATATCAAAAAGGACGATGGCTGTCTCCATTGTCTGCTTGTTAAACAAGTACTTTCCTGCTTTCTCCCATGGTGTCCCTCAGGTTTGGGAGGAGCTTCCTGCAAACATCTGCAAAACTAAGTCATTATTCTCCTTAAAACATTCCTTTGCCACGATGCCAACAAAAAAAACTTGACAACAGTTAGGCTGCTGGTACACTGTCTCATTAAAACAAATAAAAGGAAGTTCTTCTTCAAACATCTTCTTCGACCATTGACAGGAATAAGCATGGCTATTGTGTGAAAGATTTAGTTCTATCCAGGTAAAAAGCTAATGCTTGCCTGACATCCAAGGTGTGTAACGTCACCTCCTGCTGGTTGCTATGTGATTTGGGAAGATAGGTTGATTTAAATGGAAGGAAGTTGGTACCTTTGGTAAGAATTTTGGATGTGGACATAATGTGACCTTGTCTTTATGAAAAACTGTGTACTGGGTGTATGCCGTGAGAGCGCCAATTTCTCCTACCTGTCGAGCCGATCTGATGGTGATGAGAAATGCTGTTTTCATGGATAGATGAATACAAGAGCCATGGGCTCGAACAGTGGTCTGTTGAGGCAGCGCTAGATGAGACCAGGGTCCCAAACTGGGGTGGGATCTCGTGAGGGTAAAGGTTTTGGAGACCTTTCAAGAATCTCTTCCGGAATGGATGGGTGAAGACAGTGTGGCTGTCTGGGATGGAATGTTGTGATGGAGGCTAAGTGTACATGAACCTGTGGATAAACCCTGATTTTTTAAGATCCAAAATATAGTTCAAAATAAGTAAAATCATGACGTGACTGGTGGTGCCCCAGGATCAGAACCTTGTCCATTTTTGGAGGTAAGTGCGTTGAGTTGCGTCACGTGTGCTATTCAAGAGGACCTCTTTTACTGCCTCTGAACAGGTCACCTCCGAATCCTGAAACCATGGAGGACTCACGACTTCAGATATAGGGGCAATGTGGATTGGGATGGAGGATTTGACCTGCATCCTGTGAGAGAAGGCACAGAGTTGGTCACAGAGTGATCAGAGAACATATACCTCCTTCGTATGGTGGTGAGTATACCAAATCGGACGTAGCCATGTTGGAGTTGTAAGGATGACTCGGGCTCGGTCCCCCTGTATCTTGTGAAGCACTCTGAACAACAGGGGAATGGTTGGGATGGCATAGAGTAGTGGGGCATCCCACGTAATTAGAAACGCATCTCACAGGCGCCTGAGGGCATAGGCCTGCTCTTTAGCAAAATTGAGGGCATCTGACATTCTCCGTTGTGGCAAAGAGATCTATGGTTGGGAATCCTCAACAGCTGAATATGTGGTGTAGGGTTTTTGTATCTAACTTCCACTTGTCATCTTGGGAGAATTTCCTGCTCATTGAGTCTGCCAAAGCGTTCTGGTGTCCAGGGAAATATGCAGCTGAAATGCTGATGTTGTGTTGGACATATTTCCATAATTTCAAGGCTTCTGAGCATAGGGAGTGGGACCTTGCTCCACCTTGTCCAGTAATGTAGAACATGCAGGCCATATTGTCTGTCATATTTCATATAGTGAGTGCGATGTCTGATCAGTGGTAGAAAATGCCAGCAGGCCTTGTGGATTGCCTGTCACTCTAGAAGATTGATGTGTAGGGTGGATTCCACTAGGGACCACCTGCTCTGCACTATATGGGTGAGAAGGTGTGCTCCTCAACTAATTAGGGAGGTGTCAGTTGTTAGTATCAGGGATGGAGCTGGTTGAAGGAAAGGTACCCTGACACAAACGTTTTTGGGTTCTGTCCACCAGAGTAGTAAGCCACTGACCTTGATATGCATGGACAGGAATTTGTGAAGACTGTGCCTCTGAGGTACGTAGACAGTGCGTAGCCACACCTGGAGACAGCACACATGCAACCTGGCATGCTTTACCACAAATGTGGCTGCTACCATGTGGCCGAGCAGCTGGAGACACATCCTGGCAGAGATCTGGGGACAGGTTCTCACTGTGGACACGAGGTCGACTATTCCTGAAAATCTGTGGGGAGGAAGGCTCTTCTTTTATCACATCCAAGTGTGCCCCAATAAACTCCAGGTGTTGTACAGGTGACAGTGTCAATTTTTGTATGTTTATATGAAGGCAGAGATTTGGGAAAAGGTTCATTGTCTGCCGTACGGCATGAACTGAGTCAGGTTTGGATGAAGCCTTGAGGAGACAGTGATCTAAGTATGGAAATATGACAATGCCTTGTTTGCATAGGTAGGCTGCCACTTCTGCAAGGACTTTGGAGAAGACTCAGGAGGCTGTAAAAAGTCCAAAGGGAAGTACCCTGTACTGGTCATGAATGGTCTCCATGATGAATCTGAGGAACCATCTGATGATGTAAAAATACATGTCTTGGAGGCAGAGAACCAGTTCCCCTGTTCCAGTGCTGAGATAATGATGGATAGCGTAATCATCTTGAAGCTTTGCAGTTTGACGAATCTGTTGAGATTTCATAGGTCTAGGATTGGTCTCCGCCCACTGGATTTCTTTTGGATCAGAAAATAATGGGAATAAAAACCCTTCCCTCTGTGTTGGGATGGGACTGATTCTATGGCTTCCATTTGCAGGTGGTTTATTTCTTCTTGTGGAAGGTGTTCATAAGAAGAGCCCCAGAAGAGGGACGGAGAGGGGGGGTGGGCAGGGGAGATAGATAGGAATGGGATGCATTCCATTTGTTGATGATTTCTAGGACCCACTTGTCCAAAGTGATTTGCCGCCACGATGGTTAGAAAGGAGCTAAGTGGTCACCAAACTGGTGGTTATTGAAAATGGTTGCCATGACTGGAACAGAGGGAGATTTCTCAGGGCGTAGACCAAATCTTCAAAATTGTTGTTTGGACGTGGATATAAGAGAGGTAGCCCCTTGAGTTGTCTATTGTCTGCACTTTGTTGGGGGCCTCTGATGTCTTTGCTGTGAGTCATACCGCCAATGGAGGAGTGAAACGTGGAGGCTGGGACCTCGTGGCACGTTGGCATTTCTACTGACGTCTCTTTGGTGCTGTCATATATATGCCGAGAGAGCAGAGAGTCGCTCGAGAGTCCTTTAGGAAACGTAGGACTCATCCATGCATTTGGCAAATAGCTTGGAGCCTTCAAAGGATAGGTCCTCAACAGTGGTTTGCACTTCCTTGGGGACTCTGGAGAGGTGCAGTCATGATACTCAGTCTCATCACTACGGCTATCCTGATGGAACAGGCAGCTGTACCAGTAGCATCTAAGGAGGCTTTTAAGGCCATACGGGCCAACTGGTGTCCTTCAGACACAAGTGCCTGGAGTTGCTCCTTCTTGTTGTCGGGAAGATCCTGGCAGAAATCCTGTATCTTAGAATAGTTTATGTAACTGTATTTGGCCATGGGAGTCTCATAATTAGAGATATGAAACTGCACATGACAGAGGAATAAGCCTTGCGACCAAACAGGTCTAGTTGCTTCCAGTCCCTGTTGTAAGGGGTTGAACTTAGGTGGTATTGGTGCCCTTTTTCCATGTACTGCATTGTCAACCAGGGAGTTTGGAGTAAGGTGGGAAAAATAAATTCCATGTCCTTAGCAGGGACATAATATTTTTTGTCTGGCCGCTTGCAAGTTGGCGGGATGGAAGCTAGGGTCTGCCAGAGCACCTTGGCTGCGTCCAAGAGGGCCTCATTGATAGGGAGAGCTATCTTCGCTGTTGCTCTTTCACTTCCTCCAGAGGGATCTGGAGGGAGCCCACGATCCTATGGAACAGCTCTTAGAAATGTTTGAGATTGTCTGCTGATGTAGGGGGTGGAGGCACGATTTCCTCCCTTTCCCTCAGTGAGGCTAAGTGGAGGGTTGGTATAACCTCCTCTTGTTCATCTTCCTATTCCTCCACAGGTAGTGGATCAGCCTTTGGTGGTAGAGGGACGGATGACGATGATAAGCATAGATGTCTGCAGCTCTATTCTATGGAAGCTTTGAAAACTGTGCTCTGTACATAGCCCATGGATCCCAATGTGGAGGGACTGACACATGGGATTGCATCCATGGGGGTCCATACCAGTGCCCTGGTTTGGTTCCGGTTTCCGAGTAGTGAGGACATGTAGAGGATGCTTTCTGTGTAAGTCCCGAATCTGATGGGGGGGACAGAGTATTCCTCCTCCTCTTCCTTGCTAGGGAAATGTGGTGTCATCCTCGGAGGGGAAAGAGAGTAATGCTATGACTCCAGAGAAGAAACATGAGGTGGAGGGAGCTCAACTCTGAGTAGCGGTGACTCAGGCATGTCAGATACCACCAGATCTTTAGGGTATCTGAGCTCCTGTGGAGGAGGGAGGAGCATCATCCTGTCAGTGCAGAGGGGAGGGTGCATTCTCTGGAACAGCCAGCAGATGGAATAGAAGGCTTACTCAGTTCAGTGCCGAAGTCTTGCCTGGTGTGGAGGGTCTCGTCAGTTCTAAATATTGTATCAGTGCCGAGGACTTGCTCAGTGCCACGGGTTTGGTCCGAGCCAGAGGTTATATCTGTGCCGAGGGCTTGCTTGGTGCTGCAGGTCTGGCTGGTGCCAATAGAGATGTCAGTGCTGATGGTTTTGTCAGTGCCGAAGTGTCTGAAGTTGATTTGGCTGGGGAAGTTGGTACCATTTTTGAAGGTCTCATACTGTGCTCCTTGGTGCCAAGAGACACTGCAGTGGCCTGTGGGCCTGCCTATTTAGGATCCTTAGGTTTCTTCTTAGTGCTGGTACCAAAGGCACTCAGGTGGTCACAGGAGCTACCCCTGAAGATGTCGAGGCTACTTACCTCACAGGGGATGGTGTTCTACCAGACAATTCCTTACAGGGTGATGTGGCACCCCGTTTCTTCCCATCTGAGCGAAAGAGGATTTTATCTTGGAAGGACGTGACAAGTGGGGGTCAGCTGATGATCTAGTTGAGCAGGCAAAGTGTCTAGACCTCTCCATGAGGAGAAGTGTCAGCCAGATGTCTCAGTCTTTTCAGGCCCTAGCAGTCAAGTTGTGATAATGAGTTCACTTTTGTGTGACATGTTCTTCACTGAGGCAGTGGATGCACTGTGGGTGCCCATCATTGACAGGGATGGTTTCATGGCATGAAAGGCATCTTCTAAGCCCAGGTATAAGTATGAGGGAAAGAGCTTTCCGGTAGGGAAGGGCAGGTAGCGGGAAAAACATATTCTAAGCTAAGTACTAATAGGGAGGGAAGAAAGAGTAAGAAATTTTTTGTTTTTCTTTTTTAGGGGAAGAGGACAATTAAAGGAAACTACTAATTACTATGTTAAACAGGTAAGGGTACTATCTAAAGACTCAGAGGATAGAAAGGCTCTGCTACAGATTCCATCCCAGACCAAAGGCGGTTGGAAAGAACAGAGTGGTTGGACCACAGAGAGCTATATATAGATCCCACTCACGACGCAAGACAGGGAGGAACACATGTGTGGTCCAACAGACAATGCTACCAAAGATCTCCAATCCCAGATGCAGGAGTAGCCATAGGGACATCAGTCAAAGAAGAACTTGTCTGTCTGCTGCCCTGTAGATAATCAGAGGCCTTCACTTATGTTGTCAAGATACGCTTGCCTTGGACAGACTGCCTAGCAGTACAGCAGACAGAGGCTCTATAGAGCTTTCAGCTGGCCAACACGTGCCAGTCAATTGGCCACAGATACTTACCGGTGCTGCTTCTTCATAGGAGTCTCATTCTCTGTCATCTCTGGCATGGTTTCAGACAGAAGGGCCTGAAGAGGAATGGGCAAAAGAATTAGCAAATACAGATCTCTCTAGAACTCTATTAGCACAAAAAAGTGTCAGCTTGATCTGTAACATTTCAGCTATAAGTGCAAGATCTATTTGAATGAGCCAAGAAGTCCAGCACCTTGATTTAGCACATCTTTAGGCAAGAGCACATCAAAAGAGTAAGTGCGATCCCTGTAGTGCACTCTTGCTATATGTATTGAACAAATTTCCATTCCTTGAGTGTGGCTTAAAAAAAAAAAGTTTCCCATCTGTTCAGGGAAGCCACTAACAAAGTTACACCACTTGATTGGGGGTGGGTGTTTCAATTTTTCATGAGATACTCACAGAAGATATGATGAAACTGGACAGTCTTTCATTCTAATATGTGTACAGTTCCCAGTTTTGAATAAAGCCAATAATTGCTGAGCAAAGTAAACTAGATTGAGAGTATTTTATTCAATAAAAAGTATAACAGTGGCAATGTGGTTTTTCTCGTCAGCTCTTGTTTTTGTACAGATGATATATAAAAGCTCTTTATCTAGGTTTCTTGGTTTAGTCTACTAACTAACTATCAGACTCCTTTTGGGCATTACTGTGGCAAATATACAGAGCTGAGCCCTGGTATAATTAGACCAAAAAACAAACAAACCCCACATCGATATACAGTTACGGTTGCTACAAATAATATACCATGGTCTCAAAAACATAAAAGTCAGTAAAAACAAAGATAAAATATGACTACATTTTCCGATGCACAACATGACTTTACATATAACCTTTCCAAAGATTAAATACAAGCTGTGCAGTTTGTAATAAGACCATTAAAAATGTTAAGACGACACGATAGTAGGGTTACATGAATTTGAAGATGAAGTTATGCCAATGATGGCTATTTTATTTATATACATTATGTAAAATCTCTAAAAATCTTTCCTCTCCATAATGGGTGTGGGGGTGTGTGTGCACGCATTATGGAAAGGAAAGATTTTAGAGATTGTACATAAGGTGGAACGTGCTGTAGATGCCAGCAGGAAGATTATTTCTTACCGAATTTTTTGTAACCTTTTTTATTCTAAAAACTCAAATATGCTTTATGTATGTTTCTGTGTTTGTATGCAGGGATGTTTCTACTGATCTTGTAATGAAGTGGAGATGTCAAAATGTATTCAAAACTACATTATCAATCAATTAAAATAATTCTTAGCTATCAATTAGCTTCCAGTACCTAGACTCTATTTACATTCATTTCTAAAAAAAACGGGATAGGGAATTTCCCCAGACCTCTGTTCACCCACTTTAAACCCTACCCAAGAGTCTGTGGTGCAATTACATTCTCTCTGAAAAAGACAAGAACAACTCTTTCAGGCTCATCAACACTGCCTCTTAGGGATTTTCTATACACAAACTGGAACCAATATAACCATTTAGAGTTAAGTCAATTTTTTACTGACTTAAATCAAAATTTGGAAAAAAGAAAAGGAGTACTTTTGGCACCTTAGAGACTAACCAATTTATTTGAGCATAAGCTTTCGGGAGCTACAGCTCACTTCATCGGATGCATACTGTGGAAACTGCAGAAGACATTATATACACAGAGACCATGAAACAATACCTCCTCCCACCCCACTCTCCTGCTGGTAATAGTTCATCCAAAGTGACCACTCTCCCTACAATGTGCATGATAATCAAGGTGGGCCATTTCCAGCACAAATCCAAGTTTAACCAGAACGTCTGGGGGGGGGGGGGGGGGGGAGGGGGAGTGGGCGTAGGAAAAAACAAGGGGAAATAGGCTACCTTGCGTAATGACTTAGCCACTCCCAGTCTCTATTTAAGCCTAAGTTAATTGTATCAAATTTGCAAATGAATTCCAATTCAGCAGTTTCTCGCTGGAGTCTGGATTTGAAGTTTTTTTGTTTTAAGATAGAGACCTTCATGTCTGTAATTGCGTGACCAGAGAGATTGAAGTGTTCTCCGACTGGTTTATGAATGTTATAATTCTTGACATCTGATTTGTGTCCATTTATTCTTTTACGTAGAGACTGTCCAGTTTGACCAATGTACATGGCAAAGGGGCATTGCTGGCACATGATGGCATATATCACATTGGTGGATGTGCAGGTGAACGAGCCTCTGATAGTGTGGCTGATGTTATTAGGCCCTGTGATGGTGTCCCCTGAATAGATACTATTAATAGATACTATTAATTTAGGCTTAAATAGAGACTGGGAGTGGCTAAGTCATTATGAAAGGTAGCCTATTTCCCCTTGTTTTTTCCTAACCCCCCCCCCAACGTTCTGGTTAAACTTGGATTTGTGCTGGAAATGGCCCACCTTGATTTTCATACACATTGTAAGGAGAGTGGTCACTTTGGATAAGCTATTACCAGCAGGAGAGTGGGATGGGAGGAGGTATTGTTTCATGGTCTCTGTGTATATAATGTCTTCTGCAGTTTCCACAGTATGTATCTGATGAAGTGAGCTGTAGCTCACGAAAGCTTATGCTCAAATAAATTGGTTAGTCTCTAAGGTGCCACAAGTACTCCTTTTCTTTTTGTGAATACAGACTAACACAGCTGTTACTCTGAAACCTATCAAAATTTGGGACTCAATCTGAAATAAGAGTGTCTACATGCAGACTTGCACCAAAATAACCAAAAGGTGTGGCTTACAACCAGTTTAGTTATTTTTATTACAGGTTCTGCAAAAACAAGCCCTTAGTTAGCTTGAAGGATCACTATGAAGAAATGCAATACACACATGCCAACATGCAGGAAAACAGCACTCTGCTCCATACAGTGAGAGAGTTGTTGCGGATTCAACAGCAGTAAATCTTCTATGTCCCCTTCAAAAGAACCAACACAAACCCAACTGTCTACTCACAGAATCACAGCTGCAGAATCAGTCATGATCAGTCAGATTCATGATCTGAATAGGACTTTTCAAAATTCCTTGACCATGAAAAAAATCACTGTGCAAGGAATCTGGGTGACCTGGGGTGTTGAAAACAACCAAATACAATAATGGGCCAGACCGTGTTTCCCCTTGATATATACTGTCGAAGGTGGGTTCAACCATCTTCACAGCATTGTTCTCCCTGAACCAGATGAAGTGCAGACCCCTGAACTCTCTACACAGTTCAGGGGTCTGCACTTGGGGAAGGGCAGAGTCTTGGCAGGAGGAGTGAATAGGTTGTAATCCGCAAACACATTTAAATTAATTTCAACAATTTTTAAATTTAAGACACTCTTCTGGAGTTTGTGTGTCTCAATCAACACTTGGTTAGAGCACGGAAACCCATAAAGCGAAAAAAACTAGATATCAGAGTGAAACACCAAACAGGTATGCACTGACCAAGTAGAGGGACATGCACAAAAGTCAACTGAAAAAATACTGAAAAGTCAACTACATTTTTAAAAATCATTTCATTTAAAATAAGAAAAACAACCTTTTAACTGTATCTTTTTATGTTATTTTCCTGATAGGTGATAAAAATCCCTTACCAGCTGCACGATGGCCCCAAATGAGCAAGATACTTAAGGAGATGAACAGTCCCTCTGCTTCAGAATTTGGCACATGCTTGAATACCTTGCTGACCTCTATCACTATATTTGGTTACTTTACACCCTCTTCGTTGGGCTTCATCCCCTTTTTTATATTAGTCAAAAAATTGGCCTCTAAAGGAGAAAGGAGTATGTTACAAAAGGGTATTTGAGATGGATTTAGAAAGCAATGTGCGAAGCCCAGAAAACGGTATCCCATATTATCAACTTGGTATGGTATCCAGTAGATCTTTGGGTTTTGCTAACATCCTTTCACCCACCAACCTGTAGCTGGAATTCTTCACATGAATTCTCAGACTCCTCCCAGCTTCACCTCACATCAGTTTCTGATCCAGACACATCAGGTTCCACTGGCAGACTTCTTATGTTTAACTTTTTTTGTTACTATACAGGAGAAAAGAAAAAGAAAAGATTATATTAAATTTGGCTACCAGGAAATGTTTTATGTTTCTGTAACTTGACCCTGATGATACTGATGTTGCAAGTAAGAAGATTGCATACAGTCTAAAAGTCAGCCATCTAAAGAACGCCAAAGTTTAGAACTGTGTATATGAGAGAATTGAGGGTGGCATACAGAAATGAAGTTCGGAATCTAAGCCTCTGATGTCCTAAATAGTTGACTGAACAAGAGACCTATGCTTATCAAGTCAACCAAGAAAAATAGATTCTAGCTCTGAAAGTTGTACATCTCTAACATCCTTTCCCTGAGCATGAGATTGATACAGGGAATATCACCATCCTGTGGAGGAAAAAAAAACCCTGAGATCACATCTAGTTGGAGATACTGAAGATCCAATTCTGCAAAATTCCATATACCTTCAACTCCTCAGTCAGACTTGACAGTGCTCAGAGCTTCATAAAAAGTTGCACCCTTAATCACCTTTAAATCAAGTTTCCACAGTGTCACCAGAGCCCAATTGGTATTATACACCACCCAACTCCAGGCCATTTAAAATACATACATCAAATGACTTTCCTATCCCAAATATCTGAGCACGTCACACCCTCTTTGAATACCTTCTCTGGCTTCCCCTTCTCCATTTATTGTATGAGCTCTTCCTGTTATCAAGATTCTGCTTGAGAACATTCTGCCCATAATTTGAGAAGAATCCAGCTTTAAAATTCTTCCACAGAAGCTGAAAAGTGTTTTAGTTATATAAAACACCTGTGGCTGGCCCATGTCAGATGACTCCGACTTGCGGGGCTTGGACTGCAGGGCTATACGGTTGCAGTGTAGACAACTGGGCTCAGGCTGAAGCCAAGGCATCCTATAGCCTGGGCTCCAGCCCAAGCCTGAATGTCTACACAGCAATTTTATAGCCCTGCAGTCCAGGCCCTGTGAGCCCACGTCAGCTGACATGGGCTAGCTGCAGATGCTTTATTGAAGCGTAGACATATATTAGAGTAAGAGTTTGGAAATCTGAGGGTATTTCCCTAATGATAATGTTTTTTCTAAGGCCTGGTCTACACTACAAACTTAGGTCAGCATAAGTTGCATTAACTTGATCTAATAATGTATATAGCTACGCTATCGAGTCCCTTCCGCTGACCTAAGTGGCTGTAAAGTCGACTTCTGTACTCCACCTCCGCAAGAGGCACTTAAGTCGACATCCACGGGTCGACATGAGGATAGCGTAAACACTGCTTTGTGTAATTCGAATGAATTAGTCTCTAGGAGGTGTCTCACAGTGCTCCACTGTGACCACTCTGGAGAGCGCTTTCAACTCCACTGCACGTCAGGCAGGTACACAGGAGGTGAACACTCATTCTGGTTCTGCTCCACAGACATGCTACTTTTATGAGGAGCTGCATGTGATTCTTGGCGGCAATCCCACCATTACCCCGAAACGCTCCATGGATGTTTCCCAGGAGCCCCAGGCATCCTTGAGCAACAACCAGGAGGACACTGTTGATGAGGAAGAGTAGGAGAACGTAAGGCAGGCAAGTGGAGGATCCATTCTCCCCGACAGCCAAGAACTGTTTTAACCCTTGAGCCCATCCCTTCACAGGACCAGTTGGCGGCGGAGCATTATGCAGGGGAAGGCAGTTCTGGTGAATACACATTTCCAGTCAAACTGTACAGGTTACATGCTATTATTTTTTATGTTTAATCTGAACAAAAAAGTAGGTATCCTGGGTATTGGTGGCTACTCCAGCTACGCAGAGGGTGCTCTCCAAAAAAGACAGTTTACATGCATGGGGATGGCCCAGGAATCCTCCATGGAGATCTCTAGGAAGCCTTCATGGAGGTACTCTGCAATCCTTTGCAGAAGGTTTCTGTGAAGGGCTGCCTTATTTCATCCACCACGGTAGGACACTTTCCTGTGCCACTCCAGTATTAACTCTGCTGGCATCATTGCAGCACATAGCATTGCAGCATAAGGACTGGGTCTGTACCCAGATGCTTGAGTATCTGCTTCCCTGTTGCCTCCGTTACCCTCAGGAGAGCATCTCATAAGATCACCTACGGGAAACGGGGGAAGTTTTGAATGCTAGCCTTTAAACCGCAAACAATTCAACAAGTAATCCGTCCTGTTTGGTGAAATCCAGGTCACACAACCACGCTTTCCCAAACATGCTGTGGTTGAAAGGAATCACCACGTATTGCAAGCAGCATTGAAGAAAAACAAAAAAGTGGGGGGGGAGGGGGAGAAAAGAGGGGTAGTGGTTTCCTGTTTGTCTTCCTTCCCCCCCAACCCGATGCCGCTTTTGTAAAAACAAAACAAAAAACAAAAAAAACCAACTATTTGGTGGGCTGTACACTGGTGCCTGTCCTCAAGTAACATCCACGTTGCTAGGGGCAAGGAAGCTTTTCTCAAGATCCCAAGGATGTCTTCACAAAAACAGCAGCACAAGACCTCTTGCCCATGCCTCGTGGCCTTACTCACCATGGCTGGAGCAGGAAACCGACTCTTGCAATAGCCAGTGGTTGTAATTACATTGTGGCTTGAAGTGAAGTGTACTGAGGGGTGGGTTTTTTTAATAAAAAGAATTAACCTTGCCAGAAATGCTGTTAATGCTACCCTTGTGCTTTGCATTCCTTGCAGCTGAAATCTTGTCCGTCAGCACATCCTCCACACCGGGACAGAGACTTTCCCAGATTAGAAAGCGGAAAAAGACGACTTGGGAAGACATTTTCAATGAGTTAATGCACGCCTCCAAGAGTGACAAGACGGAGCTCAGAGCATGGATGATTACACTGTTAGAGAACATGGACAGGGAGGACAGGAGAGCATGCAGGGAACAAGAGTGTGCCACGCAGGAAGAGGTGCTGTGGGTTATGAAGAAGCAACAGACATGTTGAGGCATCTGGTTGAGGTTCAAGAAAGGCACTGGATGCTAGAATCCCTCTGCAGCCTATGCTGAACCTGCTGCCATAATCGCCCAGTTCTACATCCTCCTCCCCCAAACATCCCATGAGGCCGGGGGGGGGGGGGGTGAATTTGGTATCCCTTGCACTCAACAGCAGGGGAGGGTACAAGGACCAGAAGGCACCCATTCCCATTGTTACTGCAGTGCATCTGTAAGCAAGCTTTCCTTGTTTCTCCCCCCACAGTGTTATCTTACTTTTCTTTGCTGTGTTTGTGTGCATAATAAAACTTCACGATTGAGGAGAAAAGGCTCTTTATTAATTCAACACACGGTGGTTGGTGGGGGTGGAGTTTACAGGTGAGAAAATGCACTGGAGTAGACAGTTTGGTAAGGTACAACACAGATAAGTGTCACATTACTCTGGCTCATTGCTGCAACTTGTTTTCAAAGCCTCACAGAGATGCAGAGCCCCTCACAGTGTGCTCTTCTTATTGCCCTGGTGTCTGGCTGCTCAAAATTGGCTGCCAGATGATTTGCCTCAACCCCCTCTCCCCGCCAGAAACTTTTCTCCCTTTGTTTCACAGATATTATGGAGCACACAGCAGGCAGCAATAACAATGGGGTATTGCTTTCACTGATTTCTAACCTAGTAAGCAAACAACACCAGCGACCTTTTAAACGTCAAAAGGCACATTCCACCACCATTCTGCACTTGCTCAGCCTATGGTTGAACCAGTCCTTACTGCTGTCCAGGCTGCCTGTGTATGGCTTCTTGAGTCGCAGGAGCAAGGAGTAGGCTGGGACTCTGAGGATCATGATTGGCATTTCAACATCACCAATGGTTATTTTGCAGCCTGGAAAGAAAGTCCCTGCTTGCAGCTCTCTGAACAGACCTGTGTTCCTAAAGATGCATGCATCATGCATCTTTCCCAACCATCCCACGCTGATGTCGGTGAAATGGCATCTGTGATCCACCAGTGGTTGCAACACCATTGAGAAGTACTCCTTTTGGTTTATGTACTCTTTGGCAAGGTGGTCTGGTGCCACTATAGGGATATGTGTTCCGTTTATCACCCCACCGCAGTTAGGGAACCCCATCACGGCAAAACCATCCACTATGTCCTGCACGTTGCCCAGGGTCACTACCCTTCTTAGCAGAAGTCTGTTGATGGCCCTGCAAACTTGGATCATAACAGATCCCATGGTAGATTTACTCAGTCCAAATTGATGCCCCACTGACTGGTAGCAGTCTGGTATTGGAAGCTTCCACAGAGCTATCCCAACTCGCTTCTCCACTGTCAGAGCAGCTCTCATTTTAGTATTGCTGCACTTCAGGGCTGGGGAAAGCTCTTCACACAGTTCCTGGAGAGTGGTCTTGCGCATTTGAAAGTTCTGCAGCCACTGTTCATCATCCTATAGTTGCATAACTATGCGGTCCCACCAGTCAATGCTGGTTTCCCAGGCCCAGAAACAGCGCTCAGTCATGTCAAGGTAATGCATGACTGTCGCCAGCAACTGCGAATTGCTCCGCTCTAGGTCTTCCAGCAGGGCTGCTTGTGTGGCATCACATTGTTTCATTCAGCGGCTCCTGTATCAGCTGTGCAAATATTGCAGGATAGGGTGCAAGGTGTTTGTAATGCTCACAACAACAGTGTACAGCTGAGCGGGGTCCATGCTTATCGTGATATGGCGTCCGCATGGGTAACCCAGGCTTATGAAAAAGGCTCAGTTTGTTTGCCACTGATTTCAGGGAGGGAGGCAGGTAAGTGCATCATGGGAGCTAAGGCCATTTCCCATAACCATCCGTGCTAACGTTTTGGTCCCATAAGGCATTGCAAGCCCAACCCAAAATTCCACTTGGTTATGTGCACTGTGGGATGGTTACCCACAGTGCAGTGCTCCATGCGTCGATGCAAGCTCTGCTAGTGAGGAAGCACTCCACTGACACAATGAGCATAGTGTGGACGTGCAAGATCGACTTGCTTAAATCGGAGGCTCAATGTCGACGTACTTGAAGTTGACTTAACTTTGTAGTGTAGACATGGCCTAAGTTTTGCACTCACTACTTTAATGCAATCTATTCCCATGACTATTTCTTGAGAGAACTTAATCTCTCTCAGCACAATTACATTTTGAAAACATTTAAATACTTTCTACTAAGAATTCTGTGGTTGGGTCCATATTAAAGGGATGGTATTTGTCTGGCAGATAAGTTATTCAGGGCATCAACATCTTAAATTCTACTTGGAAGATGGGGCACTGTTGTGCAAGAATGTTAGCGGATGCCATCAACCATTTCTTTCATCTTTAGAGAATTACCTGACTGAACTTGCTTGGACTACCAACCAGATGCCCGGGGATCCATGTATCCCCCCAATTTTCCTCTTCGTGTTTAGATTTTCACCAAAATAAACAGAGTTCTACCTACCAACTGATACGTAGAACATCCCCCGAAATTTTGGAATTGATTGAATGTGGTGTTCAAAAGTCTTCTGTTGCATCCAAATAGAAAAACGTTATCAAGTTGAACACAGGGCTTTGCAAACTTTGCCAATGATTAGAAGTATATGTAAATTTATATTCCTTACTCTCCAATTTAAATCTTCCTGTATTCATCCACAACCCAATTTTTTTCACATCTGAATTTGTTCTGAGGGTTAGTACAGAATTATCTGTTTAAGGTGAGAGTTTTTAAAGGCTTGCAATAATCAAGCACAGGGTTGTCAATTTTGGTTGGACATATTCCTGTATGTATCATCACATGACAATCTTTAATCTTTAATTCCTGGAGACTCTGGGACAATCCTGGAGGGTTGGCAACCCTAAACAAGCAACATTCCTGATACCCTCCAACCGCTCAATATTTCCAAGTGTTTTCAATCTGTAGCACACAGAAAAAGTAAAAGTCACAAGGCAGCCAGTTAACACATATCACACACCATCTTCCTAAACAATTCATATGAAGTTCATTCCAGATTTTGGCTTTCTCCTGGAATTTTTGAAGAACAGTGAAGTTAATCTTATAAAGTGTGTCTACTGTGTCAGTTATACAAACCTTAAGTGTTTTATTTTTGTAGAGGCAAATGAGAAATTACAGCAAGTTTTGATTTTCACTGTAGTTTCTTGCTTCACATTGGTATGAAGAAAAATACGGTGTTATTGCCTATCTTAACAACCCAAGACATGACTAAAGCTAGAAAGTCCCTGGAGAGGTACAAATACTGAAGGTAAGGGTTATATAAGATATAATAAAATGCCATCTGCACAGATGGTGTTTTTGTCCTATGGTTTTAGTTTTGGGTCCTGTAACATTTATAGTAAGTCCAGACAACTGCTTTGTAACTAGAGCAAATAAAAGGAGTGAACTTGGACATTCTCATTTTGCTCCCCTTTTAAAGGGATTCACTTACACCGACCCTCGCTAGAACGTGGGGTTCGGGATCCATGCGTGGTACCGCGGATCCCAATTTAAATATTTAAATTTGGGATCCATCGCCGCGACCACGCTATATGCGAATCCGCGCTGTAATGATGTGTGCTCTAGCGATGGTCCGCTGTACTAGAATACGAGCTTTCTGAGTTCAGTATAAGGCATTCACTTGTTCTGTAAAGCTGGACATTTTGTGCAAATCAAGCTATCAAAAATGGTCACTCAACCCAGCTCAAGGCCATCTCTGCATCAACAGATAAAAAGAACAAATTCCTGTTTCTTCAACCGATTGAATATATGGAATTCAACATACATCACAGGCTGGCTTTATAGCCATCCAGTCCTGGGGTTTTGTAAAGCTTTAAGGTGTTCATTCATAGCCCTTTAAATTCGGCTTTAGGTATTGGGTCTTCTAATTTAATTGAATAATCTTCTGCTAGAAATGACAGAGGTGGTTTTTAGGGAGTATGGTGGTGGGAGATAAATGTTAATTTTGCCAACACTGTAAGATTGTGATGTATAAAAATGGGATAGAAATCCTGAAAAGATGATTTAACTAATCTAAAGTCTCTCATTCCCCCCTTCCTGTTTTGACAAATTACCTTCTTAGGAGCTCTCCTTCTCAGACAAAAATCCAGAATGTTATCAGTTGTCTCATCCTATCATAAAAAGGTTATTTTAGCTAGCTTTATTTGCTACTATCTTTTCACTCAATAGTATAATAAATTATCCCTTTAAATTTTATACGTGCTCTGTACTGCTTTTGATTTAGCATATCTTTGTGAAGAGCTTCCTATTTTGCAAAATAATTCTTTCCATTAGTTTTTTCTTTAAATTATTAGCTATATCAAACAATCTTCCTCAGATTACTGCTTAAACTGTTTCACAAGGAGCAGCATCACTTGTATCTTCCACATAATTCATTTTTATATATTTGAGAGCATCCTTTTTAAAATATTGTGACAATTCAGGTTTTGTAATAGAATATCGTATCATTTTAATGGCTAGGAGCCCTACTCATGGACCAGGACCCTCACTGTGCTAGGTACTGTACAAAGAAAAGAAAAAGACTATCATTTAATGTCCAGCGCTTGCCTTATTTTTCCTCCTTTATATCCTGTAAAATACCCCAAACAGGGGCATGCTCTGTTACAATAATACCGCTTATACCAACTTCACACATCTTATATAGATTACCTTAACCATTGCAGACGGTGAACAATTTCAGAGCATGAGCACTGATTACTCAAACAAAAGGTCAAGTTTTCTCTCCAAGATGTAGCTCTCTCTACACATTCACTAACTACATTATAGTGAAAAGAAAAGGAGTACTTGTGGCACCTTAGAGACTAACCAATTTATTTGAGCATAAGCTTTCGTGAGCTACAGCTCACTTCATCGGATGCATACTGTGGAAAGTGTAGAAGATCTTTTTATATACACACAAAGCATTAAAAAATACCTCCTCCCACCCCACTCTCCAGCTGCTAATAGCTTATCTAAAGTGATCACTCTCCTTACAATGTGAATGATAATCAAGTTGGGCCATTTCCAGCACAAATCCAGGGTTTAACAAGAATGTCTGGGGGGGTAGGAAAAAACAAGGGGAAATAGGTTACCTTGCATAATGACTTAGCCACTCCCAGTCTCTATTCAAGCCTAAGTTAATTGTATCAAATTTGCAAATGAATTCCAATTCAACAGTTTCTCGCTGGAGTCTGGATTTGAAGTTTTTTTGTTGTAATATCACAACTTTCATGTCTGTAATCGCGTGACCAGAGAGATTGAAGTGTTCTCCGACTGGTTTATGAATGTTATAATTCTTGACATCTGATTTGTGTCCATTTATTCTTTTACATAGAGACTGTCCAGTTTGACCAAGGTACATAGCAGAGGGGCATTGCTGGCACATGATGGCATATATCACATTGGTGGATGTGCAGGTGAACGAGCCTCTGATAGTGTGGCTGATGTTATTAGGCTCTGTGATGGTGTCCCCTGAATAGATATGTGGGCACAGTTGGCAACGGACTTCGTTGCAAGGATAGGTTCCTGGGTTAGTGATTCTGTTGTGTGGTATGTGGTTGCTGGTGAGTATTTGCTTCAGGTTGGGGGGCTGTCTGTAGGCAAGGACTGGCCTGTCTCCCAAGGTTTGAGAGAGTGTTGGGTCATCCTTCAGGATAGGTTACAGAACGCCACTAGCCGTCACATTCAGCCCCCACTAAAACCCCTCCAACGCATTATTAAGGATCTACAACCTATCCTGAAGGATGACCCAACCTTGGCAATTACTGTTTCACCTTACCATGTGAATTTGCTCCTTTTTAGCTACCTGTAAGAAAAATTAAGGAGTTTTTACTAAATAAATAAACAGTTTTCATCTTATTTTAAAAAAGTAAAACTATTTTTTGATTGGACAGTTTTTTTGAAAAATTTAGACTAGCTGTAGCAGAAAGTGAGGCTAGTAATATTTCAGCCCTATATATAAAACGTTGTTGAACTGCTGGTCCAAATACATTTATTATTCTTACTTTAACATAGATAGCCAGTTATGGTTAATACAAAAATATTCTTTGTATTGTTACTTGTATCTGGATTTCAATAAACAAACAAATATGAAAAAAGTTAAACACAAGTTAATCATACACGCTCCTCAGCACTTAATGGAAAATAGATATTATTAATTCACGTGTTTTTTCTAATAAAGTCAGCGTGATTTTTGACACTGCATTTCTTCAGCCAATTTTTCATAGTTGGGAGAGTAGAATGATATTCCCGTTTGTAAGCAATCGTCAAGATGGGCATCTGTAAGCCGAGATCTGTATTTTGATTTTATGATGTTCATTGTTGAAAACAGAACTTTGCATAAATAAGTGGAACCGAAATAAGATTTTATTATTTTGTATGCTACATTTAAAGCAAGAAACTTTTTTCGGTCAACCAGATTCCAAATGTTTTCATCCGTTGCGCAGGATTTTAGAACAATATAATTTTGAAGGTCCAAAATCTCCAGTTCCACGTCTTCTGTTGTTACTTGAATGAGACTCGCAATTGATGTAGTCATTTCTGTTACTTCTATTTGGCAAGTAAAAGGATTCACAAGAAAGGCAACTACAGGCTCAACGATGGTGAACTGTTAAAATCTCTTTTCAAATTGTTCCAGAAGTGTTTGAATGTGGATAACAAATGGTGACGGGTTAAAATCACTGTCACATACCATTTTCTTCATACTAGAAATGTACGAGAGACTTCGTCTTCATATGTGACGCCCACAAGATCAGTTTTGCTTTGAGTGATTTTACAGAACCTATCATTTGAGCCACATGTTTGTCTTTTCCCTGGAACTCAAGATTTAAAATGTTCAATTTGTCAGTGATGTCGGCAAGAAAAGCCAAGTCCATTAACCAGCTGGAGTCTTCTAGTTGCTTGAAGTTCTGATTTGTGGACTTCGGAAATTCTTTGATCTCTTCAGTTAGACTTAAAAACATGCAAGAACTTTATCTTTACTGAGCCATCGGACTTCTGTGTGCAAGATCAGATTGTTTATCATAAACATCTTCCAACAGGGCCTTAAAAAGTTGGTGCTGCAAAGGTTTCGCTCGAATAGAGTTAATTATTTTAATAACGACATTCATGACGTGTTGAAAAGAAAGAACTTTGATGCACAAAGCTTCTTGGTGGATAATGCAATGATAAGACAAAGTTCGGAAAGGATTCATTCTTGCAGAGTGCAATGAATCTATTGGCGCTGCCCATCATTGCTGGTGCCCCATCAGTGGTGATTGCAGACAGCTTGTGTAGTGGCATACTAATTGATGTTGCATATGATTTGAATAAATTATAGATGTCCTCACCCTTTGTTCGCCCCTTCATAGGCAATACTTTTAGTGACTCTTCTTTAACAGTGAAGTCACTAAATACCATCCTCACCATAACTGCCAACTACGCTGTATCCGATATATCTGTCGACTCATCGAACTGCAGTGAAAACCAGTCACATATTTCCAAGTCATCATTGAGCTGAGTTTGCATGTCGCTTGAAAGTGCATGTATCCTCCTCATAATTGTGTTGTCTGATAACAAGCATGAGATTTTGTCGGCAATACAAGACTTGCAGTTAGGAAATCCTTGCCAGGCAATCAGCACCAGTCAAAAATGCTTCCTTCAACAATTCACCATCTTGAAAGGGTTTTTTCTTCTTTGCGAGCAGATGAGCAATTTTAAAAGAAGCAATAGTAGCACTTTTAGACTTTACCACTTGTCTAGTGAAAACAGATTGCTGGGCAGATAGAAGAAAATTAATCAACTCAAATCAAACCTCTTTCAACTCAGATTTAAGTGGATGGCTGTCAAAAGAGCCGTGATTAGTTTGGAAATGGCGTTCGACATTATGTTTTTTTGGCACTGCAACAGTATCACCGCACAATAAGCAAACACATTTCCCTTTATTTTCAACAAAACAATAGGATTCTTCCCACTCTGTGTTGAAATAATATGTACGTTGTCTTTTATTTGAACCACTCATTTTTGGGCAAAATGTTAAAAAAAAAAATAATAAATCGCAAAGCATGAGAAAACAGCAGTATCAGTGCAGCGGACATACAGCGCCCGCTGCAGACACCAGTGGAGCAAGCACGTGCTTGGGGCGTCACTTGCTAAGGGGCGACATTCTCTCCATTCTTGGGGCGGAAGAGTCTGAGCAGTTTTTTCCCCCCCTGCTTCAGCGGTTTTATTTTTTTTTGCACTTTGGCAGTTCGGGTGGCGACAGTCCGAGCTACTTTTTTTGGGGGGAGGGGCAGGGAAGGGGCAGTTCTGGGCAGTGCGGAGAGAAGCCGGAGAGAAGCTGCAGTCCCACACCTGACGGGGACAGAGAACACCAGCACCCACAGCCTGCAGCCCTGGAGTTCTCGGTCCCCGGCAGGCATGGGGTTGTGGCTTCTCTCCCCTGCTGGGAACTACTTTTCACACAGTGTCACTAGACGGGTGAACATAAATGCCATGGCACCCGCGGGCACAGTGTTGGGGACCACTGGTCTAGATCATCATCCACAGTTGCCTAAGGCAAGTATGTTTCTATACTCAGTATCAGATAAGACCTGCATTACTTGAACCGGTAAGGAAAGAAGCCCCTTTCGGTATTTTCCCCTCTTATAAAAGAGAATACACAGATTTCCCGTCTAACCTTTTTTCAGCCCAGTTAATGGTCCTCTAGGAAGAGAAGTTTCTTGTATACTTGCAGTATCTGGATGCAATTTTTTTTTTTTTTTTTTAAAGATAGCTGGGTATTTTTTTTTTCCCTACACCTTTCCTGGATTATTAGCTAGATTAACATTCAGTTAGACCCGTGTTTCCCAAACTTGGGACGTCACTTGTTCAGGGAAAGCCCTTGGCAGGCCGGGCTGGTTTTTTTACCTGCCGCACCGCAGGTTCGGCAGATCGCGGCTCCCACTGGCCATGGTTTGCCGCTCCAGGCCAATGGGGGCTGCGGGAAGCAGCACGGGCCGAGGGACGTACCAGCCACCGCTTCCCATAGCCCCCATTGGCCTGGAGCAACAAACCGAGGCCTGTGGGAGCCGCGATTGGCCGAACCTGCATACGCAGATGGTAAACAAACCAGCCCAGCCCGCCAGGGGCTTTCCCTGAACAAGCGGCGTCCCAAGTTTGGGAAATACTGAATTAGACTATTGCATAAATTCTGTTTGTCTGCATTATGTGGTAGAATCTGGAAGAGGTAAAGTTTTCCTTACTTCCCAAAACCTTTAAGAGGGGAAAAAAATCTCCATTAACAAGATTTAACAACATTTTAAACGGGCATGCCTACACTTAAACCTCTTCAGGTGCACAGCTGCAGTGTAGAAACTACCTACACCAATGGGAGGGGTTCTCCTGTGCAGGAAGATAACCCACCTGCCTGAGAGGCGGTAGCTAGATCAACAAAAGAACTCTACCATCAACCTGGCACTGTCTACACCAGACGCTAGGTTGGCATAGGGATTTTTCACACCTCTGAGAGATGCAGCTATGCTGATATAAGTAGAGCAGGCCTTAGACATTGATACAGTTAGATATTGAACAATCACTTTTTCCCTTATAACAGTTTCCTTATTTAAATAAAGAATGTTTAAAATATTTTATACAGCATTTAGCTACTACAACTGTGTACATTTTTTATTTGTTACAATATTTTTAAAGTAAGAAAATAAAGGAGACACTGGTGCTTTTAAGAGCTCATTTGTGCTCTTCTCATCTAGCTTCTGTTAACGGAGATGACACATTAGTTGCTTAAATCCATCTTGTTTTTCCACAAGCTGTAGAAAATGTCATCAATTCCTCCAGATTATTAAACAGTTTAAACTGATTCCAACAAAAGGCAGGATACCATATCTTTTTGTCTGAGGGAAAAGTTTCTCCTTTTGTAATTAAAAAGTTTTCTTCCCTGGCTAACTAAGGATTATTTTGGAAGGATGAAGAATTTTATTATTGCTCTTGGCAGTTTGATCAAGTTTTTTCAAGAAGGTGTGGTAGTGGGTTCATTCATCTTTAAAAAAAAAAAGTGTCATATTTGCTTAAATTACTTATGAAAAAGCAACTTCACTCCTTCCTCTTCTTCAGGAAGACCCACTGTTCTTACAAGAGCTCTTGTTCTAATCTCTAAGCTACCTACATTTTCCTAGACCCTAGCAATTGCAGTTGAGTTTTACAGATTTAAGCTTGGGGTGAAGTTTTTCCCCACTCAGTGTTCAACCTCTGAAAATCTTGTGGAAACCACGCACACTAGCTATAATATCTACATTTTAATGAAGATAAGTCATTTTGCTCAGTAGGAAATATATTGCCTTTCTGAATTTTTTTTAGAATTTTGTGTTTTGCAGAATTTGTTTTTCCACACATGGACCTCTCTGCTTGGAAAGGCAAGGAGGGGTCAATTCCCCATCACAGAGGTCTAGTCAATCTTGATTAAAAAAAAAAAAAAAAAAAAAATCAGGAATTTATCTTTATTTTTCCTTACTTCCCTGAGTTCTTAAAATTTGCCATATTTATATTTGATGACCCAGTGAACCCTACTAATGCATTCTTAGTCCCATTCAGCAGAGCGATCAGCCCTCTGCTACCTTGGGTGACAGTTTGCGTCAAAGCCTCCAGGATCACCAACTGAATGACAGGGATAGATGAAAACTATGGAGAGGATAAAAATTTGTGGAAGATTGCTCCTCCACCTCTCACTTTTGTAACAGATGATTCAGCATCTCTCACTGAAGGCTAATAGAAAAAATATATAGCTGGGAGAACCTCGCCTCCCCCAAAGAACTGATGAAAAATCTTCCCATTTATGTAGGTTTAAAAATAATTTTGCAATACATTGTCAGTCAATCAAGCTGAGAATAACTATACTAAATGACTATTTTTGAAGTGACAGATTCCAAACCCACAAGGGACCATTGTGATCAGCTAATCGGACCTCCTGTATAACACAGGCCAGAGGACTTCCCCAAAGTAATTCCTAGCGTAGATCTTTTAGAAAAGCATCCAATCTTGTTTTAAAAATGGTCAGTGATGGAGAATCCACCACTACCATTGGTAAATTGTTCCAAAAATCTGAAGATACATAATGTACACCTACCAAAAGTTGTTTGAGCAATGCAACACCAACGTTAAGCAAGGTGGGAAATCCAGACTTCAATCAAGACATGGCATAAAATTTTCAAAAGCATTTAAGTGACTTAGGAGCCCGAGTTAGTTTTTGTCAAACTCTGCATATATTAGGCCTTGTTCACACTGTAATATTTTAAACAATTTAATGGAAAGTGAGATGTTTTTCAGTACTTATATGATTTTCATCAGCAGACAACAAAGCAGAAGTCTGTAGAGAGCAAGGTCACAAGATCTGCAATTTGCACCTGTGCATAGCTAAGGGAACTGGTAAATCGCTAGGTCAGTAGTGGTCTTCTCTAGGATGGCTTTTCACTGTTGCATGTGAAATGAGTTTGATGGTTCCAGTTGAGTCTGGAGTGGACAGATGCTCCCATCACTAATGGTGACACGCAAATGACTTTTAAAAATTGAGTTTGTGGGATTTTATTTATTTTTTTGGTTGTTTATGATGGATAATGTGATAGATTAACTTTCCTGGTCTCTTATTGGATCATCATTTACACCAACTCTCTAGTCACAGAATTTTCCAGATTACATACGGAGTGTATTTTTGAGAAAGACCCTTTTCAGTCCTCTTTATACACACTAAGGAAACAAAAAAGTGCAGGGACAGGATAGCTTTTTTAAAATAATGAAAATCAGCATCCTTGGTAACAGCAGCAAAGGTGCCAAGGATGGACAAGGTTCCTCAGTATTCACAGTCAATGTTTATCTGAATCTCTAGAGATGATTATTCCATGAAATGGTTTACGTGAGGATTTCCAAACTTTTTAAAGCTTATGCTTCCCTTCAGAAAACGAAGCCAATTAATCCTCCACCTTCAACTCCAGCATATGTTAAATGCCTACTCACAATTTTAATTAAAATTATAAAATATTTGAAAATATGTCCTTACATTTTTATTAGAAGTTAGGAAATGTCAGAATTTCTTGTTGGAAAAAAAGAGTTGTTATTTAACACTGAAATAGAACACTTTCAAGTTTACAATAGCAGCAATAACTATAAAAAATAATCACTAGTAGGTAGCAACATTTAGATGGGTAATATGTTAAGCAACCCTCTTGTGAAGCTTCAGTCCAGGTTGCTGCATGTGTACAGCAGCTGGCAGGCCTGCACCAAAATAATGGATATTATTCGGTAATTTGTTTGAATCTTCCTAATAGGATATCCTCCCCTTTTCTTACAAGCTTTGCTCAACTGTGAAATACTGTCCTTGGCTTCTGAGTTTGCACTCACTGAAATAAATGGTGGAGTTGACACCTCAGAGCTATTATTTCAGACTCTACAAACTCAGAGACCTGGTCTACAAAACAGTTTTGTACCAGACACATGTCTGTATTGATTACACACTGGTCACATTTGGAAGGTTCTCTTCCCAACTGCAACAGCTGGACACTTAAGACTGTTTTTCCTTTAAGTTTTGCTGGCATAGTTACATCAGTTAGGAATGTGAAAAAGCCACACTGCTAACAAATAAAGCTATGCCACTAAAACTCCTAGTGTAGAGGTAGTTATTCTAGCAAAAGAGTCCTTTGGAAGTATAGCTTATTTAGTTTAGAGAACTGTCAAATAAAGATATACAGACAAAAGAATTCTTGCTAGTGATAGAATTTAACTTCCAATTTTTAAAGGATGCCTTTTTGCCTCTAACTGCCATTTTTGCTTCACCATTTACCATGTTGACACTTTTTTGGTCTTTTTTTTTTTAATTTATTTAGGGATTATATTTAGTTTGAGCTTCTATTATGGTATTTTAAATAGTCTCCATGCAGCTTGCACACATTTCATCCTTGTGACTATTCCTTTTAATTTCTGTTTAACTTAGCTTCTTTGCAAGAGTTGCCTCTCTTCCCTTGTGGGTTCCAGGACAGGCTGCTCCAAGAAGCAGTCATTTAAGGTGTGTATAAATTTTATTTCTGCATCCATTACTCAAGTGAAGTCACTGAGAATAATTGAATTCACCCATTATTACTGTGTTTTCTGCCTTTGTGAAACACTCAGGAAGATTAGAAAGGACAATTACCAGCATGTTGATGGTCAGGTAGTTGGTAGCATATTCTTACCGCTATACTCTTATTGTTCAAGCATGGAATTTCTATTGCTAGAGACTATGGTATAGTTTGATTTAAGATTTTTATTTTGACTCTATGCTTTCTTTCACCTATAGTGCCACTCTCCCACTAGCACTTCTACCCAGGACATGAGTAAGGCTACTTCTCTACACAGCACAGAAGGTTTAATGCTTTACACACACTCCAACCCTCTCTATCTGCTGGAAATAGAGGCATACTCTTGATAGTCCATAGCATGAGAAAAGTTATATTCTGTGTGCCAGATATCTGTACTGATGATCAGTTTCTCAGGACCCAATATCAGTTAGCTGTTCAATATTAAAGAAAATCTGCACCAAGATCTTTATACAGTGATTTGCTGCAATCGCTGGCTGGAAACAAAGCAAGAATGGTGTAGGGTATCCATATAAGAGACAAACTAGCCCAGGAGCTAAGTCAAATATCTTATTTTAAATAAGGCGTGCTAATCTTCTCTCTCTCCTGAAATAAGAAGACTGTCTTGCACAATAACTTAGATGCTGGAGTTTTCTGAGGGCTGTAACTGGCCCTTCCACTTGTTTGCTTAAAACCATGTTAAGGTTTTTAAGGGACTGTTGCTGGGCCCTGATAAATGATATGGTCATCCCGATGAGGGTAGACGTGTATCCCTTTCACTTGAAAGAAGGAATGATGTGGCATTTGTGAATACCATGTAGAAGTGCAGAGTCCAAAACGGGAGTAACTCTACTCGAAATGCTTCCTGCTGTAGCAGAAGCCAAAGTATCTCTAGGTGACTCTATAGACATATGTTCACTAGATCTCTAGAAGGTTTATTTTCACATTTTGAAGTTTTGGGAAGATAATATCGTAATGACAGATTTCTGTATTTCCATCTGAATACCAATCTCCATAGGGACTTGAGACCCAAGATCTAAAATAGACTACATGATACAGTTTCTTTTTGTGAATCCATAGAATCTTGTGCCCTGTCCAAAACAGCTGACTCTCCATAGAACTGGTTGCATTACTGCAGCATGTAGAAGATAGACTATTGCACTCTTCATCTTCTGATGCTATGAAGGGTCTTAGCGATGTGTTGGTTTATTTTAATATACCTTTGGGAAAGGATAAACTTGTACCTGGGATAATGAGTGAGTTCTATTGAACTTTCTTCCCTGATTATCTCAAGCACCCATTTTCCAAGGTGGTTTACTCCCAGATGAGGGCCCATGCTGAAGCACCTCCCACAGAGGGACAGGAAAATCTGTCCAGACTTGGAATGAAAACACATACACCCCTTTTGGGTTGGATGGCTTGCCAGAGAACCCCAGCAAGAGGATGCCATTGCTATCTTTCCTGAATGTGTAGTCTCTAGGCTAGAACCTGGAGAAGCCATGGCTTCAAATGAAACTCCTGCTTAGATAAGGTAGTTTGAAGATTCTCTCGCTGAAAGGAAGGAGGAAATTCTCACCTTGCCTAAACCCGCAAGCTTCAGCAAGTGGTCTGTGTCTATGCTCTCCAAAGAGCTTACCCTACAAATTTTTAGTTACCAGTTTAGCCTGCAATTCCAATTTCTTCAAGTGGGACCATAGTTGCCTGAAGGACACATCTTTGTTGTTTTGAAAGTACAGCAAATCAAAGATGAAGTTTTGGTCCTGAAAAAGCTGTAAGAGAACTAAGTTTATAGTCCATTTTACATAGGGTTTTTAGGGCACAATCCCAATGACCTCCCAGTTGAGCACATGCCTTCACAATGGGAAAATGCAGCCAAAACTTTCAAAGTGGAGGCTGCTGTATCCAAGTTTAACTTAAATGATTATCTTATTCTCCTGCCTGTGGGTCTGGCTAGAATGGTTCCTGATCTGGTAAGACTACGTCCTTTACTAAGGACTTTTAAAATGGGTCGGCAGCTTGGCATTTCGACGGGGTATGATGCGGTTTGTCATTTAGTTGTCAGCACAGTTAAGTCTGGTCGCGAAGAGCTGAAGAAAGCTTTGGAGCAAAAAACTGTGCTACCTGAAAATGGATGCGGCAACCCGTGGAAACAGAAATTTCCTTGCAATCAATGCTCAGTACTACGAAGAAGGAAAAGATAAAGCTGTGGTAAAAACCTTGGACATAATCAACACTGAAGGGCGTCACAATTCTTTGTACGTGAAAAGTCAAGTAAAAGCTATTTTAGAAAAATTTGGGATCAGTGAAATGCAAGTACAGAGCATCTGCGTTGACAACGCAGCAAACATGATGTGTGCTGTCAAAAATTTCAGGGAGGACAATGAAACCATTTCTACCTCTGAGAACAGGGATATGGACAGTACTGAAGCTATTTTGTCTGATGAAGGAACTAAAGGAATGGATGAAATCAAACTCAACATGGATGCTGCTGTGCAATGGGTTAATGACCCTAGCCTCATACTTCCAGCATGGCTTCATGAGGACGACTCAAAAGTCCAACTGACGAGGTGTGGAATTCACACTCTTCAGTTGGCAATCTGGGATGGACTGAACAAAGAACATGCGAAGAAAAATTACTGGCAAAAATGCGACAAGTCGTTCTCAAACTACGAACCCAAAGTATTGGAAGTGTTCTGCTTGATCTACAAGGGGTAACTCAATCATTGGATACTGTGACTCACTGAGGTTCAACATTTGCCATGATTGATCGGCTTCTTGTTTTTCAATCTTACTGTGAACAAGTGGCTGCTGCTAGAACAAGAGAACTCAAGTTAACAAAAGCTGAATGTGATGAAGTGAAGAACTTGCGAGACCTCCTGGCAAACCAAACAACTGTGAATCTTCAAGCTGTCAACGTAACCCCAGGAGTTTTAATGCAGGAATGGTGAAAACTGTCAAAATTCTTGCAAGAAAATGGTGGACAAATTGCAGAAAGAATTCTATCCTCCATGCAGAAACGCGAAGAGAAGCTTTTTGACAATATTCATTCCTTGCTGGAGTTTACATTGCCCCATGGGATCGGATTCTTCTTACCTCAAGGGAAATACCAAAGGCAAAGGAAGGGCTCCTGGATATTGCTCGACGACTCGAAAAACAAAATCTATTGCTACATTTGAACTCGGCGAAGGAGGTTGAAGAAAACAAAACACAACAAAAGGAGTCATCAACAATCGAATTTGCAGTTTCGGAAAGTTCACATCCTTCAGTAATAGCAGGCTGTTCTCAAACTTCCGTCTCCACTCTGAACTTGTTCGAGCATCCATCCCTGAGATGTCTTCAGCCAACACAGGGAAATGGAGACAATTCCAGCACCAATTCTTCAGAAGATGACGCCTTCGAAAAGGAACTGGATAAACAAGAAAGACGCCGGCGAGTTTCTGTGATTCATAATTGTAATGAAGCTTTATTCAAGAGAAACTTTCAGGAATATTGTGAGGTGATGGAGTCTATTGGAAAGCTAAAAGTTAAGTCTGTTTTTGAGGCCATTCACAGCTACCCACACTGCATTCAGGCTGCCTGTAGAATTGCTTCAAGCATGCCAACAACTCAAGCTAGTGTAGAGCGACTGTTTTCGGCTTTAAAGTTAATTTTAAATGATTTGCGGCAGGCTACGAAAGATGACTTGATTGCTACAATAATTTTTTACAGAATGAATTATGAATGATTCTAGTTTGTATCATTGTTGATGACATTTAAATTGTTTTAAAAGTCTGAATAAAAAGAATGTTTTTTCAAAATTACAGTATGCACTTTTTTATTTAGTTAAAAATTAATTTGAGTCGGAGTGCAGAGCAGAGTCGGAGCGGAGCTGGAGCAGATACGATTGGTGCCAGACCAGAGCTAGAGCGGAGCAATTCAAAAATTTGACTGGTCCAAATCCCTGGACCAAGCAACCAATTACTAACTGGCTCCTGTCTGTGGGTGAAGGAAGATTTTATATATCCTACATAGAAAGCATTAAGAATGTCCAAGTTGCAAAATGAAGCCATCAAACTAGTAAATACTAGTAAAGGTTGTATGTGCGCCATACTGTACATCAACATGATAACAGTAACTCACAGATTAAGACCAGAAGTGATCATCATCTAGTCTGACCTCCTGCACATTACTCCTGGGGGAATTTTGCGCCATTGCACATGCACAGAATTCATGTCCCCCAGAGATTTCTTTGCTTCCCCGCAGAAGAATGCTTCCCTGTCAGAAAGCCAAAGGTAAACTGCAAGAGCACTCATGCACCACTCCCTAGCAGGTACATTGTTTCAGGCACCCAGAGCAGCTGGCAGAGAGGTAAATCACTGCAGGGCTGGGGACACTCAGGCAGTGGCTCCTACCCTGAGCCAAGATCAGCAAGTCCAAGCTTGGCTGGAGGCAGGAGAGGACGGGTCTTCCCCTTCCCCTGCAAGAAATGGCTGGGGCTGTGTCAGATCCACCTCCAGAAACCTCCCCCAGCTGCAGGAAGCTAAGCATCCTCCCCTGCTTCCTACCGACATCGCTCCTCAACTGCGGGGGGGGGGGGATCCCTGTACAGGGATCTGCTCCCCTATCGGTGTAACCCCCATGCATCTGGACTTCCCATACCTAGACACCTACACCAAGCCTTACCCCATACACCCAGAACCCACCTAGCCCTCCATACCCAAACCCTACCCCACTGAACCTCAACCCCTGCATCTGGATACCCCCTGCCTCCGGACTCCCACCCCTGCACCCAGACCACCCCGCACTGAGTTCTCTGCACTCAAGCCCCCACCCTGATGATCCCCACCCCCTTGCACCACCCTGAGCCCCCATATCGAGACCCACACAGCAATGACCCCCAACTAGCTGCACCCAGACCCCCACCTCACCAAGCCCTGCTCCCCCAGCACCTAGATCCCCCTGCTGAAACCCCCCCACACACACACACCCAGACCCCTTTGCTGAGCCCCAACCACTTTCACCTGGAAGCCCTGCAGAGTCCCAATGCCCCCTGCACCTGAAACCCCATGCCCAACGAGCCTTTGAGCATTCAGATCCCCCCCACACCTAGACCCCCCCCACTGAGCTGCCTGCACCCAGATTGTCCCACACAGAATCCTTTCACTCCACGCCTAGATCCCCCCCCCACTGAGCCCCAAGACACTTGGATCCTGCCTGGTTGAGCCTGCCTGCCCCACACCTGGTGCACCTGGCATAGAGGGGCAGGACCCCAGGGTGTTTCTGGGGCAGGCCCAGGCCTTATGCTGTGTCAGGGTCAGGTGCAACCTCACCACTGAGTCTGTGTCCCAGGGGTGGGGACGTTGCAGGGTGATGTCCCACCTTTGTACAGCCAGTGGCCTGTGCTCCCCACTGCCATGCTGGAGCCTTTGCATTTATTTTTTGGCAAATAAAACCTGCAGAATTTTAAAATATTGTGCACAGAATTTCTTTGCAAGGTCCAATGTTTTGGTGCAGAATGCCCTTAGGAGTAGCACACTGAAGGCCACAGAACCTCAACCACCCACTGCTGTTGTAGGCCCATAACCTTGGGCTGAGTTACTGGAGTCCTCAAAGCTTGAGTTAAAAAACTTCAAGTTACTGAAAATCCACTATTTATTCTAGTTCAAACCAGCAAGTGATCTGTGACCCATGCTGCAGAGGAAGACAAACCCTCTCACCCCCGCGGGGTCTCCGCCAATCTGACCTGGGGAAAAATTCCTTCCCAACCCCAAATACTGTGATCAGTTAGATCCTGAGTATATGGGCGAGACCCACCAGTCAGACACCTGGGAAAGAATTCTCTGTAGTAACTTAGAGCCTTACCCATCTAGTGCCCCATATCCAGTCACTGGTGATATATGCTAATAGCAGTCATGGATAGGCCATATGTCATTGTAAGCAACCTCATACCATCCATAAACTTATGACGGTCAATCTTAAAGTTTTTTTGCCCCCAGTACTCCCCTTGGAAGGTTGTTCCAGAACTTCACTTCTCTAATGGTTAGAAACCTTTGTCTAATTACAAGCCTAAACTTACTGATGGCCAGTTTATATCCCATTTGTTCTTGTGCCAATATTGGCCCTTAAACACCAGGGAGGTAAAGAGAGGAAGTTATTTATTCCTCTGCTATAATGGCTGCTCGCTATAAAATCTCCCCAAGCCTTCATTTTGTTAAGCTAAATAAGCCAAGGTCCTTAAATCTCCTCTCGTAAGATAGGTTCTCCATTCCTCTGATCATCCTAGTAGCCCTTCTATGCACTTGTTCCAGTTTGAATTAATCTTTCTTAAACATGGAAGACCAGAATTGCATCCCGTATGCCAGATGAGGGCTCACCAGTGCCTTGTATAAAGGAAATAACACTTCCCTATCTCTATTGCAAATACTTCACTGATGCATCCTAGGACTCCATTAGCTTTTTTACACATTGGCAGCTCAGTCATCCTGTGATCAGTCAAATAGACCCAGGTCTTTCTCCTCCTCTGTCACTTCCAAATGGTACATCCCCAGCTAATAGCAAAAATTCTTCTTGTTAGTCCCTAAGTGCATGACCTTGAACTTGACACTATTAAATTTCGTCCCATTTCTATTACTCGTTTTCAGGGTGATCCAAATCTTCTTGCATGTTATTCAGGTCCTCCTCCATATTGGCAATCCTTCCCAACTTTGCATTATCTGCAAATTTTATTAGCACAATCCCACTTTGTGTGTCAAGGTCATTAAAAAAAAATTAATGAAGATTGGTCCCAAGACTGATCCTTGAGTAATTCCATCAGTAACCTCCTTTCAGCCTAAAGGTTCATCTTTCAGCATGCCCATTGTAGTCCCCCCTGTAACTACCTCCTTACCTATCTTTTAATTCTAATACAGTTTGAACCTCTCAGTCTGGCACCCTCAGGACCTGACTGGTGCTGAACCAGAGAATATGCCAATCACGGGAAGTCAACACAGAGTGCCAGCGGGTCTCCATAGGCGCAGGAAGTAGAGGTGCAGCATGCCCAGGCTTTGTGCCCAGCATACCCTCCTCCCAGATGTGATTATTTCTACTTCCATATATTTGTTCCCATTAGCCACCCTGTCACTGCTCCCAAGCTCCTCATTGCCGCTATTTTTAATAAGGCTAAAGTAGTCATTTAGTTGGACCATACCTAGATTACCTCTAATCTCCACCACATCCTCAGTATTTAGCAATCCCACTTCTTTCCTTGTTGTTGTTGGTTTTTTTTTTTAATTATTTATATGGCTAAAGATCCTCTTACTAGTGATTTACTTTTTCTTTGCAAGGTCCAATGCTGTTTGGCTTTTGGCTGCTCCCACTTTCTCCCCTACACTTTCAGGCCTCTAACTGGTAGTTTTCCTGACTGATCCATCCCTTTGTCCATTCCTTTTTGGCTTTCTGCTGTCTCTTAATAACTTGTTTGAGATGCTTGTTCATCTAGTTTGATCATCCTACATGATGTGTTTAGATTCAATCAATCAATCATCAGTCCTTCACTTGAAGAAACCCACAGCTAGAACATTTTGCTCAAATTTCAAAACAAAAACAAAACAAAAAAATCCCCTTGGGGCAGAGAAGAGTGCTGGAAAATTTCAATTCAAAAAGTGAAAGTTTCACAAAACTACGAGGAAAAGTAACTGCTACCTCCGGTGAGTGGCTCTTCAACATATGTTGTCAATATATATTCCATTATTGGTGCACATTTATTTGCCTGTGCCCTGACTGTCCCTGTGCCTCCAACCAAAGGCATAAAGGGCAGGGCAATCCCACCTGTGTCTCACTTTTTTTCCCAATACAGAATCCAGGTGTCATCAGACTACATAAGAGGTGGGTGGGAAGGCAGGTCATAGACTACTTATAGACATCACATTTCAAAGAAATACATTTACTGTAAGGTATGTAACAGTTTCCTATTCTCTGAGTTCTTGTCCACATACATTCTGCTATTGGTGATTCACCTACATTACAAGAGGTGGGTGTAGCAAGTCTAACCAATGATTGTAGGATAGCCCTACCAAAATTAGCATCGTATCTTCATACTTCCACCATGGAGTAATGCTGGGTAAGTGTGTGCTCTGAACCCTTGGTAGCCGCTCTACATATTTCTAGTACTGGAATATTTCTCAGAGAAGCTCCTTGTGCTCTTATAGAATGAGCTGTCACTCATTGGTGGGTCTATGTTGGCTCATTCATAGCACAGGCTGATACAAGTAGAAAGCTCATTAGAAAGTCTGTTGAAATAGCCTGACTCTTCAACCTGTTCCCATAATCTATGAACGATCTGGGGAACGCTCTAGGGCTGCATCTATACTACGCACCACTGGTGGCAGTCTGTAGCACGTGTGTAGCTACAGTGAAAGGCTCCTCCCTGCTGTCTCCCCCATGCCAGAATCTTTTCCTGTGGCAGGAAAAGGCTCCAGACGTGGTCAGGCAGAGGAACACGACACTGCTAAAAACAGCAGTGTAAACAGGGGAGGAATGACTTGGGTGAGTAGAGGGCCAGGTACACACTGTGACAAAGTTCCTCCTCTGCCTTGGTGGGTCCTGTGCTTATTGGAGGATTTGTTCGCCTCAGAGATTCACGGCAGCCCTCAGTTTGGCCACTTTTATTAGTGGCTCAAACCTGCCATTTACTCAGCTAACCTCATCACTGGCCAGCATGGGGAAAAGGAAGAACAATTCCCGCATTCTCTCCTGGTCCACCTAGTGGGTCGGGGAACAGGCCAGAGACCTTCCCCTCTGGTAGGACCACAGCCCAGGTCAACTCCTCCTGTATCCAATAGGGAGCTGGGGGGGATGTGGGGAACCCGGCCCACCCTCTACTCCAGGTTCCAGCCTACGGCCATGTGGATCACAGCTGTCCACAGTGTTTCATGTAACACCTGTGTTATTGTTACAACTCCCTGGGCTACTTCCCCATGGCCTCCTCCCAACACCTTCTGAATCCTCACCACAGGACCTTCCTCCTGATGCTAGATAGCATTTGTACTCCTCAGTCCCCCAGCAGCACGCGCTCTCACTCTCAGCTCCTTGCGCACCCCCACACTGACTGAAGTGAGGTCCTTTTTAAATCAGGTGCCCTGATTAGCCTGCCTGTCTTAACTGATTCTAGCAGCTTCTTAATTGGTCCAGGTGTCCTAATTAGCCTGTCTGCCTTAATTGGTTCCAGCAATTACCTGATTGTTCTGGAACTACCCGTTACCTTACCCAGAGAAAGGGGACCTGCTTAACCTGGAGCTAATATATCTGCCTTCTATCACTCTCCTGTAGCCATCTGGCCTGACCCTGTCACAATACCCACACCCTTCAGACATGTCTCTACTCAGCTAAGCCATGTCTCACTGACTACACTGTAATTTATACCTGTATTAGGTGGACTGTATATGTACATACACTACACACTGCCAAAAGAAGGATGCAGTGTAGAAGCACCCTAGGAGTCTTAGTTCTATCAATGTAGAAAGAGGGCACCATTAGAATATCTAAAGCGTACACCTTAACCTCACTTTTTTTTGAATGTGGTTTTGGGAAAAATACAAGTAGGTGCATACAAGTGCTTAGATGGAAGTGACAGTAGCTTCAGCACATATTTAGGGTGAGGTCTCACTTGTCTTTCACCTTGTCTTTATGAAAGATTGTAATTAGGGGGTCTCCCATTAATTCTCGTATTTCCCCTACCTGAGAGTCTATACTGATGGAAAGACAGAACAGAAAATGTTTATATAATGGCTTGAAAGGTGGACCAATTAACCCAACCAGTACAAGATTTAGAATTTAGATTCTAGCAAGGAGGTGGTTCTCTGACTAGGGGATATACCCTCACAAGGCCTTTTACAAACCAAGCCACTGTAGGGCGTGAAAAAGTGGAAAACTCCTGAACTGAAGGGTGAAAAGCAAAACTGACTGATAAGGTTAGTCAGAGTGCTCACTGAGAATCCGGAATTCTTTAATGATAGAAGGTACATCTATATGACTGGTACCTGAGATACAGACTGAAATGACTGGTTTTGAGCAAAGATAATGCATCATTTCCATTTGGCAAAATACACCTCATAGAGTTCTTTCTATTGTGGATGAGAATGTTGTGTGCCTCAGCTGAACAGATTGTCTCAACTGATGTTAGCCAGCCATGCTGTGTGGTGTAAGAAGTGTGGATCCAGATGGAGGACTTGACAGTCTGAGATATTACACTTGGCTGGAGAGGCAATTTTTGTTTTTTTTTGAGGCTGGATTCTTTAGGCCCAAGAATCATAACTACTTCAGCCACACTGGAACTACTATGAACATTTTGCCTGAATTTTCTGAGAATCACTGTGATTAATGGAATTGGAGAGTAAGTGTATATCAGATCCAGAGATCATATATTTGGGCTAGGGATCCCCAACTCCATCCTCCTCCAGACCGGTCTGGACCGAGCTTAGGTCACTGTGATGTGCGTTGCTCGGAGGGTCTTTTTCACACCGCTGTGCGATGTAAGTTAGATTAACTTGGCAATACTGTAGACATGCCCTCAAAAAGCAAAAGAAAAGGCAATACGTGAGGGAGGAGGGACTTGTCTCTAAAGGCTGGGAGGAGGATTTCGTTTGTTTTGGAACTTTATTAATAAAACTAGACCCCCCCTTCAAGAAGAGCTGTTACTGGACTGGTGAAAGGCTGTTTTGAGCTTACTGAAGCACCATGAGGGGAAACTGTGGAAGGGCACCACAGACCCACTTCTGGCCTCAAGGAGATGCACAGAAGGTAGCGGACTCTGTTACAAGGACATTGAAAAATTGGAGTAGGCAAAGAAAAGAGCCACAAAAATTATTTGAGGGCTAGAGAAATGCCTTACAGTGAAAAAGTTAGAGCTCAGTCTGTTTAGCTTATCAAAAAGAAGACTAAGACATACCTTGATTATGATGTATAAGTATCTTCACATGGACAAAATACCAGGTTCTTAGGGGCTATTTAATGTAGCAAAGGAAAGCAGAACAAGAAGCAATGGCTGGAAACTGAAGACAGATAAATTCAAAGTAGAAATTAGGCGCACATTTTTAATAATGAAGATTATGATCAATTGAAACAGATTATCAAGGGAAATGGTGGATTCTCCAGCTTTTGCTGTCTTCAACTCAAGAGTGGATACCATTGTAGAAGATATTTTAGTCAAAATAAAAGTTGCTAATGGGTTTAATAGAAGGATGAAATTCTAGTCTGACCTGTATATCACTAGAGATCATCTACTGATCCCCTCAGACTTGAAAATTTCTGAATCCTGCAACTGGCTCTTCTGTGCCCATAATTTTAATCAAACTTTCTCCCCCATATGGATGTTTGGTGAACATTGTTTGGTGAAATTCTGTGCAAAAATTCACAAAGAAACTTCCCTTCTGTGCAAAACAGGGTCTTATACAAATACTTAGGAATGCTTAAACATAGGTGTTGTCAGTGGTCAGCATTAACAGCAGCAACAAATGCTCAATTTCACTTATTTTACAATGTCAGTGTCAAAGGGAACAGGTGCAATGGATTAAGTCAATTGAATACACGTTTTATTAATGGTGAGCCATGCATTTCAACTCATTACACTTGCAGTTAAGTCTGATCACAGAAAGATTAAAAATTTGACCCTCTGCTATCTATTTTCATCAGATGTTTTTGTGCATGATAGCAAATGCACTGGAAGAAAACAAGACACACTTCGGCAAATGCATCTCACAGTAGTAACCTATGTTTTTTCAGGTATCATTTGCTGACTATTCAGACAAAAAGGAAATATGCCAACTCCCAGAAAAATCCTTTATCTGCCCTCTCTGTAGAGCTTGTACATAGCATTAATATTAGGACTGTCAAGCAATTAAAAAAATTAATTGTGATTAATCACACTGTTGAACAATATTAGAATACCATTTAAATATTTTTGGATGTTTTCTACATTTTCAAATATATTGATTTCAATTACAAACCAGAACAAAAATATAAAGTGAGCACTGTACACTTTAATTATAACTATTTGCACTGTAAAAAAACCAAAAGAAATAGTATTTTTCAATTCCCCTAATACAAGTACTGTAGTGCAATCTCTATCATGAAAGTTGAACTTACAAATGTAGAATTATGTAAAAAAAAATGCATTCAAAAAACAAAACAATTTAAAACTTTAGAGCCTACAAGTCCACTCAGTCCTACTTCTTGTTCAGTCAATCACTCAAACAAACAAGTTCGTTTACATTTGCAGGACATAATGCTACCCGCTTCTTGTTTACAACGTCACCTGAAAGTGAGAACAGGCATATTCTCATGACAGTGTTGTAGCTGGCGTTGCCAGATATTTACATGTCAGACACGCTAAAGATTCATATGTCTCTTCATGCTTCAACCACCTTTCCAGGGGACATGCATCCATGCTAATGAGGGGTTCTGCTCAATAACAATCCCAAGTAGTACGGACCAACACATGTTCATTTTCATCCTCTAAGTCAGATGCCACCAGCAGGTTGATTTTCTTTTTTGGTGGTTCGGGTTTTGTAGTTTCCGCATCTGAAAATTGCTCTCTTAAGACTTCTGAAAGCATGCTCCACACCCCATCCCTCTCAGATTTTGGAAGGCACTTCAGATTCTTAAACCTTGCGTCGAGTGCCATACCTATCTTTAGAAATCTCACATTGGTACCTTCTTTGTGTTTTGTCAAATCTGCAGTGAAAGTGTTCTTATAAAATAAACAACATGTGCAGGGTCATCATCCAAGACTGCTATAACATAAAATATATGGCAGAATGTGGGTGAAACAGAGCAGGGACATACAATTGTCCCCCAAGGAGTTCAGTCAGTCAAATTTAATTAACGCTTTTTTTTTTTTTTAAAGCCTCATCAGCATGGAAGCATGTCCTGTGGAATGGCAGCCAAAGCATGAAGAGGCATACGAATGTTTAACATATCTGGCATGTAAACACCTTGCAATGCCAGCTACAAAAGTGCCAAGCAAATGCTTGTTCTCACTTTCTGGTGACATTGTTAATAAGAAGTGGTCAGCATTATCTCCTGTAAATATAAACAAACTTGTTTATCTTAGCGATTGGCTGAATGAGAAGTAGGACTGAGTGGACCTGTAAGCTCTAAAGTTTTACATTGTTTTGGTTGAGTGCAGATATGTAACACACAAAAAAATATATCTACATTTGTAAGTTTCACTTTAACGACAAAGAGATTGCACTACAGTACTTGTATGAGGTGAATTGAAAACTACTATTTCTTTTGTTTATCATTTTTACAGTGCAAATATTTGTAATCAAAAATATACACATTGATTTCAATGACAACACAATACAATATATATGAAAAAATGTAGAAAACATTCAAAATATTAAATAAATTTCAATTGGTATTCTATTGTTTAACTGTGCAAATAAAACTGTGATTAATCACGATTAAATTTTTTAAGTTAATCGTGTGAGTTAACTGCGATTAATCGACATCCCTAATTAATATTTAAAATGTTTCAAACATTGATTAGTTCATTAGATGTCGTTATCAAAATTACCTGTATAACAGAGTTTGTTAAATCAAAGGTATTGTGATTATAGAATCATAGAAGATTAGGGTTGGAAGAGACCTCAGGAGGTCACCTAGTTCAACCCCCTGCTCAAAGCAGGACCAACCCCAACTAAATGATCCCAGCCAATGCTTTGTCAAGCAGTGCCTTAAAAACCTCTAAGGATGGAGAGTCCACCATCTCCCTAGGTAACCCATTCCAGTGCTTCACCACCCTCCTAGTGAAACAGTGTTTCCTAATAGCCAACCTAGACCTCCCCCACTGCAACTTGAGACCATTGCTCCTTGTTCTGTCATCTGCCACCACTGAGAATGGCCTAGCTTCATCCTCTTTGGAACGCCCCTTCAGGCAGTTGAAGGCTGCTATTAAATCCCCCCTCACTCTTCTCTTCTGCAGACTAAATAACCCCAGTTCCCTCAGCCTCTCCTCATAAGTCATGTGTCCAGCCCTCTAATAATTTTTGTTGCCCTCCGCTGGACTCTCTCCAATTTGTCCACATCCTTTCTGTAGTTGGGGCCCAAAACTGGATGCAATACGTCAGATGTGGCCTCACCGGTGCCCAATAGAGGGGAATAATCACGTCCCTCGATCTGCTGGCAATGCTCCTACTAATGCAGCCCAATATGCCGTTAGCCTTCTTGGCAACAAGGGCACACTGTTGACCCATATCCATCTTCTCATCCACTGTAATCCCCAGGTCATTTGCCAGTAGCAGTGCATGGGATTCTTCCGTCCTAAGTGCAGGACTCTGCACTTGTCCTTGTTGAACCTCATCAGATTTCTTTTGGCTCAATCTTCCAATATGTCTAGGTCACTCTGGACCCTATCCCTAACCCTTCAGCATATCTACTTCTCCCCCAAGATTAGCAACATCCGCAAACTTGCTGAGGGTGCAATCCATCCCATCATCCAGATCATTAATGAAGATGTTGAACAAAACCAAGCCCACGTCCGACCCCTGAGGCACTCTGATTGATTACCAGCTGTCAACTAGACATCGAGCTGTTGATCACTACCCATTGAGCCCAACGATCTAGCCAGCTTTCTATACACCTTATAGTCCATTCATCCAATCCATACTTCTTTAACTTGCTGGCAAGAATACTGTGTAAGATGGTATCAAAACCTTTGCTAAAGTCAAGTTATATCACGTCCACAGCTTCCCCCATATCCACAGAGCCAGTTATCTCATCATAGAAGGCAATCAGGTTGGTCAGGCATGACTTGCTCTTGGTGAATCCATGTTGACTGTTCCTGATCACCCTCCTCTCCTCCAAGTGCTTCAAAATGGACTCCTTGGGGACCTGCTCCATGATTTTTCCCGGGACCGAGGTGAGGCTGACCGGTCTGTAGTTCCCTGGATTCTCCTTCCCTTTTTTAAAGATGGGCACTATATTTGCCTTTTTCCATTCGTCTGGGACCTCCCCCGACTGCCACAAGTTTTCAAAGATAACGGCAAAGGGCTCTGCAATCACATCAGCCAATTCCCTCAGTTGCATTGCATCCAGCCCCAGGGACTTGTGCATGTCCAGCTTTTCTAAATAGTCCTTTATCTGTTCTTTCACCACTGAGGGCTGCTCACCTCCTCCCCGTACTGTGCTGCCCAGTGCAGCAGTCTGGGAGCTGACCTTGTCTGTGAAAACCGAGGCAAAACAGCATTGAGTACTTCAGCTTTTTCCACATCATCTGTCACTAGGTTGCCTCCCTCTTTCAGTAAGGGTCCCACAATTTGCCTGGCCTTTTTCCTTGTTGCTAACATACCTGTAGCAACCCTTCTTGTTACCCTTCACATCCCTTGCTAGCTGCAACTCCAGTTGTGCTTTGGCCTTCCTGATTACACCCCTGCATGCTCGAGCAATATCTTTATACTCCTCCCTAGTCATCTGTCCAAGTTTCCACTTCCTGTAAGCTTCCTTTTTGTGTTTAAGCTCACCAAAGGTTTCTTTGTTAAACCAAGCTGGTTACCTGCCATATTTGCTATTCTTTCTGCTCATAGGGATGGTTTGTTCCTGCACCCTCAATAAGGTTTCTTTAAAATACAGCCAGCTCTCCTGGACTCCTTTTCCCCACATATTAGCCTCCCAGGGGATCTTGCCCATCAGTTCTCTGAGAGAGTCAGACGCCTGGTTGTCAAAGTCTGCTTTTCTGAAGTCCAGGGTCCGTATTCTGCTGCTCTCCTTTCTTCAGGATCCTGATCTCGACCATCTCATGGTCATGTCTGCCCAGGTTGCCACCCACCTCTACTTCCCCTACCAATTCTTCCCTGTTTGTGAGCAGCAGATCAAGAGGAGCATGGCCCCTAGTTGGTTCCTCCAGCACTTTCACTAGGAAGTTGTCCCCAACACTCTCCAAAAACTTCCTGGGTTGTCTGTGCACTCCTGTATTGTTCTCCCAGCAGATGTCAGAGTGATTAAAGTCCCCCATGAGAACCAGGGCCTGTGATCTGGAGACTTAGTTAGTTGTCTGAAGAAAGCCTTGTCTACCTCATCCTCCTTGTCTGGTGGTCTCTAGCAGACGCCCACCACGACATCACCCTTGTTGCTCTCTCCTCTAAACTTAACCCAAAGACGCTTAACAGGCTTTTCTCCAGTTTCATACTGGAGCTCTGAGCAATAATACTGCTCTCTTACATACAGTACAACTCCTCCACCTTTTCTCCCCTGTCCTTCCTGAACAGTTTATTCCCATCCATGACAGTGCTCCAGCCATGTGAGTTACCCCACCAAGTCTCTGTTATTCCAATCACATCATAGCTCCTTGACTGTGCTAGGACTTCCAATTCTTCCTGCTTGTTTCCCAGGCTTCTTGCGTTTGTGTACAGGCACCTAAGATAACTAGCTGATTGCCCTGCTTTCTCAGTCTGAACCAGGAGGCCTCCCCTGTTGCACCCTCCTTGTGTTTCCTCCCATTATCCCACTTCTCCGCTTACCTCAGGGCTTAGGTCTGCACCCGCCAGCGAACCTAGTTTAAAGCCTAAAGTTTATAGGTATGAAGTTGTTGGGATAACATGAAACACTGGGAACCATTTTGCATGTTTCCATAAACTTCATAATGGAACAGCAGTTGCAGTGACATGTCACTTAGGATGACCCAGTAATTTTGTCATATAGCCAATCAAAAGCCAACTCCTTATTCAACCCCTATCATAGAAGTGGGATGGAGTCATGACAAGTGGCAGCATATTGCTCACAAACAAGGTTTCAGTCTGGGGAGTGGCATGTCCCTCTCCTTCAGACCACTAAGTTGCAGGGATGTCTCTTTTGGGGTGTTGTCACCTACAGCTAGTCAAACCTCAGCTCCTTAATTATATATTAAATAATCAGATAAGTAATTGGTAATTTAACTATTTATCATGTTCACTCACTTTAACTTGATGAACATTCTAAAAATTTAGTTGATATATTTTTAAATAATGTTGGTCTTTGAATAAGGAACTAGAAACCACAAGTAAAGAGCTAGTCCCATGATTAAGGAATCAACTTCAGCCTCACCTAGTATGGATGCAACTACAGCAGTATAAAGGTAATTATAATGCTATAGCTTATTCCAATAGAAAAAGCAGAATATGCTATACTGAATACATCCGATAAAGTGAGCTGTAGCTCACGAAAGCTTACGCTCAAATAAATTTGTTAGTCTCTAAGGTGCCACAAGTCCTCCTTTTCTTTTTGCGAATACAGACTAACACGGCTGCTACTCTGAAACCTGATATAACGGTATAAGTGTTCCTGAAAAGTGCATCCACACAGGAGCTGTACTCGTGTAACTATTTTGATTAAAACCCCCACACCAGCGATAGTCAATTATTTTTGTCAAGTTCCAAATTTCTTGATCAAGGTATAGTCAAGGTCCAGACTCTGGAGAAAATACAACAACAACAATGATAATAAGTAAATTAAAAGATTTCGGAGTCCATTCAAAAGCCTCTGGAAGTCTGGATTTGGCCCATGGTCCATCTACTAACTACCTCTCCCCTGCCCCACACCCATGGGCAAAACAGTTATACCCATATACACAACTACTGCTCTCCTGGGTCTGTCCCAACAGGGCATCCCAGCTCAAGATTAAGGCCTGTGGACTCACCAAGCACAGGCACCTTTGAACTGCGCTGACCTGTACCACGGCTACAGCAGGCGCCCTTCCCTTGGGGCGGGTTTGCCAGGCTGCACACACAGACAAAGCCACAGGCGCGCACGGGGGCTTCACCGCAAGGATCAGAGCGCCCGGGGGTCCCCGCGTTGGGGCCGGCGCCCCGGGCAAAGCCGGATGCTTCCCGCCCCCGGCCTCTCCAAGGAGTCCTCCCGTTTGACATCCCGGGCGTCGCTCGGGTCCCCTCCATCGGCACCAGCGCCCCCCCCTCGCCCGCAGCGCCCTCAGCCGCCGGCCCGAAGAGCCCCGCTCCGCTAACGGCTGCGGGACGGGACGAGGCTGCGCCGGCCCCCGCCCAGCAGCCCCCGCTGCTGCGTCGCCCCCCCGTTGCGGCTCCGCCCGGAGGCAGCGAGCGGCACTCACCGGCGGGCAGGGCAGACGCGGCAGCCCCACCGCGGGGACCATCCTCCGGACGGGCGCCCCGCGTCCCCCACAGGCTCCACTCCGATCCCCTCAGCGCCCCTCACTCGCACCCTAACCTGCTAGACGCACACGCGGCCCGCAGCAGCCAATCAACGGCCACATGCTGTGTTGCCTGCACCAATCCGCGAGCCAGCCGCGGGGGAGACCTGCGCCGTACCCATCGCTGCCCTGGACTGACCAATCAGATACAGAGAGGGTGGAAAAGCGTAAAAGCAGCCAATAATTTAGGTTGCACAAAACAGGAACTGCTGGTGATTGGCAACCCGCGGAGCAAGTGAGCAAAAGGACTAGGAAGCAGAGGGCGGGAATATGCCTTAAAGGAGAGGTGGGGGAGCGCGCGCGGAGAGGCTGGCCGGGAGTCACTAAAGGGGGATAGGTCCTTGGCGGGTCGGGCGGCGGTTGCGGCCGCCGGGGAGTCTCTGAGCTGGCCCGGGGCCGACCTGGCCGAGCCGGAGGGGTCGCGGCCGCGGCCGGACTGTCAGATGCTGGGGCGGGCTCTTGGCGGGTCGCTCCCCTCGCACCGGCCCCTCCTGCAGGAGCCCTCAGCCCCGCCCCAGTGCTCCCAAGCCCCGCCCTCGCCGGCTCGCCACGCCCGGGGAGGGGCGGGCAGAGCGGAGCCACGTGCCCGGGTTGTGTAGGGCTGAGGGGAGCGGGGCTCCCTGCCCCAGCGCTGATTGGCTGCTCTTCCTGAGGAGGTGGGCAGCTGGGGCAGGCAGCCAATGGGAGGGTCCATACAAGGGTTCCGGTTCCCTCCAGCTCTTGTTGCCAAGCGGGGGTCCAGGTACCAGTGGGGGGGACACAGAGGTTTTCTGGGGGCTGCAGACCCTCATCTAGAGCTTTGCCTAGTTTTACAACAGGCTACGTAAAAGCACTAGTGAAGTCCTTGGGAAAGAAAATTTCATGCTGTGACTTGTTTATAATAGTGTACCCTGAAGTGTAAGTACAATACTTCTATTCCAATTGATTTATGACTATATGGTGAAGAGGAGCCATTTTTCAGTAACAGTACGCAGTGACGCTTTTGTATTTTGATGTCTGATTTTGAGTTGACACTTGGGGTACACAAGACAAAGCAGACGCCTGAAAGGGGTACAGGTAGTCTGGAAAGGTTGAGAGCCATTGCCCTCCAGGGCTAGAGCTTGTATCCCCAGGCAGAGCCCTGGCCCCTGGGAACCTAGTGCCAGAGCTGATAATACTAAGCTGGGGTGAAGGTGGGCCGCTGCCATCCTGTTGCTCAATCCCTGGGGAAGGGGGAGATTTTTATACACCTGAAGGCTCATATGAACTTTCTGCACTGGACTTCCCCAGAAGCCTCAGTTGCCACATTGAGGTCCCAGCCCACCACAGTGGGATCTGAATCCCATGCCAGCATTGTTTCCAGGGCCTGCGTGAACTGCATGCCAATAGGAACTGCGTGATTGCCAGTGCCCTGCATGCAAGTTTACAGTTGGTTGTAATGTGCCTTTTTAATTTTTTTCCCCTTCTTTACAAATTTTTTTTGCATTTTCTTTTTTTCCCCATTCCTCACAACCCTCCAGTATACTTTTGCAGCCCCTTTGGAGGTCACATCCCACAGTTTGGGAAATGCTTGTTTAAGGCCTTCCCTACCAGCCTATCCCCAGCAGACCACTACCTGGGTTCTGTGCCTGGTTCACTCTCCATAAGGACCCACCACTGGGTTCTTCATACCCTCAGACCCTAGACAGTTCCCACAGCTACTTCTTGTTCTTCCATCATGGAGAGAGACACACAAGGTCTCACTTCATTTCTGCACTCCCCTACTGAAAGAAAGGCAGTCTCTTACATAGTCTTGCCCCAGTAGGCCCTGCTTCTAGCTTGCAGTCAAGTATTAGAGGGGTAGCTGTGTTAGTCTGTAGCCACAAAAACAATGAGGAGTCCGGTGGTACCTTAACGCCTAACCGATTTATTTGGGCATAAGCTTTTGTGGATAAAAAACCCACTTCTTCAGATGCATGGAGTGAAAATTACAGATACATAAATATATACTGGCACATGAAGAGAAGGGAGTTACCTTACAAGTGGAGAACAAATGTTGAAGGCCAATTCAGTCAGGATGGATGTGGTCCACCCCCAATAATTGATGAGGTGTCAATACCAAGAGAGGGAAAATTGCTTTTGTAGTGAGCCAGCCACTCGCAGTCCCTATTCAAGCCCAGATTGATGGTATTAAGTTTGCAAATGAATTGTAGCTCTACAGTTTCTCTTTGAAGTCTGTTTTTGAAGTTTTTTTGTTGAAGAATGGCTAAAAGTGGGGAGGGTTAAGTGTGGGCTGGAGGAAGCATTTGGGGCTCACCTAGGAAGCTGACAGAGGTTAGATGGATGGAGAGAGCAGAGCTTGAACAATGGGATTCACTACAGCTTGACTAGGCTCTGAACTAAACAGAATGAACTATGCTTTATTCTTCATTCCTCTGTGTTAACCTAGGGACTTCCTATGCTGTGTTCCAGATGACTAATAAACCCTACTGTTTTGACAACGCTGCGTGAGTGTCACTGCAAATGCTTGGAGACATGCCATCAGTGTACACATCTCCATCAGGGGTCTGTCTCATCTAGACTTGCTGAACAGAGCTCACCGTGTGAAGGAGATGTGGTGCAGGCCAGAGGTCCTGCCTAAGGAAGCAGTAAAGTCACGTGGCTTATCGTGGAGGAAGAGTGAGACACTTAGAGTCTGGCACACTACAGAAGTTACTTTAGAGACCATTCCAAAGCTGGGGCCACAGCACTGATCCTGTGGATCCCTGACACTACCTCCCTTTCCATTTGCAATTTGACAATATCCATGTGGCAATCTTAGCAAATTCTCTCACTGAACAGTTGAGAGGTAGCTCAGTATGTCCAATCTGATCACTGTAGACCACCCACAACTGCACTTATTCCAAGAAGCTCTGTAGGTGAGTGGATTTGGATCTGCCATATGAAAGACCTGGCTTCTATTGCCAGGTCTACTTGAAGTGATGTTGAGCAACTTCACACTTGTAAAATGGGGTGGGGCTAATACTCAAGTGTCTTGCAGGATTGGGGTATAAGAAGAGCCCTGCAAATCTGTGGACCATTTTTGTGGATTGCATGCAGATACAAATTTTTTATCCGCACAGGGCTGTAAATATAGGATCTCAAAGGTGGGGAAGCAGCTGTCTGGAGCTCTTAGCCTATGAGTTTGCTCCCCGCCTTCCAAATCTTATATTCCCCCCCTCCCCCGTACGTACTTACTTAGCAGAAACAGCTGCCTCCCTCTCCAACTGACCTCAATAATGAAGTTGGGAGAAGTTTCCTAAATAGCTTGGCTACTTAAACTGTTGTGATAGGACCACAGGGGATTTTGCTGCCTGTCTTGTTCTATCACATCCCCTATTTCAGTATGCAAGGGAGAGGGAATAGAGGCTGCTTCCCTGCCATCCAGATCCTCATAGGCTATGAGCTTCAGTCAGCTGCTTCCCTGCCTTTGAGAGCCTATATACCAGGGGTGGTCAAACTTACTGACCCTCTGAGCTGCATACAATAATCTTCAGAAATTCAAGAGCCGGGCGCACCGCCTGGGTCTCGGGACTTCTGCCCTGTGACAAGGTAGTGGGGCTTGGGGCTTTAAACCTGTGGGGAAGGGGATCTCTGGGTTTCAGCCCCACTCCTGCTGAAATCCTGAGCCCCAGCAGGTGCCTCCCCAAGGGCTGAAGCCCCACCACGCTGCTGCAGGGCAGAAGCCCTGAGCTTCCCTCACCCCCTCCCAGTCTAGTAGGTGGAGAACGGGGGGAAGCACACTTTAACTGTAAAAGAGCCACATGTGGCTCAGGAGCTGTGGTTTGGCCACTCCTGCTATATGCAGTGCATTCATGCATGCATACAAGCTGCTCCTCCTGAGAGGCACTGTGAGAGAGTGTGCTGCTGTTGGTGTAGTACAGATAGATAAAAAGACTGAGTGCAGATCACAGGTCGATTCTTGCAGATGCGGATCCACATTTTTGTATCCACGCAGGGGTCTAGGTAAAAGGATCTGGTCAGCAATAAGGGGTATGAAGTGCAGATATATAAACAGTAGTAGACAGACATGAGACCATAATTCACATTCTCCCATGTTCTCCTAAGGCCCATGGTTATGTCCATCTCATAATTGCGGGCTAGTTGGATGGTCTGTCATTTACAGCAAAATCATGTAGACTTCAGCTGTCTGTTTCCTTCTCTTTGTTTCTATTATGAAATTATTGATGCCTGTTTAAGCAAGACACGTACCCCTCAACTGTGCTGTGTTTTGGGTGACAGCGAGCAGCAAAGACACACCTACAAGGCAAACTGGATGAGATATGCTAGATGGACTTTGGTAGGGGGTGGGCTGTAATACTGCAAAGGACAGAGATTGCAGTCCTCAGCTGATGACTCTCAGCAGAAGTGAAGAGAGCAGTCCAGGGGCAAGCAGACATGCCCCACAGCAGCCTCTGCTGCAATCCCATCTCCCTGTCCTCTTTCTAGTCCTGAGATATCACAGCTAAGGCGCTTGAGATGACAGCAGCTGCAGCAGTGTGGAGCACAAATTTGCCAGCTTCTGCTGCTGGTGAGACCAGAGCTCTAAGCTCCACTCCTGATACAGCTTTAGCACCAGCTGTGCCCTTCAGGTTCCCCAGTAAGTCAAGCGACAGCTGGTATCTTCAGCATTGGCAGCAGTGCATTCTATCCAGGCTCACAGCAGCCTGGCACACCACACTGCAGAACCAGAAACTAAGACCAATAAGTTCAACTACTGCTTTGGGAGCAGGTTTTTTTGTGACAAGACAATGGCTGTGAACTGGGCAAGATCCATGATGTAAATTATGGGGGTACTGCCCATAGCACTGTCCAGCTTTGCTAAAAAAGCTAAACTGGAAATTTTAAAAGCAGGTAATTTTAATGGGGGAGTTTGTGTCTTAGGAATCCCTTGATTAAGCGATCACATCTGCTTGCACAGCAGTTTTCAGGCCAGTTTGACTATGCACATACATTTTAAAGTACTATGAAAAATTGCTCTTATTCAGAAACTGCATCAGAAGCTTAATTCTGGGGCATCTTCTGGTGCCTCATATTTAGCATTTTGGGATAAAGTTACTTTGTAAGTCAGTTTTGCTGGGATGTATTAAGGAAATAGATGTTGCAATTACTTTAAATTGGTCATTTCTTTTGTTTGTAGTGCTTAAAGATTTCAGAGTGGTAGCTGTGTCTGGATCAGCAAAAAGAACGAGTACTTGTGGCACCTTAGAGACTAATACATTTGTTAGTCTCTAAAGTGCCACAAGTACTCCTCGTTCTTAGTGCTTAAAGAGTCTCTCTCAGCCTTATCTGAGTTAATGGAGCTTTTTAAAAAGAAAAAACAGGTAAGTTTTGCCCCTTCCTAGGCAGTGCCTGGAGCTACTACTGACAGATTGTCCATGCCTCTTTTAAAGAGGACACTACCAACAATCCTAAGGAAACCTCTTAATACTTTACCAATCTCAATCAATTATTGTCTAATTTCACTTCCCAGGGTAAGGTTACAGTGATGGATCAAGTCCAGCAACATGTTTGCCTCCTGCAGCATCTTAGATGATGATCCCTTCCACTGTGGTTTAAGATCAGAATATAGCCCAACTTTAAAAAAGAAAAGGTTTGGGGGATTTCCAGCTGCTTCTGGAGGTTAGGGAACTAAGTGTGGCCAAAATCCTTGTTATACACTCCTCCAAATTATAATTGATATTGCAATGGTGTCTGAATTGTGCTTGGCAATTTGCATGCAGTGTTATATATTTATAATATAAAAATATGCTTTTTGGGGTAGCTGTTGAAGCAGAGGAGAGCAATAGTGGGAAAGAACCGTTGGAATGGAAAGAGCAAGTGAAAAAGGGCAGGAAGAAGGTCTGAGCAGGAAACATTTTTCCCATCCTGCAATATATATATATTTTAATCTCAAAGTTCCCATCCCACATCAGGATGAAAAAGTTTTTCAAAAACTTAAAAGTTTTTACAAACCAATAAATGGAAAAAATTGGTTCAGGTCAATTAGACCATTTCATTTTGATAATTTCAAAGCTTTGTTTCAATTTTTTCACTTTTGTCTTTAGCTTTTTTTTTTGTGATTGTTTAAAATAAATTTCTAAACAAGTAGTTTTGAATCAAAACTTGAAATTTTTCATTTAGAAAATGTTGAAACAAGATCTTTTGATATGAAAAATGTTGAAAAAAGGTTTTGAAGTTTGGAAATTAGTTTTGTGCTAACAGTTTTAGTTGCATTGAATTGGCATTTTTCAGCAAAAAGTGTTTTGTCAAAACATTCCTGACCAGCTTTCTAGCAAATGACGCTATGAACAAGATGGGGCTGGGCAGCAGTGGGAACAGGATGAAAAGTGACCTTTTCTTTGATCCAAAACAGATTCACAGTGCTCTCTGTACCTTAAGACCACTTACTTCTACAGATACACACTACAGCTGCCTGCTTTTACAGCATTTTTCACAGGAAGCACGCTGTTTGTTCTTCAGGATCTGCAATGGCTGGCAATTATTTTCCAGAGACAGTTTAGTGGTTTTTAACCTACAAAGCCTAACATGTTTTGTGTTGATGCCCCTCTCCTTGTGCAATACCACAGAAGTACATCAGCTAAAGTGTCCACAATTGCTCTTGTCCCACATAAGGCAGGGGATTTCAGTGAGTGGCCCTTGATTTTGGAAAAGTCACTTCCCTGATAGTCACTTACATACAGCAGTCACCACACTGCCAGATCCATACCACAGTTCATGCTGCTCAACTTACTGAAGATCATCAGGAGAGGAAAGCTGCATGGTCTGTGAAAAACCTGAGTAAAACCCCACACCTGATTTCAGACAGACCAAGGATTGATGGAAACAAGGCTAAGTTGCAAGAAATGCACAAGACAAATCATGGATGACAACTCCAATAGTGCACGTTTATTCTGAACAGTATTTTTAAAAGTTTTACTTTCAAGAGTTTGAGAAAAACAAAACATGCTCCTGATGTACAAGGGCAATGATCTAGATTAAAAATGGACCATCTTATTTGTAAAGAATTTGATTACCCCAGTAATTTAAAAGTCATAACATTGAGGATGCATCTGTAAGCCGCACAGTGCACCGCCCCATTCAGACAAAGTCCTAATCAAGAGACAGGGGCAATCTTAGCCATATTCAGTACGAGGCAGTTGCAGATTCCAAAAAAACATCCAAGTCAGCACAAACATTACAAAACCGACTCTGTGCATAGCTGCTGAACCTGGATCACAGCACAGGGGAGGAGAATGTAACAGTGGGGGTTTTTGGTTCAAATTTACTAGACATCACAGGGCACCATCAAGAATTAACACAATATCACTTATTTGTTTTAGCTGTAACAGCATCGGCAGGTTTAACTATTAACTGCACCATGTAAACTCAGCCCATTTGTGTATACAAAAAAAATATTCCATCCCCCCAGACGAGTGACATCCTTCTGGGTGCTTCTTTTCCCAGGCCCCTATATTATGGTTTCTGGTAGCGAATGTCTCTTTGTGGAGGACAGTATCTTCATGGTTCAACTGACGTATGACATAACCTATTGTAGAGAGGTTTAAAAGCAACTTGCATGTACACAGCCTAAATGTTGCCTGCAAGCTCTTCATCCAGAACAGAAGTGCTGGTGATTATTTCATAGACACTCCTAACTTTTTAAATCGTTGTGCATATGCTGTTATTTTCAAGCTAATGGGAGGTCCTGCTGCAGTAACATTTGAAGTAATAGAAATTTACTGCAGACAAACTAATACTCAACACTATTCCAGTGTCTCCTACTGACAGCACTGAGGTAAGTTCTCCTCCCACACCCAACAGTCTGGGTACACTAATATTAACACAACCGTTTGGTAGCCAGAACTATTGCCCTTCTTCCCATGTATGGGGTGCAGCTTTTGAAGAGGTTTTAGATGAAACCTTTTGATGTGTGTGCTTAAGAGTACAAAAAAACATTTTCCAAGACTAATAGTCTGAGAAAAGGAGCCTTGATTTCTAGTTTCTCTCCCTTCCACTTCCTATAAAATATTTAGTTAGAAGTTAGTGAGACCGGTTTGCTGTGGAATGGGAGTTCTAAGAATTTTTTTGAGGGATACATTCATAGAATGATGGCAGCCCAAAGCAAAAAGACAGAGACAACCAAGCAAGTCCAGACACCAGACTCGTTTATGCTTTTGAAACCTGCAGGAAAACTGCCTACAAACCACTGATTTATGGAAGCCTACAACAGCAAATCCTAAAAAGCTCACCCCTATACTTACCTCCCCAACCCAAACACTTACCACTTAATTCTAGAAGAATCAAGAGCACTTGGCTTGGCACAAAAAACAGCTATGGTCTGAACTATAGCTGTGCTGCATGAACATCCTCCAATGCATATTCTCTCCCCCCATTAACACCTTTTAGTCCTGTCTACAACTGTTCAAGAAAACTATGTTGGCATCTGAGGAACTAATTGTGCTTCAACACTAATCTTGCTAGAAAGGTGCTGAAACTGCCTCCATAATCAGTGTAGGCAGGGTCTAACTATGCTATAAAACTTTTACAAAACTAGGTAATCTGTGGCCAAGGAAACACTGTCAGCACTTTTCTAGCTAGAGTCCACCACAGGGTGATATGAACACAGTTCCCCTGGCCACTCTAGCAAGGCTTTTACAAAGCCAACGGGGAGTTCTACCACCAAGACTCAATTAGCATAAATCCAGAAACTGAAGTCAATGAGCAGCTACTCAGTTCAGGCTCATCAATGTATTCAAAAAGCTCTTATGGTGAATAGTGATAGTTTTGGGGTTGCCTGTTTTTGATACTAGGGATCTAGACTGCATAATATGAGGTGAGAGACATTTTTTCCTGCCTTAGTCTCACACCCCCAATGTCAAAATCCTTGGTTCCCAAGTCAGCCTCAGAGCAACAGCACCTGCTCACGAGATGTATACTGTTATGTGCACCATGGGTTGGAGGCCTTTGAAGCAGATGGGCTCAACAGGCAGCTGCATTTTTAAAAACACTTATGGCAAAGGAATGCAGTTTAATCTCAATCTAGGTGATGGGGCAGGAGGGTCAGTTTCAATTCAGTGCATTTCCCAGATGCTTGGAGTCTCCTCTTAGGTCAAGTTGGTATGTAACTGCTGACAACAGCGTGTACAAGGTAGCACTGAAATTCATGCAAATGAAGCATGAAAGGATGCAAAGCAGAGCTCAGTAAAAAGTTTACTGTAGTTTTTATGTTACAGTACTAGGAAGAAGCCAGTCAACCAGCCTATTTTCCAAATCCCAAAAGATGTTCCAGTCTGAGCTGTTTTCTCTGATGCTCCATGAAACACCCTTTCACAAGAGGAGAACTGCAACACTGGCAGGTCGGAGAAAAGTCTTCAGAGGCGTTCAAAGAGCAGTTCTTAATCCCTTCATACCCACAGATCATATAAACTCAGCAAGCCAAGCAGAGCCCAGGCCATTTCAGAGATCCCCTGCAAAGCTATTTGATTAGGGTCAGGACTCTGGTTTCCCTTCTCAGTCTCACTGCCTGGTTCCTCCACCTTGGCTCCAATCCCAGGTTTCTTTGTTACCGCAGGTTTGACAGTCCTAGCACCAAACTAACACTTGGACACAGGCACTTGCCTTAGAATTGAACTGGACATGATGCTTACAGTCCCTTCTCCCATTCCAGTAGTCTGGATAAAATGAACTGCCCCTTATGGACAGCTGAGACCTGGAGAATTTCACTTGCTCTTAAAACAAACACCTCACCTCAGGATACATGTTTTTGCAAGGCTCTTCTTGCTGACATCAGATTTAGCTCTTACCCTGGCAAGAGTCTGGTCGGAATTGGGTAGGATGAATGGTGATGGTAGCTGAAAAGGAAGAAACTAAAACTCACTCTGAATCCTTTTTTGGGTCAATCAAGGAATGTAGCACCAGCTGGGGTGATAACTTTCAGCACAGGCACAATAAATGTGCTGGTAAACCAGCCTGCTCTTCTTAGCAAGAGATGGAGAAAAAGTCAAACAAAAATATTTGGAAAGATTAAACATTTTGGGGGGCCTGGGGAAGAAGAGGGAAAAGAGAATTGCTAAAACAAAGTTCACGCATATTTCAGGGGCTGTAAAAAACAAACTGGTATTATAGAACTCAAAAAGGACAAGATATTGCTTTTTCTTTCAACACAGACTTTTTTAGGCCCTACCTTTCGGTGTGAAAGCAAGAGATAAATCACTCTCTGAAGGAGACTGACTTCAGGAAAGCCTACCCAAGCCCTCCACACCTCAAACTAGGGAGATCTGTACACCTCTTCCTATCCTGTTGAACAGAAAGAGCTAAAAAAACCCAAACATGATTGGACAGTCCTTGGGAAAAGCATTACATTTTGTTGGAGAGAGGGCAAGAAAAAAAAAAGATGAAGGGAAGGGGGGAGAAAAAAAAAATCAACAGGCCTCTCTTTCCTTATTTGGCGACAAGCAAGTGCAAGAAAGTGTTCATTGGGGTTTTGTTCAGTTGTCGGTCTTTTGCACATCTGCATTCTGGCCAAGACAAGGGGTTTTGAGGTTTTTCTGGAGGACATGAGCATCTGCTGGCTCTATCCTCTTGTAATAGTTTTTCTTCGTCTCAATGATCTCAAAGCCAAACTTTCTGTAGAAGTCGATAGCTGACTCGTTGCTGATCTGGACATGCCTAGGGCACACAGGAGGATAGAGAAAAAGACATCAGCATTTTCTGTAGTATAAAATGTAGCCTACACACCCAGGAATTGTATACCCAGGGATAGAGAGTAAGGGCTTGTCTACACCAGCAATTTACAGCACTGCAACTTTCTCGCTCAGGGGTGTGAAAAAACACCCCCCTGAGCACAGCAAGTTTCAGCGCTGTAAAGCGCCAGTGTAGACAGTGCCCCAGCGCTGGTAGCCGCGCCCCTCGTGGAGGTGGTTTTCTTAGAGCACTGGGAGAGCTCTCTCCCAGTTCTGTGTCGCGACCACACAGGCACATTAAAGCGCTGCCGCAGCGCTTTAGCATTGCCAGTGTAGACTAGCCCTACGATGGAGGTGGGGGGGGTAATGCTCTAGAGTTAGATGCCATGGTCTAATAGAGCACAGAATTGAGAATTAGGAACTTCTGACATCTAATCCCGTGCTAACACAGATTTCCTTTGTGACTTTTAGCTAACCACCTCACCTCTCTGCCTCTATTTCCCCATCTGTAAAATAAACCTAACCCCTCTCGAGAGAGCTGTTGTGGGGATCAACTAGCTAGCATATAAAGTGCTTTGATTATATGAAGTGTTAAGTATTAACATTATCAGCTCAGTAGTTTCCACCTTGGCAGATATTTTGTGAAATATAACAATACAACCTAGTTTCACTGGAGACACTACTGCAGTTTGATTCTGTAAGTTCTTTCAGTAACACACTCTAAACACTACAGTAAAATCAGGCTTATCAATGACAATCATGTCATGAATTCTACCACAACAAAAGAGTGCTCTGATGGTATTAACACATGCCCTGACCCAACCCACACAGGCAAGACCAGACTGTTTAGATGTGGTTGGGGCTTTGTATTACAGCACCTTCCCTCCTACACAACAGTTTTTGTAGCATAGACAGATTCTGTGGGGTTTGGGAAACATTTCTCCCTCTTCTTTAGAGTTTTACAAAGCTTGGGAGAACAGAAATTCTTGGGGAGGTGGCGGATAATCCCCCTAAACAGCCTTTAATTTTCTATTCTAAACTGCTAGAGGACTTAATTTCTGTCATGGGTCTTATAAAAAAAGATTTGTGTTTCGACTTCCGCTGGCTCAATAGTATCTGTTAAATAAATATTTTCAGAGTTGAACAGACACTCCAGATGCTTGTGATCTAGATGCTTTAGTACAGCATTTCCCAAATGGTGGGTCCTAGACCCACTAATGGGATGGTAGCAAGGTTCCAGATGCATTGCCACATTCAGGACGAGATTAACCCATCACAGGGCCCTGGCCTATGCAAACACACACTTCTCTCATCCTGGGGCAGAGGGGAGGTCTGGAGGTTTGGACAGTGAGCCAGACCTGAACTCACCTCGCAGCAGTGGCTCCAATCCTGAGGGGCTAGACCAACTCCCAGCTCCAGGATCTGTGAACCCATGCATCAGGTCACAATGCCTGGAGCAAAGCTCAGTGGGACAGGAGCATCACACTGGAGTGAGTTTGTTCTCCAGCACTTCCCCGCCCTCACCCCAGGGCGTCCCTTCTGCAACTGGGCTGGGATTAGGGTTGCTGTGTCAGGGTGAAGGGTGCATCTGTGTAATAGTGGTTCGCAAAGACAGACAAAATGCATTTGGTGGGTTGCCTTAGTAAAAAGTTTGGGAATCACTGCTTTCATATATCAAGGTCCTAAATGACATGATGTGGAACCAATGGAACAAAAACAGAGTCCAGTCTCATCACCGGCAATGGTCAACATCTAAGAGGGCATTTCACACTTACGACATAAGGCCATGTTTTTGAACATTAGTTGCCTAAAGTTAGGAGCCTAAATTTGAAGATGTTGGCTCAAGTGTCAGCAAAACCAAGAATATGGCCACCCGTAACAGGTATTTGGTGTGCCCATCTTTGCCAGCTATTCATCTCCCATCCTAGAACAGTACTTTGGTAGGTGGAGAGAGAGATTATGTAGGGCGCGCCACTCCCCCTTTTTTTTGGCAACAGCAGCAGATATTTCAGATCAATTAGTCTTCCAACCTGCACATTACTGTAGCTTCTTAACTTGGAGACAGAAGGAAAACTAGTATTCATTAACAAATGTTTAACGATGGGCCTGATAGGCCACTACCTCTGAGGGGAGAGAGCAGGAAGCATTTTAGTTAGTTTGCAAACAAGCTCCACTGCAAGGCTTTTCTTATCAGTCACTACTAGCCAGAGTCGGCACAGTAAACTTTTGAGAATTCTCCCATTAGGGTCTTTGCTTCAGCTTCCTGCTAATGCAGTGCTGGGTGTGGGGACTGACCAATCCATCAGGAGATATTAGCTTGTTAAACATTCCACATACTAGGGTCCTCAGCAATCCTGGTGGAGGCTCAAGATTCAGTCAACTGCTCTGAAGTAGGATCGAAACCACATTTTCTAGTGATCTGGTGTTTTAATGTACATGTGTGGACTGGGTATCATTATAGACACTTACCACCTACGACATTTTAGTTTAATATAGGATTTATAGTATTCCCTACTCTAAGGAGAGGAGATATCAGTGTGGTAAATGTTTGTTTATTTTTAAATGCTGCCCATTGTTTAATTGATCTTGCTGTTTGGCCATTAGCATGTAGTTACAATGCTTTAAAATAGGGCTGTCAAGCAATTAAAAAAATTAATCGCAATTAATTGCATGATTAATCGCACTGTTAAACAATAACAGAATATCATTTATTTAAATATTTTTGGATATTTTCTACATTTCGAATACAAAGTGTACAGTGCTCACTTTATATTTATTTTGATTACATATATTTGCATTGTAAAAAACAAATAGTATTTTTCTATTCACCTAATACAAGTACTGTAGTGCAATCTCTTTATCATGAAAGTTGAACTCACAAATGTAGAATTATGTACAAAAAAACCCACATTCAAAAATGATTATTATGTCCCTTGATACTTCAACCGCCATTCCAGAGGACATGTGTCCATGCTGATGACGGGTTCTGCTCAGTAACGATCCAAAGCAGTGCAGACCAACCCATGTTCATTTTCATCATCTGAGTCAGAGGCCACCAGCAGAAGGTTATTTTCTTTTTTGGTGGTTTGGGTTCTATAATTTCCACATCAGAGTGTTGCTCTTTTAAGACTTCTGAAAGCATGCTCCACACCTCGTCCCTCTCAGATTTTGGAAAGCACTTCAGATTCTTAAATCTTGAGTCAAGTGTTGTAGCTATCTTTGGAAATTTCACATTAGTATCTTCTTTGCATTTTGTCAGATTTGCAGTGAAAGTGTTCTTAAAATGAACAACATGTACTGGGTCATCATCCGAGACTGCTAGAACATGAAATACATGGCAGAATGCAGGTAAAACAGGAGACATACAATTCTCCTCCCAGGAGTTCAGTCACAAATTTAATTAACGCTTTTTTTTTTTTAAACAAGCATCATCAGCATGGAAGCATGTCCTCTGGAATGGCGGTTGAAGTATCAAGGGATATATGAATCTTTAGCACAAATAAACATAAATATCTTGTGATGCCAGATACAACAGTGCCATGCAAATGCCTGTTCTCATTTTCAGGTGACACTGTCATTAAGAAGTGGGCAGCATTGTCTCCCGTAACTGTAAACAAACCTGTTTGTCTTAACAATTGGCTGAACAAGAAGTAGGACTGAGTGGACTTGTAGGCTCTAAAGTTTTACATTGTTTTGTTTTTGAGTGCAGTTCTATAAACAAAAAAAATACATTTGTAAGTTGCACTTTCATGATAAAGAGATTGTACTACAGTACTTGTATGCAGTGAATTGAAAAATACTGTTTCTTTTGTTTATCATTTTTCATGCAGTGAAAATATCTGTAGTCAAAAATAATATAAAGTGAGCAGTGTACACTTTGTATTCTGTGTTGTAATTGAAATAGATATATTTGAAAATGTAGAAAAACATCCAAAAACGTTTAATACATTTAAATTGGTATTCTATTGTTTAACACTGCAATTAATAGTGACTAATTCTTTTAACTGCAATTAATTTTTTTTGAGTTAATTGCATGAGTTAACTGTGATTAATCGACATCCCTACTTTAAAATTCAGCACTACTTTTGAAGGAAACCTTCCAAAACTAGGGAAGCGTCTGCTACTGGGCAGTGCCTGGAACAAATCTAGAACTTGAGCGCTGAATGGCTGGGCAGTATTTGTAAGATGGGACCAGTTTTGATCCATCATCCCACAGCAATTGAAACTGAAATATTGTACCCTCCTCACTCCCCTATGGAGCCTCTCCCAAGCCCAGGAGAGCAAGAATGTCATTTACTTACAAATAGATGTTGTCAAAAGTGCCATCTTTCTCACAGATGTTTAAGACGTGATTCAACATTTTAGTTCCTGCCAAGGAATAGAGAGAGACTTAATCACCCCACAAATGTGCAACCAAATCAGTTTAAAGTTTGCAGTCAGCTCTGTAACTGCTTAATTCCCTAAGCAGGGATATACTGCTCTTAGTGAGTTCATATGACATATTCCTAGAGCAAGTGCTGAGAGCATTGCTATTGTACTCTGAAATTAGCATACTATACTGCACTTCATGTTTTAAGTGTTATTTGAGGCTGCTATGAACATTAAAATCTATACACTGGATATTTTAAACAGTAACTTAAAATTAAGTTGCCTAAATTCAAAGGCCTCAGGGAGGCTTAAAAATATCAATCACAAAGAGGACTCCCTGCAAAAGAAGATATTAAAAATAGGAGAAACCTCATGTCAGAAGACCAGGAAACATATTTAGAACAGAAAAGATTATTGAACATAATAGTTTGCTCTTCTGTAACACCTTTCATGAAAGATTTCAAATCATCTTACATATTTATGAATTAAGCCTCCCAACACCTTGTTATGTATTTTCCCCATAGGTGAACAGATGCAGAGAGTTTAAGCAAATTAAATTTAAGGTTAATAGGCCTATCTTCCCTCCTTTGACTGTTCACAAAGTCTAATTCTTTATAATTTCTTTTAAGAAAATGCCTTAATGCTTTTAAAGTTAACAGAAAAAGCTTACAGCCTAGCAATGCTAATAAGCAACTCTACGTGGTACCAATGATTTGATTAGAGAACCTTCTTCAAAAGAAAACTTCCAGGGCCTCAAAGTGAGCAAAGAATGCGATTAAATTTAAGTAATAGCACTGACAGTATTAACAACATTACCTGACAAGCAGGTAACAAATAATTTAAATGAATAAAGCTCCGTTTTTGGCTTTTTGTCCCAGTGAAACATTTTAATGGAAATAAAAGGCCTGTATTAATGTGAGAAGCCCATAGATCTGGGAGAAAAAGCTGAAACCCCCCTGAAACTATACGCTATGATGTAGATAGAAAATAGCAGCTCTCCTCAAACAAGGAGAGTTAACTTATTGTGATGGAAAACTAAGATACATGGTGACTGGATGGAACATTGTCCAGTGGGTTATATTTCTACGTGTGCCACTGACTGGCTGTGAGACCCTAAGGCATATCATTTCACCTCTCTTTGCTTCGGTATTTTTTATCTGTAAAATAGAATACCTACATCACAGGGAGGGTCTTAGGCTTGATATACAAAGAGCCCTTTGAAATCTTGAGTTAGAAAGCAGACTCACTTCCACAGGACAGGGAAAGCAGAGTTCACTATAAAACAAGTTCTTCTTTCCCACAGCTCCCTTCCTAAGACAGGAATCATCTTCTAATAAAGCATTAAGTTCTGCTGTATCAAAGGAACTGAAAGCTTTAGAAAAGCATTCAGAAGGCTGCCCAGCACTTTTTTTTTTTTTTTTTTTTTGAAGATGCAGATCAAAATGCAGGTAGCCTTACCTATTCCTAGCCTTCGGTAGGGTGCCAGGCATCCAAGTGTCATGATGTAAAGTCTCTTCTGGTTCTGAGAGTGATCCACTCTGCAGCACACTGCACCCACTGCAATATCATTGAAATATGCTGCCAGGGAGGGAAACAGTCAAGTTTTGGTCATTTAGAAATCTCAAGTCTTATAAATATCCTATCCTTCATTTGTCTTCCTTCACTTCTCTTCTTTTTCCCCATAACCACTTTTTCCCTTTTTCTGGGGAACATGGATAATTATATTCTTCCCGAAAATACAATAAAACTTTTAGTCAAATAAGTCATATGGAGATATATCCAATTAACTTCTTCCACACTGCTCCAAGAAACATTCAGGTAAATGTTAAATCTTGGCTGACATTTTCTGGGTGATGTTTGCCCTGTGGTGCTCATGTCAAAGGATTTGATTAATCAGAAGTCCAGCCAATGAACCACATGGGAAAAAGGGGTAAGATTCCACATACATCTTCCTGTGCTTCCCCTGGTAATGAACAGAACACCTACTCCCAATAAAGAAAGACCCTATTTAGACTGCAAGTTCTTTAGGGTAAGGACTGTGCCTCATACAGAGCTAAGCATATTTTCACTGCTTAACAGAACAGGAGGAGCTAGTGTCACAAATACCAAGAACAGAGGAGGGTAATACTTCCACCCACCCCCAAACTACGGACAAAAACTGTACCTAATTTAGCTAGCTCGCCAACCTCCAGCACATCCTTGTAGAACTTGTCATTGTAGCTGACAGGAAAAATGACCTGATTTAACCTCTTCAGCTGCTTAATGTTGTGTGGCGTCACATCTCCCAGCTCGATCCGGCTACTGGAACAAATCAAAACATGCTTAACACGTCTACAAACCCACAATTTATAAGTATATCAAATATTTAAAACCAGGTATTTTATTTATACATAGAGGGCTAGTTAGCTGAACAACCAATTGAATAGCTACCTGAATCATTGGTGTGGGGTCAACACGCACACACAGCTCCTACTCCCTCTTTTGCGGGCAGCTGCTTTAATACCAAGAAAAAGTCCCAATCAGTACCATAAATTCAGAAGATGCTAAAGGTCTTGAAATGGTTACACAAGGCTGGCTCTCCACAAAATACTGTGTCTGTGTGTGTGTGTGGTTGTGCCAGCATTGGAGAAAGAAAGCAAAAAGAGAACATGACAAGAAAATGTCAGAATCACCCTGTGAGCCAAGTGGCACTAGTTTCCAAACCTTCCCCTTAAATTTTTACCACAGATTCACTAAGATTGCCTCTGTGCCAGCCTCATGCGTGCCTCTCTCCATCTGTTCAATGTACAGAATAAGCTCCTTAGCCAAGTCCAACTACTAACAAGATAGTCCTGAATTTGTGCTGATTTTCAACAAAATCAGGGGATGAACCTAAGAGAAGTCAAATTACCTAAGAAAGGCAGGTCCTCCCTAAACTTCCTTCCCAGAGAGTCCTGGAGGCTGCACAAAATATTGCCATGAGCACTTGAGCTAGATCTGTTTTAATATGCTGGTGAACTACTGCTTGGGGGGGAAAGGTCACAGATTACAGTCATCAAAGTCACTGTTCCTGTTAAATATGACAGGAGCAGAACTGGGACTGTAATCTACAACTTTTGAAATACCATTATGATGAACAATACTGAGGAAAAATAACATGCCCTTTCATAAATCCAGAATACAGACTCCTGGTAGGAACATGATGCATCCAGGACAGCAATGTGTGGGGATATCAACTGTATACACCATCCCTGCCAATTTCTCTCCAAGCTTAAAAGAATGCTCCAACAGCTTTAGCAAGGACTAGCATAATGAAAAAAAACAACAACCTTGTTCCAAGTGGACAGCTCTATATACACAGGCAGCTGCCAGCTCATTGTACGTTATGACTGAGGAGCAAGCATGGATGATTCCAGATTAGTCTACAGCCTCAATTTTATTGACTAATGTATAGACAACTAGAATTTTCTTCTGCTCAAGAGACACCATTAGCATTTTGTTTTGTTTTACACTCTATAACAATTCTGTTTTCAGGAAGACCATTTTACAAAGACATATGCAGGCTGGCAAGGTTCGAGGTAAGTACACTTCTCTAGAATTATTTTGATTTCCTGCACTTTCTTTCTTAACAGCTAGAGCTGTTCACACGGGTTAGTGTCTTTAGAAGAAAAAAAAAAAGTATAGATGACATATGCAGAACACTGTAAAACAAGTATGATCTCTGCTGAACTAGGCACCCTGCTGTCTTCAAGTACTGCCCCAAACATGCGGGATACAGTTTAGCTCTGTTTTATTAAGAGATCAACTTCTTTAAGCAAACAATTTTTTAGTCTCTTGATTAGCTACTGACAAGTTCAACTGTATTTAATCACTTTAGGTACAATATCCATCTTAATTAACTATCAAGTCAACTACCACCAGCAATGAAGGAAGGTAGGTTTTTGTTTTCTAAGCATAGTGTTATAACCTGCGAGAGCTACTACAGATCTTAGGGCCACAGTATAGAACGCCCAATATGTACTTTAAGAAGTGTACACAGCCCAAACACACACTTTATAAAATGTGCATTATTTCTGTACAGCTACTGTAGCATTCACAAGGTCTGAAAGGCTATTTCATTCATAGATTCTAAGGCTTAGATGACGATAATGATCCTTCTGAGTTTGATCTCCTGCATAACAAAAGCCATAGTTTTCTCCTAGTGATTCCTGCATTGAGCCCAAAAACTTGTGGCTAAGCTACTAGAGCATATCTTACCTTTTAAAAAGCCATGCAGCCTAGATTTAAAGGCTCAAGGGATAGAGAATTTACTCCATCCCTTGGCAATATGTTCCAATGGTTAATTACTCTCACTGTTAAAAAATATTGCATCTTATTTCCAATTTGAACTTTGCTGACTTCAACTTTCAGCCACTAGATCTTGTCATATCTTTGCCTGCTAGATTAAAGAGCTTTCAGGTATAGAATCACAGAATATCAGGGTTGGAAGGGACCTCAGGAGGTCATCTAGTCCAACCCCCTGCTCAAAGCAGGACCAATCCCCAATTTTTGCCCAGATCCCTAAATGACCCCCTCAACGATTGAACTCACAACCCTGGGTTTAGCAGGCTGATGCTCAAACCACTGAGCTACCCTCCCCCCGTATCAGATAGAAGATACAGAAGGTATCTTCTCCTTCTGTAGATAATTATAGACAGATCCAGCCCCCTCTTAACCTTTCCTTTGGTAAACTAAATAAGTTAACCTTGGTTAGTCTCATTGTAAGGTGTGTTTTCCAGACCATTAATCATTCTTGTAGCTTGTTGCTGAACCCTCTCCAGTTTTTCTATTTCCCTTTTAGAGTATGACACCGGCACTGCATGCAATATTCCAGTAATGACCTCACCAATGCCATGTACACAGCTAATATCACCCTACTTCTATTTTATAGTTTATTTTAATACATCTGAGTGTATTAAAAGCAGAAATGGCTGGGAACCAAGTGGCCCTGTTGAGCTATTCCACAAAGTACCCATTTTTCTTGTCACCCTCACAGTTTTTGCCATTCCCTCTGTGTCACCGCTATCTCTTTTGCCTTAGGCTACTCTGAGCATGTCTACATTAAGGATTTTGGCACTACTGCATCAGTGCAACCTCTCTCCTTTTCCTCAGCGTAATTGCACCAATGTAAAGCAAGGCTTGAACCAACGTGACTTACCCTGGGGCAAGCAGTGATGTTGCAAGCCCCTCTTTTCACTGCTGCAAAAAATATCTAACATGCCATTGGTGTAGGGTCTCATCTAAACATTCACTCAGCGCTCTAGACCCAGTCTACATGGTTCTTCTAAAATCCACACGCTTGCAAATGGTCCTTTAAAATGCATCAAACCCAGTTCTTGATAGCAGGTGTAACTGGATTTCATCTCGAAAAGTCAGTGCCAACGAGAAGAGAGAGGACCAGATACAAAGCCACAGAGGAATCTTTTGTTGAAAGCATATTTTCAGTGTTATTTTCAGTATATACCACTACATGATTGTCATCACATAAATTAGACCCCAAAAATCTTCATGAACTGAAGGAGAGCTTGGCCCTCCATTCCTCACCCACACAGGCCTCCCTCTCCAAATGCTCCTCCAGTTTGCACAGGACTTCAAAGCTCAACCTGGCCCAACACTGCTCTTCGGAGCACCTGCGTGGACAATATCTAATGTCCACAACAGGCCTTAAAGATCTGAGAATCACATGAACTGCATTAGCTCTGAAGAACTATGGACAAAGAAAAATAGATTCATTTTGTCTAGGGAGAGATAGGACAGCATAAGTACATGGAAAACAGGGACCATTCAGCGCGTACATGCTGAAGCTCACTATCTGCAAGAGTCACTCTGTACAGACAGACAGTTTTCCGTCTTCAAATCTAAGGACTTGTAAAGTTGCCCTAGACCAAACATATCTCGGACACAGCATATATATTTGGCCATGCTTTTCTCTTCATTTGCATCAATGACAACACAAGTATAGCGTTTGAAAAAAAATGTTAGTAATGAATGTGTATTCTTTTGTTATTTGCTAAAAACTATTCTATGCCCAAGGTATTAATGAAAACTGTTTACTTTTTCTATTTAGTATATCCTGAGGAGGCCATCTCCGTGCATTCCACTCTGTATGTAATTTGTTGCAGAATTTCTATCCCTTATGGTGGTGAAGAAAACTTTAAAGACAAATTCAGGGTACTCCCGCACTACAAGTGCTACAGTGGTACAGCTGTAGCACTGTAGCTAAGCCACTCTAGCATAGACACATATTACTGCAATGGAAGGGATTTTTCCATGGCTGTAGTAAATCCACCCCTTTGAGAGGCAGCAAATAGGTCAACAGACTAATTCTTCTGTCAACCTAATTATGTCTACAGTGGGGGTTAGGACAACCTAACTACACAGCACAAGGCAAGAAATTTTTCACAGCCCTGAACAATATAGCTAGGTTGACTTAAGTTTTAGGTGTAGACCAGACTCTAGTGCAGATCTCTATATCACGGTTGACTGGTCAATCCTGGAGCCTCTGACAATCGATTGTGATCTCCAGCCCCTAAAAGGCTCCCTGCCTGCCCTATGCCGCTCCCAGAAGCGGCCAGCACCCCGCTGCAGCCCCTGGCAGGGTGGGGCAGGTGTCTCCGCACGCTGCTCCTCCTACAAGCACTGCCCCTGCAGCTCCCACTGGCCAAGAACAGGAAAGTGTGGCCAATGGGAGCTGCAGGGGCGGTGCTTGCAGACATGAGTAGTGTGTGGAGTCACAAGCCGCCCTCCCTCCCCCACCCCCCGGGGCCACAGGAGCATGCTGGCCGCTTGCCTTAGCCCTGCTGTGCCACCAACCAGGAGCCGCCCGACGTCAGTGCCACCCAGTAGGAGCCTACATCCCAAGCCCCCTCCCAGAGCCAGCAACCTGCACTCCCTTTTACACCCAATACTCTGTCCCACCCCGGAGCCCACTCCTGCACTCAAACTCCCTCCCAGAGCTTGCACCCCTCACCCCCTCCTTCACCAGGCTCAGCCCGGAGCCCGCTCCCACACTCCGAACCCCTCTGCCCCAGCCCACAGCCCGCACCCCCTCCCGAAACCCAACCCCCTGCCCTATGAAAGTGAGTGAGGGTGGGGGAGAGTGAGCGATGGAGGGGGTTGGGGGTGGAGTGGGCGGGGCCGATCCTGGGTTGCACTTAAATTCAAAAAGTCATCTTGTGCGTAAAAAGGTTGGAGACCACTGTTAGTGTAACAGATGCAGTCATAGATACTCAGTCTTCAGACAGCCTGAAACAATCAACGATATGAAATGTCCCTATCTTAATGGAGCGTTAACACTGAAACCGACAACATTATTTCACTAATAATTTTAGCAGAAACATCCACCTAATGTCCTCATCCCATAATCTCAAACTACTGACAACTGTATAGGTGACAGAGGAGTCTCATTTGTCCCCCACCCGGATGCCAAAATTCTTGCTCTGACACCCCACTCCCAAACTTCTACCACAACTCCCAAAAGTTGTGTTTTTAATACAAAATTCTGCAGCCCGTTAAACTTGTCAACATAAAATAGAATTTAATACCAAATTAAAGCAAAGGGTCAGGATTGTACTGTTTTTTACTAAGTTAGATAATACAATCTCCACTGACCATTTAAATGACGCTGACAAAGAATTTCCAGTGTGTAGTATGTGTGTGTGTACAATGTGATGAAATTCAATGGGCCTCACTATAGAGTTTAGGGCAAGTGTGTCACAACATACATGCAACTTCAAGTCTGGTGGAATTCGAGTCCATTGGACAAAAATACTACACCATTCTTCTTCATCAACACTTCACTAAGTGATTTTTTTTTTTAAATCTCAAACTGCAAAAGTGTTTAATTTACTTTAATGTCCAAAAAAGTCTACTTCATGTTTTCAAAAAGTCAAGCTCAATGTCCAGAGTTAAGTTACAAGGATGTCTGAGGAACCTTGTCTTACGATTAGAAGTCTAGTAGCAAGTGGAACTCCAGAGAAACTTTGGTCTTTCCATACTATATGGCACTTTTCATCCCACAAACATTATGTAAAGGAATCACTTCACTACTGAAGGGCACCCATGACTTCTGGGGTATAATGCAGCTGCTGACAATGCACAGAAACACTACACAAATTTAAGAAAGGAAACAAAGAACGATTCTACATCAAATTGAAATGGAAGTAGGAATTTAGTGAGGTGCTTATTGTTACTGAAACTGGAAGCCTGCCCAGAACACTGGCATTAACACGTCCACTCTCACTATCACTGCTCTACAATCTTTCCAGTGCTTGCCAAACACAAGCCTGCTTCCCCCGAGATCTAATTACAACTCATTGTGGTATGGGTTGAAAACCATACATAGGGGAGCGCAGAGTTGGTGTTACTGTGCAAACGGTAGATTTGAAGTTGGTAGGTAAATAACCTATTTGGCCCTGGTGGAACTGACAAGTCCCACTCACTTCACTGGCAGCAGCATCTGCTTACACCAGGGCAGAATGTGTCCCCTTGATGGTGTACTCAAAGGAAGCAATGCTGTACCAAAAAGAAAAGGAGTACTTGTGGCACCTTAGAGACTAACCAATTTATTTGAGCATAAGCTTTCGTGAGCTACAGCTCACTTCATCGGATGCATACTGTGGAAACTGCAGAAGACATTATATACACAGAGACCATGAAACAATACCTCCTCCCACCCCACTCTCCTGCTGGTAATAGCTTATCTAAAGTGATCACTCTCCTTACAATGTGTATGATTGGAAATGGCCCAACTTGATCATCATGCACATTGTAGGGAGAGTGGTCACTTTGGATGAACTATTACCAGCAGGAGAGTGAGTTTGTGTGTGTATGGGGGTGGGGGGTGAGAAAACCGGGATTTGTGCTGGAAATGGCCCACCTTGATTTTCATACACATTGTAAGGAGAGTGATCACTTTAGATAAGCTATTACCAGCAGGAGAGTGGGGTGGGAGGAGGTATTGTTTTATGGTCTCTGTGTATATAATGTCTTCTGCAGTTTCCACAGTACGCATCTGATGAAGTGAGCTGTAGCTCACAAAAGCTTATGCTCAAATAAATTAGTTAGTCTCTAAGGTGCCACAAGTACACCTTTTCTTTTTGCGAATACAGACTAACACGGCTGTTACTCTGAACGCTGTACCAGTTTACAGTTCAAAAGGAATTCAAATTATTTCCCAGAAACATGGATCATGATGAGAAGCTTCAGTGACAATCAATATTCAGAGCTTTCAAAACCAGTTAGAACCCACTATAAAGAGGAGAAAGGGAAATTTCAAGTTTTTTTTTAAAATGTTACAAGAATCTCAGCCCCATTCAACCATAAAGCTATGTCTACACTACAGCTAGGATTGATGCTCTGAGATCGATCCACTGGCGGTCAATTTAGCGGGTCTAGTGAAGACCCACCAAATGGACAGCAGATCGCTCCCCAGTCAACCCCTGTACTCTACCCCCAACGAGAAGAGTAAGGTAAGTCGGCAGGAGAGTGTCTCCCGTCGACCCCCCGCAGTGCAGACCCCGTGGTAACTCGACCTAAAGAACGTGGACTTCAGCTATGTTATTTATGTAGCTGGAGTTGTGTAGCCTAGTTCAACTTACCACCGTAGTATAGACATAGCCTAAGTAATGCAAGTCCCTTCCTAAAGGGATGTACCTGACTGAAACAGATCTCTGTGTAACTGATAGCAGAGCTCAGATTTATCTAAAGCAGCTGGTGTTCTAAATTTAGCGGAACAGAATCTCCAACTCACAAATTTTACTGGAGGTATCAAGGAACAGTCAAAGTAAGCTGGGGGAGAAAAAAATTTAACACAACAAATTGAGGACTTAGGAGAGGGTTTGCTGCCCAGTATACAGCAAGCTAACTTTATTGCTTCTGTTTTGGCTTGCAAGTTAAAACAGAAGTCAAGACAGGATAATGCACTCCCATAAATTAAAACTGAAACAGAGCTATGAATGATCTGCAAAGCATAGCTTTGCTTAGAATCTCCTCCAAAGCCAGAAGAGCCTCTAGTTTTCTTAAACAGATTAGCTTTCTTGCTAGGCACACAGGTTACTCAGGGTTCAGGGGCATGTCAGTTTGTTTTCAACTATCCCTTAAAGACCTGTGGGTTGCACACCTACTCTGCTTCCCTGCAGCATTTTTCAAATGCAGCCAACTGTGGGGGAATTGGGGGGTGCAAAGCAGCAGCCCCTCCCGCAGGGCTGCCAACAGGAGTTGGGTCGTGTCCTCCTCTAGAGCCAAAAATGCTGGAGCAGGCAGCTAGAGTGAGTTTCCCCACCTTTCCGGGGATGGTGGGGGTTCGGGCTCTGGCCATGCTGCCTCCAACTGTGGGGCCCTGGCTGCTTGGCAGCAGGTGCCAGCCCCAGCCGCCCATCCATCCCATTGCCCCTGCTGCCTCCCTACACACCTCCCCATATTTGTCTTAAATTTGTCCCCTGGCTTGCCAGGGCTAAGCAAATGTGTGTTTCTCATGTTGCTTCTGATGCAGCCTGTAGTGTGCTGTATCAAATGTAGCTGTTGTGTGATGGTCACATTCTACCCACGGTACATGAAAGCGTAGGATTACCAGATCTAGGTCCTCAGTTCAGGACTCACTTTCCTAGCCAACTGAAGAACAAGGACATTCCTGTATTATTGTGGCAGTCTACCTGTCCAGGCACAGCAAAGAGTCCAACGTGAGCACAAGGCTTCACAAACTTGATCTACAGTTTGATATCCTCAGGCATTAGGGCTTTACATGTTTCCTCAATACCTACTCATCTGAGGTCTAAGCCTAGCCATAGCTATTCATCATGTGCTCTTCAGGGGTTTCATGCATATTACCACCACTTCTCTGGCCTATATTCAATGTTCCCAACTGTAGTCTCACCTCTATAAGTCCAGAGAGAGCCAGCTGCCTCTGGAAGAGCTCATCTGCAAGGCTTCCAAGTTTCATAGCTTTTTGGGGGAATAGGGGGTGGAAAAGACCGTTGATTACTATGCATATGTGTAGTATCTAGCATAGTAGGGTCCCGATTTCAGTTGGGTCCCCTGGACCAGTGTTTCTCAACCTTTTTGATTCCAGGGACTAGTTTTCTGCCTTCCTGAACTGTGTCAAGGAGATTTTTTAGGGACCGGCGTTGGTCCATGAACCGGTTATTGAGAAACACCGCCCTGGATAATACCATGACATCTGAATCAACCTGTAGAGTCCTTAAGGCCACAGATAGAGCTTCTGAGAAACTGCTTTTCTGTTTTTCATTCCTCTTTGAAGTCTGCCTTTTGGCTAGACCCCTCCTGCCTCAGCAGGTGGTATAACTTTATTTTCTGACACATTACAAATCCCACAGAAATGTTAATCAGCAAGTTGTAACTTGAGCTCTTGCAAGTCAGTGAGAACCTCCCTTTGTACAGTCCTTGCTTGGAGGCAGCAATGTAAAAACTTTAACAAAACAGTGTAACAGAATGTGATATAGAGACAGGGATGCTATTCGCAACTGCTTTGCATGCAAACAGTGAGGTCAACAGGGGGCGGAGTTCAAGTTCCTCTCACTAAAGTCCCCCCCACAACTAATCAGAGCCAATATTTTTAATTAAAAAAAATATGAAAACTGGATTTATGGCAAAAATAAGAGAAGCAAAAGTGGATCTCCATGGACCATCAATTTCACAAGCTGCAAAGTGAACAAACATGAAAAAGTTTTGCAGATAACCTTTACATTGGATAAACTTAGTGAGTAAGGCCTGGTCTACACTACAGGATTAATTCGACATAAGCTGCCTTGCCTTGACCTAGCTGTGGAAGTGTCTTCACTTAAATTTGGCTCCAGCTGACATAAGTGCCTCTCTACGCTGCTTTTGTAACACCGCCTTCCAAAGCAGCATAGAGTCACGGTCGACGTAATTAGGTTGACGCAGTGTTAGTGCAGAGATTCATTGCTTACATCGACTGTTATTGGCTTTCACGAGCCACCCCACCATGACAGTACAATCGATACAAGCACTAATGGAGAGAATGTGCACCGCTGACACAAGGAGTCAAGTGTGCACACACACAAGCGATTTAATAACTGCAATAGCTGTATGTTGATGTTAAGTTAGGTTGATGTAATTTTGTAGTGTAGACATGGCTTAAGTCATGAAAAAACGGGGAAGGTGTAGAAGATGAGAGAAAAGCAAATGTGATCATGATCTTCAGAAAAACAAATGAGATCCTGATAATTACCCTTCCACAAGTCTAATGTTTAACCTCTCGTAAAACAGAACAAATCAGAGAAAACTGTTTTTCACAGCTAGATGATTTCACATCCTCCTTGAAAGAAACCACAGCTCCTCTCCATCTTATGCAATATCTGTCAGTAACAGGGATCTTTCTGCTAGAACTTCCAGCATTGGAAAGTCCAACGGACAGGAGTTTTAAAAATGGGAAGAGGCTCCCTCCAGTAGCATAGGTCTCCTTAGAAGAGAATGATGGGAACTTCTGCGAGCACCAGCAGTGGAGGACTTGTTCAGAAGCTTACAGTTTGGCTCACTTGCTGGAATCCAAGGAGCCACAGCAGCTGCCAGCAGAGGCCCCTTAACTTCTCGTTGATTTCTCCTTGCTCTCAGCAGAGGGGGTTCTGGGCCTATGCAGATTCTATGGCCACACTAAATGATATGGTAGATTCAACATAGAATGTGAAGCAACTGCACACGCAGCTTCACTGCTGCATGTTCTTCTAAATTCAGAGAGATTGGAGAGAAGAGCCATAAACCACATACACTGTGCCACTGCCTCCTTAGATTTGAAGGGTCACAGAACATTAGAGGACTATGAATGGCTTCTTCCAGAACTGACCTGAATGGAGCAGGATTGGGGACATAAAACTGAGTATTAAATTGTTATGAGGGGGTGGTAGTGGGGTGTTGTACTTGTATGGGAGCCCCAAACTCAGAAGCCACTGAAAGCCAAGAGTACACAGAACACGACAGAGCTGCACTAGAGGGATATATAACTATATCCTGCCAAGAGACCCCAGTCTGGTCTGCCCTGACATGCATAGACATACAAGTATCATATCCAGGCCCAAATAGCTCCTCTGTCTGATTCACAATCAACATGGAGTCAGAGGAGAGCCAAGCTGTAGAAATCTGCAAGATGGGTTACAAAGAGAAGAAAAAGACAAAATTCTAGCTCCAGCAACAAAGGAGCGGACCTAACTTAATAACTAAGCCAACTGCTGGCTCACCTTTGCTGATCAATTCTATTGCCCTTCCCTACACCAAATAAGGTAACTCTGACTAGCTCCAAGGGAGTGGGAAAAGAGAAAGGAATCCATCACTCCTGTTGGGCAATCTTTTATTCGTATGCAATTCTATGGAACCATTCCACATTGTTACCTGATGTCTAAGTTTTGGAGCCTGTTTTTTATCTCTCAGCTTCACTGACTCAGTCCCCGAAAACCACTTAAGGTGTTTGAAACTAGTCATGAAAATGAGAGATAACCAAGTTTTTATCATCAAGCAGCCCTGGTTTGTGACCTCATCCCAACTGCTAACAAGTTAATAACAAATAGAAAGTGGTTTAAAAACCTAAGAACTTCAGCTATCATTCACCCTGCCTTAAGCTGCCAAACTGGAATAGTAATATCGGACACTTATAAAACACTTTCCAAACAGTAATTATTTGCAACACCACCTCTGGAAGACAGCTTAGGAACACCCTTATTTTATAGAAAGAGAAATTGAGACACTAGACATAAACAGGTCATCAAATCTGGGAACAGAACCTTGGTCTCATGACCTCCAGTCCTGTGTTCAAAGCACTAGACCATGTTACCTCTGTTTAGCAGTGGAATCAGTGTGTCATTTACCACATTTGAAATCCCTATCCTACATTTTCACAAGACAACCAGAAAGGGAGGGAGACCCCAAACAGATTACACTGCAGAAATCATTGTTAGCTACAAAACATAGCTCTTTCTCATCCATCCATGTCCTGCAACCTCAAAGAGATGTCAATAGAATTTATAGGCTACATCAAAGCAAATACTCATGGAAATTACACCATCCTTTCAAACCTCCCTATAAAGCAGTCACACAAAATTCTACCTGACCTGGGGCAGGCAACATTTTAAGATAAAACATTATCTCCAATGCTGTTCAATCCAGAACTTTGCTGAGTGACTTACAGCTACCAATTTGATGACACTAGTTATATCTTCTTTATTATTATCGTGAAGGAAGGGTAAGGAGATTGTATGCTAAAACCAATTTGTTTTTATATCAATTTGGCAAGATAACTTCACAGGAAAGACCTCTGCACAAAATGATAATCTGCATTTCCCAACAGCGGAATGGAACAAACCAGCTTTTCCACCCAGTATTTCTGTAGCACAGCAGATAAGGTGAGACAAGGACTAGGAGAGCCGCTTTTGTCGTGCAGGTGGGGTACTTTCGAAAGGCAACGTGCTGTGAGCTTCTTGTAGATAAACATCAGTGTTTACCAGACAGACCCTTAATGGGTTTTACTTTAACACTAAGCACCGACTGCAACTCAATAGCTGAGTTTTCTCTAGCCCGTTCCACACACAAGGTATCCACACGACAACCAACAATCCAAGAGCCCGGCCCAGCAGCACGCCCCAGGGGCCGGGCACAGACAGCCGGGGGACGGGCCGGCGGCTGCCCGGCTGAATGGAGGGCCCCAGGCGAGACTTGGCCGGGAAGCGGCGGGGCACGGCGAGGGGCGGACAAGGCGCGTGGGGCGGCTGGAGAGCGGTTAACGTCTCGGTGTTCGCGCAGCTTCGCTGGGGAGCGGCGGAAGCGGCCCAGGAGTAGGGCTGGCCCCCGCCCCGGGAGGATCACGCCACCAGTCCCGGCAGCCCGCGCAGACTCCGGGGCCGGGTAGGACCAGGCGGCTTCCCCCACTGATCCCGCGGCGCCTGGGGCTCCCCCGCTGGCCAGGGCCGAGGCAGGGCCAGCCGCCGCCAGCCGGGGATGCCAGGCGGGAGCTCGGCAGCGGCACGGAGCCGGGCACAGGGAGGCCCCGGTCACAGCGAGGCCGGGCCGCGCCAGGCCCCCCAGGCTCAGGGCCGGGCTGGAGTTCGGGGCCGCACTCACCCCTTCATGGTGCGGCCTGGCGGGGCCGGGATCCGCGCTCAGTGCGTGCGGGGCCCGACGATGCGGCTCCGGCCTCCTCCTCCTCCTCGGCGCTGGCGGTTCGCCCTGCAGCTCCCCCTCCACATGGGCCTCGGGCCGCCCGTCCGCTGCGCTCCGCCCCACCCCGCCGACGTGACCCCTCACCTCGCTGCGGCGTGACTGGGCCGGCGCTATGCGGCGGCGCCACCCACGTGACCTCTCCCGTGGCCACTTCGCGGGAAGGGCCTTGTCCTGTCACGTGGCCCTGGAAGGCCAATCGCCTGCCTCCGCATTGGCCACCTGTCATTTAAAAGAAACACCCCCAGCATTAAACTAGGAGGTCTCCCGATTCCCTCACTTCCGGCGGGTCAGGGACTACGCTCGTGACTCGGCGCATGCGCCCTATGAGCGAATGAGCAGCTGATCGCCGCTGCCTGCCATTGAAGTGAAGGGAAAAAGAAGTGGTTCGGCTACGCCCGCCCCAGGTGAGACTCTCCCCCCGCCCGGCCGCGAGACGTCGTCACCTGGCAGATGTGGGAAGCGCCGAGCCGGGGGTGGGCGAGGCCGGCCGAGCGCGCGGGGGGCTCTCCAACCTCACCCCCGCGCGCGCCCGTGACGCCGCCGGGCCATGCTGCTCGGGCCGGGGGGCGCAGGGCCGTGGTGACGTACCCAGGCCCGCCGCGCCGCTCTGGCTGCGGCGTCCGGGGCGCGTCGCTCTGGCGGCCTCTGGGCCCCTGCTGCGACTCGCGGCGGGGGGGGGGGGGCGCTGCCGGGACCGTGGCCGGGGGGGGGGGGGGGCGTGTCGCGTGCGTTGCCGGCCTGGGGGCGGCCGGCGCCGCGGGAGCTGAGGCCGGCCCGTGCTTACGGGGGTGACCCAGCACGGGGTGGGGGAAGCCGGGCTGCGGGGCTGACGCGTGACCCGGCGGCCTGGGCACCCTGCCGGTTACTGGCCGAATGAAGACGCGCCCCTGTTGCTGCGGTCCGGGGGCCAAGCCTGGCAAACAAAAGCAACGAAACCGCCCCCCTGAAATGCTGAACAAGGGGGCGGGGGGGGGGGGGGGGCGGCTAACCTGAGGCTGGAAGGTGGCAGCGTTTAGCAGCGGCTCCATTGCGGTGTCTGGCGTTGCACAAGTAACGCCTGTAAATGCTGCTGTGCGGGCTGATCCTGCTATTGAGTGGGTCCCCCGTGAAGGAATTAGCGCCGCAATTTCGAAGGCCCCAGAGAACTTTCATTTCAGCAATGGGAGAGTAAGAGAACGTGAAATGGCTCTTGAATCTCTTTAATCTAGAGCTACACTGGCTGTATGCTTCAACTACTTTGATAGTTGATCTGAAGTATCTCTTTATAGTCTCCCCTTTCCAATCTCTTGTATTTACCTCATCCAGACACTGTTCTTAACTAAGGGAAGGGGATGTGGATGTTTCTGTTGGCGTTGAACGTTGTTGTTTGAAGCCACTGTAGATCATCTGATAAGGTGACTCAGTCCCATAGGGAGAGTCACTGTATGGCTCCCTATCCAGTGTCCCCACTACACTTGTCTTGGCATAATCTGGTGGTATGAGATCATAAGAGTGGTTCTCTAATTTTCTTAGCCCCTGCAGCTTTAGACTGTCTTATTCTGGAATAAGTGTCTCCACATGTGGACTGGTTCCTGAAGAGCTCCATGTGTAGACCAAGCCCTGACTTCTTTTAGAACTCTGACACCACATCTAAGGCTCTTATTAATTTTCATTAAGTGTTCTTCTCCTGCTCCTTTTGCTTGCACAGGCACAGATAGGCCTGTCAGCCTGAGATGGATCTCAGATGAAATAATGGAATAGCTGATAGAGGACTCAACTAATAAAGGAGGATAATTAATGCCAATCTGCGTGGATTTATCAAAAATAGATCTTGATATTATTTTTGAGAATACAAGTTTAATAAAGGTGGTAGTGTTGATGTGATAGACTTATGTAAGGCATTTGACTTGGTACTGCATGACATCTTGATTAACAAACTGTAGCAAAACAAAATCAACATGGCACACATTAAATGGGTTAAAAACTGATTAACTGATGGGTCTCAACATGTAATTGTAAATGGAGAATCAGGTGGATGTCCCACAGGGATCAGATATAGCATAGGGCTAAGAAAACTTTTTTTTTTATTAGAGATAAAAATGAATAGTGATTAAAATTTACGGATGACAAAAGATTGGGGGAGTGGTAAATAATCAAGAGAACAGGTCACTGGTATCTCTTGGTAAGCTGGGGGAAGACAAACACTATGTTTCAATATGGCCAGATGTAAGGTCGTAAATCTGGGAACAAAGACCGTAGGCCATTCTTACAGGATCGGGGACTATCTTGGGAAGCAGGGATTATGTGCGGGGGAAACGGACTTTAGGAATAATGGTGGATAATCAGCTGAATGTTAGCTACCAGTACGACACTGGTCAAAGGCCTAAGTTGATGCTTGGATGTCTAAATGGGAAAATATAGAGTAGGAAGGTTATATTACTTCTGCTTGGTACTGGTGCAACCACTGCTGGAATAGTATCCAGTTCTAGTGTCCACAATTCAAGAAAGATGTTGATAAATTTTAGAGGGTTCAGAGAAGGGCTACAAGAATGTCCAAAAGATTGGAAACCATGCTGTATAGCGAGAAGACATAAGAAACTCAATCTATTTATCTTACCTTATCAAAGAGAAGATTCAGGGGATGATTTGATCAGTGTATATGTACCTACAAGGGGAACAGATTTTTGATAATAGGGGGCTCTTTAGTTGACAAAAAATAACAAAATGCAATGGGGAGAAGTTGAAGCTAGACAAATTCAGAGTGGAAATAAGGTGTCAGATTTTAACAGTGAGGGTAATTAACCATTGGAACAATTTACCAAGGATTGTTGTGGATTCTCCATCATTGGACATCTTTAAATCAAAAATAAATGTTTTTTCAAACAGATATGCTGTAGTTCAAGTACAGCTACTGGACTTGAAGCAGGAAACAATATAAGGAAAATCCTATGAGCTCTGTTAGACAGGAAGTAAGACTAAGGCCAGAAGTCTATGAAGAAAGTCTGTCTCTTTGGGTGGAAGGTAAAGATCCATCTTTAAAGTAGCAAAGGGATTGCATTGACCATGTTAGGTGTGAGCTTCTGTTGGAGGGGAAGAACAAAAATAGATTTTTTTTTTCCCTTCAACATGACTCCAAAATTTTCTTTCGACTTGAAAATATTGCTGACTTTTTTTTTCCTGAGCGGTCAAGTCCACATGACCCATTGGAGGGAAACAGCATCAAGAAAACCCAGACAGTGGACTGAGCTGGAATATCATGCCTGTGTGTTTCACCCTTACTCACTGTGTGTTTTGAGAAGTGTGTCTACTTCAGAGGGGTAGAACAGAGGAAAACAGAACAGTCCTCCTCCTTTGTGGTACAGCCGTCAACTCCTAATGTTGTATTCCAGGGAAATAGTGGATCCAGAACTTCTTGGTCCTCTTTTCCTAGAGGTGATCCGGCACTATGTGTGCACTGGACTTAAAGGTGATCTACCAAGGAAGGAAAATTGGCCTTATCTGCATTATTTTTGTTTCTTCATAGTGAAAACACAAGGCCTGAAACTTTTTTTTTTCTTTTAGAAAGTAGAAAATAAGGAACTGACCTGCTGAATCAGAGCAGTGGACTTTTAGTCCAATATCATGTCTAACAGTGGCTCATACCAACTGCCTCAGAAGAGCCGCGCTGTAATAGAGGCAAAAGGGTATATCCTGCCCTTGGGCGTCCTAACTCCCGGTTGTTAAAAATGTCCTAAGGTGTAAGGGCTTATATCATTAAACTTTTTTTAAATTGTAACTTTGTATTATTTGTTTAAATGTCTAATACTACTTTGATTTCTTCAGGGCAACTGCACCTGGGTTCCCCATCAGTGGTCCAGCAAGGGCACCCACTCTAGGTTTCTGGCTCCCCAGCTGTTGCCTCTCTTGGGTGGAGTCAATCATCTCTCTTCTCCCTGAGATATTTCCACATCGCATGGTCCCTTGATGATACTGTGAAATCCCCAGCAAAAGACAGGCTGCCTACACAGGCTTCTTTTGACCTCTCTTTAGAGAAAGTACACAGTGTAGTTGCCACAGTATAAATTGCCACGCAGTTCTTTCTAAGCAAGCATGTTTTATTCTTAAGTTTAAAGGAATGCAAAGAAAACATTTTAAAACAATTAAAGAACCCTCACACACATACCAAAAAAGCTTAGCAGTGATCACCCCACCTGCAACGTGGACTATGGCAGGAATAGTCTTTTGGCTCGCACTCGGGTTTATCCTTTGTGTCACTCATGTATCCAGTTTGGCTCTTTGAAGAGACCCTGAATAGGTAATCAGCCAGACAATGGGTCTCTGCTCAAAGTGCAACTTCAAAAAGGTGGATTCCAGGTGGGGCATTTGCATTCTCCTCCGCCTTAGTATTTCTTAGGAAATCCACTTCACATGTACACCAGACCCTCGCTAGAATGTGGGATTTGGGATCCATGCCTAGTACTGCGTTATAGTGGGGACTGTGTTAAAATGAAATTACTGTATACAGTAATTGTCACATCCATAAAGTATAGAAAACCCTAGAAAATAAACTCCGACTTGAAGGAAACAATAAACGACGAAAAGTGTTGCTTTATTAGAGATTTAAAGTAGACATTACAATAAAATAGTCTAGTTTTTCTTAGTCAGTGAGTTGCTTTTGCTTCTTGCTGCTGTGCCGCTTCCACTTAGCAAACTGCAAAAGACTACGTAGCTGCATAATTTTTATAGGCTCAACGTCTTGCATCTCAAAACAGTCTCTAAGCCAGCTACGGTCGCAGTTGATATTGGAACGATGTCCACTTCATCTTCCTCCTCTTCCATGACGAAGGCCAATTCTTCAGCTTCTGGAATGTTGTTTGGTCATACTGCCTGAAGAATTTGGTCATCCGTTAGACTTTCAGCAACGGGATAAAATTCTTCTGCTTCATTGTCGCCTCTTATCCAGGACTCGATAATTTGTGGCAGAACAGTTACCCTGAGCCCGGACAGTTGCTGGCACAGCTCCTATATCCACTCCATGTCTGTTCTTCCAACTTCCTCTTCTGTAAATTCCTCTAAGTCGAATTCCTTGTCAGACTGTGATCTGCTTTCTTCATTTTCTTCCAGGAGCGGGTGGCCAAATGACTCTCTCCGTCCCGCCATCCAACAGCGGTTTATTGTTTCAGCGCATAATAAATTCCAGGACTTGCTGACAATGTAAAAAGTCTTTTTTATAATCAACTTCTTCAGAAAATCAGTGACAGACAACTCGCTTTCTATCATTTGTCGTACCAAGTTTCATTAATAGTGCCGCTTAAAAATGGCGATAACACCTTGATCAAGCGGCTGGATTTTTGAAAGTCGGGTTTTTAGGTAAGTATTCAACCCATATTTTACCATCATGGGTTCTGAGTCTTTAGGCCAGAGGATGCACTGGACAGTTGTCTAGCAAAAGAACGGCCTTTTCTTCTAAGCAGTTTGCCCTCAAAGGCTTTTGCACAGAAGGGACAAATTCGGTGAAGAGCCATTGTTCAGAAATCTCTCATCCAGGAATTTTTGGAGTTCTTGTATGAAAATGGCAGGCAATTCACATTTACGTGATGAAAGCACCAAGGCATGCGAGACTTTCCAATGCATAATGGTTTTAATTTATGCTTGCCTTTTGCATTCACACAAAACAATAAAGTAAGGTGACTTTTTGCCTGTTTATATTCTTCTTTCTTACATTCATCTGTTCTGACAGGCAGGGTTTTATTGGGTAACATTTTATAATTCCTGTTTTGTCTGCATTGTAAACCTGTTCCTCCGAATAACTCTCTGCATGTAAAATTTCCCTCAGCTTTGCAGGGTATGATTGCTTGGCGTCTGCATCAGCAGAGCGTTTTTCTCCCGAAACTGCAATCTTAGAGATTCCGTGTCATTTCTGAAATCACCTTAGCCAACCTGAACTCACCTTAAAATTGCTGAATTTGCCATTAAGTTCCAGGTCGAATTGCATGGCTATAAGCAGACCAGAGATCGGAATGCCTTTCTGCTGTTCTTGCACAAACCATGTGTACACTGCAGAATCAAGATCGGCATCATTTGCTAAATGGGCTCATTTTCTTTGAAGGCCATGCTCTTCATCCAGGTTATGAATGCAAGTTCCGAGCTTGTCAGCATTCTTTAGCCATCCACAAAAGGTGGACTTGTTAATGCCAATATCACGGCTAATCTTTGCCTGGGTTTCACCATTTCTAAGTTGTTCGATAGCGTCCAATTTGTCCTGCACCAAGTAAGCCTGCCTTTTGCCTGCCATTTTTGACTTTTCTAAAGATAAATACTGTACCTGTAAATTTTTATTACATTACATTTGTATGGTGTTCTGGGCCTACAGCAATCGTCTTAGGGCTTGTCTACACTACCACACGAGGTCGATCAAAGATGCGCAACTTCAACTACATGAATAGCTGACGCTCTCCCATTGACCGTGCTTGCGCTCCTCGTTCTGGTGGAGTACTAGAGTCGACAGAGCACTCAGCGGTCGATTTATTGCGTCAACAGGTTTTTTTGAGTATACTGTACAGTACTTAAATTTGGGATCCATGGCTGCGACCACGTTATGTCCGAATTCGCATTATATAGACGCACGTTCTAGCAAGGGTCCAGTGTATTACCTCCTAGAGGATGCATTAATCCCAGTTTCCTCCTAAAGAAGTTCTATAGAATCCCACAATAGTACTCAAACATTTGTATTTTGAATACAAATACAAAATATAGCAGCCCTAGCCTCTGTTTGCCAGAAGGTGGGAATGGGCAACAGGGGATGGATCACTTGATTGCCTGTTCTGTTCATTCCCTCTAAAGCACCTGGCATTGACCACTGACAGACAGGATACTGGGTTAGATCGACCTTTGGTCTGACCCAGTATGGCTGTTTTTATGTTCAATAAACCCCAATGGTATGAAACTTAGTAAGGTTTGCCTAGGATATTGTTGTCTTCTATCACAATGGCCTTGCAAAAACTTTTTTTTTAAAGCTGTAAGTTTGTATGTTTAGAACTCAAGCAAGAATTAGACATTTAAACTCTCAGCCTAGTAATATCCTGTGGCAATGAATTCCACAATTTGAATTTGCCACTTTCAGTTTCTTTGAATGTCCCTTTGCTTTTGTATTATGAGACATAGTTGTTAGAAGTTCCCAATTTACCTTACCTATACCATTTATTGTATCACATCTTTTCTTATCTTCTCTTTAAGGTATGTAGCCCCAATCTTTTAAATATCTTTTCATGAAAGTTTTTGCAGGCTGCTAATTACTCTTGTTGCCCGTTCCTGAAACCCCTGTAATTTTGTTGTGCCCTTTGAGCTGTGGTGACCGGAACTGGTACAGTATTCCAGGTGAGGGTATACTGTTGGTTTATATAGTGGCATCATAATTTCTGTGTTCTCTACTCTGTTATGAAATAAATCCAGTATATTTACTCTTTTGACTGCTGCTGCACACTGAACTCTGTACAATAATGCCCTGGTCTTTTTCTTGAGTTAATACAGTTAGTTAATAACCATGTAAGAAGTCTGAGTAGTTCAGATAATTCCCTTCAATGTGGATTACTTTGCATTTGTAAACACTAATTTCACCTGCTATCATGTTTAAATCTCTCTGAAGTTAATTTTTCTCTGGTTTTGACTAATTGAAATAGTTTTGTCACACGTAGCTTCGCTGTTTGCCCCATTTCGAGATAATTAATATCTGTAACAGTGGTCCTAGTGCAGAATTTTTTTTTTTTTTTTTTGCCGTGACTATTTGTACTTTGCATTGTCTTTGCCACCCTGAAACTCTATGGATGTCTGCAGACCTCCTTAGAGTTATGAAATCTCAAGTAGTAAGGAAGTGAAATCTAACAGAGGAAGCTATTTTTAAAAACAGTTTTTATACAATTATTAAATGCAAATTACTGACAAACGGTTGGGAGGAATGATCTCTCTGATTCAACACCATTGCACCTTTTAATTAAGGGCTGAGACTGCTCCCAGGCAACTCTTCTAAGTCAGCCAAGAAGTTCTCAAATGAAAGAATAACAAGACTTCACATTCTTGATATTTTTGAAGAAAAAACAAGCAGGAAGGGAAAAAACTTTGCCTCCTTCAGATTAAAAATAATTCTGTTTTTACCCTCCAGTGCTGCTTCTAGTGACTGGTTCTCAAAGCCTCTGCAACATGAAATCGGTCTGGCTTTGAAATGAAGTAATTGGCAATTGACTAAAAGTCTCATTGTGCATGTGAAAAACTTACAATGCACTGGGCAGCTGAGCTGAAACTTGCTCACAGTCTAGTGACTGTCTTTCAGTGCAAAATTCTGCATTTTGGGGTGGGGGTGGGGGAGAGTGTTGCATTGAGACTGGGCTTCTGCTTTCAAACATTACACTACCATAAACCATGCTCATGTGACAACTTCCCTTAAAGCCACATCATCTACTGAGAGGCCTTCAATACAGGGCTCGTCAACATTTCTGTGCCCTACATAGGAATAGTACTTATGAAAGCAAGTTTCTGTGAAATTTAAAAACATTCCCCCGCCTCCAGTGTTGAGAGCCCGAACACAATACACGGTCAGTAGGGTTGCCAATTTTGGTTGGGTGTATTCCTGGAGGTCTGATCACATGACATAATCTTTAATTCAAGATTAATCTCCAGGACAATCCTGGGGGTTGGCAACCCTAACTGTCAGTGAATGAGAAGAAAAGGAAAACACTTCTCTGATGAAATGCAAATGATGTGGGAGAAGGGGCCCACTTCTTAATATTGTCAGTTGCAGGACCTAAAAGTGTCTGTCTTCTAGATCCTTAACACTTAGTTACACTACATTACAATTAAGATGTCCTTTTTAAAAAATACATGTCCCATGCGATGCGCACGGTGGAGTGGCAGCATCTATGCTATTGTCCTAATGAGAAGGGATAGTAACTGTATGCCTATTTTGTTTTTGAGGCAACTATTTTAAGGTGGAGGAGACTTCTTCAAAGACCTACTGGCTCTTTGAGGCAGGGCTCACATCTTCCCCTGTCTTTTATATAGTGCAGAGCTCGCTGTTGTCATGTAACTATTTTCCACAGCAAATTCTAGCAGTTGTTACTCCAAGAACATTGGTCTTCATAGCTAATACCCTTCTTCTGCTCGCTAAGCTAGAGAAGGTTTTTAATTTTAACAGCATTAAATCGCCATATGGACTTATTCCTTACCTTACCATGAGTTCATTCCCTATTTTAAGCCATAAGTAGTATTGCAGATTCTTTCCCCTGTTTCTTCACTGTCGCAGCGGTGTTCCATTCACAGGCTGCTGTTGACTGAGCAGTAAGAAACAGTCATTCTTTAAAACTGCGCTCGAATTTGCGTCTCACGTTTGGCTAGTTACTGTGCTGCTTGATGTGCATGCGTAGCTATGTAAAACCACCAAGAAATAACTAGATAGAACTTGGTACTGAAACTGATGTATGAAATCTGAAAGTGAATTAACTGATTGTATAGACTGACTTAAGCAGCTAGTAGAAAGTGTAGTAAAATTCTGCTTCTTTTAAGGATTTTGTTTAAGGATGTTAATTTCCAAAGCTGAATTTACTAGCTTTTCCCCTAGAGACCTTTGCAGGAAGAACTTGCTAGGAACCGTGATGTTCCTTTTACCTCCTGACAGCTAATACAGTGAAGCTGTATTTAGGAACAAGAGCTCAGATGGGCCTGGAGCAGCTTGATTTGCTATTGCAGCATTCTCAGTGCTGTTGGGGAGAGACTGATGAGTCATCAAGTCAGGTGACTGTGTCTTTGCTGTGTGCCTGGAATTTCTTCCCCCTCTGCAGCAGGCTTTTTGCATCCCTCTGTGTAAGGGGGTTGGAGGGCCTTTTGGGAAGGACAGTCATTTGCTACTAAGTGCTGCTACTTTAGTGCTGAAATCTGGGTTGCTTCATCTGGCCTGTGGATTGTTTTGCCTCCCCCTTTCCCTTACAAAGCAAGGTAAGAAATCCTTTGATATTTATGGTATGGTAAATCTAGAGTCATTTGCTTCCTGCTAGAAAAAGGCACTTTATGATCATCTCACCAGGGTCTTAATTCCTAAACCAATTTTCGTCCAAGGATATGGGGCTCAAACTTTGAATGGAATTGAACGTCTCCATCAATGATCACATATCAAATTTAAAAGGCAAAAGATAGTAATCATGACAGAGAATATTGGGTGCTTTCTTACACTGGCAGCAGAAAATCTTTCACTTTTTGGGGGTCTTCTCTGCAGTCAAATGATTTTATTGGGGGGGAATCTAGGTAGAAAACTACTGGATTTGGGGCTTTTCTGTCTGTTACTTATGGATTTCCATTATAAAATGACTAGTTAGATTCGTGGTGTACTTGCATAGCTTTCAACCAGCTAAGTCTGAATCTGGTTGTGTTCTGAGGTCTGCTATTACTGCAGGGTTTTGGACAGAATACATTCATCTTCTCTCTAGAAGGCCACTCTGAAAGGATCTTTAAAATCAGGTTTTTTCAGCTTTTTATTAAAAAACCAAAACTGGTCAGTAATGCTTGTTAGTCTGTTACATTCTATGTAACTGCTCTGCTCACGCTGCGGGTAACCAAGGAAAAGTGAACTGTGTGTAATGTTTAACCTCAGGGGCTGGGGGAGTCCTCTTAAGGGACTAAAAGAATTTAGTAAAATCCTTGTGTGTCCAGCTCTGTTAACATATTAAGGTGGTCTTGGCTGATGAAGGTCAGTAGTGTGGTGGTGGTTAAATGCTAAACACAATCACGATCTGTGCTCGTAGTGCAATGCTGGCTGGCAGATAGCAGCCTCCCATAGCACATGGATATGAGTTCCACCAGTGTGGGGGGGCACAATACAGAATATAGTGGCAGTCTTGCCCCCGAAGGAGTTGACCGTACAGTCTAAGATGAAAACCTGCAGAACCAACCTGAGCACTAGCTACCAGGTATCTCAGTGGGGGAGATGCAGAACAGTGGTTTCTGAATAGTGTTCAGTATTTCAAGGATCATAACCTCTTGAGAAAGGTCAGTGCTTCTGGGGCTCATGGCTTGGTGCAGCAGGATGTGGAGGCTGCTCTGACCATGTGGGAGAAGGATCCGAAGGGAGTGCTGAAGCAGGTTTCGTTGCCAGGGCAGTGGAAACCTTAGCAGTGGGTGTTGGTTTTGGAGAGGTGTAGGCCAGAGCAGTGCTGTGCAGACATTGGGCATGCCTACACTGCAGCTGGGAGGTGTGATTCCCAGCCCAGATAGACTCATGCTATGTCAGCATGTCAAAAATAGCAGTGTGGTCAGTGCAGCATGGGCAGCCATTTGGACTAGTCACCCAAATTCAAGCCCATCCACCCCATGGGTCTGAGCTCAGGTGGCTAGCCTGAGCCACTGCCTGTGCCACAATGTCCCCACTACTATTTTAGCATGCTAGTTGGAGGTGTGCATGTGCGAGTTGTACCTCCCAGCTGCAGTGTAGGCATATCCTTAGAGGTCAGGATGAGGAGCTTGAAATGGTTGGGTCAAGGGCAGTCTAATGGAATGATTCCAAAACATTCCACCTGGAGAGAGTGGTGGGTGAGGAAAATTACTTTGGTAGCCTTCTGGACAAAGTACAGGGAAGCAAGTGGGGAGTGGGAATGCTAGAGAAGTGGAGGAGATTGACCGTCTGGATGAAAGATGGACAAGATCTAGGTAGGGTGTTTTTGCTGCAGGTCTAAATGCATGTGCTTGTCTGTCCTTGGAATGATTGCTTTTGCCGCCTGCTGTGAGCTCTTCAAAAAATCTGACTGAAGAGGAGTTAAACCCTTTCAAATAACCTCACTGGCTTTGGCTCACAGCTGACCTTCCTGATCTGAACAGTTTGTGTTTGAGCTCCAGAAGGAACTGACCTAGAATGGTGTGACCTGATCAAGTCCCTTGTATGCCTCTGTTAAGCTAGGTGGGAGTATGGATGAGGAGGAGCAACTTTTTACCTCTCATGGTTCAGTCCCATCAGAATGTAGATTAGTCTTTGCTTCACCTTTTTAAGGATTGTGTAGGTAGGAACTAACCCTGCCGTGGTGTTAATGGCTCTGGAGCATCCATCTGTGAATGATCTCTTGGTGTACACGTTCTGGGTGGAATTCTAAGTCTTGCTGCTTGTTCAGTGGGGCATGTGGAATAACGCTGCTGGAGCCACTGCTGCACCGATTCCCTTGCCTGCGACTCCTGAGCTTCAGGTGGTCTTTTGGTCATGACACCCTCTTGGAGTTGTCAAATAGCTGACGGAATTCTCAACAAACTTTTTGAAATTGGCTTCTAATGCTAAGCTACACAGTCTAGTTTCACAGTGCTGAGGACTCCACTCTGTTCCTGAGGTCCTGCACGGTCACAGGACACTTTGTGCCCAGAAGGACTAGGTAGCTCTAGGAACTAGAAATGGAACACCCAGTCTTTGATCTCTAGGTTACCAGTTCCCATTCAAGTTGGTAGGGACTGAGTCATGATCATCTCTTTGGTGGCTAGAGAAATGAATAAATGGGTATCCACATCACACAAACCACTACCATGAGTGAGCACTTGGGCTTGAAAAAACCTACTTGCTCAGGGTGAGTAGGAATTCTGGCTGAGTGGGGCTAGGGAAGAGCAGAGGGCCCATGTACAATGGAAGAACTGAGAGACTGAGCCCTATGTGCCCTGGAGAGCAGCAGCCTTCTCCCTACTATCCCTAGAGAGCAGACTGGGAAGAGGAACCCTGCAAGGCGGGTGGGATAGGCGATGTGTATGTGCAGATGGATTAGCAGCACATGCATCTTTCACAAGGGGTAGTCGGTTTTGGGGCAAGTTTTTCAAGCCATGATAAACCCCCTTGTTAACTGTTTCAGCAGAGACACTGGGCATAGGGTGTGCTGTGAGCCTGAACTCAGTTCTCCAGGGTTGGTTTGATGGTGGGGATGAACTGCTGTTGGCTGTATCTGATCTGCCCTGTGGATACACAGAGCAGCCAGTCTCCAGGGCTTTTCCCAACACTTTATTTTGATTTGTTCTAGGAGTGAATTAACATACGAGTAGCAAGTGATGCCCACTTAGATCAGTAACATTGTGGGGAGTTTCCAAGGTAACACACACCAAGCAAAGGGCTGTTATCTGCACCTAAAGCGCAGTGCAGCCCTACGGCCAGTTATTACAGGAAGAACGTGCATCTACAGTCTGTTCGTGACCAGTCAATGAGGAGCTGTTTTGCAAATCCTTGTTTTTAAACTCTAAATCTATTTTTAAGTCTTTCCCAATTAGTAAGTATAAGGCCTCCTGTTAGCCCTGCAGAATCTATACAGCTGTTTAACAAGGGAGCATATAGCAGCTGGATGCTGTGGTGTTGGCATCACTTGACTTGTAGAAGGAGTACATTTGCTGTAGCAGTCACAGAGATAACAAACGCTGAAAAGTGATGCTATAAAAATGCACTGGGGGAATTCCAGGCATAGTGGTACTTTAGGCTGCATACCATACTTACGCAGCTCAGAAATGCTGGTTTGAAAGTTGTGAAATCACTTATCATTCTAGTAAATGTTGCAGATTGAAGTGAGCCTTTCAGCAAGGGGGAGGGGAGTGGGAGATGAACTTTGAGCTTAAAATAATACATTCAAAGCATAGTTTGCTGTACTTAGTGATTTCTGCTGTTAAAATCAGGGTGGAAGCAGTTCCATAATAAGCTCTTTGTGACACTGTCAGTACAGGGCCCCATGTTATTGGTAATAAAGCTTGCTCATACTAGTATGTCTTGCTGAATTAAAAAACCAAGCAAACCACTCTTGACTATAGCTGGCTATGAATTCATAGTGGTGGAGGGGGGAGTTAAGGTGCATGAGTCCACATGAATTTTGAGACTCCTGCAGTGGGCTTTGTTAATTGGAAGCACTGGAAAAGGGGAGCCTGCTACTCACTGGGTTAGGTCTCTTCCTGCTCTGTATAGAACGAACTGTTGATTGTCTTCTTACTGGGCAGGTAAACTGGGCAAGATGAACTTTTCCAAGCTACCCAAAATCCGAGATGAAGACAGGGAGAGCGTGTTTGGCTACGTCCATGGAGTCTCAGGACCTGGTAGGTGCTGCTTGGTTGGGGATGGCCCACGTGGGTTCAACATTGTATTATGAAAACTGTTTCATGGACCTTTATATCCTCTTGGAGGAAGCACAGTGAAGCTTTTCTAAGTGGTTAATTGTTTTCCCCCCCACTCTACCTAGCACAGAGCCCTCAAAGAACTGTCTGCTGCTTTACACACGTGTACTAAATCGGGAGCCACCAGCATGGGAAATGTCAGCAAGGTGTTGCTATGTATTTTATTTATTATACATCGGCCACAGTGGATGCATGTCCTCCTGTATGTCAAACCCTGTGTATTAGAGGGCATTGTATTGAAGGAAGCAGGACAACTTTAGGAATCTCTTAAACATAACAGTTTAATTCATAAGCCAGTGTCTAAACTATTGTAGTTAGTTTCTGGTCATTTAGGATAGTGAAGTAGCTTAGGGCCAAAATATAATCTGCTTTAAAATAGTTCTAATCAGGTGGCAAAGGCTCTATCAACTTTAAAGATCTGTTTAAAAATCATCTGTCACTTTCCTGCAAAATCAAACTTATCAAATATAAATAGTAACAATAAATGGCACAGTCCCTGCCCCAGCACACTCCATAAGTTAAATAGACAATACACCAGATGGTCTGATGTCAGAGTAGTGGGGGTGTCTTGTTTTTTTTTTTTTTTACTTTTTCCCAGAGGCGAATGTGCTCATGATGGGCTTTGGGGAAGGAGTGTCTTTATAGAGGGATTTGGGAGGATAGTCATTTAGAACCTTAAACCTTCTTAATCTTGTGCTGAGTACAGGGCATATCCTGGATATGAATTACAGCTGTCTATAGACTACCATGGTATGATGGTGCCTGGCCATAGGCCCCAGAGAGCAGGAATAATAAGCACAGGACAGTTTTTTGTTTTGGTTTATAAGCTCTACAGTTGTGCTTCCCAGACCCGCTTACTGCTTACATGGACTGACTGGGTACCAGGCCTCTGCTTTCCAGCACTCTACATTCTCTGCTGGGTTAGCAGACTTCTTCAGACAAGATGTGAAATGGTTTCACCCAGGTGTTTTTCTTTTTCAGTGGTCACTGCCTGCAACATGGCAGGTGCAGCTATGTACGAGTTGGTACGAGTTGGCCACTGTGAACTGGTGGGAGAAATTATCCGGCTGGAGGGTGATATGGCCACTATCCAGGTGTATGAAGAAACCTGTATCCTTCTCATTGGTGTCTTTAAGGCCTGTCAAACTAAGTAATCCTAACAGGTAGGATGAGTACAGTAGAGCAAATAAACAAACCTCAGTGGGACCAGATCACAGAAGCCATCTCTGTTCCTTATCCCTTACACTGCTATAATTGCACAACCCTGGTAATGACAGTCTTCAAAGTACACAGCTGCTTCTATAAGACTTGCATAATATACCCGGTACCTATTGTTCCACTTCAAGGCAACTGCACCTGTATTTACCTTCTGGCCTGTGCAGGGCACCCACTCTAGGCTACCAGTTCCTCAGCCATCATTTCTCTTGGACAGAGATCTGTGTCTCACTCCCTCCTGATCAGAGTATTTCCAGGCTGCACAGTTCCCTGCCTACACTGTGATATTCCCAGCAAGCCAGGCTGCCTATACAGGCCAGTGTCTGGGCTTTGCTTCCTTTCCAGAGGCTATGAACAGAGAAATTGCCAGAAGTTACAAGTTACCATACAGCTCTACATAAACCAGCACCTTTATTCTAAAAGTGAAAGCAATACAGAGAAAACATATTAAAAATAATAAAAGAATCTACATGCATGCTAAAAAGCTCACCAGGGTCACCCCAACTCCAGCCTCGGGCTTTAGTAGGAGTCAGTCTTTCAAAACCGCAACTGGACTTTCTCCATCATTACAAGTTCATAACTATCTCAGACTGAGAACCAGAACGCAGACTGGACAGATCAGCCTGTTTCTTTTACAGCTCAGGCCTTCGATCGCCAACCTCCTAGAACAGGTAATCAGCAGAATGTCATCCTCTCCTCAGATACAGGGTCAAAAGGCTGGAATTTTGTATGACTGGAGGTGGGGAATTCGCATAAACCTCTCTAGATATTTCCCCGGAAATCTACTTCACATTTGAAGTCCCAAAAGTTCATTCCTGCCTTTCTCAGCATAGTCCTTTGAACTCCCACACCTCACATTACATCTCCCCCCTAAAGCGGTTACTTATAAGCCCAGTAAGGTTTTTTTGAGGATATAGAAGGAAATTTCTATCACACCTCCTTGAACCTCAGTCCTGATTTAATGTCTAACATCAGTTACACTTGAACTTGGTAACTGGACTGTATTTGTTCATTGACAAATACAAACATCAAATACCAGCGCTACCAAGCAAATTCAGTTTTTGGGGGTGGTTTTTGCTTTGGTTTCAAAAAGTGTGTACTATTAAAATATCCTAATACAGCTTTAAAATTGGGAAGGATTCATCCTTTGGGTGGATTCAGATTTCGCTGCTAAACATGAGCATATTACACATGTATCCTTGGGAAATCCATTCTATTGATCCAAACTTGTTTGCTACAAAAATGTACCATCTAGTAGTGGTAATAGATAATGATATTGAAGAAGGAGGGAGACTATCAGGGAGGGAGTCATTAAACTTGGAGTCTGCCACAATGTTTCCATCTCTGTGCAAAAGTACTATGTAGGCCATGAAGTCTGCTGAAGTTCTATTTTGAGGGCTTAAATGGAGAATAGACCTCTTGCCGACTGACTCCACAGGTTAATTTCACATGGGAAGAGCCCTTATACAGCCCTCATCACCATGGTATGTGAGCACCTTCCTACAGCATATTAAATGGCAACTGTCACCTGTGACTCATTCTCTTATCCTCTCCTCAGGAGGCGTAAGTCACATGAGGCTCTTTAGAGATGAGCTAGCTTTTATCTGTCCTCTTTGGATCTCTAAATATGGTTGTGAGTTTCCAGTAAACTTTTCCATTTTGTGGCTCGAGACTAGTGATCATAAGGGAAAATATTTAGTGTCTCCTCTCTGGAGAGTGAAAACATCAATCTTAATTATTCCAGCCCGAGGTATGAGAATAGAGGCTGAATGCTTATCTCCTTTGCAATACAGTGCATTGCACAACCTGAGCAATTGAATTGGTGAGATAAAGCGTCTTTTGGTAAATGTATGGATGAGCTTTTCCTGAACAGGCCTCTTTAGCTGGTGTGTCTGTAGGAGATCCTGTACTCCGGACTGGTAAACCCCTCTCAGTGGAACTTGGCCCTGGCATTATGGGGGCCATTTTTGATGGTATCCAGAGGCCTCTGACAGACATCAGCACTCAGACCCAAAGTATCTACATCCCCAGAGGTGTCAACGTGTCAGCTCTGAGCAAAGACCTCAAATGGGACTTTTCACCTTCCAAAAACCTGCGGGTAGGCTATGACAAAGCTGCCAAAAATCCCCCAGGCACATTGCTGTGTGGCGGAAGAATGTGCAGTGATGAATTGTCACATTTTCAGATACATTGTGTCTGTGAAACAGAAGTCCAGTGTGCTTGAGGATGGGCATACTGGTGGATTAAGGCAAAGTGGCTATGAAAGAGCAGGTCACTGTACCACTGATGTGATGCTAGGTGGCACTGTTGGGAAATACATTGGTACCTATTAAACTGGATGTCTTTACAGTACAATAAAGAGAATTAATGGGAACATGCTGGGCATAGCAAGTAGGATAGCTATAGCTCTCTAACGCATCTGCTTTCTGGGAGAGGGTGGTATACCTCTGCAAATGGAATACTTCTAGCCAAGTGATTTTTGTCAACCCTGAAGACCGCCTCGCTGCTGAAACATGCAATCTTTGATCTGATTGCCTTCTTCTAGTACCTCACTTTCCATTGCCTACAAATTGATGCATTCCACCTCTGCTGTACTCAACAAGTCAGTCTGGCTGGTGGGTAGAAAGGAGTCCAGGGAATCTCCAGTACTCGTCTGTAATCACACAGCTGCCTGAGCCTTGCAAGCCTCATTGCATAGAATGGTTGCTGTTCTTGTGTAGGCTGATGGCACGTTTCTAGCAGGGCTGTCACAGTGCTAGTAAAAGATGCAAACAGGCTATTATGCTGTTACAGTGCCTTACATGGGAGACAATCAGGGTGCTAGATTTAAGGACCATTTTTATAAAGCCTTGTGCTTCTCTCTCTAAACCTAAACCTTTCATTTGTATGATTAAAGGAGTACTTTCTTTTCCTGATCCTAGGTTGGCAGTCACATCACTGGGGGAGATATTTATGGACTGGTGAATGAAAACTCCCTTATCAAACACAAAATTATGTTGCCCCCACGGAACAGGGGTACGGTAACATATATTGCTCCTCCAGGGAACTACGACACATCAGTAAGTTTTCCAGATGGTGCTGGCTAATGCATTTCACACTTTTGCCAGAAGGTGTGTACACCCCTTCTGTGTCCTGCAGCACCAACCAAAGGGCATTATATGCAGCTGGGTATTGGAGATGCAGGTCACCTGCTGCCAACTTGCCAACAGTGATCACCCTAATGCCTTGTGAAATCAAGCTGCTCTGTATGGTGAAAACTCAGCCTTGCTCACTTGTGTGAGCAAGTGCCATTTAAATACACCATGTTTGCTACTCTACTGTGGGTGGTCCTGCAGTGTCTTGGGTATATGCAGAATCAACAAGGGCATTTTCTTTAGCTACTGTGCATCATGATTATTTGAAGCTGAGGCTTTATGCTTACACTTGATTTCCTACTCCTGAGGGCATTGTGTGCCAAAAAATTAAAAATTCTGTGCACAATATTTTAAAATTCTGCAAAATTTTGTCAAATGTGGAACCTCCAGCATGGCATTGGGGAGCACAGGCCACTGGCTGCACAGAGATGGGAGATCACTGTGCAGGGCCCCCCAATTTCCCCAGACATGAACTCAGCAGTGAGGCTGCACCCAACTCTGACGCAGCGCAAGGACTGGGGCAGCCACAGAAACACCACAGTGCCCTGCCCCTCCATGCCAGGTGTGGGCAGGCAGGCTCAGCAAAGCAGGATCCAAGTGTGGCGGGGCTTAGTGGGCGGGGGGGTCCAGGTGTGGTTTGAGAGGGTTCTGTGTGGGGCAATCTGGATGCAGGTGGCTCAGTGCGGGATCCAGGTGCAGGGGGGATCTGGATGCACAGGGGCTTGGGGGGGGTGGTGGTTCTAGGTGCAATGGTAATGGGACTCTACAGGGGGGTCCAGGTGAAGGTGATTGGGACTCAGCAGGAGGACGGGGGGGGATAAAGCTTGGCAGGGGGGTTCAGATGCTGGGGGAGTGGGGCTCAGTGGGTTGGGGATCCAGGTGCAGGTGGCTCATTAGGGTGGTGCAGGGGGAGTGGGGCTTGTCAGGGGGTTCTGGGTGGGGGGATGAGGCTCAGTGGGAGGGTCTGAGTATGAGGGGGTCTGGATGCATGGAGGTTGGGCAGATGGAGGAGCAGCGCCCTGTACAGTGATTCCTCCCCCTGCAGCTGAGGAGCAATGGGCACAGGAAGCATGTGGGGGAGGGGAATTTGCAGAGCTTCCTACAGCTGGGGGAGAAATCTGGGGATTGGTCTGACATGGCCCCGGATGCCATGCAGGAGAAATAGTCTCGTCCTGCTCAGCCGGGACTGGCAGCTGAGTCTGGTGCAGGGTAATGGCCACCAGCTGGGTCTTCCCCAGTCCCACCCTCTGCCCCACAGTGATTTACCCTCTGCTGGCTGCCCTGGGCACCCGAAACATACTGCTGGGGAGGGTCACATGACGGCTCTTGTGGCTTCCCTTTGCTTCCCCATCAGAAAGTCATTTTTCTGCTGGGAAACAAAGAAATATGTGGGGGAACATAAATTCTCCATGTGCACAGTGGTGCGGAATTCCCCCAGAAGTAATTTCCCTGACATGGTAAATCTAGGAAGTGGGCTTCCCCCAGGCTGGGGTAGTACACTGAGGTGTCTGGAAGGCCTATGGCTCTAAAAAATAACTAGTCATTAATGATGTGGATTGCTGGTGGGATTCTGTATAGACTTGTGAGAATGAGAACTCGCACATTCCCCCCGCATCCAGCTGTCTGCTTACTCTGGGTGTCTGCTGCCTTCTGACAGGATGTTGTCTTGGAGCTGGAATTTGAAGGTGTGAAGGAGAAGTTCACTATGGTCCAGGTCTGGCCCGTACGTCAAGTCCGTCCTGTCACTGAAAAGTTACCAGCCAACCATCCATTGCTAACTGGCCAACGGGTCCTTGATGCCCTCTTCCCGTAAGTATCACCTGGGGTTCTGCGGGGCTTGGTTCCGATCTTTGTACAAGAATTCCTTTAAGGGGGGCTGGAAAATTATACATAAATCTCCTGTGCCCCGAAGCAACATCCCAAAAATGGTGATGCAAGTACTTCAGAGGAATCCCTGGCAAAAGCAAAATCTCACTGTGCACCAAGAGGAGGAGGAAAATGTCAAAGTAAAACAGGCCTAGTAAATACTATAACTGGGGAGTCTCCACATATAAATAGTCAGAGTTGAAGGTCTTATCACTGAGAGAGCAGCTTGTTCAAGGGCCTACATTTTTCAAATTGGAAGCCTAAAGTTAGGCACATGCAACTCCTAGTGACTTCAGAGGCTTGGCACCTGTGAAAACAGACCACTTATTTAGGTTCCTACATATAGATTAAGTGCCTAACTTTAGGCATTTATGCTTGACAACTTTGGCCTAATATCTCATCTCTCAATGATGCTTCTAAGTTGGATGTTCTCAGTGTGCTCATTCTTCAGACATCTCCATTCGTGAAACATATTTTTGTACTGAACCTGTTCCAGCCATTGTCCCAGCACTAGGTAGTTACTCTGGGAACAGTGGTAGGTGCTGTTGGCATAGAGGAGGGACAGCCTGTTCGTTCCCTTTGTTCTGGTTTGTTGAAATATCACATGCACTCATGACATGGGGTAAATCTGACTCCATGTGTTGTCTTAGGCAAGTGAAGTGAGAGCCTCAGAGGGCTGAGAAGAAAACTTACTACAATATGCAAACAGGACATCGCTTTTCTCTGTCTGAGTTCAGTATAAAACCAGTCTGGCTCTTTTCCTCAGGTGTGTCCAAGGTGGTACTACTGCTATCCCCGGGGCCTTTGGCTGTGGAAAGACTGTGATCTCGCAGTCTCTCTCCAAGTACTCCAACAGTGATGTTATCATATACGTAGGCTGTGGAGAACGAGGAAATGAGATGTCTGAAGTACTCAGAGATTTCCCAGAGGTCAGTATGGGATGCAAGGATTCTTTCCAAATGTTCCTGGGAACAGAGCTGTTGCGTGTGTCTTGGTGAGGTGGTGGCTTTGAACCACTGGATACTGTCAGACCTCAGCTGTTGTGGGCCTTGTTTCATGTCCCTCCAGACACCATGTGGCATGGTAATCTATATTTTGCTATAGTAAGAGCTGTCACTGGCCCATCCAGGGAAGGACATCAGTTTTGGGAGCTCTCACAGCATTTGAACTAACACTGGGATAAATCTTTGTTTTAAAACAAACCCAAAATAATAGGCAAAATTACATAAATGTTGAGGTTTTAGTTGCACCCATGAAGAAAATCTTTCCAAAAGCTGTTTGAACTCTGCCCCTTTGTATGGTATATACTAGTGTTGAAGTAACTGAGAATGTAGGTGCTCAGCACCTCTGCAGATCCGATCCTAGGGGGTGTTCTTGCAAGATAATACAGGCAATGTGACAATGTGCTCTTCAGTGCTTCTTTCTTTATAAGGGAAAAGGGAATCCCTGTCTCTGACTGTTGCCTAATGGTAGGTCTCATTTATGGAATGGAAAACTCGTGTGTAAATTTATTTATTTTTTAAAATCTAAACCCTAATGTAGCATTAAGAATGTTTTGCACGTCAGTTTATTAACTTGACTACTGTGGTTCCTTCCTATAGCCTTATGTTTTCAAAGCAATACCTGTGCAGTTCCCTGCTCTTCCCTCTTCCCCCCCAAAAAATAATCCACCTCAGTTGTTGGGAGAGTTGAGTCAGTTCTTTACAGGGATATAATAGTAGGGAGGACAGATGTGCCTCCTGGGAGAGCTAGCTTCTTCTAGAAATTACAGAACACATTGCACAAACATGTAAGTAAATTATTTTCTGGCCACACAGGGAGGCCGAGGAAGAGTGGGTAATTAAATTCATAAAGACAATACACTCTGCATTTCCCTCACAAGTTTACTGAACAGTAACACTGCTAATACTAAGATAAGCCAACAAAATGGCAAACGTAAGAACCAGAGAGCAATAATATAGCGATACTGCTCATCTAGCATATTTACAGGACATGGTCTGAGCACAGGAGTGAGGCCTGGGCCTGTGAGTTCTAATCCCACCTCCTGCTCTAGAAAGTCATTTACCTTTTCTGTCTGTTTCCCTATCTACATATTGTCCACAGAGGTTCCAAAGTACAATTGTTCGTACACCATTTTGAAGGTGAAAGCATTTATATCCGTTCTAAGTGGTATTGATCCAATTACCTGAACAAGCTTTACCTCTAGTAAATCTGTCCTCTTCCTTTCACCGGTGGGCAAACAAAGGCATGTAAATTAAGGGATTTACCCAAGTCCCTTGGGGGTCTCAGTAGTAGAACAGCATCTAGAACTCACGAGCCCTGAGTCCAATCCCCTGCTCTAGTTGTTAGACCACTTGTGAGGGCAAATACTCTTGTACTGGGGCTTTTTCTGGCACAGGAGTATGAGGATAATCTCTGTAGGGTTATACAGATTCGTGTGCTGCTTTTTTTTGCCTTTTTAGCTCACGATGGAAGTTGATGGCAAGGTAGAAAGTATTATGAAGAGAACAGCCCTAGTAGCAAATACCTCCAACATGCCCGTCGCTGCCAGAGAGGCCTCTATTTATACTGGTAAGAGTTATAAGAGAAGTAAAGGCTACCCGGGACAGGTGTCACCTTGCCCTCCGGTATATCCAGATACCGATGTATTCTCTGCTTACTAGCTCTGCTTAGTTTCAGAAACTGATCTTTTTAAACCTTCCTTATCCAATAGGTTTTGTGTAGTAGTTTGATCTTCTCTTAGATATAGGCTGCCAAGGAATTACATTTGCCATTTTAATCCTTGCCACTAGTGTGGATTTTTTTTTTTTTTTGTCTGCTCTGATCCTGTAGTTGTGTGGTATTAACTCTGTAAAGCTTAGCTCATTCTGGAGAGAGTCTATGATTTCTTGACTGTGGAATACAGCTATGCACCTTTTTATCTCCTTTTACTTTGCTAGCTTCCCCCATTAAATTGGTAGGATGAGGGTTATGCCCTTCATCTTAAAATACAAGCTGTTTACTGAATGCTGTTAAATATTTGAGACAAAATCTGACCTCCCTTAAAGTTATTGTAGTCTGCCGTTTGGAAACCAAAGGATGCGTCCCATTAGCTTTAAATCCCCTTCTCTACTGTAAAGGACTGTTTTAAAGCCACACTTCGAGGTTAGCCTCCCTCTCTGTTACACCACCACAGAGGCAGCCTTTCAAAAGAAGCACAAGTTAACTAATGGCATAGCTCTTGAATCTCATGGACGAGAAGAATGGGACACAGTCCACGTGGCTCACCAAGGGGGAAGCAAATCTGTGTTCAGAGAATAGGAGCAGAGAGGGAGAAGAGACCAGAGCAGTGAGGAAACTCTCTTGGGAGTCCAAAAGGAGTAACTTTCAGCCTCCCTTGTCATCAAAATCTAAATGAGTAATTCAGTGATACTTGAACAGGCTTCCTGCCCTTCTAGGGAAGGCATATGAGCCAGAGTACTTGTCTGAACTGTAACCTGCAGTGTGCTCTTCTCTTTGTTCTAGGAATCACCCTGTCTGAGTATTTCCGGGACATGGGCTACAATGTCAGTATGATGGCTGACTCCACTTCCCGATGGGCTGAGGCCCTTAGGGAAATTTCAGGGCGTTTAGCTGAAATGCCAGCTGGTGAGTAGTCTTTTTCTTGGTGTCCAGCCACAGGAAGCCTTCCTGTAGATGTTGAGCCTTCACGTGACTTAGTTTCTGTATGGTGCTTGCAGACAGTGGCTATCCAGCCTACCTCGGTGCCCGTCTGGCCTCATTCTATGAGCGAGCTGGCAGAGTGAAGTGTCTGGGGAACCCTGAGCGAGAAGGGAGCGTCAGCATCGTCGGGGCGTAAGTACTGAACCTTTCAACATTCCCTGGATTGCAGCTCTTCTCGGGGGGTGGGTAGTGGGAGCAGTGGGTTGGTGCTTCCCAGACAGGCAAGCAGAAATGGCCCCTGCCCTGAGGAATTCCCAGCCTGAGTACAGACTGACAGGTAAGCAGAGTTTGGGCCGGGAGGGAATAACATGCCTGTCAACAGAATTCAAGAGGGACTGAAATGTGGAGAGGATAAGAGGATATGTGGTATGTAGGTATGCTCAAGGAGACTGTACCATGCTCAAGGGGCAGCATGGATGGAAGACAGTATGTAGATGATTATGTGAGAAGCTGGAACATGAGTGGTTGAGAGTAGGAACACAGGCAGAGCAGAGAAGCCAGTGGGGGCTGGACAGGAACTCATTGTGATGTGAGAGAAGCTTGCGTAAATAGGGAGGGGCAGAGTTATGGAGAGTTTTGATAGTGGTGACACACTGCTTGAAAATCCCTCCACGGACTCCCCATCCACTATGGCATCAAGCTAAGGGAGGGAAGTGACCTGATCAGAATGACAGCCAGGGAAGCTGATTGTCTGTCTCTTCAGCAGAGAGGTTGAGCAGGATGAGAGTATAGGTGCTGAGACTTGGACAGGAAGAAATGCTGGAGACCTTTGACAGCAGTTACTGTAGAGTGAGGTAATAGTTGTAGATAGTTTACTGGTGGAAGGGAGATGGGCTGACAGCTGTTTCAGTGTGGCATTAGGAAGGTAACTTTCCCTAGACTTGCAGGAATGTCTCTGATTTCTTCTCCTTGTGCTCAATCTCCTAATAATTTAAACATCTGTATACCTGTCTGAGGAGCTGGAAACCTTTAAATTTAAAATCAACTTCATTTGCTTATCTGAAAATGGTAGATGGTTCTACTGGTTTCTAGTGCCCATCCATTTCTCTGGGAGGTCTTACAGAAATTAAAATGTTCATCAGTCATCCATAAGGCTACATTTTAGTCACGGGTATGTTTAGTAAAAGTCATGGACAGGTCACAGGCAGTAAACAAAAATTCATGGTCCATGACCTGTCCATAACCTTTTAACTAAAAATACCAGTGAATAAAACTTGGAGGTTGGCCCAGTGGGGTGGAGGCAAGCGGCGGCGCGCCTGGGACCCCTGCTGTTGCTGGAGGGTGGGGGGGAGGAGTTGGCAAGGCCAGCAGGCTCCCTACCTAGCTCGGCACCTCTTTCCTCTTCACCACGCCCCCCAGCAGCAGAGTTTGGGTTTGGGTGCGGGAGAGGCTTGGGGTGAGGCAGGCTCTAGGCGGTGCTTACCTGGGGAGCTCCTCGGCGACATCCCCCTTGCTCAGCTGCTAGGCGGAGGCGTGGCCAGGCAGCTCTGCACGCTGCCTCCGCCTGCAGGCACCGCCCCTGCAGCTCCCATTGGCCGTGGTTCCCTGCTGTCTGCTTTGAAACCTTGACTCTTGATAGATGAATTCTATTTTGTACCAAGAATTGGGAAGGCCTGATGCTGCTAATGCTGGATTAGGAAAATTTGACTGTTCACCAAGAGTAAAACCAGTCAAGATCCTTCCTCTTTCTGCATCCTCTGACTTTGGTTTCAAAGGAGTGTGGCATTTTGTTGAAAGACGTGGAGGGTGGCAAATCTGGCTGCTACTGGTATTGAGTTGTGGTGCTGGGTTTGGAGCTTCAGCTTAGCCCTGCACGAGTGCTGCTGATCACCACTTTCCTTTCTCTCTTCCTGCTAAGTGTATCTCCCCCTGGCGGTGACTTCTCGGATCCTGTCACATCTGCCACTCTGGGCATTGTTCAGGTACGTGCCACCTTGTTGCAGTCTGTGTTGAAGCTGTATTCTCCTAGTTACTCCACTTGGGTTTGAAATGAATGAACTGCACCAGAAGTGCATGAATGTACAGTGACAGCCATTGTGCCTAATGGCCCTGGTGTGAATGGCTTCATTTGCAGAAAGGGGGTTTTGTAAGGGTGGTTTGAAATGTTCTGGCAGCATCGAGGCCTGCCCCTATGAAAGATGTTCCCTCAGGCCTGGTGCAGCCAGGATTCATGGGGAAATGGGGAGGAAGGGAAGCTGCCCCATCCCTGTGTCGTGTCCTGCCTACTCCCGACACACACAGGATCGTCCTGTTGGCTGATTCCCCAGGAGTATTCATGTCCCTCTTAAAGGGCAAATGCAAGGATGGCAGCCTTGTACTAGGATGCAGCCCCCTCTCTCTCCATCCCTAAATGAAGGAGCATTGAGACTTGGACAGTTTTCTAGGGGGGGTGAACCTACAGCACAGTTGTGTTTTGGGAAGAGAGGTTGATTTTAGGTATTGGTGTTTAGTAGGGCCCCACTTAGTTTTGCAGGTACCAGTGCTGGAATCTGTTCTGTGCAAGGCAGTCCCTCCAGCGTGACACTAGGATAGTATTCAAGACAGAGTTTTGGAGCTGGGATCCACCATCATGAAATGAATGTCTAGCATGCATTGAGTTGATCTAGTGGGGGAGGATCTCTTAGTGTCTAAAGGCCCCCAGTTATGGTCCAGTTAGTGTGGGAAGGAAAGATTTCTCTTTCAAGCCTGTGTCTGGATGGTCTTTGCTGTACTCATTATACAGAAATGTGTGGGAGTTTGGCCGTCTTCAGTTAATAACTTGGCTTCTGCTGGGAAGGAAACTCATGAATCTGTTTTGGATTTGGCAGGTGTTTTGGGGCTTGGATAAGAAGCTGGCTCAGCGCAAGCACTTCCCATCTGTCAACTGGCTGATCAGCTACAGCAAGTACACACGGGCCCTGGATGAGTATTATGACAAGCACTTCACAGAATTTGTCCCCCTGAGGACCAAGGCCAAGGAGATTCTGCAGGAAGAGGAGGACCTGGCAGAGATTGTGCAGCTTGTGGGGAAGGTGAGCAATGATCACTCTGAGTGGGGAAGAGTATCTTGTCTTAGCAAGACTTTCCAAAGAACTGGTCTGCCTCCACTGCACAGCTCCTGGCATAGACTATAGACACTATCCATGGGGAGATGGGTGGATATTGGTTTGCAGGCACTGAGAGCTGGAGGGAAGGTAATAAGAGTTTAAGAACATAAGAATGGCCATACTGGGTCAGACCAATGGTCTATCTAGCACAGTATCCTGTCTTCTGACAGTGGCTGTTGCCAGATGCTTCAGACAGAAGTGTTTCTCAAAAACAATAGACTTGCCTGCCACTAGCTGTACTTAATTCAGTCTTTTCTACTGCTCTGGTGCTGGAACCAAAAAGCAGCCCTCAGAGTAGTCGAGAAATCGCCACGCCAGTAACCTGTGAGTACACTTGCAAAACAACTCTGCAGCCAACTGCAGTGCACTTCTTGTTTAATGAAAATGCTCTGGATGCAGTGATCCTGACCTGATATTTGTTTCCCCTATCTCTGAACTAGACCCGCAAGCTCAGTCTCTAATTTAATAAACGTGTTGAAAAGTTTCACTGTCACTTCTTTGAGTGCCCCTGTCATCTGGTGAAATTCCAGTTCACAGCCATGCAGCAGTACAGTATCCTGAGGTCCCTTCTCCTGCAGCACCCCGACAAGGGCTATTTTCAAAGCACTGCACTGACGCGCTTAATTCTGTGCTCAAAGTATAGGCCTGAAGAGTGGGTTGCATTTAAATTTTGTCCTGTTAGAGTTTAACATACAACAGTGGCATGATGATACAAAGAATTAGAGATGAGTGATGTCTGTTCTCTATGAAGTGGCTGAGTAGTCGTCATGCCTAGTGTTAGAGACCTATTAGCTGTGACCTCTCATTCTACAGGCTTCTTTCAGTTTCTCAGTACACCTCAGCATTCTGGGGTAGAATGCATAAACCTAACCAGAAAAACTGCTCTTGAGGAAAGGTGTCTTGAGGGTCTCAGTGAAAACTGACTTTGTTTCAACTGATATAGATGCTATAAAGACTGTAGCTCGCATGTGCGTAGTACACATGAGCCAAGCTAGCTTACATGTATTTAACTAACTTTCATTAGAAGAAACTGGGGGAAGAAAGTAATGGGCAGGAAGAAGTCCTCCAGCAGCCACAGGAGGGGCCACTTGCACCAGAAGGTGCCTGTCCACCAGAGCTCTAAGCTCTGCTTCTCTGTCCTAGAAAAGAGGAAAATGTTGGGGGGTGCCTTTTTCTACTTTGTGATGTATGAAGGTCTAAAACGGAATGCATCTGATGAAGTGAGCTGTAGCTCACGAAAGCTTATGCTCAAATAAATTGGTTAGTCTCTAAGGTGCCACAAGTACTCCTTTTCTTTTTGCGAATACAGACTAACACAGCTGCTACTCTGGAACACACATTTTAGACCGGTTTCAGATTTGTTTTGCTTGATTTGACCTTAAGCCTGAGTCTACACACAGGTTTTTGTACCGCTTTAGCTATATTGGTTTCTAGACAAAGAAGTACAACCCCTGTAGTGTGGATGCATTTATGCTTGACTGAAGGTGCTTATATCTGTATGCCTCATTCACCTTACAGAAATCCTAGCCTCTAATAAATCTCTTCTCCCTAGGATTTTTCATGTGTTGGAGTTAAATGTTGGCAAAAGCAAACCACTTTAAGCAGTGCGGGGGATTGGAAGAAGAAACTGCTTTTCCTCTCAATCAGATTTCACTTCTGTGGCTTCTCTGTCAACCTACCAATTCTTCACTCTCCAGGCAATATGATGACCACAGTTTGAATTTCTGATGTGAAAAGAGCAGGAAAAAAGCCCTAAAAAAAATCTAAACAACTCACCTGTTCAGGGCTTATCTACACGCCACAAAGAGCAAAAAGGCACAAACCCAATTCTTGTCTGTGCCAGACACCTTTTTAAAACGGAGCATGGACCTCTGCTGGGTGGCCTCCTTCTGACTGAAGCTGTCCTCGCTCCTGGTCCCTTGCATCCATATCAGCAGCTCTCCAAGGTTCAAGACTTCTCTTCTTCCCGCATCCAGTTCCCCAATTTGTGACTCACCTAGCTTTAAAGCTGGAACTGCGCTCTGGTAAAACTGTAATGCTTCCATTGTGTGTATCAGATTTACACATGTCCATTTTTATTTGTTTAAAATTGGATGGGCTGGCAGACCTGGAAGTAAGAGATTTATTGAATGAGGGTTTCTCTGTAACCCTACGTTATTCAGTGGGACATGTGAAATAGTGCGCACGCACAATTTAGCTTTGGCTGCTCTTCTGCTCTCTAGCCAAATGACCTAGAAGAACCGTGAATGTGGTTTGGATTCTTCTGGTTGTTCTGGGGGTAAAATAGGACCTTCTGAAACACCAAAAAAAGAACACTGAGGTTGCAGAGTGAAATGCTGAAGTCAGGAGATGCCAGCATTAAGGTAGCCCATGCAATCTTAACTCCTGCCCCATTTTGGGCATGCATGACTGTAGTCTTCAGTTACAAGATCACAGTTCAGGTTGTGCTTCCTGGGTGAGGCATGACAGCACTCAGGACCAGATAAGATTAAAATTGTTTGTTGTTAAAATGGAAGCAGTTTAACATGTTATGGGTGCAGCCTTGCTCTCTGCTGTGGTTATAACAGGTTATTTTGGAAAGAAGTGTCATACCCCTGCTTCGTTCACTGAGCACCATCTAGCCTGCATATTGATAAGGCTGAGGTCCTGTGAAAATAGCCCATGGTCGTGGAGTGAGACTGCTGTAGTGTACCTGCACAAGGGGTAATTTAGGTCATGTGTTTGTCTTCAACTTTGGCATTTCTCTTCTTTTTTTTTTTTTTTTTTTTTAGTGCATAAACATGCTCTTTGGGTGCTATTTTAATTCTTTTATATTGAAACTTTCTGTGGTGCCTCTCACATGGCTCTCTGAAAGCACTTCCCAAACATTCAAGCCTCAGTCACCCCCTTTTGAGAGGATAAAATTGAGGCAAAGATGAATGGACTGATAGTGCAAGGAGCTCAGGAGAAGGGGAATAGATGGCTCTGCACAACATGCTATTAAGAATTTTCTTATCGCTGACTTCATTTGCTTCATTAGGGAATGGCACACTGGGGAAAAGCAACTACTGGTTTCAGGGATTAGCGGCAGTTTTCTTTTTCTTTTTGATGGTCAGAAATATCATCATTTTACTGAAATACCCTCAGATGCATTTTTGGAGTCTGGTTTTCCTCGTGTGGACATGCTGGAACCGGGAAGGGAAAGCAGAAGTTCTGGCTCCCCGATCTCCTGCAGGCTTACGTCACCGCTACAGCTGCCTCTTAGCAAGCATTGTCGACAGGGCTGGCTCCAGGCACCAGCATTCCAAGCAGGTGCTTGGGGCGGCCCTGTGAAGGGGGCGGCAGCCCATGTGCCTTCAGGGCGGCGTCTCCTCTTTCCACGGTAGCGGCAATTCAGCGGCAGCCTCTTTTCTCAGGCTGCTGCGGGGGCAATTTGGCAACAGCTTTACTCTGCACGCTGCGCCTCGGCGGCAGCATCCGTCTTCAGACATCCTGCTTGGGGCGGCAAAACCAGTAGAGCCGGCCCTGGCAGGCAAGCAATTAGCATCTTGAAGGAATCTCTCACTTAACTCATTGCTTAACACCTGCAGGAATCCCAACATAGGGTGGAAACTTAACAGTTGTGTTTAATGCTGCTTGTAATCTACTGGTGGCTGGCTGAGTAACTGGCTTTGTATCTGTGAATGGGAAACATGCAACAAAATTTCTTTGTATTTATACAAAGATCTGAAAAGGCGGGGAGGTAAGCCACATGCCTGTAGATGAAGGTGATGGTGTAAACAAGTAACTGGCATTATGGGCCTTAGCAGAGTTAGGAAGCCAACACCCAGCGCTCCCATACACAGAACTTGGCACCAAACTAAATTTGGACTTTGCCTTCTAGGCTTCCTTGGCGGAAACAGATAAAATTACCCTAGAGGTTGCCAAACTGATCAAAGATGACTTCCTGCAGCAGAATGGCTACAGCCCTTATGACAGGTGAGGGCCGAGAGGCTGTGTGCTCCCCATTCATTCTTCCGTATATTATGTTCAGATGGAAATCCTATTTGGGAATAGGATCCAGTTTGATGTGGCAACCCAGGACCTGTTTTCAAGGTGATCCGAGAGCTGCTCCTAGGAAAATGCAGCCTGTGGTGTTCCATCTAGGCCATTGGCTCCATGTTGTCAGAGAGGCACCGTATGCAGACCCCTTCTGGGCCCTGTGGTAGGGTCTTGGCTATATTGATAGTTTCCCCAGCATTCTGTCCATTGAAATGAGCACTGCTAATAAACCAGTGCTATGAACCAGCCTGTTGCCTGGATAAACGAACTCCCTCTGGAAAGGAAGAAGAGGATCATTTAGTCTGAACTGATATTCTTTCCCTCCCCCCCCCCCCCACCCCCCATAAGAATCTATCTTTGTTTCAATAGGCCCCAGTGATACTCAGGAGTGTCACAAGAATCTGGTTGAAGCCACTTATTCTCCACTATCACTGCACAGCTCTAGCCCATCTACAACTCCTAACTTCCTCTTACAGCCCCTACTCAGCCTGGTGCTCCACTCAATCTTCCCTCTCAATGGCTCCTCTTATCTACTTTATACCCTGTTTCCATGCTATCCCTTGTGTCTGGAATAGCCTTCCATGGAGTTCTTCAGCCTTCCCTCCTCCTCTCCCCAAACTCCAGACCTATCTGTGCTGTGACGCATTCCCCCTCCAATGGCAACTTGCTTGTGCTGCTCTGTTGCAGCTGCTTGTGCCTTTAGACCAAGTTTTGGGAAGGGATTCTGTTTGCTACGTGCACCCGTTATCTAGTACAACAATGCGCTGCATAAATAATGTGGTATTTCTGTGGTATCTGTCAAGACCACCACTTGCTTTGCCTGGTCTCTCAGTGTGGAGTGGAGTGCTGGTGCCATAGGAGCTGCCAGGTCATGCTAGGAAACGCACTGGAGCTGCCATCATTCCTCCAAACAGATGGGAAGGGAAACACTCAGAAATGCACTCCAAATGGAGTCAGCCACAATAATGGAGATGATGTGACTTGATGCTGTGGTGTTGCCATGATGTCAATATGTGGTGACAGTGTGTCACTACAGCTTGGAATTGTAATGCAAGGATCACACCATCATGCCAGGCCACTACTTTAAGATTTCAGCTCTGCTTATGGCTGAAGTTAAAGATCCATTGCCAGTGGGTCATACTTTTGAAAAAGTTTGCGGCCTGTAATAGGTAGTTTATGCCACTTGGCAGTGAGTGTATCAAGGGTTTTGTGATGTAGCTTTATGGGATGAAATAGGCCAACACTCTTATACTTCCACCCACCAAGGGAATCCAGCCTCAGTGAGGGGGTTATGTTATTCATGAAGGCACCAGAGCTCTCACTTCATTAAAGATATTCTCAACTGCGCTACAGCCTGGGAAAGTCATTAGTTGTTCATACTAGATTCTGTCTTGTTTCCATCAGGTTCTGCCCTTTTTATAAGACCGTGGGGATGCTTTCCAACATGATTGCGTTCTACGACATGGCGCGCCGAGCTGTAGAGACCACAGCCCAGAGTGACAATAAGATCACCTGGTCCATCATCCGAGAAAATATGTCTGAAATTCTCCAGAGACTTGTTTCCATGAAATTCAAGGTATGTCTGTGGGCAGCAGGGCATTGGCTCCCTGGCTTCTCTGTACGGCCACCCGCTGCATTGGAATTAGGGATATTGACATTGCTTTGCTAAGGAGACACAAAGTTCTATGGAAGCCTTCAATGCATCTACAAAGCCGTTATCCTGGGTTGCCTGTAAACATTTTTCTTACATGAGGAGAAGTGGCTCCACAAACTGAGACACTTGCTCTACTTTTTTTGGTTAATATAAAATGCCTCTCTGTTTGAGACTCAGCCTAAGCTGCAATCAAATACATGGCCCTGGTTCTTTCAGCTGAGAACTGCCTTGGTGGATGAGTACAGAGAAAGCAGCTATGTTAATAGGGTCACGCCCAACCAAATGGCCTTGGGCACTGCTAGTGGCTTAGGTCCAAAAATTAGATAGTATTGTATTTTAGGTGTCTGACAAGAAATGTGTTCGTGACTTATTAAAAACACATTTTTTTTCAAGTAAACCTTCAATAAATGATGGGCAATGTCCATACAACACACATCCAATCTGGAATGGAAAAGAAGCACCCATGAAAATAAAAAAAGTACCTTGTGAACAGGAATCTGGCTCAAGAGAGGCACAAACTGTTTTATTAGCATTTACATGGCCCACATCCCACAGTTTGACATGAGCCTTAAGGAGAAATGTTGAGGGAGTAGATTGAAAAGTATAAACCATCTGTCTAGATACATCTGTGGCCTCCCTCACTGTAATATCACTATGGAGTGTGCAGGGAGAGGAGAGGTGAAGATCCAGCGGATCAGGTTGTCCCAGCCTGTTCATTAAATGGCTTCTCTGGAGTAGAGGCCTTATAGCCTGTCTTCAGTGGGAGTGTAGCTGCACGTTCAGCCACCCTCCATTTGTAGTGAGAAACTGGGGCCTTAGAGTTCTCTGGTATAAAGTGAAGATGTCCTGACATGTTCTTGCAGACTTGTACTAGCTCAATTTCAGTGGAAAGGATTTTGTTTGTGCAATGAGGAAGATGAATCTTAATGTGCTCAATTGCTTTTTTTCATGCCACAGTTCCATATGCCATTTGGCTGTAGCTAGAGGGGAGATGGTATTTAATCATTGTAACACTTGTATCACATAGCATCACTCCCAGTGTGAGCATTACCTCAATCCTTTTACACTTGGTTTTCATCTGAGAAGTTTCTACAAACCATAGGTCCAATTTCCTAGATAATGGCTGGGAAAACTTTCCATTATGCTATTGTGTGGTATGTGGGAGAGGAAGGAGAGACATAAACCCAGCTGTCATTTAAAGAGGCTATAAACGTTTGGGGGAGGGATAGCTCAGTGGTTTGAGCATTGGCCTGCTAAACCCAGGGTTGTGAGTTCAGTCCTTGAGGCGGCCATTTAGGGATCTGGGGCAAAAACTGGGGACTGGTCCTGCTTTGAGCAGGGGGTTGGACTAGCTGATCTCCTGAGGTCCCTTCCAACCCTGATATTCTATGATCTGCATTCTCCAGAGTGTAGTGAGCAGATATAAACTCAGAAGTCAGGAAGGAGTTAAGCCAGTGGCAAAGCATTGTCAGACTGTATGAGGGAGCAGAGGTTTTTCAAGCCTAACTTTTTCACTTGATGTGTTTTCAGGACCCAGTGAAAGACGGCGAGGCGAATATCAAGGCGGACTATGCTCAGCTCTTTGAGGACATGCAGAATGCATTCCGTAGTCTGGAAGACTAGGCTTTGCCCCCATTCCAATTATCCCCTTCAGTTTAAATTTCTCATCTCAGCCCCTCTGCTTCCCTACTGTGCAAGACTGAAATGAGAGAACCTGAGTTTATAACAGTCCTACATGTCCTTGTTCATACACAGTAGGTCTTTATAAAACATTCCTCTTAGTTTGTTTGGCCTCACAGTGTGTTTGAAATGGTAGGTGGAGTTAGTGTGAATGGGCCTGAGAGAAAGTGAGGTACTGCAATTGTAAACTTGTAAGGTGGGGGATTCTCTACCCCCCCCCCCCCACCTTTCACTCCCAAATAGATGTGATCTCTTAACAGCCAGGCTCTTGCTTCTTGGGGGAAGTAAATCAAATACGTTGTAGTGGCAGAGGAGGTGAGACTCTTAGTGCAGTGATATGGTACATTGAGGTGGTGATGTTAAGGGCATATGGGCCTAGCTTTTAGCCAGTGACTATCATGCAAAGAATGGGCATTTCCCTTGCTTTGAAATAGGATTTATTCAATTTTTCCAGTGAACTGCTACTACCAATATATAGTGTATTCTTTGGTACAGTTCCCCTTCTAAACCTCCAACTGAGCCTGTATTAAAGCAAGTGTATTACAACACAGTAGTTGTGGAACTCTGCAAGGTCTTAACTAAGAGGAGAAACATGTGAAAGCAGCCATGTGTCAGTTTGCATTTGAGAAGTAGCATTTATTTTCCTACCTAATATTTAAATAGGACTGTTGGACTACACTTTAATTAAAAATCAAAGCCATAGTTGCTCAACTATCAGCAGCAAGAATTTTATCCTCTTGCATCCCTCTCCCAACAGAAAACAGCATGACCCTCAGTTGCTTCAGTGTAGCTACTTTGTACTACAGGACAGGACAAGCTGTGTCAATCCCACTTGTATGGAGCAGGAATCCCATCCTGCCTCAGTGGCTGCATGCCATAACATTTGCCTTCTAGTGCAATGTTGAGTCACCACATGCTTCCAAAACTTTCCCTTAAGATACCTGAATTTGATTCGTTTGTCCAGTTATGGTATGCAAGGCCCTTTTTAGAGGGAATGTTCAATGCTAAACTTTCTTGTTGAAAGGTTCATTGTGATGCCAAGAGAAGCTGGTAACTCTTTTTTGCACTGCACTCTGGAGGTGTTTGGTGTCCTCAAAGTAGTCAGAGAGCAACTGCTTCTTGGACTTGTTTAATGGCAGACCCAATATGTGATGAGGACTAAATACAGAGGAGCCTTTTCTCATTAACCTGCTAGAGCCAGAACTCACCATATTGCTTCACAGTGGGAGAAATTAATAAGGGAGTGGGCAGCCTTTTTGATCTTGTATTTCAGGAGGAATTAAATGTGCTTTTTTGTTTGTTTTTGGCCACACAACATTAATCCCAGACTTATTCCAGCTAATGCCTTTGAGCTATCCTTCAGCTTTGAATGACAATGGACCAACTTCTGCTGCTTCCTGTGTTATACTAACTCACTTCTGGCATTGAGCCCAGCTGAAACTTTAAAAGGCTCTTCACATATTAACCTCTTTGATCTCCCAAAATAAACAAATTAAAGATATTCAACCTAGTGCTCTGGTGATGAATAGCTGACAGTTTACAGTTCATTTAATTTCAGTGTATGCTGCCCATGAAGCATGGTCATGTATAAATGAGTAGTTATACAAGCCCTTACCAGAATCCTCATTGTTCACACTTATCACAAGTGTACTGTGTCTGTAGCATTCCATGCTAGAGGACAGATGTTCTATTTCTCTAAATTAATAGAGGATGTTATAAACTTTACAACAGGTCTAAGATAAAGCAGTTGTAATATTTATTGTGCTGTACCTGGCCCTAAGGTGTGACCAGTTCAAAGTTGCATATATATATATTTTTGTTTTGTCTTGTCTGTTTTCAGTGTTGAAATTGATGTTTCACTGTGTTGCTACAAATTTTTCCTCCACACATGTGGAAGGAATGAAAGGATGTGTAAAAAAACAAACCAACACCTGCTCTTCCTCATTTCATAATGGATGTTGCTGAAAGTTGTGCAAAACTGTTCAAGTCAATGAGAATAAAGTGGATTTAAAGTATTTGTGGGCTCTTCCTATTCATGGTCTATTTCCTCTCTGCAAAATCAAAACTACTTCTAGGAAGTTAGTGCATACTACAAATAAAGTCTGAGCAAACTAAACTACTCCCACCCCTTACACTACTGCTTTTAGAATCCCTTTAGGTTTTAAAGCTGCCTTTCAGAAAGGAAAAGCATCCTGTTGCATGGGGCTTAGCTGGGAAGAAATATCAAGAAAATGAATGTAAAACTAGAATAGACAATTCTAATCTAGCATCACCTATTGCTGTAAGAGGAAGACCAACCTGGGGTTCTAGAAACACTTTGAATCTTATGTGATTAAAGGCATTTATTATATTAAAATCCATTAAACTTTTCACTTCCTGGTTTTAAAATGTTATAAAATTTAATGCAGGAATTGTTTTAGGCTTGCCCTAGCAGATCAATGCTTGAAATGTCAAGGTAGTTTTAACTAACTTACAAAAGAACCCAACTGTCAGTCTCGATGCTTTTCAATGCACAATTTCAATGTTTGTTGTGCAAATGGCTACTTAGTTCTGCTCTATCCAGCTCTCACAGGAAGGGATGAGGGGGATCTCCCCCCTAAAACTGCCTTGGTAGACCTAGTTTAACTACTTCCCAAGCATCTAGCCCTTTCCCTTAGAAAACTGAATCAGTACAAATCCAATGGCTGCAGGTGAAAGGTTGTCTCTTTTCCTAAAGACAAGATGCAATTAGTGACCTTTACAGCCACCACCGTTGGCCTTTTAGCATCTGAAAACAGTCCCACGTTGTTTAATAGCACAGGGAACAGCCTCTTGTCACACCATCTACCTTTCTGCCTTTGTTTCTATAGCTATGGAATGGGTGCATCTATATATACTTGCCTTGTTATAATGCATGCAGGTTGATCAGTAGGCCCCTGGCTTATTTGGACAATTGATCCCTTAAACAATAATGTGCTGGGTCCATGAATAACAAATTAGGCTCCACTTCTGCAACAGGCGCTTGACAGCCCTTCACTTCGCACTTTTCCCAACCCTCCTGCTATGGAAGCAGTTGTTGGGGCTCTATAGTACTAAGCTCTGCACTTAAGTGCAGGGAGATTCAGCATGGCTGAAGAATGCCCCACCCATAAATGAACAGTTTGAGAATTTACATGTAGAGCCATTAGCTAGTATGGGAGTAAAAAATTTCTTAAAGGATCCATTATAAATTATTTGACTTATCCCACATCTCTCCACTCAGGCATCCCTACAAACAGGTAGATGAATCTTGTGGATCTGGAGCAATGAGTATTTTTTTTGAAAAATGGGATTGTTTCTCTGGACACTGAAGAATGACATCCCCCCAAAACTGTTCTTTCAAAAATGGCAGCCACCTCCCATTTGTATTAGTGCAGGACCTGAGACTAGGTGCTGTCTCCAACAGCTTACAATTCTGCAAAGGAGTGAGGCCACTAGCTACCCTTCACAAAGATGACCGAACCACCATCCACCTGTTCCTCCCCTCATCCCATCCCACACAGAGGCCATCTTCTCCAAGGGCAGCTTGGCATCACTTACCGTACAAGAAAAGGGATTGGTGCTCTTTACTAAGGACAGCCTTTATCTGGCCCTTTTGAGAAGATCTTAAAAGTAGATATGGGCAGATATGGGCTCCCTCCCATTGAACTGTGGGTGATAGGGGATATTGAAAGATGGCAATTTATGTTTGACAGTCTTGTCCCAATAGCTACTGAAATAGAAACTTATGAAGAATGACAGACCTTTAAATAGTCACTGGAGCAGGAGGAAGGGGAGCCTGGGTCTCCCATCTCCCAAGGTGGTGCCCTAACCAGCAGGCTATAGAGCAGTGGTTCCCAAATTGTGGGGCACGTCCCCCAGGGGGCACAGAGGAACATCAGGGGAGATGGGACACAGCTAGGGTGATCAGCTGTCCCAATTTTATAGGGGCAGTCCCAATATTTGGGGCTTTTTCTTATATAGGCTCCTTTTACCCCCCAGCCCAATTTTTCACACTTGCTGTCTGGTCACCCTAGACACAGCAGGCCTAGGCCTGCCCCCCCAAGAAAAGGGAGAGCATCTCCCAGCCCCATCCTGCCTCAGTCCCAGCTGCCCAGACAATAAAAGTCAAGTTACCTGCAGTAACTGGTCTCTGCCACCAATAGGTGGGAAGAGCAGCAGCAGGTGCTGCTGCTCCTGGAGCCTGGGGGAGCTCAGGGATGGCTCCAGCAAGAGAGGTATCAGCTACTCCCCCCTCCTGCCCCAAGTGCAATTGCCCCTTCCCATCTGTCCCATTCATCCCCCCACCCCCAAAGTGCAGCTTCCCCATCCTGCCCCACTCACCCCTTCATCCCCAGAGCACAGCTCCCTCTCCCCCATCCTGCCCCACTCACACACACCCCAGCTCCCAGGGGCATGCAATTGGGAAAGGGGGAGCACAATTGAAAAAGTCTGAGGACCACTGCTATAGAGTCACTCTCTTCTGGCCCAATGTTCTACAGCAGAACAACTTCAAGAGGAGACTGAGGGAGACCCGCAACAGAATATCCCATAGGCTAGTAGTTGTCCCATAGCACCCCCCAGAGAGGATCTGAACGGGAGTCTCCCACCTTTTTCCCCAATCAGGCAGATGGGGGAAGTGAACCTGGGTCTCTCACATGAGTGCATTAACCACTGGGCAAAAAGTTAAGGAAGTGTTGGAATGATTATGCAGGGTACAATCAAGACCCTAATGTAACCATAAGTCCAAAGGCCTAATTGTATTTTATACAATTGCTCTGAACATGCCTAAAAAGACTAAATAATAGCAATTTAATACATCCAAAACACAAACAAAAACATTTATAAGCATTTGATCAAGATACCTACAAAAACACCAAACCCAGGAGTGCTTAGACCCATTTTGGGCAGCTTCAACATGGTCAGGCAGGTATTAGCAATGCACCCTTTAACTATTACTTTTTATGCCCTTTAGCAAACAAGTGCTTGTCATTGCCAATTACTGACTTCCATTAAAACCCATTTCAGACCAACTTCTAGTCTTGATTAAGATAAGATTTACAACCTCCTGTCTTTCTAAGGCCTTTCCTCCCTCATTCCTCCCCTCCTTTTTGCTGACCAACAGTTTCCCCTTTGCACCTGGGTTCACATAGGCTTTAACACTGGTATGTGGGTTGGGAAGGGCCATGTTGGCTCATTTTAAAACATTCTTTTTGTCTTATTTTAAATCATCTGCAATCACTCTTATCGATCATAGTTTCTTTTTAGAAACTTTCCATTAACTCATTCTCACTGGCAGGGGGCATGGCAGCCAGCACTGACAAGGGCCCGCTGTCACCACACCCCCTACTCCCAGGGTCCACAGACAACCACCCCCCCCGCCCCCCGAAGTGCAGGGTCGAGACAGTGCCCAGGAGCCCCCAGGCATCACATTTGCTGGGGGGCTGCCCCCATCTCCCCACCGCCCCAGGAGAGTGAGACTCGGGGTGGGGGGGAGCCAGGAGCTCCAAGAGGGAGGGGAGCGCAGCGGGATTAGTGCTGGGAACCCTCTCCCTGCACCACACCATTTCCTTGCTTGGGGTTTCTTTTTGGTCCGCTCTGACAACTTCAGCTGGGGTGGCTGGTAGCATGGCGGGGGGCATTCTGGGACTAGCAGTGCAGGTGGCAGTGCAGGTCCCCGGGCCCCAGCGGAACACAGCGGCATGCAAACTACAACTCCCACCACTTTTTAGAAACTTGCCACACCCAGTCCCTTTTGCACCTGCGCGCTGCGCTCCCCAGGCTGCTGAGTGTTTCAGCTGGTGCTGGGAAGTTGCTGACTCTTCACATTGCTGGGCTGTGGCCCAGGCTGGATTAACCCATTGTGGGCCCCTTCCAAGTGTGGGCCTGGCGTCACGGTGCCACCGGAGCCATTTTAAATCCGGTACTGCTCTCCCCTTGCTACCTATGAGGCCCGTGAAAAATTGTTCAGGTTCCTGTTGTAAAGTGGCATTCATAGAAAATTGTCTCAACATCCATTTACTAACTTAACTTGAAACAGTTCTTTGATCCAAATTAAACAAAAGTTGAAGAACCACCCACAGAAGAGACCATCTCCATGACTAAACAGTACATACACAGCACCTTCTATCCAAAAATCTCAAGTGTTTTACAAAAAATCACCACCTCCATTTTCCAGCTGAGGAAACTGGAGAGATTGGGGCAGAGGAGAAGTAGCTTGCCACAGCCACACACACAGTTTACAGAAGAGAGTGGAATAAAACTCCTCACCCCCAACGCTGTGTTCTGGTCATAAGCCCATATCATACAGCATGCATTCCCTTTTCAGAACACTTCATAAACATTTGCCTTCAAACAGGACCTTTGGAACTGGTCTTACAGAAATGCTACCATGAAATGATAGCCCACAAGCAAAAGCCACACGCAATCCTCCTTCTAAACTAAGGAGCCTTCACAACACCACTGGTTTCAAAATATGCCTTTCATGCTCTGTGTTTACAGATGTCAAATGTGTTCCAACACTTTACCAGATATTTTGCAAGACATGACATGGCATGACTAGATGGAGTTTATTAGCACTTCACACTTGCAGGCTCTACGATCAGCAATATTTCATCTATGGTTTTTTAAAAAGATGTCAATGGATTTTTTCCATTAATTCATATGGCCCTCCCCAAATCTATGAAATACAGGAAGCCTCAAGGAGAGTCATCCAGCCCATCTTAAACAATTCTCTTGCACCGATGCACATGTTCATAAACACTAGAAGCTTGTGCTACAACTGTATGTTCAAGCAGTGTCAATCTCCCCTCATGCTAACAGAAAGGAAGTAACTACTGACCACATCAATACACTATAACAGGCAACAGTTCTCAGAAAAATCTCAGGGGAGTCACTAAAGCCAGCAAGCACCAGCGTTCACGTTTTGAGAGTTTGGAATCCACAGACTGGCAGCGCTTTCATTTCATCCACCCGACTCTTGTGAATCTGGAAGGCAGGAGTCACCCATCGGCCACACGAACACTGTTCACCACGCCAACTGAAGCAGCCCAACTTCGAAGTGCATTTGGGGCACAGAAGCTGCAATAAACACAAGCAACAATATATAAGGCTCTTTCAAACAATTCACTTCTCAGACTTCAGGACTAGAACTCCTAGGAAGCAGCTACAGAGCCTGGGACCACATCAACAGTTTCACATATTCCAAGGCTAGAAGGGACCATTGTGATCATCTAGTCTGACCTCCTGTATAACACAGGCCACAGAACTTCCCCAAAATAATTCATAGAGCATATTGTTAAGGAAAACATCCAATATTTATTAAAAATTATCAGGGATGGAAAATCCACCACGACCCTTGGTAAGTTGTTCCAATGGTTAATTACCCTGTTAAAAATTTACACCTTATTTCTAGTCTGAATTTTTCTAGCTTCAACTTCCAGCCAGTGCATCATGTTATAACACTTTCTCTGCTAGACCAAAGAGCCCATGTTTGTTAAATATTTGTTCCCATGTAGGTACTTATAGACTGTAATCAAATCCACACAAGTCCCTTCTCAGACTAGAGGATCATACTTCACAAGTCCAACAAGACTACTGAAATCTAGCCACTTCAGTATAATAAAGGAAGAATTTTTCTATTTTTTCATTTTGCAGATCACTTCAGGAGATCACCTGTTTTGCTGGGTATTCAGAACATTTTGGACCAGATTCACAAGAGCATTCAGCAACCAGAAGAAGAGACAGCTCATCTCCTGATTACAACTGAAATGAAATAGCCAGATTTTAAGACGTTCTCAACATTTAGCATCTACAATTGTCCTCAATTATAGCTGATGGGTCTGAAGCACTTAAATTAAGTGACCAGATTTTCAGATGCCTAAATGGGAGTTGAGCTTTTTTGAAGATCTGGCCCTCCACTTTGCAGACTGCTAGAAAGGGCTCTGTGAGCCACAGTTTGAGCACCTCTGCGATAAAGCCTATTGTGCATAGCATTTCATGCTGTAAGAACTATCCCAAAACATAGTAGAATGCAGCTGCATAAGTAGCAGAGGAACAAAAATAATTAAGTAAAGGTAAAGTTGGGATTCTAAAGGATTTGGGGAGATAGAAGAAGGCTACTCCAGATGGCAGAAGCTACAGCAAAGAAGAATTTTGCATCTAAAGAAGTGAAACTGTGGGGAGAGAACCTAAGTCCATTAGATAAGCCTGGGAAAGTGCACAGAAAGTTTGGAAGACAATAGGGAAAGTTTTAAGTGAAACTGACCAGGAGTACTGTATGGATCATTTATTTATTTAGTGTGTGCATAGTCATCTAGCCAAGCGATGGCATCTTCAGTGGCGTGATGCAGTTCTTCTAGGCCATCACTGAAACTAGTCAGCAGGCATTCGTTGACAATGTGCATCACCATCTGTGTTGCACCGCAGCTGCTTAAAGGGCTGTCACGAAGGCCCCAACTATACGGGTTAGCTCCAGAGAGACCTTGCCTGGTCCAAAACCTGTTCAATAGGGACTATTGGCGACGGGGCAGGTCAAAACCAGGTGGGCAAATTGTGGGGTCGGCAATATCATTTCCTCTCACCAGAGTGTTTCTGCCCTAACATCCTGGCATGGCAAATGAGACTATGATGGACGACGTAACAACAAATGTGCAGCTGGTAGTTTTAAAAGGTCATCGTGCAGAGGCAGGCTTGCGTTGGCACATACTTTCTCCAGTAACTTGCCAGTGGCAACCTCTCGTCTGATATGAGAAGAAGAAATATTACTCAGAACTGGAAGCTGCCATGGGAGTGCAGTCGGATGCAGGGTGCCGGAGATGATACTCATGGCAGCATGTAACTGCCTATCTGCCAGTTTGGTGTGTGATGATCAACTCCAAACTGGTGCACAGTACTCCGCCACCGAATACAAGGTGGCAAGAGCTGATGTCTGCAAAATTGGAGCACGAGCACCCCATGATGAACCTGCCACTTTGCTAAGAAGATTGTTGTGCATCTTAACTTTAGCTGCTGTCTTCTTCAGGTGGGCATGGTAACTCAGTGTGCGGTCTAAGGTCACACCTAGATAGACCAGTTCTACTTTAGGCTTCACCTTCTGACCATTCAGATAAACATTCAGTTCTCATGTTGTGCTGGCATGATGAAGATGGAACGAACTGGAGACTGTTTTTATGACGCTTGTGACCAAGTCTTACAGTAGACAACTAACTTTATCTTGTCCCGGTTTAAGGTGGCATCAAGCTCATGAAATGTCCGGGCCTGGGTACCACAACAGATGTCGTCTGCGTAAATGAACTTTCGTGACTCCGTTGTTGGCAGGTCATTAATGTAAAGGTTGAACAGGGTTGGAGAAAGCACAGAGCCCTGGGGTAACCCACCGCTCTATCGTCTCCAAGCACTCGTATTCTCCCCCACATGGACTCTGAACTGCCTATCGCAGAGGAACAGTTCAACAACGCCTGTGATCTAAGGTAGCAGAACCCATGATACCTTCACGAGCAGGCCACTGTGCCATACCGTATCATATGCCACTGTTAGAGCGATGAAAACAGTGCCTATTTTCAAGTTTCTCTGGAAGCCATTTTCAAACAAATGTAGAGTAATGTGATCATGCTTTTCTGGAATGTGGGAAGAAAGAGGCAGCAGAACTGCATACATGGTAAAGCTGGGATTTTTGGGAGGGCAGAAGAGAGCTGAGAAGAGTCTTCTGACAGAAGTGGAGCTGAGAAAGCAGCAAACATATAGTTTAACTCAGCTTTACAGTGTTGTCATGAAGACTCACCAGTCCAGGCATCAAATCTACTTACTTGTCCTTCATGTTGGTGATAATGGAAAAAACCTAGATATGCTTCTTCAGCAAAACAAAACCCACAATCTCTAACAGGGTAAGTGAAACTCTGCAAGGTTGCTCTAAAAACATCTCTGCTGCATAATCACAATTTTACTCGATAGAGCTATAAAAATGGTGTCCTATGGCTTAATAATCTACTGTCATGGAGGATACCTGAAACAGAATTCCACTCCAGGTATCATCCGCCATCAGCTAGTGGCTATTGGTGACTGTCATGTGGGAGCCCTAGAGCTGTAGGAAGTGGGAGAAGAAGACATTTACAGCTTATTAATGAGCTTCAGAGGTGGTGGAGACTGAAAGGACTGTAGCTGTAACAGCAGTCTTGCACGAGCAGTAAAACCAGGAGATTTAAGGAGTCTGATCAGATGCACAGAATCATTAAAAAAAAAAGTGAGAATGTCTCTTAAAGGAGTTTCATAGATAAATATTGTGAAGTGCTTGCTCCCCTCACCTGTCCTTCCATCACTCCTAACAATACTGGCTCCATCCACTGTACAGGCTCAATGAAATAAGAGGTACATTTAACCCGACTGTCATTACGAAGCTGAGCAGGATCTGTAATCCTCTTGTGAGCAAAGGCTGCTGGTCCACTTCCTTCAGCATGGGCCAAAATGCTCGAACTACGAAATAGGGAACGTCTATTCTCCAGAGGAAAAAGAGAGAGAGAGAGAGAGAGAGAAAAAAAGGCTGAAGATAACTGGACAACAGTGAAGTACAAGACAATAGTAGCAGCAGCAAATGGATGGGGTAATACAGTGTACATTTTCTTTTTTCATTTGACGAGGACAATGAAGGCTGTCCCTTTTTAGGCCCCCTCCCGACCTCAGCAAATCCTATCATGTTTTCAGCCCTGGGCCTCTTTCCCACAGTTACACTTTGTTTCTTATGTAGTTACTTTTAGCAAACTCCTAGCTAATGAAACATGAGATCATCCAGGTACATGCGTCTGGGAACTGTACAGCTAGAAAATAGGAATTTCTCTTATTTCCAATGATTAAGAAAGAGAGGCCGAAACAAGACCAGACAACTGACCTATGGAGTTAAGAGGCTTCTTTGGGGCGGGGCAGATTTTGAACAGTTTCAACTTATTAAACTCAGTGTTAGTTTTGGTGTAAGCAGAAGCAACTTAAGTGGAGCTGCACCTACTTACAGAAGATGTACACTTAGCTCCAGGGGTTCTAAGGGACTTCAGAGCCTGAGAGACATTTTATTCTTCATGATCACAAAACAAAGATTAGGCAAAGGAAAGTATCATATGTACTTCTGTTTGAAAGTTTTTCAAGGATTTATTCCTGTTCTGAAAGAGACAAACCCAATAAGCTATAAAGGCTATTTTCCTTACAACAGTTTATTTCAGAGTAACGCTTTGTGAGAAATGAAAGGCTCCATACCTGCATTTTCTGCACCTGTAGAGAACCTCACTGTTGAGAGTTTGACAAATGCTGGTTGGGTCAACTGCAAAGACTTCTCGTGGCAAGTCCTGCAGCTCTGCAGAGAGAGAGTGATACAAATCTGTGAACTGAACTCAAACTTAATGACCTATTTATAGTCTTCACACTTCTTACCCTCACCTTCCCCTTCCTTAGGAAGTTCCTAAGAGATGAGCCTCACCCCTTAGTTCCTAAAAAGGGGAGTTCCATTGTGCTAATTACAAGAAGCTTTGTATCTACAGATAGTATGTCTTGATCTTGTCTTGGTGTACAGATAGCTCCCAGTCACAAAACTTTATACACACAACATGCAAAGTTTTCAGGCTATCAAGGTTTTTACATGCACAAATCACCATATTTGGGCACTATCTGCTCTCAGTTGCACTGGTATAAATCAACAGAATTGCCAAACCAAATTAGATTAGAGCCAGCAGAGTGTAACTGAAAGGCTGATTCAGATAGTGCTAATATTTCAGTCCTGGAACAGGTATCTACCCTAGAACTATAATATACCATCCTTTTGCAAGTTCAATAACTCTTACGAAAGCTCATGCTCAAATAAATTGGTTAGTCTCTAAGGTGCCACAAGTACTCCTTTTCTTTTTGCGAATACAGACTAACACGGCTGTTACTCTGAAACCTATCTTAGCTACTATAGCTCTAGCTCCCCTGAACACACACCACCTCAGACATTACCTTCACTCACCAGAATATTTCTCTGTAACTTTTTGCAAGCGATACTGTTTATAAATGGCACTGGTCACATCAACTTTACAGCCCATTGCTTCATACAGTTTCAGCTGCCATTCAAAGCCTTCGTTCATTCTGGAACAACAGTGAAAATCAGAGGCACATTTCCTAGGCTATGGAGAACGTACATATTAGTCCACACAGGGACAGAAAGGAATCTTATCAGGGCAAAGAACTCACTTGGCATCTGATTTGATGGCTTTGATAGTGGCATAAGCCTCTTCGAAGGTGAGATTGTTGGTTTTCATTAAATACGCCGTCACTAAAGCAACACTTCGACTGACTCCAGCATGGCTGAAAGACAAAGAACTCTTCAGAATAAGATCATGAACAAAACTGGGGAAAATACACTAGGAGAATTCATTCATTTCAAGCCTCTCTTCCATTTTTACTGGTCTGCTTCTGGGGAAATTAATCTCTTTCCTCCGTTTCTGGCCTGAGGGGGAACGTGAGCAGCGCCTGGCAGGGGAGCGTGGGGACCTGGGAGGTGAAAACGGGATCGCTTGGTCCTGGTCACTGCAGGGAGCAGGGAGCGAGGGCCCGACCACATCTCACTTCTCCAGGGATGCTGGAAAGATTTGCACCGTGAGGGGGCTGAGAGCCATTGAACCAAACTGTAAACCCGATGTATGATGGGAACCGCTTCCAGCCTGGCCGTGCGGCGGCAGCTCCCACCCCGCCACACGGCTAGTTCCAGCAGCTCTGCACTTCTCCCCCAGGCCTAGCGCTGAGGCGCTGCCTGCCCTGGTGCTAAGGCCAGTGCAAAGGGGCTCGGACAGCTCAGCCTCCGGCCGCACTGCCCCGGGAGCCCAGCCCGGGCCAGGACGCGGCCCCTTGGACGCTGGGGGGAGGAGGGGTCCCCTGCCCCGGGCTCACCATCGCACCAGGACGGCGCCGCCCCCCGCCCGGGCCGCGCTGAGGAAGGCGGCGCAGGAGTCGAGGTGGCTCAGCAGGTCGGTGCCGGGCTCGTCCCGCGCCGGGATATGCAGGGTCCGGATCCCCGGCACCGCGGGCGGCTCCTCCGCGTCCACCGAGAGCAGCGCCGCCACCCCCGCCGCCTGCAGGGCCCCGGCCGCCGCGCCGCCCACGAACAGGCCAGGAAGCACCGGCACCATCCGGCCTCGCGCCCCGCTGTCAGCGTCTCGACTGGCGGGTCGTGTGGCCCGGCCTGGCGGCTTCCGGGCTGCCCCTCCCCGCCCTTGCCACCACCAACATGGCGTCTCCCGGCCTGCCCCTTCTCCCCGCCCTTGCCACCACCAACATGGCGTCTCCCGGCCTGCCCCTTCTCCCCGCCCTTGCCACCACCAACATGGCGTCTCCCGGCCTGCCCCTTCTCCCCGCCCTTGCCACCACCAACATGGCGTCTCCCGGCCTGCCCCTTCTCCCCGCCCTTGCCACCACCAACATGGCGTCTCCCGGCCTGCCCCTTCTCCCCGCCCTTGCCACCACCAACATGGCGTCTCCCGGCCTGCCCCTTCTCCCCGCCCTTGCCACCACCAACATGGCGTCTCCCGGCCTAGCCCTTCCCCATCGCTGCCACCGAACCCCGCCTCCCGGTGCTTCGTTCAGCGCCGACAGCGAGACGTCCTCGGTTCTACAGTGGAAACGGCCCTCCTGGTACCTGAGGGAAGAGCCTCTTCCTTCCCCCACCCACCAGCAGGGCAGTTTCCATCTTTGTCTCCTCTGGTGGTTGCTCGCGCACACACACCTGTGCACTGTGAGGCGTACACACCATGCGCACAGACATCTAAACGCACCCCCGCAGCCGAGTCAGGCGTGTTCACACTGTATGTACAGACACATATAGACACGCACCCCAGCTGAGCTTTGCGGACACACCATACCCGAACACACAGGCGCACACACCACCTTTGAGACCTGCATATACATACCCACCCTGCTATACACAAACTTGTAGACTCAATACCCCAAACCAGGCTGCTTGAATGCCCTGCATGGAAACATAGGACTGTATGAGGTAACAGAGCAGGGGCTCTCAACCTCTCCAAACTACTGTGCCCCTTTCAGGAGTCTGATTTGTCTTGCGAACCCCAAGTTTCACCTCCCGTAAAAATTACTTGCTTACAAAATCAGACATCAAAATACAAAGTGTCACAGAGCACTGTTACTGAAAAATTGCTTCCTTTCTCATTTTGTCCATATGAAATTTTAGTTTGTACTGACTTCGCTGGTGCTTTTTATGTAGCCTGTTGTAAAACTAGGCAAATATCTAGATGAGTTCATGTACTCCCTGGAAGACCTCTGCATACCCCTGGTTGAGAACCACTGACATAGAGTAAATTGGAACGGGCTAGGATTGGGGTGGGTAGGCAGGGACAGGGCTCTGAGAAGACTTTGCAAGGTCTGAGACTATAGGAAAAGGAGTCAGATTCCAGAACTGAGTCAGCCTGATCTGTATGGGGGATCATGTGGTGGCCATGCCTGCCGGCAGCTACATGTTCCATGTGGGTCCAAGAAGCAGGAGCGCTCTTGTGTCAATACCAAAGAATCCCTGAAAGTTGTTTTCTTCTAGCACTAAAATGGGATTTTTTTTATAATAAGGAAAACAGTATTATCCCTAACATTGCTCTGTCTCCTCTTCAATGCAAAGCCTCTGCCTAGCTTCCCTATCCCCTTCCTACCTGGCTTCCTGCTGTTTGAAAGCAACAGTACACAGATCCTTACACCATGGAAAGGGGTGTTCCATCATCTGGGACTGGCTTTGGGAATGGCAAGTCCTTTTGTGTTTTCAGGAAGAGTTTTCCTCTCCCACTGTGCTCAGAGGTCAGCAACTAGGTTCTGAGGAGGTCTCAGGAGAATAAGAGCACCCAGAGTGCTTGGTCCCTATATTTGCCTTCCCAGTATGCAAATAGCAAAAATGTCAGCAGGGGGCAGGCTTGAGCTTGTTTTACTCTGAAAAGAAAATTCAGCCACTTACTGTATTACAATCTAATAACTGGGTTGGTTAGAACTGAATCAAGTCAAAATGGATCTGCATGAACAACAAATCAGATGAACCAAGAAAACTCCTGTTTTTTTTTAAATATATCACTGCAGAACACCTTTGAAGCCTCCCCCAAAATTATCCCTAATTCTTAGCAAAGGCATCTGCAGCAAAAACCTTTCTGGGAGCCCAGAACTGGTGCTGACAAAATGCATTGTACTTCACCTTTAAAGTAAGTTAACAAGTAAAGTTGTTGGAAGTTCCCAACACAGCTCTCTATCTTTACAAGAAACAGACAACATATTCACTGTTGTATGCAGTGTTGTAGCTGTGTCGATCCAGGATACTAGAGAAACAAGGTGGGTGAGGTAATATCTTTTATTGGACCAACTTCTGTCTCTCTCACCAACAGAAGTTGATCCAATAAAAGATACTACCTCACCCAGCTTGTCTCTCTAACATATTTAATGTCATATTTCACTAGTCAGCTGGGACTGGCTCAGAGTGTTCCCTCCTTGTTGCAGGTCACTTTAGCTAGGTATGAAGATCAATGCCTTGATATGCTGCTGCTTCCCTTTCAGTACCCACCTTAAGGGGCTCTGGGATTTTGTGAACTTTTCTTCCCTGATCCCATTCAGGCTGCCAAAACAGAATATAAGAACGGCCATACTGGGTCAAATCAAAGGTCCATCTAGCCCAATATCCTGTCTTCCTACAGTTGCCAATGCCAGATTCCCCAGAGGGAATGAACAGAACAGGTAGTCATTAAGTGATCCATCCCCTGTTGCCCATTCCCAGCTTCTGGCAAACAGAGGCTAGAGACACCATCCCTGCCCATCCTGGTTAATAGCCATTAATGGATCTATCCTCCAGGAACTTATCTTGTTCTTCTTTTAACCCTGTTATAGTCTTGGCCTTCACAACTTCCTCTGGCAAGGAGTTCCACAGGTTCACTGTGTGAAAAAATACTTCCTTTTGGTTGTTTTAAACCTGCTGCCTATTAATTTCATTTAGTGACCCCTAGTTCTTGTGGTATGAGGAGTAAATAACACTTCCTGATTTACTTTCTCCACACCAGTCATGATTTTATAGACCTCTATGACATCCCCCCTTCGTCATTTCTTTTTCAAGGTGAAAAGTCTCAGTTTTATTAATCACTCCTCATATGGAAGCCGTTCCATACCCCTAATTATTTTTGTTGCCCTTTTCTGAACCTTTTCCAAGTCCAATATATCTTTTTTGAGATGGGGAGACCACATCTGCACACGGTATTCAAGATATGGGCAGACCATGGATTTATATAGAGGTAATATGATATTTTTTGTCTTATTATCTATCCCTTTCTTAATGATTCCCAACATTCTGTTCGCTTTTTTAACTGCCGCTGCACATTGAGTGGATGTTTTCAGAGAACTATCCACAATGACTCCAAGATCTCTTTCTTTAGTGGTTACAGCTAATTTAGACCCCATCACTTTATAAGTATAGTTGGGATTATGTTTTCCAATGTGCATTACTTTGTATTTATCAACATTGAATTTCATCTGCCATTTTGTTGCCCAGTCACCCAGTTTTGAAAGATTCTTTTGTAGCTCTTTGCAGTCTGCTTGGGACTTAACTATCTTGAGTACTTTTGTATCATCTGCAAATTTTGCCATCTCACTGTTTATGCGTTTTTCCAGATCATTTATGAATATGTTGAACAGGACTAGGGTGACCAGAACTTTTAGGTCTGTAATCAAGTGACCAGAGAGATTGAAGTGTTCTCCAACTGGTTTTTGAATGTTATAATTCTTGACATCTGATTTGTGTCCATTTATTCTTTTACGTAGTGTGACAAAGCTCTGTCCTTGCCTCCGTGGGTCCCACGTTTCCTGGCAGATTTCGCTAGCCTCAGAGGCTCACTGTGACCCTGCATGTAACCCTTCTCTCTCTAGAGACAAGGGTCACAGTCTACTGAGCCATTTTCATCATAAGCCAGCAAGGGAGGTGAGGAGAAGTTATCCTTTCTTGCACAGTCTCTGTTGTCTCCCAGTCTCAGTGATTAATCAGGGGGCAAAGGTGTGTGGGGGGGAGCCCCGGCCCACCCTCTACTCCAGGCTCCAGCCCAGGGACCCTAATAGTATCAGCTATGGTAGCTGACCTTTTAGAAACATAACATGTGCAATTCCCTGGGCTACTTCCCCCACAGCAGCCCTCACTTCCTCAAGCTCCACTTCACCCTTACCTCAGGGCCTCCTTCCTTGTGCCTGATATGGTGTGTATTACTCAGCCTCTCCAACAGCGCAACTTCCTCCCACAGCTCCTGACATGCACACCCACCTGACTATCTGGGAGGCTTTTAACTAGTTTCAGCCAGCCCCTGATTGGCTTCAGGTGTCCCAATCAACCTAGCCTTCTCCCTGCCTCCTGGAAAGTTCTTAATTGGCCCCAGGTGTCTTAATTGACCTGGAGCATTGACCTCCCTGCCATTTCACTTATCCTGGTACCAGGGATTTGTTTAGCCTGGAGCTAATATATCTATCTCCTACTACTTTTCTATAGCCAGCTGGCTTTGCCCCGTCACAGTAGAGACTGTTCGGTTTGGCCAATGTACATGGCAGAGGAGCACTGCTGGCACATGATGGCATATATCACATTGGTAGATGTGCAGGTGAATGAGCCTCTGATGGTGTGGCTGATGTGATTAGGCCCCATGATGGTGTCCCCTGAACAGATATGTGGGCACAGCTGGCAAGGGGCTTTGTTGCAAGGATAGGTTCCTGGGTTAGTTGTTCTGTTGTGTGGTATGTGGTTGCTGGTGAGTATTTGCTTCAGGTTGGGGGGCTGTCTGTAGGCAAGGACTGGCCTGTCTCCCAAGATCTGTGAGAGTGATGGGTCATCCTTCAGGATTGATTGTAGATCCTTGACGATGCACTGGAGAGGTTTTAGTTGGGGGTTGAAGGCAATGGCTAGTGGCGTTCTGTTACTTTCTTTGTTGGGCCTGTCCTATTGTAGGTGACTACTGGGTACTCTTCTGGCTCTGTCAATCTGTTTCTTCACTTCAGCAGATGAGTATTGTAGTTGTAAGAACACTTGATAGAGATCTTGTAGGTGTTTGTCTCTGTCTGAGGGGTTGGAGCAAATGCGGTTGTATCGTAGAGCTTGGCTGTAGACAATGGATCATGTGGTGTGGTCTGGATGAAAGTTGGAGGCATGTAGGTAAGTATAGTGGTCAGTAGGTTTCTGGTATAGGGTGGTGTTTATGTGACCATCGCTTATTAGCACTGTAGTGTCACCTTTTCCATTTTAAATGGGAGATCTCTTTACTGTTCCTTCACTTTCCCTTAGCTTTTTAGTGCTTTGTTGTTTTACCATGTCTTCCTTGTCAAGATTATGGTTTTTTTTCTGCATTTATAGAACTCTTTGTGCTCCTGTAGGATGCAGGGTACTGTATTATTTAGCAGAGTGCCACAGCTCTTCCCTGTGGCTGCCTTCCTTGCAATATTCATCAGGATATAGTAACAGGAGCCTGATGTTTTGGTTTATCAAATGACCTTGGCATTTCTTTCTCTCCTCTTCGGTCCATGTCTGGGGTGCAGGACATGTGTAGAGTCTAACAAGGATTTTCCACAGATAGTATTTTTCTCTTCTGTCCAAGGATACTTCTGCTTAGGACACAGCCAGAAAACAGTAAAGTTTCTGTACCTGTGGCTAGAAAAAGGAGCTGTGGGGGCAGAAGAAGAAGCAGTCTAGCTTAATGTTGCCAACTTTCACAATTTTATCATGTTTCACTAAATGTAGCGTTTTTCTTAAAGCCCCAGTTCTTGAAGTCAAGTGATAACCTGAGAAATTTAAACAATAAAGTATATTTCTAGCTCTCCGGGTGGTAGAGAAAACCTTGAAAGCATGACCTTAGTGTATGCTAAAGCAGGGTTGGGCAAACTTTTTGGCCCAAGGGTCACATCAGGGTTGCAAAACGGTGTGGAGGGCCGGGTAGGGAAGGCTGTGCCACCCCAAACAGCCTGGCCCCTGCCCCCTATCCGCCCCCTCCCACTTCTCACCCCCTGACTTCCCCCCTCAGAACTCCTGACCCATCCAACCCCCCCCTGCTCTTTGTCCCCTGACCACCCCGACCCCTATCCACACCCCCACCCCCTGACAGGCCCCCTGACCCATCCAACCCCCACCCCACTCCTTGTCCCCTGACCACCCCCTCCCAGGACCCCCATCCCTAACTGCCCCCCCCAGGACCCCACCCCCATCCAACCCCCATTCTCCCTGTCCTCCTCCTCCCAGGACCCCCGAGGACACCACCCCCTATCCAACTCCCCCTGCTCCCTATCCCCTGACTGCCCCAACCCCCATCCACACCCCCGTCCCCTGACAGGCCCCCCACTCCATCCAACCCCCCGCCCCACTCCTTGTCCCCTAACTGACCGCCCAGGACCCCACCCCCATCCAACCCCGCCTTCTCCCTGTCCCCCTCTCCTGGGACCCCCCAGGACCCCACCCCCTATCCAACCCCCCCTGCTCCTTCTCTCCTGACCGCCCACCCCCAAACCTCCACCCCATCCAACCGCCCCCTGACTACCCCCCAGGACCTCCTGCCCCTTATCCAACCCCTCCTCCCCCCGCTTCCTTACCATGCCACTCAGAGCAGCAGGACAGGCTTATTGGAAAGCCTGGGAGGTAGGCGGGCACAAGCCGCACTGCCCACGTGGCTACAGAGGAGGAGGGACAGCAGGGGAGGGGCCGGGGGCTAGCGTCCCCGGCCGGGAGCTCACAGGCTGGGCAGGACGGTCCTGCGGGCCGGATGTGGGCTGTAGTTTGCCCACCTCTGTGCTAAAGGCTCAGAAACCAAAAGACAAGCAAAAAGAACTCAGTATTTATTACTTTTTAAAATACTGCCATTTTTAAACCAGTTGCATAATTTTTCAGGGCTTGATTCTTATTTTTAAGTGCTCTGTGTTGGCATCATTGCTACTCAGCATCAGGAAAATGAATTATCGATAAAAAATTAGGAACCTCTCTAGATAAGATTAAGGGTCATGTTTTCTAGTCAACGTTGAGCTCATCAATTAATCTCTCCTGATTGAGTGTCTGAGATTTGGAGCAGTGCGAGTTCCATTGTATATTACTGTGCAGAACGAAATGGGAAGGTGAGCATAGGTGCCACAGACAGACCTAGCCTAAAGGCTCATAATTAAGGCTAAGATATTTTCATGCATATATTTAGTAAAAGTCATGGACAGGTCACGGGCAATAAAGAAAAATTCATGGAGCTTAGAGCTCCAGGGTCCCCCGCTGCCCAGGGCTTGGAGATGCAGGGTCCCCTCGCAGCCCCTGGGAGCTGTACCCTGCAGCTCCCGGCTACCACAGATGGCGGGGGGACCTTGCAGCTCCCAGCCACTGCAGGCTGAAGTCACAGAGGTCTCTGGAAGTCACGGATTCCATTACTTCTGTGACCTCCATGATAAAAATTGTAGCCTTTACTCATAAATAAGGGTTAGATTTTGCCATCCTTTACTTCTGTGAGTAGTCTTATGACCACAGTGGAACCACTCATATAAGTAAATACTGCTCAACATAAGGATTTAATAAACTAACCTTCTGGTAAAGACTGGGAGCCTAGAGAACCAGTCTGAAAAACTTGAAGATCCAGTACTCATACCTAGACTTGGTTTGAGAGCCACTGGGTTTAGGTTAAAACAGTTAATTGGAGCCCAGAGGATCCTTTTCTCACTGTGTGATATCCATCTGCCTTGCTGGAAATTAGGTACCAACTGGATTTTACACTTGAGCCAAGCTTTCCTAAGGGAATAACCCCCACAGAGAATCTGCTGGGAAATAAGAGTTGACTCTGCCCTAGGATCTATTTCATGATAGTATCACATAAGTGGGAGTTAATAAAGGCAGGGAAAAAATAAAAGTCTAAAAATCTCTTTCTAGACTGAAATTTTCCACATTTGGGTCCAATCTAAGACTGATTTTTTTTTTTTATGTTATAGACCAAAATTGGTCCATCTGCTTTGGCATTCAACTGGGCCCTATTCTCATTCACACTAAGGCCCTGTTATACTTGCCAGTGTATAGTATCGTTAAGGGGCCTTAACATAAATGAGAATCTAACCCAAATAACTCCTGAGAAGTCTTGTTTGAAACCCCCAAACTGAGTCCCATCACTGAAGGTCAGTTGTTCCTCTGTTTAATTAAATTGCTGTTGCCCTCCTCTATATTATGCTAGTTTCTGTGCAATTGCTAAAGGTGAATAGCAAAATAGAAATGGAAGTTAAACCTAGATTTCTGTGCTGAACAATCCCTGTTAACCAGACTATGGGTCTCAATCAGCAGTGAAATAAGATAAAATCTAGAGACTGGATTTCTTCAGGGATCAGAATTTATTTGGGTCAGAGGTTTGCAACCCATGATTCTATTTAAAATTGAGGGGGAAAGCAGAAGCTTTTGTACAAGGACATGCCAGCCATCTCTGCTGCACACCATAACGTTCAAAACCTTGCTGTGACACAAAAAATGTAACTTAAATTGTGTTGCTCAGAAAGCACTGGCCCCTCCCACCTTAGGTAAGGTCAGAACTTAGAACTTAGCATGCACATGCAAAATCCTTTGTTAACATGCAATTAAGGCTGCAAGTGCTAGACACTACCTTGTGCTCCTTGTGCCCTTTGAGAACATGAGAACATAACAGTAAAAACATCATAGGTGTTACAGATCTAGTCAAGCTCCCCCTCTTGGACAGTCCCTACACTACTCTAAGGGGATCCAAATGATGAGTCCCCTGTGTGCTTTAAACCTCCAGAGTCTGAAGAGAGTCCAGACACAAGACACTGCCCCTGGCAGGGGGTCCCTAGGCACACTCTTCTGGGCCAGATCCTCTATCTAGCTCCCCTTTATGACAGCTGATACCCCAGGGCATTTACCATTGTGCCGGGTTTACCATTGCGCCGGGCCCAGAGTCAGAAGTGGCCCCAGCCAGCCCGATCCCCCAGCCAGCTGAGCTGGCCAGGAAAGCTGCCCCCGCCCCTGCCCCACCTCTTCCCACCCCTGCTCTGCCCCAGCCCTGCCCCCACTCCACCCCTTCCCCTGAGCTACATCCCAGAGCTCACTGGGCGGTGGGAAGTGGAGCGACCCGGCCCCAGCCCGCTCCGCTCCACCGGCTCCCAGCCGTGCTGCTGGTGAGTGCTGGGGGGGGCAGTTCCCCCCTGCCCCCCAAGTTCAAGCCTGGGAGCCAGGGGAGCAGAGAGGAGCAGTTGGGGCCAGGTCACTCCACTTCCCGCCGCCCCGTGAGTCCGGGGTCGGGCCCACCCTGCAATCACCTGGCGGCAGGAAGTGGAGTGACCCGGCCCTAACCCACTCTGCTCCACCGGCTCATGCTGGGGGGCGGATTCACCCCTGTCCCCCAAGCCTGGGGAGGAGATGGAGCGGTGGGGAAGGGGCATGGGATGGGGAGGGGAAGGGGATGAGGGCAGCAGGGGCGGGGGGAAGCCGGAGCCCAGCATGCGGCATCTCCTTGGCAGAAGCTGGGGCTCCCGTTAAGCAGGCCCATCGAACCCTCACCCTGACAAGCCCCAACTCCCCTGCATCTGTACCACCCCAATGAATCCCCCCAGACACCCTCCCCACTGAGCCCCAACCACCTGCACCTGAACCCCCATCCAAGTGAATCCCACTTCCCCTGGTCCCATTGCCCCTGCACCGGGAACCCTCAATGAGCTTCTGTGCATCCAGATCTCCCACTGAGCCGCCCGCACCCAGATTGTCCCACAGATAACTCTCTTACCCCCACCTGGATCCCCCCACACAAAGTGCCTCTGCACTTGGATCCTGCTGCTGGGCTGAGCCTGCTCACCCACACCTGGTGCACCTGGCACAGGGGGGCAGGGCCCCAGGATATTTCTGGGGCAGGCCTGGCCTCTGCACTGTGTCAGGGTCGGGTGCAGCCTCACTGCCGAGTCCCTGTCCTGGGGTGGGGTGGGGAGGGGCGGGGAGAGGCTGCAGGGTGATCTCCCACCTCCATGCAACCAGTGGCCTGTGCTCCCAGCTGCCATGGTGGAGCCTCCACATTTATTTATTGACAAATAAAATTTGCAGAATTTTAAAATACTGTGCACAGAATTCTTAATTTTTTGGTGCAGAATCCCCTCAGGAATATGGGGTACTGTGCAGCTGTGATAGTGGGACTGTGAGGAAGGTGGTGGGTAGTGGGGAGGTCTATGGACAGGGGGTGCTGGGAGAGCAGTGTGATATGCAGAGTGCTGTGCAGTTGTGGTGGGAGGCCAGCAGGGGAGGTCTCTGGGAGGAGTGGGGGCTGGGCATAGAGATCTGTGGTGGGGGTCTCTGGGCGAGGGGGTACTGGACTTAAGGGTGGGGCACTGGGCGGGGAGTGGTGTGGTGCAGGCCTGCCCTCAAGGGGAAGGGGCATGCTGGCAGCACAGGGCTGGGCAGGCCACTGTGCATCTGGCAGCTGCAAGTTTGTAAACAGTGCCCTCCTGGTTGGCTGCGCAGAGCGAGGCTGCTCCCTCCGTGCTGTCCCTCATTGCCCCCAGCCCACCCTTCACTCTGGAGACTGACCATCCCACCCCCCTGCACCTTTCCCCATGAGGGTCCACAAATATGTTTGGCACTGGGCCCGCAAAAAGTTAATCCAGCCCTGCCCCAAGGTCCAACTGCCCAACCCCTGGGATTAGTGCTGACCCCTCAGTCTCCTGCATAGTTTATGCACATCCCCTTCCAGAACTCCACCTTTGTGAGCACTTTGGCTTTACAGGTTAACTCTTCAGGGGCATGGCGATAGTGAAAGCAAACAGATACACAGACAGCCTTTGCATAGGATTCTAAAACACCACTGCTTTTTACTTCACAGCACAAGAGATACAAAGATCTAGACAAAATAATAAACATGCCTACAGATATTTCCTTGCCTTGGTTTCCTCACCACTCTGGAGAGTTCTTTAGGCTTGGGCACAGCCCTCTGGGATGTGCAGAATCCTTCCCCTGCAGCTCATGTCTACTTTCAGAAACATGGAACCTCTCCCTAGGTCAGCTAGCTTTCCCTCACTGTGTCTGGGCCAAGGTTAAACAGGAAACCCTGCTATGAAAACCTGATCATTTCTTCCCCTTTCCGGCACAAAATTTCCAATCCGTGTCGCCCAGAGTCTCTTGAGTTTATATATTCCCCTACCAAGATCTGGTTCCTTAGTTCTGTTGCTGGTGTTTTCATTCTTCTTCACCAGCCTCCTGCAGACAAGATAAGAGAAGACTAGTTCTCCTAAGCTCTATCTAACCCACTGTCTCAAGGTGTTTCCACCTGAATAAGCAGCCTTTAAGTTCTAACAATCCACTTTTGTATCTGGTCTGTAAAGGACATGACACAGCCCTTGTCCGCAAAGGGTGGATTCCACATAGGCAGAGGCATTCAAAAACACAGCAATTTCATCAGAACAACTTCACAGCATCAACCATAATTCACAAATTGTACAGATAGATTCCTGATGTGCTGATTTGAGGAAACCAGGAAATGGAGAATTAAAGTGACACTTCCCACATAAAACAGCCACAATCTCAACTATGCCCCTTTTCTTTCATATCCTAAGAGATCACAGTGCCTTACTCTTACTTCAGCTTTCTTGTCCAGTCTGATATCTACTAACTAGCTACAAGCAGAAGATATTGGAAGTGAACTGCTGTCTAGGTAAATGGTGTAGGCTGCAGAGTTTTGGTTTTGCGGAACATTGGTCCACCTTCTAGAGGAAAAGGGAGTTGTACAGTTTGGGTGGCCTCCACCTCAGTAGACAGAAAACCAATCTCCTTTGAGACAGGCTGGCTAGAGCAGTCAGGAGGCTGTTAAATTAATAACAAAAGGGGTGAGTAAAAAGAGGGAAGATGTGAGCACTCATCAAGCAGAAAATTGAGATGTGGAGAACAAAATTAATCAAAGAACCAAAGGACATGAAGAGAAGACATTCTTTAATTGACAATACACCAATGATAGGAGCATGGGTAACAAACAAGAGGAACTGGATTATGGACATAAATTCAATCTAGCTGGTATTAGTGAAACATGGTGAGTTGATTTACATGATTGGAATGTTAAAATCAATTATTACAACCTATTTAGGGAGGATCACATAGACAAAGGAGGGGGAGTGGGCTTCTATGTAATAAATGGCATTACTTGTTTCTGAGTCACTGACAACTCGGAAGAAAATGATCTTGAATACTTATGGAACAATGTACTAACAGATAAAGCATAAGATAGAGTATTAGTTGGTGTCTGCTACCAAATCATGATAGGGAACAGGATGACTGGCTCCTTAAGTACCTATTTATAAAGTGCTGAAAAAAAAGCTGCGTTATTATGGGGGACTTCAATTTGAGTGACATATGCTGGCGGTCTCATGCTGCCAGTACTAAAGCATCCTTGGAATTTCTTAATACTATAAATGAAAATTTCCCAACTCAAAAATTGTTGCATCCAACAGGGGGGAATTCTATATTAGACCTCATCTAGACAGAGAGAGAAACTGATCACATAACTAAAAATTAAATCTACTGTAGGTACAGTGATCATGACTTGATCGCACTGATAACGTGTTAACAGAATAAAGTCCAAATCAGTAATATACGTACTTGATCCTTTAAAAGGGCCTATTTCACAAAGCTGAAAACAATTATGAGCCAGATCAACCGGGAGGAAGAATTTAAACAGAAAAATGTGAATGAAAACTGGGAATTGTTTAAGAACACTCTACTAGATACCCAAAAAACCCACAATCCCACAATTGAAGAAGTAGGTGTATCGGTTGAAAAAGTTGGTTTAGAGGGGAAGTGAAGGCACCTGTTAAAAGTATAGATCTATAACAAATGGAAGAGAGGGGAAGTTGGTAGTAATAAATATAAATCAAAAACTTGGAACTGATAAGGGAAGCAAGGGGACACAAGGAGAAATCTATGGCCAGCAGAATTAAGAACAATTACAATGTGTTTTTAAGTATATTAGGACCAAAAAGTTTCCTAACAATGGTATTCGTTCATTACTAGATGGAAATGGTAGAATTACCAATAATAATGCAGAAAAGGCAGAAGTGTTCAATACATTTTTTTGTTCTCTATTTGGGGAAAAAATAGATGATGTAGTCATGTCATATGATGATAACACTCTTTCCATTCCACTAGTATTTTGGGAGGATGTTAGACAGCAATTACTACAGTCGGACATTTTTAAACCAGCAAGTCCCAATAACTTACATCCAAGACTTTTAAAAAGCTGGCTAAGGCGCATACTGCGCCATCAGTGTTGATTTTCAATAAGTCTTGGAACACTGGGGAAGTTCCAGAAGACTGGAAGAAAGCTAATGTTGTGCCAATATTTAAAAAGGGAAAATGGGATGACCCAGGTAATGATAGGCCCATTAGTCTGACATCAGTCCTGAGCAAGATAATGGAGTGGCTAATACTGGACTTAATTAATAAAGAATTAAAGGAGGGTACTATAATTAATGCACATCAACATGTGTTTATGGAAAATAGATCCTGTCAAACTACCCTGATACCCTTTTTCGATGCAATTACAAGTTTGGTTGATAAAAGCAATACTGTTGATAGCTGGACTTCTGGAAGGCATTTGACGTCGTGCTGCATGACATTTTGATTAAAATACTAGAACAATATAAAATTAATATAATACACATTAAATGGATTAAAAACTGGCTGATAGGTCTCAAAATGTAATTGTAAATGGGGAATCATCACTTAGCAGATGTGTTTTGTAGTGTCGTCTTGCATAGATCAGTTCTTGGCCCTATGAATTTTAACATTTAGCATTTTCAAACAATGTATATTTTAATACAGCTAGATGTAAATATATACATCTGGGAACAAAGAATGCAGGCCATACTTACATGATGGAAGACACTATTCTGGGAAGCAGTGACGCTGAAAAAGACTTGGGGGACACATGGATAATCAGCTGAACATGAACTCCGAATCTGAGACTGTGGTTAAAAGGGCTAATGTTATCTTTACATGTATAAACAGGAGAATCTGAAGTAGGAATAGAGAGGTTATTTTACCTCTATTTGGCACTGGTGCAAATGCTGCTGGAATACCGTGTCCAATTCTCATATCCGCAATTCAAGAAAGAAAAATTGGAGAGCATTGAGAAAGAGTCATGAGAACGATTAAAGGATTACAAAATATGCCTTATAGTGATAGATTCAAGAAGTTCGATCTATTTAGCTTAACAAAGAGAAGGTTAAGGGGTGACTTGCTTACAGTTTATAAATACCAACATGGGGAACGAATATTTGATAATTGGGGTCTTCAATCTAGCAGAGAAAGGTATAACACAATCCAATGGCTAGAAGTTTAAGCTAGACAAATTCAGACTGGAAATAAGGCATCCATTTTGAACAGCGAGAGTAATTAATATTTGAAACAATTTATCAAGGACCGTAGTGGATTCTCCATCACCGACAATTTTTAAATCAAGATTGGATATTTTTCCAAAAAGATATGCTCTAGGAATTATTTGGGGGGAAGTTCTATGGCCTGTGTTATGCAGGAGGTCCGACTAGATCAGGGATCTCAAACTCAAATCACCACAAGGGCCAGATGAGGACTAGTACATTGGCTCGAGCGCTGCATCACTGAAACCTTTTCATACAAAGATACAAAAGTATAGTCAAAAATGAAAACAATGAAGAGTAATATAGTATGCTATTAAAAGTCAATGTATTAATTTTTTAAAAAACTGTAATGCGAAGAGGGGTTTTAATAAAATATAAGCACCTGTAACTGTTCCTTATGTGGTCAGTAACACTGATGATGATCTACACTAACAGTCTATCAACATAGCTGTAATGGCAGGACCTTTTAAAGTAATTATTCATACAAAATATGTTGCCACTTTTAACAAACATTCTTCCCAACTACTCACAGCAAAGAATCATACATGCTGAACTTCATACTTCAGACTGCTCATCTAGACCGTGAGCCTCCACCCCTGCCCTGCCTCTTCCCTCCCCTTCCCCGCCCCCATTCCAACCCCTTCCCCAAAGTCCCCGCCCCAACTCTGCCCCCTCCCTGCCCCTATTCCAACCCCTTCCCCAAATCCCCACCCCAACCCCGCCTCTTCTCCACCTCCTCCCGAGCACCCTGCGTCTCTGCTCCTCCCCCCTCCACCCTGGAAAGCCCTAAGTGCCGCCAAACAGCTGTTTGGCAGCGGGAAGCGCTGGAAGGTAGGCAGAGGAGCAGGGATGCGGCGCGCTCGGGGGGGAGGAGAATGGGGAGCTGGGGGAGAGGGGAGCTTGGCTGCCAGTGGAGTCGGCGCCTATGGCAGGTTGCAGGAAATAACTCCGCGGGCCACATCCACATGTTTGAGACCCCTGGACTAGATAATCACAGTGGTTCATACTGGCCTTGGAATCTATGAAAGAACTTCCCAGTGCAATGGTGCTGCACAGATCAGAATGAGGGTTTATGGGAATGCATGAACAGAAGTGCTGTTTTAGACTTCTCTTGGGCACAGTCAAAATGACAGATTAGGAAGAGGTAAGGTGCTGTTACATTCACACTGTAATATCCTCACACCCACCCTGACACCTTTACACTGTGTAAAAGGGCTGGAGTGGCATAAGGGATCATAAAAGCCCTGGTTCATGCCAGGGGAGCATTCCCCTGATGCAGGTACTGCACAAGACGGATATAAGGCTGCCCTTCAAAATCCCCTTTGCAAGGCCTGGGATGGTGTCATGCTGGAGGCAGGATTGTATTGGGGGCAGGGCCACAGTATGCAATGTTGTAGAGATTCCAGGCAGTGCCACAGTCCACAGGGCAGCCCCAAAAGGCTGTTATAACTTAGATAGGACCAAAGGACTCTCTAAGTTACACTGGGTGCCTTGGAGCAGACCAGGATTGTGAAGGTGCAAAGGTGACTCAAAGCCACTTTAGCGTCCCCTCCCCCTGGGCTGCGTATTCCATGCTGTGCCCCTATTTCCTATTGTCATGGCCAGAGGGAATAAACCAAAGGCTTCAACTGTCAATTCAAGACCTTTCACCAATGTTTCATTCAATAGTTTAATCAATGATCTGTAAATATAAAGCCACAGCTGATTAAATTTGCAGAAGGACACAAAAATTGGCAGAGTGGTAAATAGTGATGAGGACAGGGCAAGTCATACACAGCATTCTGGACCCCTTGGTAGGCTAGACCCATTTAAATAAAACGTTTTTAATACAAATGCAAGGTCCTACAGCTAGGAATGAAGAATGCAGGCCATTCCTAAAGTGTGTGTGTGGGGGGGTTGTCCTGGAAAACAGTGACTCCGTAAAGAAATGAGGGGTCCTAGTGCACAAACAACTCATGAGCTACCAGTGCAGTGCCATGCCTAAAAGGGCTAATATGATCCTTGGCTTCATAAACACAGGACTAGTGAGTAGGACAGACAAATGGTTTTTCTTCATTACGGCATTGGTGAGATCAATAGTAGAATAGTGTGTCCAGTTCTGAGATCCGCATTTTAAAAATAATGTTGAAAAATTGGAGAGGGGCTATAAAAGGGCCACAAAAATTATTCAAGAACTGAAGAAAATGCCTCATAGTGAGAAGCTCTCTCTGTTTAGCTTATCAAAAAGAAGACTTGAGGTGACCAGATTATGGTATATAAATATCTTCACAGGGCATACAGGAACCAATGCTGGAAGTTAAAGCCAGAAAAAATCAAATCAGAAATAAGAGATACATATTTCTAACAGTGAGAGTGATTAACATTGGAACATACCAAAGGAAGTGCTGGATTCTCCATCTCTGGCTGTCTTCAAATCAAGACCAAACGCCTTCCTGGAAGATATGCTTTCGTCATCTACAGGTTATTTTGGCTCAATGCAGGGGTTACTAGCTGAAATTCTATGGCCTATGTTATGCAGGAGGTCAACGTAGATGATTTAATGGTCCCTTCTGGCTTTAAAATCTATTAATGTACTAGGAGGGGGGACAGCACCATTCAACTAAATACAGAACAGAAAAGAGGAGGAGCAGACAGGACTCAAGGATTCAGATTCTTGGTAAGGATGGTGGTGTAAGCTTTACAGAGCACTTGACTAACATCATCTTCCATGGGCATGGAAGATGATGCAATATGAAGGAGCCAATATTTCAGAATGAATGTCTATCTTGAGAGGAGAGCATTGAATTCTGTTGGAAGAGCAGGAGGACAGCCCCGCTGGAAGAGCTTCACATGGCTGGGGTTGTACATTCAATTGTCTCTCTTTTGCCATTTCTCTGAACTACCCTTTCACCCGGGTTGCTACCTGCTGCTTTTGCCTAGGGCTTTGTTTCTTGAATTTGCTCACAACCTCCAAAATAGATTAAATGTTTCTCAGTTTCATCCACAATCTCCCTACTACCTTTCTAGTGCTACTGAAATCTGTAACAGTTTGTTCTACCCTCAGTTACAGAAAACGTTGTGACTAATTAAGTAGTTCAAGCAAACTCGTGTGCAGGGAAAAACAACTGCTACCCACTGTCTCCGGTAAATGCATTCTGTCTCAGCATGCTTCAATCACTATGGTTTCCATTTCATAACTGAAAGGAAAATGTTGGCCTTCTTTGGGCTGTCACAGCAACAGCAGGAGTAAAACTGAGATCCTCCTGCTCTAAAGGCACAAGTCCCAGAGACTTGAACTAAGGCATAAGCAACCATTCAGTATTAGCAGTACAGGGCCTATGACATACAGTTGAGGAGTTTTGATTCATTCAGACAGAAGGCAGTGACACATACACACACACAAACCAGTTCATTAGAACATTATAGATGTGTCCAAGGTTTCATATTTTTCTACAGCCGTAACACAGGAGAAAGAATGCCTGTATCTCCCCCAAGCAGCGTGAAAGCCCTGTAGCTGCTTCTGGTATTAGAGAAAGGAGGATTTTGTTATGATGGAAGTAGTGGATGGTATTGTTCTATCTGTTCTTTGAGTCTTCAGTATTGTCTACCATGTTGTACTCTATGTTTCCACAGAATTATTCCCTGACTGCAGAACTATTTGTCTATCACAGAATAGAGTGTGATCTATCTAATCTATCTCACACTCACTTCTAGGCTTTTGCAATTTATAAATACCTTCCCTAGATTTATAGTGACACACTGCATTCAGCTTGCATCAGGTAAGGCAAATGGTAATGCCAGATCGTTGACATTTACAAAGGTTTTTAACTGCTTTTCTTCTGCCAAAAATAAATTTGTTGTCCTATTACTGGATTCAAATGGGGAAAAAATTTTAATCCAAGAATTTACTAATCTTTAAACAAATTTTAATGTGACCATCACAAGGTTTCTGGGCACTATGTACAAAAGTAAATTAAAAAATATTTTCCCACAAAGGGCATCTAGGCTTCATCATTCAGTGTGACAGTATTACTTTGTGTTTTTCACCATTTCTTTGTTTCTTCTTTTTTCCCCAGCAAGGTGTATCACCAGAGCATTTTCATACCATCATTGTTGAAGGAAGGGTTGTGTGAAAAGATGAATCTTGCGTTGTCCCCTTCCTGAAAGGAAGCCAGTTTTTGGCCTCATTTTCTGGAGCATCTCCAGAGTCAGTCCTGAGGGAAACTAGACCCCAGACCATTAAAAACTAAGACTCTAATCTTGAATTGGATCTGGAACCAAATGGGAACCAGTGGCACATAGAGAGTACTGATGTAATTAATGTTCTTTGGTCTTTTTTGCGTCAAAGGTAATTTGCTAGTCATGCTTCCATGTGGCCCTCCCAACCTGCTCCATGTAGAATGTGTTGCAATAAACTAACTTGAAGGTGCAAAGATGTGGATCACAAAGGCTAGATCCTCATCAGAGAGGAACTGGCACAGTCTCCTATCAGTCAAAGTGGAAGAAGGCATTCCTCTCCACTACTGCAATCTGTGTAATAGAGAGTCCAGTAGCTCCTCACGACTGTGTACCATTCCACCTTGGTAATATGATGACAGATGCCTTCAGTAGAGATGAGGTCATTGTTCCTCCAATTATCTCCCTCATTTTACCAGCATTTGGAGTAAAACAAGGATCTTGTAAACATACGTTGTAAAATGTGGGCCTGTTGTAACAAGAATACAATTTTTATATTTGTAGTTTCAGTAAACTCTATACTGTATCTTTTTGCTTTTATTGATATTTAATAAATATTGTAACTAGAAAGTGTTTTTCAGGTTGTATGAAAATTGCTATTAATCCACAAGAAACCAGAAAATTTGCTGCCAAAAATCATTTCCTGCCACAGAATCCAAAAATGCTTGAGGCAGGAGTAGGGTTGAAGATGTAGTATAATTGTAGTTATGACTCAGAACTGAAACTAACTGACACAACTGAAGGGGCTTGCCTTGTTTCTCATGGGAGACCATTCTCTAGCTTTCTACAAGCCTCAGTGATGGGAAATTTCTCTTCATAACCAGTCTAAATTTTTCTTTTCTTAAGTCCACCCCATTACTCTCCTGTATGTCCCCTCAGATCAGACTTTATAATTCCTCTTGCTGCTTGATGTTTACATCTTTCAGATACTTGTACACAGTGATTATTGTTTAGTCAAACTATAAATGTTTACAGGTTTCAGAGTGGCAGCCGTGTTAGTCTGTATCAGCAAAAACAATGAGGAGTCCTTGTGGCACCTTAGAGACTAACAAATTTATTTGGGCATTAGTCTATAAGGTGCCACAAGGACTCCTCGTTGCTTTTATAAATGTTTAGTTTCTTTTATCTGTCCTCACCAACAAGCTCTTCAGCTTGTATTAATTTCCATTTCTCTTCTCTAAATTCCACTTCTCTTTCTTGTTCTGGTATAGAAGTATCTTCTACTATTTACAGGCTCACAGGTGCAGTCATACCAGAAAGGCTCCCCACTAAGCAGGGACAAGAAACTGACCCTACAAAGTGTGGAAACGGAGCCTACACAGTGTGTGGAAAGAAGGTGATTAAATGACTGGTTTTTGGCTTCCCCCACCATATTTGCTAAATATATTGGTCTTTTCCCCATCTCTGAAGCATGAATTCATGCAATGATGACTGGCATCTTCCCTCAGAGTTTATGGAAACTCACAGTTTGGTAGAGACAGAATGTGGTAGAGACATTCTCAGAAGAGTTTTCCATTGCATAGAAGCACTAGTTTCTGTCCCCCAAGACTACCAAATTTAGAGAATATTCACACTCCCCCAACACACCAAACACTATCTCATAGACATCTAAAGGTGCAGTGTAAAACTGCTGAAAGCACTATTAATAGATGTGGGGATTTTGATGGGTGTTCCCTGTATGACTTTAAACTGATTGCATTTTGAGTGAACATTACAGGCTCTACTAGGTATGAAAAATAGAAATTGTTCCTGCTCTGAGGCTCAGTATAGATTCCAGAATGTTTTCATCAGGTTAAACATTGGATGCATAATATGCCTATGCATCCTGAGTTCTACAATGAAATCTGTAGCGACTCTCAACTTTAACACAGAGATGTAACCCACCGTGAGTACAGATCACAGTGTGGAGTACAACTTACAATTTGCTAATCCAAGTGAGCAATAAATGTTGTGCCTCTGGAAAGTGTTTAATTTTTAAGCATGCTCCTAAATCAGCAATGGTGAGTCCCACTCCCAATTACTCCTTAGTAACATATCCATGAGCCTGCTGATTTCAGAGCCTTATTGGCCCCATATCTCGATGTATTGATTCATTCTGATAGTGGTTTGGTATTAGTGCATATGCCTTGGCAAACACTTCTCTCCTACCATAGCAGCCCATTATTCCACATTTTCTTTGATGTTCCTGAAGCATTTTTCCTCTATTTAATGTTTCTATTTCAGTTGAGAAAATCAAGTTGAATGTTGCTGACAGCACAGAATGGATATGAACAGCTAAAAAGAGAGGACAGAAGACATGTACATGGAGCTTATTCCAGAAAGAGAAATCAAACAAATTATTTGTGATGAGAATCAGATCAGATTTAGTTAATTTATCAGGTCTCAAAATTACTACTAAAAAAATACTATGCACTAGCCAGGGGGAGTTTAACATCTTCTGTCCAAAATTCAGGAAACCGAGATGTTTTTCACACATCATTCTGTTTTTTCTTTCAAATCTCTTTCAGGTTTATGGATTGAGGTTTCCAGGATACTAACCAATGGAAGGTGTGTCAGTGAGTGAGGTGGCTGTAAAATTCAATCACATCTATATGCTGTGATCCTGAGCTATCACTATGCTCTCAGCTACACATATATACACAGTTAGACAATTAACTTTCCCTATGATCCTTTCCCATTTTTCTAAATGAATACCTAAAGGTGGGCTCCTAAATCTTTGTTTTTAGGAGCCTAAATTAAATGGCCTGATTTTTTAAAGTGCTGACTACCAAGCAGCTCCTTACTGAAGTCAGTGCAAATTGCTGGTTATTCAATTTTTGAAAACCAGGCTTCTTACATTTAGATTGAGTTTAAAATCTTGGCCTTTCTGTTCTTCCACCTATTCAAAGAAGGAGCATGTCTTTAAAAATAAAATAGTCAAAGCATTTTTATCCCCTAAATATGGAAAACAGAATAAAATCTTGTTACTAGCACAAATATTAATTTGTCTTAAATGTACATAAGTTCAGCTAAAAAGGAGGGTCTGTCCTCTACAGTGGAAAGAAAGGCTATTTACCTATTAAATGTAATTACTGGAGATCACTGTTTGTATGGACACCATTGAGTAAGATGCATCACAGTGTACAAGCTTCGTATTTTCTAGTCAGCCTCATTCACTAGCAGAACACCTTCCCCACACTTTGACTACCTGAAACATCTGTAACTACCACTGCATTTGTTTCTCAGCCTTTATTCACCATAGACAGGAATCTTAAATGTCTCGAGGCATGGTGGCCAACACTTCCATGCTGTTCAGTTGTGGCTAATATTATTTTCTTAGCCAGCTCCACAGCATCTATCTGTATACTTATATGTCCCTCATCACTACAGTATCTTCACAATCATTAACAGATTTACCCTCACAACACCCCAGGAGGAAAGGAAGTGCTATCCCTATTTTTGGGATGGGAAGCTGAAGCACATAGCAGATTAGCCACGGCCACACACAGAACTTGTGGGAGAGCCAGGAACAGAAACCAGATCTCCCAAGTGCCAGCCCAGTGCACTGTTCACCAGACCATCCCTTCTAGGTCTCATCATGTTGCTGGAATGGAAACTACGAGCTGTGTCTAAGCAAGTTCAGTACTCTTGCATCCTTGGGCCTTGCTGGACCACAATCCAGGGCACTAGTGAGGGCAGCACTCAGGAGAGGTTCCACAGGGTGCTCTGTACCCACAAGGGGCTCCCAAATGGCTGGTGCTCCCAGTGGCATGAGATGGCGCAGCTGTGTTAGAGGGTGCGGGCAGGCTGGTGCGCGGGGTGAAAGGCATCCCCATCTGCCCCTGCCTGCCAGGTGGCCCGTTCACTGGGGGATGATGGCTGTCACACACGGAGCAAGCCCAGGCAAGATGTCCTATCCCACCTGGCCTAAGCCCCCATCCCTCCCACACCCCTCTCCTGCTCCATCCCCCTGGAGAACCCCAATATACCCCCGCCGTCCCTCCTGCGTGCGCTCCCGTCCCCCTCCTGCCCCCCGTCCCCCTCCTGCCCCACCCCACGCGCCCGCGCGCCTCCATCTCCCTACGGTGTCCCGCTGCGCGGCGGGGGGCTACAGGCCGGGGAGCGGTGTCTGAGGGGTGGGTCCCCGCCCCCAGCCCCAAGGCCAAGCCCCGCCCCCCGACCGCGGGGCGCCTGGCTTGGCCGGTGCCCGTTAGTGTGGCGGCGCGTTCCCGGAACGCGAAGCCGGCCGCTCTGGCTGGGGCGCGCTCCCGTGATCCATCAGCCGCGGTTGCCAGGGCGCCGGCTCTGCCGTGCTAGCTTTGCGTCACGCGCGATCCACCGAGGCGGCGGCCAATTACAAAGCGGATGCTACCGATAGCAGCGGGGCTCCGGCGCCCGCGTGCGCCATGCAAATTAAGTGGGCGCGGCCGGAGGGGGCGTGGCCGGAGCGGGTATAAATAGGGCCTCTGGGGGGCGGCTGGACGGAGTGACAGGCTTGAGTGGCGGTTGCGGAGGCGTGTGTCGCCGAGTGAGCAGGTGAGTGACTGAGACTCCGCGCGGCCGCGTTTAATGAGCGGCGCGCGAGCCAGTAAGGCCGGGCGCGAGGAGCTGACGGGTGCCCTGCTGCGCTCCTGTGGGCGGGCCGGGCTGCCCCCGGCCGGCGCTGGCTGCGCTGCAGGCCACGGACTGTGCGCGGCTCCCGGGGAGACTAGCGGGCCCCGTGCTTGCTGCACCTGAGGGCAGAGCCTGGCGGTGCCCCGCACACCCCCTCCAGGTTACAGATGCAGGCAACTCCATGAGCAAAATCCACGCTGGGCTTCACTGTTCTCCCAGGGGCGCACTTAAAGCATTGGCTGATCTGTCCGCGCTCCTATTAGCTGTTGAGCCAATTGCAGCAGTTACCTTTGCACGCTGATAACTCAATTGCTAAACTGAAAACCTCCTGCTTGCCACGGACTCTGTCTTCAGTGAAGACACAGCATGTCTGGCAAAGGGGGTTAGACAGTCTGGGGAAACAAGTCTGTTACATGTGAGTCGTTAAACAAGATCCCTGCATGGGGGACTAAGGGCGATGGTAACTTACTGAAGGTAAAGGGGTGACCTAAAAGTACCTACGTGGGGAACAAATATTGAGGGCTGGTGCACAGGAGGATTTTACATCGGCAGTGGTCACTTCTGGCCTTGGCATCTATGAAACAAACACTGGGCATATCTTGGTATGACTTTGTGTGCCTCTATAATGAGGGAAACACAGATGTACAAATTTGGTTGCAATAATACCCAACATGCTTGAAGTAATACAATATAGAGTGCAACTTTATGTAACAGTAGCTGCACTATATAGAGCAAGTGATGATGATGATGAACATAGTGTGCAGAAGTATAATAGCTTGTGCATTTAAAATTATCAAGCTTGTAGCTGCAGCTGTTATGTCAACACATCTACCTATGTCATTGTCTAGTTACTAAAACCAAGTGTAGACCAGCAAATGTGCTTTCCTTGTATTCTTAAAGATCATATAAGATACAACAAGCTTGTTTCTGCACTTCTAATATATATTGCTATTCACCACACTTATGTAATGCCATAGCAAATGCATTCTGAGTATACCTGCAGTTAACAACTAAATGTTTGTCATTCTATCAAATAATACTTATTTGATGTCTAAGAAATATTCTTTGCTGTAACACGAAGTACTCATATGTTTTATACTAATGACTATTACAAGGTAATACAAATGGTTCATTGGGCAAATTAAAAATCTCAGCCTGTTGTAATTCTCCAGAGAGTCTAAAAACTAGATTTATCTTAAGCTAGTTTCTCTAGCTTTAGGTCTAGAACCATGGTAGGGCATAGGCTACTTCTAATATCACATTGCTTTATAAAAAGAATTTTAGGATGGAAGTTACTGAAATGTAAACTATGCCTTAATCAGCTCTGATGTCCCAAACCTATTAGAAACTAGTCTAAGACAGCTGGGTCAGTTGTCACTAAACCACTACCAGTTAACATCTCATCTAATCTGTACATGATTACAACCAGTGACCTAGATGTGAGAGGCTTCTGATTTTAACAATCCTAGGGTTTAAATTCTACACAACTGTAGAAATTCCTCTGAGGAAACTGACAGTAGTAGCAGCACTAAACTAACTTTCCATCTAGAAGTGTCCTGAAAGCAGGAATAGCAGTACCAAAGAAAGTTCACAAAGTTTTTTATTTTGCTAGAATTCTACATACTATTTTCACTTCCGTTGGGTCCAAAAGTGACATTACTTAATGTTACTAGTGTTGACATAGGAGGGGGAAGTCTGTCCCAGATGGAGCATCTAAACACTTGTGGCATAAATGAAAATATAGTCTCTCTAATTAGATATAATATGGCATAGAATGTTGATGATGGAAGTAATTATGTAGGTCTAGCAAAACGGGCCATGTAGGTGTTCTTCCTTATCTTTTTGAGGTGTCCAAGGAGATCCAATTAATCCATGCAGTGTTGCCAGAAGGCTTGATATCTTGGCCTGTGTTTGCCTTGCTCTGACTCGGGAGCAGCAGTGTCATCTGGGTCTGAGGAGCTCACTAAATATTTTAGGGCTGATAAGTAAATGAGATCCAAAGATGGAATGTCATTAGAGAGCTTGCCAGTGATCCATTTAGACAGTGGTCTTAGCATTTCTGGGGACCCATCATACCCACTGAATTAAATGAGCGCTATGCATGCATGAGAGGATGTTATCAGGTCTTTGTAGTAAGTTCCACCCAAGACCTCAAAGCACTTCACAAATGCACTTAGCCTTGCAGTGTCCCATGTGTGTTAGGGGTCATCACCATTCTACAGATGGAGAGTGGGGACATAGGTGAAATGAGTTAGCCAAGGTCACACTAAGGCTGAAGGACAGTGGGTATAGAACCCTGCAGTTCTGATAGCCACATCTCTTGCCTGAAAAACCCTCTCCTCCTTGCAGTGTGATTGCAATGGCCCTTTGACAGGAAGGTACAAGATTAGTAATGCATGTAAGACCTCCTGCTTCTAAGAGGTGTTTACTATTGAATGAATACCTTTGCTGCACCAGTTCTTGCAGCTGCATGTGCAGCCTCCTTGAGCATTCCAAGATGGAGCAACAGACCAGGCCTTGATTGGCAAAAGCATCTGGCCACAATGGAAACCTAAGGTGTCTGTTTCCCCTGTGTCTTTATATGTAACTTAATATCAATTGGAGTTGAATACTAGAGCCATAAGTGTCTAACATTTTCAAATAAAGCTATTTAGGCAAGTAAGATGTAAGTCTGTTCAACTTCAACACAACACAGACTTCAAAAGGTCTGGACTAAGACTAGGCATTATCAGACTTGCTGCCTGACATCAAGCTGCTGAGGTTAGAAACACCTTTGCATAAAACTAGGTGAGATACTGTCATTATGTGACCCTTAATAGCATTTAACTGAATTCATGCTAGCTCCTTCACAATTGAGGCAAAATGTCAGTGCAAGCATATCAGTATTTTCAAAAATAGTTATGCATTGTAACTAATGACTTCTCTTTTGAGGACCAGGGTGAGACTAGAGTAATGTCGGGGCTTTAGCTTTTATATGACTGAAGTGTAGTTTCAGCTTGCATTCAGGATCCTGAAATATCTTAGAACTTTTAGAGTGGTAAGAATTTGAGTTTGAGCTCAGTGGGGTTGGATTTCTTTAACTGGGGTGTGATAAGGTACAGACTGAGTTTGCTTTCCAGCATCATGGCAATTGGAGGTGAAATCTAATTATTTCAGCTCTAAATAGAAATATCTTAGATCTGATCTTCAGAAGTGCTGAATTTTGAGTTGGCATTGTGGATTTACAGTCCCTATGAAATTCAGGCCCTTAATCTAATTCAAAAGACAAGTTTTTTGTCGTGATGCAGCAGCATGTAGGATTGTAGCTGACGGTAGGTCAGCTGCTAACAAAAATCTTTCGCAGCAAAACTGAGCATGAAACTACTTTTGTCTACCACAAGACAGACTAAATATCTCTTCAGAAAGAGATCACTATTGGGGTGTAGGTGGATGGCTTTTCAAGTACTGTGTATAATGAAGATATGAATAGACTAACTTCCTGGATGTATATATAGCCTGTGCTCTGTGATAACAGTGAAATCTGACTTAATATTTTTCTTTCCCCTCCAGCTTCTTTGGAGAAGATCAAACTCTAAAATGGCAGGCAAAGGAAGTAATACTGATTGCATGTCATGCAGTGTACTGAGCTGGGAGCAGGTCAGCCGTCTGCATGAGGTTCTGACAGAGGTGGTCCCAATCCATGGACGGGGCAACTTCCCAACACTGAAAATAACCCTGAAGGACATTGTTCAGACTGTTCGCAACAGACTGGATGAGGCAGGCATCCAAGTACACGATGTCCGGCTGAATGGTTCTGCAGCTGGTCACGTCTTGGTCAAGGATAATGGACTGGGTTGCAAAGATCTGGACCTAATTTTTCAAGTGTCCCTTCCAACTGAAGCTGAGTTTCAGCTAGTCCGAGATGTGGTGTTGCGGTCCCTCTTAAACTTCTTGCCAGAGGGGGTGAGCAAACTAAAAATCAGCCCAATGACACTGAAAGAAGCCTACATCCAGAAGCTAGTGAAAGTATCCACAGAGACGGACCGATGGAGCTTAATATCACTCTCCAACAAACATGGCAGGAATGTAGAGCTGAAGTTTGTAGATCGCATACGACGACAGTTTGAGTTCAGTGTGGACTCCTTCCAAATCATACTAGATGCCTTGCTTTTTTACTATGACTGCTCAGAAAATCCGATGTCGGAGCACTTCCATCCAACTGTAATTGGAGAGAGTATGTATGGAGACTTTGAGGCAGCCTTTGACCACCTCCGAAACAGACTGATAGCTACCAAGAATCCTGAGGAGATCAGAGGTGGTGGGCTCCTGAAGTACAGCAACCTCTTAGTGCGGGATTTCCAGCCTATGGACAAGGAGGAGATTAAAACTCTAGAGCGCTACATGTGCTCCCGGTTCTTCATAGACTTCCCTGACATCCTGGATCAGCAGCGCAAACTGGAGACTTACCTCCAGAACCACTTCTCCAAAGAGGAGAGAAGCAAATATGACTATCTCATGATCCTGCGCAGGGTGGTAAATTCAAGCACAGTGTGCCTCATGGGACATGAGCGGAGACAGACTCTCAACCTGATCTCGCTGCTAGCACTTAGAGTGTTGGCAGAACAAAACATCATACCTAATGCCACTAATGTTACCTGTTATTATCAGCCAGCACCCTATGTCAGCGATGGGAACTTCAGCAACTACTATATTGCAAACTCTCCCATCCCCTATAGCCAGTCTTATCCCACCTGGCTGCCTTGTAACTAATCTCTAACTTGAGCATTTCTTAAATGGAATCTTGTGGTGGGAACCATTAATCACCAGAGGCTTTCTAAAGGGAATCTGTGGCTTACCTCTGGCTCTGCTGTTTCCCTGGTGTGCAGTGTGATCACACCACTAGGTTCCTGGCTTTAAAAAAAAAAAAAGCACCTTCAGGACCCTCTGTACAAAAGCCACAAGAAGCCTTATTGCCCTTTTGTTAGGGGAAGGGATCCTATGGCCTCATGTTTGGAATTAGTTAGTTATAAATTTTTGAGGACATGGCTGTTGCACATTTGATTTAGGTACTGTAATACAGCTGCATACTGAGAGGAAACTGAGAATAACTTGTACAGAACCAAAGACATTCTGTCCTAGAGCAGCAACAAGATCATTCTGTGTGTTCCTTATTGCCTCCCCTGCTCACTTTACACTCCCTCAGTCTCAAGTCCTGGTCAGTTTTTTCCATTGGAAGCTCTTGCATAAGCTGTTCCCCCTAACAGCTCATGCTGTGCATGAGCATCTTGTACTTTCTGGCTTTACAGAATGGCTCACTGTAGGGACACTGTCCTTTTTCATGGGGGGGCTCCAGAATTTACTGGTTCCTGCAGTAGCTGTGTATTGCTTTTCTAGAGTTGAAAATTGATTTCTTGAGGAGTTTGACAGTGGGGCAGGTTTGAAATACTCTTTGGGTGTCAAGTTTCAGAAGAGAATTTCTCAGCTGACCAATTCCCCAGAATGTTAACTCATATGTACTAAAGACTGAAGTCCTTAACACAATTAAAGCTTCAAAAACAATTACAAGTATTGAAACAATGTTCGGGTAAAAAAAAATTGATGTCTGAAGCCTGCCCTTCTAAAGGAACTGGAATCCTTTTTTGACTGGGCAACCCTTCCCAGGAATGTCTTTCACAGGGTTCCAATAGGAATAGCACACCTCCTAGACTAAAGCTCAGCTTAATATGCCCTTTCCTCACCACCATGTACAGTACTAAGAGAGCATGTTTTTCTCCTAAATTGTAGGATGAGGTGTGCCTATATGGCACACTCCAAACACCCAACCTTTTCTCAAATATATTTAGATATTTACCAAGTGCCTCCTACAAATGCATATATTCCTGTACACCTTTGGGCAGGACCAAACCCTTTCCCTTACAGAAACTAATCTAATAATTTCCTGTCTCAAACTGAAAATGCTCCTTTCAGAGTTCAACAATAGCCCTTTCACAAGTTCATAGCATCAGATAAGCTGTTTGGAGACCTATTGAAATTCTCCTCTGTGTCTTCACTGCAACTTCATATGATTGTTAAATAGTGTAGCACAAAGACTGAATAAGGCAGAAATCAGGCCATACTGTGTTATGAGTAATCTCTGAAGTGGAGACCCCTTTTCTATGAAGGGGAGGATTGCTCTTCAAAGGAGTATGTCTTGAATCTAGTTAAATGGTGGATGCTTAGCTTTTGTCTTGTCCCTTCCTAACCAATAGAGAAGAGTCATGTCTACATTGCAGTTAAACACCCATTGAGGGGCTGAAGCTGTAAAATTGCAGTGTAGATGTTTGGGCTCAGGCTGGAGCCTGGGCTCTGGGACCATCCTCCCACCTTACGGGGTCCCAGGGCTCAGGCTAGAGCCTGAGCCCAAACATCTACACTGCAATTTTACAGCCTTGCAGCCTGAGCTAGCTGACAGTGGGTGTCTAATTGTAGTGTAGACCTAACCAAAGGCTAAAAATCCCAAATCTTCCAGAGTTCTCCATAGGAGGGTCAGGAAGCTTATTGGCACATTAACCCATATGATTATTTAGATGCCTAGTAGTGAAACATGGATTAAGTACAGTCCAGCAGAGGACCTGGTGGTCTTAGCTTTTCTTTCCCAGAAGTGGAAAGAGGGTAAAATGATAACCTACACATGGTAACCTTCAAATAGACTTAGCCAATATTTAAGCATGGCTTTGCATAACTTTTCTTACCATCTTCAGTAAGTTGAAGTTACATCTGTCTTCTCCTGTTTGAGCCTGGGGTGATACTTCAATATCTGGAATTGCAATAGCTTAACTGTCAAGTATTAAGCACAGGATTCAAACTTCTCTACAGAATGAAGTAGAAAGTAAGATGAGGACCCAAATCTTCAGAACTAAAGGTGAAGGGCAAAAGCAGTGGTTGGGCAACACTCCTCTGGCACAACCATAGAAGGCTGTTTCTTGCTAGAATAAAATTCCTCTAATGCCCCTTTCTCAAAAGGATAAAATTCCTCCAATAAAAAGCTATCGGTATGTCTGACTCTTGGATGGCAGACTCATAAGGACCACTTCAGCAGGACAGATGTAAAATATGAAACACTTAGTTTTAGTTATTCAGTTAGCATAACCATGGCTAGGTAGGAGTCTAAAGTAGAGAAGAATAAACTTGAGCCTAACCTGAAGCATTCTTTTAAATATCAAACAGCTGACTTTCAAAAATGAGTATCTAGCAACTTCATTGACTTAACTGGGGGGCTTCTAGGTGCTCAGCACTACTTTATGCTGCCAAGTATAAATGAAGACACCTACTCCTAAAAAATCTTTACTTGTGCGTCTAAGTGTGGTGTTTCCTTGCCATGTTCAGAAAGAAAGATTGAACCAGTTTGAAAACTTAGTCCTCTTTTTCTAAAGTTTCTGTGGTTACCAAATCTACTGACAATCTACCTTATTGTCTAAAGCCAACATCTTCAGACCCAGGCAAGTAAGCTTACCAAAAGTGGTGTACAGGAGTAAATCAAACACAGGTAGTTTTGGGTTCTCCAGTGCCACTAACAAGGACCACTAATAAGGGAGGAGGAGAACTCTCTCAAGAGGATCACAAGAGTAAAATTATACCTCAAATATTGTCCCTTTTTAATGGTTTTTAGTCTCTGTTATCAATACCTGAACTTATCCTTTATACTAACTTTAATACCAACCCCCTTCCTGAAAGGGGCATGTTTCTTTCAGTCTCAAATAGATGTGTATATGAGTCAAAGCTGTTTTCTCTTGTAGGATCTAAGGGCTAGATCTTTAAGAAAACAAAACAAAAAACACCCACATACCTTTGCTCCTGTTTTGATGCCTGAAGGAAGTAGGCAGATTCTTGTGTACAACTCCCCTCTTCTGAGAGCTGCTGACTGCTGAGATCTCTCAAAAAATCTAGTCCTAAAGTCTTACTAACTGTAATAAATCCTACTACTGCAGATCTGGCTAGGTGGTATTGCTGTATGTACCCTAAACTGAGAAAGGTGGGGGAGAATCAAGGCCAGAAATCTGGCTGCCAGGAAGTTACCTAGCAAGGGTAACCATCTTTCTAGGAGAGGAAGAAAGCCAGAGGAAAAGGCTATGGATCCCTCTGGAGCCAGGGTAGCTAAGCTCTAGTTTCGGGAAACATTGTTTTGTTTCCCCTTGTTCAAAGTGCTGGTGTAGTAACCAGATTCCTGAGTTGCAGAGCCACATGCTAGATGGCGACCCTGGCTCAGTATCTTCCTAATGGCCAGCTTCCTGGCTTTAATTTTTATATGTTGAAATACTCTTCCCCACCCCCCAGTCTGCCTTCCTAAAGTTAAGGTCTCAAAGCCATATCTAGCTCTGCCAGGCTCACAACTGGCACTGGCAAAAGAGTATTGCTAGAATGTACTTTATTTCCTCTGTACTGCTCCACAGCAATCCTGGCCTAATGATGCGGTAGAGCTGGAGTAATAAATAGCCTCGCATAAGGTGCTACTACTCGTCCAGCTTTTCTCTGTTTCAAAGTATTCTTTGCAACCTATTCACTGGCTTATCTAATTTTGTAAGTCTGTCTTTTTTAGCACTGGGTAACATGAGAATGAGCACTGGGAAGAGTTTAAGTAGAAGCCTTAACCTAAATTTAGGCTGCTCACTTAATTCAGTCTCCCTTAGTGGTATTAATGATGCCTTTGCAACTAGGCTTTGTGCTGCTATTGCATGCTTCTGGTTCAAGTGCAGGTTGAATGTGGGGTAAGAGGCTGAACTGCAATAGTTAATACCTCCTGCCTGGATACTGGAAGCAAAACTTCCATTTGAATAGAACTCAAATCTTACACTAGAACTATCACAGCCCACTGTTGCAGGAGTAGCTTCACAAGTCTTCAGAAACACCAGCCATGTAACTTATAGTCTAAACAACACTTGAGCCCCAGGAGAATCTGTTTACCAGTTTTGCTGGGCTAGCCTGACTTGAGACTAAGAGTGTGTCTACATGCAATCAGGAGTGACTGCAGGATGTGTGGACATACACATGCTGCAATGTAGCCTTAGCTATAGGCAGTACTATGTGCCCTCTTGAAATCTAATCTCTACTCCTAAGGCTTGGTCTGTACTATCAACTGTCTGTATTGCTACGTTGCTCAGGGGTGTAGAAAATCCACACCCCTGAGTGACATAGTTATACTGACCTAACGCCTGGTGCCAACAGTACTGTAGTGATGGGAGGGCTTGTCCCATCACCATAACTACTCCATGTTGGGGAGGTGGAGTACCTATGCTGATGGGACAAGCTCTCCTGTTGGTGTTGGTAGTGTTTAGTGAAGTGTAGAGAAGTCCTAAGACTTCATTGTATCTCTTCTCTCCCGTCCCCCAAAAGTTTTTTTTTTTTTAGAGGAAGTGGAGCTACTGCTCTAATGAACTGTTAATGCACATTAGGCTAGTGCACCCAAACATTTAGACCACAACAGGTATTCTGAATGACCACCTCTGTGTGATTCATAGCTACTCTGAACTGGTGTGAGGACAGCAGCATTTTCCCTTTATTGCAAATTAAGGGAAGAGCAAATGTTACCGTATTTATCCTCTGCTTATCCAGTTACCAGTTAGACTGGCGGCTAAAGCATACTTTTTAAGGAAGCAGGCGGTGACCCTACCTCTAAATGCCCTATTCACCTCTGATTTTTTTATACTTATGTTCAAATACTAGCTGCTTTAATTTTAGCTGAAATTTTCACCCCTTAGAACAAACTTTATAATGGAAATAACTCCAATTTTCATACCAGAGTGACCTGCTGTTGGAGACAAGCACTTGGTATTTACAAACTGCCTATATTTCAGGGGTTTCTATTGCTGACTAATGATGTGATAACTCTTGACTTCCTGCTCATTGAGAGGTTTGAACAGAGACTTAGAAGAGAAATAATATAAGCCTTCAGCCCATCCATCAACTTGGAATATTCCCTCTCCTTTACTGAGGGACATGCCACACTGCACTGGATCAGGGTGTAGTATTTGTGTGGCAGGAAACAAGAGTAACAGGAAACCAGTTCCTGTCACAGTTGGCTCAGAGTCCAGGCCAAGTTTGGGCATTCAGAGGAACATTCTCAGCCTTGGTAATATCTGATGGGAAGACTAACTAGTGCTTCCAAGTGCTGAAGTCTTGCTTACCTGTTGCTCTTCACAGTAGTTAAAATGTATTGGTCTATAGCTCGTTTTGATTGGACTAAAGGGCTTTTGAAAGAAAAACTGGGCTGCATTCATGGACACTGGAAAAATTAAAGGTCAGAACTTCATTCTTTTTTTGTTCCTCCTGTGTAAATGGAAGGTGAAACAGCCACTCACTTGAGGCATTTAGAATAGTTCAGTTTTCTTTTTTCCTTAACTGACTAAAGTGATGTGATATTCTTGCTTTAGGTCTGGGAGAGCCTGTTCTATATTTCTCCTCAACAAGTGGCTTTTTTGTTTTAATAGCAAACTGTTTAAAAGCCAGTTCCAGAAACCTGCCTGGGGGTACTTGGGAGAAACTGATTTTATTTTTATTTTTAATTTGAGATGGGGTTGGGGAGTTGGCACAGCTTGGTGTAGTCTCTGGAGGATTTTCAAACTTATGAGCCCCCAGTGCTTAAGTAGGGCCTATCTCAGAATGGTTGGTCACTTTTAACGTGCTCACTCCCATGCACTGTGATCTCAAATTTATTTTGTTATGTTTAAAATAAAAATGTTGGATGTTGGACCTTAACTATGCCTTTGAGTTTCTTGGACAAATAAAAACTTAAGGACTCCACTGTCATTTAATGTTGCCGCTTGTGTGCTAAGGTCTACTTATTGTCTGGTAACAATAGATGGGTATAAAACTAGGCAAATGTTCCAAATATCAAGTCATGTGGAACAGTGTTAAGTTAATAGCTTGAATATATAGCAAAAAGCAACTTCATGTCACTGGTCTGCTCTTGGGTGTAGCAGGTAATGAGTACAAACTGTTTCATGTCCCTAGGGGGAGGAGGCTATTCATCCCTCTCCATTCAGTCACTTGGGAAAAGAACCATAATTTAGAAGTGGTAAGATCTTTACAATGGAGGTGAAATGGAAGAGATTTGTCATGTATCTGAACGAAGTTGAGGAGAACCAACAGCACTGGAACATAAGTCAGATTATGTTCCTTTCTAATAAGGAGGAACTAGCTCATCCTACTGGCCTCAACAGGGTTTATTTACTGAACAGTTGAGGTAGGCACCTTCCTGGGCCCACTATGGCAGAACTCCTATAGCTGACCTCATTTAGGGACTAATCTCCTCCCCCTAGCCAGTTAGGCTTCTTGTAAACTTACTCATTGATCCAGGGGTAGTAATACTAGTCTGTCTCCAGACCCTATGCAATGGTCTCATGTGGGCAGGAGGGGGAAGGTAAAATGTGGTGGGGGGGGGGGAGGGGGAAGAAGACAAATGGCTTATGCTTCCTTCTTGGGACAGGTGGTGCACACTAAACCATTTTCTGTGCTTCAGTTCCCCTGGTGGCCTCAGGAATGGCAAGAAGGAAGCTAAACAACGCTTATACCTCACGATGAGAGGCATTTTCTTGAGTAGTCATGAGCTGTTGATGGCATTTTACTGGGCCTACCCATAACAGTGAAAGAAGCCAAGTCCCTAAAGGAAACTAGAGGCAGCCCTTCCATGCCAGTCTATTGTTTGTTTCATCCCTTTGCTCTCATTACCGGGGGGGGGGATCTAAACCAAAAGCCTCAAGTTTCTTCCATCCTCTGAGTATGGGGGAAAATGTCACCTTTCTTAAAGTAATGCTCCACCAGGCACTTCGGTAGTGATGAACTAGGCCTCTTGATCAAGCTTCAGAGCCCTAGATCACCTGGCGGTGGTGTCTTAAAATTCCTGGAGACGTTCAAGAGGAACAGGACTTCAGCAGTGTGTTCATTACTTTTGATCTGAAACAAGCTGATCCTTCCCCTAAAGACCTAACCAAGAGACAGCAGAGGCTTGGAAAAAGCTACACATCTTTCCTACAGCCTATGATAGCCCGTATAGCCTCTATTAACAAGCTGTATTACTCTTTCCCTGGCAGTGAGCCAGCAGATGCTAATGACTCATCCCCATGTTCATCGTTGGCGTCGAGGGGGGGTAGACTCTACTTTACAGAAACAATCTGAACTAGCACTGGAGAACCTCAGCATAGCTCTTAACTTATTGCATGCTTCTACATTGTCACCTTTAGATGCAAGATTGCAAATTAATGTAGGCTTTCGTTGTCCCTGATCCAGCAGAGAAAGTCTTCCTCCTTTATCTCTCAAAGATCTAGCATGCTATCAGGAATGCTAGCACATCAAATCATGGTTCTAGTCTAAAAATAGCACCATGATACACTTCTTATATGGGTTCAGTTATAGCTGCTGACTATTGACTGAACAATTTACGAATTGTGTATAAAAAGCATTATAAAAGAACTGAAACCTATTACTGTGTGAGTGCTCCAGGGTGAATATAGCTGCAGGAGCTAGGTTCTCCTCTAGCTCATGCAAAAATAAGACTTGTCTTAATTAATTTGTATGAGCAGGATCTTTATTGTGGATGTGTGAGCCAGAAAGAACCTAGCTTGACTTTCAGATTCCAGGTTGTTTTTAGTGCTGCCAGTTGATGTGGCAAGGGAGGAAACCATGTATGTGTTAAGGTTATGGCTCTTCTCTCACCTCCACTTCCTCCTCCTTACCCTATCACAACTTTTCCTTTTGTTCCTCTAGTCAAGTTCATCTAAGGTGACCAGGTATCCTGATTTTAGAGGGACAGCCTGATATTTGGGGCTTTTTCTTACAGGCACCTATTACCCCTCACCTTCTGTCTTGATTTTTCACATTTGCTATCTTGTCACTCTAAGATCATCAGATGCAGTATTACAGAAAGAAAAGGAGTACTTGTAGCACCTTAGAGACTAACCAATTTATTTGAGCATGAGCTTTCGTGAGCTACAGCTCACTTCATCAGATGTATACCATGGAAACTGCAGCAGACTTTATATATACACAGAGAATATGAAACAATACCTCCTCCCACCCCACTGTCCTGCTGGTAATAGCTTATCTAAAGTGATCATCAGGTGGGCCATTTCCAGCACAAATCCAGGTTTTCTCACCCTCCACCCCCCCACACAAATTCACTCTCCTGCTGGTGCTAGCCCATCCAAAGTGACAACTCTTTACATAATCAAGTCGGGCTATTTCCTGCACCAATCCAGGTTTTCTAGGGGGGATGTGAGAAAACCTGGATTGGTGCAGGAAATAGCCCGACTTGATTATGTAAAGAGTTGTCACTTTGGATGGGCTAGCACCAGCAGGAGAGTGAATTTGTGTGGGGGGGTGGAGGGTGAGAAAACCTGGATTTGTGCTGGAAATGGCCCACCTGATGATCACTTTAGATAAGCTATTACCAGCAGGACAGTGGGGTGGGAGGAGGTATTGTTTCATATTCTCTGTGTATATATAAAGTCTGCTGCAGTTTCCACGTATACATCTGATGAAGTGAGCTGTAGCTCACGAAAGCTCATGCTCAAATAAATTGGTTAGTCTCTAAGGTGCTACAAGTACTCCTTTTCTTTTTGCGAATACAGACTAACACGGCTGTTACTCTGAAACCAGTATTACAGAAGTGCAAGAGCATTCTTTGCAGCTCTGGCCACCCTGAATAATCCCCTCTTATTTCTGCCTCACTTTTTAATCTCATGTGAAACCTCCCTCTGTCCTCACTTGTATTTCTCGTTTTGGTGTACCAGCCTCTCCATTCTTGTTCTTATATGTAAAACCTTGCAACCACATTGGCCTTACTCCTGCTTCTCCACAGGAATAACACAAAAGCTATGTCTCATTGTAGAATGGTATCTATAGCACCCCCAGTCATTTTACTTTATCTTGTATAGCAGCTCTTCACATATGTATAGTGTAGGATCAAATCTTTACGTTTTTTTCATCATACAAGCAGTTTTTCCCTTTACAGAATCATGTTGATCCTTATGGATGAAGTTCAAACAGCCACTTAACTGATGATTCTCTGTGTTGATTCAGCTGTAACTTGCAGGTGCCCTCCAGGGTCAGGTCAAGGTATAAGACATGAAAATAACCCATCTTCAATGTAACAAAGGTATATTTCAGTCTGGTTAGGTATGTAAATGAGAAAAAGGACTGGTATAACTTGCTTTATTGGGTGCATCAGCTAAATCCTGTACAACATTCCTAGCCAGTTATAGTGTGGTGCAGGGCAGATGTGAGAACACACCCTGTGTGTGACGGACTATTTGTATGTGGGGGTGGCTGAAGGATAAATGACAAATTAAAATACATCTCTTCTTCCTGAAAGCTGCCTTTTCAACAGAAAATTTATTCAAGCTTTACTTGATTGCTTCCACAAAATAGCATGAGGCTTTACAGCAGATAACTTTCAAAAACAGATTGCTCACTCTCCAACTAGGTCAGCTGGCTAGGACTTGGAGGCTATGGAAAAGAGGGATTTCTTAACCTCCTCTCTGCACTGCCATGAATCCCTTATGCTTCAATTGAGGGGATTTAGAAAGTTGTTTGCAAAGAACCACATCTGATTACCTTTCATCTGCCACACCTGTATTCAAAGGAACCTGGGGTGATGGTGAGGACCAAGTGCCAGATACTAATGTATTTACGGCAAACATATGTGATCCTGCCAAATCATTGTTACTCTGCTCCTAAAGCTGAGGAGCAGCTGCAGGTGGGCATTTTGGAAACGTACAGGACTTCATGGTTTCTAAGAGTACTGGCATAGTTCGTGATGAAAGGATTGAAAAACCCCTAATATCTGCTAGTAGGAAATGGGCAGTGAAAGTACGCTTAAATACCTCATGGCAACTCCTACTACTGATCATAGTGTGTTAGACACCACCCAAGCAGAAGCTGAAGTCCCTGAAACTGAGTCTATGCAACCCAGTCCCTAGCTCCAGCATAGCTCTATTTAAGTCTTTGAGGGTTAGTATTATGAGTAGGCTTCTGTCCTACCAGGATATCTTGACCTTGGAACTTATATGCAATTTGTGGGTACTTGAGGTTTTATCTGCATCTGAAGTCTGATATGAAAAGTGTGCTTACTCCTGTCTTTGTTTGTGTTGTACTGAGAAAGGGCCACGCACAGACTGCTAATCTAGTACCAGTTCTGCCATCCACCTAGGCTCTGGATAGAAAAGCTCCATCCCGTGATTGATCCAAGAACTGGTTATGATGTAAATACAAGCAGATTCAGTGCTATATTGAATGCAGAACTCATTGCCTACTCATCCTCTTACTACCATCCCTGCCATTTAAATTATACAAGCCAGGGAATGGCTCTACAAAGTGAAGTGTTCCAAGCAGGGATGGAGCCAGACAGTTCTGTGTTCTAATCCTATCTCTGCTGCTGACTTGCTTGGTGATCTTGCATAAAGTTCATAAGTACACTGGGCCTCAATTTCCATTCGATAAAATCGTGTAATACTCTTCTCTTGAGAAATAGGTCCTTATATTGCCATAAGTAACACAAAGCTATCACCGGTCTGAGAATTGTTCTTATTGTTACCATGGTGTGCAATATTATTTTGGGCAATGTTGAAACCTGCAGGTGTCTTGAAATACATTTTAGTAGATACAGGTTTAGTTGTTGCGGAGGCCCAGATGCGAGATTTTGGGAGCAGACATTTATTTTTGCTGCAGTCACCTGGTGCAAACAGAAGAAATATTTAGTATTCTCACTTATTTTAGTAGCAAAAGTCCCTAAATCTTAGATTTGCCATGTACCCTAGGTCTTGAATTTTCTAGTGGGGTGGGTTGAGATTGAGAACCTACCTCCTATTCCTGCTTTCACCAGCACATTTGCTAGTCATAATAGTACTTGGCCTGCCTATTTTACCATTAATCCAAGGATCTCAAAACACTTCACATTCAAAACCCCTCCAACGCATTATTAAGGATCTACAACCTATCCTGAAGGATGACCCAACACTCTCATAAATCCTGGGAGACAGGCCAGTCCTTGCCTACAGCCAGCCCCCCAACCTGAAGCAAATACTCACCAACAACCACATACCACACAACAGAACCACTAACCCAGGAACCTATCCTTGCAACAAAGCCCGTTGCCAACTGTGCCCACATATCTATTCAGGGGACACCATCAGAGGGCTTAATAGCATCAGCCACACTATCAGAGGCTCGTTCACCTGCACATCCACCAATGTGATATATGCCATCATGGGCCAGCAATGCCCCTCTGCCATGTACCTTGGTCAAACTGGACAGTCTCTACGTAAAAGAATAAATGGACACAAATCAGATGTCAAGAATTATAACATTCATAAACCAGTCGGAGAACACTTCAATCTCTCTGGTCATGCGATTACAGACATGAAAGTTGCGATATTACAACAGAAAAACTTCAAATCCAGACTCCAGCGAGAGACTGCTGAATTGGAATTCATTTGCAAATTGGATACTATTAATTTAGGCTTAAATAGAGACTGGGAGTGGCTAAGTCATTATGCAAGGTAGCCTATTTCCCCTTGTTTTTTCCTACCCCCCCCCCCCCACGTTCTGGTTAAACTTGGATTTGTGCTGGAAATGGCCCACCTTGATTATCATACACATTGTAGGGAGAGTGGTCACTTTGGATGAACTATTACCAGCAGGAGAGTGAGTTTGTGTGTGTGTGGTGGGGGGGGGTGAGAAAACCTGGATTTGTGCTGGAAATGGCCCACCTTGATTTTCATACACATTGTAAGGAGAGTGGTCACTTTGGATAAGCTATTACCAGCAGGAGAGAGAGTTTGTGTGTGTGGTTTTGGGGGGAAAAAAAGGGGGGGTGTGAGAAAACCTGGATTTGTGCTGGAAATGGCCCACCTTGATTATCATACACATTCTAAAGAGAGTGGTCACTTTGGATGGGCTATTACCAGCAGGAGAGTGAGTTTGTGGGGGGTGCGGGGGGCGGGAGGGTGAGAAAACCTGGATTTGTGCTGGAAATGGCCCAACTTGATTATCATACACATTGTAAGGAGAGTGAGCACTTTAGCACCCCACTACCAGCAGGAGAGTGGGGTGGGAGGAGGTATTGTTTCATGGTCTCTGTGTATATAATGTCTTCTGCAGTTTCCACAGTATGCATCCGATGAAGTGATGCATCTCATGTAGCTCACGAAAGCTCATGCTCAAACAAATTGGTTAGTCTCTAAGGTGCCACAAGTACTCCTTTTCTTTTTGCAAATATAGACTAACACGGCTGTTACTCTAAAACCTCACATTAGTGAATCACTGCCAGGGCAGATGTAGCTTTTACAGAGCACATGAGTGCATTTCTCTTCCCCCTCCGCCCCCCCCCCCCTCCCCTGCCAGGTGATTTTTCTTAAAGCAAGGTGCAGGTTTGTTTTCAGGCTTTTGGGGCTGATCCTGCCATCCAGCTACGCTCAAAACTCTCTAACTCCAGTAGAAGTTCTGCTAAGGGTAGCGTAAATCAACCCTTAACAGACTGGCAAATATAACTGCAGCTTCTGGGTTATTGATTGTATTGCTCTAAATCTGACCTTGAATACAGCCCCATGACACACAGCCACCACTCATTTAAATGGGAATGTGCATCCTTGAACAGGACTTAGCCCCCTGGACCCAATTCATGGAATTACTCGAGGGATCACTCTGGCCCCAGGGTATAATGGCATGTCTGCTTTGGAGAGCTGGAGCAAAATTATGACCCAGAGCTGAACTCTGGCCAGTGGTGTAGATGTTTAAAACTGCTAGCTGCCCTCCTTCACAGTGGTGCTTTGATGGAAAGACCATTTCACAGCCAGAGAAACTGAGTCATAAAGAGGGGAAGCACCTTTGCCAAGCCCCATACTGTAGAACAAGGAATTTAACCCAGGAGTCTTGACTCACAGGGCCTGCTGCTCTAACCACGGCCTGTGCTAACCAGATCTAAAAATGGGGCATGGTGAACTGTGCAGTTTTAAGATGAAATATTCTGAAACTAGGAGTAAATAAAATAACAGGACAACTCCTTGTCTGGTTATCATTTGTTTGGTATCCCAGCATACTGAGATCCTTCTTGAGATGGAGTCTGATCTTTCATTTCTGCCATCACCTCTATAGTAGAATTGAGGCAAGTGTCTCTAGGGATGCACGAGGTGGGGACAAGATGTTGCCCATTTAACGATTCAGATGGGAGCAGGCTATTTGAATTAATGTCAGCTCATACCCAAGCCCTCTGCAGGTTGAGCCCATCACTTTGGAAGTAATGTAAAGTTTTGAATGTTGCTCCTGTGAGGGTAACCAAATTCATAGGACCTGCCATAATGACATGCCAGGTAGCTCTACTCTGTGAGCACAGGTTTCAGAGTAACAGCCTTGTTAGTCTGTATTCGCAAAAAGAAAAGGAGTACTTGTGGCACCTTAGAGACTAACCAATTTATTTGAGCATGAGCTTTCGTGAGCTACAGCTCACTTCATCGGATGCATACTGCGGAAACTCTCTTTGTGTTGGTTTGCTACTTTGCAAATTCACCAGTAGGGCTTCTCGTGTAGTCTTGTTGTGGGGTTGGTTGCAGTAAGACCTTGAGACTGTTCTAAAATGGTGGGAGCCATAAGCTCTTCTGTGGACTGACTCTGGCCTTATCTACTAAGCAGCCAGTCCCAGAGTCGCTGTACATACAGCCATTTCCTTGCAGTGAAGGGCTGAGTCCCAGGACAAGTGGCAGTACATTCCTGCTATCAAACCTAGCTGATCCAGAGTGTCTCCCTTCAGGCTAGCATAGGAGCTGCTTTCTTTGTTGCTTGGTATTTAGTAGGCAGCCTGGGATTCAATTTGGAGGATGGATGTCACTCTGGGTGGGCCAGGTTGTTTTCCTCCAAACCACAAAAACCCCTTTTTTTCTAGTGATCAGGAAGATTTAATAACATACATCCAGCCCCCACACTTCCACTAGAAACGTTCTGTCGTTAGCCTTTTGCATCAGACTAGATGGGCTGAGCCAGTGAGCACATGCAGGCCAGTTCCTTGTCACCATCTCAGCAAGCTTGGGGGTGCTGAAGTGAGATCTAACAGAGGCCAATGCCTTGAGATCAGTTAGCACAATGAAGATACTGAGCCAGTAGCCTCAGAGATGCCTGGGTTTTTTCTGCCCAGCATCCTAAATGCATTGCAACAGTGAGCTCACAGAATTGTAACTTGTCATCACCCTTGCAAGCTACAAATGCTATGCAGGTGTAAGGGGAAGAGTATGAAAGCACCAAGGGAGAGGAAGGACTCCCCCTTTTTCTTCTTGGGCTTGTGGACCTCCGCTCCTTTTCACCAACCAATGAAGAGGCAGGAGGAAACAAGGAATTATCAGATAGCAGAATCTGAAGTGGGAGCAGCTAGTGCTGGGATCTAAGGGTTTTCTATGCATAGGTGGTGCAGCATCAAGACCAGCACCTTGTGGGGGAAGAATGGTCCAAATTGGAAGCCCTCAACTGCCTCCTTTCTTTACAAGACAATTCCCTGGCAGGTTGCTCCTCCCTTCCTTGGAAGAGAGGTGACACTTAGCATTTCCAACTCATTTTCTACTAGCTTTATCAGTTCTGTACTTTTGGGGATGAGGAGACCTTTAAGGGGCTGTTTAGGATTATTGCCTTATTTTTAATTCACAGTATTCCTGTTGAATAATTTATTAGTTCTGGCAACTTTGGGCAAACACACTTTTCAACTACAGTGTTAATTGTTTGTGCTCTAACTCTGCTTAAGAATAAAACTGTAAAATATAAATTTTTCCGTAAAGAAAAAACTCTCCCACCCCTCCAGTCACTGCCTTCCTTTTCCATAGCCAGAAACCAAGGTAAGCAGAGTGGGTCTGTCAGTTGCCCCTTGCTTCCTGGCTCTCCATGGTGGGAAGGGTGGCTGGGAGCTGCATGAGACTTTCAGCTGGATGTGGGAATAGTCTTCATTTCCTCTCTGAGCTGTTGTGGTGTTACTGTGATGGTCCACAGCTGCTGCATTCTACCTGAGTCAGCTGCATTTCAATGGCAGGGGGGGAAGTAAGTTTTGTGTGCTTTGTTAAATGTGAGTTTTTGAAGAAAAGGTGCTATAAAAAGCTGAGAGCATCTTAGGGCCAAGTAAATTCAGCAGCCACAGAATGAGCTGCAGTACTTGCCATTTGCATCCAACTGCAACAGACAGCTGTCTCCCAGTGGTAGCAATCCTTTCTGTTGTGGTTATTTGTCACAAAATTAGCAATCATGTGCCACTCTATATGCCTTGCCTGCTTCTTCCTGCCACCAAGAGGGTGCAGAGGGTTTTACCTGTTTCAGTGACTCTGCTGCATATGTAAGGGGACTGTTGGGTTTTTTTGGTTGACTAGCTCCCAGTACCAAAAGAAAGGGGAAAGGTCGATGGGAAATCAGACCGACAGTCCCAGGAACAATGGGGAGAGGACAATGCTTCAGGTCAGCCTGACTGAAAGGGCAGGCAGGCTAATGAGCGAGTCAGGAAGCCAGGGGGGTCCCATCTTTCGTGTTAGCTGGAATTGTCTGGAACAGAGTGGGGCTGAGCCAGGAGAGAGCAGGAGCCCGAGCTGAGCTGGGGAGTAGGGCTGGGTGGGCCAGAGAAGCAGCCCAGGGAGCAGATCTGTGCTGGGAGCAGAGCCACAGCAACAAAAGCCAGAGACGTGGCCCAGAGAGCAGGTCAGTGCTGGGAGGAGAGCTGCAGCAACCAGAGCCAGAGAAGCAGCCCAAGAGGCTGGAGGCAGAGCAACCGCAGTGCTGAAGTAGGGTTGCCAACTTTCTACTCGCATAAAACTGAACACCCTTGTCCTGCCCAATGTGCCACCCTGCCCCTTCTCCAAGGCCCCGCCCCCTGCTCCCTCCCTCCCTGTGTCACTCACTCTCCCCACCCCCACTCACTTGCTCATTTTCACCAGGCTGGCTCAGGGGTGGGGTGGGATGTGGTGGGGAAGAGGGTAAAGCTGAGGGTGCAGGCTCAGAGGTGGGGCCAGAAATGAGGAATTCAGGATGCGGGAGGGGGCTCCGGGCTGAGGCAGTGGGTGAGGGCTCCAGCTGGGGGTGCTGGCTCTGGGGTGGGGCCAGTGATGAGGGGTTTGGGGTGCAGGAGGGGGCTCCCTGATCTGGCTGAGGGGGATCAGGGCTGGGGTTGGGGCATGGGGAGGGGCTCAGGGATGCAGGCTCTGGGCAGCGCTTACCTCAAGCAGCTCCCGGAACAGCGGCATGTCCTCCTCCGCCTCCTACGTGAAGGTGCAGCCAGGCAGCTGCCCCTGCAGTCCCCAGCCAATGGGAGCTGCAGAACTGGCGCTTGGGGCGGGGGGCAGTGTGAGGCCCCTACACCTAGGAGCCAGAGGGGGGACATGCTGCTGCTTGTGGGAGCTGCACGGAGCCACAGGTAGGGAGCCTGCCTTAGCCCTGCTGCGCTGCTGACCGGACTTTTAATGGCCCAGTCAGCAGTGCGTTCCGGTTGAAAACCAGACACCTAGCAACCCTATGCTGAGGCAGAGTGGAGCTGGGGCTGGAGCAGTCCGGAGCCGGGTGCCGTAAGCAGCTGCAGAGAGTGAGGGGAGACCGTGGGCAGAAGGCCTAGCACAGGGAGACCTCCCTAGCCAAGAGGTTTCGCAGGCCAGCCTTGGAGGGGGATTGTAAACCCGAGGGAAGGCTGACACTGGGAAGAAGGGTCCTGCCCCCTAGAGCCTGAGGGCTTGTGTCCACCGCCAGAGCAAGTGTCTGACCCGCAGCATCCCTGCAGCACAGCCAGGGCCTGAGAAGGAGGCCTGGGACATGTGAGGAACAGACTGTCAACTGCCCTTACATTCCAGAGACGCTGGTTGTGATGTGTTTTCCTTTACCATTTCCCATTCGTTTTGTTTTTTTAATTTGATTGCTGTTTAATAAATTGCATTTGCTTTGAACTGTAATGATCAGTTGGTCAGGGAAGCATCCTGTGCGGAGAGAGCATCCCCGGAGTGGGGACACCCTAGCCCCTGTCCAAAGTGACCACAACAAGGTTGGGGGTTGAGCCCCCCAGGAATCCTGGGCCCAGCCTTGTTGGGGTTACAAGGACTCTGCCACACAGGAGAGTAGAAGGGGAGCCCTCGAGGTCAGGCAGGCATCTGGGTAAAGGAAGTGGGAGCGAGAATTCGGATCCTTTCGCTAGCCCATTTACTGGGGTAGTGGATAAGCCAGGAAAGTTCCCCACAATCACAGGACCATTCACTGCTGCATAGCTATGTGAGTTTGCCCTCTGACCTACGGCAAGGAGCTTCTTAGGCAGGACAGCTTCTGAGCCCTAAAGGATTTCCCTTACCAGGTAAAATTGGAAGTGTGGAAGCTTAACTTGCCAAGTACTACATGCCTCTTCCTTCAACATTTCTATGAGACCCTAGCCCAGGGGCGGGCAAACTTTTTGGCCTGAGGACGGGTTTCTAAAATTGTATGGAGGGCCGGTTAGGGGAGGCTGTGCCTCCCCCAAACAGCCAGGCATGTCCCAGCCCCTGCCCCCATCTGATCCCCCTGCTTCTTTCCCCCTGATGGCCCCCCACCGGGACTCCTGCCTCATCCAACACCCCCTGTTCCCTGATGGCCCCCTGGGGACCCCTGCCCCATCCACCCCCCCTGCTCTCAGTCCCCTGACCGCCCCTGGACCCCCTGGCTTTTATTGGTTATTCCAGTGGTTCTCAAACTTTTTTTTTCATGGTCCACTTGATGATCAGACCATGTAATGATCTTTCCAAACGTTTGTACCATTAGCTAACTATTGTAAAGCGCTTTGGATAAAAGCGCTATGTAAAAAAAACCCTTAATAATAAACATTTTTTGTTCTACAAATAAAAGCACACAACTCATCCTTTAATATCGGTAGTCTTACCTTTCTAATGCGATGGATGTGCCCTCTCTCCCACACCGCAGCAGCCCCCGAGCTGGGGCTAGGAAGGAGGGATGTTTCTCCCTGGCAGCCGCAGCCCTGTAGCTGGGAAAAGTCACCTCTTTCTCTGGCCGCCACAGCCCTGCATGTCCCAAATTCCTCCCACCCCATCTTCTCACCCCACTGCTCCTTCCCACCTACCCCCCTACTCCCCCAAGGCCACCACCTCAGCTGTTGCCTGGGGTTAAGAGCATTGAATACTATGGGTAGTGTCAGAGGCAGCACTAACCACATCCCATGGCAGGATTGGCATCTGTCCTCATTGAATGCGGGTGTGTGTTAGCTACGCCCACCTCTGAATTGCTGCACCCATCCCCACCCCACCCCCTGTATACCTGCATCCACACTGCCACTGCAGCTACATGTGTCTGGTGCAAGGATTTCTGGGGGTGTATCCCAGGGTTCATGGTGCCTCACCAACTGGAGCTGCTCTAGGAAATGGTTTGTGGTAGAACTTCTCTCTTCTTCTCAACCCCTTGTGCAGAACTGGTTTTAGCCTGCCACACTTAGCTGTAGCACTCCTGGCTGGGTATGCTCCTCGCTCCTGTCCATTCCAGCCAAGAGTCGAGCCCTTGATCCATTGGCTGAGCTGCTCCTACTTTTGGGCAAATATGTATGTAGATGTTCGTTGAGAGTCTGGAGGGCAGTTTGGAAGCATTTTCTAAAACGCAGAATGTGTTGGGATTTGGAGGCAAATTAACGTATTGCAGACTGGACAGTAATGATCAGTGCTGCAATTGCTGTGGATTCCCTGTTTGTCCACTGTCCGTCTGGAGCAGGAGAACAAGCATGGTTCACTTTGTCATGCAGATGTAGGATGACCACAGTGGCCGCAGAACTTCCTCATAAGGAAGCAGACCTTCCTGGAGCTGTGTGACGAGCTTGCTTGGACCCTCCTGTGCCAGAACACTTGACAGAAGGAGGCCAGTCCCGTCTGAAAGTGGGTTGCAATTGTCCTGTGGAAGCTGGCTACCCCAGACTTGTATGGGTCCATGTATAAGTAGGGGCATAGCGAGCAGATCGAGGGACGTGATCGTTCCCCTCTATTCGACATTAGTGAGGCCTCATCTGGAGTACTGTGTCCAGTTTTGGGCCCCACACTTCAAGAAGGATGTGGATAAATTGGAGAGAGTCCAGCGAAGGGCAACAAAAATGATTAGGGGTCTGGAACACATGAGTTATGAGGAGAGGCTGAGGGAGCTGGGATTGTTTAGCCTGCAGAAGAGAAGAATGAGGGGGGATTTGATAGCTGCTTTCAACTACCTGAAAGGGGGTTCCAAAGAGGATGGCTCTAGACTGTTCTCAATGGTATCAGATGACAGAACGAGGAGTAATGGTCTCAAGCTGCAGTGGGGGAGGTTTAGATTGGATATTAGGAAAAACTTTTTCACTAAGAGGGTGGTGAAACACTGGAATGCGTTACCTAGGGAGGTGGTAGAATCTCCTTCCTTAGACGTTTTTAAGGTCAGGCTTGACAAAGCCCTGGCTGGGATGATTTAACTGGGAATTGGTCCTGCTTCGAGCAGGGGGTTGGACTAGATGACCTTCTGGGGTCCCTTCCAACCCTTATATTCTATGATTCTATGATTCTAAGGCAGGTCAACTGTCAGTGCTGTGGTGTGGAGGGTGGCCTGTAAGGGGATTCTTACTGTGATTCTTACTCATCGATGGTTGGTATTAGAAATGTGCCTTTTTAAATAGATGGCTTCCAGAGATTTAGCTTTCCCAGCTGCACTGGGGCCAGTGACGGTTTCCCTGCCAGAAGGAGCAACTGCATATGTCCGCCACAAAGGATAGTACTCCCTGGTCAACCAGTGAGGCAGTTCAGGGACACCAATATGAGATATACTGGCAGGGTGCATGATGGCAGATACTGAGGAGATCTGGCATTTACCTCTCAGGAGAAGAAGGGATTTTATTTCCTCCAAATGACGTTTATTGATAGACTATAGGTGCCCACTGTTTTGAGTGTCTCTATCTACCCTCTCCTGTTATGACTCATGAAATCTTACCCTGATCTGAAGGTCTGGCAAAAGAAGGTTTGATTACACACTTATCACTTGCAGGATGGTGACAGATTGCACACGTGGCATTCTGAAGGCAAGATGGTGTCGCCAAGAGAAACATTTGGATGCTGGTGTGGCAAATGCCCTCTGTATGCTTGTGACCTGCTGTATCCTTGGTTGGTATCCATTGTGGTTCACACGTGGTTGGGGAGGAGCATAGCTCCTTTTTCCTATGGACGTATCATGGGTTCCATCCTCAACCACTGCTAAACACAGGCTGCTCACATGAAATATCTTCCCCAACACTAATTTCATTGTCATAATCAGGAAATGCTCACAACACCTGTGTGCATCAAGGAAATGTTATAATCCCCCTTTGCCAATGGAAAAGTGAGTCATAGGAACACAAAATGAGAAGTTCGCACAAGAAGTCTCCAGTCAGTGCCCTAACCATAAGGCCATCCTTCCACCCCCACAACATCCTCCTCTACTCTTACTGCTAAACACTTGGTCTATATAAACTCTGTGTGGGGGTGTGTGGCTGCCCAGCAACAACTGTGCAATTATTTTTTCACTCCTATTTCAGACGCATGAACAGCCCCCAGATGAAATCTGCTTGGCACATGTGTTCCGAAAGGGGAACTGATCCTTGGTGCTTTCTCAGAACGCGCAGGTGGGGCTGTCCCCACAAGAAGAAATCAGAGGCGCAGCAACCCCAGCCCATACCCAATGTTCAGCTTATGTTTTCAAAACCCACAAAGGAGGCTCTCTCCACCAGCTGAGAACATACACATGCAAAGCTTGTCTGTCCATCTTGCTTGGGCAGCAGCATTTCCCCTCCTCTCTGGCTGTTGTGGTGTGTTCCCCAGGCTCTTTCAATCAATCTACTTTCATCGCTGGCAGTGGTGGCCTTGTGTACGTGAGGAGTGGTGGTAGGGGCAGCACTTTAGTAACACACAGAATCTAGCAAAGGCAAGTCACAGTGACACAAATACAGGAGCGAAAGGAGTGCCTGAAGTTCCTTTGTGTGTCAGTCACACCGTGTAGGGCACTGGAGTAACCTGCGTGCTAGTGAGCAGGCACCTTTTTAGAAAACGTAAAAAACTCAGCTGGGAACCTCTCTGAGCCACTATTCTGTGAATAGGTAATACAAAGACGGGATTACAGTGAGCTCAACCATATAGGCAGCCACAAAGAGTTGAGTGGGACGAGGAGCTAAATCCACAGATGATGTCAGTTCTGTTCATCCTGAAAGCCCTGTGTGCATGACCATGCCTGTGTGTACTCGTTTGTCTGTGCATAGGCTTCTGTGTCCCCCATATTCCCCAGCGCTGTTACCTCCCATGCTTTATGTCCCCCAACCCCTTTCCATCTGCTGCATCCTCATGTCCTCTGGTAGTCAGTCCTCCCTCTTGGCATATCCAGAACACCTCCTCCAGTTCAGGAAGAATGTTTCAGCGGGTTGTCTGGGATCCAAAAAACTCAGTTCAACTCCAGCTCGTCACTCTGGTTACTTTATTAGGCATGTAACAGCTTTTCGTCTGTGCAGCCCAGGCTCAGATGCAGGGGGTGTAGGTACAGGGTGATACCCCAGTTCCAATTCATGTCACACACTACACAGTTTATATACATCTTTCCTAGCTACTGACTTTTACTGCTTGCATGTCAGGCCCAATCACTGCAGATTGTTCAAGGACAATCGCTTTGCAGATTGTATAAGGACCAATCTTATCAGTTCGGGGTGTTCCTGCCTACCTTGTTCGCTATAAACATAGCCACAAGAGTTAGTTTAGTTATTTTTTGCCTCCCTTATTTTCTATAAACATATTCACAGTAGTTAGTTGTTTCACTAATTTCTTGTTCAGGCTTGTTCAGCAGTTATTTGTTGAGGCTTGTCTTGTCTTAACTGAGGCCTGCTCATGGCAGCTAAGTTAGCTCTAAATTGGATTCTGTATCCTGGTACATGTCCCCTGGCATCCCCCATGAGTTCTATTTTCCCTGCTGTCCCTCAGTGTATGTGTCTCCCCTCCCTCAGTTTGGGTCCAGTCTACTAATAGGGGTGCCTGTCTCCCTCCCAGAGGTACCTTCCTCTCTCATAGTTCTCTTTCTCTCCTTCCAAGAGAGCCAGGCTTTTAGGGAGAGGACTCTTCCTCCCTGTTCCTGTGAGCACAGCCTGCAGGTGGAATGAAAAACCCTCCCCTTGCTGTTGGGACACTCTAGTTCAGCCACTAGTGAGATGGTGTCTGCCTAACCATATGTAACCCACACACTTCCTGGGTGTGGTGTTCTGTCCCATCCAGTGGCACCAAGACCACTTATTGAGAGTTAAAATGAGTCTACTCTACAGCCTTAGCTTTAAGAGGCTGTTGGCTTTTAGCTCATATGGTAGAGGCTCATGCACTAAGCTCCAGAGGACCCCGGTTTGATCTTACGGACGACCGGGGTCTGTCAGTGTTACACATACACCTTTTCTTGAGCTGCAGCTGATTTTCCTTTCTGTCATATGGGTCATTAAATGATTCACAACTAGCCCATCTTCCCTGGATGTGCCATAACAACAGAACACCCGAGAGGCTAGTTACAGAGTGCATAGTCAAAGGCAGCCTCACCTCAGCCTCATCTCCTGATGAAGGAAATGGTTTCATCTTGGCTTAAGTCTCCTGTGAGGCACAGGGACTGTTGCACATCTTCTTATGGTGCTGCAGACCATCAGAGGGCAGTGGGCTCCGGGCTTTTGGACACCACTCCATCGTAAGTCTTGGGCATGAAGGGTGCGGACACTCTTTTCCACTCAAATGAGGCAGATTGTGATGCTGACACTAGGTTTTGGACTGCGAGGAGGGCTGACTCCTTCATGGGATTTACTAGAAGCTGTGTGACAGCATCATTTGGCTTCTAGAGCTCGACAATGAGCTCCTCGTTTAAGGTATAGATGAGTATTTCTGAGGGAAACTGATAATCATGATGGGATCAAAGTTAAAGATCTGTATAAATATGAAGACACTATCTCTGTAGCCAGCTGTCCCTCAGACATAACTGGGGCAGGCTTAATGATTTGCTGGCAATATTTTGACAAGGGGATGCCATAAAATTTCTACCTTTTTGGCCTTGATAAACACCAGGGGGTGCATGTATTGCACTATGAGCATGCTTTGGAACATGATTGTTCTTCCCTTTAACCAGAAATGCTTTCTTATACCATGAGTATTTGGCAAGCCTGTATGGGGGCACAGGAATGGAGTGCAGCAGGGCAGGCATAAGGTGCATTGGCAGAAATATGGGGCTGGGGAGACCGGTACTTAGCTCAGAACTGAGATGCTTCAGCCAGAGATGACCCAGACCTGCCGACAGTGGGGAGGGGCAGAGTGAGGGCAACAGCTTCAGCAGATGTTACTGAGCATGCTCAGTCCATGTGAGCATGCTCAGTACAAGCCAAGCAGTAAAGCTGTGGGTTGCACATGGTGCGTCTCCTCTGGTTTCAGCACATTGGTGGGATGGGGTGCCCAAGACTGGACTAGCAGGGTTGCTGCAGATCAGCTTATAGTGCATTGGCAGACCTGTGTGGGTGAAATTTGCATGTTTGTCCAGGCCCTCAGTTGCTCCTTTTGATGAGCATTACCGTCATGGATACATTTTGAAATGATTCTTAAAGGCCAGTTATGGTCAGTATGTTGGTCTCACTTGCTTTTTCCAAGAGGCCCCATGTATCTCCAATGAGAATAAATCCCCTGCCCTGAGGTCAGTGCCTGGCCAGGTGTGAGAATTTCCCAGCAGCTTCAAGGTGGCATTTTCTGTAAACAGGGGTATGTGAATTCAGTCAAGCTTCACAAACAAGGATAAGACAGAAACAAACAAGTCATAATCGCTTGCTCAAATATAGAAGTTCAAGGTCACCAGAGAAACAGAGACACAAGAACAGGTGTCTTGGCCTCTGCGGCTTTCACTTCCCCTCTCCTCAGCTTCTATTCTTTGACAAAGCCTTTTCAGTAATGAACTCAGCCTTGATCCATGTGCCCGGGACTGCCAGCTCAGAGTGCATGCTCTACAGCTCCAAGCCTAAGGCAGGTCCGGTGCAATTCAGCATGAGATTCTTTCTTCTAGCCCACCCCTTTGCATTGCTCTGAAAACGGCCAGAGCTCATGTGGGTCCCTCATCGGTGGTGGATCTTGAAGCAGTGTAACCCTCTCATAGGTCGCTGCCCCAGTGTTGCATAAGGGTGTGGTTGGAGTGCTGCTGCAAACCAGCTCTTTTCAGTTGGTGGATGGTTTCTTGTGAGCTGTTACCAGCCTGCAGTTTGAGCAGCCCTGAGGTTGGGGTTGACAGTCAAGGAACTGCAACCCACTCCAGCAACCCCTCCCCTGCTTGGTGGGGACCAGCAGAACATAAGAATGGCCGAACTGGGTCAGACCAAAGGTCCATCTAGCCCAGGGGTAGGCAACCTATGGCAAGCGTGCCAAAGGCAGCAAGCAAGCTGATTTTCAGTGGCACTGACACTGCCTGGGTCCTGGCCACGGGTCAGGGGGCTCTGCATTTTAATTTAATTTTAAATGAAACTTCTTAAACATTTTTAAAACCTTATTTACTTTACATACAACAATAGTTTAGTTATATATGATAGACATATAGAAAGAGACCTTCTAAAAATGTTAAAATGTATTACTGGCACACAAAAACTTACATTTGAGTGAATAAATGAAGACTTGGCACACCACTTCTGAAAGGTTGCCGACCCCTTATCTAGCCCAATATCCTGTCCTCTGAGAGTGGCCAATGCCAGGTGCCCCAGAGGGAATGAACAGAACAGGTAATCATCAAGTGATCCATCCCCTGTCGCCCATTCCCAGCTTCTGGCAGAGACTCGGGACACCATCCCTGCCCATCCTGGCTAATAGCCATTGTTGGACCTATCCTCCATGAACTTATCTAGTTCTTTTTTGAATCCTGTTATCTTCTTAGCCAGTTATAGTCAGAAATGGGCCTCAGCAGAGAATCCAGCCCTCAATGTGATGAAAGATTGCAGTGCTGGTGAAAGGCAATCGATGACAGCGCTCTGGAGACTGGAGTTCTGTATTTATCCCCGGAACCAGAACAAGCTGGGCGGCAGCAAGGCAAGATTCCCACAAATTGTGCAGCCAGCTAATGTGGGGTGAAAGGAGAGTTTGGTCTCCATGTCCCATCAGTCCTTAACCAGTATGCTGAGGCTGCCAAATAGGAGGTCAGTTATTGCTGCTTGTCATGTGAACACATATCTATTGGACCAAATTCATGCCAGGGCCCACCCTGGCAGAGATTCCGGACAGTGAAAAGTTTGCTTGATTGAGACTGCAATGGTTAAAAGTGGTCCCAACCACCCCTCTGCTGCCCATAGGACACCAGTACTGTCCAAAACATGGGCAACTTTGGGTGGGAAAGTGGTGTTGCTGGAGCTGATGTAGGGAATCCCGCAGCAGCCTCCTATGGAGAAAGTTAAAGCTCCCTCCCCCGGCCCCTCTGATCATGTCATGAACCCTAATCAGGTCATGACAACAACAGTGCCTTTGTCCTCCCTTGGGGTGTAGACCCCTGGCGTGGTGCAAGAAGCGGTAACTTATTCTTCCTGACACCTGCTCGGGTGAATTGGCTCATTACATGCATCCTGCCCCCAATGTTAATGCAATATTAGGATTGTCCAGTTATGCCAAATCACCTCTCCCACAGTGAGCTACAGTAAATAACAATGGGACACTTCACAGCTCTCACTATCCAGCCCCATGGTATCTGAATGCCTTACACCTTGATGCAATAGCAATAGCAAAGTCCCCAATGAGCTTCCTAGAGTCTTTATCGTCTCTTCTCTGCTTGGAGTGAGGGGTTTGGAGTTTTTGTTTAATTTATTGATTTACTTTCAGAGGTTTTTTTAAGGTTGATTTTCTGTCAGGGTTTTTGTTTGTTGGTTGGGAGGCTGGGTGATGAGTAGGAGGGGTTTCTAGATTGCAAGTCTCATTCTGGCTATTGGGGACGAAGTCTTTTCAAAGACGATTTTGCAGTTTTTCCTGGATTTGCCTGATCTTCTCTGGAAGATTGTTCCATAGCTGGATCCCCCTGGATCCCCTTGACAGAGAATGCTTTGTCCCCAGCTCTCATGTGCTTCGTCCTGGGCTTTGAAATCTGCATTGTCCCAGAGGAGCTCTGCTGTTGTGGTCCATAGACTGGAATTCCATCTCTGATGTAGTCGGGGCTTGATTCATTAATTGCTTGCAAGATTAGGACCAAGACCTTCAACTGGCATTAGAAACTGACTAGGAGCCAGGGGAGGGGCTTGAACACAAGCCTGATGTGCTCACGGCAGCCTGAACCATGGAGAAGGCAGGCAGCTGGATTCTGAACCAACTGGTGCCTGCACATCATCTTCAAATTCAGCTTCAGATTCAGTGCATTACAGAAATACAGCCTTGGGGTGACAAATGCGTGGATCACTATGGTCAGCTCCACATCCAGAAAGAAGGAATAAAGTTTCCTAGTGAGCTGGAGGAAAAGGTGGCTTTTTTGGAAACGGAGGCTGCCTCATCACCCAAGGCTTCACACAGCTGATGAAGGTGGAGACAATGTCTTGGTCAGCTCTTCGAAGTGTTTCTCTTTTCCAACCAGCTTCACTTCAGTCTTGTCTGGGTTCAGCTTGAGCCAGCTGTTCTTTGTCCTGAAAAATACAATATGCTCATGACTCTGAATAGCATCTTGCCAGGTGTTTCTTTCTGCTTTAAAACAGGAACTTAGAAAAGGTGCAATGCAGAGCAGCTAAATAGGGGTTCAGCCAGAGCCCCGGGTGCAGCGTGTGCAGAAGTTTTATTAGCATCCCAGGTGCCAGCAACACATTTGGTGGGAAGGCAGTAAGAAATCAAGCCTCCTTCTACTGCCCAAACAGAAAGACAGAACCAGCTGTATCCTGGCCTGCACTTATCAAAGTGACCAAGAACAAAGGGAGACTGGAGAATGTAGTCTCCCAATTGGCGCAAAACCATGGCATCATGAACTTTTCCAGTGCAGCCCATGTTGATGTTCATAAATTGGCCTCTGTGGTCCATGAGACCTGTATAACAATAGAGCAATACTCTGTGTGATTTAGGTACTCATGTGCTCCTTGAGAAGGGCAAGCTATGGGCACATGAGTCCCATCAATGGCCCTGGTGCAGTTTGGAAACCCCATTCTCTCAAAGCCAGCAGTTACTTCAGGAATATCTTTTTATGCCCATCTCCTTGGGGTAAATCACACTCCTGATTGCCTCAGAAACCTCCACCATCACTTTACACACAGTCAACTTTCCATAAGAACATAAGATCTATCCGCTGTCATCCACTCCTAGTTTCTGGCAGTGAGAGGTTTAGGGACACCCAGAGCATGCGGTTGCATCCCTGACCATCTTGGCTAATAGCCATTAATGGACCTATCCTCCATGAACATAGCTAATTCTTTTTCAAACCCCATTATAGTTTTGGCCTTCACAACATCCCCAGCAATGACTTCCATGGGTTGACTGTGCGTTGTGTGAAGAAGTACTTCCTTTTCTTTCTTCTAAACCTGCTGCCTATTAATTTCATTTGATGATCCCTAGTTCTTGTGTTATGTGAAGGAGTAAATAACACCTCCTTATTCACTTTCCAACACCAAACTGGCTGTCAACAGACCTGTACCAGTCTGGGGTAGCCAGTTTCCAGACGGCTATAGCGACCTGCTTCTGGACCGGCATGGCCACCCTAATGCGTGTGTCTTTACCCTGAAGGGTCAAGGCAAGCTGCTCACAGAGCTCCAGAAATGTAGCTTTCTTCATGGAGTTCCAGAAATGTAGCTTTCTTCACGTGAAAGTTCTGGACCCACTGCTGGTCATCCTAGGTCTGCAAGACAATGTGATCCCACCGGTCTGTGCTTGTGGTCCTGTTGCAGAAGCCCCAGCCTACGTAGAGGGCATCAATGGCTGTATCAAGTGTCATAAGCAGCATCAGCCAGTTTGCATGTTCCATGTCTGTGTCTTCCTCCTCCTACTGCTTCATTATTAGCTCTGTCAGGCCTTCAGTGGGTCAAAAAACGCCACTGAAATGTCCACCAGCATATCACCGAAGCTCTGCTCATTTCCTAAAACAGGAATCAAAAGCAAATGAGAAAAGTTCTTCATTTGGTGCCTCTTCCATGTTGCTGGCTCTGGTAGCTGGGAGCATAGAGACTAGAATGATGGCTTGGCAGGTTGTGTTGGCAGCTGTTCAAACGTCCAGTAACATGTGGGGTGGACAGTCAAGTTTTCCCACACTGCACCAAGAACAAAGGGCTAGAGGGCGCTAGGAAGTCTTGGATATGGTTGGTTGGACTCAGGCCTATGTACTGCTGTGTGGATGCTGGAGCCCTGGGTGCGGGCCCAGGTTAGAAGATTCTTAACCTAGGGTTGACAATCAGTGTAGAAGCTCAAGCCTTGGGTTCTCTAATCCAGGATCTGCTGACACAAGTTCCACTAACCCTGGGCTCACATTGCAGTGAAGACATACTCACAGAGACTGAGGATCCTGCCTCCACAGGCCTTCCAGGCTCCATCAGCCAAAGGAAAGGGCGGGGCCACATTCAGCAAGGGGCACTAGGCAGATGCCCACTTCCCTGTGTTAATATTTTATTATGAAGGTATTAGAATTTTATGACTCTTTTTCAACCCCCACTCCACTTCTTCAGTGAGACAGTGTGTCTGATCAGAGCTAGACATCAAGCCCAGTCTACAGATTGTATCAACCCTTCAGCAACTGACTGAACACACTGCCCAGTGACTGACTGTGTGCTATAAATTACTGTATGAACCACCAACTGTGCCACCACATTGGAACCTACATTCAGAGCAACTGACAGTACATACCATACCATAAACAGACTATGGATCAGACAGTATCTAGCTGTATGCTCTGCTCCAGAATTTACTGTCTGCACGGTGACTGTATGCATTCTGTAGTAACGGTATGCAGTGTACCGTAACAGAGTATGCACGATAACTGCTATACCACGGAGCTGCACACAGTATACTACAGCTGACTGCCTCTGCCCACATTGACTGTACATAACAGAGTAACCGAGCGTGTACCCTACTTTGTCCTCCCAGGCTCCTCCGAAATTTAGTATCACCTATAACTTTTACTAATATACAATTTACAACCTTCTCCAGATCCCTAATGAAGATATTAAATAAAAAAGTATCCAATCTATACACACCCATCTGTCATGCCAAACTGAGGAAATGCAAGTTGCAAAGCTGTTTTCCTCCTCTGGCCCCTTGGTAGTTGCTGAGGGAGAGAGAGGTGATAGGATCAGAGATCATGTTTGTCCATTACAGAGGAGAGCTCCATAGCTGTCATCAAGTGGCTGAGAAGGGACTGAGCATCTCCACTTGTGAGTTTCACCCAGCACTTAGATACTGTGGTGAAAGTGGCTGTAGGAAACCCCAAGCTAGCTACCTAGAGTCACCTCTGATGTCCCTGGGGAGGACAGCTGCCACAGTAGGTCAGTCACACAGGGACAGAAAATTTCTGAGATATTCACAGTCCAATCCCATTCACAGCTGTGAAGATCAAAGTATGGACTAGTGTTTCTGCTCCCACAAGGCATTTGTTGCCATGTCAATGCAGAGCAATTGTATATAATTCCTGTCTCCGCAAGGGTTTTGGAGGGTTCGTTCAGAAATACCTGGGCAGTGTCTTGAAGAATTAAAGTGCCATGGAAGAAACAAGTAATATTAGTTAGTTGTTTTTCTGCTGATCTATATTTCCAAGGAAAGAAGATCCTTGCTATAATAAGGCAGGATTTTTAACACTGATTAGCTACTGTGGAGGGTAACCATGCTGTATCCTGTAACCACATTGCCTTTTATAAGTTCTGAGCTGTATCATGCAGCAGGACAGATCTCCAATGTGTGGCATGGTGTCAGTGTGCAAGAATCCAGAAGCTGCCACTCTGGGACAATGCTGTCAGCTTCATAGAAAAGATGTGGCTGGTGTTAATGACGTGCTGTGATGCTTTAGCTGAGTCACTGTCTAAGAGCTCATAATACAGAATGCTTGAGACTCAGTGACCAAGGGAACACACCACTGAGTCGGAGACATAACTGTGAGACTAGACTAAATGTTGGCTGTTTTCAAGGTTGTTGATATTAAGTCCTGGAGGAACAGATCCCAAAGTGACCTTGAGGGGAGAGCTCCCTTTCCTAAGCATCGACAGTACTAGGTGAACTATCAAGGCCAGTATCATTTCTCTGGCAACAGTCACTAGGCAAAGCTTCCTCCTGTGTAAGCCTTGCTGTTTTCATAGCCTGCTAGTTTACTCCTGAAAGATGGGGGAACGCAAGCAGGGAGAATTCCCACGTTCTCTCGGGTGATTCCATACCCAGGAACAAAGGTAGGAGTAAGAAAAAACACAATGAGCCTCTAGGGTTGGTACTGGTAGTTGAAATTCATTAATTTTTTTTTTTAAATTCAGTTCATTTTTGGGTCCCTTTCCCGGGTGAGGCAGTAGAACACAGCTGTCCGAACACACTCTGCTTCCAGGACATTGTGCCTAACATCAAAACAAGTGCCCAGGCACTTGGAAAAGTCTGTTTCCACTCCATCAGCCCACACTGCAAGCCTTGCTTAGAGCTGAAGAATGTCACTCTTCAGGCCTGAACTTGGAGAAACATTGTTTGAGAAGTGCAGGAGTCACTAATATTTTTTGTGCAAATGGCCATCTTATGCAGGATTGCAAGTCACTTCCAAGAGTATAAACAAAGCTGACAAGACAGACGAGGGAAACATTAAGAACAACAATTTGGGGCAAGATGAAGCTAAGAAATGTGTCGTTAGACTGGTCTGGGACTCAAGTCTGTAATGTTGGAAGAGCTCAACAACAGCAACACACAGCAGAGGGAAATGAGGAAGCAATTTTGAGGTGCTGGGCAGAACTTGTGTACTATGAAGTAAGGGTGTGTTTTAATAAAAGGTCAGTAGATGGCTCTGGAGATATTTCATCCTTCCTGCCTTGCAGGAATATGAAAAATGTCATGTCAGGATAAATCAGAGATTAAAGAAATAGGAGACTACAATGACACTGGGATCACCTACAAGACAGAGTGGTCAGAGAGACAGTGATGCTGCACTTACTCTGTTTTTTAAAGTGCTTTGAGAGCTACAGATGAACATTGCTATATGAGAGCTGAGTATGAATTTTATCACTATTAATTGTGTCAGCTGGAAGGCAAGTTTCAGTCATACCCCAAGACAGGTAATGTGTCTTTTCTGCAACTAAATTTGTATGGCAACTGATCAGACCTTTCAAGGACCATGAGTAATATAAATAAGGCAAACGTTTTATTCTCTCCCTGCTGTACCTTACAATAATAAGTTAAAAAAAACACAAAAACTCTAGCTGGAATTATGTTGGGTTAAGACCAGATCACTGAAGAGTCTGTTTCTGCAGTGAGCATTACTTAATGTGCTTTCTGAAACGCAGTGACCAGAATGGAACACTGTATTTCAGGTGAGGGCACACCACTGGTTTATATAATGGTATTATAATATTTTCTGTATTATTCTCCATCCCATTCTTTATGCAGCCTAACACTGTTTAACTTTTGTGATCACTGCTGCACCTGCAACAGAGGACTTCATTGAGCTATCTCTGGTGATGCCCAGCTCTTTCTCCTTCATTGGTACACTTATATTAGAACTCACTCAAATTATTCCCTCAATGTGCCTTATTTTGCATTTGTTAAAAGTGAATTTTATCTGCCCAATCACCTAGCTGAAATTCCTTAAAGTCTTCTCTGCTCTTGACTATGCTAAATAATTTCATCATCTGCAAATTTTGGCATGACATTGCTCCCCCCCTTTTTGAGATCATTCATAAACATATTAAATAATACTGATTAAATCACAGTTTTGTACTGCTGTTACCTCCTAGTTTTTAGGCATTTATACTGGTATGAAGATGCTTACATTAATTCAGCTTATAACTGATAAGTTTTAAGTCAATATAGCTAAAGTGGTACAAAAACTGTGTGTTGACCAGACATAAGTTTCTTTATTATCCTCTTGCAAGGGACATTATCAAAGGCCTTTTGAATGAACAAATAAATGCCAGCTAGTTCTCCTTTATCCACTAGTTTATTGACTCATTCAAAAAATTCTAATAGATTAGCGATGAATGATTTTACTTTGCAGAAGGCATATACTGGTTAGACCCTATCATAGTATGGCCTTCTAGGTGTGTTATTCTAATTTTAATTATTACCTCCATCAATTTGCAGGTACTGATGTAAGGCTTACTGGTCTGTAATTTACCAGCTCTCCCCTAGGTCCTTTTTTAAATTTAGGTATAACATTTATTAACAATATTGGTGGCAAATCATTGGGAAAACAGGAACTACTATCTGGCTGTTTTCATTTGTAAAAGCCTTCCTCATTCCCCTGCATAGGAAAAAAAATGTGATAACTAAAAAAGACCTACGAAGACTTTGTTTTTCACATTAGAAATCTAGGCTGTGTCTACTCTGTTTTTCCTGGAAGACTCTGTGGATAACTGGAAAACTAAAAGGATTATGATATAACCCAAACCAAGAGAGAAAAACCTGAGCAACTGAGAGAAGAAAAGTTTTTTAATCAGATTGTTTGAAACAGTTTGTTCAGTTGGTTTTCTTAAAAAGGAGTTTAGGCGCCAACTTCTTGGATGCTCCGGGTGCTTAGCACCCACCAGCAGCCAACTCCTCACTCCCCCCCAGCCCTCTGGCCTGCTGGAGGCCCCACCGATCAATACTCCCCCTCCCTCCCAGTGCCTCCTGCCCACCGCAATAAGCTGCATGTCATGATTTTATTTTGTATGCAACCATTTGTTTCCAATACTTCTGCTTGCTGCTACTTGAATCTTTGTGGTTTATTAAATAAACTTATACTTGATTTTACTATAAACATATCTGAGTGCTTTGAGATAAGCAGAGCAGTGATCTGAGCTGGAATTGGTAAGCTGGGATGTACTGCTTCTATAGAAGAGAGAAGCAGTGAATTCTGTGAGTGGGCAAGGGGCTGGACACTCCAGGGAGGTGCTCTGAGGGCTCGATGGCTGGAGCATGCTTACTGCTAACACCCTGCAGAGTGACAGCAGGGCCTGTGAGGCCTGAAGGGGAGTGCCTGTGTTGCCCATGACGGGAGGAGTTGGGGAGCTGACCCATGGTAGTACAGGTAAGTATGAGGTAGGTGGTAGTGAGATGCCTCATAGTCATGGGTACTCCTGGGAACCATCACAGATTGTACCTATCTTTGAAAAGGGGAACAAAGAAGACTCAGGGAATTATAGATCAGTCAGCCTAACTTCAATATCTGGAAAGATATGGAACAAATTATTAAATAATCAGTTTGTAAACACCTACATGATAATAGGATAATAAGGGATAGCCAACATGGATTTTCCATTAACAAACTATGCCAAACCAAGCTAATTTCCTGCTTTAATGGGGTTACTGGCCTAGTGGATGGGGGAAAGCTGTAGACATGACATATCTTGATTTTAGTTGGGCTTTTGATACCATCCCACATGACAGCCTCATAAGCAGACTAGTGACATGTGGTCTAGATGAAATTAGTAGAAGATGGGGACACAGCTGGTTGAAAGCCTATACTCAGAGAGTAGTTATCAATGCTTGGCTGTCAAACTGGGAGGGCGTATCTAGTGGATTCCTACAAAGGTCAGTCCTGGGTCTGGCACTAGTCAATATGTTCTTTAATGACTTGGATAATGGAGTAGAAAGTACACTTATAAAATTTGCAGATGACACCAAGCTGGGTGGGGTTGCAAGCACGATGGAGGGCAGGATTAGAATTCAAAACAAACTTTGACAAATTAGAGAATTGGTCTGAAATTAATAAAATGAAATTCAATAAAAATGGGGAATGACTGGGAAGGTAGTAGTATTGCTGAAAGGATCTGAGGGTTATAGTGGTTCAAAAATTGAATATGAGCCAGCAATGTGATGCAGTTGTGAAAAAAGGCTAATATGCTGGGTCAAGTGTCATATGTCAGACATGGGAGGTAATTATCCCACTCCACTCAACACTGGTGAGGCCTCAGGTGGAGTAGTGCGTCCAATTCTGGGCACCATGCTTTAGGAAAGATGTGGACAAACTGGAGAGAGTCCAGAGAAGAGCAACAAACCTGACCTATGAGGCAAGTTAAAAAAGTTGGGCATTGGGAAGGAACTGCTGAGGCTAGTAACATCATCATCAGTGACATCATCAGAGGGGATGGAGCCTTTGGGGGGGTTAGTCAAGGTGACAGTCGGAGAGTGGATCTTGAGAGAGGGGGATCTAGCAATGGTGGCAGGGCCATTACTGGGAACGGGGAGGGTCAGATGGAAGGCCTGGCTAGACTGGCCTGGAGAGCTGGGCTACCTGGTTTATAGAGCCCTGAGGAGGGAACTGGAAGAGACTGAAGGGAGCTTGGTATCTTGGGCCCCAGAAGCTCCCCACATAGGTATGGTGGGTTTTGGAGGGGAGAAATTCCTGAGAGAAAGTGAGGGGCTCCCAAAGCCGTCCCAATAACCCAGCTGCAAGAGGTGGTGCTGAGAGGTGACACTGGATACGGACAGCTCGCAGCACAAAAAACTGGTAAGATGAGTGGTTTCTGCATATAAAGCTATTTATTTAATACTTCCAGTTCCATGTTAGATTATATTTGTTCTTAGTGTAGTAAATAAGACACTTTATTTTCACTAACTCTAAGGCTAAGCCTGATATGTGCTCCTAAGTTATTAGACTCCTGACTGTCGCTTCTCAAAGCGATGCTATATAATAATTACCACATGCTAGAGAGTATCTCTGGGTTTCCAGTTCCTGGGGAGAAAAGACTAAAACCTTTTAACTCTAAATCTAAAAGAGACAAGGAGTGAATACTGGAGCATGGCAGTAGAGGCACAAGATAAAGAATCACCAAGTATATCGGTGTATTATGGGGCAGCTGCTTACTGGGGCGAGCAGGTCATCACAGGCATATTGAGTTGTGAGAAAAGATGTCTGAGGTGGGGACCTGACAACAGTCTTCAAATATGTTAAGGGCTGTTATAAAGAGGATGGTGATCAAATGTTCTCCAGATCCACTGAAGGTAGGAACAAGAAGTAAGGGGCTTAATATGCAGCAAGGGAGATTTAGGTTAAATATTAGGAAAAACGTTCTAATTATAAGGGGAGTTCAGCTCTGAAATAGGCTTCCAAAAGAGGTTGTTAAACACCTACCAGGAAAGGTCTTGGTTTACTTGGCCCTGCCCCAGTGCAGGGAAATGAACTTGATGACTTCTCAAGGTCTTTTTCAGTCCTATATTTCTATGAACACCTATTTAACTCAAATGTTTGACAAACAGTTGGAAGAAAAGCTCTCTGTGGCAAATTCGGCTGTGAGTTCTCTTCACTCAGGAAATGAGATTGCTTCCATCTGGCTTCTCTGCTATTTCAAGGAATGCTCTGGCAATAACAGGGAAGATGCTAGAATATTAGGAATATTGGGCAAGATTGAAAAAAAAGGACATTTAAAACCCTTCTAGGCCTTCTTTGTACAACATAAAGAAAAAAAAGACCCCCCCCAATCCATTTCCCTCCCTCTTTGCAAGCTGTCTTTATCCTTTTGCCACCATTATCTACTTCTGCTTCCTTGTTGTCTTTATAATTTCCCATAGGCCTTAAGTGACTGTCACCACAACTTTATTGCTCTACCTCAACAGCTGACACTCCACAGGAGTTGGTATTTCTCTACTTTTGGGAGGCCATTTCTTTTTATGTGTGGTGTTTTATAGCTTGGGGAAGATTGAAAATCTCTTAAAGATGCTCCTGCATGTGTAGCCTTTGAATACGCAGAGATCAGCAACACCCGCTCAGGACAACATGCTATCAGAACTCAGCAATACCCTATCACTCTCAAAGCAGAGCTGGGGTCTTACTGAAGAAACTGAGTTTGGGTGAGCTTTGAGAAACAGTCGATCAAAAGCTTGGCTGCAGGAATAAAGTGTTCCTGCTGTTCCCCATAATTCATCCCTGAGGAAAAGCACAAACAAAAAGAGCCCAAAAGAGAGACTGACAACAGTTCACTATGCAAGATTATGGAAGCCATTCAGCGTCATTTATATCAGAACCACCTCTTAAAAAGTTTGGCCTGAAGCAGCTGTTTGACTTCCTGCCAGTCTTAGAGCTGGGATTGTTTTGTTTAGAATGAATAGGGTTTATTTGAACGTTTTGGTCAGCAGACCATCTGGTGTCACGCAGCAGCCAGTGCAGTCGGTGTGTACCTTTCCATTCCTCAGACCACATCACGGCTTCCTTTTAGAGACAGTCTCAAGAAGTTGTCATGCCTGGCGCTAATTGTGTGCATGAACTGAAAGGGAGCCAGAGCAGAAAACAAAAGAAGCAAAGCAAATATTGAGGGCTCAGAGTATGTTTGGCCACAAGGGTCTGGCTACACTTTGAGCTGGCATGCTAAAAATAGAAGTGTAGCCACTGCAGTGTAAGTGGCAGGAGAGAACAAGACGCCTGACGCCTGAGTAAGTACGTAGCATCTTGGACCCTCCTGCTGCTTGTGCCAACACAGTTACGCTCTCTTTTTAGTGCACTAGCTTGATTAGATAGCACAGGCATGTCTCCTTGGGCCGTAATTGACACCTCCAGCTTGAAGTGGAGACATACACTAAGGCTACGTCTACCATGATGGTGGTGTGTAGAACATGGGCACTATACTTGTCACTGTAGCTACATGCGGCAGTAAAAGGCTCCGGCAGCAGGAAGGCAGCAGGGCACTAGACTGCTAAAAATAGCAGTGTACACATGGGAGGCTGTGCCTGGGCATGTAGAAAGCCCTGCAGGAGATATGCCCTGGGGGCTCAGGCAGGTAGGGTGCTCTACTCTACTTCACTCACCTGAGCAGTGCCTCACTTTCTACACTGCTGTTTATACTGGTGCTAGCTGGGTGTGCAGCGTCTGTACTCTACATGCCACTGTTAAGTGTAGCAGTCCCTTAAATGACAATGTTATGTGCTATTGGGCAGGGGAAAAAAAGGTTACTTACTTTCTCGTAACTGTTGTTCTTTGAGATGCGTTGTTCACGTCCATGCCACATTAGCTGTGCGCGCGCCGTGTGCATGAGCATCGGAAACTTTTTCCCTTAGTGGCTCCCGTCAGGCCAGTGGGGCCCCCTGAGTGGCACCACTGCGCCATGCATATATACCCCTGCTGGCCTGACCCCCTCTAGTTCCTTCTTGCTGGCACTCCAATAGAGGGGTAGGAGGGTGGGTGGTGGAATGGACGTGAACAACACATCTCGAAGAACAACAGTTACGAGAAAGGTAGGTAACCGTTTTTTTTTCTTTGAGTGCTTGTACACATCCATTCCACATTAGGTGAATCACAAGCTTACCTCTGGAGGAGGGTAGGAGTCACAGAACAACTGCTCGGAGGACCGCTCTGCCAACCGCCACGTCCTCTCTGGCCTGCTGGTTGACCGCGTAGTGGGTCGTGAAGGTGTGCACCAAGGACCAGGTGGCTGCTCCGCAGATCTCCTGGATCGGGACCTGTGCCAGGAATGCTGTGGAAGTTGCTTGCGCCCTGGTCGAGTGGGCCGTGATCGCTGGGGCCGGAACACCTGCAAGCTCATAGCACTGCCCAGATGCAGCTTGTAATCCAAGACGAAATCCGCTGCGTCGACAGTGGGAGGTCTTTCATCCTTTTGGCTACAGCCACAAACAGCTGCGTGGATTTGCGAAAGGCCTTGGTGCACTCCAAATAGAATGCCAGCGCTTGACGCACATCCAGGATGTGCAAGCTGCGGTGTCTCGGGTCTGTATGGGGTTTTGGGAAAACACCGGCAGACAAATGTCCTGGCCCAAATGGAATTGGGAGACCACCTTAGGGAGGAACTTGGGGTGCGGCTAGAGCTGCACCTTGTCCTTGTGAAATACTGTATACGGTGGCTCAGAGGTGAGGGCCCTCAGTTCGGACACCCTTCTGGCTGAGGTAATGACAACCAGAAATGCCACCTTCCAGGAAAGGTTGAGGAGAGAACAGGAACCGAGGGGCTCGAAAGGGGGTCCCATGAGTTTAGAGAGGACCAGGTTAAGGTTCCATGAGTTTAGAGGGACTGGAGGACGGGAGTATGGAAACACCCTCTCCAACCCTTTAAGGAACCGTCCCACCATTGGGTGGGAAAACACCGAGCCCCCCGAGAACCCTGGATGGAAGGCGGAGATGGCTGCCAAGTGCACTCTGAGTGAGGATGGGGCTAGCCCTTGCTGCTTGAGGTGCAGGAGGTACTCCAGGATGGCCTGCACCGGGGCCTGACACGGCCGCACCTGTTGGGGCTCACACCAACACGAGAACCTTTTCCATTTGGCCATATAGGCCACCCTGGTAGAGGGCTTTCTACTGCCAAGCAGAATCTGCTGCACAGGAAGGGAGCACTGGCTCTCCAGGGCGTTTAGCCACAGAGCCTCCATGCCCTCAGGTGCAGCGACTGCAGGTCGGGGTGGTGAAGCCGCTTGCTGTCCTGTGTAATGAAGTCCCGGTGTAGGGGCAGGACTAGTGGGGCCTCCACCAACAGCTCTAGGAGTGATGTGTACCAGTGCTGGCGGGCCCAGGCTGGGGCGATGAGGACCACTGCCACCCTGTCTCTGTGCACCTTGAGCAGGACCTTGTGCACCAAGGGGAGCTGGGGGAAGGCATACATCAAGCCCCCTCTCCACGGGATCGCAAACGCATCCGCGAGTTTGCCCGGGCTGTGGCCCTGGAACAAGCAGAACTGCGGGCACTGGGCGTTGGCCCTGGTGGCAAACAGGTCTACCCCGGGAAACCCCCACCTGCGGAAGAGTGAAAGCACGACATCCGCCCTGAGCGTCTACTCATGCATGCAGTACGACCTGCTGAGAGAGTCCGCCAGCTCGTTTCGTACCCCTGGGAGATAGGACACCTCGAGGTGAATTGCACGGGCTATGCAAAGGTCCCAGGGGAGGAGAGCCTCGCAACAGAGTGGCGAGGAATGAGCCCTGCTCTGTTTGTTTGTATAAAACATGGCAGTAGTGTTGTTTGTCAGAACTGTCACGCTGTGACCACTCAGAGTGGCATGAAAGGTCTGGCAGGCGAGACAAACCGCATTGAGCTTCTTCAAATTGATATGGAGCGACCGCTCTGCTCCAGACCACAACCCCTGTGTCATGAGGTCTCCCGGGTGAGTCTGATGCGTCCATCACCAGCGTCAGGTCCGGTTGTGGGGCAGCAAAGGGGATGCCTTCGCAAACCACAGGCTGGGACTGCCACCACAGCAGGGAGTCCAGCACATCCCCTGGGGCTGTCACTACCAAGTCCAAGTCCTGCCTGGGCCGTACACCCGAGCGAGCCACGCCTGCAGAGTCCTGAGCCTCAGTCTAGCATGCCTGACCATGTGCGTGCATGCTGCCATGTGGCCCAGCAGCCGCAGGCAGCACCTGGCCGTTGTCGTTGGAAACTGGAGCAGATAGGCTACTGCTTGCTGGATAGCCCAGAATCGGGATACTGGAAGGCTTGCCCTGGCCTGCACCACATCCAGGACCGCCCCTATAAATTGCACTCTCTGTGTGGGTACGAGCGTGGACTTGGGGACGTTGACCAGGAGCCGTAGCTCGTGGAACAATCTCAGGGCCACCTCCACATGGCCCTGCACTTCCGCCTTGGATTGGCCCTCCAGGAGCCAGTCGTCGAGGTATGGGTACACCCGGATTCTCTGCCTCTGTAAGAAGGCCGCCACCACCGCCATGCACTTCATGAACACCCTTGGGGCACAGCTAGACTGAATGGGAGAACCACAAACTGGTAAAGTTCTTGGCCCACGGTGAAGCGTAGGAACCGCGGATGTGCTGGGTTGATGGTGATATGAAAGTACGCGCCCTTCATGTCAAGGGCAGCGTACCAGTCCCCCAGATCCAGGGAAGGGATGATGGTGCCCAGAGAGAACATGCGGAACCAGGCCTTGACCAGGAACTTGTTGAGCCGGCGCAGGTCGAGGATGGGGCGAAGGCCCCCTTTGGCCTTGGGGATGAGGAAGTACCGGGAGTAGAACCCCTTCCCCCTTAGGCTGTGCGGCACCGCCTCTACCGACCCCGCCTCTAGCAGCAAGTGGACTTCCTTCTCTAGGAGATGCTCGGGAGAGGGATCCCTGAAGAGGGACAGGGAAGGGAGGTGGGAGTGGGGGAGGCGAACTGCAGCGAGTACCCATTCCGCACCGTGCGTACGACCCAACGGTCTGACGTAATGGTGGACCATGCATGGGAGAAACGGGAAAGGCTGTTTCGGAAACAAAGGGATGGATCCGGTGACTGGTCTGGTACGCTGCCCTCAAGCGCACCTTCAAAAGCCTGGCTTAGTGCCCGGCTGGGGTTGTGCTGGCCTTGGTCCTGGCCCGGCGCATTATTGTTACTGTTGTTGTTGCGCCATCCATCACCTGTTATCCCTGCCTCGCCTACGGTAAGGCTCATGCCTATGGGGAGGCTGTGGCTTAAAGGGCTTCCTCTGGGCCGCCGGAGTGTGCGAATCCAGTGACTTGAGCGTAGCTCGTGAGTCCTTGAGGCTGTGCAGCCTCGTGTCTATCTGGTCCGAGAAGAGCCCGGACCCTTCGAAGGGGAGGTCCTGGAGTGTATTCTGGACCTGGGGCAGCAGGCCTGACTCCTGGAGCCACGCCAAGTGCATCATGACCACCCCTGATGCGATTGTTCTTGCCACAGTGTCTGCCGAATCCAGGGAGGCCTGGAGAGAGGTCTTGGCTACTGCCTTGCCCTCGTCCACCAGGGCCGTGAACTGCTGTTGGGAACCTTGTGGGAGGTTGTCCTTAAACTTCCCCACCGCCACGCAGGAGTTGAAATTGTGCCTGTTGAGGATGGCCTGCTGGTTGGCAATCCTCAGCTGAAGGCCTCCAGATGAGTACACCTTTCTGCCAAAAAGGTCCAGGCGTTTCGCCTCCTTGGCCTTAGGGGCCGGGGCCTGCTGTCCATGGCGCTCCCTTTCATTTACTGCTGAGACCACCAGGGAGCATGGACTCGGGTGGCAGAACAGGAACTCATAGCCCTTAGATGTGGCAAAGTATTTACGCTCCACTCTCTTGGCTGTTGGAGTGCTGGAGGCCGGGGTCTGCCATATAGTCTTATAGTTGGACTGAATGGTCTTAATGAGCGGGAGTGCTATTCTGGATGGACCTTCGGGGCTCAAAATGTCCACCCTGGGGTCCTCCTGCTCAACCATCTCCTCGACCTGCAAGCCCAAGTTCTGGGCGACCCTGCACAGCAATTCCTGGTGGGCTCTATGGTCTATCGGTGGAGGGCCGGACACCTCTGTACCTGCCACCACCTCATCCAGGAAAGACTGCTGCTGCTCGACGCCCTCCGGTTGGTCCTCCTGCTCCCCTTCTCCCATGGGAGGGGCCTCCGGCTCAGGCCGGGGCGGGAGTCCATGGGACGGCACCGGACTCGGGGGGGGGGGATACTGGAGGCCTGGATACTGTAGCGTCTGGCACCGTCTGGTGTCGGTGCGGAGACTGGGACCGCTGCACTTAGTAACTTGCCCTGGATGGGGCCCCTTGGTGCTCCTGATAGGCCCAGGGGGTCCAGAAGGGCCAATGGCCCGGCGGCCCCCACTGGAGTTGTCAGCCCACCTGAGGGTCCCTATAGTGCAGGTAGCTATAGCGGCCAGAGTTGGCGCCAGACAGCAGCAATGCCGATCGCGAATTGATCTGTGTCGGCGGGAGAACGAGCAGCTCCTGGCTGAGCGGGAGCGGAAGTGGTACCAGTATCCCCGGGACCGGGACCGGGATCTGGACTGGGACCGGGACCAGTGCCAGCGTTCCCTGGACCAGGACCGTCTGCGGGAGTCCTCTGGTGAAGGCCGTCTCAACTCTTCCCGGTGCCGGTCTCTGGGTGGTGCCAGAGAGCGGCATGCCCTTTCCAGTGCTTCCTCGCGCTGACCCACTGCCTCCTTCTGGGCCACTGGCAAATGTGAGTCCGTGGCGTCGGAGCTCGACCCAGACCAACTAGGGGAGCGGTGCCGGGACGGTGTCCTCGAGCGGCACACCATTGCCGGCTTACCCCTTGATGGCACCCGAGGCATGGGAGGGGGCTCGCTGCCGACAGCTCAATGAGGTCCTTTGCAGCCTCAAAGGTGCCAGGCGTGGAGGGCTGATCCGTTATGCCCTCGAGCCCATCGTCCGCACTGAGCTCGCTTAGCTCTGGGCTCGGTGGGGCTTGTGCTGCCGGGACTGCCGGGGTCAGCGCCGATACCGCAGCCTTCCCGCTCTTATCGGCACTTGGGGCTTTGGGAGGCACCAGCCTCCTGTGCGGGGAATGACTGCGCCTTCCTTTCGGCTGTGCTGGGGGCCGCACCGAGGAGGACAAGCGGGGCCGGGGCCTAGCCTGGCGCTCTGGGGCCGACAGTTTGTGGTGCTTAGCTGGCACCGGGGCTCTACGCATCGAGGAAGCCTGAGCCTGCGTTGGGCGCTCCAGGCCCGGCGGCTGCAATGCGGCCTCCATCAACAGCTGCTTTAGACAAAAGTCTCTTTCTTTCCTTGTTCTTGGCTTAAATGCCTTGCAAATCCTACACCGTTTGATGTCCATCCCCCAGGCAATGTAGACACAAGTCGTGGGGGTCACTAACTGGCATAGGTTTGCGGCACGTGGCGCAAGCCTTGAAGCCACGGGCCTGCGGCATGCCCCGTGGCCTGGGGTGGGTGCTGGAAGCCTCCAAGCACTTAATGATTTAAGTGTCCACAATAGGTATGTTAACAAACTGATAATAGCTACTCTAAAGGCTAAGAGACTGCTCTTCTACGAGCGAGAGAGCGAGCGAGAGAGAGAACGAGAGAGCGAGCGAGAGAGCGAGCGAGGGAGAGAGCGAGCGAGCGAGAGAGCGGGCGAGAGAGAGAGCAGTTGTTCCAGCACCGCCACGCACGGTAAGAAGGAACTGGAGGGGGTCGGCGGCAGGGGTATATATGCACGGTGCAGTGGCGTCACTCAGGGGGCCCCGCCAGCCCGACGGGAGCTGCTAAGGGGAAAAGTTTCCGACGCTCGGGCATGCAGGGCTCACACACCTAATGTGGAAGGGACATGAACAAGCACTCGAAGAAGAACTGATTTGGCTGAAACAAGAGACGATTTAAACTTCCCCCTGCTATGTTTTTCATACACAAAAAGAATCTGGATACGGTCAGTGGCCAAGAGAGCACAGTGCACAAGCATAACGCTGGCTCATAAATGGCAGCTGCTCCTGCAGGCAGGCAGGCAGGCAGACGCTGTCAACATTAAAGGTGCAATACCGAGAAAATGAAATCAAGAACAGTACCATAGCTCATAACGACTTTTCAGTTGAGTACAGCTCGAGCTGATTAGAGCCTGAACTTCAGACCAAAATGGAGCTGGATGTAGCTTATAAGAAAGAAACACTCTCACTGTTAGCTCAGTTCATGTGGTTCTTGTTCTATTTTCCGGTTACAATTTGTGTCCAGTCAAAGTCACCATAATTAATTTTTTTTTACAATGGCACTTAGGGTCACCAGCAATGTTCCCTCTAATTTTTGACAGGCCATGTGCGCAAAAAATTTCTTCTGTGCAAATTGTTGTGCTTCTGTGCAAATTTTTGTGCGTGAGGTGTTTCGCCATGTGCGCGGGGTTTAGGATCTGTGTGCGTGCGCACACGCACACAGCTTAGAGGGAACAGTGGTCACTAGGCCACAGTTCTATGTGTGGGTCAATTAAACAGCAAGATTGGCTTATGGATCTGGAGACATCAAGAAAATCACTGGCAATGAGGATGGGATCCTTTGAAACAGTGAAGTGATCAGTGAAGCAACAGGAAGGAGGAGGTTAAAGGAAAAGAAGAGCAAGTAGGTATAAAGAAAGGTGAAAAAGGCCATGGATGGAGAAAAAACAAGAAGATGGTTTCTACTTCGATGATATGGGAGAGGTGTATGAACTTTCTGTACAAAAGCCATAGTAGTATGTGTGTGCCTATGAGACTAAAGACAATGTAGAAGAAAAAAGCTAAATTTTCCTACCCCCGGTTAGAAATTAGTTGTTTGCAGTCCTACAAAGACATGTGTTTTTGAAGGTCCAGGTGAGATGGACTCTGAAGACTTGACTGAAATGCTTAACAAGCACCTTGGACCCCAAACAAACTTCCTGGATGAGAAAGATAATTTTTCATTAAGAAAACAAAGAGAAGGTGATAGTATTTTCTGGCCAATCTTAAAAAGCTGCCCATGTCACTTCGGTAACAATCTGTGAGAAGCCAGGGTTAAGGAAGGCCTGGTTTGAGGGAACTGCTCACTGGGAAGCTTCCAGGAGGCCATAATGGGAACATTATTGTATCCTAGACCTGGGGGTAGTCCGTGCAGAGTATATGTGCTTGCTCTCAGTTGCATCTACACAGCTGGCTAGTGGGTCTCTCAGGTAGATAATCAGCTGGATTTACAAAAGCAGGAAAAAACAGAAAGGAACTGACAGGAAGGACATATGGTTACCCAACTTGATCTAGGAAAATAACTTGCATGTCCCAGTTTACTATTTCCTATCAGTGGATGGGATGGCTGGGGGCTGATCAAAATGTTGGAGTCGCCTGATGAATGCATTGTTCGGAAGCTTGGGTGGGGCTGTTTCTCATGAGAGCTAGTTACTCTGCCAAAAGAAGAGAACATTTCTCTCTGTGATATTCATTCTGATGGCTCTATCACATAGAGGTCTGGACTGCTGAAAAGTTGAATGACTAGCTCCTCTTTGCTCCAGATTTTCCAGCGTCAGCAATCCAGTGCTGTTTAGAGGGTACGGAGTACACATAGCTGGAAACAGAAGTCTCAGGGCAGCATAGCCTCCCAAATCTGCAGTGGTCCAATGGGTATGGTACACAGGGAATGAACAGTGAAGTGGCAAAGTTTGCAGATGATACAAAATTACTCAAGATACTTAAGTCCAAAGCTGACTGTGAAGAGTTACAGAGCGATCTCACAGAACTGGGTGACTGGGCAACAAAATGTCAGATGAAATTCAACACTGATAAATGCAAAGTTATGTATATTGGAAAAAATAATCCCAACTACACATACATAATGATGTAGTAAATTAGCTGTTACCACTCAAGAAAGAGATCTTGAAGTCATCATTCATAGTTCTATGAAAATTTCAGCTCAGTGTGCTACTGTGGTCAAAAAGGTGAACAGAATGTTAGGAACTGTTAGGAAAGGGATAGAAAACAAGACAGAAAATATCATAATGGCACTATATAAAGCCATGGTACACCCACACCTTGAATACAGTGTCCAGTTCTGGTTGCCCCATATCAAAAAGGATATAGTGGAACTGGAAAAGGTTCAGAGAAGGGCAACAAAGACGATCAAGGGTATGGAACAGTTTCCATACAAGGAGAGACTAAAAAGATTAGGGCTGTTCACTTTGGAAAAGAGATGATTGGGGGATATGATAGAAGTTTATAAAATCATGAGTGGTGGGGGAAAAGTGAATAGAGAAGTCTTATTTACCTTTTCCCACAATATAAAAACCAGGGTTCACCTGATAAAATTAACAGGCAGCAGGTTTAATACACACAAGAGGTAATACTTTTTCTCACAATGTACAATTATACTGGCAAAGTCACTGCCATTGGATGTTGTGATGGCCAAAAGTAAAACTGGGTTCAAAAAGAACTACATAAATTCATGGAGGATAGGTCTGTCAATCACTATTAGCAAGATGATCAGGGATTCAACCCTCTGTTCAAGGTGACCTTCAACCTCTGACTGCCAAAAACTGGAAGAGGAAGATGGGTGGATCTCTCCAAAATTGCCCTGTTCTATATGCTCCCCCTGAAGCTCTGGTAATGTCCACTGTCAGAGACAGGATCCTGGGCTAGATGGACCATTGGTCAGATTCAGAATGGCTGTTCTTATGTTGTCAGTGCTTGGAAACTCACGGCAGTCATTTTCTGGGCATTGTGGGACTTCACACAGTTCACAACAAAAACAAATCCCAATATTTCCTTTCAAATATGAGCACAGCTCTGTAGTGTTCTAGTCAATATTTTTGAAGCATATGCCATGGGGTGATCATCTTGCAGAGGAATACCCCCAAACCAATATGAATTTGTTTGACTCAGATCTAAAGCTCTTTGTTAGCCTCAAAATATTCAGTACCAGTGCTTCTGGGGCAACCTTTTAATTCCAAAAAGCTTTTCTCTTGTGAATCATCCCACTGTTATTCTTTATTAAGCAACATGCTGAATGGAATTAAATTGTGACAAATCGGGGATTAATTTGGACAAGCAAAATTAAATGATTAATAGCTCTCTGAACTTCTTTGGGGGTCATTTCATTTGTACAATTCTCTCCATCTTTCTTGGGTCACTGAGCCCGTGTTTTATGTAACAACGTTCATTGAACCTGATCTGGCATTGGGTCCTGTTCAATTTAAAGCTCTTTTTCTTTACCAAGTTGTGAATGTTACTGAGGGCTTGTCTGCATGGGGACACTAGGGAGAGTTAAAATGAACCAGCCAAAGGTATGAAGTTTATGAGCATAAGTTAACACACATTAAACCACCGTGTGGACATTCTATTCAGACGTCAAGCCTTGGTTTGCTGTAATCCTCCAACTACAGCAGACTAAGGACACTTTACTGACGAATGAGAACACCCACACAGGGGTTTAAGTTTTAACCTCTAGGCCAGTAGTTCTCAAAGCCGGTCCGCTGCTTGTTCAGGGAAAGCCCCTGGCGGGATGGGCCGGACCTGTTTGTTTACCTGCCGTGTCCGCAGGTTCGGCCGATTGCATACATGATCACCGTCGAGGAGGTGAGGGGCTGGGTGTACGTCCGTGCCAACAAGCTAGAGACTCTGTCTCTCTCCCTTGCTACTGCAGCTCACTGGTGTGAAAGGGGAGGGCTTTTTATTATGCACAAGGCAGGCTAGGGCACAAAAGTAGCAGCCCTGCCTGAATTAACTGATCTCATTCTCTGAGGCAGAAATGTAGCAGCCTGCTAACATTGTTAATGTTCCTATTGTTAGTTAACTGTTCCCATTCTCAGTCAGTTTCCCCAGGAGCATAAAACCTGTGAAAGTTTCAAGGCCTCTGCATTGCCAGAGCGATGTAAAGGAGCCTTATTATAAATAACAGTGAGGGAATCCTCAGCTAGGAAGATCTATGCACTTTCTCACTTTTTTCCTGTGCCAAAGTGGCACAATGGGGTTAGATTACAGCTCAGGATTTATTTTACTTACCCATTTAAAAACAAGACTTTGAGGGCAAATAAAACATTTACCAAACAGTGAATAAAATGTCAGGACAATCAGAATCAAGCACTTCCCAAAGTAACCAGCCAGCTCCAGGACAACGATTAGCAAAACTATCTGACTTTCATGTATGAAAGTCTGATCAATTTAAAATGACATTCTACTTTTTTTTTTTTTTTTGGGTGGCTGTTTGGTGTTCTGTCATGTAATTTAAATGAAAATCTAGGATTATAACTGGAATTCAGGGTCTTAGTTACCAAGGGTTTGTAATTTAACTTCCATGTGTTTAGGAAATGCTGAATAGTTCTTGTGACTTTTTTCTGTATTGTAGTTTAAATAACGTTCCAAAACAGTTGAAATTGGTGTGATTATATTGCATTATTTTGACAGCTAAAGTATGCAGAATTTTAATTTTTTGGCACAGAATCCCCCCAGGAGTAGTCACCTAAACATAGCTACCAAAAGGGGAGTAAACAATCCAGTATTTTGCCCTTTTTTATTGAGTTGGACCTAACAAAACACTTGGCTAACATCAAAAACTGAAAATAGTCTTGCATTTTGAGGTCTAGATATGACCGTCTTAGCTGTTCTCATAGGGTAAAATAGCACTTTTGTTTGATGGTCTTACTCAAATCTTTTGGATCCATAACATTCCATAACTTTCTTGGTTTCATTACAGTAGCCAGTGTTAACTCAGTCTGCTGGGCTCTTCCTTCAATAACATTTATTTTGATCATCTGGTCAATTTCAGTTTTCACTTTATTGTTCAGTGCTAATGGCTTGTGCATGCATTTCTGGCAGCCCATTAGGGTTTAATGGACAGGGTTGCACGAAGGCTATAATAATTATGTTCTATAAACACATCATCAAATTCTTTAGTAATGTATTTTCCATCCTGTTCTGTATACAGGTTACACACCCATTTGATCATCTGCAAGCACACACAGTTCCACTCTTCCTGTTCCACTCTTTCAAACTCTTGAGTGGTATCTGTCCATCATACAGGTAATGGCAGTGTGGCTTGGTCACAAAAACTCATTTTGTCCCCATAACATGTCTGGTATTCAATCTCAAATCTTGGTGGTCACCAGCAATTTTGTTTACGCTTGTAATTAATTACATTGCACTCAGTCCAACTATTTATTTTGAAATTCATTTTTTGTTCATTTATTTTCAGTGTCAGAAGCTAGCCTTTTAAAGAAACTTGGAGCTAGATCCAGAAAGGGATTTAGGCACCTAACTGCCACTATATGTGACTCAATCCAAAATGTGTAGCCTCAAAACCTTGCTTCAGTGGTTCAGCTAACTCTATAGGCCCCTACATTCCCTAGGCACTTAAAATATCTGCCAGTGAGCATGTGCAAAGCTGACTCAGTCTAGGTACATGTCCGCCTATCTCACGCCTAAGACCCAGCAGGAGCCTCAAACTAGGCCTTTCCTTTACTATCTTGCCTGCAGGGCCTGCTCTGGTAGTCATGCTCAGAAGCTGTCTACCAGATCAGGCGCCACACAAAACAATACCCAGTGATTAGAGTATATAGGAGACCTGGACTCAATTTCCCCCTCAGCCTGTTGTGGAGAAGAGTGGGGTGGGGTGGGGGAAGCAGGTAAGGAATTTGTGCCTCTCTGAGCCATTATTCTATCCCTGTGCTACTCCTGGGGTAGCACAGCCATGTGGCACTCCTCACACCACACAGATTGGAAAACCGCAGTTCAGCTGCAAATGAATCCGGAGGGATTAATTTACTTCCAGACCATATACCCATTGCAATAGTAGCAGAAGGATAATTTTCTGTAATACAAGACCTTCCTTTTTTTCTAGAACGAAAAGGAGAATAAAACCTGCCCCAATTCCCTGGGGCAGTTTGCTGTTAGCACTCAGAATGCCTCCTCTTGATGGGTAGTGAACACAGGCCCCAGGTACTGTTGGGCCCATCTAACCACCAATCCTGCCCTGCAGATAAGTGCCTTGAGTCTCAGACCCCTCTGGCCTGGCAGGGTGTCAGAGGAGGGAGGGCATCTTTATGAAACCATGGTAGAAAGTTACAGAACCCTCTTATAAGCAGGAGCTGCAGCAGCTACAGGGAGAATATACAAGTGGCTGCCAATAATGACTATAGCATATAGGAATAGGGCAAAAAGAAAAGGAGGTCTTGTGGCACCTTAGAGAATAACACATTTATTTGAGCATAAGCTTTCGTGAGCTACAGCTCGGATGCTGTAGCTCACGAAAGCTTATGCTCAAATAAATTGGTTAGTCTCTAAGGTGCCACAAGTACTCCTTTTCTTTTTGCAAATACAGACTAACATGGCTGCTACTCTGAAACCTGTCATTAGGAATAGGGCAGTGTTCCTTTAAATAGTTTGTAAGCCCTCTACTGGCACTCACTGTGTTCTGTGTTTTAGAAGTCACCAAAATCCAGCCAGAGCAGCAGTGTGTATAGCAGCAAAGCCTTGCATGTTGGCTATTAGCCAGGATGGGCAAGGATGGTGTCCCTAGCCTCTGTTTGCCAGAAGCTGGGAATGGGCGACAGGGGATGGATCACTTGATGATTACCTGTTCTGTTCACTCCCTCTGGGGCACCTGGCATTGGCCACTGTCGGTAGACAGGATCCTGGGCTAGATGGGCCTTCGTTCTCACCCAGTATAGCTGTTCTTATGTTCATGTTGTGTATATACAGTAAACACAGTTATTTGAATCCCACTGTGCCCAGCTGTTTCTTTATTATGTTTGTTGTGTGAACAGCAAAAAAGACAAGGGCCTGGATAGTTAACCATAATGCATTCCTTCAGCCTCTTGTCCTAATCAGACAGTAACCAACTAAGGACAACTATGGATACTCAATGGGACCAGACAGCTAATTCTTCTGTCCTATGGCAGAACTCACATGATGGAGTACAGGATTTGCACTCAAGAAGTGTTACGAGATTTTTTAAGGTAGCAGCTTGGAAGCATTTGGATCTCTGCCTTGGCCCAGTTTTCAGTTCTCGAGAACTGAAGTTTACTGCCTCATTGCAGAACCATCTGGAATTGTTTTTTCATAACTTTTTGTGGTTATGATAAAATTAAACTGCTGGTGCCGGAGCTGCAGTTCTTATCTGTTCCAAAGACACAGCAACAATGCCATTGTTCTCAGAATGCAGCCAATGCACATCTGTATTTTTGCATCAGGACACCCTGCAGGGGAGATGCACTTCAGCAGGAAAGTATACCAGTGTAATGGCTCTCTTATTTCCTCAAGAATCTCTCAAGAGAGCAGAGAGAGGTGGAAGTAGGGCTTGGGTTTTCTGCCTTAACCAAATTCTCATAAATATAAAGCTAAGAAGTTACAGAGCAATAGCAGTAGCTGAATCCAAGTTAATTTACAATAGGTCTTTTTTGTTAACCAAGTGTAATCTAACGCTAAAGGATTTATGCCTTTTATGAGGTGAATTTCAGCAGAGGTTGGCAATGAGTTTCATACTCAGAGCCTGACCTCTCTACATTTCACTACACATGCTGATTTTAATGGGGTGGGGGAAGATGTGGGGGGAGGTGTCAACATTTTTCTCAAAGCCAAACTCTGCTTCTAAGGGCAGATTCCTACTTCTACCTCAAATAGCAGCAAGGATTTGCAGTGTGAGGCCTGGTCCTTTTTTCAGCTTCTTTTCTTTAATCATGTGTAAGGCTACAATTTTTTCACAGAGGTTGCGGAAGTCACAGTATCAGTGACTTCCAGTGACCTATGGGCTGAAGTCACAGAGCAGTCGGGAGCTGCAAGGTCCCCCCACCGCCAGTGGCGACTGGGAGCTGCAGGGTTCCCTGGCCACCTGGTGGGGGTACCCCGGAGCTCCCATCCACCACGGGGGCGGGGAGACCCTGCAGCTGAGCTCCCCATTTTGTCAGGGATATTTTTAGTAAAAGTCACGGACAGGTCATGGGCAATAAAGAAAAACTCACAGAAGCTCCTGACCTGTCCGTGACTTTTACTAAAAATATCCCTGACAAAAGCTTAGCCTTAATCATGTACTAGCTAGCTGCTGAGCTAGGCCCTCTCTTTTAGAAAGGCATCCAATCTACATACTGCACATGACAGAGAATGCACCATATCCCTTGTAAATTGTCCTAGTGATTAATTGCCCTCACTGTTAAAAGCTTGCATTTTATTTCCAGTTTGAACTTTATTGACTTCAACTTGCAGTCACTGGAACTTGTCTGACTACTAGATATAAAAGGCCCCTGCCTCTGGCATCAGATAGCTTATCCCTGTGTAGATAGTCCTCGACCACAATTACACCTCCTCTCAGATAAACTAGATTGAACTTCTTTAGTCTTTCACTAGAAGGCAGGTTTTCCAGATCTCAGATAATTCTTGTTGCTCTTTTCTGAGTTCTCTCCAGTATTTCCAAAGTCTTTTTAAAAGCACCCATGCCTGGCCCGGACACAGTATTCCAGTATGGTCTCACCAATACCGTGTACAGAGGCAACAGGGTCTTCTTCCTCCCGCTCAATGTTCCTCTGTTAATAGATCCAAGGGTCACGTGAATTCTTTTTGGCCCATCACCATAATGAGAGGAAATGTTCAGTTGGGTATCAGCAATGACCTCAAGTCCTTATCAGAGTCATTTCTTGCCCACAAATATATATTTTTAGTTTTATGACCTTGCATTTGACTGTATTAAAATGCATGTTTGATTGTTCCCCAGTTTATCAAGTGATCCAGATTACTCTGTACCAGGGACTTGTCCTTGTCATTATTTACCACCCAGCAGTCTGTGCCATCTGCAAACTTTATTAGCAATGATTTTATATTTTCTTCTTAGACCATTGATAAAATTATTGAACAGAGCTAGAAAGGGGCTACAGAAACTCCCTAAAAGTGAGGGGGTCACCATCACCTGAAATATGACCCCGCCCCTGTTGCCACCCCTTCTTCCAAGGCTCCGCTCCCTACTCGCTCCTCTCCAGCCGCTCCTCCCTGTTGCTTGCCCTTACGACTGGTAAAAAGGGCTATGCTCTCCCACTTTTAAAAGCAGTGGGGCCATAGCCAGCTGCTCTCTTTCCCCCCCATTCCAGCTTGCCTGGAGCTGCGCTAAGAACCCCTCCCTGGAGGATCTCCCTAGAAATACCCTCCCCGTTACAGACTCACCTTTTACAAGAATAAGTTGAGATCTATCAGTTATGTAGTTTTAATCAAGTCACCATGTAGTACATCCATTTCATATAGTGCTGGGTGTTTTAATGACAATGCTACGGGTGTTGCTGTTACCATTAAATGAGAATGGTACTAAATCAAACAATTCATATTTTGCAACACAGAAAGTTTTCTCAGACTGCTAGTCTGTCAGAACAATATGAAATTGAGTGAGACCTGTTTTCCATTAAACCGTATTAACTGGGATTAATTATAATCCCATCCTTTAACTCTTTATGGATGGAGTCCCATGTATCAGCTGTCCCGCAGCTTTTCCCAGGATGGACGTCTAGCTAACCAGCCTAGTTACCGGAGCGATCCGATTTGTTCTTTTTAAAATACTGATACATTCACTTTTTTTCCTGATCCCCAGGAACTTTACCAACAATTATTAAAACTGAAATCAATAGTTTAGCCAATTTCTTAAAAAGTCAGATTATGCAGCCCTGCTCATTTGAAAAGGTTCATCTTTAGTAGATGCTGTAAAACATCTTCCTTTGTTACTTTTGGAAAAGAAAGTGTCTGCCCTATGCCCTTGGTTCCAACTACAGAACAGGAATGTTTATTGAACACTTTTGCCTTGTTTGCATCATACTGACAATTTTGCCACCTGCGTCTACAAACAGATCGATACCATTGCTAGGCCGTCCTTTCTTCCCCCCCATTTAGTCAAAACCTTTCATCTTGTTCACTTTAACTCTATTGGCCAGAGCTATTCATTGATTCTCTTTGCTTCTCTTAACTTGATTTACCTCCCATTCTGTGTATTTGTTGTATTTTTTTGTGTTGCTTTCATGTCCTTTCTTAAGCAAGATTTTGTTTTTTAAACTGAGTAACCTTTTTGTGTCTAATAAGTGTAGGAATTTGGACATCAAGTAAAATTTTTTAACAATGCCTTCCACTTTGTCTTCCCTCTTCTGTGTTTAATTTCTCCTCCTAATCACTTTTTCTCCTAATTATTTTTATCTTTGAGAAATTGCCCCCGCCAGAGCCCCAAGTGCATACATTACTGGTTAGAACGGTGTTCTGTAGATTCTTGCATTCCTCTGCCTAAAGAACTTGCATTACACCACAAAATGGGAAACAGAAACAGATTTTAATGGTGACACAGGCAAGAGGCACTGAAGATCAGGCCAAGTAAAGTGTTTACAAAAGTTGCCTTTTGTTTGAAAGCTTGAGGTACTTCTCTGTCAATTAAATATGGAGACCCCCCCCCACACACACACACACTACGGACTGTAGAGTTCTGCTTTCGTAATAAGAGGCTTTGTCCCTGCCTCCCCAGCCTGCACTGGAAGGAGCAGACATTGTGCATGCGTATGCACACTCCTTCTTGAGCACGCTAAAGGGAGAAATGGTCACGGCTGACCTCCAAAGCAGCACAGCTCCCTTTCAGAGGTGAAGAGGCACATCAAGATCTGGAAGAATAATGCCTCCTTTCTGTATTCCTGCCCCCAACAGCCCCTTGACCTAAGTGAAGCGTACATAGGTTTTAGGTTTGGATCACCTGTTCCAATGAAGAGCCTTGATAGAACTCTGCATTTCAACATGGTGCAGTGAGCAACCCCATTCCTCATCCCACAGCTGAAGGGGACATGTTATTAACCAACTGCACAGATAGGATAACTGAGAATCAGAGCGGAAATCTCATGCCAAAGGTCACAGAGGACACTTACGGCAGTGCAGAGTACAGAAGCCAGATCTCAGGAACCACACCTACCCTAAAGAAGCTAGGCATCTTACCATGTTTTGGTTCACCACACGTCTTTTTACACACCAGGTCTACACATAAGAATGTGCCCTGCTGCCAACCAATCACCAAATGCCTAAAATGAAATCTAGCAGCGATACCAATTCACTGTAGCCGAGCTCAGGAGTTATATATATAACGCTTGAACACAGTGAGTGCTGCAGTCTGGCCATCCCATTCTGGGGCAATGCATATTTCCCTGCCCCCACCTAGAAGCTCACTTGGAGGTGGTCCTCAGATATCACCGAGGCGGCTTGGACTTGCTCTTACCAGTTTGTGGTCGAAACCTGGACTCAAAAGCAATGCTTCTAGCAAACATCTAGCAAACATCCTGAAAGACTGTCTCCTCCTATCCCCTCCTTCCCTCCACTCCCCAGGCAGAACAGCCCCACACCTCCCATAGCAATTGCAGCAGTAAGCCCACTGATTGCTGGTTTCACTTGATCTCTGATTCTGCTACGTTACTGTTTGAAGAGTTATCACCTCGCCACAACTACCTTGAAACTACTTTTCCTTGCTTGCTGAGCAAACAGCAAGAGTGATGTGGTCAGCCCGACCTCTGCTTTGAGAAAAGGCTTAGGAAAGAGTGCCAGGGCCTGGGAATCACACAAGCTTGTCATAGGCTTATGAGCATTTGACCTCTTATCCCAAACTTTCCTTTGGCTGTCAAATGCCTTTCAAAATCTCTCCATAATGCACTGCTCCAGGTTGTTGTGCTGGAAACTGCAGAAGTACCCAGCGGGCAGTGTAACTGCAGTTGTGTAATACAGTGCCAGTGTGGACGCACAGCAAAACTGCACCAGGCCCAGCCTGGCTGATGTGGACATACTGGTTCATTTCTAGGGCACAGATTCAGTCTGAAGTGGTAGACTTGCATTACATCCACTAGTCCATTGTGGCTCTCTTGCACATGTTTCAAATCTCAGAATGTAGACAGATCAACTGTAAGACCAGGCTAATACTTACCCTCTTGATGGCTGGCTGACCACACAGTCACTTGTTCTTAAAACAGTTCCAACTGCATCAGCCTTCTCAACTACTGGGATGGATCTGCCACCAGGAGCCTGTATTTGCTGTTCTTGGTGATCTTCATTGTCAATGATGGGGTGGGCATTTGAGCTTTCTCCAAATAGGAGGAGGTGAGTACACAGCACCCCAAATAGCATGCAAGGGAGTGCAAGCACCACACCAGGAGAGAGAGACCATGCGCACCTCATGGCAGAGGGAGTGAGCACCCATGCTAAAGTAGATGGTGAGATCTTGCAGCAGATAATCTATGCCTGGAAGCCACCATTGACCTTCTATGGAAAGGAGACTCTTACTCTTTTTTCCCCAGTGTTTTGGTGAAGTGTCTGAAGTTTGGCAGCAGCAAAACTAATAACCCTCCTGTTCTAACTGCAGCGTAATTGCAACCAGTTCTGTCCCCTTGGAATGAGAAATCTGGTTTTCAGAGGAAGCCCAGCTGAGAAAGGCTTCAAATGGGATCAGATTAGCACATTAAAAACATATGTTCATATGGCAGTTAACTGTGTATCATCTGATATAATTCCCTTCTTCTCCCTCTTGAACACTGTGTTCTTCCAGCTGAGGCCCCCCCTGTGATAGCTATGTCTTCACTGGATTAGGAATCTTGGCATTTTCAGCAGTTTCACATGTTGTGGATGGTTTATCATTTAAGGATAGGTTTCACAGGAACAGCCGTGTTAGTCTGTATTCGCAAAAAGAAAAGGAGTACTTGTGGCACCTTAGAGACTAACCAATGTATTTGAGCATAAGCTTTCGTGAGCTACAGCTCACTTCATCGGATGCATACTGTGCAAAGTATAGAAGATCTTTTTATACAAACAAAGCATGAAAAAATGGGTGTTTACCACTACAGAAGGTTTGCTCTCCCCCCACCCCACTCTCCTGCTGGTAATAGCTTATCTAAAGTGATCACTCTCCTTACAAGGTGTATGATAATCAAGCTGGGCCATTTCCAGCACAAATCCAGGTTTTCTCCCCCCCCACAAACCCACTCTCCTGTTGGTAATAGCTTATCTAAAGTGATCACTCTCCTTACAATGTGTATGATAATCAAGGTGGGCCATTTCCAGCACAAATCTAGGGTTTAACAAGAATGTCTGAGGAGGAGGGGGGGGAGTAGGAAAAAACAAGGGGAAATAGGTTACCTTGCATAATGACTTAGCCACTCCCAGTCTCTATTCAAGCCTAAGTTAATTGTATCCAATTTGCAAACGAATTCCAATTCAACAGTCTCTCGCTGGAGTCTGGATTTAAGGATTTTCATCTGAATTTTACAGTTTGAGTAGCTGAGTTCCTGGGATCAGGAAACCACCTGGTGCTCACAGTAACTGGACTTTGGCTAGTGGAGGGCCTGGGTTCACAGTGTTTTCTAGGAGTTGTAGTGTATTGGATTAACCCTTCCCACCTCTAACAGAAGGAAGAAGAGCCCTATTGCCTGAAGGCTGATGCAAGATTGTTCCCTAGGGAGTCCCCTAGTTTTAAGTTTCCCAGGTGACAGAGCTCTCTGCTTGGAGACAATTCCATATCCTGATACTTATCAGCATTAGACATCTTTTCTTGATAGTCCACTTATGTTTAAAGTGCCCTTACCTTCCTGTCCCTCCCCCGCAACTCTTAATCCTCCTGCCACTTCCACCTTGACTCAACAGCACAGCTCCACACAACCACCCCCTTTCCAAAGGCCTCATCTGACATGGATGCTGCTGTCCTCCCAGCCTCCTGCATGCTTTCAGTTACTGATCACGCCAGAGCCACACTGATTCCCTCCACATTATCGATTCCCCAGAGACGCCTTCATGGGAGACCCAAAAGAAAGGCTGAGAGTCAGTCACTCTGGAAGTGTAGGCCAGAGACTAGTGAGGGTGGCTAGTAGCAGCAGGATTCACACTGGGCAAGCATCCCATCTCACTTCATCACTGCTGGAAACCCTTCTGCCTCCAGCATCTCTCCACCTTCCTCTCTGACCTAGGGAAAATAGTTTCCTCATGTCCTTTTTCCTAGGAACAAGCCAGTCTCTGAAGGGTTAATGCTATAATACTTTCATGTTAACAAGTCACTGGGCCTGATTCTGATATCACTGACACCCCTGGGAATCAGGAGTAGGTGCATGGTACTTAACAGAGTTAAAATGATATAAGTGAACTCAGAATCAAGACTTGTCTCTCTCCAGTGATATTCATGACCGAATGCCACGGAGAACAGGGAAAGGTAGTAACTTGCCGTTCTCTCATTTTCTAGCTCAGCAAAGTGGACCAGTTGACCTCAGCTTGTGTCACAGCAGAGCCATCCAAATTAATTTCATGTAGAGTGCCTGGCCTCAGCAGTTGGGTGCTAATCCCTTATGTGACATTTGCAACATTGCAGACACTTTGGTGCTTACACACCAGAGCTAAGCCCTAATTCAGGATGAAGATAAGGCAAGGGAGGCAGGCTACAACCAAAGTCTTAGGCTGATGATAAATGGGAGCAGATGCCAGAAAGGTCAGGTGCTCTGTACTAGATATTTAATGGAGATGAATGTGGAGAACACCCGAAGTCCGAGAATTTAGTTTAAATGACAAATCCGTATTAAAATGCCAAAATTCTACTGTATAGAACATTTTGTTTCTGTCCAGCACCTTCTGGTGTTTACTGCATCTGAGAGTACCCAGTTAAATACTGGCAATATGGGACTGCAAAGAGAAGTGAAATAGCAGTTCTACATTCAGCAATTGCCATACAGCAAAAGGCGTCCAAATTGCTTTGAATAAAAACACCATATAGTCCAGGACACCTAATCTTTCTGAACAGTGACAGGAGACCTTGATCAAGACACAGGTAGAGAAGAGCTCTGCTCCCGCAACAACCTTCCTAATCAAGATGTCATGACTGGAATACAGGTCACATCTGGGAGTGGAAATTAAAAACAATCTTCTGATCCAGGCATGAGAAGTGTCATACATTGTGCCACACGGATCTATTGGAATGGCCCTCTTACCAAGATATGGCCCTCCAGTGAAATAACAGAGATTGCCAAAGGCTTCTAAGCAAGGTAAGCAGTCATGGGATAAGAGGGAAGCTTCCTCTCATGGATCAGTAAGTGGTTAAAAGAGAGGAAATAAAGGGTGGGAATAAAGGTCAGTTTCCACAATGGAAAGTAATTAATAGTGGGGTCTCCAAGGATCTGTACTGAGACCAGTGCTATTCAATGTGGACAAATGATCTGGAAAAGGTAAACAGTGAGGTGGCAAAGTTTTCAGATAATACAAAATGACTCAAGATTGCAGTCAGCTTTGGACTTAAGTAAGAGTTGCAAAGGGCTCTCACAAAACTAGGTGAGTGGGCAACAAAATGGCAGATGAAATTCCATCTTGGTAAGTGCAAAGTAATGTCCATTGGAAAACATGCTAACCATACTTATAAAATGATGGATTCTAAATTAGTTGTTACCACTCAACGAGGAGATCTTGGATAGTTCTCTGAAACCATCTGCTCAGAGTGCAGCAGCAGTCAAAAAAGTTAACAGAATGTTAGGAACCATTAAGAAAGGGATAGATAAAAGCAAATCTCATAATGCCACTATATAAATCCCTGGTATGTCCACACCTTGAATACTGTGTGCAGTTCTAATCTCCCCATCTTAAAAAGGATATATTAGAACTGGAAAAGGTACAGAGAAGGGCAACAAAAATGATTAGCTTCCATGTGAGGAGGATTAAAAAGACTGGGACTCTTCAGTTTAGAAAACAGACAACTATGGAGGGATATGAGAGAGGTCTATAAAATCATGACTGGTGTGGAAAAGTGAATGGGGAAGTGCTATCTACCCCTTCACATAACACAAGAACCAATTAAATTAATAGGTGGCTGCTTTAAAACAAACATAATGATTCACACAACGCAGTCAACCTGTGGAACTCATTGACAGGTGATGTTGTGAAGGCCAAAAGTGTAATTGGGTTAAAAAAAGAACTAGATAAGTTCATGGAGGATAGGTCCATCAATGGCTATTAGCCAAGAAGGCTCAACCCCATGCTTAGTGTGCCGAAACTAGACTGCCAGAAGCTGGGACTATCATAGAATCATAGAATATCAGGGTTGGAAGGGACCCCAGAAGGTCATCTAGTCCAACCCCCTGCTCGAAGCAGGACCAATTTCCAGTTAAATCATCCCAGCCAGGGCTTTGTCAAGCCTGACCTTAAAAACCTCTAAGGAAGGAGATTCTACCACCTCCCTAGGTAAGGCATTCCAGTGTTTCACCACCCTCATAGTGAAAAAGTTTTTCCTAATATCCAATCTAAACCTCCCCCACTGCAACTTGAGACCATTACTCCTCGTTCTATCATCTGCTACCATTGAGAACAGTCTAGAGCCATCCTCTTTGGAACCCCCTTTCAGGTAGTTGAAAGCAGCTATCAAATCCCCCCTCATTCTTCTCTTCTGCAGGCTAAACAATCCCAGCTCCCTCAGCCTCTCCTCATAACTCACAACAGGGTGTGGATCACTCAATAATTGCCTTGTTCTGTTCATTCTGCCTGAGGCATCTGATACTGGCCATTGTCAGAGACAGGATATTGAGCTAGATGGACCATTGGTCTGACCCATTATAACCATTCTTATGTTCTTATATATTAGGAGTTTCCTTCTGAGAACAGAGCACTGAGCTCTTAAGATATAATAAACAAGGAAATCATATCTACCCAGTTAGGATGGAAAATTTAAACGGGTAAATAAATGTGTAGACAATGGCTAATAAACATTTATGAGCAGATCACCATGTACTCTGTGATTTTGTGACTGCAGAATCCACTCCTTGCTACAGAAATGTGCTCCAAAATCTGAGGTTTCATTTAAAATAATTCAGTTTGCAGCACTTGTTTGTGATAAAAACCTTACAGATATGACTCAGGTGTAACTGCCACAATACTGTCTCCTAAGGGTTTGTCTACACAGGGAAATTATTCTGCTAGAGTCATATAGGGAGCTATACCAGTATAACTATAGCGGTATAATTATGCCAGTAAATTTCCCCATACAGCCATGCCAGGCATCTGAAGAAGGCATGAAACAAACAGTTAATGGAGTATGAATTGCCTCATTGACTTCAATAGGGTATTGACTCCAAAACTATTTCATTGCTGATAATTTAAAGCAGAACCGTCCAACTAATATGCTTATCCCATAATCCTAAACTGCCTCCCCCACCTTCCTAGGTGTCAAAAATTATCTGCCCCCTGCCCATTTTATACTAGCTCCCACTCCAGTCCCAGACAACATCTACAATTAAGCTGTTTTCAGTACAAAAGTGTGTGTGCACATGGAAAATTTAAAACTTGAGGGAAGTGTAAAAGTAAATTTAATCTCAAATAACACCCTGACTACTTTACTGTTTGGATATTTCATTAGCATGTTTAATTCAATAAAATAAATCTCCATTTTAAAAGAAGTATCTGAAAATGCCACAATATTTAACCTGCCACGGTCTCCCACAGTATTCTTGCCAGCAAGTTAAAAAAGTATGCATTGGATGAATGGATTATAAGGTGGCTAGAAAGCTGGCTTGATTGTCTGGCTCAATGGGTAGCGATCAATGGCTCGATGTCTTGTTGGCAGCTGGTATCAAGTGGAGTGCCCCAGGGGTCAGTCCTGGGGCCGGTTTTGTTCAACATCTTTATCAGGGATCTGGATGATGGGATTAATTGCACCCTCAGCAAGTTTGCAGATGACAGTAAGCTTGGGGGAGAGGTAGATATGCTGGAGGGTAGGAATAGGGTCCAGAGTGACCCAGACAAATTGGAGGATTGGGCCAAAAGAAATCTGATGAGGTTCAACAAGGACAAGTGCAGATTCCTGCACTTAGGAAGGAAGAATCCCATGCACCGCTACAGGCTGGGGACCGACTGGCTAAGCAGCAGTTCTGCAGAAAAGGACCTGGGGATTACAGTGGACGAGAAGCTGGATATGAGTCAGCAGTGTGCCCTCATTGTCAAGAAGGTCAACAGCATATGGGGCCGTATTAGCAGGAGCATTGCCAGGAGACAGAGGGAAGTGATTATTCCCCCCTATTCGGCACCGGTGAGGCCACATCTGGAGTACTGCGTCCAATTTTGGTCCCCCTTCTACAGAAGGGATGTGGACAAATTGGAGAGAGTCCAGCAGAGGGCAACGAAAATGATTAGGGGGCTGGGGCATATGATTTACGAGTAGAGGCTGAGGGAACTGGGGTTATTTAGTCTGCGGAAGAGAAGAGTGAGGGGGGATTTGATAGCAGCCTTCAACTACCTGAAGGGGGGTTCCAAAGAGGATGGAGCTCAGCTGTTCTCAGTGGTGGCAGATAACAGAACAAGGAGTAATGGTCTCAAGTTACAGTGGGGGAGGTCTAGGTTGGATATCAGGAAACACTATTTCAATAGGAAAAACAAAAGGAGTACTTGTGGCACCTTAGAAACTAACACATTTATTTGAGCATAAGCTTTCAAGAAAGCTTATGCTCAAATAAATTTATTAAGTCTCTAAGGTGCCACAAGTACTCCTTTTCTTTTTGCGGACACAGACTAAACACGGCTGCTACTCTGAAATATTTCACTAGGAGAGTGGTGAAGCACTGGAATGGATTACCTAGGGAGGTGGTGGAATCTCTGTTAGAGGTTTTTACGGCCCGGCTTGACAAAGCCCTGGCTGGGATGATTTAGTTGGGGTTGGTCCTGCTTTGAGCAAGGGGTTGGACTAGATGACCTTCTGAGGTCTCTTCTAACCCTAATATTCTATGACTCTATGTTTGTGCTGTGCTATTTAGATCCCACTTGACCTGGAGTACACAAGGTTGTAGGACTCAAGTAAACTTTTTTTTTAAACGAAGTATTTCAAGGGACAAATGCACAAAGAGGTGCATATTACCAAGATCTTCTTTCTGGTTAGCAAATGCTACAGGGGCAGATTTGAGTTTGGTGGAGTCGGGTCATTTTTTAGTTGACCGAACTAGAATATTAGAGAAACATGCAGATACAGCAGCCTTCAGAACAGGACTGCATGACTCCAAGCAGAAGTTGGTCCAATAAAACATATTACCTCACCTACCTTACCTCTTCAAGCCATCTGTGAGCCAAGAGGATAGGAAGAGTTTTTAAGTTGCTGAAGCAGAAAAAAGTTCTGTTTTCACAACACTTTATGTGAATGAATTACTTTAAATCTGCCTGTTAAGCAGAGATGAGTTACAGCCCTCCTGAAAGAGATATGGGTGTGAAAAACAGCAGATGGTTAACTGGGATGGAAAAATACACAAATTGTTAGAGACCCTGAAAATTCATTGCTTGTTATAAACAGCTGCTGTGTGAGGGCAGCTGTAAACCAGCTGGGGCAAAGAATGGGGTGCACACAGGCAATCGTGGCTGAGGTGTACCAGAGTACTGCTGCTTTTCACGATCATTGAAAAGTGAATAAAAAAAGCATCGCTCAGTGGGCTGCAAGGGAAGGATATCTCAGGCAGCAAGACATTTCTTAACTCCCAGAGTTTTGTTGCACTAGAGTTTCTGGATTTTAGCAGTTTTGCCACTGGAAAAGCAGAGGCCCTGAGGCACACTAAGTATTACTGAAATACCAGTCAGAAATTGCATATTAAGTGGTGCCAACAATCCCCAGATAATGAACGTCTTTGTCAGTTACTGACAAGTATTGAAATGCTGAGGACGATATAAACACCGCCTATGGGCCAAAGGGACACAGCAAGGGAAGAGACTCAGGGCAACATCAACCGCATGCTCTCTCATTGAGCACCAGCAGCCTAGTTACACCTCTACGAGTGGAAGGTAAGCAGGGGTGAAAGTGAGCCGGTACCGGCCTGTATGTATGCAGCCCACGTTAAAGCGCTGTAATGTCCCTGCCCCATTGGCAGCCCTTTAATGCTGCTGCCCCTTCCCCTGTCGGCAGCCAGGGCCGCTGACAGGGGAGGCAAAAGGACAGCTGCCCCGGGGCTGGCAATTTAAAAGGGCCCGGGGCTCCTGGCTGCTGCCTGGCCAGGCAGCATGGATGGGTTGGCTGGGGGAGGCGGACCCCTCCAGCCTCTCCCCTTCCGCCTGAGGCCCCGCCCTTTCTGGCCCTACTCTCACCCCTGAAGGTAAGCCACAATCCTTGCATCAAAAGGATACCTAGGGACGCCTGAATTCTGATCTTGACTTTGCTGTGTCTGCCTAAATCATTTCACATCTTGCAGTCTCAGATTCCCATTTGTTAACTGGGGATAACAGCATTTACCTACCTTAATGGGCATATGCATGTATGAGAATTAAGTACTTAGGCCCAGAGCCCCAAAGATACTTAGGTGCCTAAACTCCACACTTAGGCATTTAAGTCACTGGTTCAGGCACACAAAGTCCCAGTTTGGGCTCCATTGTGATCCACAAAACTCCTGCCAAACCCTGCAGGTGCCTGAACTCACTCAGGTGCCTAAGTGGATCTAAGTAAGTCCACAAACACCTAAGGCCATGTCTACATTAAAGGGACTAGAATGGCATAGCTATAGCATCATGTTTCAGAGTAACAGCCGTGTTAGTCTGTATTTGCAAAAAGAAAAGGAGGACTTGTGGCACCTTAGAGACTAACCAATTTATTTGAGCATAAGTGAGCTGTAGCTCACGAAAGCTTATGCTCAAATAAATTGGTTAGTCTCTAAGGTGCCACAAGTCCTCCTTTTCTTATAGCTATAGCATCGTAGCTTTACTAGCATAACCCCATAGTATAAATAATAACAATGGAAGCGTTTTTTCTGTTGCCCCAAGAAGCCCTCTTCCCTCGACCTAGTTGCATCTACACTGGAGAGGTTAGGGTAGCTGTGGTGCTTGGGGTTATGCCACGTTGATTTACATTTTAAATATAGACCAGGCCTAAGCCCTAGTCTACACTGAGGGGGGGGGGGGGGGAACGATCTAAGTTACGCAACTTCAGCTACATGAATAACATAGCTGAAGTCGACGTACTTAGATCGACTTACCGTGGGGTCTTCACCGCGGTGAGTCGATTGCTGCTGCTCCCCCTTCGACTTTGCCTGCACCTCTTGCGGTGCTGGAGTACAGGAGTCGATTGGAGAGCACTCAGGGGTTGATTTATCATGTCTAGACTAGACACGATAAATCGATCCCCACTGGATTGATCGCTGCCCGGCCAGTGGGTAGCGAAGACGTACCCTAAGTTTCTGCCTTTGGGGGTGTGCACTGCTGCCTCACTAGGTGTCTCAGATTCATAGATTCTAAGGCCAGAAGGGACCATCATGATCATCTACTCCAATTGCCACACTGAGGCCACAGAGCCTCACCCACCACTCCTGCAATAGACCCGGAGCCTCTGGCTGAGTTACTGAAGCCCTCAAATTATGATTTAAAGACTTCAAGTTACAGAGAATTCACTATTTACACTAGTTTAAACCTGCAAGTGACCCATGCTGCAAAGGAGAGCGAAAAAGATAGGTGTTGGGCACCTGTTTCCTGCCTAAGCCCCGGAACAATTCACAAACCAGGGGAAGAGAGGAGATCAGCCACCTGAGGCGCAGGTGAGACCTGATGGGGTAGGCATACGCAAAGGCTGCCCGCTGGATTAGGTCCCATTCAAAATGTGGTGGTGGCATTAGCAGAAGCCCATTTTGTAACTTTTAGCTCAGCGGTTAGAAGCTTCACATGGGATATGGGAGACCCAGGTTCAACTCCCCCCTCTGCTAGAGGAGAATACGGGAGATCCCTGTTCAAATCCTCCCTCTCAGGTGCATGCTCTAACCACTGAGCTATGGGATAGTCTGATGTAGGGCTCCCTCAGTCTCTCCTAGTGACTGCTCCACTGTGGATAAATAATTCAATAACCACCATTGGACTAGATGTCATAAAGGGGGGCACCACCACCGTTACTTCCATCTCCTCCTCTGGCTGATTTGCGTGGAGCAAGGCAGGCACCTAATTCATTCCCACAAGAAATGAATTAGGTGCCCAAGCTGCCTGACTGCAGGCAGCAGGTTCCGTTCTTGGATTGCTAAGTAGAGACAGGTGCCTCCCTGGAGCCTGGACTTAGGTGCCAATTTCCAAGAGGGGAATGGGGCTTAGCACACAGCCCTGTTGTCAGCATCTCCCATTAGTTAGTTTATGGAGCACTCTGCCTAGCATGCTGGCTTCTGTAGATCACATTGTAAGCTGCCTATCTCTTCCCACTCATTGTACTAGAGCCTAGGCACGTAACTCAGACTTTATGGATTGTAGTGTTGTTCTTGTCATTTTTTAGGAACCTAAAAGCTAGGTGCCACACTGTTCAGCATTGCAATGGTTAAGTCCCTTTGTGGAACCAGGCCTTAATGTTTGGAAAGCACCATCTAAGTGCTATATATTATTACAGAGCTCATTCTGATTCCAAGCAAGGCATTCATGTTCCCAAGTAGGTTCCTCTATAAAAACCCCATTTTTCACATGCGCTACATATGTAAAATATCCATCGCACAGACTAAAATTTTCCATGCTTGGTGTATGTCTGGTGGTGAATTTTCAGGGAAGGGAGGGAAGAGCAGCCTAAGATCTCCCTCCTTCCCCCCTCCCCTCACTCTGGAAGTCCATCTCTGAGGCACAAGTAGAATGTACCACTGGAGGAACTTAAAGGCTGTGATCCTAATTTGTAGGAGTGACAAACTGAAGATTGTAAGGCAATCGTGATGTACAGCCACAGAGACTAAAGGGTCCAAAAGAAACATGTCAAAATTGATAATTACCACAGCCCTATCCACTTCATCTACCCTCTCTAACGAGGGTGACTGCAGTCTACCTCTTGCATTAGCTCAGTAGTGACAGTTTCACATGTACTCAATGTGCAGGGGAATTTTAGAACGCAGTATAAATAGCTAACCACCTCATACACTTCACCAGATGATCAAAGCCCACCACAATACCTGTATTTTCTTGAAAGGAGAGAGGGTCCAAAAAGACAGGAAGAAGAATCGCTTTTTAATATACAAAATGGTTTTGGCCTGGGAACAGTTACAATTAGGTTTCTTTCCTCTATTCACTGGTGCAAGGAAGGTACTTAAAAGGCAATAGAGAACCACACCGCCTCCCGAAACAAATTTTTGTGCACAAACTATGTCCAGCAGGGACTCTGTCATGGTGTACAGCGATTTGGAAGGTGTTATCTCAAATGTATTTAATGAGATCGCATCCTCCCCCCACTTTTGAAAATGTTTCATGGATTATGTGGGCTACGCTGGACCTCCAATCTTACACCCCTGGGAAGTCAACGTTTAAAGCTTTACTTGACAGAGCTGTCAGAGCTAGTTGATAGCGTCCCTGTTTACACTCCCTCTCAAAGTGTGAGTCTTTTCCCAGAGCCTGATTATTTTCAAGAAAATAGAAGCTACATCACTGAATCTTTTAATACATACAAGAGTAATTAGGATGCTGGCTGCAATGTCAAGCAGATGGCATTCATTTACAACATTTATGCATCTGTCTATTTGAAAGATATGAGACCACAAATACCTAGAATTACAGGAGAGATTCAGACACATTTTTCAATTTTATTCTTAATGGGAGAGCAACAACATCTCAACTTATCACATCTTCCAGGGAAAACAGACAGGGATTATAGCATTTATGGTACTAAACACTGCCACAGAGTTCACTTGGCGTAGTGCTTTGCTCACTCCGTGGTTGTGATATTCCTGATTCCAGCTACTGTTGCAGGGTCATCACTAGAACAATCAGCACTAATAGAAGGGGAAAATAATTGGAACTGAAGCACAGACCATAAGATGAGCAACAGTGTCAGGCTGGTACTGTATATCATTTGTAAAACAGAGTATTATAAATGGAGCTGGAACCAGGCAATATTAAGTAAAAACATGATTAAAGTATCTCTGATGGTCTTCTGGGAGAGCAAAAAAGTCAATTCAAGCATAAAACTCAATACCTTCCAAAAGAAGAAAATAAAATTCACCAAGTGATCCTGAAATCAACTTTTCCTTTGGATAAATAGATCTGAAATAGTAGTACAATTCACAGTGGCATAAAGTTCTCAGATTGCTTGTGTGCTTGAAAATATCTCATCAGTAAAAAAATACCAGAGAGCTGGGGGCAAAACCCTTTCTCTGAATTCTGTACATGGACAAATGCACATGGGATCAGCAGGCATCAGGTCATAGGATCCATGGGAAACCAGCAGTATTGCAGAGCCGTAGATCACAGGTCAGGGGATGAGGGGTAAGAATAGTAAGGCCCATTTTCCTGTGATAAAGAAATGCGAAGTTAACTAAATGTGTCTCCCAACTCTCAAGTGCATGCAACTGAGGGATGAAAAGGAGGCATAATTAAATAAACATTCTTGACCACCCCCTCATATCCTAGTACAGTACCATCCAAACTTCACCTACCTGAGAAATGCAATGGCAACTTGCTGGGAGCCTGAAAATTGCTTGGTCCTGATTTGAACATAGATCACAGCTGCTTTAGCCTAAATCCAAAGCCGTGGCCTATCAAGACTGCAAATGCCAGCATGTAATGTGGTCAGTAAACCCCTCAAGATGGCATACTGCCTACAGACACATGCAATGTCTGTTCCCCTGTATTTAAAGTGAGGGCAAAGGTGGGTCAAAATGACACTGAGTCACATTTGTCCTGCACTTTGGGGAGAAGTCCAGGAGGAAGAAAGGACTAAGACAGCCAAGAGCAGTTCCTCCTCTCCACTCCCTTTCCCTAATGTGTGTGTTAATTTGGGGCTGGGAAGAGGAAACAAAATTTGAAGGCCATGAAACAATACAAGACAACACAAAGCAGCGGGATGGCAGACAGCAACAATCCTCTGTGCGTCAGGTTTTAGGTTAGTTAACTTCTCAGAATATTACAGGAAACTGTTAATAGCACCATACAGCTACTCGATAAGCTATGGAAAACTGAAAGCTTAGGGAGACTGTCAGGAGATAAGCAAGGTGAGGGAGAGAAGCAAGCAGAGAGAATAAGAGACGTGAATACTTCTAAGATCTGCACCTGTAGGGCACCTAGGATTCAAGAAGAGGCAGACCAGCCATACCTCTGCATCCAAGTTAATGGACACAATCTGCTTCATCAAAGAGAGTGCTCTTCCCCAAGAAAAGCAGACCATAGTGACCCTAATCTTCATTATGGAGGTGTGGGCCCATGAGGACTACAGGTCTGCAATCCAGGCTGCTCAGATCAATGTGGAGTACTGCATGCTGCATCTCCATTTGGTTACTGATTAGGTTGGTTACAATCGTCTTCATTTAATACAAACTTGGTGTGGTCCTCGGCTAGGCAAAGAGTGGTGTCCCTAATTTACACACAAAAAATATAAGAGAAGCCTCTACTGGAATAAAGGGCTGCTTCTGGGCCAAACCCTCTCCTCAGAGATTGATGTAGAAAAGACTAATATGGGACAACTGACTGTTTCTATGAAGTCCAAAAAGAGCTGTTAGTCTCCCCAGCAATCCATCTAGACTTCCTTTTAAGAGGGGTGAAGATGACTTGTTCCAGTCTGCTTCACAAAGCTGTAAGACATTCAACAACTGTGCTTGGGAGCATAAACAGATGCTTATCACCTGAAGCCACTTACCCTGGCATCGTATTCAAGGACAAAAGGGGGGAAGTCAATCTGTTCTGGGGGTATGGCTGTGAACAATTGCTGAAGGTTTTCCACATAGTGGATTTTGTCCTTTAGCCCTGAGACGGTAAAGGTTGTGAAAAACCATGTTGAGACCTAAACATAGAAAAGAAAAGAATTAAACTGATGCCATTTCTGAGTCTTCAAGTTCAACATATTATTTTGTACTCGTATAAACCAATCAAGCTTCAGCATTGTAAGTGCGAGCACACAACAATAAAGCATAGTCCACTTCAATTGCTAGTCTAGCAAGCTGTTACTTGCACTACAGAGTAGTGCTTTCAAACTCCAGACTGACATTTTTCTTAATTCTACACCCCCATATTGCTGCATGGCATTGGTGTCTATTTACTCCTTCCCATTCTGCTATTTCCAAAACTCTGCACATTACAATTAGTTTCCTCACTTCCAGATTAGTCAGATCAATCTCTTTCCTTGCCTTGGTTTTAATGCCTGTTAGCACCATTTTTTCTAGGGCAATTTAGAAAAAAAAGTGACCTTCAGTTGTCCCAATAGATAGATACTGATAGACACATCCTCTCTGTTCTGGGTATTTGTTTTCCTCTCTCCTATACACTACATCTGCTCAAATGGCATCAGAACCGACTTACAACTGTTGCCCAAAACCCTAGTCTTAATTTTAGGTCCTAACCTTGAGTCTCCTTCAGATCTTTTTATAACAGGACACAATGTAGAGCAGGTAACTCAGCTTTGTCTTCCCACATGTAAATCAGATAGGGAATTACCAGCCAGGTGTTGTTTGTTAAGGCCTATTAGTGTGGGCAACTGCTCTACATGTATTGAAATTATTTCTGGGAGGAGAAGAGGATGATTTCAAACCACACTTTTAGAGCACAATGTAAAACTGGCTTCAACCAATCTTCCCATTCAGACACCACAGCACATCCCATTCTCCCAACACAGAGTAAGTCCAGGCCCTGCTGACTGGAGGAGACAGATCTGTGTGTATGTACACTACTGAATACAGTAATTTGTTCTGGGGAATTTTTTACCCTGTCTCAAACTTGTAGTCCAGGGGCCATTTCGTCCCTCACCTTGCAATATCTCAGCCATTCCATTTGTTCAGCTATGTACTGAATACAAAGCATAATTCCCTTTGGACTACAAAACCCACGTAGTAACTACCTTTAGAATATATAAGTCAGGATCACCAATGTGGCAAATGCAGTTTGTTCGATCTAGCAGGGGAAATCATGTGAAGGCACATTGAACAGAACTGAAATTTGGCAGCAATTGAAAGCTTTGCATTGAGAGAAGAGAGCAACTTCTAATGAGAGTTGGAAGTTGCTAACGCAAACAAATGAACGGCAGGCCCTGGATTGTTTTCAGTTGTGTTGGAGAAGAGGGGGAGTAGAGAGAGAAGCCTGAAAATGGTTTTCCTTTCACATTTTGTTTCTTGAACTATAGCAGAGTTTCCTTTTAGTTTCCTGCACTGGCATCAAGCATGTCAACAGAAAGACAGAGGTGTGGCACGAGTGAGTTCGTATAGTGCTGCTGCAATTTACGGAATGGAAAAAATCTGACAGAATGGTGGATTAAAAATAAAAAGATATTTCGTATGTAAATGTCCGTCCCAAACAGATCATCTTTAGTTGAAGCTCAACATTTGAGCTGAGGGAAGCAAATAGCGTCCTTGAAAAGTACAGTGTCCTCATTCTTAAAAAGTACAACCAGATTGGGAGGTTGAGTGTGTGCGTGCATGTAGTGGGAGGGAGAAGCAATTGGAATGAGCTGTGTTTTAAGACTGATATTTTATGATGTACCAAGGCTAGAATCAGAGCGTATACACTACTAGAAAGCGGAGGTGACCAGTTTTCCCACTGACATTCAGATTTGCTATTAGTTCTGATGGTGAGAGACCTCTGACCCGAAAACTGGCACTTGATCCCTCACTCTAACCAAGTGTTTTTGTCACTGGTCTGAACATAGCAGATTTCAAATCTTGCACCATGGTAATTTTCACTCCCTGACAACAGGAGAGGATGGAGCATCGAAACAATGAAGTTAAGTTCAGACAGTCAATATGCAGAAGCATAATTGATTACACTGAATGCAATGGTAGCAATAAAATAATATCCAAGAATACAGTATTTTGGGGGGATAAATAGAGGACTTCTCTCTCTCCAGTGCAGTCACCTTCCCGCAGCACCAGACTCTTGAGCAGACCATTGAATGCTCACATCGGAGCAGGAATAAAGAAAACAGGATTAGCCTTTTTGTGTACAATGGATTACTCAGCATTAGCCAATCACACACTGCTTTAATTACCCTCTGTTTTGGGGATCACTGCTGTGCTCTCACATCTGCAAACTTAGTTTAGAGCAACATGTTCTATAAAAAGCCACTAGCCTTACAATGCACATAATTTAAAACAGTTTCTCTTCTCAAATGAAACAAAGAATGTTGGTTGGCAGAATAAACTATGTTCATGGCCCCTACAAAACAAGCACAGCTCTGGTCCGCCAAGACGCATGATAAAAACCTCTAGAGCCCAGCAGGCCTAGAAATAGTGTACAGAAATACAACAGATGGCAGCCATCAAGTATGCCAGAATTCAGTACAGCAATAACATAGATTATTTACATTACAGATTTAAGAACTGAAATACAATGCAGAGATGTGTAAGAGGAGGGCACTGGGGGATGGGATGGGGGAAAGCTTACAAGCAAAGAGCTCCTGTTCTTGAGCTTGAGAAATAGTGTCCTACCCCAGGAACATTGAAAAGCAAAGCAGAGAGAAACATGCACTTCAGAAGGCATCTAAGCAATTTAGATCTTATGGGACTCTCCTGGCTCAGAGACTGCAAAGACCATGTGAGTCAAGCAATCTCCTACTGGCTACTTCCTATTGTGCGTCTCATCTCACACTCCATAAGGAGATACATTCTCCTTCAATAGCCAGCAGCAGGCCCCATGAGCTCTCTCTTGTAAACAAATGCTCTCCTTGCAGGGGTAAAGTTGGGGAAGGATAAGGAGATTAGGCAGAAGACAATGGAGAGACATGAAAACAGATTACAGTCTGAAGAAACCACCCCCCAAAAAACATTTAAGTCAAAAACAAGAAGCCCAGAAGATATTATTAAGGCCAGTGAAAGAGCAGTGTCATTCTAATGACACCTTCTGCTTGGAGCAATGGCATTTACAGGCTCCAGAGGGAACTTTATCCAGATATCTTCAGGTGCATGGCAGGTTGCCGGGATGAAGGGCCTGAAGGCTGGGGTTTCTTGGACGTCCAGCATAAGAGAACGTAAAGGGAAAATTGGTAAAGCTATTGACAATAAAATGATTAGCATTCCTTTAACATATATCAATGAGAACAGAATCTCCAGAATTCTTGGGACACCAGATCTGAAGCCTCCAGAAAATTCAGCCCTGGCTCTTCTCCATTGTTTTCTCCCTGTTCTCCTTACCTCTGCTCAACTTTACTCATGTAAGAAGTGGTGTTGGGCTGGTAATTCAACGGGGGGGCATTTTCCCTCCAAGTCAGTACAGACTGAAAACCTCTGCACGATGTTGTGGGTGGGGACAGTGCTGCTGGAGGTATTGTCTTTTGCATGTCCTGCAAAACTGAGGCTCTGATTAACATTAAAGATCCCACAACATTTTTTCCTTGCAGCAATGTTTCTCTACGATGTCTGGCTGGTGACCAAAGCAAAAATTGTCACTATTGTCTTGTCATTGGTATTCTCTAGTAAATGTAACAATAAGTCTATATAATAATATCAACTAACTCTTTATATGGCACTTTTTACCTGCAGATCTCAAAGCACTTCACAATTATTATTACTGTGTGTCTGATTTGAGAGGTTGACTGAGAATAATTTGATCTTTATAGGTAAGGGAGTGAGATTTTCTTTGTTTTAGATTGTAACAAAAATTTCGCTGCCTTAGGGCCCTGGATTGTCTTTTGTGCCCCCTCCCTTCGGGGTTTGTGATCCAATTGTTGAGAAACCCTGCCTTAGAATACTAGCTTGGTCAAATTCCATCTTTGTTTAATTCCATTTTACTTCCCTATATTTCCTCTGGCTGAAAGGCCGCTAAAGTAGCAGAACTGCATTCTGGAATTTGAAGCAAGGGAGGACACTTGGTATTTTTCTCTGCATGCTAATCCCCAATATGTTCTTCCTGCTTGTAGCTATTTCAGAACTCTGCTGCAGTCTCTGACAAGAAACCTAAAGACTTGGGCAGGCTTTTTATTTACTTCACAAGCAAGATCTGTGCATGGCTATTTCCACTTGGAACCTCTAGATTTTTTTTTTTTGTTCTACACGTGAATTCTGATAGGTCTGAAAGGGAAAGAGGACTACAGGCCACCACAACATTCACTTCCTTGACAACAGTTTACCACACTGTGCTACAAAGTCATGAGACCGCCTTGTCAATCTTCTCCTGGTGCTGGCCAAGATGGCCAGCCATCTATCCAGGAGAAGGAAGCTGAACGGGAGGGAGCGCTCCGCGGCAGTGGGGTCTATTTCTGTTCCTTTATCCGATCATGCCTCTGAGCAGAGTTTCTCTGGGCGGTGTCCACTGACTCCTTACATGCCTTTGAGGAGCAGTGGGTGCTGTCTAGGACTCTCTGTTCGGTGTCCCCCCTGGATTTTTGACCTCTTTCCCAATCCGGTTTTTCTTTCTCGTTGTCCTCATAAATCACTAGTAGCCTGGACTAAATGGTTCCACCCCCTTAGCTGAGGGGGCGGGTCTACACCCACCCGTCCTGGTGCTACTACCTCACAGCAGAAGTTCTACAAACAGTCTTCTTTACTACACAACCCTGATTCATCCCTACAGCAGGTCCATCCTGTGCAGTGATTGAGGCAGGGGTCCTGTGTGAAAAAATAGTATGTGATCATGTAATTAAAGATGGCATCATAATGCATATGCACAGGAGGCTGAATTGAGGTTGCACACGCAATCTTAATTCTGGGATTTCCTAACTTTTAAGTACTTGAATTAGCAATCTTAATAATAGTCTTTTAATAGTTTTTTGTGTGCATGTAAATGGGCCATCTTGATTATCACTACAAAAGTTTTTCTCTTGCTGATAATAGCGCATCGTAATTAATTAGCCTCTTACAGTTTGTATGGCAACTTCCACCTTCTCTCTCTCTGTGTGTGGATGTCTCTCTCTCTCTATCTTTTTACTATATGTTCCATTCTACGCATCCGATGAAGTGGACTGTAGCCCATGAAAGCTTATGCTGTGATAAATTTGTTAGTCTCTAAGGTGCCATAAGTACTCTGTTCTTTTTGCAGATACAGACTAACATGGCTGCTACTCTGAAACCTGCAATTTTCTAGTTTTTTAAAAAAGCAATATGAAAAAATTGAATTCCATCTTGTGGAACCATACTGACAATGACATGGTTCATCAGCAGGTTGCACCCTTTACATGCACTGCTCAGAGTTCTGCCACTTGATCTAACAGAACAACTCATAGCAATAGTAGGATGAGCACTAGAAGGGGAATGAGACACTTTGCCCGGAGAGTTCACAGATGACAGAGTAATAGTGAGATTCAGAGATCTTGCATTCCACTACAGGCTTGTGGGCAGGAAGTGTGCTCTAATACAGTGGTTCTCAACCAGGGGTCTGTGGCCCCCTGGGAGGACACGAGCAGGTTTCAGGGGGTCTGCCAAGCATGGTTAGCGTTAGATTCGCTAGTACCCAGGGCAGAAAGGCAAAGCCCCACTGTGTGGGGCTGCAGCCCAGGGCCCCGAGCCCCACCACCCAGGTCTAAAGCCAAATCCTGAGCAACTTAGCTTTGCGGTGCCTTTGTGGCATGGGGCCCCAGACAACTGCCCTGCTTGCTACCCGCTAACACCGGCCAGTTGTTGTGGCACAGCTGGGCCAGGAAATTTTTATACCATGTTGGCTGGGGCCTCAGAAAGAAAAAGGTTGAGAACCCTGCATGGTCACAGACCCTTTTGCCTGTTTACATGAAGCATGACCCCTTTTGCCATATTCCCTCCAATTTATCTCAGTCCTGTCTCTTTACCACCCCCTGGTTCTTCATCCCAGTCCTGTTTTCTTCACCTCAGGCTATTCATATCAGTTCCAGTCTCCTTGCCCCAGCAAGTCTTAGTTTCATCCCTCTGGACTCTACATTTCAGTCCCAGTGTCGCCAACCCCTCAACTTGTCCTCCGTTTCCTTTGCCCCATCATTCCCAGCTCCCCCACCCAAAAAGCACCTCATCCATTTTATCCCCACAACTCTGGCCTCCACTCAACCCACCACCCACTGTGGCTCCCAGCCCCAATCCACCATGCCCAGACTCCTCATCCAATCTCAGCATCCCTCTCCCGCACCCCCAATTCCTTGGCCTTGTCTCTTTGCCCAGCCAATCCCAGTTTTCCCTCTGTACCACGGATCATCATCAGATCTGTCTTCCCTTTGCACTCACCTCCTTCCTCTGCCTCACTAGTTCTCAGGCCCAGTCTGTCTCCTTGCCCAGTCAGTCACTGCTTCTCCTCTTCTGCTTCTCTTCCAGGCTGCCAGTCCCAGTCTCCACCTCCCTGCACTTAGCTTCTTGTCCCTATCTACTCCCACCAGTCTAGCTCTGGTTCCCCCTGCATTTGATTCAGGCAGCCTCTTCCTCCATGTGGCTTAGGCTCAGCAAGGCTCATTGAAAGCACAGGACACAGAATCGTGGCACTCTGTTCAGATGCCTGGAATAAGAATGGCCTGCTGTAGCCCAGAGCTACAACTGCAGGGAGCATGCCCAGTGTGGACAGACACTTTAGGGAATTTATCTGCTAAAAATCTAACAAGTCTCTACTGAGCATGTGAACTGTACTTTTCCAAAGGCCTATGTGGCCAAATTTTCACAGGGACAGCAAAGGCACATCCCTGACACAAAGGACACCTCCCTGCTCAATTTCAATCCCTGCTCCAAAGCATAAAGTTTTCAGAACTTTTAAAAGAAAAGGTAACTAGAAGTTTTAAATATGGGCAAAACAATGGATTTTTCAAACCTCATTCTCAAACAGTTGAACCATTTTGGGTGAAATTTTCAACAAACAAAATAAAAAAACCCAACAACAACCCAAAACCAACCAAACAAAAAACACAACAAATCATGAGGCAGATACGGGGCATGGAAAATTTCATCCCAAATGATTTAAGTTTGGCAAAGTTATAAGCAACTGAAAACAGGGTTTTTTAAAAGGGAAGTATCAGGCAACCTTAAGAGGAGGCAGCACTATCAGCCCCACCTATCATAAAATGACCAGATGAGTCAGCCAGTTTTATTTTTAACATAGATGTCAGGGACACAAGGACTACAGTTCCAAACATGCAATGCTGCAAATTAATCTGACTGGAATGCTGATGGGATCAAGATGGGACAATGCATACTGGGACACAGTCTGCTCTGAGCACATCTTCATATTAAAGACAGGGCACTCATAGGCCACACACTGACCAGGTCTGCTGTAAACCCTAAATCTAATTGTTCATACTGTTCTTATCAGCAGGATATCTGAGTGCTGTCTTACTGTTGCAGGAAATGACAACCTATTCAGTGTTCACAAACTAAACCATTAATTGGCACAAACTATGGAATTAACCACCTACCTCAACCTTCTGGTCAGCAGGCATCGCCATTAGCCCAATATGCTTTGTGTTCATCCCCAAGTAAGGAAAAAAAACACAACACAACAAAACCTCAGAGGTTTCAGAATGTTAACTAAGCGATGGTCAGAAGGCTGACTATCCATGCAATTTGTGGTACAGAATGGAGGCTTTTACAAAAAGCTGCTCTTTGGGATGGACAACTACCCAAATGGATGAGGGAAGAGAAGGGCTGATGGCTACACTGGCATGGAATTAATAAGTTCATTCTAGTACAATATTTGACAAGTGTAAAGAACTATATAAATGATGGTGGTATTAATAAAATGAAATCAAGGAACCACCAGAGTTGTTTGCCCAACTCATAACCTCAGTAAAATCACGTACATTCCTCTACCATGTTTCAACTTATTGAAATTGCAGGGATGCACCCAAGCAGAATAAAACACATTTCCGATGGAATCTGGCCTGGACCTTGGGGACCACACGCCTACTCTTACTCCTATTTTACATAAAATGACAAAAGCTCTCTAATGAAGATGGCAGGTCAGGCCCGTAGTCTGACATCTAATTCGAAAGTGCAAGCATGTAAGATGTTAGTTAGGGCCACTGCTGCCACTTTAGCGCCTTCCAAGCAGAATACCCTGATTACTGTTTTGATCCACAGCTGAGAAAAAGGAAGAGAAGCAGCACCACCTTCTGGTTGCCTCTAGAGACCATAGAGCAAAGCAGCAACATGTCCTTTTGAAGAGGTTAGAAAAATCCACAGGAAATAAAAAGTTGAAGCCTTGCTTAGGCCTCCCCAAAATAAATTCTTCTTCCCTTTTCCACCTTATTATTTTATATTACAAACCAGGATCCTGACTGAGCCTATTGCTAGCTCATCACTGCTACTCAGTTTTTTGGAAAAGACCAGGACACAGGCAGTGGGAGACTCATCTACAGGTTAATGGGTTTGAATGTGACCCAGGCAAGCAGTTACCACAGCAAATATGAAGGCTATTTGGTGGCCTATGTGAAATTAATGATTAGGTCTCTATCAGCTGTGCTGTGTGTTCCTGAGCTGACCTAAGGCCAACAAGAGGGGAGGCAGGCAGGCAATCTCAGCGGAGGCCAAATAATGGCCATGGAAATCAAGTTTTCCCCCTCAGCCTCTTGAATACCCACATCAGATCAGGTTTGAGGCACACTGGTGATGAGGTGCGTGTGTGTGAATCTTGCACTGACACTGCTTTTGTACCATAACTGTCCTTGGGAGTAAAAAATGCCCATGTGGTGAACCACAAAGAGAAAAAGATTCAAGTTTCTGGGTTCACATAGATGAATGTCATATTTCACCCCAGAGAGCAGGAGAAAGGACTAATGCCTCTTTTCTTTGAACTAAATGTGGTCTCAAAGCTTTAAATTTTGTTAGAGGACACCACACAGACATGTACCCCAACCACCTGTGACACTGATCAGCTTCATTTTCAGCCTCTCAAAACAACTATTCCAGTTTATCAGAGTAGGACCTCTGCTGTAACAGCTAAAGTCTGCATCCATTCAGTACCTTAATCATGAGGCTCTGTGCCATTGTTCATTCATGTGCACTAACCAGCAATGCAACGTGGCTTAATAGCAACCTGAGAGATGAAGCGTCACTGCAGGTCAGAGCACACATAGTAAAATGGGAAGTGAGCAGTAGTGGTACACAGAGGCCCAGCACAGAGGCTCATCATTAAGGTAGGAAGGGAAAGGCTAGTGTAGCAGCCACATAAGCCAGAAATAATAGTACACAAATGCGTACTAGCTCTTGGAAAACACTTATCTAGCAGATATGGCCTAGTGTTTTGAAGTCTCTCTCTCTCTCTCATGACTTCTCCCCTTATACTATAATTTTATGCCCTATTTTATTTCAGAAGTCTGCATTCTTGGCCTTTGGTACAGTATACTTCACCTTTGAGCGAAATGTTGGGTGGACGAAGTACACTGCCTTCAAATTTCTCTTGTACCTGGTTTAAAGAAGAAAGTGACGCTTGTTAAAAAAAAAAAAAAAAAGTAATGAGCTCATCCTATTAAATTCAGCCAAAACCACAGCTTAAAGCATTTGGAGACATTTGCCCACTTGTGCACAAGTGCTTGTGGGGCTAACCCTGACCCACAGCATTCAAATCCAGGTCAAAGGGCAGCTGCCCTAAGAAAAAGCGAGGCAAAGGAAGCGAAAAGTTTCCCTGCATCTCTAGATAAATACTATCAGATCCTCCAGTCCATCGTGCAGACAAAGAAGGTTACACATTAGTTACAACTGTTAGCGCGGACTATACGTCTCCTCCAGCAAAATGGATGGAGCATCCCAGTGGACAATACTGTCTTTTGGAAACACAACCTTTAGAGGCAGATGGAATGAGCTCACATAAAATATATGGGCACAAACACGCCTGCCTTCACTATTGATCGATATGCAACAGGCAGGGATTGCAGAGACCAGTATATTATACAAGCATGCAAGAACTAGAATTAATCTCCTGTTGAACTGAGGCACTCACAAGTTACAATAAGCATTACAGAAATTCCTAGAAATTTGTTTAAATGGTTTGATTCAGAGCAGGAAAGGAAACAGGCCTTTCTTCCTAATCTCTACTGGTTTTGTTAGACACCTGGGTCTATTGGCCCCTGTGAAATTCTTCCCAGCAATCCTTTAGCTATGGAAGCTAACTGGATAAAGGGTCTGTCTTAAAGGCTTTTTTGGGGAGAGGAGTAGAGGAGAAGGGTTTCTCTTCCTACTCATAACACTCACTTGATGTCAACGACGTCATACAGTTTCTTCAGAAAGTCGGAGTCCAGGTGATTGTAATCACTAGTGAGCGTGTGGAAGTATACTATGACATACTCCTTCACTACAATATGGTCCATGACATGGATGAAGTACAAGAGTGCCTGAGGAAGACATTTATATTTTCAGCAGAAAAATCTGTCACAGTCCCATTCTGTGCGAACAGATTTCCTTCTAACACTAATATTATTCAGACCAAAAGCCTTAAGACAAGCTGATATTATATTTTAATTATAAAAACATGATGCAACACTGAAGTCTTAAACACTGGTTCAAAAATATTGTCTGGTGATTTCTACAACCAACCTTTACTCTGCTCCATGCCCCTAACCTCCACATACTTTGTGTGGGGAACAGGATCCCTGGCATTTTACATGTGCAAGAAACAAGTTTGCTCACTGCACCTCACTTCTTCAGAGTCTCCAGCTACAGAAGCACCTTTACATCTCTTGGGAAGGAAAGGGCGGGTGTGTGTGTGTGTGTGGGGCACCCTACACTACACTGCTAAAGAACGGCCATACCGGGTCAGACCAATGGTCCATCTAGCCCAGTATCCTGTCTTCCAGCAGGGGCCAATGCCAGGCGCCAATGCTTCCCTAAAGAGAATCTAGTCACTTCCCTAGAAAAGTTTCTACCAGAAAATCTTCATATGCAAAGTTTTAGATAGGATATATTTTCATGTTAAAGTATCTATGCAAGCAGTTTGTACATAATCTGCTGTATAGGAAGATTTCTGCATAGACACACCCCTCTAGAGATATCCTGCTAAAGTTAGTGCTGAGGGTACAGTATGAGATAGTTGTACTTAATAGAAACTGCCTTTCAACCTTAACTAAAGAATCACTGCCACAGCTCTATAATTTTATATGAAGATTTTACCTTTTCCATGTCTATCAGAGTTACAGGAATATTCCTTCCAACTACCACCATCACTGTGCGACCACAATTATCCACACCTACAGAATAAAATGAGCACCACAAGCTTTTATCTTTGAATAACATTCATAAAGAAGTCTGAGTTTTTGAAACTCACCCTGTAACTCAGGGGCAGCTAACTACAAGCATTCTACAATGTCATTAACTCGCATTCTTAATAGGAGATGGAGTGCAGAGACTACTGCTCCCATTACATAGTACTCATTTTGATCTAAACAGAAGGATGCCTTGCACCTGGAAATAGTAGTCTTTAATACAGAGTTGCACTCCTTGAAGAGGGAGGCTGCAATCAATAACCCTGGACGTTCCAGCGATTTACTGACATAGCCCCTACTGTTTAGAAGCCTCCACTTTCAGCTTTATCACTACCAAAAGGGTATGTTGTTCTGGACATATAACCTATAACAGGTACCACATCCTCAAACGACTGCAATCACATTAGCATAAAGGGGCTTCATATATTTAAGTTCTTATTGACGCAGACATGAGCGACTTAGCTACAGTTGCTTAATTTAGATAGTATGTTTACAATGTGAAACATGGTATTAATTCCTTGAAAGGTATAATATACACTCCCCCCCTCCCAACAGGTAGCTGAATACATTGTAGATTTCTTTGATGGGAGTTTTCTCCATGATGTTTATATATACATGGGGAAGAAGAGTTAGAAAACCAGAGTGTAGGGTGGGGGGAATCAAATGCCATCTAGCCTGTGTGTAAATATAAGCACATTGTAAAATAATTTAGAAAGTTACTTTAATCAGTAGCTACTAGGACTGGTTTTTTTTTTTGGTAAGAAGAGTACACTTCTTTGTAGCTATAGATGGAGGTTATTTGACCTTTTAAAGGAGTTTTACAGGTTAAATATCTGGTATGTGAGACATAATTGACTTAAGCCAATGACTGTACAAATTCAAAACCTCTAATAATGCTTCTAGCAAGAATGTTCCTGTACTTTGACAAGTGTAATAATTATATTTCATCTGCCACATCCCTACCAAATACTAACAGGGAATTATTGCTTCCTGCCCCCTAAAAATAACATTCATTCACTGAACCTGTCATTTCAACTCCCTCTTCTCAGTTTGTTGCTGCTGTTGCCCTCTGATCATTACTGGGAAGCTGATTTGGAGTGTACAATACAGGAAGGCTTTCAAGGCAGAACAAGAGGAATCCTTCTCTATAGTAATTAAGTGGACATATCTGTGATTCTTGGTTAATTGATCTAGATTTATGACATGGTATGGAAACCAGGCAAACCATACTGTCCCTAACTTTGCATGGGAAGATGGATTGGACTGCACAAGACTGGATGGTCTAAACCTTATTTCCCTTAGGTTAAGCACAGTTCAAGTCCATTGGAGCTTTACTTGCTTACTTTACTTTACATTTGTTCCTTACCGACCTTTCAACACCTAGTAGCACTGGGAACTCTGAATTCTGGGATTATCTCACACTCCCACCATCCCCTCATAGAATTAGTAACCACTAACCAGGACACTCATCTAACAAATACAGAGGGCCAGGAGCATGGTGACTGGAACGAAAAAGCTGGAAAACAGGATATTGGCCTGGAAGGGACCTCCTGGCTCAGAGTCCAGTCCCCCTGATATCACGGCAATCCCATCATATAATCCTGTTTATAGATTTATCAAGTTCCATTTTAAAATCATTTAGGTTGTTTGACCTTGCCACTCCTACTGGAAGACTGTTCCAGAACTCGCTCCTCTGATGTTCAGGAACCTTCTAACTTCCAGTCCCAATTTATTCATGGCCAGCTTATACCCATTTGTTAATGTGCCAATAATGTACATTAGTTTAAACAGCTCTCCTTTCTCTCGTGTTTTTCCACTGAGGTATTTATACAGAGCAATCAGTTCCCCTTCTTGGCTTTTGTTCTGCTACACTAGGCAAGCCAAGGTCTTTGAGTCTCCTCTGCATTTCTCTGATCACCCTAGTAGCCCTTCTCTGCATTTGGTCCAGTCTGAATTCCTCTTGAACATGGTGACCAGAATTGTACACAGTATTCCAGATGAGGTCTTACCAATACTTTGTACAAATGGCATCAATACTTCTCTCTCTTTACTGGAAATACCTCACCTGATATATCCTAGGATCATACCTGCCCTTCTCATGGCTGCATTATATTGGTGGCTCAATCATCCTGTGATCAACTAATATACCAGGGCTTTCTCCTCTACAGTTTTTTCCAACCGATGAGCCCCCCAGCTTATAGCAGAAATTCTTATTGGTCCCTCAGTGAATGACCTTGCACTTTGTAGTATTAAATTTCACCCCATTTCTATTGCTCTGGTCCTCAAGGTCATCCAATTCTTCCTGTATAATACTCCAACCCTCCTCTGCATTGATGAGGCCTTCCAACATGGTCATCAGCAAACTTCGTTAGCACGTTCCTACCTTTTCTGACAAGGTCACTATGAAAATAGTAATGAAGATTGGTCCCAAGATAAACCTTGAGGCTCTTCACTAGTAACTTCCCTCCAGACTGACAGTTCTCATTTCAGCATAACCTGTTGCCTTCTCCACTTCAACTAGCTCTTTGCCCACCTTATATTTTTATATTAAGCCCTCATATTTTCCCTCTCAATTACTAATACCCCAATAAACACAGCAGATGCCAGCTCTTGAGCTCGGCTTTAGAGATCTTTGCATTCAGGAACCCACTTGAATTTGTAGATGCAGATTTTCTATGATGGATGTCAAATTACTTATGGTTAGAGCCTGTGTGGATACTAAAATTGTATCTGCATCCAATCCGCAAACATGGTCCGCAGATATCCACAGATTTGTAGGGCTCTACTTATGGTCTCAGTTCATCACATCTCATTCTAGCTTCCATATGCTAGAGGTCTTGTCTGGCTGTAGTCTGCCTGGCACTGAAGTAGGACAGACTTTTTAATCTGTCATTAGATTAAAACACTTGCTCAGGCTTCATCCCATGAGGCTTCCTTCACACAAAGGTAAAAATAGCCATTCCATTTCCTACTGGTGAGTCTATGAGAAACAGCCTTTGGGATCTTGAACTCACCTGTCTGATACAAGGCTTTGAGAGAAGCAACATCAGACAGGTCTTCAGCTCTTGCCTGACACAGCCAGCGATTGTAACTAAAAAAGTCAAACACACACATTGGGTCAGAGCGGTCTGTCTCTTTCATCTGTGTTAGAAAGCATGAAGATCAGCCTGGAAAAATCAGAGGAGCTGGATCTGCTACACTTAGTGTTATAGAACGGTCAACATTGCAATCTTTTGAGTAAGGAAGCTGCTTCCAAAGTGCTTCAATGGGGAGTGTTTGAAAATAAAGGAACATTGACTGTTGTCTAGTTATGCTGTTGGTTACTTTGCTCAAAATTCTCTTTCCTTCAACTTCAAAAGCATAGGAGGAAAAAGAGTTTATTAGGTGCCCAGGATTCAAAAGGGCATGAGTTGTGAAACAGGTGTGCCTGTTTTAGAAAGACAGACTAGGCTCAGTTACTGAAAGCTATGATGGAACTGTGCCATCTAGTGGTAAACAGGCAGTACAACTGTTCCAATGTGTCTAGGTCAGAGGTCCCCAAAGTGTGGGGCGTCCCCACAGCAGCCTGGCTTTTGCTCCGCTTCGGCCCCTGGCCTCGGCTACTCCAGGGATCTAGAAGGAAACTAGGTCTTGTCCATGCTTTCCTGCTAACAGATTGCAAGTTTGTGTGACATGGAAAGAGGTCATTAAGGATCTTTCCCAGAGTCACAGGCCTAGCTAAGACATGCATATAGAGAAACAGGCAACGTGTTCTCACTTTCTCTGATGCTGTTTCTGCAGTGCTGCCTCCGACAACTGTCCCTGAAGAATGAGGCGCCTCTGCTTATCAACATCTCCCTCCATGCGGGCAAATGCGTGGGAACCAATGAATGAAATATCTGCTTCCAGCCCCTCCTCATCCGAGTTATCTGCAATGGAAGCATGGGTGAGGAAGCTGTAAGGAAGCCAGAGCTCAAACTACATACAAGAGAACCACAATAATGAACATGGGACTGTTTCATCATGACAATGCATCAAAAAGACACAACCAAGTCACAAGGTGACTGTAGCCACGACACACACACACAAAAAAAAAAAAAAAAAAAAAAAGACACCATGTTATGATGCACAAATTTTCTGTGGTTCCATTTGGTAGGCCAATGACCTCTATTGAACTTAGCATGGAGTTGAGAACAAGGAACTCCTGAAACCTAATCTTAGCTCTGTTAGCGACTTAGTCTGCAATCTTGGGCAAATCAATCCCACTTGCCCCTAGCCTCAACCAGTAGAGTGATAACAATGAACTATTTCCAGTGTCACTCCAATGTTTATAAAGTGCCTTGAAAATACGTTTGCTTTGTATATGCTAAAAGTATTTTCTCCAGCTCTTAAACTAGAGGTCAGCCTAGATAACGGCCCCCTTCTGGGCTTAGCATCTATAAATCTATAAACTGAATGCCATGGCGACTGCAGACATGCATCCTTGGAACAGATAGTTTGGCCTTGTCTACTCTAAGGGACAACAACAAAAAAAACAAACAAACACAAACACAACACAAAACCAAAAACAAAACAAAAAAACCAAACAGATCTGTAATTCACCACTAAGTGCAGCTCCACCTACGATAATGCTGGAAGCTGTATTATAGACAGGGCTTGGATGTTACCACCAGATCACCTAACCCTGATCAGAGCAGACTTTCATGAGATGGTGGTAAAAATGCCTGAACTTAGGTGATTTCAGGAGAGAGACTGTTGAAGTTTCCAGCCCCTCCTCAACCCCCACCCTATCCATTTTAATTACTAGGAGAGCCGATTTCCCAGTCATCTCAGACTAGTGCAATGCATCAGAATGAGGGGCATTGGCGGGATGGGAGGGAAAATCTGAGCATAGGCCTCTGGCTCATCCTTTTGCTCCTGTGTCAGCAGAGGTGGAGATAGTTGCTTAGACAGTTGGTTAGACCCAGAGACAGCCACATCCTATTCTTTGGACAGAAAAAGTGTGATGTTGAGAGGGGAAGAGGAATTCCCAGGACTTGGAGGACTCTGAAAGAGTGGGACGGAAAGGAACAAACAATTTTTTTTCTCAAAAGGTACGTACTTAGAGCAGACTTCCCCCTCTTAGGCCCATGTTTCCAGAATATGACTCGAGGGAACTTTCAGAGGGAGAGAAGCTAACTATTTCCCTGCCCCAGCAGCTGGTGGTGCATGACTGACTCTGATGAGCAGTAATGACCAGTACTTGCCTCTAGTCAGAGACTTGAGGGAAAAAGTGACAGAAGAAAAAGACAGTTCCTTTATCTGGGTCACTAAAGCAGTTTCTTGCTGCTCATTCAGGAGCCACATCAAAAAGGACAGAGAACCTGGGGTGAGATGCAGAGAGCGGTCATGGCTCGGAGTGATCAGACTGAGTGAGAACATCTGATAGACTGTCCACGACCATCTGCAGCAGGAATGGGAGTCAACTCTACCTCATTACCCACCATTCAATGTCTCATCCCCATCAGGCTGTCTTGTTGCTAACTCAAACTCTATTTGTGTCCCTGACTTTTCTTTACCATTGTCAAACTTCACAAGCCTTCCACCCATCATCATCTCCACCTCCTCCTCTCTCACGTCTGACATCCAGGCTGCTGTCCTTTCCAATCCCTCCTTATGAAGAGCTTCCTCCACTGAGCCTCTACCAACTTTGTTTCACAATGCTCATTTCCTCACGGACAGGCTCCTCATTGTCTTCTATCTGCACTGTTTTTTTGTGTGCTGTATCAAACATAATTAAACCAAATTCCTTGGGGCAGGAACCATGTCTTGTGTATGTTTCAGCCAGACAGGACCTGCAAGGATTGTGTTTCTTTTTGCACGAGATTCATCAGGCCCTTCCTACCACACAGAAAAGGGTGGAAAGCTGTCTCTCCATCACATCCTCCAACCACCTCCCACATACAAAGGGAGAAAGCAGAAGTTACTGCTGTAGAATCCAGGCAGCTGCCTGAGCAGGACAGGCAGGGTAAAATCTCATTCTGAAGATTCTCTCCATTGGGTACAATACAGCTAAAATATGGGATTCATAATTCTCTGTCCGTGCTCCCTGGTTTTCCTTGGCTTTTGTGCCAATATTTCAAGGTTGAATTATAACTCACCATCTGGAGCACCTGGTTTTTCACTGATCCTGATCTGTCGCTCTGGTACTACTGGCTCCCCTTCTGAATTGCCAATATCTGCAGGAAGGCACGGTAAGGAATGACATTCTTCTTCCAATGACCTTGGAAAATACAGAGGCAGCAGCTTCTGGTAAGTGGCCTACAAATGACAGAAAGTTTGAGAAGGCCTTGCAGGCATCCCCATTCTTCAGAGACAGCTAGAAACTACTTTTCTATACAGCCACAGAAAAACCTGTAACTCTGTAAAGGGGGCAGGAGGATAATGGATCGCTCTCCTAGGTACTTTCAAGTCAGTTGCATTACTCTTCCTTTCTTCCACTGAGCTTTTGCCAAAAACAAGAGGATAAAAGAAGTCAGCCTCAGCTTTACAGGGGTTTTAAATATATTTTAAATGTCTATTAATCGCAGTTAACTTATCTGATTAACTCAAAAAATTGTGATTAATCACACTGTTAAACAATAGAATACCAACTGAAATTTATGAAATATTTTGGATATTTTTTACATTTTAATAGATATTGTATTCTGTGTTGTAAGTGAAATCAAAGTATAGATTTTCATTACAAATATCTGCACTGCAAAAATGATAAACAAAAGAAATAGTATTTTTCAATTCACCTCATACAAGTATTGTAGTGCAATCTCTTTGTCGTGAAAGTACAACTTACAAATGTAGATTGTTTTGTTACATAATTGCACTCAAAAACAAAACAAAGTCCACTCAATCCTCCTCCTTGTTCAGCCAATCGCTAAACACAAACAAGTTTGTTTATATTTACAAGAGCTAATGCTGTCCTCTTCTTATTTACAATGTCACCTGCAAGTGAGAAGAGACATTTGCATGGCACTTTTGTAGCCGGCATTGCAAGGTATTTACATGCTAGATATGCTAAACATGCATATGCCCCTTCATGCTTCGGCCACCATTCCAGAGGACGTTTCCATGCTGATGACGCTTGTTAAAAAAATAATGCGTTAATTAAATTTGTGACTGAACTCCTTGGGGGAGAACTGTATGTCCCCTGCTGTTTTACCCGCATTCTGCCATATTTTCCTTGTAATCAGGGCTTTGGAGCGAAGCCAGGAGCTGGAGCGCGGAGCAGTGGAGCTGCAGGTTTTTGCCTGGAGCTGGAGCGGAGCCGGAGCACAGAAAATATTGACTGCTCCATTTTTTTTTTCATTCTCAATCCAAAATGAATGATATTTAGCAAGGAAGTCCTAAAGGTGCCAAAAAGTTTCAGATTGTATAACAATTGATATTGACATCTACTTTACCACTTTACGTAATATGTCAGTTATTCTCACTTCGGCCAAAATCAAGATTTAATGTACAGATACAAAATTACGAAGTTTTTTGGAGATATGTTTTATTAAAGAATCAGATAATTATCAGACATCCGGCAACACTGTAGACTGCTCCCATCCTTGTGCCAAGGTTAGGCGAGTACGTACTTGCGTAGATTAGACAGACAGTTAGATTAGTATGTGTTGATAAAAAGAAAAGGAGTACTTGTGGCAACTTAGAGACTAACAAATTTATTTGAGCATAAGCTTTTGTGAGCTACAGCTCACTTCATCAGATGCATGTAAGGGTTGATCAATGAGATGCGCTGAGTGCTGCGATTACGGAAAAGTGTGACGCAACATTTAAGAAATCACAAACTGGTATATTGCAAAAAAAAAAATAATGTTTTTGTTTCTGGATATATTAAGATATCGCAAGAGATATTAACCACTTAAGCTTATTTCTCACACGGGCTCCCGTTACTCGTACATTTGTTCATTTGTACATGCTCCCGTATCACTCTGGCGGACTTATTTTATATGTCATCTGTTCAACGGTCTTTTGGTAGTGTTGTTTGTAATTTTAAATTTACTGAAAAAGTCACGTGCAACAGGCATATAAATATACAGTAAACATTTTTGCATAAATTAGGAATGATTTTTGGGATATATCCAGAGTGATTGGAAAATGTCCAACACAACTTTGGGGGTGAATCCTTAGGTCATTTTAAGAAAAAAACGTTTCTGTGAACACATGTCCTAAAATTCTTCCTAAGGGAGCGACAGTCCCTTCAAGGAAGTGATGAAAAGTTAATTTCTGATTAATATCTCAAAAACACTTTAATATTAAAGTAATTAAATTGTCTGTGTCTTAGCTTTAGTATGTGCTACCGTATTACATTATCCAAAATTATTTAAACCATAGGTTTCAGAATAACGGCCGTGTTAGTCTGTATTCGCAAAAAGAAAAGGAGTACTTGTGGCACCTTAGAGACTAACCAATTTATTTGAGCATAAGCTTTTGTGAGCTACAGCTCACTTCATCGGATGCATTCAGTGGAATTTTCCACTGAATGCATCCGATGAAGTGAGCTGTAGCTCACAAAAGCTTATGCTCAAATAAATTGGTTAGTCTCTAAGGTGCCACAAGTACTCTTTTTCTATTTAAACTACAGGCATCCCGAATGGGCGGTTGGTCATTTTTATTTCATATTTCAAGAAAGGCTTGTCGTCGACTGCCCTGGCTACGAGCGGTAATATTATGTTACATAATGAGTTAATAATTTTTGGTTATTATTTATTATTACACTTAAAATTTATGGTTCCAAAGTTGAAAAATAAGTAAAATTGTTTGTATCATTCTAAGCACCTAAGCAGATTAAAATTTTTAAACAGTTTTCTCGGAAATGGGTAATTATACAAAATAAATTAAGAATACCATTTTAATGAATGTTTTAGCATTAAATCATATTCCAGGGTTGCATCTGTTAAATAGTCAAAGATTTAAAAAATATTAAATAAAATTGGCCCAGTCCCCGCCCAGTTCACGACGCCTGTAGTTTAAATAATTTTATTTGAATGATGTTGTATGATAGAACGTTGGAAATAAACTTTAACGGGAAAGCGGATTCAAATTGCAAGCACGAGAGCAAAATCTTTGGAAATATGTTTTTCCTTCATCAGGCTGGAAACATTATACAAGGTAGAACCTGTTATTTGCTCTATCTTGTATAATCTATTCAGGCTGATGAAGCAAAAACATATTTCCGAAAATTTGCTCTCTTTACTAAAAGGACTGTGTTTGCAATTTGAATCCGCTTTCCCGTTAAAAGAAAAGGAGGACTTGTGGCACCTTAGAGACTAACAAATTTATTTGAGCATAAGCTTTCGTGAGCTATGATGAAGTGAGCTGTAGCTCACGAAAGCTTATGCTCAGATAAATTTGTTAGTCTCTAAGGTGCCACAAGTCCTCTTTTTGTTTTTGCGGATTCAGACTAACACGGCTGCTACTCTGAAATCTGTTTCCCGTTAAAGTTTATTTCCAACCTTGTAACGTGTAGCCCGTTACTTCCCAACAATTAATGTTGTAGAACAGCAATAGCACGTACTAATGCTACGGCACATACCAAATTTCATTGCTATATCTATATTAAAGCATTTTTGAGGTATTAATTAAAAACTTGGAAAATATTTCGAATATTTTTACTGCAAAATGTCATAAGAAAAACTAACCTGCAATTTATAAATAAAAATTTATATTCATTATGTATATTAAAAATACTTCTTAACTTCATTAAAACTGCAAGAAACATGTTAAAATATTAAAATATACTTTAATAATAATTTTGTGAAAAAAGAAAATGTGATCATTTTTGTCCAGAAAATCCAAATAAATTCAAAGTACCTTAAGTGGTTAAGATATCACATTATTAAAAAAAGTGTAATGCTTTTGTTCATTGCTTTCCAAAGATCATAACAAGAAATGTTTGGATGCAGTAGCAGCACAAGAAGATTTGGCCATGGCTTCAACAACAAAAAATAAATCAAATCTGCCCTCCATGATTGATAGCCGATATACAGAAAAGGATCAACACGATGTCTTTACTTTTGAATTTGAAAAGCCCAAATTTGGGCTTTTGGGAAAAGCAAAGAAGAAATTGGCAATGTGCAAGGTGGAAAAAGAAGTGAATGGCGAGATCAAACCATGTAGCTTCAAGACAAACGAAGCAAGTGCCGTGAAAAGTTTCAACCTTTGGCGGCATGTAAAATGTAACCATCCTAAAAACTATGCGGCTACACTCTTCAGTTGGCAATCTGGGATGGACTGAACAAAGAACATGTGAAGAAATTACTGGCAAAAATTCGACAAGTCATTGTCAAACTACGAACCCCAAGTATTTGAAGTGTTCTGCTCGATCTACATGGGGTAACTCAATCATTGGATACTGTGACTCGCTGGGATTCAACATTTGCCATGATTGATTGGCTTCTCGTTTTTCAATCTTACTGTTAACAAGTGGTTGCTGCTGGAACAAGAGAATTCAAATTAACAAAAGCTGAATGGGACGAAGTGAAGAACCTGTGAGACCTCTTGGCAAAGCCAAACCAAACAACTGTGAATCTTCAAGCTGTCGATGTAACCCTGGGAGTTTTAATGAAGGAATGGCGAAAACTGTCAAAATTCTTGCAAGAAAATGGTGGACAAATTGCAGAAGGAATTCTATCCTCCATGCAGAAACGTGAAGAGAAGCTCTTTGAGTTTATGTTGACCCACGGTATCAGATTCTTCTTACCTCAAGGGAAATACCAAAGGAAAAGGAAGGGCTCCTTGATAGTGCTCGACAACTAAAAACAAAATCGATTGCTAAATTTGAACTCGGCGAAAGAGGTTGAAGAAAACGAAACACATCAAAAGGAGTCATCAACAATCGAATTTACGGTTTCGGAAAGTTCACATCCTTCAGAAATAGCAGGGTGTTCTCAAACTTCTGTCTCCACTCTGAACTTGTTTGAGCGTCCATCCCTGAGACATCTTAAACCATCACAGGGAAATGGAGATAATTCAAGCACCAATTCTTCAGAAGAGGATGCCTTTGAAAAGGAATTGGATAAATAACAAATACGCAGGGGAATTTCTGCGATTCAAAATTGTAATGAAGCATTATTCGAGAGAAACTTTCGGGAAGATTGTGAGGCAATGGAGTCTATTGGTAGGCTAAAAGTTAAGTGTTTTTGAGACCATTCACAGCTACCCACACCACATTCAGGCTCCCTTTAGAATTGCTTCGAGCATGCCAACAACTCAAGCTAGTGTAGGCAGTGCGGCAGGCTATGAAAGACAACTTGATTGCTGCAATAACTTTTTACAGAATGAATTATGAATGATTCTAGTTTGTATTATTGTGGATGACATTTAAATAGTTTTAAAAGTCTGAATAAAAATAATGTTTTTTCAAAATTACAGTATGCACTTTTTTATTTAGTTAAAAATTAATTTGAGTTGGAGCGCGTAGCGGAGTTGGAGCAGAGCTGGAGAAGTCACTATTGGTGCCGGAGTGGAGCTGGACTGGAGCAATTCAAAATTTGATTGCTCCAAATCCCTGCTTGTAATAGCAGTCTTGGATGATGACCCAGCACATGTTGTTCATTTTAAAAACACTTTCACTGCAGATTTGACAAAATGCAAAGAAGGTACCAATGTGAGATTATTAAAGATAGCTACAGCACTCAACCCAAGGTTTAAGAATCTGAAGTGCCTTCCAAAATCTGGGAGGGATGACGTGTGGAGCATGCTTTCAGAAGTCTTATAAGAGCAACACTCTGAAGTGGAAACTACAAAATTCGAACCACCAAAAAAAAAAAAAAAAAAAAAAAAAATCAGCCTTCTGCTGGTGGCATCTGACTCAGATAATTAAAGTGAACATGTATCAGTCCGCACTGCTTTGGATTGTTATTGAGCAGAATCCATCATCAGCATGGATGCATGTCCTCTGGAATGGTGGTTGAAGCATGAATAGACATATGAATCTTTAGCATATATGGCACATACATATCTTGCGACGCCATCTACAACAGTGCCATGAGAATGCCTGTTCTCACTTTCAAGTGGCATTGTAAACACGAAGCAGGCAGCATTATCTCCAGTTCTTATGTCAGGGCAGTCTTGTGCCTGGAGTATATTTCGTTAAAGTTGTATCTAGACTAGCATCTGGAGAAATGGACTTCCCTCCTGTGAGACAATACCATCACTGCAGGTCACCCCTTCAGTATATCTTTTCTGATATTATCAGCGTACACTTTCCCTCTCAATTCATTATTTCTAGTGATACCTTCCTAAAGAAATCTTCCTCCTTCTCTATTTAACTCCCTTCACATACTTCTAGATTGCTATATCTTTATAATCCTCTGATGCTTAGCCAAAGCTTCGTGTTTAGTTTGATTCTTTCCTTTAAGTTATTATTGTTATTTATGTCTGTATTTCCACAGGTGAAAGCAAAACAGAGGAAACAGAAATATAGCGGGGTCTCAGGAGATAAGAAGCTTGGTAAGGAGATAAAATAAGATTCACCTCGGGCAAATCTAAGCCAGCAAACATTAACTTGATTGGAAGATAGGAATCCTGAAACCTTAAGTGTTGAGACTTGTTTGCAGGGGCAATCAAATATTGCCCAATCCCATGCCACATTGGCAATTGACCTAGAGAGGGGGCTGCCTTTAATTTACATCAACTGGGGTAGATTGTAGCCACCCCTTTTCTTGAAATAAAAAAAAAAGTCTGCAAGGATGACAGATCCTAACAAAGGCTGCTTGGATCAAGCTGAAGCACTGCACATCATGATCTGTCATTTCTGTAGACTACCTCTTTTAAAGAAGAGAGCACTTGCAGGCTATGTTTTGGCCACCCCAGGGCCAAGCAAGGGTAGAGAATGATCTCCGATAGAGAAATATGAGGGAAGGGACACACTGTTTTTTCCTTACTGATTAACAATTGAACTTGGAGAAACTCTTTCCATTTAAAAGACCAGATTGTTCTTAAGATAGTACAAGATATATTCCAGATCCCAGTGCCAAGAACACTGACTGGATTCGCTGTGTTATGCGCATATTAGTAGGAGGCGCTCTACACAGATACAGTGAGAAGACATGGAAGAATGTCAATACTCAAACTGCCAAAGGCTTTTTGTCTTGAAAACAGAACAATGGTTAGCTAATTTCCCCAAGAGTCAGGGTCAGAGTGAAGCTGGGATCAAAGACTAGAGATCAGAAATGTCTGAAACATCAGTTTTCTAGGTGTTTGTGGGAGGATCTGTGGGGATGCTAATATGGGGAGCGGGGAGGATTTTTAGCAGGAGGGAAATAAGGTGGGAATTTTGAATGTAGTGACTTGCTCTGCCTTCTTACATCTGAAAACCATCTTGCATAAGTATCCCATCTAACCCAAGTCCCTCATGCCGGTGCCCAAGTGGTGGGTCGGGAACTTGTGACAAGTGGGGTGGCTTGAAGTGCATCTGCAGCTAGCAATGAGAATGTGAGCAGGAAGGAACTGGGAAAGGTGCTTCTGGAGAAACACCTGGGAGGAGGCTGAAAGGGGATGCAGAGGAACTAACAGTCATGATGAGAGAGAGATATAAAAACTTGAGGATGGGGAAACTGGTCTTCAGCTTCACAGTACAACATACGGAACAGGAGTCTACAATGCCCTAAGAATTAGAGCATACCTAAGAACTTTGGCAGGATGAACAATTGTGAGAAATACCTGTTCAAGCTCAGAGACTGCAAACACCACCTTCTCCAGGGTTTCCCCATGAATCTCCAGGAACCTTCTGACTGTTCCTGTAAGCAAGAGAATTAAATACATTGAGCAAACAGGGAGACAGATTTACAGTCTCAGTTACGATCAGGGACACTCACTAGCTATAGGCAAATACGAAAGATGCTCCCCTCCTTCTGCAAGTGCAGGAAGGCCCCCACCCCACAGACAGGAACCTAATGGGTAGCTAAGAGCACTACACACAGTGGAGTGGGCACACACAAAAAGACAGCTTGCTAGATATTAAGAATATCCATAGTGATAGAATCATAGAGATCATAGAAAGGTAGGGTGGGGAAGGATCTCGCAAAGTCATCAAGTCCAGCCCCTCATGCCGAGGCAGGACCACGTAAACCTAGACCATTCTGGACAGTTTTGTCCAAACTGTTTTTAAAAACCTCCAGTGATGGGCATTCCACCACATCCCTTGGAAGCCTATTCCAGAGCTGAACTATCCTTATAGTTAGAAAGATTTTCCTAATACTTAACATAAATCTCCCTTGCTGCAGATTAAGACTATGTCTCCACTAGCAACTGAATGACACAACTTTTGTCTTTCAGAGGTGTTAAATCCGTCCCCCACCCCCCGAAAGACAAAAGTTTTGCCAATGACAAGTGCTGGTGTGAACAGCACTTTGTTGCCAGGAGCACTCTCCCGCGGACAAAGCTAACGCCGCTCATTGGGGATGGAAGTTTTGTCCGCAGGAGAGCCGACAAACAGCGGCTACGCTGCACGACTTTTAGCGACACAGCTAAAAGTTGAATAGTGTAGACATAGCCTAAGACTATTCCTTTTTGTCCTACCGTCAGTGGACATGGAGAGCAGCTGATCACAGTTTCTTTATAACAGCCTGAACATATCCGAAGACTCTTATCAGGATCCCCCTCAGTATTTTCTTCTCAAAACTAAACATGCCCAGTTTTTTAACCTTTCCTCATAGGTCAGGTTTTCTAATCCTTTTATCATTTTTGTTGTTCTCTTCGGGACTGTCTCCAGCTTGTCCACATCTTCCCTGAAGCATGGTGTCCAGAGGTGAATACAGCACTCCAGCTGAGGCCTCACCAGGGCTGAGTAGAGTGGGACAATAACCTCCTGAGTCTTACATACGACACTCCTTTAATACACACCAGAATTATATTAGCCTACACACTGTTGACACGGTCATTTCTTCCCTCATGGGATCTCTCAAAAGCTGTCCTTTTCTCTCAGCCCACTTTGTCCATGCAGTGACTGCAGTAGCTCAGACAAAAACGTCTGGTTTCTCACCTCCTTCCTTCAAACAATCCACTGAAAGTCTTCTACTACAACCCTCTGACCATGTCACACTCATATTCAAATCCCGTCACTGGTACAGTGTTCACCTAAATTCATGCTTCTGGAATTTACCTTCAAGGTTCTGCACATATTTTGCTCCTGCTTAAAATTCTGCTCCCAGTTTTCTCTACTCCCTCTCCCACATCCTTTGTTCTGGTTAAGCCTCCCTCCTCTCCACATCTTTTGGATAGTATCCTTGTTCCATTCATCTTTGGATCTTCCGTTCTGCCACTCTTGCTGGGAACAATCTCCTCTCTAAATGCTGAATGACCACACTCTCTCCAACCAAATCCTTCTCTACACACATCTGTAAGACCCATCAACGTTAATCAAGGTGCAAAAAAGCTAACATCTTATCATTTTGATAACAGACCCTCACCTGATGACAACTGTATTTTCTCTCATTTAGAATGCAAGTCTCTTGGGGCTGGGAGCTTGTTACTTTCTAGGTATTGGACAGTGCACAATGGGGCACTCAACACAGGGCAAAAGATCTTCTCTCCATGGAAGCTTCCCTTTACAATAAACTGGAAATGGGTATGAGAAACAAAAACATTGGCTCTAATAGTAGGACAACAATCACATGGTGTCAGCAACTGAACCTGTGGGCACATTGCCTGTAAACTGTAGAGGAGCCTGGCAAATTTCCTGAGAAAAGGAGTGGCAGAGATGTGAAACATGTTCCCAGAGACCCACAAGGCCAACTCAATCCATTCCCTTATGAGCCAAGCTCCATTCTCAGAACTACTTCCAGAAAAGGTTACTAACATATGTTGAGTGAAAGTCCCAGAACAAGTCAACATGCACTGCAAGTTTCCAGGAAAGCCAGGCACCTCAAGCAACCCCAAACTGCACACAAGCTAATCTTTAGTAGTAGAGGCTGCTCCAAAGCCGATTCATCAGCACAAAGCCTCACAAACAAACCAAGACACCACCACAAAGGGCAATGAATTTAGAAATAAGAAATCCCAAGGATTTTCTGATGCACTGGAGAAGAGAGACTTATGGTGACATTTGTCACTCACTCTGAGGGGCCTTTCATTGTAGCATCTAATTGTGCACCCCTGCTGGCCTGCTGCAGATGTAAAGTGCTGCCAATACCTTGGAGGAAACTTCAAAAAGCATTTTAAATTAGAAGTGATTCTCTTGTGATTTGCAGATTTTATAGTACAGTAACACCTCACGTAAAGTCGTCCCGATTAAGTCGTTGTTAAGTTGCTGATCAATTAGGAAACATGCTCATTTAAAGTTGCGCAATGCTCCCTTATAAGGTTCTTTGGCAGCCGCCTGCTTTGTCCACTGCTTGCAGAAAGAGCAGCCCGTTGCAGCGAGCTGGTGGGGGCTTGGAACCAGGGTGGACCAGCAGACCGCCCCCCGCACCCCCCCGCATCAGCTCTCCGCTTCCCTAAGTTCCCTGTGCGGCAGCCGCCCAGCAGGCTATCAATATTGCAGGCAGTTCAGCTGTCCCTCCCCGCACTGCCTTGGAGCTGCTCCCGGGAGCCTCCTGCTTGCTGGGGGGGAGGGGGAGAAAGGAGAGAAGGGGGCTAATGTCAGGGTGTCCCCCTCCCCCCCCACATACCCCATCTCCATGGAGGGACACACGACAGGGCTCCGGATGGAGGGAGCTTCCTAGCAGCAGCTGCTATCTCAACTTGCTGATCTACTTAAGATAGTTTACCTAAGAGTGGGGTCACCATACTTAAAGGGGCACAAGGGTGTGTGTCTCTGTCTGCCATGCTGTCTCCCCTCCCTCCATTTGTGCTGCCTTGTAGAGTGTGAGGCTACATTAACAACAATGGGTTAACCCCTGAGGGCTCAGCCAAGTGCTAGGTCATCATTTAGAGTACGGCATTCTCTGGGAAATGGCCCACCCTCTGACTTCACCACCTCAACCAAGCTTCACAATCCTCATCGCTGTGTACAGTATTAAATTGTTTAAAACTTATAGAGTGTGTGTGTGTGTGTGTGTGTGTGTGTAGTCTTGTGTGGTGAAAAAAATTTCCCTGGAACCTGACCTGCCCCTATTTACATTAATTCTTATGGGGAAATTGGATTTGCTTAACATCGTTCCACTTATAGTCACATTTTTCAGGAACATAACTACAACGTTAAGTGAGGAGTTACTGTATTTCCTCTCTCCTGCTTTCTTGGGCTATCCCAAGATGTGGTCAAGTTCCCATCAACACTAACAGGGGAAAACTGTTTTGTAACCAGTTTCCCAGATTGGGATGTCCTCGTGATGCAGATGGGGCTCTTAGGCTGTGATCTTGTCAGCTCTCATCTGTTAGTCATTTGGACAGGAAGAAACTAAAGGCCAGCACTTCACAGAACATTATTGGATTGTATGGATGTGCAGAGACTGAGAGCAGCAAGGAAGGGGTGTTACCAGTTTAGAGAACAAAATCCAAACACATTAAATCAGTGAAGGACTTTTCAAGCAATAGCAGCAGTTTGGAGAAAAAGAGGATGCATTTCCAAACATTTCCTGCAGTGAAATTTTCATGTAAATGGGTTAAACCACAGCAAAATCTCACAGGGGCCAATACTGCTGTGGTTGAACAGCACTATCAGTCATAAGGCCACCTTCCCTTCGTAAGTCTCTCCCAGCTCCCCTTTTCACCTTGAAGGCTCTTCTCCATTCACAAGCCATCTGTTGGGTACATACAGCTAAAACAGGAAGATTTTCAAACACTGGGCGTTTCTACCTCTGGTAGAAATGCAGGCTCCTGGCAAAACAATGCTGACTGAAACACCTAGGCATTTGCTAGGTCTACCCCTGAATATACATCTCTACTGACTTTGACCCAATGGAAGGCCCCACTACTGCCTCAACATCCTGCTGCTTAACACCCCAACCCCAAATGCTCCAACACCGTGCTGTTATTTAAGTCTAATGTGCACAACATGGGCTCCAGCTGGTGTAGTGTTAGGATGCAACAAACTTCCAAGACCTACTTACGCAGTGCTATGTGGGTTGCATCCTCCAAAGGGTAGCCTCTTTTCACAGAGTTTATGACACAGAATCCCACTGAGGACATTGCCTGCTCCCTGAAGTCAAGAGAAAAGAAACCCAGGTATGAAAACAGAACCTCATATGGGAGTGAGCTATTGGCAGGAGGTATGGGGGAGGCAAGAAGCAGCTCAGTGGGCAGGATAAGCACTAGCACATCCCTCCTCTCTACTTGAAGAACCTCTTTTGGTTTGCAGCAGAGGGATTCCCAGCTTATGAGCCACAGGAGTTCACTAGGTGGAGAAGGCAGAGAAACACTACTAGCCCCCAACTTTCTCCAGATTTGTTCTTGAACATCCCTTCCCACTTGGACCACTTCCTCATATCTCAAACCAAGCTCCGATAAGCCGCTCCCCCACCCAGTCCACTGGAAAACTGCTGTCTGCAGGTGGGCTCTTCCAGGAACAGAAGAGGAGACGCAGGGAATGGGTTCTTTGGAGTGCTGGCAGGCTGGCACTAGTTTTTCCATGTCTTATCCACTTAACTAGTTTCCTGTTTGCCAAAAAAGATTTCCACTGCTGCAAATCAGAGGAAACAAGAGAGGGCTGGTGAAAACAGAGGGAAGGAAACCACGAGAGCATTCCCTCTTTCCTGTGGGGCCTGTTAGGTCTGCTGGAGGCTAGAATCCATGACAAATCTTAGGAAGCTTCTTGGGTCCTCCACACTGCCCTCTTGGTGGAATAATAATTGTTATTTTTGCACTGACAAGTGCTCTTAGTGATCAACTACATTGCCAGCCCTTTCCCTGTAGCAAGTGCAAGCTCAAAGACCTTTTTTTAAGAAGTGAAAAGTGCAGGTCTCCAACAACTGTTTAATATGCTATACCAAGATCAAAGCTGGTGACTGCCAACTTTACAAAGTCCAAAGTTAGTTACTTTCGAAAGGTGACTGCCACCTAACGCCATCCAGCAAACTAAGTTTTGTTGTTTTCCTGCTTTGCTACTTAATACCAAAATCCATCCCTCACCCCAGTAATAGAAAAATTAAGTCTTTCATGAACTCTATTTTCAGGGTGTCATAATTCAGAAACCTCTTGTCCAAATCACTTCAAAGTTTGCAGGAAAATTCTCCTCAGGCCCAGACCTAGCTACCAGTTTTAAGGCACATAAAACTATAGATTTGAGAAGATTGGGGGATTCTGGAAAAAAGTGGCCTTATTATAGAAACTCAGGTGTAAACTTGACTATGAAGCAACTAACATTGCACTGTAACAAACAGATCTTCAAATATCTAGAAAAGTTGTTTTCCCCCTCTCCCGAGAAACCACAAAGCTCCATTGATAAAAAAGGTAAAATCCATAAACTAATCATTTGTGGATTTAGAAACACCCTGATTCACAGCGTGAAGATTTTATAGGATTTTCTGCAAGGTATAAGTAACACCATAAAAAGGAAGTGCTTCTTCACATTGTAATCACTTATCACTACAGGAGGCTTAGAGGCACATATTGGACTGAATTATATAATTGGTAATGCCATCATGCATAGCATACTAGCTAAGACAGGCATACTTGCATCTCAGACTTTAGGGGATCAGCTGTTCACCACAGGAGTCAGAATGGATCTTCCCGTCTCCAAACATAGAGCATTATGTTCCTGGCCTTCTGCACTGTTTGGAAGGTGGAGTGGGAAGAGAAATCTACCTTTCCCCTGGGCAATCAGTATCATCTTGGCCAGGCTGTGATATACTGCCTGATTATCTGATACAACAAAGTCAATTATGCTTGCGTATTCTCCCTTCAAAATGACAACTCACGCTCCCGGAGCGCATAAGTGAGGGAGCAGAGTGGTCCCAGACTCTGTCCAGGTCTGAGATTGTTGATGGGCGTTCATACCCACCTGGACTCTGCCCACATCAGGTAACCCAGAAGCAGCATGTATTATGAGTAACAGAGCCTGGCCCAAATTGCCATGTGCTTACTTTGCAAGCTGTAGGACATTGCGGTAGCAGCTATACAGGGAGCTCTCAGCTGCTGTGCGATATCTGCTCTTGTATTTGGGTCCCACGGTGTGAATAATGAATCGTGCAGCCAGGTTAAATCCTTTAGTCAGTTTTGCCTCCCCCGTCCGGCATCCTAAAGAAACATACAAAGGATAAGACACCTAAGTCTTGGTAGGGCAGAGAGTAAAGCACCTCACTTCTTCATCCCCACACCAAACCCCACCCTGCAGCAACTCACTTCCACCTCATTAGTTCCTGCACCACAAGATGGCAAGCTGCTACAGCAGCACTCAGCCAGCCCGGGGACATGCGGTGAGCTGTACCATTTCCAGTCTGCTTCTCAGAAGCTGAGCATTCATGGAGTAGAACAGAAGCACCAAGTCACTGGAGAGGCTGTGTACTTGACTGCAGCTCCCCACACTCCCCCTCCCCCACCACACAAAAGCAGTATACTAACTTGGCAAGACAGTTGCAGTAGAAACGTGTTATGTTAGAAACGTGTTATGCAGACAAACACAAACTCGGCTCTTCTGAAAGGCTTTGGGAGACTATGCTGTTTGATTAAATTTCTTGGTATAGGAGATGGACATGGTCCTTTTAATCAGCCAACTTGTGGTTGGCAGAGCTTTTAGAGATGGAGAAGCCATAACGCCATGTTTCTCCACATCACATGGAGCACAGTTGTGCCTTGTGGTTTGTTCCACAAGATTTTCATCTGCCCAGTTTTTAATGTCTCCAGGGATGCCTAACAGATCTCACTGTCCAGAAAGATTTCTGGGTATTCTGTCTACATTTTCTATTGTTCTATTTCATTCCTTTTCTCTTGGACAACTTGTCTCCAACAGACAGCGAAGTGTTTCCTCACATACATGTAGCCTTCTGGGAACCATTTTCCCCCCCTCACATACTGGTAGCCTTCTGGGGATCATTAATAAGCATCTATTTCACAACCAGTAGTACACTATGCACTTTGCAGAGAGTGATCTGGGCTCAAATCTATTCCAGTGGACCAAACTTCTTGCATCTTTAGGGCAAGATAGAAAAGCGAATGTACTAGCCAGGAGCTACAAGATGTTTTTTCCTCAAGTCTCCCCTTAAGAGAGAGAAATACTCTCAGAATCCACCTGCACAAGACTGACTTAAACTATTCCAGCCCCACCTAAGGAGAGGAATTTACTCACATTGGTGATAGAGTTATATTAGATATGCATCTTATGATTTTTTAAAACAAACTTTGTATTGTGGATAATCTAAGCACTATACCCAGATGCACACACTGTTTTGTTTAATAAAAAAAAATAAAAAATTTATGTAGTACACAGGTTAACATTAGCTTTAATATAATTTTTAAATCTGTTTTGTGCAACTCTAAGAGTATTTCCTGTGTTCTGCACCACAGAACTGAGAAGGAGCATTTGTTCTGTCTCAACAACAGTCCCAGCCCACTCCCAGCTGCTCCTTCCCTCACCCCTTGTTGAGTGCTGAAAACGCTGAGTAGGGTGATTGCTGCTCCTCCTGGCTTTCAATACAACACACCTTCTGTGGTTTTCTAGATGGAAACCAGTAGCAGAATAGGGAGGTCTACTCTACTACTTCCCTACTCCAAGTTAGAGAACGGAACAACTTCAAGAGGAGAGATTAAGGGAGATCCACATCAGAATATCCATATCCCAGAGTTTAGAACACTCTGCTGAGAGGCAGCAGATTCTGACCGAAATTCTCTTCTTATCAGACAGAGGGGAGACTTGAACCATGGTCTCCCACCCTCTGGGTGAGTACCCTAACCACTGGGCTGAAGGTTATAAGGGAGTTCTTCCTCCTGCCCGTTTTGTGTGGCGCTACGAGGCCTCTGACTATGCCAACTTGATTGGGCCCCACAACTTGTGTTATGTGGAGGAGCACCTATCTTCCCGTGATTCATGTATTGCATGGGGTCTTAGGCAACAGAGAGGCACCCAAATGCCTAGAATGAGGCAGCAGTCTGCATGCCCAGAGAAAGAAACATGTGCCTAGAGAATTTTTACTGCAATAATTTAGGCACTGAGGAAGTTTAGGCACCTACAGGGTTAGGTGGCAGCCAAGTGGGAGTTTGGTGGATCTCAATGTTGCCTAAAAACAGGACTTAGGCACTTAAGTACCTTTGTGAATCCCACCAGAAGTCTCTATTTTTCCCCTCATTGTTCTAGACCAGGGGTTCTCAAACATTTTAATGGGGTCGCCACGGCTGGTGTTAGACTTACTGGGGCCTAGGCTGAAGCCAAAGCCCGAGTCCCATCAACCAGGGCCGAAGCCCCTGGGCTTCAGCTTTTCCCCTTCCCCCTGGAGCAGCGGGGCTCGGGTGGGCTTGGGATTCGGTTCCCCATCCTGGGATCATGTAGTAAGTTTTCTTGTCAGAAGGGGGGGGGGGGGGCACGGTGCAATGAAGTTTGCGAACCACTGTTTTAGACCCATCCAGGATGTGAGCAGTTTGATGGGGTGAGCAGAAGCAGCCCAGGGAAGAGATATTTTTCCCCAAACATTTTTCCTGTGCAAAACTTTTGAAGCAAGCATCTTTATTTAAGGACAAAAACATACAAAGAAATCATAAAACAATAAAAAGATCTAAACGTGTACTTAAGCTTAACAGCAGGACCCCATCAGCCCTCATGGGAGTCCCTGATGGGTTCCAAAGCCTTTCAAATCCTTCTCCAAGGCTTGGCTTCTTTTGGTTATCAAATCACGCCAGTTTGTAGCTCAAGAAGTTCCCTTTCAGTCAGTTCATACTTGGTCTTTCTACCAAAAAATGCTCTTTGTTCCCAAGCCTCCTGAAACAGGTAAAACCACTTACTGTCCCTCTTTCCACCTTGGGTAAGACTTCAAAGGCTGGGTATCTGCATAGCCAACCTTGGGATTTTGCATATTAATCACCTCTTAGTGATTCTAGATTCTACAGGGAATCCACTTAGCAAGCCAGAAACACAAATACATATAATGCTTATTGATACAAAGGTCTGAACATTTTGTGGCCCATCACAAAATAATAGTCTGAAGATTTTCATGATTTCAAGGGCTGGCTCAAATAAACAGATAAGAATACGAACGTTAAACATGGTAGTCTCAAGACATGCCTGTGTTTGTCATATCTGTCACAAGTATTACCCCTACTTTACAAATCAGGAGCAAGGCACAGTGGCGAAGTGAGTTGCCCAAGGTAACAGTAACCAGGTGGCAAAATCAGTAACAGAGCCAAGATCTCAGTCATTGGTCTGACTTTTTACCCAGTCATTGGTCTAGACATTAGACGATCCTCTCCCAAACTTTAGATGGAAGACTCAAATTTTTCCATCTAAAGAATGTTATGGAGAGAAACAGAGCCTTCTAATAGAGCCTTACAGCATTTGGAAGACTGTTACTGTACTGCCGTCTAAGATGCAGTAGACTAAGATGATAAACTGACAGCAATTCCTCTAGAAATCTGAGCCCCTCCCTGAAGTATTTCTGGGTTAGAGGAAGCTGAACAGACTGTTCCCAGGGACATAGGAGTCAGCTGAGCCATAAAGAAAGCACTTGGTGCCTCCAGGCTTGAGCAGAAGCAGTGTATCACATGGTTTAAGCATGATTCTTTCTCATTCTTTCTCTCAGGGCTTAGAGAAAGTGGATACAAATGGGTGGGAAGAGGATGTGACAGATAGTGAAACATCCTGCAATATCTTTGGGAGATCATACTGTATTTAAGTGAATGAATGGTTTATATATCATTGTGGGCCAGGGACTGCATTCACTCTATGGGGGAAAGCGTTACCACAGCTCCTCCAGGAAGGAAACCAGTAGGGGATGATGAAGGCAAATCACTCAGGTTATAACACCTCCGGAAAGGTACCACTTTCTGAGGTTCATATACCCTGGTTCAAACTGGGACCACCAGAAAAAGAAAGGACTTTTAGGTAAATAGCCCTGAGCTTGATCTGGCTCCTGATCTAAAGACTGACATGAACTTGCAAGAACAGGGAAAACCTCGTTCTGGGGGTTGAAGGACTTACATCTTCCAGTCTAACTTGGTTAGATTGTGCAAGGTGCTCAAATACTAGATAGGTGATACAGAAGTATCCAGATAAAGAAAAGTCCATAATTCAAAGAATATTTCTTTCTAGAAAAGCAAAATTGCCAGCCTTCCAATAGGGCTCTTCTTACAATATTATTAAACTGGCTTATGGAACTATTTTTGAATTAGTACAGGGAAAAATGAAAGAACTGACTAAGAGGTCACTCTGAGGCTCTATTTTATCATGCAGGGCAGCAACACTTTATCCATTACTAGACATTGGTTCCTAAAAGATTAGGTTGCATGGCTGCAGGCTAGCAGCTTGTACAGAACTTACTCAACATGAATTCTTGTTGAGTTTGGATTTCTGTTGGGGTGAACTGCAAGACTCTCCGAGCATCTCCTTAAAAAGGGGCAGTACAGCAAAATTAGTATTCATACAAGTTCAGTCTCTACAGCAAGAACTTTTATAACTGCTCTTTTAGATAACTTCCAACTTCAATCTGCTTCAGTTAACTAAGGGGACGACTGTGTCATAGTCTGAAAGTAAGAGCTCAGCAACTTGAACGGCTTGCTAGAAGCTTCTAGGGGTCTGTATTCTGAATTACAAATGGAGGAATTGTCTACCATAGGGGGAAAGTTTTGGCCAGACCATATTTCACATTAAAACCAGGTCAAGGAAATAAAGGCAAGTGTCTTTTCTGCACCTTCCTTGCCTTCAAACCCACATATTTCTGCTATATGCTACATGGTGGCAGCTGCATTGCTGTAGAGCAGGATTCTCCTTACCTTTGAGTTTCTGGAGTTCATCCCTCAGGTTGGGGCCGGCATGCACGAAGATGCTCTCAGATACCACATTCTTATCTGTGAGAGATTCATTGCTGGTGTTTACTATGGCTGTGCAGTTCAATAATGCTACATTTCCTTTCCTGAGGAAACAAAGCCATTGAGTGCAGGTTAGATACACGAATTTGGCACCATAGAAGAAGTGCTTCTTAACTGCTAAAGGGTTATTCTTGCCTTGCTTCATGATACACTGTACTCCTCTATCTCACCCTGCTCATGAGATATGTTCCATAAACAGAAGCTTAGTTTAGAAGAAATTAAGGTTGGTAAAACACTGCATTCTCACAATGAAATCTTAAACAATGAAAAGTCAAGTTTCAAGGGAATTTCTTAACCGTACCCTAATGCCCACGCACCACATATCCAGACTCAGAATCTTCACAGTGAACTTCACTCTACCTTCAACTAGTATGGAGACAGACTACAGGCAACCCAAAATTCTCCCTCACAGTACAACCTTAATTGCAAATTCATGCTTCCCCAATAAACAACACACTGTTCACTTAAGCAGTGAACTGTAAAGAAGTTCAATATTAAACGGTGAGGGAGATTAATGTATTGTATGTAGCATGTTTGATCATCACGTGGAGGTAGAAGTAAGTTCCTTGCAATGATGTGGAGTCTGTCACTGGAAATGTGCAGTGTAGGCATTAAGATAAAGTTTAGAGGGTCCCAAATTTGACATTTTCTTGCTTTTGAGAATACATAGAGGAGATATTACATGCACCTAATTTTACTTAATATTTTGTTTATGGAATTTCCTGGATTTTTAATATAGCAATGAAGGTCTTATTGTGGTATGATAAGGGAGCAAGGAATCATCCCCGACTTTCCCTACAGCAAATGGGAATATGGAGGGAACAATTATGTTTGAGGTGGGTGAGGGGGAATATTTGTGAGATCTGGGAGGCCTGGTGGGTCTGTCTCTAGTCTCCCTAATGCCAGTATGATATTACCTGTTAGGATATAGATATTCAGGCCTGCCTGTAAAGGCCTATACTCTAAGAATTTAGGTGTATTCTTATCACTTGGCTAGTGATAGAGGTATAAAAGAAAGAATCAAAACCACTGTCTGCCAGTGTAAGGGCCTTCTCTTACTGTGACAGTTTGTGGCCCTGTGCTTAGGCTCAGGCCTTTGGCTAAGCAGCAGAGGCAGCCATAAGCTGGGAAGCGAACGGTCACATCCTCACATTCCAAACTAGTCACATTGAAATAAGGTGCTATTGGGCTGTTAGGCACTATCAGGACAGGATTGTATTCCTATCACCTCCAGAGAAAGGGAAGTGCCTAGAAAATGTAAAAGGAAACTTAGTTTGATAGCATCCTGTCTGGCAAGAACTCACTTATCAATAGCTGGGATGTGAAATCCTCACTTCTGTATTGTTTTGTCATTATAGTTCCCACTTTGCTGTTGTTTGTCTGTATAATCTCTGTCTGGTTCTGTGATTGTTCCTGTCTGCTGTATAATTAATTTTGCTGGGTGTAAACTAATTGAGGTGGTGGGATATAATTGGTTACATAATCATGTTACAATATGTTAGGATTGGTTAGTTAAATTTCAGGAAAATGATTGGTTAAGGTATAGCTAAGCAGAACTCAAGTTTTACTATATAATCTGTAGTCAATGAGGAAGTGACTGGGGGTGGGTGGGGGTGGGCATGTGGGTGTGTGAGATGGGAACAGGGAATGGGGGGGTGGGTGTGGGTGGGCATGTGGGTGTGTGAGATGGGAACAGGGAATGGGGGTAAGAAAATTGGAATCATGTTTGGCTAAAGGGGGAGATGGGAACAGGGAATGGGGGTAAGAAAATTGGAATCATGTTTTGCTAAAGGGGGAAATGGGAACAGGGAATGGGAGTAAGGAAGTTGGAATCATGTTTGGCTAAGGGTAGGAATGGGAACAGGGACACAGGCGTAAGGCTCTGTGGTGTCAGAGCTGGGATGGAGGATACTAAGGAAGGAAACTGGAATCATGCTTGCTGGAAGTTCACCCCAATAAACATCGAATTGTTTGCACCTTTGGACTTCGGGTATTGTTGCTCTCTGTTCATGCGAGAAGGACCAGGGAAGTAAGTGGGTGAAGGAATAAGCCCCCTAACATTACCCCTATTTCTGGAGCCTGTCAAATGCTGCATCTGATCCAGTTGGCCAGCCTTGGCTCCTCAGAGCAGAGGAGCCTCTGTTGAACCTGTAGAGCTCTGATTTTAAAGAAAGCCTTCTAATCACAAACAGGCTATTACTAATACAATGCTGTCTCTTAGTCTTCACACAGTCAACTTAAGTGCATCTATCTGCTGCTGCTCAGAACACTGAAAAGCTACAGCAAAGTGAAAGATGACTAGAATCTGATGAGTTTTCATTGCTACTGTTAAAAAAAACCTGTGGGCAACTGGGAAAATGACAAGAATCTGGTCACATGCACTCTGATACTTCAAGGGAAAGCTCTAAGTAGGGTCAGAGACAGGAATTGAAGGAAGAAACTGAGGCTCAGAGGGGGAAGGATAGAGCAGCAGTGCCCCAACCCACCCATGCTTGCAACAGCTAGGAGGATCTGGGGTGAACAGGCAGGGATCACTCTCTCTGGCTTTATCCTTCTTCTGTGCAGCAACCAGAAGAGGTTGGTGAAAGGGCTGATCTTCCAATTTACCAGACACCTGCGATCTGGAGGTTCACATGAAAGAGAGACTTGAGCAAAGCTGAGAAATCCCAACCACACTTCTTAGCAGTTGGTAAAGGGGGATAGCTCTTCACTTTACTGCTGGCCCTGAGGGCTTCCCCCACTTTTCATACTTGTCTTCTACTGATAGGGGTAGTCCTCTGGAAATTAGGTGTTGATAAGCGAGAGTGGGTGGGCGAGGCAGAGGAGACGACATAGATGGGGTAAGTTAGCACAGAGAAACACTGTTGAGATAGACACATTTTGGAAGAAGAATATGGAGACAGAATACAACATAAAGAAAGTGTATGGAGGCAGAGAGATAGAGAAGGAAAAAAAACCTAACAGACACCAAGGACAGTACAGGAAAAGATACCCCATTATTCTATTATATGAATGTAGAGAATACAAAGTGAGGCAAAACCAGGAAGCACAGAACATAAAACAAGTGCCAGAAAAAACAATAAGTTGTTTGTTTTAAAATTGCATTAAATAGAAAGGTGATTATATATATTGTAGGGACATGCCCACGCAAGTAGTACAGAGATGAACCTCATCGGGTCCCTCCACCAGCCTTCATCTAAGACTTTACCTATCCTTTCTCCTCCCAGACTTGACCTATGGCGGTACCTCAAGAGAAAAAAGGAGAAAAAATCCACACCACGTGAAGAGCTTTTTTTGACCATTTTGCTAGGCACTCTGTCATCACTGCATTCGTACTGTGGCATCTAAGAAGTCAGAGCTATTTTGAACTTACCACAATATTATTTTTGCATTGATGTCTTTCCTGTATGGGAAAGGTGATCTAATATCAAGTTGGGGTTTTTCAACTTGAGTTTTGAGGGAGTCCAGTTGGTCTGCCTCACTGTAGTCATTCCAGGCTGGCAGAGAATCAATATCCACAAATTGGGAAGGAGCACCCAAGGGATCCATGGAATGGAAACAGCAACTCCTCTTTCCACTACCTCTTCAGCACTCCAGTTCTCACTGGAGTCTTTCTGGTGCTTCAGAGGAGAAAAAAATAGGGTCACAGACCTGGATTTTCACTGAGAACAATTCTAGAAGAGTTAGAGTTTTCATAAAGGAAAGCTGAAGAACAACTAAAGCATTTGCGGGTAGCAATGTAGTTAAGATTCACAGGCTATTTTGTTCACAACCTATCCTCTGTATGATTTCATTTTTTTATCTCAAAATGTTTGTGCTTGGTCTCAGTACAAAGGTGAATTGTTTTGGAAAGTCTGAGCTAAGATAATTAATCTGTTTTTGAATTATCCAATGGTGAAAAAAAACCCTAATTTTCCACACTATAAAAAAAATTGTTCCAATTGGTTTGTAAACTTGAACCTTAAAAAATGCTGAATCTATAAACTCCACATTTTGCAGATTTGTGGTTCAGCCTAAGAAAGAAAAATCAAATTTGAAGAAAAGTGATTCAGCATTTTAAGTCAAAAACTTAAATTACACACATATATACATATCAGGATAGATTTTTCTTTTCTGACTACCTTTTACATCCAATCCTCCATCCTCCACTGCAAATGAAGTGCTCTTGAAGTCATTTAGAGTTAAGGGTGCTTAGCTTCTCTTAGGATCAGGCCCTTACTGCTTTAGTAACATTTAAACACTTTAAAAACAAAACAGTCAAATTTGCTTACTCTCTATTTTGCAAAAATCAATAGCGCCTAGTGGACTGTCAGTCACTAATACAAATTAAGATCTATTTCTCCCATGCCCCCTCCAAAGGCTTGGGAAGTTTAGCACTTAAGCTACTGTTCAGTTAATTTTTAACTTTGGGTTAATTTAACTGGTAACAACTTTGAAAATCTCTTATTTCTCATGTAGTCAAAAAGATGCATTTTCCCAGGCCTGCTCTGAATCAGCCTGGACATTCTGTAAAGTCACAAACATTGATAAAGCGACTTGCATGCAGTTTAGCAGTGCTCCTAGATTCATCACTAACACTAATTTCTTATACAGCAGCATTTTCAAATGATGCTTTCTATGATCTGATGGAATAGGCAAATCTGCCTCATCCTAGCAAATGATCACCTGGCCTCCATTATGCACATCTTTTTCAACTCCTGTCTGGACTACAGCAATGCAATATACCTGGACACAAAGCCCTCAGGAAACTCCAAATAGTACAGAAAACTACAGCACATCTCTTCAATAACCTGCACTACAGCAAACACAAGCAGAATATGAAGGTCAAGGTCTTGTTCCTTACCTTCAAGTAAATTACTCCTGGAGGAATTCTGCACCACTGCGTATGCACAGAATTTATGCCCCTCACAGATTTCTTTGCTTCCCTTCAGAAAAATGACTTTCTAACAGGAAAGCAAAGGGAAGCCACAAGAGTGGTCATGTGACCCTCCCCAAGCATGTTTCAGGTGCCCAGGGCAGCCGGCAGAGAGGTAAATCACTGTGTGACAGGGACAGACTGGAGAAGACCTGGCTGGTGGCTCCTACCCTGCACTGGGCTCAGTTGCTAGTCCCGGCTGAGCTGGGGAGGACAGGACTTCCTCTTCCCCTGCACAGCATCCGGGGCCATGTCAGACCCATCCCAACATTTCTCTCTCCCCCAGGTGCAGGAAGCTCTGCAAACTCCTCATCACCCTGCTTCCTGCACCCATCGCTCCTCAGCTGTAGAGCGAAGGATCACTGTAGAGCTGCTCTCTTATCTGCCCAACCCCTGTGCATCCAGACCCCCTCATACCAAATCCACCTGCTGAGCCTCATCCCCCCAACGAGCCCCCCTCCCACTGCACCTGGACCACTCCAACGAGCCACCCGCACCTGGATCTCCCTGCACTGAGCCCCAACCAGCTGCACCTGGATCCCCATCCCACTGAGCCCCACTCCCCCAGCATTTGGACCCCCTAACTGAGCTTCCCACACCCAGACCCCCCCCGCCAAGCTCTAGCCCCCACACACCCAGATCCCCCCCCCCCATCTTCACCTGGACCTCCCTGCAAAGTGCCACTACCCTTACACCCAGAACCCCCAACAAGCCCCGTGCATCAAGATCCCTCCCACACCCAGATCCCTACCCATATTGCCTCAAACAGAACCCTCTCAACCCACACCTGGATCCCCCCACACCAAGCCCCTCTGCACTTGGATCCTGCCTTGCTGACCCTGCCTACCCACACCTGGTGCACCTGGCACAGACAGGCAGGGCCCTGGGGTGTTTCTGGGGCAGGACTGGGTGCAGCTTCACCACCGAGTCTGTGTCCCAAGGGGGAGGGAAACTACATCGTGATCTCCCATCTCTGTGCAGCCGGTGGCCTGTGCTCCCCAATGCCATGCTGGAGCATCCACGTTTACCTGACAAATAAAATTTGCAGAATTTTAAAATATCGTAAGCAGAATTTTTTATTTTTGGTGCAGAATGCCCTCAAGAGTAAGTATTTAAAGGCCTGGACCCAGGGTACCTAAAACTATGGGATGAAGGCCATGTTTCATAACTCTGCTCCTCAGACACAATGGAATGCTTCTCAATAAGGGTAAAGCTGGTTGTGTAGAAGACAGTTTCTTGGGGTCTAGACCCAGACTGTGGAATGAACTAACACAGGAACTAAGGCTCATCCCAAAACATCACTTTCTTCCGCTCCAAGTGCAAGGTGCACTTCTTTGATCTTATCTTCTCTAACAGACAAACAGCAGCATGTACACTAAAATAAAAATCCCAAAGCAAACCCAAACCAATACACCAGAGCAACTAGCACCACAGCAGCTACTGGCATGTTGAACTGAGAGACAAACATGAACCAGTGAGAAAAACTGTTCAGAACCCCATGAGAAAATAAATAGTACTATACTACGTGGCAGTCTACCATTGAATTAAGACAGACGCTTGGGATGAAACCTCAAATGCACTGAAGCCCTTAGAAACTTGTATCCGTTTCTGACTGAGATCCAAAGTTTGTTCTTTTTGCACAAGTATACATACTTGTTGCGTCACTGAAGCAGGTGGTACATTCCACGCGAGCAGAAAGATTAATAAAAACCAGAAGGGAAGCAGAAAAAAGGCAACAGAAACACTTACTGGGAAGAGGGACATATTTGAAAGGAAAGATTAAGAGTTGAAAATATATAGTTTGGCAAAACAATAAATACTGGGGTGGCGGGCATGATAAGTCTAACAGTGAGACCGATACAAAGCAAGGAGGAAGAGAAATTGCGTTAGGTGATACGTAAGGTAAGGTGCAAATAGGAAAACTTTGAGGAAAACAAAAGCAGAAAAGTTAGACGGAATAATGGGAAACATTAGCCCTGGTCATTTCTCTCTTAGGAGAGGTTTCAGAGGAACAGCCGTGTTAGTCTGTATTCGCAAAAAGAAAAGGAGTACTTGTGGCACCTTAGAGACTAACCAATTTATTTGAGCATGAGCTTTCGTGAGCTACAGCTCACTTCATCAGATATAAATGAATAAATCAAATAAATTGGTTAGTCTCTAAGGTGCCACAAGTACTCCTTTTCTCTTAGGAGAGTCTTTCACGAGAAGCAAGTGAAGTCAGTGACCGATAAGGTCTTCCGGACCGAGAGCCCATCCCTTTGTTTCGGTCTGCGTGCAGCTTCACACCTATTTGCCTCGGGGGGGTTCACCCCCCCCCCCAATACGCGTCTTGACCTTTCCCGAGATGCCTCGCGCGACGGAGAGCGGACAACAGCAGCCCCGGCGAGAACAGGGGCTGTGCCCCAGAGAAGGGCCGGCCCCGGGCAGGGATCCCTCCCCCAGGGGCCTCGCCGAGCGCAGATGGCAGGAACCGAAGGACGCTCCTGGACAAACGCTCGGAGCTTTTCTCAGCGCCCTAAAGCAAGAGACACAGAGACTCCCCCTCCCCCGCCGCGCCGGCAGGGACACGGGCCCCGCAACCCAACGGACGCGGAGGAGCGGTTCCAGGCCGCGCGGCTGCAGCGGGGTTGGGGGGGTGTCACAGAGCGACCGGCCCCGCCCGGGCCCCTCAGCACAGAACAGCGACCCCACCCTGCCTAGCAACGTCCGCTCAGGGAGCTCCCCCTTAGCAACGGGCCCCAGCGCCATCCCGTGTCCAACCGCTCGCTCGTGCCCCTCTCGCCGCGGATCACCCCTCACTCACGGGCCGGCCCCGCTGCCCCCATCCGGCGAGAGGGTCCCAGGGGTAGCAGTCGACTCAGCAACATCACCCCGGAAATGGGCACTGAGGCTGGCTCCCCCCCTTCCGCTTCCGGATCAAAGCCGACCAATCCCGCACCGAACAGCCGGGGTGAGGTGAGATCCTGCGTCACTTCCGCCGGGACGCTGAACGGCCCGGCCATTGTCCTCCCGTGCGGAGCGAGAGACGGTGTCTGCGCGCGAGTGACCCGCAGAGCCACGTGGGGGCGGTGAGCGCGGGCCCGGCGCGTGGCGGGGGCGGGCTTTGGGTCTTACGGCGAACGCGGCGTGGCAGCGCCTCCCCCGCCCGCTCGCCCCTTCCCCAGCGCGGTCGGTGGCCCCTGCCTGGCCGGCGCTGCCGGGCCTCGATCCCAGAGGAGCCGGAGCTAGGGGCGCTGCCGCACCCCGGGCTTGAAGTGGTTCCGGTCCCTGTGCTAGGTTTACGGTTTGGTTCAATGGCGCCCAGCTCCCCCCGCACTGTGCACGTCGTTCCCGCGCCCCTGCTCATTGCCGCCCCGGCAACCGGGCCCTGCCGCTCGCGACCCGGCATAGGCGGCGCCCAGGAGCGACCCCTCAGCCGCGGGGCGCGGCTTTGGCAGCGTGGCGGGTCAGAGCGGCTGCTGTTGGATCCTCTGGGAGGAAAAAATAACCCCAAGCCCAGCAGTGCTTACTGGGAAGGAGAAATCAGGGCAGTAGCGATGGTGGGGGCGGGGGGGGAAGGGAACACAAAGTCGGTGTGACTGTGCAGTGCGATAAGGCGGGTGGAAAGCGAAGGTAGCGTTGAGCTGCGTGTGTAGAGGCATCAGGGAGGGGAGAGCAGGGGGGAGGCCTCATCTAGAATATTGCATTTGGTTCTAGGTTCGGTGTTTATGAAAAGATTTAAAAACAGAATATGTATAACAATGGTGCGATGACAAAGAAGGAGCATGGTAATTCCCTGTAAATACTTGTAGGGTGGCAATTATAGTTCCCAAAGTGGGAATAATTAAGAGTAATGGGAGTAATTGTGCAAAGAAAAATGTAGTCTGAATAATGGAAAAACTTAGCGCAGTCTGGCACACTGTGGGGTAGTCTCCCAAGGGAAGTGTTGAGAACCCCTTTGTTTTTAATGTTTGTCCTCTCCAGTTTAAATAACACTAGAAAAAGTTCTGTGGGTCCACTTTTCCTCTAATGTCATACAGCAGGTCTTTTCCAGCCCTAATTTCTCTTTATACATGAAATTCTTCTCAGTGTTTCTTGTTTTCTGTTTATATCCAGGTCAGCTCCCACCTGGGTCTGGAAATTGCACCATGGGTCTCACAAAGCAATATCTGCGCTACACAGCTAGTGCATTGTTTGGAGTGATTGCTAGCCAGAAAGGCAACATCGTCTATGTGGCCCTGCGGGGTGAAAAGGGCCGCTATGTGGCAGTGCCAGCATGTGAGCATGTCTTCATCTGGGACACCCGGAAAGGCGAGAAGGTGATGAGCTGGTTTCCCCCATTGTGAACCAGAATGGGATGACGCTGCTGTGTTGTATGGCAAGTGAGACTAGAAAACTGTAGCTGCGTGAGTTATCTTTGCTGGGAGCTCCCCAGGCAGAGAGATGAAATAAACATAGAAATAGTGGCTTCTAATATGCCACTTTAGTATCATCTGCAACCTTTGCCGCCTCACTGCTTACCCCTTTCTCCAGATCATTTATGAATAAGTTGAATAGGATTGGTCCTAGGACTGACCCTTGGGGAACACCGCTAGTTATCCCTCTCCCTTCTGAAAATTTACCATTTATTCCTACCCTTTGTTCCCTGTCTTTTAACCAGTTCTCAGTCCATGAAAGGATCTTCCCTCTTATCCCATGGCAACTTAATTTATGTAAGAGCCTTTGACAAAGGCTTTCTGGAAATCTAAGTACACTATGTCCACTGGATCTCCCTTGTCCACATGTTTGTTGACCCCTTCAGAGAACTCTAATAGATTAGTAAAACATGATTTTCCTTTACAGAAACCATGCTGACTTTTGCCCAACAATTTATGTTCTTCTATGTGTCTGACGGTTGTATTCTTTACTATTGTTTCAACTAACTTGCCCAGTACTGACGTTAGACTTACTGGTCTGTAATTGCCAGAATCTCCTCTAGAGCCCTTTTAAAATATTGGTGCTACATTAGCTATCTTCCAGTCATTGGGTACAGAAGCTGATTTAAAGGACAGGTTACAAACCATAGTTCCGCAATTTCACATTTGAGTTCTTTCAGAACTCTTGGGTAAATATGATCTGTTCCCGGTGACTTGTTACTGTTAAATTTCTCAATTAATTCCAGAACTTCCTCTAGTGACACTTCAGTCTATGACAATTCCTCAGATTTTTCACCTACAAAGGACAGCTCAGGTTTGGGAATCTCCCTAACATCCTCAGCCTTGAAGACTGAAGCAAAAAATTCATTTAGTTTCTCTGCAATGACTTTATCATCTTTAAGTGCTCCTTTTGTATCTCGATTGTCCAGGGGCCCCACTGGTTGTATAGTAGGCTTCCTGCTTCTGATGTACTTAAAAACATTTTGTTATTACCTTTTGAGTTTTTGGCTAGCTGTTCTTCAAACTCCTTTTTGACTTTTCTTATTACATTTTTACACTTAATTTGGCAGAGTTTATGCTCCTTTCTATTTACCTCACTAGGATTTGACTCCCACTTTTTAAAAGATGCCTTTTTATCTCTCACTGCTTCTTTTACATGGTTGTTAAGCCACGGTGGCTCTTTTTTAGTTCTTTTACTGTGTTTTTTAATTTGGGGTATACATTTAAGTTGGGCCTCTATTATGTTGTCTTTGAAAAGTGTCCATGTAGTTTGCAGGGATTTCACTCTAGTCACTGTACCTTTTAATTTCTGTTTAACTAACCTCCTAATTTTTGCATAGTTCCCCTTTCTGAAATTAAAAGCCATAGCGTTGGGCTGTTGAGGTGTTCTTCCCATCGCAGGAACATTAACCGTTTATTATATTATGGTCACTATTTCCAAGCGGTCCTGTTAGTTACCTCTTGGACCAGATCCAGCGCTCCACTGAGGACTAAATCGAGAATTGCCTCTCCCCTTGTGGGTTCCTGTACCAGTTGCTCCAAGAAGTAGTCATTTAAAGTATCGAGAAATTTTGTGTCTGCATTTCATCCTGAGGTGACATGTGCCCAGTCAATATGGGGATAATTGAAATCCCCCACTATTACTGAGTTCTTTATTTTGATAGCCTCTCTAATCTCCCTTAGCATTTCATCATCACTATCACTGTCCTGGTCAGATGGTTGATAATAGATCCCTATTATACTATTATATTCTTATTAGAGCATGGAATTACTATCCATAGAGATTCTATGGAACATGTGGATTCATTTAAGATTTTTACTTGATTTGATTCTGCATTTTCTTTCACATACAGTGCCTCTGTCCTTCAATATATTTTGTACCCCAGAATGATTGTGTCCCATTGATTATCCTCACTCCACCAGGTTTCTGTGGTGCCTAGTATATCAATATCCTCCTTTAACACGAGGCACTCTAGTTCACCCATCTTATTATTTAGACTTCTAGCATTTGTGTACAAGTACTTTAAAAACTTGTCACTGTTTATTTGTCTGCCCTTTTCTGATGTGTCAGATTTATTTTTTATGTGAATGTTTCTCGTCTGATCTGGCCCGTACTTTATCCTCTTCCATCCTTTCCTGACTAAAACCTAGAGAATCTTTATCAATAGCAGGGGTGGGCAAACTTTTTGGGCTGAGGGCCACATCTGAGTGGGGAAATGGTATGCAGGCCAGGGGGCTGGGGTGCGGGGGGGCGTGTGGGAGTGGGTGCAGTGTGCAGGAATAGGCTCAGGGCAAGGGATTGGGGCAGAGGCGGGGTGCGGGTGTATGAGGAGGCTCAGGGAAGGGGGTTGGGGTGCAGAGTGCAGGAGGGCGCTCAGGGGAGGGGTGCAGGAGGGGTGTGGACTGCGGGAGGAAGCTCAGGGCAGGGGGTTGGGGTGCAGGCAGGGTGCGATGGGGCTCAGGGCAGGGAGTTGGGGGGTGGGTGCAGGAAGAGTTTGGGCTCCGGCCCAGCACTGCTTACCTAAAGTGGCTCCGGGGTGGCAGCGGCATGCACAAGGGCCAGGGCAGGCTCCCTCCATGCCTGCCCTGGCCCCACCCCTCTGGGAAGCGACTGGAACCATGTCCCTGTGCAGCCCATGGGGGGAGGGGTGGGGCACAGGGCTCTGTGCGCTGCCCTTGCCACATCTCCAGGTACCTCCCCCGAAGCTCCCATTGGCCACAGTTCCCTGTTCCCGGCCAATGGGAGCTGCGGAGGGCGGTGCCTGGAGGCAAGGGCCATGCATGGAGCCCTCTGCTTGCCCCTCACCCCCGGGGCCCAGGGACATGGTGCCAGCCACTTCTGAGAGCGGCGTGGGGCCTGCAGCACCATGGGGGGCAATCCTGTGGGCTGTTGTTTGCCCACCCTGATCAATAGACTCGCCTTTCAGAGAAGTCTCTGTCTGATCCACGTGCTCTGCTGCAGCAATCGGCATTCACCCGTCTCTTAGTTTAAAAACTGCTCTGCAACCTTTTTATTGTTAAGTGCCAGCTGTCTGAATCCACTTTGGTTTAGGTGGAGCCCATCCTTCTTGTATAGGCTCCCCCATCCCAAAAGTTTCCCCAGTTCCTAATAAATCGAAAGCCCTTCTCTCTACACTATCATCTCATCCACCCATTGAGACTCTGAAGCTGTGCCTGCCTGGCCCTGCGCGTGGAACTGGAAGCATTTCTGAGAATGCCACCATGGAGGTCCTGGATTTCAGTATCTTTCCTAGCAGCCTAAATTTGGCCTCCAGGACATCTCTCCTTCCCTTCCCTATGTCATTGGTACCTACATGTACCACGACCACCGGCTCCTCCCCAGCACTGCACATAAGTCTATCTAGCTGCCTCAAGAGATCCGCATCCTTTGCGCCAGGCAGGCAAGTCACCGTACGGTTCTCCTGGTCATCACAAACCCAGCTATCTATGTTTCTAATGATCGAATCTCCCATTACTAACATCTGTCTTTTCCTAATGACTGGAGTTCCCTCCCCTGGAGAGGTAACCTCAGTGCAAGAGGATACCCCAGCATCATCGGGAAGGAGGGCCCCAACCATGGGAAGGTTTCCCTCTGTTCTGGTTGACTGCTCTCTTTCTCTGAGCCTTTCATCCTCCTTAACAGCGCAGGGACTGTCTGACCGGAGGTGAGACAAATCTACAGTGTCCCGGAAAGCCACATCAGCATACCTCTCTGCCTCCCTTAGCTCCTCCAGTTCCACCACCCTGGCCTCCAAAGCCCGTATGTGGTCTCTGAAGGCCAGGAGCTCCTTGCACCAAATGCACACACATGCCACCCGCCCACAGGGCAGGTAATCATATATGCTATACTGAGCACAATAAACAGGATAGCCCCCACTCTGCTGCTGGGCTTCTGCCTGCATTCTCTCCTACAGCTACCTAGGTTAATGATAGGATTTTTGTTTAAATCAAGAAGTTTTGATTATAGTTTAGTTTAAAGGTTTTAAAGAATGGCTAGTGTACCTCACCCCTTCCCACTCCCCTTCCAAACTCCCTCTCAAAACTCCCTGTTAGTGGTCCCTGGTTGCTCACTACTTTGTAAAGCCTTGGCCTTTCTGATAGTCCCACCCCCGACTAAGGCTCAGCCAATGAGAAGAGGCTTCTAGATTTCAAACCTTGTTTAGAAGCTCACAGCTTCCAACTGACGGCCACGGCACACAGTCCTTCAAACAGACAGACAAACACAAGCTCAGCACACAGCAGATAACCCACAAACACACACTACAGACAGCCACTTACCCCAAGGGTCCCGTATTTGCTCCTCCTTCACCTCTCAAAACTCCCTGTTAGCGTACCCTGTGGGGGGACCTTTCCTACGCAAAACGTAACTGATCCTGATTCTTTCCTTTGATCTTAAATAATTTATTCAGGTAGAAAGGAGTATGAGTCAGTCCCACTGAGCCATTCTTCCTTGTTACTCTAGAGTTGAGTATGAGATTTGAAGCTCCACTGTTGACATTGCAGAGCATCACAAAGGGACATGAAGAGTACTGCTTCAAATGACACATTAGACCCAGAGCTACACTATCACAGTGCTTTAGGTGTCTTTTGGAATGCTGAACTCATGTACACCCTATGGAAAAAAAAATAATTCAGTTGTATGCTTAAGAGGAGCTGGAATGGAAAGGAATTGTCCTGTGAAGAAATTTGGAATGCCTTTTTTACTAGCAAGCAAGAGGAGTCACTGTCTAGCTGTTAGACTTCTGGGTTCTAGTCCTCATTGCACCCTGATTTGCTATTTGGCCTGGTGAAGTCATGTCCCCTCTCCATGCCTCAGTTTCCACATTTTTAAAACTACGATAATGGTATTCCTTCATTTCAGTAGCAGATTGTGAGGAATGAGTTTCTAAAGTACTAGGGGTCCTCAGATGGAAGTCCTGATAGACAAAGTATTCTCTTCCTTCTGTCCCCTGTGGGTGTTTCTAGCTCTGACATGTCACAAACACCTTGTCTTCTGAAAATTGCAGGTTCTCATCCTTCAGGGTCTCAAGCAGGAGGTCACTTCTCTCTGCCCATCCCCAGATGGGTTGCATTTGGCTGTTGGATATGAGGATGGATCAATCCGTGTCTTCAGCCTCCTAAGTGGTGAAGGGAATGTCACTTTCAATGGACATAAGGCTGCAGTTATGACTCTGCAGTATGATCATCTGGGAGGCAGACTGGTGTCTGGCTCAAAGGTGAGAGTTGGTAGGAGAAGCCAAGTCTGGAGGTCAGTTCTTTCATAATCAGGGAGGACTAGCTGTTTTGTGGAGATGACTTGTAGACGTGGCCACAGTTGAGAGGCCTGGCTGGGAAGGGGTGGATGGTGCACTGGAATAGCTGGAGGAGTGAGAGGATCTGGGTCAGATTCACAGCTGAATTGCATCACAGATCTTTATTGAAGGGCCGAAGACTGGAATAGGAAGGGGTGCTGTAGATCAGGACAAGGTGAATTAGCAGACCTGTGCATGGGGGAGTATAGAGCTGGAATGGTGGGGGTGCTGCAGGTTGGGCATGAGGTACATCAGCAGAACAGTTCATAGAGATCCCAGGACTGGAATAGCAGGGGGGCTGCAGACAGGGACTGAAGTACTTGGGCAGAACTGTTGAAGACAGGGGGTTTGCTAGTCTGAAACAGCAGGGGCTGCTTCATGCCAATACTAAGGAGCATTTGTAGAGGTGCATATATGTGTGCGGGGAGAACAACTCCTGGCTTTATGAGCCCTTCAGTGCGTACTAAAACTCAAATTTAGGGGAAAGCAGACTCTGCCTGTCTAAGGTAGTGTATTGGGTCTCATAGCAGAAGATTCTGACGATGTCCACCCTTTGGTGATGTCCCTTTCCTTTCAGGACACAGACGTCATTGTGTGGGATGTCATCAATGAGAGTGGGTTGTACCGGCTGAGGGGGCACAAGGATGCTGTCACACAGGCACTCTTCTTGAGAGAGAAGAACCTCCTGGTTACCAGGTACACTGCACTGCTGAGTTTGCTGAATTGAGGATTCAAGGCTTTACTCATGTATCGCGTCATGTCAAAACTTATGGACTTAACACAAAGAAGTGAAAAGTTAGATTTTCTAGATGGTGCTCCTTTCTCAGAATGAACGCATTCTTAATAAGCTTTTTTTAAAAAGCCTTATAACACCACAACCTTAACTGTGAGCCAGAGACTTTTTAAAATACAATTGTTATCTTGATATCTAAATGGTTTTTAAAGAATACCACTAAGTGGGAAATACCAGCTAATGAGACACTCACTTTAAAAATAATTATTCTCTGAATAGTTTTTAATCTACTGTTAAATGTGGTACCTGAGATTACTATAACAGAGGATATGTCTGTACTGCATCCCATCATGGCTGGACAGATGTGCTAGCTCTGCTTGAGCTAGCATGCTAAAAAGAGCAATGTAGCACAGCTGGCGGCTTGGGCTAGTCACCTGAGTACATACCCAGGGGGTCTGGGTGAGTATGTGCTCAGATATGCTCCCAGCTGCAGTGTAGATGTACCATGAGATTAGCAGTATGTTTACAGAATGCATTTGACAGTACTTGGCGTAAAGTCACTTTTGCTTTTTCCCCTGTGTAATCAATTGGATTCCCTTTTGCTTGTGAATCTTTCACACAGTAATAGGACAGAAAAATAAATTTTAAAAATAGGCAAATGTTTATAGAACCATGGAAATCGATAGGGAGACATGGGTACATGTAGTACCTGAACTGACTTTTAACTCCTCTTAACATTCACTAGCTTTAAAGATGACGGTGTTGCTTGGCATGAGAATTCTTTGATGAAATTCTTTTAAGAATGTTTTATTTATTAGATTTATGTATCAGTTCAATAGAAAAAGTGTATTACATCAATTTAGGGTAAAAGGATGCCGGTAACTTTTATTTTTCAGATTATTGATGAAATAATAGTGTGTGTTTGGGGAGTCCGGTGGCACCTGAAAGACTAACAGATTTATTTGGGCATAAGCTTTCGTGGGTAAAAAAACACTTCTTCAGATGCACGGCTACCCCTCTGATACTTGTTTATTTGGGGATAGAGTTAAAGCTGTGTTGTGAAGACATATGCACTTGGTTGGTAGTTTATAAAATGGCTTAATTTTCTGAATATTACTTTCTTTAATGTTGGTAAATAGTTCTTAATTTTAAAATAAGGATGGAGATGCTTGGGCAAGATATGCCCTATTCCTCATAACAAAAAGGAATATCAGCCTTAAACATAGCTGTGACTCCTTATTTAAAGCTGATTTTTATTTTTCCATCAGAGATTTGACCTCTTTGTTATGAAAACTACAGTATATTCTTACCCAATCATTCAGCGTTTACTGAGTACGGCATTTTTTTGACCATTTACAAGTAAACTTAACTCATGTAATAGTTTGTGTTAAAACTAATTTAAAAACAAGTCCTTTAAGAAATTTAGTGCTTGGAGTCAGACCTTTTTCATCCTGAAATATCTTAAAAATGGAATGGTAACTTAACTTTTCATATTGTTAAAACTTGTTAGGGACATTAGGTTGTAATTAAGATAGTTATTAATAGTTCTTGTCTTTAACTGTTGTTCTACTCTACAGACAGAGCCAGGTCAACAGCTCAGATTACTTTTAACTGGGGCCATCATGATGTTGGCAGTAACCATATCAATTGCTACCCTTCCTAATTTTCATGCTACAATTCTGTTGGTTGTAGTGAGTCACTGGTATGATGGGCGATTGGACACATGTCAGAAGTTCTCATTGGTAGATTATTTGGCCAGAACTGTCGTTGCTCTGAAAGATTCTGTGATTGCATTTGGGCATCTGTGCTTGAAAGGCTCCCGATAATACTACACCCTTGGCCCTACTACATACTGAGGCAGGAGGTGGTAAAGTGCAGACACAAGGGATGGGGCTCCGTACATCCTCTCTTTGCACAATGCTGGTCTAACAGCACTCCTCTTCTCCATCCAGCCCATGCACATCTCCTCACATATGGCCATTTCCCTGGTCCTCTCGGTTCCCTATATTGGTGTTTCCTGGTATTGGAGGAGCTCTGTGGAGTGCGGGGGGGGAGGGAGGGGAAATGTGGGGGCAGGGAGAAGCAAGGTCCCAATGTCTTTGCTTATGCATCAGCTCCCCCCCACACACTAGTGCTGGCTCAGTGTGCAGTGGAGCTTAAGGTATGTCTACATTGCAAGTGAAGGTACATTTAATCTAGCAAACATGGGTAACAGCAGTGTAGATGTAGCGACCTGACTGTATACCCAGGCTTCTTGTCAGGCATGTATGTGTGTTGCTACCTCTTCCTGGTGCCCAAGCTACCAAATCATCATTACAGCTGTTACCCACAGGTATATCTATCCATGCTACAATCACAGTGTAGAGGTGCCCTGAGGTAGCCATGCCAAGGAGAACCTTTAATGTGATGGTGTTTTGACAAAAAAACTCCTGTTGATATTAGTGGAAATAGAATTGGGCCTGGAATTAGACAAAGTAATTGCTAATAATTTTTTACTTTATTACAACCAGGGCTGTCGATTAATTGCCGTTAACTCACACGATTAACTCAAAAAAATTAATTGCGATTAATTGCACTGTTAAACAATGGGTTTCAGAATAACAGCCGTGTTAGTCTGTATTCGCAAAAAGAAAAGGAGTACTTGTGGCACCTTAGAGACTATCCAATTTATTTGAGCATAAGCTTTCGTGAGCTACAGCTCACTTCATCGGATGCATACTGTGGAAACTGCAGAAGACATTATATACACAGAGACCATGAAACAATACCTCCTCCCACCCCACTCTCCTGCTGGTAATAGCTTATCTAAAGTGCTCACTGTCCTTACAATGTGTATGATAATCAAGTTGGGCCATTTCCAGCACAAATCCAGGTTTTCTCACCCTCCGCCCCCCTCCCCTCCCCCCCCACAAACTCACTCTCCTGCTGGTAATAGCCCATCCAAAGTGACCACTCTCTTTACAATGTGTATGATAATCAAGGTGGGCCATCATACACATTGTAAAGAGAATGGTCACTTTGGATGGGCTATTACCAGCAGGAGTGTGAGTTTGTGTATTGCGGGGGTGGAGGGTGAGAAAACCTGGATTTGTGCTGGAAATGGCCCAACTTGATCATCATACACGTTGTAAGGACAGTGAGCACTTTAGATAAGCTATTACCAGCAGGAGAGTGGGGTGGGAGGAGGTATTGTTTCATGGTCTCTGTGTATATAATGTCTTCTGCAGTTTCCACAGTATGCATCCGATGAAGTGAGCTGTAGCTCACGAAAGCTTATGCTCAAATAAATTGGTTAGCCTCTAAGGTGCCACAAGTCCTCCTTTTCTTTTTACTGTTAAACAATAGAATATCAACTGAAATTTAGTAAATATTTTGGATGTTTTTCTATATTTTCAAATATCTGTTTCAATTACAACACAGAATACAAAGTGTACAGTGCTCATTTTATATTTTTTATTACAAATATTTGCACTCTAAAAAGATAAAAGAAATTGTATTTTTCAATTCACCTCATACAAGTACTGTAGTGCAATATCTTTATCATGGAAATGTAACTTACAAATGTAGGGTTTTTTGTTACATAACTGCACTCAAAAATAAAACAATGTAAAACTTTAGAGCCTGCAAGTCCACTCATCCTAATTCTTGTTCAGCCAATCACTAACAGAAATACGTTCGTTTACATTTACGGGAGATATTGCTGCCCACTTCTTAATTACAGTGTCATCTGAAAGTGAGAATAGGCATTCACATGGCACTGTTGTAGCTGGCGTCACAAGATATTTATGTGCCAGATGTGTTAAAGATTCATATGCCTCTTCATGCTTCTGCCATTGTTCCAGAGGACATGCTTCCATGCTGATGGTGCTTGTTTAAAAAATGTGTTAATTAAATTTGTGACTGAACTCCTTGGGGGAGAATTGTATGTCTCCTGCTCTGTTTTACCCGCATTCTGCCATATATTTCATGTTATAGCAGTCTCAGATGATGACCCAAGACATGTTCATTTTAAGAACACTTTCATTGCAATTTTGACAAAATGCAAAGATACCAGTGTGAAATTTCTAAAGATAGCTACAGCACTCAACCCAAGATTTAAGAATCTGAAGTGCCTTCCAGAATCGGGGATCAGGTGTGGAGCATGCTTTCAGAAATCTTAAAAAAGAGCCAACACACTGATGCAGAAACTACAGAACCCAAACCAGCAAAAAATAAAATCAACCTTCTGCTCGTGGCATCTAACTCATGCCGATGAAAATGAACATGCGTCGGTCTACATTGCTTGGATGGTTATCAAGCAGAGCCCGTCATCAGCATGGATGCGTATTCCCCTGGAATGGTGCTTTAAGCATGGAGGGACATATGAATCTCTAGCGCATCTGGCATGAAAATATCTTGTGACGCTAGCTACAACAGTGCCATGCATGTGCCTGTTCTCATTTTGAGGTGACATAAACAAGAAACAGGCAGCATTATCTTCTACAAATGTAAACAAACTTGTTTGTGTGAGCAATTGGCTGAACAAGAAGTAGGACTGATCGGACTTGTAGGCTCTAAAGTTTTACATTGTTTTATTTTTGAATGCAGGGTTTTTTTGTACATAATTCTACATTTGTAGGTTGAACTTTCATGATAGAGATTGCACTACAGTACTTAGGTAAATTGAAAAATACTATTTCTTTTGATTTTTACAGCACAAATATTTGTAATCAGAAATAAAGCGAGCATTGTACACTTTGTATTCTGTGTTGTAATTGAAATCAATATATTTTAAAATGTAGAAAATGTCCAAAAATATTTAAATAAATGGTATTCTATTATTGTTTAGCAGCACGATTAATTTCATGATTGATTTTTTTTTTAATCACTTGACAATCCTAAAATTACAACCTGTTATTGCACCCTGTTTCCTTCAAGTAAAGCTTGGAACATGACTCCTCAAGGAGATTTAACTATCTGCGGAATGTGAAGGGGATAGCTGTATTTGATTCTTTGAGCACCTTGCAAATGGAACAGTCCTAAAACCTCTGATAAGCTAAAATGCAGCTCTGTCTGGTGCATTTAATTTGGCACAGATCATTGTACAGTTCATTAGGACAGGCAATGAAGAATTTTGTATCAACTGAAAATACAGGGGGAATTTAGGGAGACCCACTGTTGGAATTTGGCTAGCGCACCAGGCTTGACACCCTTGCCCTTAAAGAAAGCAGAATGGTTTCTCCATTACACTAGGCTGGGGTTTCCATGCTGACTCTAGGAGGTGCCTCCTGATGGATCACCAGCCCATAATTCTGTATTGCCTGTGTTTTGCTGGATCTCTTATCCTGACTCTGCTTAGCTTGTGAGACCTGCTGAGATCCTAGCCTAAATAAGTCCGACCTCTGACACCTTGCAGTGTGCTTTACCTTTTGTGTTTCTTACTCTCTTCAAAGCTCACAGTTTTGGCTGAACTCTGGTGACCTTGCCTCATGTCTGGGTGATGTCATTTGTTTTTTTCAGTGGTAAAGACACCTTGGTGAAGTGGTGGGACTTGGATACGCAGCACTGCTTCAAAACACTGGTTGGACACCGTACTGAGGTAAATAAAATTAAAGATGGAGAGAGGGAGTTAGTTCAGTACAAGTATCCCAGCACACTGGCTGCAAGGCAGCTTCTATTGTTACATCCACACTGCTCAGGATTGGATTTTTTTTAGGTTGTAATCACAGACCCTGTGAAATATTTGTGAAGAAGGGACAGGTGAGAAGCCTCATCTATTTAGGAGGCTTGTATCGCTCTTGCTGGGAGTGATGTTTCCAAACCAGATATCCTTGTGCAGTATCCTATGTAGCAGGGGCTTGAGTTCTGTTCTCATTTTTCCATTTAAATTTAAAAAAAATCAAAGAAATTCAGTGCAAGAATCCTGTCACATACAACATTAATGAGGAGACTGAAATCCACTGATGTGATGAATTCCTTGGCCAAAGTCCTAATAGCAGTGTTAACTTTGCCCTTTGTATATTGGCATCTTAGGGCAGGAACACTGTAGGCTATTGCTTGTTATACTGACAGATTTCAGAGTAGCAGCCGTGTTAGTTTGTATCGGCAAGAAGAAAAGGAGGACTTGTGGCACCTTAGAGACTAACAAATTTATTTGAGCATAAGCGATGAAGTGAGCTGTAGCTCACAAAAGCTTATGCTCAAATAAATTTGTTAGTCTCTGAGGTGCCACAAGTCCTCCTTTTTTTTGTTGTACTGTCTTTCTGCTAAAAGGTTAACTGCAAAAAGGAAAAGTCTGGGTTTTTATTTTATTTTTTAAATAGGTATATAGAGAGAGACCATATTTTCCCCCTGTCGCGCCCCCCCACCCCCCAACACTCTCCACAAATAAACAAAACCCCAATCAAACCAAAAAACAAGACAGACAAAATCCCCCAGTCCCCTTCAAAGGGATAACACTAAATCTCTATCCTGGAGGGATGTTGTATGGCTAAATTCACTAATGTTGGTGGGGCGTGCTGATACTGTGGTGATGGGAGGCCATATAACTAGACATAAAGACGCTTCTCGGTGTCTTCTCTTTGGCAGGTGTGGGGACTAACCTTTGTGTCACAAGAGAAGCGTCTCATCACTGGCGCTGCAGACAGTGAGCTCAGGGTGTGGAACATCACCTACATCCAGGAGGTAAGAACTGAAAGCATCATCTCGGGTGCTTTGCTCGGGACTGGATTGAACTGGAACATGGCAGGACTGAGTGTCTTTCTGGGACATGGTCAATATCCATCGAGGACACTCTCTCAATGTTGATTGATGGCTTTAACTGTGTGTTTCTACTGGCTCCCAGCTCTGTTGTAGTTCTGTGCAGACTGCCTTTGTGCATGTGTGGGAGCTTGTCCCAAGAATGGGGCACTTCTTGCTGCGGGATCAGGCAGAGTGAGAAGCTGGAGGAAATTCTTATCTGGGGATATGCATGGTGACTGCAGACCACTCCTTATCTTTAAATTGGGGTTAGCCAATTAAGCATGAAATGACTGGTGGTCACCCTCCTCTTCACCGCGTGGATGTGGCTTGTGGAGAGGACAGGTTTTGACATCCATTGCTTCACTTTGGTCTCAGGAGAAGGCCACTTGGGTTGGGGTGGTGCAACGTGTGCTGGAACTGATGGTCTGCAGGTGGCTTCATTTCATGCCAGGTACATGCAGCCCTCGGTGTCCCAGCCAGTTGCTGATGGGGACCTTGGGCAACGTTTGGGAGCCCTGTTTCAGGCTGCATTGTGGAAGCTCTTCTGAAATGGACTGATTCCATTCAATTACTGTCTACACTGTTAGGGCTTCATTTCATAGAGTATCTTTCATCCTGGCTGTTCTTCTGAGCAGTTCCGAATGAAAGCTGTGACAGTGTTAAATGGCTGGAAGGAATTGAGATGTAGGTGGGGGAGAAGCCAGGGTGTGCTAAGGATATCTCTTTCCTTTGTCTGCTACAAGCAGGCAACAGACCCTAATGAGCCAGAATCCAAGAAAAGCAAAGGGTCTCCAGCTAAAGCAGAACAGACCTCGGAAGTGGATGAGGCCTCAGACCTGGATGAGACACCGGAGGAGGTAACCCTTTTCCCCACCCTGGTGAAGTGGTGCAGGTTCACAGGGTTTTGTGCTGTCAGTGAGGGTAGATACACAGCTTAAATAACGAAATAGGGGTTCGAGGACAGACCTGGTTACCTAGCTGACACTTGCCTCACTCTGTTGGCTTTGTGCCCTGGGGATGATCTCTAGCGCTTCTAGAGAAGACACGATGACCCATAATCAAGGAATCACACCAGTGTGTTCTACGTTCCTGAGGAACAATTTCTCGCACTTCCCCAAATACCCACCAAATAGCAGCAGGAACCTGTGCTTGTATTGACTGGTAACCTGTGCCAAAGAAATCCCCAATGTAAGCATATTGGTGGGTCTCTAGAAAGGGTTGGCGTTGCTAGCAGAGCTCTTTCCTTGTAGGAAAGGGACCTCAGTAAAATGGTTGCTTTCCACTTGCCTCCATTCAGTGCTGAAACTGATTCACCTAGGACTTATTAACAGTACCCTATGTCATAACCAGGTATCCTGGTTTTCTGTGATTTAAAAAAAAAACCATAAAAATCTCAAAAAAAAAAAAGAAAAAGAAAAAGAAAAAAGAGTACTTGTGGCACCTTAGAGACTAACAAATTTATTTGAGCATAAGCTTTCGTGAGCTACAGCTCACTTCATCCGATGCATTCAGGGGAAAATACAGTGGGGAGATTTATATACACAGAGAACATGAAGCAATGGGTGTTACCATACACACTGTAAAGAGTGATAAGGTAAGGTGAGCTCTTGCCAGCGGGGGGGGGGACGGACGACGACGGGACCTTTTGTAGTGATAATCAAGGTGGGCCATTTCCGGCAGTTGACAAGAACGTCTGAGGAACATTGGGGGGTAGGGGGGAATAAACATGGGGAAATAGTTTTACTTTGTGTAATGACCCATCCACTCCCAGTCTTTATTCAAGCCTAAATTAATTGTATCCAGTTTGCAAATTAATTCCAATTCAGCAGTCTCTCGTTGGAGTCTGTTTTTGAAGTTTTTTTGTTGAAGAATTGCCACTTTTAGGCCTGTAATCGAGTGACCAAAGACATTGAAGTTTTCTCCGACTGGTTTTACTCCTTTTCTTTTTGCGGATACAGACTAACACGGCTGCTACTCTGAAACCTGTCATAAAAATCTCTGTTTCCCCACAATTAAAATGGAATGCTGAACTTTAGTTTCCCTAGCCATGATATATATATAGGTATCAGCTGAACACAGTGTTTTGTTGATATACAGTAGAATCCTGTTTAGCCAAGCCTCCGTTATCTGGCTCTCCATATTAACTGAACCATCAGGGGCAGCCTGCGGCAGGGCTCCTGTGGACCGAGCCCCACCTTAAAATAAGGGATAGAAAGCTCTTTGCCAATCCTCCTGGTTATCCCAATTTTTGATTATCTGGTCCCAGTCCCAATTAGATCGGCTATATGCGGTTCCACTGTAAATTTAAAGCACGTTCAAAAAATCAACTACAAGAGGGGGAAGTTGCAGGCATTGAATAAGTGTCACTGGTACTTTCAGTAACATTGATTAATAGTTAATGCATACATGTTTTTATTTTTTCACAAAATGTAAAAACTAAAGATTCTCTGTAAAAACACAAATCCACATTTTTCCGGGAGAAATGGATTTCGAGGATCCCTTGTCATAAGGGTCTCAGAGATGGTGCTGCCGTGTTTAGAATCAGCTCCTATTGTGGGAAGCCACTTCCACTTAAGTCAATCGCACCTGAAAGCCTTTCACTAAATTCCTCCTCTCTGGATCACTCACTCACCTGCTGGCACTTCCAGAATCCTTTGAAGATTTCAGCTTCACTCATTCAGTTACAGCTAGACACGCAGCCTTAACAACTGTTCCTTATGTCCTTCCTCCAGGAAGTTTTTCTGCCTCTATTTTTAAGCAGGTAATTAAATGATCTCTCTCCCCCACCTTCCTCATCTCTCTCCTGCAACAGAAACTAAAAGCTGGTGCCTTAATTTTATAAAAGTTCAGATAAATGCCCTTCCAGTTAGTGAGATGCATGTTTCAGTCCATGAAAGAAAGTTGGTTCTCAGCTACAATGCAAGAAACATAAGTTAAATTTGTGCCTGACACAAATGTTTGTTTGCTGTTAGTTCCCACCCTCTTTGCTGGTGCAGATTCCTTGTCTCTTTTGGATGCTAGTCAGATGTTGTAGACTCTGCCCTTTCATTGTTTTATCTAAAGACTTGCTTGACCTTTCAGACTACAATTGTTTTCCCTTTCTGTATCCTTGTAGCGCCTCCTGAGGTGCAACAAAGCTGGCTCCATCATGCGGGAAGGAAGAGACCGAGTAGTTACTCTGGCCACTGACCGGACAGGCAGGATCCTAGCCTGCCATGTAAGTAATATGCTTTGGGGCCTTTGGCTAGTGGACTACAGAGGAGGCTCTGTTGTGTGTCTCAGGGACTCTCCACTGCAGCAGCTTCTTAGGCGACTTGCTGCTAGTACTAACTCTGTGAATCTGTCTCCAGGGAACAGACTCTGTTCTGGAAGTGTTTTGTGTCCTTACTGAGGATGAAATTTGCAAGAAAATGGAAAAGAAAATGAGAAAAGGAAAGAAAAAAACCAAGTAAGCTCTGTTTTTCTAAGTTGATGATGTCCACATGCTGAGACTTGACAAAAGGCCCATCCAGTGAGAGGGTGGAATGAATGAATCATGAACCGTTTGCAGTTAGTCTGCTGTTAACATGTTTGTCTTCCTGGCTTGTTGGTGCTGGTATGAGCCAGGTTGTTTTCTGTTCCCAGTAATTGCGAGAAAATCACCTTCCATCTGATTCTCTTGCAAGAAGTGAATGGGATGAGGGAATAGACAGAATTCTCCTGGTAAAGCCCCACGTGTACGTCACCATCTATGACTCAGGAGAAGTGAAAGCTGGTGGTGCTAGGCTGAGTAACCAGAGTCACTTTTCAGAGTAACAGCCGTGTTAGTCTGTATTCGCAAAAAGAAAAGGAGTACTTGTGGCACCTTAGAGACTAACCAATTTATTTGAGCATGAGCTTTCGTGAGCTACAGCTCACTTCATCGGATGACATCTACAGATCATGAGCCTCGGGGTGGTATGTGCCAGGTTCAGATTGGGGCAAACTGTTTATTAGCGGACAGCCTTTTATTATAAGTCTATATTATGCTTCTCCAGTGTCCATCATTCATACATCACCCAGTGTCTAACAGGTTCCTCACAATAGCTGTGGGAGATAGGTGAATGTTAGTTCACTTCATGGGAAATCTGAGGCACACCAAGGATACATCTATTTGTATTTTGGTAGTGCCTAAGGGCCAGAATTAGGAGTTAGGACCCCATTTTTCTGAGCTATGTACAGACACGGAACAAAACAATGATCCCTGCTGCTGAGAGCTTTCAGCCTGTTGACTTGTCTACACTTGAATGTTAATTTGGATTAAGGTAGGGTGTGAATTTAAAGCACAGAAGCCATTCTGGAATAACTCCATGTGTGGACAAACCCTAAGTACACGGGTGGGGAGGGATGCAATTAAGTTGATGTCTTTAACAAATTTCAGCGGTGATATCTACTTTCTACCTCCCTGAATTGCCCTTGTGGTTTCAGTTTGTTAGAGTATTCTCTTACACTTCCTGTCCTAAACCTGTGGCTTTTTGTTGTTCTCCAATAAACAATTTCACCTTACTGGAGTAGGTGGATTCTCTTCACTGAATAGCAGGGTGTGGTTTGATAGCCATCTTAATAAGACGGTTTAGGATCATTATTCTCTAACTTTGCAGCAAGAGTCCTAAGGTTTCTTCAGGACTGCCAGCAGCGTTGTTGCCCATCAAAGTCTGCACTGAAGAGCATTGCACCTCCACTAGAACAGCACGTCTGTGTCAGCACTGGATAAGGGTCCAGCTAGTTAGTTTGTTCGTTTTTTTGGGCGGGGGGGTGGGGGTGGAATGTGTCTGTACATTTCTGCCCCATGTTAGCCTGTGACTGGACTGGCAGTGACTGGTAACTTGATTCCAAGTGGTTGTCTGACCTTTCTAGACAGAAGTCTGAGGAGGAGGAAGAGGAGCCTGAAGGAAGCGTTGAGATGAGTCTTCAAGAAGAGATTCAACGAGTCACTAGCATCAAAGCTTCTGCTAAAATCAAGTGAGTGTAAAGCCCTGTCCTGGGGTCATTGCTGCAGCTCAGGCACCCAGTGCAGGGGCCATGACTCAGGGAGAGTTTGTATTTTACAAAGGTGGCTCTTCTGCAAAGATGAGAAGCTCAGACTCCATAGAGCTGGGGAGAGGACTGCAGGGTCCCAGCTAGTCCATCTCCACCCCCATATCTCTATAATGTCTTCACACCCCTTCCATCGAGATTGTTCCCTGCAAGGGATTCTCTAGGACTGTGATTCCCAAACTTTTGTATTGGTGACCTCTTTCACATAGCAAGCCTCTGAGTGCGACTGCCCCCTTATAAATTAAAAACACTTTTTGAAATATATTTGACACCATTAAATGCTGGAGGCAAAGCAGGGTTTGGGGTGGAGGCTGACAGCTTGCAACCCCCCATGTAATAAACTCGCAACCTCCTGAGGGGTCCCGACCCCCAGTTTGAGAACCCCTGCTCTAGGGGCTTGCCTCCTCTAGTTTTAAATGATCGGTCCTATGGGGCTTCTGCTGCTGCCTTTGTTAGACTATTCCATTGCCGACTGCCTCTCCTATCAGGAAGTTGTTCTTGGTGTTTTCCTTTAGTTTGTTTCATCTTGTTTCTCCTAGTTATGACCCTGACTTCTCTGTGTCCATTTAAACAGGTCATTTGACTTGATTCTGTCTCCGAAAGGAGAGCTGAAGGCCACCTTACTGCTCCAGAACAACACCATTGAGTCATACATCCTGACCCCATCAGCACAGGTCCCCCAAGTTGTCCGTGCATCCAAGATAACCATTGGAGGTCACCGCAGTGATGTCAGGACACTGGCTTTTAGCTCCGACAACATTGCCATCCTCTCGGCTGCTGCTGAATCTGTTAAGATCTGGAACAGGTGTGTGTTCTGATTCTGTAAATTCCTCTTTGTCCACCAAGTGTCCTTCTCCCAGAGGTTGTGGCTGTTCAGGCAAGAGGGGAGAATGGGAAATGGTAGTGGGGAATGATCCCAAGGAATACAAAGTGATAAATGGAATAGAGAAGGTAGATGGGGCACTCTGCTTACTCTTTCTCATTATACAAGGACAAGGGGATACTACTTTCGTGAAACTGAAAGGCAAGAAATTAAAAATGCATTTTTAACCCGGGGAACTCATTACCACTAGATATCATGAGGCTAAGAGTTTAATGGGGTATATAAAAGGTCAGCTCTTTGGATACTGAGGACATCTATAGTCATGGAATCAGAGAAATGTAGTGCTAGAAGTCACCTCAAGAGGTCATCAAGTCCAGCCCTTTGTGTAGAGTCAGGACCAAGTAAACCTAGACCATCCCTGACAAGTGTTTGTCCGCCCTGTTCCTGAAAACCTCCAGTGATGAGGATTCTACAATCTCCCTTGCAAGCTTGTTCCAGAACCTACTGACCTTTATTGTTAGAAAGGGGTTTTTTGGGTTAATATTTAACCGAAATCTCCCTTGCTGCAGATTAAGCCCATTACTGCTTGTCCTACCTTCAGTGGACATGGAGAGCAATTGGTCACCATCTTAATCGATAACAGTGCTTGACATATCTGAAGACTGTTATCAGGTCCCCCTTCAGTTGTCTTTTCTCAAGACAAACAGGCTGCTTTTTCTAACCTTTCCTCATAGGTCAGGTCGAAAGCTTTTATCGCTTTCATTGCTCTCCTCTGGACTCTTTTTCCAATTTATCCACATCTTTCCTTAAGTGTGATGCCCAGAGCTAGACAGAGGACTCCAGCTGAGGCCTCACCAGTGTCGAGTAGAGGGGACAGTTAGCTCCCATGTCTTACGTACGACACTCCTGTTAATACAGCCCAGAATGACATTTGCCTTTTTTGCATCTGCCTCACATTGTTGGCTCGTATTTAATTTGTGAATCACTATAATCCTCAGATCCTTTTCAACACCACCTAGCTAGTTATTCCCCATTTTGATTTTTCCTTCCTAAGTGTAGTACTTTGTACGTTGTTAAATTTCATCTTGTTGATTTCAGACCAATTCTCTAATTTGTTAAGGTTGTTTTGAATTCTAATCCTGTCCTCCAGAGTGCTTGCAACCCCTCCTAGTTTGATGTCATCTGCAGATTTTATAGGTGTTCACTCCATTCCATTATCCAAGTCATTAAGGAAAATATTGAATAGGACTGACCCCGTGGGACTCCACTAGATACTCTCTGTCTGATAGCCAACCATTGATAACTACTCTGAGTATGGTCTCTCAATTTTTTTCTTAGCGTATGCACAACATTCTTCATGTGGCACATGACCAGTATCCATCACCGAATTTAGTCCGTTGGTTGGATCATTAGCTTCCCTGGCCCGATCAGTTTTGGACCCACCTTATACTAATTTCATCTAATATGCTTGTGAGAATGTCATGTGGGATTGTATCAAAGGCATTACTAAAATCCAGTTGTGTCATGTCTATAGCTTCCCCCCATCCACTAGGCCAGTAACCCTGTCAGGGAAGGAAATTAGGGTGGTTTGGAATGATTTATTCTTGATAAATCCATGGCTATTCTTTATAACCCTATTATTCTGTAAGTGCTTACAAATGTGATTGTTTAATAATTCGTTCCAGTATCTTTCCAAGTTTCTGTCAAACTTATGCTGACTGGTCTATAATTCCCTGGATTCCCTTTTAAATATAAGTACTATATTGGCCCTTCTCCAGTACTCTGGGACCTCATGAGTTCTCAGAGATAACTGCTAACAGTTCTGAGATTGCTTCAGCTTGTTCCTTAAGTACCCTACAATGAATTTCATCAGGCACTGTTGACTTGAATACATTTTATTTATCTAAAACAGCATACTGGGCTAGATGGACCATTGGTTTAACCCATATGGCTGTTCTTCTGTTATAAATATTTTTAAAGTATTCTTTGGCTATTTTGGTTTACATTTCTTTCCCCTTGTTAATATTTATTGTGTTGAGATTCTGGTCACCATTAATCTTTTTAGTGAAGTGTGAAGCAAAATAGGTGTTAAACACCTCAGGCTTTTTAATGCCATCAGTTATTAGTTCCCCTGCCCTGCTAAGTAGGAGACCTAAACTTTCTTTCATCTTTCTCTTGTTCCTAATGTATTTAAGGAACCTCTTCTAATTGCCTTTTATGTCCCTTACTAGGTGTAACTCATTTTGTTCCTTAGACTTTCTGATTTTGTCCCTACATGCTTGTGCCATTCTTTTTGTACTACTCCTTAGCAATTCATCCATATTTCCACATTTTGTAGGATTCCTTTTTGATTTTCAGGTCACTGATGGAGCCATATTGGCCTCCTACTATTCTTCCTATTTATCCTTTGCATTGGGAGAGTTGGCAGTTGTGCCTTAATATTGTTTCCTTGAGAAACTGCTAGCTCTCCCAAACTCTGTTATCACTTAGATTTTCTTCCCATGGCATCTTACCTACCAGGTCTCTGAGGCTGTTCAAGTCTGCTTTGTCCTTGTTCTGCTGCTCTCACTGATTCCTTGCCTTGGAATAATATAATCTATTATTTCACGATCACTTTCACTGAAATTGGCTTCCATCTTCAGATTTGCAATCAATTCCTCCCTGTTGGTCATTATCAAGTCTAAAATGGCTGCCCTGCTGGTTACTACTTCCATTTTCTGAAACAAAAAGTTGTCCCCTATACATTCCACCTACTGTTTGGAAATTTTGTGTTTTATCATATTACTTCTCCAACAGATATCTGGGTAGTTAAAGTCCCCCATTACTACCAGATCTTGTGTTTTGGATATTTCTGTTCTAGAAATGCCTCATCCACTTCTTCCATATTTAGTGGTCTAAAGTAGAGCCCTTTAAGTCACCCTTATTTTTTCACCCTTTATCTTTGCCCAGAGACTTTGCCTCTCACCTCCTTCTGGACCTCAGAACAAGTGTATTTATTCTTGATGTATAATTAACATAGTCTTCCCTGTTTTCCCCCCCATCTGTCCTTCCTGAACAAGCTGTACCCTTCTATACCAATATTGCAGTGATAAGATTTATCCCACCAAGTCTCTGTGATGCAATTAAGTAATCATTTAGCTTATGTATTAATACTTCCAGTTCTTCCTGTTTATTCCCCATACTCCTTGCATTTGTGTAAGGACATCTAAGATGTTGAACAGATTTCCCCACTGATTTCCCTCTTGTTGCTCCTATGACTCTTCTGTAATTTTTCATGTCTCCCCACCCAACATCCAACCTCTTAAGGTTGCCCTTCTTTGTGCTCACCTGTAGGCGATTGTCACCTGCCCCCTTTGAACCTAGTTTAAAGGCTTCCTTACTAGGTTGCAGAGTAACAGCCGTGTTAGTCTGTATTCGCAAAAAGAAAAGGAGTACTTGTGGCACCTTAGAGCTTAACCAATTTATTTGAGCATAAGCTTTCGTGAGCTACAGCTCACTTCATCGGATGCATACTGTGGAAAGTGGAGAAGATCTTTTTATACACACAAAGCATGAAAAAATACTCCCCCCCCCCCCCCCCCCCACTCTCCTGCTGGTAATAGCTTATCTAAAATGATCACTCTATTACCAGCAGGAGAGTGGGGTGGGGGGAGGTATTTTTTCATGCTTTGTGTGTATAAAAAGATCTTCTCCACTTTCTCAGTATGCATCCGATGAAGTGAGCTGTAGCTCACGAAAGCTTATGCTCAAACAAATTGGTTAGTCTCTAAGGTGCCACAAGTACTCCTTTTCTTCTTACTAGGTTGGTGAGTCAGCATGCGGAGATACTCTCCCCTTCTTGGGTCAGGTGGACCCCATCTCTTCCCAGCAGTCCTTCCCGGAACAGCATCCAGTGGTGAAGGAAGCCAAAGCCCTCCCCTCAACACCATCTGCACAGCCCTGCATTCCTCTCCAGACTGTGCATATCCATGCCTGGGCCTTTACCCTCAACTGGGAAGAAGGACAAGAGCAACCCCTGGGACCTCATCTCCTTCACCCTTGCTCCCAAAGCACTGTAATCACAGCTGATCTGCTCAGGGTCATACCTGGCAATATCATTAGGGCCCAGATGGATGAGCAGCATGGGTTAGTGGTCAGAAGGACGGATGATCCTCAGCAGTCTTTCTGTTGCATTTCGGATGTGGGCTCGACCAGTCTCCTTCCTGTGGAGTAGCTAGTTCTCTTTCCTCTTCTGGTGCTGCTGTAGTTATCTGAGGTTGTCTAGCATCCTCCATCCTGGATGTGTCTGTGTGCATCCTGTCGATGAAGTCCTTGCCACCTCTTGCAGCTCTTTTACCAGCTTCCTGAGGGACTCCACCAACAGACACTTCTCGTACCAGGTGGTTCTCCCTGCCTGGCTTTCTTTGGTGGGGATATGCAGCTGGCATTCCCAGCAAGTCAAGACCAGAACCTGTGTTGAAGTTTCCGGGGTCAGGATGCCTGTCTCGTGGAGTGTTCCAAGAGGTGCAGGCAGAGGAAGGGCTAGCAGTGGTGCCATTTTCCTCCCATTGCGGGCTCTTTCTTGTAGAGTACCTGCCAGTTGTGGGGTGAAAAAAATCACATGTGCTGATTATTTTTCCATGTGAGATTCTAATCCTGTGTTTTCTGACATAAACCAACCACTAACTGCGTGGGGCTAGGGAAAACTTCACCCATGGACATAGCCTTGGGTTTTCTTGTGCCTTCTCTGAAGTATCTGATGCCAGCCACTGTTGGAGAAAGGACGTTGGACTGTTTGGGTCACTGTTCTAACCCACAGTGCTATCGCAGAGCTCCCTCACCATCACTGACTCCTCAAATGTTACTCCCCTGGGATATGGCTATCCTCTGAGAACTCCTCCCACCCTGCTCCCCCCTCTCTTAGCCAGCAGTTTTCAGTTACTTTGTGAGGGAGAGGTAGCAGTCTCCCAGTTCTCTCTCTGGTATAGGGAGCAGGTTTGGGGATCCCATAGATTTTCTGTTTGGATCTAGCATCACAGAGGTACTTGGGTGGGCAGTTAACCTTCCTATGGGCTAAACTGTGCACAGAGGCTTTGATTCTACCTGGCACTTGTCCTACCCCAGCCAGTGCAATCTCTCACAAGCCTGCTGGGCTCAGCATGTGCCCTGACAGGCTCATAATATCCCACAGTTTGGTACTCCTTCCTGGCTGAAGTACCCTGTTGCTGCCATGGGCTGTTCTCCTGTCCCTCTTCACAAGAATGAGCTGGGGGCTGACTGTGTTCCCAGTTGGCTTATAGGGAAACCTTTTCAGTGCTGTGCTGGGGTAGCAGCATTCGAGCTGGAGGGCCAGGCTCTGAGATGGATTTGTCCCCCTCAGTGGTGCTGTAATCTTTGGCCTCCTGTACAGTGCATGAGAGAGAGGCCAGTTGGTATGAAAGGCCTTTTAGCAACACAGCTCATTTAAAGGGGCAAGGTCTGTACACAACGATGGAATCTCGCATGTTGCTTGTGCCCACAGGTCGACCCTCCAGTGTATCCGGACCATGGCGTGCGAATATGCGCTCTGCTCGCTCTTCGTCCCGGGAGATCGGCAGGTCATCATAGGAACTAAGGTAACTGGCTCCCTCCTGGAGCTCCCCTTGAGACCTAGCCCCTGACTAGGCTAGGGTAGTGGCTTCCAAATTGTGGGACCGGTACTGGGTCGTGGAATGGAAGGCACTGGGTCACGGTGGCTCTGGTCAGCACCACTGACTGGGCCATTAAAAGACCCGGTCGGCGGTGCTGCCCAGCTAAGGCAGGCTAGTCCCTACCTGTTCTGACACCGCACTGCGCCCTGGAAGCAGCCAGCAGCAGGTCCAGCTCCTACATGGGGGGGCCACGGGGCTTCGTGCGCTGCCCCCGCCCCGAGCACTGGCTCTGCACTCCCATTGGCTGGTTCCCGGAAGGAAGCCTGCTTTAGCACCCCTGCTGCACTGCTGCCTAGGAGCTGCCAGAGGTAAGACGGCACCCCAAGACGGCACCCCAACTCTCTGCCCCAGCCCTGAGCCGCCTCCTCCCCCCAACCCAGAGTCCCTTCCTGTACCCAAACCCCTCATCCCTGGCCCCACCCCAGAGCCCTGACCCCCTTCCGCACCCCAACGCCCTGCCCCAGCCCTGAGCCCCCCCAAACTCGGAGCCCCCTCCTGCACTCCAAACTCCTCATCACCGCAGCCCTCACCCCCACACCCCAACCCTCTGCCCCAGTCCTGAGCCCGTCCCACACCCTTCATCCCCAGCTCCGTTGGGTCATGGGGATCAACAATTTTCTTCAACTGGGTCGTTAGAAAAAAAGTTTGAAAACCACTGGGCTAGGGAACCTTCCTAAAAACTTCCACCATTGCTAGTACTGGTTCAGCTCCACTTGTGTTAGCAACGCGGGCAGCCTTAATGAAAATGGGCTGTCCCTGGTGATCTTACCACTGCCCTGTAGCCCTTTTCAGAGCATGTCTGATTCACTTAGCGCTGAAAGTGCCTGTGGCAGTTGGTGCCCTTTCTGCCCTAGGTGTAGCTCGTGTGGGTTTAGCTGGCTGGTGTTAGCAATGGTGGGATGTTTTTGAAAATGTCCCTAGTGTAAACAGGGTCCCTGGTGATTGGCTGTGTCTAGTGCCTATTTACTGCTTTGCGGGCCACAGACGGGAGTGCAGCAGGTCAGGAGTGAGGTGTATCAGTGGAGTTGCGTGTAGAGATTCCAGGCCAGGGACAGCTGGGGATGCTGCAGGTCAGAAATGTGTCCTCTGTGCTGAGTCCATAGATGGAGCTGGTGCATTTTTCCAGTAGGATTCTGCCTTGGCACCAGGATGTTCCTCTCACACTTCATTTTGATCTGAGAGCTCCCATGTTCCCCCTCCCTGTTATGTCTCTTTAATTTAGCTGGGCTCCTCTCCTGCTGGCTACCTTGTTCTCCACTGGGATCCTTGCTCCTTTAATCACAAATCGTTCCGTCTCTGGGACGCTATGCTTCAAGTTATCACACCTTGTTTGCGGCACAGGCCTGCAGACTGGGCTTTGGACCTGTTCACTGCATCTCAAGCTGTCTTGGCATGTACTGGAGACAGAATAAAGTTGCTGACTTGCTCTCTGTTAATTTGTCTCCCCAGACAGGGAAGCTGCAGCTGTATGATTTGGCCTCCGGGAGTCTGCTGGAGACACTTGCAGCACACGATGGGGCCCTGTGGTCCATCTCTCTTTCACCCGACCAGGTAACTTTCTTTTAGTGGTAGGTCTGCGCTGCTCTCAGGAAGCCTGTGTCTCAGGGGTGGCTTTGAGGATGCAGAAGTTGGCATTGTAGGGTTTTGATGTGGGGGGTGTTTATCACCTCCGCACTTTTGTTCGGCATTATAAAACATTCTGCTGTTCAGTTCTGCACACCTGAACCTGTCTTGGTAGTACACCAATAGCCCTCTGCTGTTTTAGTGTGGGGTGTCATTTTCTGTGTTTTCAAAACAGTGACAGCTCATTGTCTTTCTGGAACACTTCTCATCTGCAGATCCTAGAGCAGTAGGAAGACTTTATAACTGATCCCAGTGGTGTAATGGAAATGCGATTCTACAAGCAGTCCATTTCTGTGTGGTTGATAAAGTGTTCTAGGTGCAATAATATGGTCAAATGGGTTTTCATCCTACACAACGAACATACACACACATCCACTATCTACAGCAAATCAGTCAAGTTGCTCCGGAAGGTTGTCAGTACACGAGACAACCTGCTGGTATAGGCTACATCTTGATTTATCCTGCCCACTCCACCATCTTAAGTTCATTCCACCTGAAAAAATCCCCTGTCTGCCAAAGCCTTTGAAATCCAAATGTTTGTGTCTTCTGCACAGTAAATAAAAGTTCTGTGTTCTAACTGAACCAATGGTCAGTGTAATCTGCTCTTAACCTTCATGTTGTAGGAACTTAAGGTCTAGGCTGGGTCTTAAGGTCTTATGAACTTAAATTCTGGTCTGGAACTGAAGAGCTAAAGGCTCTTCAAGTGTAAGGACCTTGCTTTGGGTGTATTATTCTTCCTGAGTGCAGTGAAAGTGCTCTCACTTGCTTAAATTTTAAACTTTTCTCCTTCAGCGTGGCTTTGTAACAGGAGGTGCTGATAAATGTGTCAAGTTTTGGGAGTTTGAGCTGGTGAAGGACGAGAATGGCACACAAAAGAGGTGAGAGAAAAAAGCCTCTCTGGAGGCAGCATTCCATCTCTGCATTCCTTCTCCCTGCTTGATGGTTTGGCCTTAGTTTTGTTCCTGGATGCCTTTGGTAACACGTGCTGTGTGTGTGTGTGTGTGTGTGAGAGAGACTAAACTGAAATGTGTGGAAACAAATATCTGTTCTGGCAAACTTCTTCATCGGGAAGGTTTCTCAGGTTCAGGATGGTACTGAGTGAGACAGCATCTCAGTGATTCATTCTGCAGCCTAGCATTTACAGCACTCTCACCTGGCATGTGGGAGACCCAGGCTTGAATTACCTAACCGCTAGGTTTTAGAGCGAGTCACTCAAAGTCCCTGCTCCAAATCAGGCAGAGCAGGATCTGACCCTGGGTTTCCCACATCCCAGGTGAGTGCCCTGTCCAGGCAATCAGGTGTTCTGGGGAAGGGTCTCTCTCATTTGTTCAGGAGAAATTTTGCACGTTCTTGTTTTCATTCTGCATCTGACTGAAAACAAATTTTTGAAAGCCCAAAACTTTTCATGAAGCAGAATTGTTTTCTGGCCAGCCCTGCTTCCATGTTCTTTGCAGTCTTGTGTTGCTGAGGATTTGTTGAGTCCTACTCACAACCTCTCATGGGATTCCCCAGCCCCCTTCCGTATTTTAATTGCTTCATTTCATTGCACCATACTCCCTTAATTTCCCAAACTGAGATTGAGTGGCCTTGTGCTGCTTGCTGCATTCTGTGAATCTATTCCCTGCCGTGTTGAATTCAAGTCACTTTTGGGTCACTGGTTTCCAGCTTCCCTGAAACTTCTTCTCAGTCAGATTCTCCGTATAGGTGAGTGAGAGATGGGGCAGTGAAATCCATATGTGCACAGCTTGTGGCTCATTTCAGTCCTGCTTCATTCCAAGAGCCAAGGAAGGTGGCTGTGTATTGTTTACACCCTTGGCGCTCTGTGTGCAAGGACAATGATGCTATTTTCTTCTTGGCCGTTGCTAGGCTCTCCATGAAGCAGACGCGCATCTTGCAGCTGGATGAGGACGTTCTCTGTGTGCGTTACAGCCCCAACCAGAAGCTGCTGGCCATCTCCTTATTGGATTGCACTGTGAAAATATTCTACACTGACACGTTGAAGGTGGCCTCTTGCCTGGGTTGCATGGAGGGGTTGGGGTGAGAGTTGGTGTGGGGGGCAGTGAGGCAGCTGCCTGGAAAGGTGTGGCTTGGTTGCTGGAGCAGAGCTACAGGCTTACCTGGTGCAGTCACTGTTGTTACATAGAATCATAGAATATCAGGGTTGGAAGGGACCTCAGGAGGTCATCTAGTCCAACCCCCTGCTCAATGCAGGACCAATCCCCAACTAAAGCATCCCAGCCAGGGCTTTGTCAAGCCTGACCTTAAAAACCTCTAAGGAAGGAGATTCCACCACCTCCCTAGGGAACCCATTTCAGTGCTTCACCACCCTCCTAGTGAAATAGTGTTTCCTAATATCCAACCTAGACCTCACCCACTGCAACTTGAGACCATTACTCCTCGTTCTGTCATCTGCTACCACTGAGAACAGTCTTGAATGGTACCTGAAGCAGTAATGTAAAGCTGGGGAGAGTGGGAGGGGGACATGTAGTAATTAGCTGGCCAGTAATAACAAATGGGGAAGTCTGCTGACTTCTGGTTCTGGTCCCTATTTACTGACCAAAATCCCACCAAACACTGGCCAGAATTCAGTGGGAAATCTGCATTTAAATTGGGGGGGGGATCAGGCCCTCCCCTGGCTACAAACATCCAGCTGCACAGGAGGGCAAGGCCAGTGGTGCCCTCCCCACTCAGTGCAGGAGCCTTGTGGGCTCCCTTCCCATCTTTCCCTTGCTCCTCCTTCCTGCGTCTGTGAAGAGATTTGGGGGTGGGGCTAGAGCACCTTTGACAGCTCTCCTCCAGTCAACACACGGGTGCCAAACTCTGAAGCCAATGCAGGAAGGAGAGCCTCCCTGCATGTGAGAGCACACTCCCTTCTTGTGAATAGTGCCTGGCAGTTAGATGGTCCTTGGGCTAGTCAGTGAAACAGACCAGCATATGATGGTTAGGAGCTGCACATAAAATGCTGACAAATACACAAAGGAAGCCAAGGAACGGGTGCTCTCTCCTCTCTGATCTGTCAGTGATCTTGGGTACTGTTTCTAACAGTATCAGCTGCCTGCCATCTTCCCTGTAATCATAGGCCAGCTGCTAACCTTCACTGTGAAGGTGTTTGGAAGCACAGGCACCTCTGAATGTAGGGGATTTCGGGACAGCAGCAGGCTTTCAAAGTGCTGTGCCCAGTGTTTCTAAATAGATCCATTTCCTCTCTTTCCAGTTTTTCCTGTCTCTGTATGGACACAAGCTGCCGGTGCTCTGTATGGATATCTCCTATGTGAGTGAAGTGGGGGCTGCTCACAAAAGATCTTCTGGAATTCTGCCGATGTTTGTGGCCTTAAAAACTGACCACAGCCTTGCTTGGGAATAGAGCTAGGCAGGGCCCTCTAGAATGGTGATTCTTAGCTGGACTTAAAAACCACCCAACTATCCACCCGAACTTGATAGGACCCAAACTAATCCTCACCCATTCCACAGTCCTTTGTTGGCTGCAAAGGATTGTGGGATTAGGTCATGACAAGAACCCACAAGTGAATTTTGGGTGGGGGAAAGTTTCTGTCGAGTTCGCCCCAACATTTCCCAGTCCCCCATTGGCTGCTTTGGGATGTAATACAGCTGTATGTCCTTTCCTGGTGGACGGAGACTTGTTTCTGGGGCCCCTGCTCATTAGTCATGTACTTTTCAGTCCTAGTGGCCAGCTCAGAGATCATTGTCATTCCTTCCGGGTCAGTCATGCCCCTTCTCTCTGCCTTGCTTGGTGTAGGACGGGGCCCTAATTGCAACTGGCTCTGCTGATAGGAATGTGAAGATCTGGGGCTTGGACTTTGGCGACTGTCACCGATCTCTCTTTGCTCATGATGACAGGTAGGCCCTGGTGTGGTGGGCTGCAGACTCCTCCCTGCAGATCCACTGATCTTTGCCCTGGCAGTGACGTCTCTCCAGTGCTCCTGCAGGGGTGGGATGTGGACCCCTGGCCTCCTGTGTGTGGCACTGCGTAGGCACCAGAGCAGACGGGCGCACCTTCCTGAGCAGTGGTTCTGAAGCACTGGTCTGTGGTGCTCCGGCTCTCCCCGCTTCCTCAGCGCTGAGCCTTGGTGCTCTTCAGCTCATTGTTTGGTGCTTGTGCCCTGCTGTGAAGCTTGGCTGAGCTCCGCTGGGGTAGAGCACGCAGGAGAGCGGAAGGCAGCAGAGGCTGGTACAGTTGATGTCGTAGTCTGGTAAATCTCTTCCCCCTACCTCCTGGAGTCCCTGCAATGCCCAGAGAGTGCTCCCATGGGGCAGGCAGAGAGGGGGCTGCTGTAGAAAGGGTGTTGGCTTCAGATATTTCACTGTCTCCTTTTCTGCCTGTGTGATGGCGATCCCTTTCTCTCACTCTTCAGTGTGATGACGCTCCAGTTTGTGCACAAGTCCCATCTCTTCTTCACGGCCGGGAAGGACCACAAGATTAAGCAGTGGGATGCGGATAAGTTTGAGCACATCCAGACCCTGGAGGTAAAGGGTTTCAGAGAGTGACTGAGGCCTGGGCAGCTCTTTTCCCCTAATGACTGGGAGAATTGGTGGGGGTCTTGTCTCATCTCTTCCCTCTGACCTGTAGGGACACCACCAGGAGGTGTGGTGCTTGGCACTCAGTCCGAGCGGCGACTACATCGTGTCTTCATCTCATGATAAATCCCTGCGCCTTTGGGAAAGGACAAGGGAGCCGCTAATCCTGGAAGAGGAAAGGGAGATGGTAAGAGCATTAGTCTTTCCTTGTGGTCTCCTACAAGAGACAATTCCACCCCTAGTTTCTCCTCAGCCACTAAATGCCCCTTCTTAATCTTCAGAGGATCTTACACAGCACCTAAGAGATCTCAGCTCGCTGTTTACCTGTGTCTGGGAGTGAGATGTCCAGAAGTGACTGGAGTATTCTGGGAGATTGGTAGTACTGTAGAGAAAGGCACAGTTGCCTCCAGCATGATCTTCAGGTGGCTCAAGATTGCACTGGCTGTCTTTTCTTTTCTCTTTCCCTGCTATATTGCATTGCAGACTCCTAGCTAACGTGCTCTCTGCTATGCTGCTCCCCAGGTTTCCCTCCAAATAGATGTTTTGTTTTCCCCAGGAGTACTGGCTTCATCTTCTCCTTTTGTTTTTTCCTTTAAGTCTTTCTAAGCTCTGCAGGCCCCTCTTTAACTTTCTGCCCTCCGTGGTGTTTGGGGCACTTTCCATCAGTGACAGCAATGGGGAGTTTGTTAATTAGATGCAGTGTGCACAGGTTGCTCCCTTCCTTAGTGTGAGGCCCATGCAAGCTCCTCTCCACCTGGGCCTGCCATGGCTGCTGTGGTCATCACTGCAACTAACAGACACAGGACTGAGAGAGTTGAGGGCAGCACCTTCTCAATAGTAGGCCTATGGCTACGGGGAGCTGGCAGAGGCCTACCTTGCCTCTTGAACTTGTGCTTCAGGGTTCACCTCTTCATCAAAGCACTCCCCAAAGAGCCAGTGGAGGAGAGAGTGCCTGACAGCATGTGCAGAGGAGGAAACCTGAGAGTCAGTGATGTCTGGCCTGACTCTTCTGTGGGGATTTTGCTGTGACCCTTAGGACCTCAATACCCCTGGACTGCCCATTAGAAATGCTGGTGGCTATAGGATGATATATAAACCTGCCAGAGGGAGGTAGATGCCCTTTTCTTAGGGGAGCTTATCATACATCTCCTTCATGCATCAAGAACAGCGAGTTGGCCCTTCCGTGGGGAAGCCACAGCTCTGGAGAGTGGAGGATGGATTAAACAGTGCAAGGGCCATGCTAGTGTGCGAGGTGCCAGTCAGTGCCCTGCTGGGACTGCTCCTTCCTGCAGGATGGGCTGATGTCTCAGGAGGGAGCAGCTGTATCTGGATTGTCTTAATTTCGGCTTGATTAGCTGATGCTAACGATCTCTTTGGGCTGCCCGTGTGCCCAGCCTGCACACCTGTTCCCCGCCTGCCTAGCAGATGCCAGAGCTGTCACTCAGTCAGCCCTGCTGTGGTGAGCACTGGTGTGATTGTGCAAGTCAAACCCTTGGTGTTGGCATCTTGAGCTCATGCTGGGCCATTGGAGGAAAACAAACCTGGGAGCCTGCATTGGGCACCCTGCTAGGGATGTCCCAGATTTGAGATTGGGCGGCAAGGTTCACACGAAGCCACAGCTTTCCTGGGAGGAAGCTGAACGCTTTCATTCTCGCTGTTTTACCTGCCCATGTTAATGTATTGCTTTCTCCTTCGCTGCAGCAAAGGGAAGCTGAATACGAGGAGAGCGTGGCTAAGGAAGATCAGCCTGTGGTGAGTAGAGCTGTCTGACCAGCAGAATATTAAGCAGACTAAAATGCTCATGAGCTCGTCTGGATCTGTACTTATGTGAGACCTGTAAGGAATGCTGGGAGGATCTAGTTCACTGGTACTGGCCCAGTGTGGAGCTCAGGGCAGCATGCCATTGGAGATGCTGGCTTAGAGGAGACTGAAAGCCAAGGCATTCATTAAGGAGTTCTGGGCCCTTCTTGCAAGAGTGTGGGGTCCTGGCCTTATTTCAGTATAGTAACTACAGTCTGTGAATCACAGTTCCTGCCCTCTCTCCATTTCGTACATCACCAGTTCAAATCCATGCTAGGTCAGCAGTGTCCGAGGCCTGGCTCTTCAGTGCCTTTGTTATGTGTAATGGATGGGAAGCAGTGTGTTTAGTGATTAGGGCAGGAGGCTTGAGTTCCTTTGCTGACTTTGTCACAGCCTCACTGTGTGACCTTGGTTAGCTCTCTTCGCCTATATTTCCCTACCCAGAAAGTCACCTCTCTCACGGGGCCATGAGGGTTAATACTAGTTCAGTGCTTTGGGACTCTGAGCTGAAAGCAGTTTATTTCTATATCAATCCATTACCAGTGTAAATCACCAATACAGGGAACTTGATGGAAAGCCAAGAACATGAGAGGCAGGGGAAGGCATTGAGCTTTAATATGCAGCAGGGATGTAGACACTGGAAGAGGGTTGAGCTGCCTGGGGGCTGCATTAGCTGCTTTGCTGCCTAGTGGGAAGGACTGTAGCTTGAGACATGTCTTGTGTCTTGCAGGTGGCTGGCGAGACCCAGGGAGAGACTGGATTAGCAGGAAAAAAGACCATTGAAACTGTCAAAGCGGTAAGTTAGTGTGGGTGTTGCTGGTTCTTTCCTTTGTTCTCCAGTGTTACTGATAGGCCAGCAGACTCCCTGGAAGGGCTCATGCTCTAAGGAGCAGACATTTGAGATGTAGGGCCCAGAAGTAGACTTTCCCTAATCAGGCAGAGCAGGGTCACCTCAGCCCAGAGAAGGAGTTTGTGTCCGTCCAGAAATGTGCCAGGTTGGTGCCTCCCAGGGCAGTACTGAGGCCATCTCCCCTCTCTGGGACATTCCCCACCCAGCCAGCAGGCACCAGGGGTGCATGGATCTGTTTCCTGTTTGTAAACACAGAATTAAAAGCTTTGCATACTCTTTTGTTTAAGCCAGTTGGCTCCGCAGGCATGCTCTGTGGTAATGGGACTCTCCACCAGAAGCATAGATTTTTTTCTGTGCATGATCAGGGTGTGTTGGTCCAGCCAGTCAGGCATCTTGCTCCTGGCCAATCCCCGATACTTCAGAAGAAGGTGGAAATGTCTCATAATGCCCCTTGGCAATTGTACAATGCTGTGGGAGGGTGGAGTCCTGGGGATCTCTCTGACCCCTGCAGCAATCAGTTCTGAGGCTTGGCTACTCTTACCTTAGCAAGTAAAACTACAGATGGTCAAAACTGACCAGTCCAGTATTCTTTTTGAAAAGAGAGTGCTTTGAGGAGTTACTGCTGGACAGCAGGCTGGAATTGCCTGTAGATGTCAGAGGAGCACCTTGAGAGAAAAACAGCACCTCCGCAAGCTGAGGAATCCTGAATGTTGATTGATTGGCTAGTGCAGGTCACATGGTTTCTACATACTAACTGGTCAGTGGTGCCATGTTTGGAATCTCATGGAATGCTCTTAAGCTGATAAATAAGAGCTTCCCCCACCCCTGCTCCCCATCCTCCCAATCAGGACGTGAGCTCTGCTTTGACCGGGCCTTTCAGCTCCTGATGTGGCTGATGTGCTGCTTTTGTTCTGCACAGGCTGAGCGGATCATGGAAGCCATCGAGCTGTACAGAGAAGAGACTGCAAAACTAAAGGAGCACCAGGCCATATGTAAAGCTGCTGGGAAAGAGGTGAAGACACCTAGACATGGATATACCCAGTGAAGTGTGAATGTGTCCAGCCAGCTCCATCTCCTCAGGGAGGAAACTAAGCAGGCAAATAAAGAGTTGTGGCAGCTAGAGATGGTCGGTGAAATCCATCTCCTGGTAGAAGGGCGGCATCATTCCCTATTGCGCAATTAACAGTGCATTTTCTTCTGGTTTTTAATGTCTTGGACTGCACTGGGGCTTCTGCCACTTCCCCTGGGGAGATTATTCTATTGCCTAATAGAAATCTCTGCCAGGAGGTTTTCCCTACCATCCAGCCTAGCTGTTCGTTCTTACCGTCATCCCATTATTTCTAGTTATAATGGTGGCTGATGGCTGGCTGGGTGGGAAAGAATGGAGATGTGTAAGACAAAATGCCCTGTGTGTTCTGAGAATTATACTGCTCTGGCTACTGAAAACCACCTCTCTGTGTGGGGGGAGTTCCAGGTAAAGGCCTGACAGTGTGCTTGTCTCTTACTGGAAACCGTGTGTGTGCATGTACCTGCCTTATTCTAACCCGTTCTCTTTCTGTAGGTTCCCCTTCCTGTCAACCCCATCCTCCAGGCCTATGGAAATATTTCAGTAAGTGAGATGCCCAATTCATGGGCTGTGCACAGTCTGCTCTTGGGAGTCTGGGTCCTGGGGTGTCCATTCACGCTCATGAGTTCAAGAAGCAAAATTACATCGTGCTGGCAAGCTCTGAATCTGGGCCCAGACCGTCGACTCTGAGCGCTTGAGAGGTCAGATCATGCTCAGAAATGCTCTGTGGGTTTGGCAGGTGCAGTATCTGCTCTCTGTTGAAGTGTTCTTGCTGACTGGAGGCCTGTCTGCTGTGTTGCTGTGAACCATGTAACAATAGTAGCTGGAAGCCAATTTTTCTTTAGGAGACCCATGGAAGTTCCAGTTCCTACAGCCGCTTTTCTGCTCTTGCCATGGTGGGGTGGTCCTGAGTGGAATGCAGAGCTCTGCCTTAGGCAGACTCATTTTGAAAGGATTGGTGGGACTCAAACTCTGCACTTCTTGTTTAGGCTTCTCAAGATATTTTAAGTGAAATTCCATGTAAATATAGAATGTCACTATTACAGCATTTGATATGCTCGTGTAACCCAGTGGGCAATTTTCACTTCTAGATACTAGAAGGTGTGTATTTGTGTATAATAGTGCATTGAAATGAAACATTCTGAGCTTGTGTGTACATTTATATTCCAGTTGTTATGCCATTGCCTAATTTGTTCCTCCTGTGTTAAACAGGTCTATAAAATCTACATACACGCTAATGAATTTTTCAGTCACCCTTTAGAAATCCTTGTCACTCCTTCATTCTCTTCGGACAGTGGATGGTACTTGAATCTCTTTCTGAGATGGAGCTCCCTTTTTTTCCTCCTGCTACTTCCCTGCAGGAGGCCTAGTCTGCTGTGCAATTTGTGACCCAGGAGGTGCTGTTCAGCAGATGAATGAGAGGAGCTGGGGCTAGTAACACTTTTTAGGTAACTAGTTTTTGTGAGGTTTTTTATATAATTTAACAGCTTAAGCGTAAATGGTGTTTATCCATATTGCATCAAACTTGTTCCACTAAATTGCAGAACTTGTATAAAATGGAGAAACACTTTATATTCAACCTGCTAAATTATTACAAAAATCTCACCAGTACTAAAGTTTTTTGAAAGCAGCTTGTTTCATTCATCTCCTGAGCAGCCCTTTGTATCCCAAACTGTCAGCGGATGGGAAGTGCGGTGGCTTTCTGTATCTCTGTTCATTCTGATTGTATTTAACACCTCTTAAAAGCATGTTCCTGTGTTTTTATAACTATACCTCTACCCTGATATAATGTGGCCTCGGGAACCGAAAAAATCTTCGCGTCTTATAGGTGAGACCGTGTTATATCGGGGTAGGGAGAGGAACCGCTCCCCAGCCCAGCACACCGCCATTGCCCCACTTCTTCCCCGCTCCCTTCCAGGCTTCCTGCACTAATCAGCTGTTTGGCATGGGAAGCCTGGAAGGGGCGGGGAGAAGAAGCGGAGCAGCGGCGGCAAGGAGGTGAGCTGGGGCGGGGAGCACTTCCTCTGTGCCCCCTTCCCCCTTACTTGCTGCAGCCCCCCCACCTCAGGTCACCTCCGCTCCGCTGCCTCGCACGAGCACGCCGCAGCTCCGCTTCTCCCCCCTCCCAAGCTTGTCAGCTGATTGGCGCGGCAAGCCTGGGAGGGAGGAGAAGCGGAGCTGCGGCGCGCTCAGGGGAGGGCAGAGGAACTGCTTGCGGTAACACGAATTCAGATATAACGCGGTAAAGCAGCCCCATTCCTTGGAGCACTGCTTTACCGCGTTATATCGGGGTAGAGGTGTAACATGCTTTGAGATTCATTCAATCTAGTGCAGTGGTTTTCAAACTGTGGGACTCAAGCTCTCATAAGGGGGGAATGGGAGAATAATCCTGTAATGGCGGACAAGGCCATGAAGACTTGTGAGTAAGACGTGGTAATCTAATCGTAGGAATATTATGACCCTATTTCAGATGGGGGTATGCAGTAGACTACATTGTTTGGAAAGGGTCTAAAAAGTTTGAAAACCACTGATCTAGTGCTCCCCTCGGGGCACTTCCTGACATGCCAAGCTGATGCCGTTTCCTTCTGTTACAGCCCTCGGTGTATGTGCTAGAAGTTTTCAAGAAAGTCAAGTCAAGGTGAGTCTCATGAGGATTCTTGCTGAGCAGGGCTTGCTACTGAGCAATGAAGCCTGGCTCTAGTTGGAGTCTTGGATTGGCCACTTATATTGGAGGTGGGCAGTGGTAGAAAGACTGGTGTGAATGTCACTGGTGGACTTGAAGTCGTTTAATGTATTTCATGGGTAATTCTATTACGAAAGCCACCTCTTTGGGAATGAGTGCACGCTGCGGCTGTAGAGTGTCTGCAAGTGGGGAGTAAAAATCATTCCTCCGCGGGGAGAGTTGGCCATGCAGGTGGGCCAGGAGCTCTTTTACTCAGTGGAATGGAAGGAAGCCAGCGAGATGTTCCAGGCAGGCAGAGCTGTCTAGCGTCTTTCCCACAGGGCAGGATTGTCTGTGTCCCACCCAAATGCTCTCTGCTTGCTCCCTGCCCTGGGAGATGTCGAAGAAACTGTATTCCATCCAAATGGTCCTGGCTTTCTTCAGTCAGTCTTCCCAGTCTCCTTCCTCAGAGAGGGGAGCTGCCACGTTGGACCGTGACAAGGCTGAGCGGCTTTGCACAGCATGTCGTGCCTCGCTGGGGCCCATTCTGCCGCAGAGCAGCGGCTGTTGGTGCAGTGTGGTTTGTCCATGGCTGCTGTCAGTCATCCCTGTCTCTGCACTCTCTCCTCAGTGAGTTGGAGGAGTCTCTGCTGGTGCTGCCCTTCTCGTATGTGCCTGACCTGCTTGTGCTCTTTAATGAGCACATCCAGCGGGGCTCGGAGGTGGAACTCCTCTGCCGTGCGCTCCTCTTTCTGCTCAGGTGAGTCAGGCGTCGTTCTCTCACCTCACTCACTAGTTTGAATCCAGCATTTACCAGCATCTGACGCCTGGGTGGTGGAATGTATGAAACGGGGAGGGAGGCAGGGGTATCTTGGTCCAGTTCCTAGTGGACAAGCTCCCTGGCAGTTAGTGCTAGCAGACAGGTTCTGCAGAGAGACCGTGGGCTGTCTGGGCCTGAAATGCCCTGTGGCCCCTTCTGGTTTGAGACATGGCAGCAGGGTGTTGTGTAGACAGCCAGACCCACTGCTCTTTGCCTGCATTGTAGCTAGTGAGGGGCCTTTGATCTCCTGGGCTGTGAGCCAGCACTTCCCCCAGCTGTGCTCACCTGAATGCCTGTTGTCCTTTCTCCTTGTGTAGCAGGAGTGCATTACTTTCTCTGGGCACCTGCCATGCTCGAAAGGGACACATGGGCATGCGGGGTAGGTCTGGATGACCCTGAGGTACTGCGGGATGAAGTACATTCTTACTTGGGCCTGTAGAGAATGTACTTGAGCTTTCTCTTCTTCCCCTGGAGTCCTGCCTGGCAGAGTTGGTCCTGTGTCCCCTGTATTTTGGAGGAAAGGTCCCATCGTTCTCAATATATGTGATGGGGCTGTTGTCAGGACTGTGTGCGCAGCCAGGCTGGGTCAGGACAGGGAACATGGGTCTGGCTAATATGGCCCAGATGGGGCTGCCAGCTATAGTATCAGTGTTTGAGATTTCAGAGCTCTGAAGTGCTGACGAAGCTGAGAATGATATTCCCTCATGCCCGCATGGGCTGATAGCGCATCTCACATCCAGCTCACCCAGAGCAGCCACCTAGGTCTTTAGCCGCTGTGCTGTAAAAAGAAACTATGAAATAGCCCCCGTTTCTTTTCCAGTCCACCTCTGTTGTAATATTGATCTCATTCGTTTGCACTCTGATCCGTCTCCTGTGCCCAACTTGGTGGGATCTGCACCACGTAAACACAATTAAGAAAAGCCCTCACTTTGTTCTCCTACTGAAGTCCCTTGGCCTATCGGAATGTCACTCTGCAAGGGACGCTGCATCTAACTGGGGTGCTCTCTCTGCCTGTCTTGTTCTTCAGGATACACTTTGGGCGCATCACAAGCAATCAGCTGCTCGTGACAGTGATAGAGAATCTGAAGAAAACCACCATTTCCAAAGTCAGTGAGGTCAGGGTGAGTATCTGCAGTGACCCCCCTGCCCAGACTCTGGCATAGTGACTGTACTAACGGTTACAGAGGGCATTGCTTTTGTCTCAAAGTCCAGTGTCCCCATCTGACTCTTCCCAGCCTTCCAGTAGCCTGGCCCTTTGTCATATTTCTGCTGCATGTGGGGGCAGCAGGCTGGTTCCTGGCTATAACACAGTGGCTCCATCCCCTTTTCATTTTGCTGTGGGGTTTGTTCAGACTTTACTCTCCAGTATGAATGTACTTTGTCCACAGGACACTGAAACCTCTCATGAAAGGGAAACCATCTTCACCTTTGCCATGGGCTGATGTGATTCACAAGTAACCCGCAGTGGGGGAGGTGGTGGTCTACCAGGGCTGAGTCACCTAATTGCTAGCTAACTTTCAGAAAGGGGGTTGTAGCTCCCTCCTCTTTAATACAGAGGAGTGGAGAACAGAGACTCCAACTCCCCGAATGCAGTGCTCCCTCTTGTTGTGAGCTGGGGCTGGGGTCTGCCCATTCTGCTGTGTTGATGAAGTTGGCTGTAGGCTGCACTGCATAAATCTGTGGGGCTGCATCTGGCTGCCCCTTTCCCGGAGATGGTGAAAGCATTCGTGTCTATGTGGGCTAGGAAGATGGTGACTCCCTGCCACTAGCACGGTTGAGGAATACCCAGAAATGCACTGACCATCTGTCTCTGCAGAATGTGCTGGGCTTCAATATGGCTGGGCTGCAGTTCCTGAGGAGAGAGATTGAGGCCAAGGACGAGGTGACTTTCTTTGCTGATGCGACTGACCGTTTTGAGGAGAAGAGGAGGAAGAGGAAGAAAAAAGAGAAGCTGGTTCTTGCGATGGTTTAGCTTTTGCTGTCCATAATGCAGGGCAGAGCGCGGGGCTCATGCAGCCTCCAGGTGTGCGGGGGAGCCTTTCTGAGGGCTAGTGGGCCCTGAAAGTCTCTGATTCAGTGACTGAAGCGGACTCCAGCAGATCTGCTCCTGCTCTTGTGTGCACAGAGTGTGTGTTAATTCCCTCTAGGGCATGTCACAAACCTGGGGTGGAGTGTGTCCCATTCTCTGGCTTCGATGGAACTTCCTGTACTCTGCTGGGTACGTTTACATTTGAATCCTGAATCTGAGGCTGGCCTCAAAGCTGCAGCCCATCCTTTAGACCAGCAGCCATTAGAAATGGCTTGATTTCTTCCTCCATAGAGATATGACTTGCTCTCAGTGTTTTAACTGAGGGCTTGTCTACGCTGGCAATTTGCAGCGCTGCAACTTTCTCACTCAGGGGTGTGAAAAAACACCCCCCTGAGCGCAGCACATGTCAGCGCTGTCAAGCGCCAGTGTAGGGAGCTGTGCTGGGAGCTACGCCTCTTGTGGAGGTGGCTTTTGTAGAGCAGTGGAAGAGCTCTCTCCCAGCGCTCTGCCGGGACTACACAAGCCGCGCTTTAGCGTTGCCAGTGTAGACTAGCCCTGAGTGTAGTTTGCAGACTGCTCCTGTAACATGCCAGTGTGCAAAGGGGCAGGTGGCAGGACTTTGTGCTGATGTTGCAACAGGGAGTGGCTTACAGGGACACAGGCCGTGTGGTCAGACTGAATTCCCGTGGACTGATACAAGGCCTGGCTCTCCCCGTCCCTGGCCCTTTGAAGTGTTACAGACAGACGAACAACAGTTCCTCAATGTCAGAACAGCTCCTTGGAGCTCGATGTCAGGCAGTGTGTTGTCTCTCCTCGTAACTTCCTTGGTGCCAGCTATGAAGCCTGGTAGGCCTCGTTCTGGAGGACAGAGGATTGGAGGAGGGGCCCTGCACTGTGCTGTAGAGTTATCAGCTCCACTTAGCATGTGGAGACCACGCTATGTCCCAGATCATCCCAGCTGCGCTAACTCCAGTTCATGAGGAATTTACCACTGTCCAGAATTGATGCCATTTTTGTACTTGTCATGTACTGGCTAAATCACTGCTTGTTGCTGAAATAAACGGAAGTGATCAATTCGCTGCTGCTGCTGTCAGGATGTCTGTGTAGTATGGAATATGTGGGATCCTTTCCATAAAACAGGCTAGCGGGGGGCCCCAGTCATCCTGAGCTGCACTGCTGTCTGTGTACTTGGTGAAAAACCAAATGCTGCTTCAGGCTTCCAGAACCAATGCTGCCCTGGGGCCCAGAGCTGGCTCCCTCTGGCTCACGCAACAACTGGATTTTTAAGGAGTTGCAATTGAGGAGCCCTTTATTAGCTCCATTGTCTTTACATGATGCTCAGTTACTCCTAATGACAGGTTTCAGAGTAGCAGCCATGTTAGTCTGTATCCGCAAAAAGAACAGGAGGACTTTTGTGGCACCTTAGAGACTAACAAATTTATTTGAGCATAAGCTTTCGTGAATGCATCCGATGAAGTGAGCTGTAGCTCATGAAAGCTTATGCTCAAATAAATTTGTTAGTCTCTAAGGTGTCACAAGTCCTCCTGTTCTTTTTGCAGTTACTCCTAAGACGCCCTACTGAAGGCAACAAGGTTACTCCAGTGTACCTGAGGGCAGCATTTTGCCTGCAGAACTTATTACTGGTGGTTACACACGTTAGAGAGAAGCCAGCTTGAGTCTCAGATCCAGACTGAATTTACAGAGCAGTTAGAGAGCCATTCTTTCTGTATGTAAACTGAACATACGTGCTTCGGAGTTGGTGGGAGGGTAAATGTGGAATTGTACATTGGTCACTTTTCAGAGTGGAATCTTCCAAGGAGTCTTAGCCTGACCCCCATTTCTGCAAAACCCAACTTTGTGCACACAGAACACCTGTGGTGTGTGGGCCCAAGTGAGTGTGTGGCCAAATAACTAGCACTGTGCATACAAATACTAGATTTGTACATGCATATGACTTTCTGAAAATAGGAACACAGCAATTACCAAATCAGACTAGTGCTCTGTCTTGTCTAATATCTGTTCTCTGACAACCACCCTAGATCCCCATGGAATCTGCTGGGTGGTCAGTACTTAAAATCAGGTACCTAAGGATTTATGGGACTAACTTCAGGGGTCCTAGTTTTGAAAATCTTGACCAGGGACTTCTCAGTGCTAAATATCCATTATTTGTTTTAAGGCACAGAATATATTTTATAAACAGGGTTGAAGCATATAATCCGTGCACTGCCAACCTGAAATACACTGCTTGTTCTTTGGGAAGCTACAGCGCAAGCTCAGAATGTAGCGTTGTAGAGTCAGAGAGTCCAAGTCCGGGTGGGAGGGCTGTGATCATTTAGTCTGATCTCCTGTATAACACAGGCCGAAGGACTTCCCCCCAAAGAATCCCTTTTAAACTAGAGCGTATCTTAAAAGAAACAAAAGTGTCTTGGTTTAAAAATTACCAGCGATGGAGAATCCACCTTAGGTAAATTGTTCCAATGGTTAATTACTTTCATTGTTAAAAATGTATGCCTTATATCTAGTCTGAATTTGTCTAGCTTCAACTTCTGGTCACTGCATCATGTTGTATCTTTGTCACCAAGACAGGAGTCTGTTATATCTTGACTTTAGTCAGGCTTTTAATAGTGTCTCCCATGACCTTCTCCTAAACAAACTAGGGAAATATAGCCTAGATGGAGCTACTGTAAGGTAGGTGCAGAACTGGTTGGAAAAGCATACTCCAAGAGTTCACAATCAAGCTGGACAGGCATATCCAGTGGGGTCCTGCAGGGATCTGTCCTGGTGTTATAATTGTATCTGCTAACCACTGCCTGATGGTTAGCGATATGTAGCTGCAAATCCCCAGTTGAGTGTGTTTTTTCCTCCCAAAATGGTCCAATTTTTTGGCCTCACGGTTCTTGGGAGAGGGCCCCTGGTAGCCCTGTCACGCACGCTGGTTAGCAGCATCCACTACCAGGGAGTCTGGCTTGCGGGTGGGTGTACAAATGTTCATACCCATGCGAAGGAACAAAGGACCTCCGCTCGTATCTCTTGGTAGGCGGCAGCGAGGACGGGGTCTGCCACAGTGTCTTGGTGGCATCACTAATTGTTTTGATCAGCGGCAGCACAATACGGGATGGCCCGGGTGGGGAGAGAATATCGACCATTGAGTCAGCTTCCTCCACCACCTCCTCCATTTTGATATTTTGGTTCTGGGCCACCCGTCTTAGCACCTGCTGAAGGACCCTAGTGTCCTCTAAAGCTGGAGCCGTTGAGGTGGCCGCCACCGCCTCACCCGGTGACAAAGGGGATGAGAAGGCAGCTGGCACTGGGGTCTGATCACTGCCCTCAGCCACACTGTGGTCCCCCACGGGGCAAGGAGTGACAGTGCCGCGGCTGGTGCTGCTGTCAGTTCTGTGCCATGGTAGACGCTGGGATTGGAGCCGGAGTCAGTGCTGGGAACGGTGCAGCAGCTGGTGCTGTTGGTGGAGTGCCCCAGTCTGAGGCCACTGATGCCGATGATAGGCCATGGGAGTCCAGAAGGGCCACTGGGGGCCCGGCCACTGGCCCTGTCAGGGTGCCGGGTAGGGATGACTATTGCGGTGGGAGCAGGATCTTCTGCTCCTGCTAGAGCAAGAGGACTCCGACTCCAAGGTCTCTGATTGTGATGACCAGGGAGGAGCAGAGCCTCTTGGTGCTGGGGACCGATGCCAGCTTGGGGACCGGAGCAGTTCCCCCACAGAAACCCCCAGTGCCAGTGGTTGATGTAATGGGGATGGCCTCATGGTGGATATCATCGCTGGCTTGTCCACAGAACGTACCAGGTGCTGGCAACTTCTCCCTCCTAGGAGGGGAGGGCAGCACCGTGAGTGCCAATCAGGCCGCTGCAGCCTTGAATGCCTCTGTCATGGAGGGGAATTATGTCCTTGCGGCGGCAGCCCAGTGAGCGGTGCGTTTCCGGACTTGACTGTACCCCTCCTGGGGCAGGAGTCGACGGGATCCTGGCCGATTGAGCACCCGATGTGGGGTGGCTTATGTGGTCCTTAGACCTAGCTGGGGAGTGCCCTCTGTCGGCCTTCGTCTTCCGGGGCACCGGGCAGTGAGAGCAGTGCCTCACTGAAGCTGCCCGTGGGTGGAGCTGTGGCGGTGCGGAGGATCTCAGAGTCCTTCCTCAGCACCGGTTTGCGCGTTGACAGTGCCGGCATGCTGCGCACCAAGGATGTGGCGCTTGAGGCCGGGTCAGGTGCTGTGTGCTTGGACTGGGGCTGAAGAGCCGCCTCCATAAGTAGGACTCAAGAGGCGCTGCTCTCTGTCCTTAAGGGTCCTGGGGCGAAAACCCTTACAGCTCTTACAGTGGTCTCTGAGCTGCCCCTCGCCCAGACACTTAAGGCACGAGTGTGGGTCACTCCTTGGCATAAATCTGCCATAGTCCGAGCACGGTTTAAAGCCTGGGGACCAAGGCATAGCCCGGTGCCAGGGAAAAATGTTGGGGGGGGGGGGGGGGAGACTCCCCTCTAAAAAGAAACCTATTTAAAAAAAAATACACTAACTATAACTACTATGACAGGTTTCAGAGTAGCAGCTGTGTTAGTCTGTATTCACAAAAAGAAAAGGAGGACTTGTGGCACCTTAGAGACTGATATATTTGTTAGTCTCTAAGGTGCCACAGGTCCTCCTTTTCTTATAACTACTATGCTAACTATGTAGACGAGGATAGAGCGGTCAGGAGTTACAGGCCGTAGGAAGGAACTGAGTAGGGGTCAGGTCGACAGGGCCCGACTCCAGGGGGTGGCAGGCCAACCCTAGGGATACTGCTAAGGGAAAATCTTGCAGCTGCTGTGAATGCGGCACGCTCACCAGGGCCGTCTTTAGGCATCCACAGCTGCGTGGGGCACCCAAAAATTTGGGGCACCACTGGGCTGCGGGGCCCCAGCCTGTTCTGCATGTGCTGCGCTCTGACTCGCTGTCCCTACCCATGGGCAGGCTGGCCGGCGTTGCTTCTGTGCAGTTTGCATTCGGCATCTTCCTTGTTGCACATGTGCAGAGTGAATCAGGGCAACCAATCGGCAGCACAAGTGAGAAATTTTAAAAAAAGGGGGTAAGTGGAAGAAGCCCCTTGGCCCCTCCCCTTCACCCACTGCTGCCTCCCTTTAGCTCACTCGCTGGCCAGAGGGAGATCGACAAGGGAGGAGTGGGTGTGGGGGTGCTGGGAGGGAGCCATGCACACTGGAGAGCGGAATCTCCTCCCTAAGCTGGGTGCGTGGGGAGCTCCTGGCCATAGCTTCCATCATCGCCCCGACATGCAGATTAATATACAGGCCACCAGGGCACGTGCCCAGAGGCTCCCCTGGCCAATATGGGGCCCCTAGAAAAATGGGCACCCAAGCAGACAGCCTGGGTGCCCTGGCAGAAGCTGTGTCGGTCGCTTGGTCAGTCAGTCGGTGGAGGGAAGCCTTGAGCCCCAGCAAAAGCCGTGCTGGTTGGTGGAGGGAAGCCCTGAGCCCTGGCAGAAGCCTGGGGGCAGGGGAGAGGTTCCGGCGGGCGGAGATGGTGGCAGTGCCCCCTCGACACACTGTGGTCAGCGCCGCCGGCTGGGGATTGCCTTCAGTGGAGCCCCCGCCTTCCTCCCCCATCCCTTAATATTCCCCCTCAGGTAACTTGTGTAGGGCCCCATAAATCCTCAGGATGGCCCTGGTGCACACGCCTGATTGGAATTGACATGAACAAGCACTCGAAGAACACCACTCTGTTCCAGTCATCTGACCTTTTTGTTATTTCCCACTACTCCATGAGTGGTTTGAGAAAGCTGGTCAAGAATGTGATAGGGGCCAGACAATTAAGTTACAGGCATGAGACAAATGAGCCTAAATGGAGGATGGTGAGAGGAAACAACTGTTTAATAATCAAGTTGATGTGAATTGATTTGTCAGTACATTTACTGGGATAATATTTGTACAATAACGGACTAAAATCTCAGTCTTTCAGTGCTGCTGCTTTTGATGTCACCTCTCCTGGACTGATCTGTAATGAAAGAGCAAAGAAAATGAACAAGAATAAAGAAAAGCAAAAAGAAATCTGCCCTTGTTGCAATAGAAGCACTTAATTGTCTCCAGCCATCTTTCAAAAGGTGCTACAAGCACTGCGGCTGCTCCTGCCAGCTGTGGGGCCGGGCTGCGTTACTGCTGTTGGAAGGGAACATTGGCCTGCAAAGGGATTTTCACATGTGTAAACTTCACAAAGATCTTTAAAAATAATAAATGAAGGTGGACATGGCATAAAAGATATGAGCTTAGATTTGGGATGGCCACACTGAATTCTCAAAGCTTTTCACCCACACAACCAGGTACAGTAGTTGGCATGTGCCATGTGTTGGGAGAGAAACTTTGAGAAATATTTTTGGTATTCAGAAAGAAAATAGTATGACTATATTTTTGGCAGAGTGAAAGGATGCCCTATGCTAAACTCAATGGTGTTTGCCTGTATAACGTCTGAATGCTGCTTCTGAGCAATTACAGAGTTTCACGGAATAGTCTTGACATCAACAAGCAGAGCCCTAGTGACTGGTAAAACTCAGAACACCAAAAAAGCCATTTGCACCTAAAAAGCTGCTACTTTCGGTCTCTGCTGAGAGCTACCTTATTGCTGTGGGGGTGGATGTGCAGCGACTGGGGGAGCCTGGGGGAGAGGAGAGTGTAGCTGCCAAGGGGTTTATGTGAAGATGAGAAGCAGAGACTGTGCCTCTCTGCTGGGAGTGACTCCTTTGGGACTGAGTGACTGAGAAAACCTGTACATCTCTAGCAGCCACGTCCTTTCATTACCATCATCCCATTGCTTCCCTTTAATACATAAGCACTCCGCTGTGTCTGGCTCCTGCTCTCGGTGGTGCAGGACTTGATCCTGGGGTGGGTGAGTAGCCAAGACAAGGCTCAGCTAATACTCTTCAGCTAGAAGTTGCAATGACTTATCTGTGGCACTTACGTTATCCAGGAAGTTTGTGGGGTAGTATAATCCTGAACCTGGGGGTAGGACTTGTAGAAACCAGCTGGACCATGGCCGCCTTGCCTCCCTCTGGGTAGCCCTGTGGCCTGCACTCATAGATCTCACCTGTTAACACTGGTGAGATACTTGTTAAGGGTGTAAACTTTTTTTTTTTTTTTTTTAAAACAAACAAACCTGAGGGTGTAGAGGCCTGAACACGCTCTGGAGATGAGAGGCCCTCAAAGGACCTGAGTCCAAACCATTGACCCAGCTCAAACACCAAAGTGAGCTGGGGGCCAGGGGAGCATTGGGGAAAAGAGAAAACATGGAAAGAGGGGAAAGCAATGGTTCACTGTGGGAGTCAGGACCAGGTGACTGGGAGTCAAGTAAGGAGGCTTTCGCTGCTTGGTCACCAGTCCTTGTCTAGCCCAGCTCCATAACGGATAGGATTGGCCAGCAAAGAGCATTTTGGGTCAATGTCAATTAGCTAAGGATGGTCTCAGTCTAGCTGCCACAGGACAGGGGTCCACAATATAGGAAGCACCACCCTAACTGGCAGTAGCTGCCCCCTTGTCAGCCTTAGAGGAGCCACCAGCCCTTCTCCAACCTGGGAGGGGTGGGGTCTCTTCAGTCCAGGGACACGAGTCCCTAACCTGCTGCTAGGAGAGCTGTGCATGAAGCCTTGCATTGTTCCTCCTCGTACCGACTCTTTCGCGACCAGCTCTGGCAGTCCCTCACCTTTAACCAGCAGTGCATTTGCTTCAAAGCCAAACACACCCCTCCTGTCCAAACTGTGACAACCAGCCCATCGTTCAGTGTGAACAGAACATTTCTCAGGCTTGAGGCAAAGGGGACTAATGATTCTTAAAGTTGCTCTTCCCTGGCACCAGACCGCTAGTCCCAGTTAAACAGCCCAAAGAAAAGAAAAAAAATGCCCAGCAACAAAACCTAATGAGGCAAACTGGCTTAATTCATCTGCTTGTGCGGTTATAGCCCTGCCCCCAATTCTGTGTCCATGCCTTCACGCTATGAGCCTGCTGAGGTAGGGATGGTCCCCATCTGTGTGTTCAACATCCAGCCAGTGAGGCCCAGCTCCTTAAATATCATCTAAATGTTTAATAAGGATTTTGAGCCCCTGACTGGGGTGTGTGTGCCCTCCTTAAGGTGACCAGACAGCAAGTGTGAAAAATCGGGACGGGGTGGGGGACAATTGGAACCTATATAAGAAAAAGACCCCAGAATCAGGACTGTCCCTATAAAATCGCAACTTCTGGTCACCTTAGCCCTCCTGTCCCTCTTTCCAATCATTCCCCAAAACCCACGTCTTGGGGCTGCCTTCCTGGTCTCATTCCTCCCCTCCAGTGTGTCTGGGCTTCCCATTCTGTGCAACTGACATCACTTTCAGTTGGGGTCCATCCATCAGCTCAGCTGTGTGCCTCAGAAAGGAGGCCTGAGTACAGCTGTGGATTGTCTCCAGGCCTGAGGCTACTTGGACTGTCTATACCATAAGGCAGCAAAGGATATTTGCCTTCACAGGCAGGAACAGCGTCTCCCTCTCTGTTAAAATTTCAATACGATGGGAAATTTCTCCAGAGCCCTCGGTACCTTCCACTCCAATTGCCATGGCATAAATCTCAATCTCCAGTTCAACCTGCAACCCAGCTGCCACCTGGAAGAGACAGAGTCACCCAGAGGCAGTCATGTTAGAGGTATAAAATTGGACATGTACCTTACATGTGACATAAAAAAATATACAAGGAAAGGGGGATCTTAGGTCCACCAATGGAGAAATCCTTCCCACTACTGCCAAATGCCTTGTCCCCCCTCCCCCTCATCTCTATTTTTGCTTCCTGGGTCACAACTGCTGCCTGTTGTCTCCAGTTCAGCCACACCCAGCAGCTTATTCCTGGTGTGGAGGGCTGTTTAGCAGGTGACTTTTCAGACTGTTGAGGTCTGTGCAGAATGCGTTAGTTCACCTTACATCCGTCAGAACCTGAAGTGGATTTATCCCTTGGAAAATGCATGAGAGACCAAGCCCCAAGGAGTAGGTGCAGCAGGCACAGAGTTACCAGAAGAGCTGTAACTGGGGTGGTGAGTACTGTTTGTTTTTAGACTGCCAGCCCGTCTTTTCTTGTCTCTGTTGCTCCATTCAAACATGCAAAGGAGCAAAGTGAATTTACCTTTGCCCTGTGTTGTGGTGGCGTCCCAGGCTCAGTGAAGAAGGAAAGGGAACTGTTCCTCCGCCCCAGCCTCAGTCCCAACATTCTGCACTTTCCTTCTCCCTGATTTGTCACACCCTTCTCCCCCCCCTCCCCACCCCCGCTGACTTCATGGCCCTTAGAGTACAGGAGCCTCTCAGAATGGGCTGCAGGGATGAGAAGGAGAATTTTGTCATTACTTGGGAACTAAACTGTGGTAAAACAAGGCCTAACAATTGCAAAATGATCCCTGTTATCTCTTGTAACTAATCTGTATTATGTTAAAACTGTTCATTCTCTCCCTTGTGTTTATGCTTCCTGTTTCTGTTTCCATTTTTTATTCTTTAACACTTACTGGAGAAGACGGAAACACAGAAGGGCATTTTTTATTTGTCTCTTTCAAGTGTCTAATTTCACTTCCTCCTTCCCTTCCCAAAGTGTCCTCTCCCTCTTTCATCTACAATCTTTCCTCCCTTCCTTGTCCCTCCTCCCTTGCTTCCCCGTTAACCTCCCCTTTAGTCTTAGCAGAAGGAAAGGAGAACCAGTGTGCTGCAGCTGGGGGAGAACCAGAGATAGGCATGGAGAAGTAGAGGGAAAGGAGGACTGTACAGAAGAAGAGTATCTTTTCCAAGGTCAGTCATTGGTTTGAAAGAACCTTGAGGTTAGGGCACTGAACTGGAACTCAAGAGATCTAGACTCAGCTCCCAGATCTGTCACTGACACATTGGGCCAGTCACTTCACTTCTCCAGGCTGGGCCTGCTGCTTTCTGCTGCTACTTGTGTTTGGCAAGTATCAGATCATGCTCCAGAATGCATAGAGTAGTCACCATGATAAGTTCAAAGAGCATCTCACGACAACTGCTACATTCAAACACAGGAGGCAGCATAGGTCACCCAGGCTCCCATGGTCCATGTCTCTCACCCCCTCATTTCTTCATCAGTGGGCTGCAAGAATCTGCAGATACAGAGAGTTTTCAGTTCTGGGCCCCTGCCAGCCCATCCCCCAGAGTGATGCTAGAGGGGTTTGCTGGGAAATTTTCTGGGAGCCTAGAGGGTCAGTCTGAAGTTGCCTGAAAACAAAGTACATTCTGCCCAACAATAAACATGCTCCACATGACTTACAGGTCCCGGTGTGTAAATCACTCTCAGTCCTGTGCTGGGAGGTGGCTGCTTCACCCGAAACCTGCCAGGGAAAAGAGACAATCAGTCTACCACCCGGACCAACTCAGGGTAGGCAGGGCCAACTGAAAGGAAAGTGGAGAGTCCACAGTTCCTAAATGTGGAAATCATTTTGGGCTTCCTGCCCAAGCTCCATTAACACAGTTCTTAACAAAAACAAAGGAAACCAACCATCATAATAATGAACCCAATGTACCTAACTCCCAATAGAGCTCATCAACCACTGCCTACAGCCTTAAGATAAAAAATAAAGTCCATGCTCGTCCATGCTTTGTGTATACAGGAACAGCTTTTTCAATATAACGTTAGTCTTTCTGGCATAAATGCTCTTGTGTCGTCACACACACAAATCTTTTTCTCATTTATGTGGTTTCTTACACCACTGTAATTCAGCTCACCTTGCCCTCCAGGGAGAGGCATGCCTGACCCACCTTTATATCAGTCACCAAAATGCAAAGATCCTGAAGTAAATGTGGGTCAAGGGCCACTTCCAGGATATCGCTCAGTGCCATGCCACTGTTCCAGCAGAATTATTATAATGCTACGGACAAAATCAAGCCCTCCTGTAATGTTCCCACTGCCTGCACCTGGACAGGATTTTTGCCATGGAGTCCACCCCGGGACCCTGTGTTGTTGTGGACAGCTTGGAAGGCACCCAGCTGACTAGGGACCCTGGTGAGATACCTTTCAAACTGTCCACCCCACATTACTATTGGTGAGCCTACCACATTTATCAACCAGGCTTTGCAGCACCATGACGAAAGACCCCTTTTTGTTGTAGCAATTGGGGTTGGTGAATTTCCAGATGTCAACACTCACACTTCTCCATGCTGAGGGGAACGTGCATGGTGGTGGTCTGCTGCAGCAACACCAGCGTGCGCTCCGCACAGACCTCTAGGAAACTAGCCTTCCTCAACATGAAGATCATCCCAGGTCTGCACCACTAGCTTGACCTGTAGGCTGGCCAAGACCAGAAGGGGCACTCCACCACATAAAGCCTCACCAGAGAAATGTCATGCAGACTTTAGCTCCGCCTCTTCAACAATATCCCTGTGGTGCATGACTGCCAATACATGTGAAGCAGCCTGTTCGTATTAATGAATGAAAGGCTTGTGGCACTCAGCAATCTTTGCTCCAGGCTGATGGACAGTAGTTTGAAAATGGTGCTGGTTCACAAAAGCTAGAAGAATTATAGGCTATCACAAAAGGAGTCATGAGAGTTTGTTAGTTTGAGCCCAAGTCCCAGACGTCCAGTAGGTATCATATAATGCACTTTGAGAAAAATCCCAGCATGCAAAGAGGTCAGTGGAGGAACAACGTAGCTTTGGATAGCTGCGTAGAATGCTGTGTGGTCATTTCAAACGAGAGCTGCGCTGTGTAGATACAGTGGTTCGTAGAGGAAGTAGTTTAATCTGGCATAAACAAAGCAGTGTGGACATACTCTTTTGATATAATTAGACCTGTATAATTATGGCAGAAAAACATGTACTGAAAAAACTTTCCTGTGTAGCCAAGACCTGAACTTATAAAAGAAAACCCTCTCCCAGACCCAACCACTGTTCATTATCTGAAGCATACAAAATGGAAGAGTTAACTCAGTTACTGAATGACACTAAACTGATTTAAGAGAGGTTCATAGCGGTTCAAGTGCATTTACATTAAGAGTAAGCACTGTCTAAGTAAATCAGTTCAATATTGGTTTAGTTACACTAGTGCAACCTTCCTAATATGGACCAGGCCTAAAATACGTTTGTGTCAATGTCCTACTGAGAAACAGTGATTTGCAACTGGGGGTTGGGAGTGAGGAAAGCTTCGATAGTGCTTCCTGGGGAAGGAGTGCTTCAACAGCACAGTGATGAGCATAATTTAAAAACCTCTTACTTATCTGTTCTGTAACATGTGTTCTTCCAGATGTGTCCATTCCACATTAGGGGTGTGTGTACGTGCACAGAAGCTAGAGATTTTTCCCCACAGTGGTACCCATCAAAAAATGAGTACCATTAACTATCTAAGGCTAATAACTAATTATGAAAGACTAAATTAGCTTCAGAGCAAAGGGAATAATGTGTAACTGCATACAGCATGCTTGAACTACTGACTGTGGGCAGACAGAAGGAACTTTGCCGTTGGGGCAGCTTCACCCTTTTTAATTCTCAGTGAAGAGCACAAGACGATGCAAGGTGCATGCGCTGCCCTGATGGGTACTGCTATGGCAAACATCTCCAGCTTCAGCACACTGGGTGCACACATCCCTAATGAGGAATGGACATGTGCAAGTCCTCAAAGATGAGATGCTGACACAGATTGACAGGCAAGCCCATGGATTCATTATGGTCTGTGGCATGATGAACTAAAATATATACACAGAATTTCTCTTGTTTGGACTGTGGCCCTGTGGTTTTGCAGCACTCTCCTGCTGACTAGGTCGTCAGACCATGCTTGTCACTTTGGTAACAGTATCAGACTGGAAATTCTACAGCAGATTCAGGTCAATTTTTTCTAAGGGGGAAAAGTTTCCATGGAGTGGAGTGTTGAGGTGGATTGCCTGGCGGCTGACTTTGAGCAGCCAGATACCAGGGCTATTAGAGGGGCTCAATAATCCTAACAGAATCAGGAAGGCTCTAAAGCAGCATTTTGACAATGACCCCCCCGTAATATGTGTTTCTCTAATGCATTCATCCAGGCATTGTTTATTTACCACCTTGAATGACCCTTGTAACGACTGGTGCCTGAGTGTTAATTGTAGTCTGCAAATGTGCTGATTGCCACTGTGTATGAATTCCAGCAGCAACCACTGTGTGTAGGACACAAATAACGATTCATTTTATTTTAAAGAGTAAACTTTTATTACACAGAAATACATCATTTCCATTTCTTACAAGGGACATGTCACTGAGGAGCACTCTCTGAACCAACGCTCTCACAGCTGTGTGTAAGTCCAGCTGTCATTCTGAAACCTGTCCCTAGGGGTGGAGTGCAAGGGGTACTGCGACAGACTTGCAAGGAATATGTGTGAGGAATTTGGGAAGGGCATGGAACGCAGTTCTGTATGGGCTGCAGACAGGGCCAGTGCAAGGATATTTTGTGCCCTCGGCAAAACTTCCACCTTGCGCCCCACCCTGCACATTGAGGGGTAAATCCCAACGAGCCTTTATAGACCCCAGGGCCAGCCTGCCCAGGGGCCAGCTGTTCCCAGGGGCTGCTCCCTAGATCAGGTTCCCCCCTCCCCGCCCCCTGAACTCCCCTGGAGGGTGCACAGCCCCTCCACCAGCCCTCCCCACCCCACCACGGCGGCCCCCACCCCAAGTCCACTCACTGGCTTTGCCGGGCTTGGGCCGCTGCAGCAGCTCGGCAGGGAGGAGCCGCCTTCCAGAGACACTGGAGAGCCAGACTGTCCCACTTGCGGGGGCAGCGAGCCCCAGCCATGGAGGAGCCGGCACGGCGCAGGGAGGCAGCAGCCCTGTAAAGGCGGCGGTGCCGCTAGCAGGGAGCAGCTGCACCCCCTGCCCCTCCTGCCCAGGCTGCGGCCTGGCACCCCTGGGGGCTCCTGCAGGCTGCAGCAGATGCATGCAGACACCCCCCGACTCCCCCCTCACCTAGGGTTACCATATTTCAACAATCAAAAAAGAGGATGGCGGGGGGGGGGGGGAAGAGCCGCGCCTAGCCCTGCCCCAATCCACTCCCTCCCACTTCCCACCCCCTGACTGCCCCCCTCAGAATCCCCAATCCCCCCCACCCCGCTCCTTGTCCCCTGACTGCCCCCTCCTGGGACCCCTGCCCCTAACTGCCCCCCAGAACTCCACCCCCTACCTAAGCCTCCCTGTTCCTTGTCCCCTGACTGCCCCCTCCTGAGACCCCTAGGACCCTACCTGTCCCCTGACTGCCCCAACCCTTATCCACACCCCCGCCCCAAGGACTCCCACGCCCCATCCAACCACTCCCTGCCCCTGACAGGACCCCCAGAACTCCCGACCCATCTAACCCCCCCTGCTCCCTGTCCCCTGACTGCTTCAATCCCTCTCCACACCCCTGTCCCCTGACAGGCCCCCCCCAGAACTCCCGACCCATCTAACCCTCCCCCAGCTTCCTGACTGTCCCCAGGCTGGGACTCCCTTTACCATGCCCATGCCGGTCAGACGCTGGCTCCACGTGGAGGCAAAACACGCTGCTGCGCGCACAGCCCCTCCCGCACAGAGTGCTGAGGCAGCGGGAGGGGCAGTGTTGGCTCACACGCCCGGGAGCCGCAGATGCCCGGGCTGCGGCCCCTGTGCGTCCCCTGGCTCCCCCCTCGCCATGCTTGGGCTCTGCGGCTCCCGGGCGTGAGAGCTGCCGCTGCCCCTCCCGGAGCAGGCTCAGGGCCCCGCGACCCAGGGGCAGCTCACATGCCCGGGAGCCGCAGAGCCCGAGAGCGGTGAGAGGGGCGCCGGGGGGGGCGGGGGGTGCACAGGGGCTGCCGTCCGCATGCATCTGCTGCAGCCTGCAGGAGCCCCGGGTGGGGGGTGGGGGTAGGGGTGCCGGGCCGCACCCTGGGCAGGAGGGGCAGGGGTGCGGCTGCGCCCCACTAGCGGTGCCGCTGCCTTTGCAGGGCTGCTGCCCCCCTGCGCTGTGCCGGCTCCTCCATGGCTGGGGCTCGCCGCCCCCGCAAGCCGACACTCTGGCTCTCCAGTGCCTCCGGAAGGTGGCTCCTCCCGGCCGAGCCAGGACACTGCTTTTTGGAGCCCCCAACCACTTGGCGCCCTCGGCGACCGCCTAGTTCGCCTAGTGGTTGCACCAGCCCTGGCTGCAGAGGGAGTCGAGAATGCTTGTATTCTGACTGCAGTGTAATCAGGGACCTCAGCATCTCTGTTTGGTCCTCTATCAGCCTGATCATCTGCTTCTGCCCGTTTCCTCTCCGGTCTATCCATTTTTAATTTTTCATTAATTATCCCTCTCCATGCCCTGTGATCATGATCTACAGCATCAAATGATTGCAGCACTTCTTTAAATATGTCCTCCTGGTTCACCTCCTTAGCTGGCAGAGGCACTCCCCCTGTGTGTAGGAGGTACCCCTAGAGGGCACATCTGCAGAAGCACAGGAAATGATAAATAGAGACAGTTTTGTGAGTGCACGCAGCCTTGAATCATAACAGTCAAATACACCTTTTTCTCACTGTCCCTTGGCAAGCACACAGCTTGGTGAGTACCCTAAACATGGTGATTCGGTTGGGGCGTGAGGAATGGGCAAGATGGGAAAAAGGGTCTGGGTGGTTAACAAAGGGGACCACTACAAGCCCCTAGGGGTACTATGGTAAATTCTGGCACCATTTTCCACTGGCGGAGGTGATCGAAGCTGATAATCTCACTTCTCAGGGTAACCAAGGATGCAAGAGTGCATCTCCTGCATGCATGCAGCTTCAGACGTGGTCCGTATGTAGTTCACTTGTGTGCCACTTTGTTTCCTGCAGCAGTAATTGCCAGTTGGTGTGGCAAAGTTTCCTACAGTGGGGGGAAGGAACAAAGCAGCTCTGCCAAGGAACCTTTGGCAGAGGATTGCCGAGTGCCTGCAGGAAAGTTTCCTAGAGCTCATTATAGAGGATTCCCATGAAATCTGGTCTGCATTAATCAACTTTTCTGCAAGGCTCCCACTGTATAGGGGAATGGGAAGCAGACAGAGACAGTGCTGGTCTTGTTAATTTCTATCCCTTATCCCACTTCTAACAGATAACAAAATAAAGGACAGCCCTACCTCATGACACTGTGAAGTATCAAATCAAAACGAGTACTTACCAGAGCTCCCTTCTCCTGCCTCAGCCACCAAGAGCTGGAGTGCTGTGACTGGGTAGACCACTCCAGTCAAAAAGAGGTCCTGGCTCACCATGCTACTGGACGACCTTATCGCCTGTCCCACACCCTCCTCCAGCTCCACTTCCTTGCCCACCACTTCGTCCTCGGGGTTGACTCTGCTCTCCACTGCCTCCAGCGCCCCAGAAGTATCCCAGGGGCTCTTGGGGATGGAGATGGGGTTGCCGCCCAGGGTGGCATCCAGCTACTTGTAGAAGTGGCAGGTCTTCGGTGCCAGAGTGACAGTTTGCCTCCCGGTATGACTTTCTCAGCTTCTTGATCTTAGCACAGCACTGATGCGTGTCCCTTTCGTGCCCCTTCTCCCAACAGGCCACGAGCAATCTTCCCGTAAGTATCACAGAATCTCAGGGTTGGAAGGGACCTCAGGAGGTCATCTAGTCCAACCCCCTGCTCAAAGCAGGACCAATCCCCAATTTTTGCCCCAGATCCCTAAACGGCCCCCTCAAGGATTGAACTCACAACCCTGGGTTTAGCAGGCCAATGCTCAAACCACTGAGCTGTTCCTCCCCTCAGAGTTCCTATGGCTGGAGCGGAGCTGGGATTGCACAGCCTCTTCTCCCCACAGACACAGCAGATCCAACAACTCCGGAGTACTTCAGGCGGGAACACATTTACTTCAAGGAGCTGGCATGGTCAGCTGGAAAGATGCTATGTGAACTGTCCACACTGAGCAAACAGGAAGTGGAATTTCAAAAATCCCCAGGCCTTTAAAGGGGAAGGGTTGCATGCCTGTGTACTTGGCTTCAGGGCAGTGGAGTTCAAACTTCTGAGCAGAGCGGTCACGATGGGCATTGTGGAACACCTCCTGGAGGCCACTTAGGGTGTCATAAGCAATTGTGATGTGTACACTGACACGGTCACTCTAATTTTGTTGCAAAATCTGTGCATCTCGTCAAAGTGTTTTTATTATGTTGGCAAAGCAGCAGAATTAAATCGGCAGGAGGAGAATTGTAACGTGTACACCTCCACTGTTTTGCTGATGAAAGCTGACTTTTGTCAACAGAACTGTTAGTGTAGGCAAGGCCTTAAACTGTAATCTTTAGCTTTCAGCATTAACACATCATGGAGATGAATGGGGCAGTTCACACCTCTTAGAGCTATTGTTTTAGGCCCTTTGCAGACTCAGGAAGCTAACACAGCATCATTTATACTCAGGTCACATTTTGAACATTTTCTTTACAACCATAAGGACCAGAAAATGTAGTTTAAAAAAAAAGTTCAGTTGTGGAATTCAAACCCACTGCAGGGAGTGGATAATGCAGCAAATTCTGTGGTTCTGTAATATGTGGGGCCCTGACTACACTATACACACCAACAAATAGGGCAGCTGCTGCAAGCCTCAAACGGGCATGTTGCGGGGTGGCTACTACCCAAGCTCCAAGCCAGTTTGCTGCGGGGCAGTCGCCATATGCTGTGGGTATGACTTTGCTTTTAAAATGTAAGATGAAAACTTTCCCCCTTTTTGGAGCAAAATACATCCACAGCCACTGAGCTGCCGCCTTTCTGGAAAGAGCAGCCCCACTAACACTGAAAGCAGAGAGTGCTGCAGAGCACAGACCCAGCTAGGAAATATTGTCTCTCACCTGACTAAAGCCAGGTGCTAGTTGCTTTGAAGTGCTAAATCTTGTGTGCTAGGAATTTGCTGTCATTGCTCTACATACTCAGTGCTACTGCTCTCTCTCTCTTGCCTAGCATTAATTACATTTTAATTCTATTATTTCTATGATTGTGTTTTCTGAAGCCAGATGTTTTAGAATATCATTCCAATACGGAGGATTCCAAATACAAATGCCACCTGGAGTCTGATTAGTCTCATGACACTATCAGAGTTCACAGCTAAGAGGAAGTGCACATTTGGCCTGCAGATGGAGTTAGGTGACCGTTTTAAAACAGGTTTAAAGACAGTTTGATCTAACCTTATGAAGTCCACTCCAACATTTTTCAGAGTGACTGTCGTGGCGTAAGTATAACCCTCCTTCAGCACCCCAAATATCACTTTAGGTGGGATGAGATGGAATCCACATAGATGCTGAGTTGCTGTTGCAACAGAAGATGTGTTGACTTTTCCCCCAACAGGATCTTCTACCTTTGCAAACAAGATCAATACATTACCTGGGCAATAGGAGAGGGAATTAAAAACTAAACCACATAGAAGACTGTAGGTGGCAATAAAGAACTTATCCCGAGATAACAGGAAGGTGCTTATAAGGACAGAAACTATAGCTCGCCTCCTATAACAGTGCTGTCTGCCAAGTTTAATGATGCCAACTTCTGTTAATGGCTTATCTGCTACAGTCCAAATACTGACACAAGACAGGTTTCAGAGCAGCAGCCGTGTTAGTCTGTATTCGCAAAAAGAAAGGGAGGACTTGTGGCACCTTAGAGACTAATGAAGTGAGCTGAGGCTCACGAAAGCTTATGCTCAAATAAATTTGTTAGTCTCCAAGGTGCCACAAGTCCTCCTTTTCTTCTTGACACAGGACAGTTTCTCATACTTTTAAGGGGGAGAGAAAGAAAGGAAAAGCAAATGGCTAAATACAAATGACTGGGCAGCTAAGATTGTTAAAGACTAAGGCCAACATTTTCAAATTTGGGGTCCTAAAGTAAAGTAGGCCACCTATCTCCATATTTAGGAATCTAGATAAAAGTGGCCCTATTTTCAGAGGTATTGAGCCACTGAAGTCAGTGGGAATTGGAGGCACTCAGTACTCCTGAAAATCAGGGTACTTTTATTTAGGTGCCTAAATATGGACCTAGGTGCTTCACTTTAGGCACCCAAGTTTGTGGCCTAATGACTCAGGGAGAAGTTGTTTCTGGGACAGTCAGCCCCAGATAAATTGCAAGTGCTATTGCTTCAGGAAAGAGAAATTCCAAAAAGTGACCAGCGCTGCTGCAGAGTGACTGAACAACGGTGCACAAAAGAGACGTGCAAAGGGAGATAAACATTATCCAAGAACATTTTATTTTACCTTTTCATTGAGTACAGATTCTGGCTTGCACCCCTGGATTGATAATGGTAATTTCACCTTCTCTTTTCTTGGCTGCCCCGCAGCATCCACCAGCAAGCTCTGGGTGCGAGACTGGAAGGGTATCCCAGATGTGCACACAGCCATTTCCACTTCTATTCAGAAGCCAAGATTTCAAAGAGTGACATTGAATTTTGCACAAAGGGAGCCCAATTCTGCAGTTCTTGTGCAAAAAAGAACTCTTACTAACTTCAATAGGAATATGGTCTGCATAATGTCTGTAGGATCAGGGTTGGTATTTTTATTTATCAGAGCAATGTAAGAGTGGAAAGGCCTTTTTAAAATCTACTACCAGGAAACAAATATCTTGGGGCCACTGGAGAGAAAAGGGATTTCTGTCTCTTAGTCCTACTGACTTTTCTTTTTAGAAATATCGAGGAGAAAAAAATAGATACCACTCATGCTAGCACAGCAACCTGTGTTTGCATTTTGACTCTTGCACGTTTTAAGAGTAAGTTACTATGGTTAAGAATATCCTGTGCAAAGCCTCTGTTCCTTGCTTTACATGTCATGTGGCCCTTAAGGGGCTGAATATAAACTAGAGAGCCCATGGAGGTGGAACTCTGGGGAAATCTGCATAAGCAACTGGGGAGGCTTGGGAGGTTCAGCACTGGCTTCAGGGCTTAGAGCAGTTGGACTTGAACTTGGATCTCCCATATCAGAAGCATTGGTCTACAGAGTCATTCTCACACTCTCTCTCTGGCCCAATGACTATTTATTTATACACAGCACTATAGATATATCCAGTGGTGAGCTGGAGCCGGTTCGCACCAGTTTGCTGGAACTGGTTTTTAAATTTAGAAGCCCTTTTAGAACCGGTTGTCCCTCGCGGGACAACCAGCCAAAAGTGGCACCTTAGGCGCCAACTCTGTGGGTGCTCCGGGGCTGGAGCACCCATTGGAAAATTTGGTAGGTGCAGAGCACCCACCGGCAGCTCCCCACCCCGCGCCTGGCCCCAGCTCACCTCCCCTCCGTCTCCGCCTTCCCCCCCTTCCCCTAAATGTGCCGCCCCGCTCTGCTTCTCCGCCCCCCCCCCAGTTTCCCGCAAATCAGCTGTTTGCGCTGGAAGCCTGGGACAGCTGAGAAGGAAGCGGCGGCTTCGCGCTCAGGCCCAAGGAGGCAGAGTGGAGGTGAGCTGGGGGCAGGGGGGCGTAAGGAGGGCCGCCCGCGCCACAGCAGGTAACCCAGGGGGTGCACAGGGGAACCGCTCCCCGCCCCAGCTCACCTCTGCCTCCGCCTCCCTGGGCCTGAGAGCGAAGCTGCTGCCTGCTTCTCAGCCCTCCCAGGCTTCCCGCGTGAACAGCTGATTCGCGGGAAGCCGGGGGGGGTTGCGAAGAAGCAGAGCGGGGTGGCACATTCAGGGGAGGAAGTGGAGGCGGAGGGGAGGTGAGCTGGGGCTGGGCATGGGGCGGGGAGCTGCCGGTGTGGGCAAATTCTCACCAAATTCTCCCCATGGGTGCTCCAGCCCCATAGCACCCAGGGAGTCGGTGCCTTAGGCGCCACTTTTGATGTGATCAGTGGGGGCAGCGGCCGCTCCCCCTGCTCCCCCCTTAGCTACGCTCCCCCGCCCCTAGGAGCCAGAGGGACCTGCTGGATGCTTCCTGGGAGCCGCCCCAGGTAAACACCGCTGGGTCTCCCCACCTCGCCCCCTAGCAGGTCCCTCTGGCTCTTAGGGGCAGGGCGGGGTGGGCACCCACTATGGTGGCCCACGAGACCCTCCTGCCCGGTTCCAGGAGCAGTCAGGGGACAGGGGAGGGGGGTGGATGGGGCAGGGGTCCCGGGGGCGGGGGCAGGGCAGGAGTCCCGGGGGGGGGCGGGCCATGACCCCCTCATGGGGTGAGGAGGGAACTGGTTGTTAAGATTTTGGCAGCTCATCACTGGATATATCAGCAAAACTTTTAAGTTGTAGACAAGGTTTCAGAGGCACAGAACAAAACTTACAGCCCAGGGATAAGGGATCAAGGTGGATTTAGCTCCCCTTTGAACCCTGCTGATTCTGGTCTGTGGTGGAAGTCAGTGTGGCCCCCAGAACAACTTAGGCAGTTCTCCAGCACTGTCTAAGTTATTGCAGCAGAGGGCTATGCACTGAGGTCTCACCCCTTCTGGCTTCAATACACCATTCCTGCTCTTGCCCCTGCCCCCAGCAAGTCCCCTATACCAGGTCTTGGGTTGGGGGCCTTGTAGGGCAGTATAAGTTGCCTTCGGCACAGAATGTGCCGGGGGAAGTCTTCTGTGACCAAATCTACGGCCCTAATGGCTCTTTTATGTTGCTGCAGCCATTTTCAAGGGCCATAGCAGAGGAGAGAATCCCTCTCATTATTTTCCCTGAAGTGTTAACGTATTACTAGCACAGCAGACTTACATTCGGCTCCCATTCCCCTCTCCACCACTCTTCAACCTATACCTGTACCTAGATACCAAACCGAAATGCTCCTTTACCTGCTCTGCTGGAAACTTCAGTCTGTGCTGAAGGACTCTGTGTCTGAGGTTTCAGTGAGTGTTGGGAATCACTGGTTGGGGCAAACGGACCTGTAGATTTTACAGAAAAACAGATGGGTATATTGACAAAATGCTGGTTATATCAATACACTACATTTCTATACAGAGGGTATTAAGCATCTCAGTTAGGGAGGTCATATACTCTCTGAAGTACTGCCAGGCCTAGTAATGAGTGCTGTGTGTTGCCATGTGAATATAGCCACCAGCAACTTGCTCCATGGGGCAGCAGGGAGTGGAAATGCTGCACAGGGCACATGGTGAGTCATGGCCAGGAGTGCCTTGTAATGCTTTGCAGCCGAATGGCTGATTCAGAAGTGAGCTGAGAAGCTCTACCAAGCAATCCAGTCTAGTTCTCCAGATAGCTGCAATACAGGAGGCTTGAGGGAGTGCAAAATGGGGAAAGATGAGAATGATCAGGGCTCTGATAGGGACCCATGGAAGATTGTTTTGATTATATGTTCTTTGCTGTGTCATGAACAGTACAGTATAATGCCTTTCATCCTGATGTGCCAGTTCAATGCTTGCCAGGGCTGCTCTCTAAACAAAGGATCAAACTACTCCTGTCAGCGCTGTAAACCTCTCGAATCCAAGCTCTTTAAGATGCTTTGTTCACTGCCCACCCCTCCTTTGTTCTCTCCAAGTTGTCTCCACCCAACATCACTCAAATTCTTATGCTACCTACCCCTTCTTCCACCCCTGGTCTCCAAACTGCCACTCCACCTTACCCTTTCCTCCCACTTCACTTCAAGATCCTCCCTGTCTTCTAGCTCCTTCTCAACACTCATCCACCCTTTCCCCAGCCTTCGCTCCCTCATTGCCTTCTTATCCATTCCTGCTCTCTCTTGCCCCCAGTTAAGTTTGCCCGGTTGCTGTTCCACCTCCTCCCAGCCTCTAATGCCATCTGACAACCCCTAGCTTTTCACTTTTGCACCCAGACCCCACTGATTTTGCAGTTCATTTAAGTCTGCAAAGACCCCTAAATGTATGTCACAAAGCAGTCTTATAATGTTCCCAAGCAGTTCAAGTGTCAAGCAGATCTGGGAGATGTGGTGTTGAATGATAAGGTTTAGAACTGAAAATCCTTTCAAGTATTATTTGTAGCATCCACACTGGTATCAATTATTCCATACTCATTGTTCAACTCATTCACCTAGTTGGTATCAGAAACTAATGGAGACATTTTTCAGTCCTTTGCAGAAACTGTAACTGCCCCAAGGCACCCTCGTGAATTTAAGTGCAATAGTAGTATGAGGCAACTCAACAAGCCAATGGAGAATTTTGCTCCACATTGAAACATTACCTGCACTGAGCTCAGAAGTACTCCTAAAAATTTCTGTGATTGTCTCCAACGGTGGCTTCTCTCTCTCTTTCTTTAGAAATGGAGGAAGTTCTTTAGAAAGTGAATCCAGATCAGGGAACTTTTAAATAAAAATGACAAGAAGTGCTCATGTCTCCTAACCATATATATATAGCCACTATGAAAGAGGGCATAAAGAAAACAAATAAGTAGAACTAAACCAGTAACAATTAAACTGACAGTATAAAATAAATATAGCTGTGATTCTAGAATATACTTCCTTCTATACACATTATAAAAAAGCACTTCAGCCTATTTATCAAGCAAGATGGTCTGCACTTGACACATGTACATAACATCCATTAATGCTAACTGCGTTCAGTCACTCAAAAGTGCCTTCTACAAGATAACTAAGATGATTAAAAAACAATCTAAGGGCTTGGCTACACTTGTGAGTTACAGCGCAATAAAGGAGCCCCGGGCACCCTAGCTCACTCCCCGTCCACACTGGCAAGGCACGTAAAGCGCTCTGTCTCCGCAGCTACAGCGCTGCTGGTACTCAACCTCGGCGAGTGGAATAACATTTGCTGCTCCACTGCTGGAGCGCCGCGGCGCCAGTGTGGATGCCCTGGTCTGTTATTGCACTGTGACTGGCCTCCAGAAGTGTCCCACAATGTCTGTTCTAGCCACTCTGGTCATCACTTTGAACACTACTGCCCTGCCCTCAGGTGACCAACTGTCAGACCCGCCCTTTAAATTCTCTGGGAATTTTAAAAATCCCCTTCCTGTTTGCTCAGCCAGGCGTGGAGTGCTCTCAGCGAATCTTTCCAGGTGACCATGCCTCCACGTGCCAAGCGAGCCCCAGTATGGAGCAATGGCGAGGTGCTGGACCTCATCAGTGTTTGCGGGGAGGAAGCTGTCCAGTCCCAGCTGCGCTCCAGCCGTAGGAATTATGATACCTTCGGGCAGATATCAAGGGCCATGCTGGAAAGGGGCCATGACCGGGACACACTGCAGTGCAGGGTTAAAGTGAAGGAGCTGCAGAATGTCTACCGCAAAGCCTGAGAGGCAAACAGCCACTCCGGTGCTGCCCCCACGACCTGCCATTTCTACTAAGAGCTGGACGCGATACTTTGGGGCGACCCCACCTCCATTCCGAAGACCACCAAGGACACCTCAGAGCTCAGTTCAACAAGGCAGGAGGAGAAGGAGGAGAAAAGCGGGAGTGCGGGTGCTGAGGTGGAGGAAGACACCCCGGAATCCCTAGATGTATGTAGCCAGGAGCTGTTCTCAAGCCAGGAGGAAGGTAGCTAGTCGTGGCGGCCGGTGCTTGGGGAAGGACAAACACCAGAGGAGGTTCCCGGTAAGCGGCTTTTATTTTGGGAAGGAAGTTATTCGGTGCGGGCTCTTGGGGCGAGGAGGGTTAGGACTGCATGCATGCCTAGATGTGGAATAGGGCGTTGATGTGCTCTGTCACATTGCGGTAATCGGCCTCAGTGACCTCTTCAAAGGTCTCATCCAGAACTTGGTCAATGCACTTGCGTAGGTTTTTTGGGAGAGCCACTGTTGTCCTCGTCCCAGTAAGGCTAACCTGTCCACGCCACTGTGCAGTGAGGGGTGGGGGGACCATTGCTGCACACAGGCAAGCTGCATATGGGCCAAGGCGGAAGCCGCATTGCAGTAGAAGACCCTCCCTTGCTTCCCAGGTCACCCTCAGCAGCGAGATATCTTCCAGGACGAACTCCTGTGGAAAATGTGGGGACAGTGTTCAGTATAGAGGCCCCCTTCCGCTGTTGGCTCTCCCGAAAGCACAGAAACCCAGAGGACAGTACAGCCGTGAAACAATCAGTCACACTTGACCTTGTGCTTACTCACCATTTTGGGGCTCCCATGGGTTAATTGCGCTCGCTTTAGGACAGGCTAATTATGTTATTGTGTTTGCCCTTGAGTATGGGGGAAATCATTGCTCTGTCTGGTGTGAACAATGTTGCCTCTGTTAAGTGTTGCATTTTGCCTTTACAGATGCAACCTTGAGATTTCAGCCGTCCGTGTTATCAATGGCCGAGAGGCTGCAAAGAATCAGGAAGAGGCCACGTAGAAGCAAAGAGGACATGCTTCCTGAACAGGCCAGTGTTCCGAAAGATGCGTGCATCAAGCACCTTTCCGGGCCAGCCTGTGTTAATGTCAATGAAATGCCCATGGTGATCCACAAGCGCGTGAAGAACCATAGAAAAACAGCCCTTCCGATTACGTACTTGGAGGCTAGGTGGGCTGGTGCCAGAACTGGAATATACGTCCCATCTATCGCCCCTCCGCAATTAGGGAAACACATTTGTGCAAAGCCAGCCACAATGTCATGCACGTTACCCGGAGTCATGGTTCTTCTGAGCAGGATGCGATTAATGAATGGCACAAGCAAACTCGTGTTGATATCATCGTCGGTGTCCTCACTGTCACTTTGGATCTTAAGGAATAACTTGACTGCCAAACGTGACGCGCTGGTGAGACTCGTCAGCATATTCCTCAGCAGTTCGGGCTCCATTCCCGCAGACCGAAAGGGAAGACAGAGTGTGCAGTACAAAAAATGTTGAAAGATGGCACCAAATGTGGATGGAAGCAAAGGGAATGCTGAGATGCAAACCGATGCAGCACAGGATGTTGGGACAGAATCCAGAATGCCCCGCCCTCCCACCCCCTTCCTACAAGCCACAGCGCCAGAATGGGAAGAGGTGCTCTGTGGGATAGCTGCCTGCAATTCACTGCTCCCAATGCCGCTGCAAGTGCTGCAAATATGGCCCCGCCAGTGCACTTGCAGCAGTCAGTGTGGAGAGACTGCAGGGCTTTCCCTACTGTGCTCTACGAAGGCGGGTTTAACTCACAGCGCTCTACATCTGCAAGTGTAGCCAGGCCCTTAGATGCTTTGTAGGACTGAGACAGAGATTCTTTGCACTAATACCACCTCATTCATCTTCTCTGAGCTCCATTACCTCTTTCAGGAGAAATTCCTTGCCGAGTTCAGATTCAAAATAGGGTGGAATTATTCTGTTTCTTATTCCTATTAGGCACTTCCTTCCTTCATCAAGTTCCTGCCTACATAGTAAGGAAAAGAAAGAAGAAGATATTACAAGTGTTGCCCCTGACATTTTTTTTGCTAACCAAATCTATTAATGTCATTCTCATAATCCACTGACTTTTTCTTGAAGTTACCAAATTTCCAAGAAGCAGAGGGACCAGCTACTGAGCCCCATTCTACACATCTGGGATCTAGATAGCAATTTGAAGTTTGTATGAATGGTGGCTGATCTGTTGCCTTCATGTAAACCCACCATCTCCTAGTTACACATACTCTAATTATTAACAGCCCAATCCTGTTCCCAGAAATCAGCAGACAATAATATGAATTTACTGTAAATATATTTATGCAAACCAGAGGAATCCTCTAGACTGGAGACTGATGAGTTAACCACATCCAGAAAGCACCAGAAGCATCTCAGACTTTCAGCTCTCCCTAGATGAATCCTGGAGCTGCATCACAGCCCCAGTTGAGATACTTCCAAAGCTTTAAACTGTAGAAAACTACACACATACAAGGGTGGAACAAGTTCCAGCTTAGATGATCTCTCTACTTTGAGAAAGCATATGGGCAGTAAATGCAAATTGTGTATTCACATATACCAAGGGAATTCTCAAGTCTGGAGACTGACTGATAAGAGAAAGCAAGTAATCCAAACAGAAAAAGAGATGGGGAAGAACAGAATGAAAGGAGGAAAGATGGACCAAGGAAGAATGAGAGACTAAAAGACCTGACATCCAAAAACAGCGTCTTCATCAGAGGCTGATCTACTTGAAGTATCTGATCAAAATATGAAGAGATTGCCAGGTGGCTGCTCTGCAGATCTCTTCAAAACATGCTCTAATTCTTCCTGCCCTAGATTTAGAGGCAGTTCTTGGTGAATATGCACCGAGACTTGAAGGTGTCTTTCCACCTTTCAAATCAACAGATCTGACTCATCTGAAGATGATAAGGTGGGTTAGGTAGTATCCTTTATAGGACCTCATCCAATGCACTAAATGCCCCAGTAACAACTGAACTCAGACAATCACTACACTCTCGAATGAATTCACACAGGAAAATGACCAAAGACAAAAAAACCTTATTGCCTGTGGGTGAACACTTTTCACAAAGTGATCACTCTGTATCTGACCTCTCAGTTCTCATCCTCAAAGAAACCTGCCCAACACCTCCAAAAGACAAGCCCAGGATTTGTAACTTTACTAGATACTAAATCATGGATTGAATAGAGACATTGGATTTATGGCTTATTACAACATTCTATAACCCACCCAACCCCCTCCCTTGTCTCTCTGCCCCCAAGCTTTTACCTTTCTCTGCTGTGACTGGAGAGGTGTTAACAGGCCACTTCATCTTGAATGGTCCCTTGAAATATACGTTAACTACACATGCTAAACAATCTGTTCCACTTTGTATTTAGCTGTGACACTCAGCGTATGTCTACACTGCAATTAGACACCTGTGTCTGGCCCATGCCAGTTGACTTGGGTGAAGAGACTTGGGCTAAGGGGCTGTTTAATTGTGCTGTAGATGTTCAGGCTCAGGCGGCAGCCCAAGCTCTGGGACCCTCCCCCCTAACAGGGTCCTAGAGCTCAGGTTTCAGTCTGAGCCTGATTGTTTATACCACAATTAAACAGCCCCTTAGCTCGAGTCAGCTGGCACGGGCCAGCCACGAGTTTTTAACTGCAGTGTAGACATACCCTCAAAGTACATTTCTCAGACCTGAAGAAGGGCTTTCTATAAGCCTGAAAGCGTGGTCTTTCACCAACAGGAATTGGTCCAATAAAAGCTATTACCTCACCCACCTTGTCTCTCTAATATTCTGGGACCAACAACACGGGTAAAACAACACTTATACAATCATCTAAAGATGGTCATTTTAGATGCTTTGAGACCTTGCTCTTGCCAGAATAGAAGATGAAGAAGACATCTGCCTGCCTGAAGGGCTTTGTCCTATACAAGAAGAAACTGGTGGCTCTGCAGACATCCAGATAGAGCCATCTGAACTCATGAAGATGAGGTTTAGCAGAATGCTGTCTTAATCATTAAGTCAACACATTTTGGGCCTGATTTCCACTCCTTGAAACCAGCTGTAATTTCATTGAATTCAAGGGAGTTACTCCTCCTGATTGCAAATGAGTAGAAAATCAGGCATGAAACCCTGGCTAATTTGAAGTCAATGAGTTTTGTCATTGACTTTAATGGAGTCAGAATTTCATCCCAGGTTTTTAGTGACAGGTGACATAATATATCCATTTTAAGTAGAGTTGATTTTAAGTAGATTTAGATTTTTATTGGTAAATATTGGTAAACATTAATTTCACTGTACACACACAAACTGACAAAAATATTTCCATCAATAATAACTGAAATTTGAAGATAGGCAAAGTAAGAAAATGTTGCTTGTGAATGTATTAGAGTTTATTTAAGGTTATTTACTTTGTATATTTTGACATGTGATGCTGACAATTTGTGTTTTATGGGTTTATAAAGTTTTAACTTTTTGAAACTTAACATCTACTGTATTAGATACTTATTGTCTGATCCCCTATTGTCTGCTGCCTCCATAATTTCCTGAAACTGTGCAAATTTTGCTTGATAAATAAATAAAAACTGTTTATATCCATAATTTTGCATAACTGAGAAAATTTAAATAAATAAAAATTGAAATTATAAAAAATAAAAATAAAATTCTACCAAGCCTAATTTTAAGGTACTTTTTACATAGTATGTAATGTGAGATAAAATGTTGCCATCAGGTGGCACTAAGGCAATTCAACTTCAATCTGGAATTAAAGCATTTTATGATTTCAAACAAGTCAGTTACAAAGTCAAGAGCATTAGCTTAGCTCTGATGCCATGCAGGAGACCCTGGCTCAATTGCTATTTTCAGTCTTTCACAAAAACAAATTAGGAAAAGCACGAGTTTCTCATCACAAGATTATTTAATCTACACTGTATATTCTTCTGTACATCAAGACAAACACTGAACAGTTTAAATAGTAATCCTCAATGTCATTTATGTTCATTGTGGGTGCATGCATGTTTCTGCGAGAGAACCTTCACTTTTGTGTTTCCCATTCATACTTGAAGTTTTCATACATGACATTAATTTAATGTAGATTTTTTCAATTATTTGGATTTGGACAGTTTTATACAATGCCATAAAATACAGCACTCTGTCATATTCAGAAAAATCCTACTTATGGGATAATTTCCGGAATTTTTTTTTAGAAATTTAAGTGGAAGTGAAATAAGGGGGTTAGAATTAAAGCTGAGTTTCGGCCTTAATTATAGTTCTCACTGCTGCTTAGCCTATAATGCTTTCCCCTTCCATAGCACCTTTAATCTGAAGATCTGAATGTGCTTATCAACATTAAAGATTCCTTACAATTCCTGTGTGAGGGAGATAAATATTTTACAAATAGAAAAATGGAGGATAGGGAGATTTATGGTCAAAATGTTCAAATTTGGCACCAAAGGGACCAGATTTTCATGGGGACTGAGCAGGTGCTCATCACCTCTGAAAATCAGGCCACCTCCGTTAAGTGACTATCAGGGGGATTTAAGAACCAGAATTTGAAAACGCTGACCTAAATTACTTTCCTAGCTGGTGTTTGGAGCTAGGGTGACCAGATGTCCCGATTTTATAGGGACAGTCCTGATATTTGGGGCTTTGTCTTATATAGGTGCCTACTACCCCCCACCCTCCGTCCCGATTTTTAATACTTGCTGTCTGGTCAGCCTAGTTGGAGCCAGGAATAGAACCTAGGTTTTCTGACTCCTAGCCCCTGTTCTAAATTGTCTGTAATATTCATTGCCTCTATTCCTATGCTTTGATCTGTCATTTGCAAAAGTATCAGAGGTACAGTCAAACTATTCATTCAGCATTTCTATTAGAGCTAATGCTCCAACAGCATTGTTCTGTTGCTGTTATCACATTAAGGGCCCGATCCAAAGCCCAATGAGAGCAGTAGGAGTCTTTCCATTGACTTCAGTGGGTCTTGGATCAGGCCCTAACTTTCTCTCCTAATAACACCATTACCTGGACTGCTCTAATTTTGTCTGCCAGTGAGATACCTGCGTTAATCTGTCCTTGCTGCATGAGGGGGAAAGGAGAAAAAAAATGAAAATGAGATAAACAGCACAATATTTTATAAGCGTGAATGGTTCACAAAATAACTAATGAAAGAACGTATTTCTCTTATTAAAGCATGTGTCTGATGACTTCTGACCTGGACTGATTACGAGTATAGTTTGCAACACTCATTGGTCAACCATATTAATAATTACATTTTGCTCTTTTATAGCACTGTGCATCTAAAAAACTCAAAAATCTTCATAGCACCCTTGTGATATAGGTAAGCGTTACTAGCCCCATTTTACAGAAGGGGAAACTGAGACAGAGACAAAGTGTTCATAGGGAGAGTCAGACAGTACTTGAACTCTTCCTTTCCATTCCCATGTGCTAACCACTAAAGCATACTGTCTCTCATTTCTGCTTCTCACCATCCTTTGTATGATTTTTGTTAACAGCAGGTCTTATTGGATTGTCCTACCTGAAACTCTGCCAGTAGTCTTCAGGTTGCTTTGATACTGTCTTCCTTCGTGGACTTTGGAACTGAGAATCCACAGCCTGCTCATATAACTCTACTATCTGAGCTGCAAGATAAGGAGAGAGAAGAGTTTTTAAACAGCCATTGACTGGTTTGTTTTCAAAAAGGATTCTCAGAAGCCAGCAAACTGAGCAGGAAGCCAGTTAATCCAGCTAGGACTGAAATGCAGAGGAAAGGGGAAATGTTTAGGGCCCAGATTCACAAAGGTGCTTAACCCGCACTGATCTAGGCCTTAGGTGTCTGACTCAAAGGCTGGAGAGAAGCACCTTTCTCTGCCTGAGATTGTCAGCTGTGAACCATCTCCTGGCATTAGGTGCCTAAATCAGGTCAGCTTTCTCCTGGGGGGAAGAGACAGAGGTTAGGGCACCACTCCTACCTGGGATGTAGGAGACTTAAGTTCAAGTCCACGCTTCAAATCAGGCATGTTGGGAATTCAAATATGGGTCTCCCCCAGCTATTAGACATAATGGAACATGCATAATACCCTGCCCCCCAAAATTCCTTACCTGCTTGCCTCCAGTTGCCCTTTGTGAAGGTTAGGTGTGCTCTGAATACACTTACTGCAGGCAATACGGGCATTCCCCAGCCTCATTTGAGAATCCCTCCAGTGTTTAGGTGTGAGTGAGGGCTTTGAGCAGCTAGTTATCTGTGGGGTGGTGCCAGGACTTAGATGGGTTTATGCATACCCACTGGTGGAAATTTAGGCATCTATGGGGATTTAGGCAGGAGCTGAGTGGTGACTTTGTGAATATCAGTGGCACTTAAATATTGGATTTAGGTACCTAAAGAGGCTGTTATACACCCACATTCCTTTGAAATTTACAATGAAATCATTCCTAAAACACTTAGGGCTAGATTCACAAAATTTACTTTTTGTAGTTTTTTCCCTATGTTTTGAAGTTTAACTTTCACTTTTCTGTCTTGTCAATTTTTTTTTTGAACTCCAGTTCTTTTTTACATTATTTTTTCCCTGTGTTGGTGATACATCTTTACAAGCTTAGTTCCATTTTTGCCTGGAAATCATGCAGTATGGAAACCATTACTTGCAGCAATCCCAGGTTAAGCTTCAAAAATATGAAAGATCATGAAAAGTATTGTCCAATTATGAAGACTAACCTCTGCAGTCTTGGACTGGCTGAATAATTAGCATTCTAAAAGCTGGCATCATCACAGGGATAGCAAATATGCAGAGATATTACTTTAAAAATAAATAAATACATGCTTTTTTATTTAATTTTTATGTATTTTTAAATGTTAACAAATGCTCAAAGGCACATATTAATTCATATACAGAAACTCATATGTTATAAATACTAAATTGTGCCATCATCTCCCAACATACCAGGTCTTAGGCTTCCCAGGTGTCTGGTATTTGACCAGAAAGTGCAGTTGAAAAGGGGACCTGACAGTGACCGGTCAGATCTATCAAAGTCTGGTTACTGTGGGTGGGGGAGGTGGGGAGGCGCCAGGTCCTCACCCACGCCAGCCCCTACTCAGCCATTGCCAGCTCCCAACCCCAGCTCTGCAGGCAAGTTCCTCCTGACCCAGGGGGGTGGGGAGGAGGGGAACGGGAGAGGAGAAAAGGAGCAAGTGATGTGTGTGTGTGTGTGTGTGTGTGTAGCGATGGGGGTGGAGCCTTTGGGGGAGCAGTAGGGAAGAGGTGGGGCCTCAGGGGGGAAGTGGTGGGGTGAGGGAGGTTCTGGCACTCCTGCTGGAGTGTCCGGTTTTTAAATATCACAAAGTTAGCAACCCTACCAGGTCTGTGTACCCTGGCTTCCACAGTCTCTATAAACAATGACATTGTCTCTCCAATGGGAGGGATCCTCAAAAAATCAAATTGGACCTCTGCCTCCATAAACACTGAATTTGCAACATTAGCTTCTCTCTGCATTGGGTCTTATTAAACATCATTTGCTAAAGTTTTCACTGGTAAGTCCCTAAAGTTACGATTCTAAATCATTCAAAAGTGGCCTGATTTTCAAAGGTACTAGATACCTACGCCCAGATCCACAAAAGGGTGGGGCTTGGCACATACCCTTCTCTTGGAGTTCAGAGCCTAAAACCAGCCTGTGGGGAGGTATCTCTGCTTGTGAAGTAGTATCTCTGCTTATGAAGATAAGAGAAGATTGGTATTTGACTGCCTAAGTCACAGTTGCAGAGTGTGATCTCATAGGTATGCTCAAGGGCTGCCTAACTCCAAACAACTGTGGGGGAAGGAGTGCCACCTCCTTTATAACATGTAGTCATTAGGCTACTCACCCAGGATGTGGGAGACCCTGAGTTGAGGTCCCCCCTCTCCTGATGAGGAGAAAGGATTTGAACAGGGCTCTGACACCTCTCTGATGAGTGCTCTCACGACTAGGCTATGGAATAGTCCGATATGGGTCTTCCTCAATCTCTCCTATTGAAGTTGTTCCACTTTCATTAAATAATTGCATAATTAAATATAAATTGGACCATATTGGTGGTTAGGGCACTTATCTGAGAGGGGGAGGGATAGCTCAGTGGTTTGAGCATTGGCCTGCTAAGCCCAGGGTTGTAAATTCAATCCTTGAGGGGGCCATTTAGGAATCTGGTGCAAAAATTGGGGATTGGTCCTGCTTTGAGCAGGGGGTTGGACTAGATGACCTCCTGAGGTCCCTTCCAACCCTGATATTCTATGATTCTATGACCTGTTTAAATCTCCTCTCCTCAGCAGGTGGAGGGGGGACTTGAACTTAAGGTCTTCTCAAATCCCAGGTGAATCCCCTAACTATTAGGTTAAAAGTTATAAGGGAGCTCCTCCTCCTCCTCCAGGCATTTTGTGGAATTAGGCAGCCTCTGAGCATGTCTACCAGATTGGGCCCCTGCATGCAATTTAGGTGGCTGAATGCCTATCTTCTCATGGTTTGTGAATTGCTCTTGGGCTCAGGTGGGAGTTAGGCACCCAGACACCTAGAGTGAGGCAGCAGTGTGCATGCCCAAAGGCAGAAACGTAGGCACCTACAGCCGAGTGGGAGTTTTGTGGATCACAGTGGTGCATAAAAATGAGATTAGGAACCTAAGTATTTTTGTGGACCCTACCCCTAATAATTCACACTAAAGTTAATGAAGTTGCAGCTTTGAAAATCAGCCTTTTTTTTAGGTGCATAAATATGGAAGTACAAGCCTAACTTCGGCAACTATCTTTAAAAATTGTGGCTGGAATGTTCCTACTTTTGTAATACTAATTAACTACATAGGGTTGTGTCAATGGTTGGCAAATGTGTCAAGACTCCATAAATGTAGGACAAAAAAGGTTATAAATGTGGGTGCCTAAATTTAGCCAACAAAATAGGTTCACCAGATTTTTAGAGGTATTGAATTACTGAAGTTAATGGGAGTTGTTAAGGCTCATCACCTGTGAAAATCAGGCCACTTAATTAGATGTCTGTGTATGGACTTAAATGCCTAAGTTTAGACATCCTGGCTTGACCATTTTGATTTAAGTTCCATTTTTTTGTAGACCTGTGACAATTATCACTCAAACTAATTAGTGACAGTAGATAGGAATGCCGCTTTTGTTGCCACAATGGTTGTCAATTATAGATCTCCCCAGGTTTCACAAAATGGCTATCAATTACAGAAGTAAAAAGGGGATCAAAAACCAGAAGAGACAGACTAATGTGCAAAGCCCTTAAAAAGATCACTTCACCTATGTTTAAAAACCATTGGAGTGTTTAAAATACAGAGTTTTAATTGTTCCTACCTCTAGTGTTGAGATCTTCAGATGATTTCTCCAAGTTAGGGAAAGACTGCAATGAAGACAGAATAATTATGGATATGTAACAAACAAGACCTTGCACAACGGTACCTACCCTTTGAGAGAGTTTTTATACCCAAACAAGCGTTATGTCAATCTGAGGCTACAAATGGGGTCCCCTCAGCGTGCCTGGAAATGTGAGCCAGGAAACAAAATATCTCTAAAGTACAGAACAATGGGAGCCAAGGAATGGGGGATATGCAGTAGACACAGCCACATGAAAATGAGTACGGGACTTCTCAGGCCCTTGGCAATGCAAGCAAGAGAGTAGCAGATGAAATGTATACAAACCTGAGAGTCACTAATGGAGAGTGAATTTAATCTGATTCTCATATGTGATGAGTTAATTCCTCAGAATACTTTGCTTCAGAATATGTTAATGAGCCTGCAGTGTACAGAGAATTAAAAGTGATAGGACTGCATTTGCCTTATGGTTTGTTTCCGCTAGGTAAGGGTGGCTTTGCAGAGACAGAGGTGCATATATGTGTTGGTTGCACTTTGACCTTGCAATGGCACAGCATATCCATACTGAAAACTAGTCTGTGGCACTCCCTTCATTTCAGTGTACTGTGGGACCTCCCGAGGAATCTCCCTCACATTTTCCAGCACAGTTCTCTAGAGCAGATTATGTAAAATATTAGAAAATTATAGTAGGTCTCTAATCACATTCTGTCATTTATGCATTAAATTACAACACAAGTCCCACCCCCAACCAACCCATTACTCCAAACTGGTATGTTAAGGCTTGGGTCAGATAAGGATTTTTTTGCCTGGGACTTTCCACTTACGTTGGTTTCTACTGAAAGTCCCAATTGTTTACTTCAATACTGTTTCTAATAAGAGGGTCAATTCTGCTTGAGTATCCGTGCACATGCGTATTGCAGTGCGCTGCCTTTATGCTCCTTTCAGTGGCCAAAGCGCTTCTCTCCCTCTCCTTGACGATCTGTAGTCCTGGTGTCCTGGGATGTAGTATGATGATCATTACCACATCTGGATGGAGGTATGTCACTTCTTTGTTACAATGAATATTTTTAAGTTGTATTCTTTCATGTGATACAAACCAACACTTTTGCTCATGTTCTATTTAGTGAAGTCCCATTGGCTGCTGCAAAAATGTGAAGCCTTGAGCCCTATTTTTGATCTGAACTAACAGTTCCTTTCCATCTCTTGTGTCTTTCCCCATGGGCATCATTTTAGAAAAATTGGGGAGGAGTGGCACAGTTGTGTCAGCACACAGAACATTATATGTGATTATATTATATCTTGCAATGTCTTGGGGGGAAGGGGCAAAGCAAGGTTGGGGGAGACAACTAGCTCCTTTGCCCCACAGTAAAGAACGTCCCTGCCTTTCCCCTAGGATTCAGAGATAAACATGCTCTGAGCAGAATCTGGAGGAGCAGGTCGCTCTGGAATAGTTCCTCTCCCTCAGCCAATTCCCTGTGTTCCCCACTGGTACAACTGCACCAGTTGTACCCACAGTGCCTGCATATAATGTAAGCTCCTCCAGGGCAATGGGGGAAGACAAGTGACTGGAACACCACAATATGCTCTGTTTGAGAGTTGAGATGTATTTGGCAGTGTGAGGAGTTTTACCTAGTTGTAATTATGTTCTACGGCAGTTTGGGGATATGTCTGCATCAACTTAGGAATATCATTTTGGTTTTGTGATTGCCTGTTGTAATTTCTACCTCTTTTTTTTTAATGCAATCTTTTGTATGGCTATTTCTGTAGCAGGAACCTGGAACCTAAAGCAGAGACTATGTTTCGGAAGCTGTGTCGGAGCAATGAAATGGCTATGAACATTGAAAGGCTTTATCCCAGTGGTAGCAGACCCACTGACTTTGAAAGAACACTCTTCATAGAAACCTGTGTGTCTAGGAGAAGAGGGCTGGAATCCTCCAGTCTCAACACATAGCTGGGAGAACTGTAGTTTCTCTGCTCGGCCACCTCACCCAGCGGTGGCAGTGACTGCTTTGAAAGGTAGCTGCTTTTTCTAAGCTAAGGAAACAATTCCATTGCCAGAAACAGAAGACCCTGAAGGAGAGAGTGGAGGGGACTTTGCCTCCCCTCAAGGACTCAGACGAAACCCAGTATTCACAAGGTGGTGAGGAAACAGAGGGATTGTGTTCAGGAGTTTGTTGTTTTCCACAGAGCTCTGACTCTCTTGTGCTTTTTAAAAACAAAGTGTGTGTATAAGAAATTCCTTCGCTAAGCCTGCATTTCCTTGCTTTACTGCCACACTGTCCCTGAAAAGGTTAACTACAAACCAGAGCTCCCACAGCTAGGTAGTCTCTGGAGGAAATGTATCTAACCAATGGGGGTGAGGTCGGAGGGCTTGGGAAGGCTGAGGCACTGGTTCCAGGGTCCAAGCTGCAGGTCCCATTGTTTAAGACCGGTGTCAGGCATAGAAGTCTGCACCTGATAGTGCACCTGAGTTACCAGACCTTAGGATAGTGACTAGTCACTACCCAGGCTCATGGAGCTAAGCAGCATATGGGAGTCATTCGTTGGAGCCCATTACAACAGACAGTGTCAGCTCAGAGGGCAGAATTGGATCTCCTCTAGGTTACAGGCTATTCTGGGGTGCGGCACTCTCAATCTCTCCTGTTGAAATTGTTCCACTTTATAAATATAAATAATGAAATATTAATTGGAGCAGGGACTTGAGTCTTCTTCCTCCCAGGAGCAGGCCCCAACCACTGAGCTAGAGAATCATTCTCACACTCTTTCTCAGGCCTACTGACTATTTAAGTATTTCATATGAAGTTGTCACGACTGGAACATGGTCAGTCTGATCTAGTGGCCAGAGCACAAGTCAGGCCTGGTCCAATATACTCAGAAGACACCTATAGAGATTGAATTTAAGAACAGATGGAAGTCAGGAATTCATAATGTAGAAAAAGAAAAGAATTCTAGTGATACTTATGAAGATCTAGCACTGCATGTGTTAGCAGAAGCTGGAGTCAGAGATGGCATCTGGATCATACCCTTGATTGAAGGAGTTCCTACAAGAATGGAGCTTAATACTAAAGCTGCCATCTCACTGATTTCTGCATCTTCCTATCACCAGATTTTGTCACCAGTTCCTCTGGAAGAAACTCCAAGGTTTTGAAGACTTATAATGGAGAAAAGTTAGTCCGAAAAGGGATATTCTTAGTCAAAGTTCAACTAAATGAACAATCACTTGCTTTACCCTTGTATGTGACTGAAGGAAAGTATTCACCAACATTTGGCAGATCTTGGCTTGAGAAGCTTAAGGTGAATTGGACCAAAAGCACCCTGAAATCTTCAAGAAATACTTGATACGGCAAAGTTTTTGAAAAAGAGTTTGGACAGATGAGTAACGTGTCAGTGAAATCTGAGAGCCAGCAAAAATAGTGCAAAATATCCAGAGTTGTGCCTTGTGAAAGCTGATTTGGACCATTTAGCGAACATCAGAGTCTTGTCCTTAGTTTCACATAGTGAGTGGGCTACACTCATCGTACTAGTGATCAGGAAGGAAGGCGTTGTCTGAATTTGTGGAGATTTCAAAGTGACTCTGAATCCAGTTTTATATGCAGACTAATATCCACTACCTCATACTGAAGATGTTTGCTACATTTAGTGGTGGACAGTGTTTCAGTAAATTGGATTGGCTCAATTCATACCTACAAATGGAGACTGATCCGGCATCTCGCAAATATCTCACAATCAACATACAAAAACACTTATTTTGTTACAGCTGATTGGCACCTGCCCTGTTCCAGAAAGCCATAAATGAAATTGTGAAGGGACTGAATGGAATTCATTGTTATTTGGATGACATCCTTATTACAGGAAAGGATCAAGAGGATCATCTTCAAAATTTGGATGCTGTCTTGCAACATTTGGAAGACCATGGGCTGAGAGTTCATTAAGACAAATTTGAGTTTTTCAAACCTTTAGCTGAATATCTTGGATGTGTAATTGATGCCACAGGCTTCAGAAACTCAGTAGAGAAAGAGAAGATGGTTCTTGAATCACCAGAGAACAAGTCACAGCTATGTTCATTTTTAGGACTGCTTAACTACTACAGTAAATTTCTGCCTAATCCAGCCACAGCATTGGCACTTTTACATGAACTGTTACAAGCAAAGAAAAAATGGAAATGGACTAAAGAGTGTGATTGTGCATTTAAGGAAGCAAAGAAACGACATGTGGACCAGCTGCAGCCTTGACAAGTACCAGAGTCTAGGGATGATCCAGCAGGACTTTTTGTTTCTGTAATTGAACCTCCTTCCATTACAACTCCTAATTTTGGTGACTTGTTGGGAGAAAATTTGATACCAGATCCAGGGAGCCAGTTGATTCCTTGCCACCAACTGTTCCTGTTGTTCAGAACACAGCTGCACTGTCATTCCCCACATTATTTCAAGATAGTGTGAAAACCAGATGTGCGCATGAATTGATAAATTGTTTAGTTAGTGAGTTGCTATTCCAGGACAGAATAATCCCTTGCAATTTAAGAGTCTGCAGTAATCTACCCACAACTTCTAGTTAGATTATATAATGTTTCATGTTAGCCATGTACATCATGGGCAGCGAGTATAATAGGCCAGAGGCGCTAAGCCTCCAGTGACACAGCTGCCACCACCCTGCCACCAGAGGCCTGGGCTGTGGTGGCCCCGCCTGCGCTCTGCCTCTTCCTGTCCCTGCTCTGCCCCTTCCCTGAGGCCCCACTGCCTGCCACTGCCTGGTGAGTCCCTCCTTGCCCTCTCCTCCACTCCACTCACTGCTTCCCTCCTCACACACCTCCCCCATGAGATCCCCCCCACCTGCCACATCCGTCCTCTCCTCCACCCACCTCCTTGAGAGACTCCCCTCCACTTACCGCTCTCCAAGTCCCTCATCACCCACCCACCCCCACAGGAGAAAGGGGTGGAGGAGAGGAGGTACGTGGAAAGTGTGAGTGGCAGAGGCTTCGGGGGAGCAGGGGGTGGAGGAGAGGAAAGCTGCGGTGGGTGCGGGAGGGTCTCATGAGGGCTGAGGAGTGAGGAGGGATGTGGCAGGCATGGGAGGGTCTCACGGGGGAGGCGGACTGAGGAGGGACAGGTGGCGGCAGGGGAAGTCTCATGGGGGCAGGAGGGTAGAGGAAAGGAGGGGACGTGGCGAGTGGTGGTGGAGGTGGGCGAGTGGGGGATGGGGAGGGCCTGGGGCAGAGCGGGGGCGGACAGTGGGAAGGGCTGCAGGTGGAAGAGGGGGGACAGGGAGCTAGTCTGCAGCCTGCTGCCCACAGTCTGCCCCTGCTCCGCCCCAGGCCCACTTCTCATGATGCACATGATATTGAATGTGCTTGGAAAGTTTTTTAAAGTAGGATGGAGGAATGTGACATGCTGTTTCTTTAAATGTTTGGATACTCTCCCTTCCACAGTGCAAAGCCTCACTTTCATGTTAGTTTTAGTTTTGCAGCTAGAACAATAAAGTGAGCACAGCAGACATCTGTGTTTGTGTCAGCTCCCTGTGTCTATCTCCTTCTCTGTTGGGTCCAGAAATATAACAGGCACCATCACCACAAGCAGCAGCCATTGCTGCTGTTTTGTGAATCTAGCCTTGAATTTTTGTGGTCTGGCCAAAAGTATTTGGTGAATTCATGTCAAATTCACAAATAGTTTCAGCTCAACCGACTCTACATTTTTCATCTGAAAATTTTTGCTCAGCTCTGCTCAGGAATCCTTTGCTCAAAGGACACCAGATGTGGACAACTAACACTACCCAGGCAACCCCATGAGGTACAGAAAATTTCAAGACAATCTGAGTAAGTACATGGATTTTAAGAAGAGTCAACTTTTAAACAGAAAGCACTGCTCAACCTGAACTATAGTAGAGCTGGTGTTCTGCTATATTACATCCTAAGATTTTGTTTGTTATTTTGTGAATGGATATGATGTATTTTAGAGGCGCGGCAAGCACCTGGCATGGTTACTGACAGAAGTGACAGTGCCATATTGCTCCTGGTGTAAATAGACCCTGAGTTTCAATAATTGATATTGAAAAGAAACAATTCAAAATGAAGTTCTCTCACCATAACCAGTTTGAGGAGGTCAGCAGCATTACCCTTCTCTTCCTCTGTTCTTGGCTCTTTAATGATCATCTCTTGCATCTCATCTTCCTGTTTCAGGATGTAGTCTATGTATTCCTAGTGGAGCAGTGAATAAAGGATATGGGAGATGCAACTGTTTGTTTTACAGAAGTAAACATAATGGACATTCATATGGAGGAGAGTTTACTTATTAGTAAGTGAGGTATATATTGCCTCTGAGGATTCACATTGTCAGGGTCAAGAAACTATGGTGGAGTTCTATTTGTCAGACGAGTCTTTATACTTAGAAGCTCAGTTAGATGGAAAAGTAGGGACCATGGGTAGGGCTAGGCTCACATCCCTATCCAGATGGCAAACTACATGCAAGGATTCATGAACAGGCATTCTTCCATACCTCTTTGAATTCCAAAGAAATGGGGAAGGAGAAGGAAAAGCTTGAGCCCCCTCCTCTAGCTCTTGGCTAGGTTCTGACCAAGTGAGTCTCTAGCTTAAAAATTCTTCTATAACAAAAGAAGTTTTATTCTAACGTAAGTAGTTTCAAGCTACCTTCTCATGACTGACAGTAGGGAGCTACAGAGGCAACTTTCTAAGGAGAAATACTGTCTTTGCAAGTGTACTTAGGATCATGTCTTCTGTTCTACCCCACAAATGCAGTTCTGTCATGTCTGTGAAGTCACGCAAAGTATTAGTGGCTGTTAGTGCTACCAGTTATGTCTCTCTTCATCTTTCTCTACTGATCATTGTAAGTCACTTACTCCTGGAATACCCATAGAACTGGTATTGATGTATAAACAACTTCTATGGACTGAGTTACATTTCTGGTTATTATAAGCATTACAAAGGTCTCTGGAATGCCCGTAATTGCACTGCTTCTTTCTAGGGGTTCCTTCTTATTCTGAGGGCCATCTGCAGACCTATTTTATAATCTTTTAAATGCAGAGGCCTAACCTGGGAATTTGGTATAAGAAGTTTAAAAATTTGCCCGCTTCTAAAAGACCAGTATGTAATCAGTATATGTATGTAATGCAAATGAGTAAAGCTGAGTCCTGCTAGAATGGCATCTCAAAAATGTAAGAGATGTAAGCAGTCAGTGTGTCTTTATTGCAACAAGACCTTTTTTCAAATGTACTATAAAAATCAAGTGACTACATTAGGGTACTTCCTCTTCTACACATAGCACATATTGCCGTATCTCCAAACTTTCAAACCTACCAGTGTGTAAACCAGTCACATAAAATGTGTGACGAATGATTGAAATGTGAATCACCTGTGTTTTGTTGTGCATTGTGCCATAATTGACAGATGATCATGTTTTTTAATTATAAAATCTATTTTAAGGATGTTTTCACTATGTTAATTAAATAAGCCAGTTATTTAAAAAAGAAAACCAAGAAACCAAAGTTTTAATCCCCTGATACGGGTCAACAGCAGGGTTTGAACCTTGGATTTTCAGATCTCCAGCTAAGAACACTAGGACTTGACAGATAACTTACATCTTTTTATAGACCACTCACTTAAGAGGGATGTGACACATTTTGCCAGAAGGTTCCAGAACTATTTGATAGAGAACAGTAGAATGATGAAGATTAGGAATTCTGGGTTCTATTTCCAGCTCTGGGGAAAGTGTGTGTGTGTGTGTGTGGCGGGGAGAGGGAGGAGGGGAATGGGATCTAGCGTTTTGAGTGGTGGTTACAGTCAGGAAGGCCAATCACATAGATTTGGCACATTAATTGTGACAGGCAGGACCATATTACAGACCTGCATTCTATTCCCGCCTCTGACTACAGTAATCCTCTGCAACCTCCCAGTATCTTATTTATCAAATGAATGGAATGAAGTGCATGGAAATATAAAGAGCAGTCAGCAGAGGAGAGACTGGATATCCTAGCTTTCATTTCAGTGGACTTTCCCTATGTTAAAGAGAATTTTAATGGGCAGCTCTCTCATGTCTGTGGAGCATTACTTGATGCAGCTGAAATGCAGAATGCCCTTCCAAATCCAGGGTACTTGAGAGTTCTGTATAGTGTGGGAGAGCCTGCTGTTCTAAAATAGAGTATTGTGAAATGTACCAAGTAGGAAATGGAGAAATAGACATTTTAGACTGAGTTTCTTTTTCTCTGTGTCAGAAACAAAAGTACAATGCTTATTTTTCTCTTACATTTTTTCTCAATGTTTAGTGCTTTTTTGCTGATTGGTTAAGTGATGACACCATGCTTAGTATTATAAAATAATCCCAGGAAACACACTTAATCTGTATAAAATGAAACAGACTGAAGTTTTCCTATTTTCACCTTGGAGATGCAACCTGTGATGGACATGGAATTGCTATGTATTGATATATGAATACTGATGTTTAACAATGCTATGAATACTGTAAATGAACCGCTCAGTGAGGTAAAGTTACAGTATAACTATGGAGGGTTGTTAGAATTTCCTCTATGAGTGCACTGATTTAATTTAACAGGGGGCTTTGGGAAGAGCAAATGAGAAAGCAACACAACAGTTCTAGATAATGACAATCCAGCATGCACTTGAAAGACAATGAGCCAAGCTGGTAGCTTCAAGGATCCTATCTCCAAGGAAGATGCAAACTTATTTTGTCAGCCTGGGAACCTGATTCTCGGAGGAACACTAAAGAGTAAAAAGTGCTTCTCATGGGGATGAAGGGGCATTGCCACTTGTCAGTATGGAGTTTCTAGGGAGCCAGGTTGACGGAGAGTGTGAAAGCCTCTGTGGAAGGAGTCTAAAGAAGTTGGGACTTCCCAGAACTAAGGATTCCTAAGTCTTAGAAACAAGCTAGATAGGCATATAGTCTGTTTTATTGTTTAAAAAAATGTTTTCACTGAAATGCTTTTGTTTTAAATAAAAAATACTTTGTTTAAGGAAGCTGGTTGGTCACTGCTTACCACTGTCACTGCCTTAGAGGGTATGGATATAAATCAGACCTGCTGAGGTAAATCAGAATTGATACACAGGGGACTGCAACCCAGAGCCTACACTGAGAGTGGGAAAATTGCGTGATTCCACCCTGAGAGACAGGTGATGACTAGAAACCTGAGATGGAGAGGGACTGCACTTGGAGAACCTAGGAGGTGCCAGAGGTGCAATTAGCCCGGTAACTGTGACATGACCCGTGGAGACTAAAGGTGCAGTCTGGCTCTTTCAGGTCAATCTATAGATGGGCTGCCCCTCACTCATAAAGATAACCAATAGGTTGCATTTCAGAACTCCATGGGTCACTTTTGACCCATGGTCTGCACTTCAGAAAACTTGGATTAACTGCTGAGATTAAGGGCACCTATTCTGTACATTGCATGTGGTAATGGGACTTCAAACTCTATATTAGCTCAGTTCATAGTGTCATGAGGTGGGACAATTTGGGGAACTGGTCTATCCACAACTAGTAATTTCTGGCTGATGTTGTGAAGTTGTTATGAAATTGTTGAATCATGGAACACCTCTGTGTGGAGGTGGAATCCACCATTTGCTGATGTCTGTGCCAGATCAGGGACAACAACCATTAAACCTTAAATGGTTGCCTATTCAGGTTGAAACACCTCTGGACAATGTTAGGTTTCAGAGTAGCAGCCGTGTTAGTCTGTATTCGCAAAAAGAAAAGGAGTACCCATTGTAGCTCACGAAAGCTTATGTGCAAATAAATTTGTTAGTCTCTAAGGTGCCACAAGTCCTCCTTTTCTCTTTGGACAATGGGTTGGCTGAGGTTAGGAGAAGCTAGTCTCTCCAAGGCCTCTGAAAGGAGGGGAAGTGTAAAATCCAAAGCAGGAGCTGAACAAAGGAACCAGGTGTTGGTAGGGGGACATATAAACACAAGAGTCTCACTGAGACTGTAGCAGGAAGCTTTGGAAGAGAGGAAGAGATGGACAGCCGTTCTTATCCGGGGGTTCAGTTTAACTGTGGGACCAACCAAGGGCAGGGAAAGTTATCTGACCTAGAGAAGGCACCATGATTCTGAAGAGAAACGATGAACTGCAGAAGGATCCCAGATACCCCAGAGCACTCGACCCAAGCCCAGAGCAGTGTGGAGCTCTGTGTATTTCTTGAACTACTTAAGTAAAGAGTATGGTGTTTTAGAATCCTGTGCAAAGTCTGTCTGTGTGTCTTCTGGCTTTCACTATTGCATGGTCCTGAAGAGGTAAACTGTACAATCGATGGCTCACACCTTTGGTGGGACTTCTGCAGAACATGCAAAAGCTGCTGCAGAGGCTTGGGGGGAATGGCATTAGTTCCAGGGCCTAGGTAATTGGACTCTGGGGCCCCCACTGCCAAGAGGCATCAGACATGAGGTCTGCACCTGGAGAGTCTTAAAGTCAGGGATAGAGCCTAAACTGTGCTCAGCCCTTGGAAGCTGAGGCCACGTGGAATTCAGTGTTTTTGATCCCCTCAAAGCAGTCTGGTGAGTGTCCAGGGGGGAGCTCAACCAGATCTGTGACATAAGATACCTTTAATTAATATCTGAAATAAAAATTGATCACATGAAATGTAAACTTTTCTAAGATTATTTAACCTATTCTATAAGGTCTATTTTCACACCAAGAGGCATGCAAGAGTCTCATTAACAGAGATGGGGAGTTCAGCCCATACATTTGGGGTGAGAAGGGGCCCTGGGTATAGGATTTTGTTTTATTTGTTAAAGGGGCTGCACTGTGTTCATAGGCACATTGTCCAAAATTTAAATTTTGTAAGTGGAAAACAAATTAAAGAATGAAAAAACCCCAATAGGAATAGAATTTTAAAATATTCCAATTAAAAATGTTTGTTTTGGCATTCACACATTCCTCTTTGATATTGTGAATAAAAATGACAACCATTTTTGCACCTAGAACATGAGTATAAATGAAAATGAAACAGGCCAGTCTAGTTCTGCTGCTGAAGCTGAGTGAAATGTGAAAAGTTATGGAATAATCTAAACAATTATTTGATTTTCAGCATTGTGTCAATGGCAATATATGTTATTATTAATAATAGATGGAAGATTTTTTTTAAAATGAATTTTATGTGGTTTCCTTTAAGTGATTTTTTCCTAGTAGAAAGCATTATCTGAATGACAGCCATAGAGACTGTTTATCCCCCAAAAAAGTACAGCACAGGCACCGGCAGTAAAACTCTCACAACACACCTTGTGTCAATGTGGCTCAGCCCTGACACAGCCTTGTCTTTGCTGCTAAAAAAAAAAAAGTGTTTTACAATTGGGATAACTAATGTGAGTAAGCTATACTGAGGAAAAGAAATAGTGAAAACAAGGCACTTTAGTTTTATTGTGAAATAAACTACGCAAAGTCAGTGCCCTTCCCTATCTGGGGTTTATATATTTTTTTAAAATATATTTCAATATTTATATAAAAATATTAAATATTTATGTAAATTTATATTTGTACAAGGATTATTGGATTCCAAGTAACTGACAGCTCTCGTCTCAGAGGTGCGTGAGAAATATATGCTACTTGATTTGTCAGTAAATTTCTGTTTACTGAGAGAATGAAGTTACTATGCCTGCATTACCTTGAGGGACAGCTGCAGCTTCTGTCTCAGCTCATCACTGACTGGCTCATACTGGATCAGGTTACGGATCTGTAGCACATTAGGGCATTTCAGTACAGGTGCTGGAGAGCCAGTCAGCTCTTTGGATCCTATGCACAGACCTTTCCAAATATGTGTGCCAAATGGTGGACCTGGAATCTTCCTCTGAACACAATCAACAATGAGCAAACCGAGCATGAGATTATTTATTATACTGACATGGAAGGTTCTCAACAAATCAGAAAGCAAGATTGTAGAGATACTTACATGAAAATGCATCCTACTCACAAAGCAAGAATTGCAACTTGGGCTAAATAAACTCAGAGGCTGAATTTCAGGCTAGGGTATTTCTCAGCCCAGGATCTATAGTTATGACCAAGTTCACATGGCATCCTCTCAAGCTGTTATGCTGAAATGTAGAAACGTGTCCCAAGCCATGAAGTTTGGATCCCTCAAGATCAGTGGTGTTTGGATTTCAGAGTTTTACTTTACAAAGATGGGAGTAGGTGCAAAGTTTGGATCCCTACCCTAATCTAATTATGAATGTAACCAGTGAAGTCAGTGGACAGTGAATTCCTGCATGTCGCATGCTTATTACATTAACCCATCCTAATCTAATTGAACCTAGCCTAATTTAATCTAATCAATATTTTTTGATGAGGATGCCCTCTGGATTGTCTTAAAGAGACAGCATGGTTTTATGGCTAAAACATGGGACTGATGAAATTAAAGTTCTGTTTCTGTTTCTGGCTCTGAGCTAGACTCAATGTGTGACCTTAGTCAACTCAACTAACATCTTTGTGCTTCAGATTTCCATCTATACATTGGGAATAATAATATTTACTTACCTCACATAGATGTTGTGAGGTTTAATTAATTTAAGTACATAAAGTGCTTGGAAATTCTCAAATAGAAATTGATAGAGTGATGTCCTGTGTTATGCAGAGGTTAGACCACAAGATCACAATGGTTTCTTATGGCTTTATAATCTATGAATCCAATCTACGAGTGCTATATGCAAATAATAAATATAATAATTAATAATAGAGTAACATCAATGCCTAATAGCAAAACAGGGAGAAAAAAGAGTTTTGAAAGATTTATACCTCAAATGGAGGAAATGTATCCCAGTTCCTGGATTGGAGGCTAGGAGGAACAATATTGGATGATTCTCTCTTCATTACCCAGGGAGAAGTTTCAGTCAATGGTCGGAGAACAGTAATACTTAGAACACCTGGGTCAAAAACATTTAAATAAAAGTAATTTTGCATCCAAATTGAATGGAGAATTTGATGAAGGGTTTTGAAATCTTCAGATGAAAAAATGTATGTAAATGTAAAGCATGTTCTTGAAATGAATGCAAGAATGTGCCACTGATGGTTAGAGACAAGACTGGATCACAATGTGACTGCAAGATAGGTAAATATTGGATTAGGATCACCCAAAACTTTGCCAAACCACAGATTGCATTTGCAACTTGCCAGGAGTCTCAGGGATACATCTAATTTGCATATGATGGAGTGCAGCGTAAATGACCTCATATTGAGTAAGAGCTGCAGACCATGAAAAAACTACAGCATTGCACCATCTTGAGCCTGCATATGGAACTCTTACTGAGGCTACACTTACCTATTCAGTGTAGGCATTGCTGTGAGCTGCATCTGATCCTATTTTACATTTCACTTTCAGACCTCAGGTAATTAATTACTTGTAATTGTTACTCTCTGATGAACTCTAGCTTTTTAAAAAAAAAACCCTACAGGTATCTTAATTATCAAGTCTTCAAGAGTGATGCAGTTTTCAGATCTTTCTTAAAGTTTTCCTCTCCTACCAGACCAAAAATCCACTGAGCCCTATATTCTGCCTCATACACTACATAAGAAAGTTACATCACTATGAGATGTTTTGTCACAATGATACAATGTTCCATATGAGTATAAGAGCAGAAAAGCTCCACTGTCAATATAGCAAAAATAGCCAAGCTACTGGTGGGAAGGCCCTAAAAGTTTGAAGTGTGAAGAAGCATCATAAATCTGGATTCCTCTTGAACTTCCCACTTCTCCCCTCCTGGTTCTTTTCATGTGTTACCCTTTCTCTTTCTCTCTTCCTCTTTTCAATGCCAGTGGCAGTTTTATTGATGTTATTCAATTTATCTGCTGGGGAGCCATTTATTTTTGGTGGAAGCAACATTTCAAATTGTGTAAAACCTGACCGAGAGAATAGTGTGATGGCTGTTCTCAATTCCTCCCTAGATTAGCCGTTGGGAGAACTGCACCGTTATTTACTACTTAACGCAGTCATTTTGTCATTGTATTCTCCACATTAAGGGGATACTATATATGTTTCTCTATATGGCTTGTTTACAATTTATTTCTTTAGTGAAGGTCTGTCCCCTTCAGACATTTCCCATAGCTTGTTCACTAGGACTGGCACTGAGTCCTGGTAATTCATTTCACACAAGCCACTCCAAGCCTTTAGAGAGTAACCACTTTCAGTTACTTCCGTGGACCTACAGGTAGAAGGCTCCATATGCTATTAATAATCCCTGTCCCAGTTATATCTTTCAATGTCCTTAACACCAAATGCATAGAGGTGGCTTCCCAAATAGCAAAGAGCCACCATTCATAGTGATCATTTTACTCCATAGATACAGTTGGATGGTTAAATTAACAAGAGACATTTGGTGATTTCTCCACCCCAAAATAAATTTCCAATATTGATGTATTTAATAGTTGTTTCCATTTGCATGTATATAAAAGGATAAAAGTGTACCAAATATGTGTTAACTTCTCCCTTAATCAAACAGTCATTTAGTTGATTGACTACATCCCACAGTCTTTCTATAAGTTCTTTCTTCCACACTCCTTGCCACTTTCATGTTCTGTGGAGAAGAAGCCCATATACACTGTTACAGTTGGGCAGAAATAGGATGCAGTGCAGTCACCACTATGGGACTGGAGGGGTGGCAAATTTGGAGTATGAGCACAGTGAGGAAGAGCACTTTCATTTTTCCTACCTAACTAAAAGTTTTGATTGTCCTGCTCCAACTATTTTAATTATTTCTAAACTGGGTTGGCAAAAAGGAAATGAAATATCCCTACCTGGACATTCTTGTACTGGCTCCTGCAAGACTGCAGTAGCTGGATCACCATATGCCAAAGCAAGGTATTCTTCTATGTCACAATTCCGAAGGAGTTCAGTCCCTGAACCATCAGCATAGACAATGAAGAACCTAAACAATCACCCAAACAAATCTGATTAGTTCCAGCTTACATTAGAATCACACACATTTTTCTAGGAAAGAACATTGTAATGGCATAATGAGAAAGTGGAAGGTCAAGATGGTGGTATCAAATAACTAAACAAAGACTACTGAATAAAGAAAATGTGAGCCTACAGATTCATAGAGTCTAAGGCCAAAAGGGACCATTATGATAACCTAGTCTGACTTCCAGTGCAGTACAGTCCATAACATGTCCCCAAGATAATTCCTAGAGCATATGATTTAGAACAACATTCAATCTTGATTTAACAATTGACAGCAATGGAGAATCCACTATGACCCTTGGTAAATTGTTCCGTTGATTAATAACTCTCACTATTAAAAATGTAATCCTTATTTCCTAGCTTCAGAATTTGTTCAGCATCAACTTCTAGCCTTTGGTTATACTTTTCTCTGCTAGACTGAAGAGCCCATTATTAAATATTTGTTCCCCATGTACAGACTTACAGACTGTAATTAAAAAGAAAAGGAGTACTTGTGGCATCTTAGAGACTAACAAATTTATTTGAGCATAAGCTTTTGTGAGCTACAGCTCACTTCATCAGATGCATGCAGTGGAAAACACAGTGGGGAGATTTTATATACACAGAGAACATGAAACAATGGGTGTTAGCATACACACTGTAACGAGAGTGACGTAGAGACTGTAAAAGAATAAATGGACACAAATCAGATGTCAGGAATTATAACATTCAAAAACCAGTCGGAGAACACTTCAATCTCTCTGGTCACTTGATTACAGACCTAAAAGTTGCAATTCTTCAACAAAAAAACTTCAAAAACAGACTCCAACGAGAGACTGCTGAATTGGAATTAATTTGAAAACTGGACACCATTACATTGGGCTTGAATAAAGACTGGGAGTGGATGTGTCATTACACAAAGTAAAACTATTTCCCCATGTTTATCTCCCCCCTGCCACTGTTCCTCACACAGTCTTGTCAACTGCTGGAAATGGCCCACCTTGACTATCACTACAAAAGGTTTTTTTTCTCTCCTGCTGGTAATAGCTCACCTTACCTGATCACTCTCGTTACAGTGTGTATGGTAACACCCATTGTTTCATGTTCTCTGTGTATATAAAATCTCCCCACTGTATTTTCCACTGCATGGATCCGATGAAGTGAGCTGTAGCTCACGAAAGCTTATGCTCAAATAAATTGGTTAGTCTCTAAGGTGCCACAAGTACTCCTTTTCTTTTTGCGAATACAGACTAACATGGCTGCTACTCTGAAACCAGATTGTAATTAAGTCATGCATTCCCTTTTTTAACAGATTGAGCTCCTTCAGTCTATCACTATAAGGTATGTTATCTAATCCTTTAATCATTCTCATAGGTCTTCTCTAAACCCTCTCCAATTTATCAACATCCTTCTTGAATTGAAGACGCTAGAACTGGATACACAGTCCAGCACGGGTCGCACCAGTGTCAAATATAGAGGTAAAATAACCTCTCTACTCCTACTCGAGATTCCTCTATTTATGTATCTCAGGATTGCATTAGCTCTTTTGGGCACAGCATCACACTGGGATCTCATCTTCAGCTGATTATCTATCACTCTCAAACCTTTTTCAGAGTCACTGCTTCCCAGTATAGAGTCCCCCATCTTGTAAATATGGCCTACATTCTTTTGTTCCTAGATGTACTCATTTACATATAGCTGTATTAAAACACATACTGTTTGCTTGTGCACAGTTCACCAAACGATCTAGATCGTTCTGAATCAGTGACCTGTCCTCTTCATTATTTAGCACTCCCCCAATTTTTGTGTCATCTGCAAACTTTACCAGTGATGATTTTATGTTTTCTTCCAGATCATGGATAAAGATGTTAAATAGCATAGAACCAAGAACCAATCCCTGTGTGGTATGTTTGGTTTACCTGGGGGCATGTTCACCATATGTGACAGGAGTATGAACTTCTTTTGGTATTGGTACTAAGTATCCATCTTCCTCACCATCAGAATCAATGCTGGGAATGAAGACAGATGTGCTGCCATCAGCCATGACCTATGATGGGAAACACACAAAATCATTTGGGCTATGAAATCTTTTAAAAACAGAAATTTGCTACTAAGTCCAGATGGGAGCTAGCACAATTACAGTTATAGCCAAGTCATCGTTTTGTGCTGGGCAGCTAAACGTTCAGGGTAATAGGAGTAGGAGTGGCAGAGCTAGACAAAATAAATGTTTTTGGCTAAGTATGCCATGTCAAGAATCCTAACCGTAAGTGCCAATGCATAAGTAATACTTGGGGATTTTAAAGTATACATTTGTGGCCAAATTTTCAAAGAAAAGTGTTTAAGTTCCATCTTTACAATATGCAGTTGCACATACAAATGGGTACCTGCATACAAAGTATATATTTGCAGGTCAAATCAGCAAACTGCATATTTACATGAGTACTGACACACTCATGCAATTATTTATTTTATTCCTGAGGGCTTTCTGCACCAAAAAAATAAAAATGATGCACATAATGTTTTAAAATTCTGCAAATTTTCTTTGTCAAATAAATGTGGAGGCTCCAGCATGGCCTTGGGGAGCAAAGGCCAATGGCTGCATAGAGGTTGGAGATCACTATGCAGCTCCCCCTGGAACATGGACTCAGTGGTGAGGCTGTACCCAACCTTGGCACAGCACAAGGACTGGGCCTGTCCCAGAAACACCCCAGGGCTCTGCCCCTCTGTGCCAGGTGCACCAAGTGTGGACAGGCAAGCTCAGTAAGGCAGGATCCAAGTGTGGAGGGGCTTAGTGTGGGGGGGATCCAAGTATGGGGCAATCTGGGAGATCCGGGTACATGGAGGATCTGGATACACAGGGGTTTGTTGGGTTTTTTTTGGTGCTACAGTAATGGGACTCTGTGGGGGGGTCCAGGTGAAGGTGGTTGGGGCTCAGTTGGGGGGGGGATGTCTGTGTAGAGCTTGGCAGGGAGGGTTGAGGGCTCAGTGGGGGGTCCAGATGCTAAAGGAGTGGGGCTCAGTGGGGTGAAGATCCAGGTGCAGCTGGTTGAGGCTCAGTGGGGTGGGGATCCGGGTGTGAGTGGCTCATCAGCGTGGACCAGGTGCAGGGGTAGTGGGGCTCATCGGGGGAGTTCTGAGTGCGGGGGCGGGGAGGGTCTGGGTATGAGGGGGTCTGGATGCATGCGGGTTGCACGGATGCATGAGCAGCTCCCTGTACAGGAATCCCTCCCCCTGCAGCTGAGGAGCAATGGGTGCAGGACATGTGTGTGTGTGGCAGGCGGGGGGGACGGGACTGCAGAGCTTCCTGCAGTTGGGGGAGAAATCTGGGTGTGGGTCTGACCTGGTCCCTGATGCTGTGCAGGGGAAAAGGAAGTCCCATCCTCCCCAGCCCAGCTGGGACTAGCAGTAGAGCCCAGCGCAGGGTAGGAGCCATCATCCAGGTCTTCCCCAGTCCTATCCCGTGCCCCACAGTGATTTACCTCTCTGACAGCTGCCCTGTGCACCCAAAACATAGTGCATGACCGCTCTTGTGACTTCCCTATACTTCCCTTTCAGAAAGTCATTTTTCTGCAGGGAAGCCAAGAAATTTGCAGGGGACATAAATTCTGCACATGCACAGTGGCGCAGAATTCCCCCAGGAGTATTATTTGCATTTTCATGAAAATATATAGTGAACATAATGTAGACATCTACTTTCCAAAATGTAGTTCCTGATAGCCCCATGATAATAATGATTAGGATTTTTAATTACATTATTAAATAATTAAAACATACATGTTTTAAATGTGAGATAGTTAAGTAAGAAATACTGTCCAACGTTTTCAAAGCTGGGTACGTAAAGTTAAGCTTGTGTATCCATATTTAGATATCAACATTTATATGGTTCCATATTCAGAGGTACTGAGCCACTGAAGGTAGTGGCAGCTGTGGGGTGCTCAGCTACACTGAAAATCAGGCCACTTCTATTTAGGTCCTAATTAAATACCTTGATGGAGGTTGGGTAACTCCCAGCAGGTGGGTCTTTGACCTACAAGCAGCCTCAGATTTGGTGAAGCTGATGGGTGTGCTAGCCACTTTCCATTCAGGCTAACTGAGAGAACAATTAAATGTCCCTTTGTTTAGTAAAAAAAAAAAAAAGGAGTACTTGTGGCACCTTAGAGACTAATAAATTTATTTGAGCATAAGCTTTCGTGAGCTACAGCTCACTTCATCGGATGCAGCTCAATGCATCCGATGAATCATAGAATTATAGAATATCAGGGTTGGAAGGGACCTCAGGAGGTCATCTAATCCAACCCCCTGCTCAAAGCAGGACCAATCCCCAATTAAATCATCCCAGCCAGGGCTTTGTCAAGCCTGACCTTAAAAACTTCTAAGGAAGGAGATTCTACCACCTCCCTAGGTAACGCATTCCAGTGTTTCACCACCCTCTTAGTGAAAAAGTTTTTCCTAATATCCAACCTAAACCTCCCCCACTGCAACTTGAGACCATTACTCCTTGTTCTGTCCTCTTCTACCACTGAGAACAGTCTAGAACCATCCTCTCTGGAACCACCTCTCAGGTAGTTGAAAGCAGCTATCAAATCCCCCCTCATTCTTCTCTTCTGCAGACTAAACAATCCCAGTTCCTTCAGCCTCTCCTCAGAAGTCATGTGTTCCAGACCCCTAATCATTTTTGTTGCCCTTCGCTGGACTCTCTCCAATTTATCCACATCCTTCTTGTAGTGTGGGGCCCAAAACTGGACACAGTACTCCAGATGAGGCCTCACCAATGTCGAATAGAGGTGAACGATCACGTCCCTCGATCTGCTCGCTATGCCCCTACTTATACATCCCAAAACGCCATTGGCCTTCTTGGCAACAAGGGCACACTGCTGACTCATATCCAGCTTCTCGTCCACTGTCACCCCTAGGTCCTTTTCCGCAGAACTGCTGCCTAGCCATTCAGTCCCTAGTCTGTAGCTGTGCATTGGGTTCTTCCGTCCTAAGTGCAGGACCCTGCATTTATCCTTATTGAACCTCACCAGATTTCTTTTGGCCCAATCCTCCAATTCGTCTAGGTCCCTCTGTATCCTATCCCTGCTCTTCAGCGTATCTACTACTCCTCCCAGTTTAGTATCATCCGCAAATTTGCTGAGAGTGCAATCCACACCATCCTCCAGATCATTTATGAAGATATTGAACAAAACCGGCCCCAGGACCGACCCCTGGGGCACTCCACTTGACACCGGCTGCCAACTAGACATGGAGCCATTGATCACTACCCGTTGAGCCCAACAATCTAGCCAACTTTCTACCCACCTTATAGTGCATTCATCCAGCCCATACTTCTTTAACTTGCTGACAAGAATACTGTGGGAGACCGTGTCAAAAGCTTTGCTAAAGTCAAGAAACAATACATCCACTGCTTTCCCTTCATCCACAGAACCAGTAATCTCATCATAGAAAGCGATTAGATTAGTCAGGCATGACCTTCCCTTGGTGAATCCATGCTGACTGTTCCTGATCACTTTCCTCTCATGTAAGTGCTTCAGGATTGATTCCTTGAGGACCTGCTCCATGATTTTTCCGGGGACTGAGGTGAGGCTGACTGGCCTGTAGTTCCCAGGATCCTCCTTCTTCCCTTTTTTAAAGATTGGCACTACATTAGCCTTTTTCCAGTCATCTGGGACTTCCCCCATTCGCCACGAGTTTTCAAAGATAATGACCAATGGCTCTACAACCACAGCTGCCAATTCCTTTAGCACTCTCAGATGCAACTTGTCCGGCCCCATGGACTTGTGCACTTTAGCTTTTCTAAATAGTCCCTAACCACCTCTTTCTCCACAGAGGGCTGGCCATCTACTCCCCATGTTGTGATGCCCAGCGCAGCAGTCTGGGAGCTGACCTTGTTAGTGAAGACAGAGGCAAAAAAAGCATTGAGTACATTAGCTTTTTCCACATCCTCTGTCTCTAGGTTGCCTCCCTCATTCAGTAAGGGGCCCACACTTTCCTTGGCTTTCTTCTTGTTGCCAACATACCTGAAGAAACCCTTCTTGTTACTCTTGACATCTCTTGCTAGCTGCAGCTCCAGGTGCGATTTGGCCCTCCTGATTTCATTCCTACATGCCCGAGCAATATTTTTATACTCTTCCCTGGTCATATGTCCAAACTTCCACTTCTTCTAAGCTTCTTTTTTATGTTTAAGATCCGCTAGGATTTCACTGTTAAGCCAAGCTGGTCGCCTGCCATATTTACTATTCTTTCAACTCATCGGGATGGTTTGTCCCTGTAACCTCAACAGGGATTCCTTGAAATACAGCCAGCTCTCCTGGACTCCTTTCCCCTTCATGTTAGTCCCCCAGGGGATCCTACCCATCCGTTCCCTGAGGGAGTCGAAGTCTGCTTTCCTGAAGTCCAGGGTCCGTATCCTGCTGCTTACGTTTCTTCCCTGTGTCAGGATCCTGAACTCAAACAACTCATGGTCACTGCCTCCCAGATTCCCATCCACTTTTGCTTCCCCCACTAATTCTTCCCGGTTTGTGAGCAGCAGGTCAAGAAAAGCTCCCCCCCTAGTTGGCTCCTCTAGCACTTGCACCAGGAAATTGTCCCCTACATTTTCCAAAAACTTCCTGGATTGTCTATGCACCGCTGTATTGCTCTCCCAGCAGATATCAGGAAAATTAAAGTCACCCATGAGAACCAGGGCGTGCGATCTAGTAGCTTCTGCGAGTTGCCGGAAGAAAGCCTCATCCACCTCATCCCCCTGGTCCGGTGGTCTATAGCAGACTCCCAACACTACATCACTCCTGTTGCTCACACTTCTAAACTTAATCCAGAGACACTCAGGTTTTTCTGCAGTTTCGTACTGGAGCTCGGAGCAGTCATACTGCTCCCTTACATACAGTGCTACTTCCCCACCTTTTCTGCCCTGCCTGTCCTTCCTGAACAGTTTATAACCATCCATGACAGTACTCCAGTCATGTGAGTTATCCCACCAAGTCTCTGGTTTCAGAGTAACAGCCGTGTTAGTCTGTATTCACAAAAAGAAAAGGAGTACTTGTGGCACCTTAGAGACTAACCAATTTATTTGAGCATGAGCTTTCGTGAGCTACAGCTCACTTCATCGGATGCATACCGTGGAAACTGCAGCAGACTTTATATACACACAGAGAATATGAAACAATACCTCCTCCCACCCCACTGTCCTGAGCTGTTTGGAAACGTCTTTCCCCCCAAAATACTTCCCAAAACCTTGCACCCCACTTCCTGGATAAGGTTTGGTAAAAAGCCTCACCAATTTGCCTAGGTGACTACAGACCCAGACCCTTGGATCTTAAGAACAATGAACAATCCTCCCAACACTTGCACCCCCCTTTCCTGGGAAATGTTGGATAAAAAGCCTCACCAATTTGCATAGGTGACCACAGACCCAAACCCTTGGATCTCAGAACAATGAAAAAGCATTCAGTTTTCTTACAAGAAGACTTTTAATAAAAATAGAAGTAAATAGAAATAAAGAAATCCCCCCTGTAAAATCAGGATGGTAGATATCTTACAGGGTAATTAGATTCAAAAACATAGAGAACCCCTCTAGGCAAAACCTTAAGTTACAAAAAAGATACACAGACAGAAATAGTTATTCTATTCAGCACAATTCTTTTCTCAGCCATTTAAAGAAATCATAATCTAACACATACCTAGCTAGATTACTTACTAAAAGTTCTAAGACTCCATTCCTGGTCTATCCCCGGCAGAAACCCAACTTGATGATCACTTTAGATAAGCTATTACCAGCAGTACAGTGGGGTGGGAGGAGGTATTGTTTCATATTCTCTGTGTGTATATAAAGTCTGCTGCAGTTTCCACGGTATGCATCCGATGAAGTGAGCTGTAGCTCACGAAAGCTCATGCTCAAATAAATTGGTTAGACTCTAAGGTGCTACAAGTACTCCTTTTCTTTTCACCAAGTCTCTGTTATTCCAATCACGTCATAATTCCTTGACATCACCAGGACCTCCAGTTCTCCCTGCTTGTTTCCAAGGCTTTGTGCATTCGTATATAAGCACTTGAGATAACCTGCTGATCGCCCCTCACTCTCAGTATGAGGCAGGAGCCCTCCCCTGAAGTGAAGTGAGCTGTAGCTCATGAAAGCTTATGCTCAAATAAATTTGTTAGTCTCTAAGGTGCCACAAGTACTCCTTTTCTTTTTGCGAATACAGTCTAACATGGCTGCTACTCTGAAACCTTTGTTTAGTAATAGCTCAAACAATGAAAACCACTGCCCGAAGACTAGACTGAATGCAGGGAGACAGAGAAGAGAGAACACCAAGAAAGCCATGAACAAGCAGCTTGAAAGCAAGACACAGAAAGAAAAGCACTACTAGTATGGTCCTGAGAGAACGTCAAGGGCTTTCTGGGCAGAGTGTTGACAGACCTGGAACTGTGAACAAATAAACTGCCCCCTGTGTATGTTCCTCTGTGTTCAGAGAAACAGTGTTTTGTGGACATTTTTCTAAATGAAGAGGATTGCATCAAAGAAATACCTGAATCTATCATCAATTTCTCCTAACTTAAACAACCCCTGCATTGTATAGAGAGTTAGGTGCCTAAGAAAGTGATTTGCAGAAACTGAAAGAGGAGCTACCTAAGTTAGCCACAAGTAACATGCGGGGTGCAGGAAGGGGCTGAGCGCCCTAATCCACAGAGGTACTTTGATGCCTAACTCTACTCAGGATTCGCAGCCATGAACCCTCTCCTGGAGGTGCCTAAGCCAGGTCAGCCTTTTTGAGAAAGAGAGACCCATCCCCTTATAACCCTGTTTTCAAATCTCTGCTCTGCCTACTTTGGAGCAGGTCTCCCACATTCTAGATGAGGGCCCTATTCACCAGCCTATAGCATATTCTGGCATGCATTTCTCGCAATCTCTCTTCTTGAAGCTGTTCCACTTTTTATAAATAATTAAATATTCACTAGGTCAGAAAGTGAGAAAAAGCAAGATGTTGACTCTACAGTCCAATGCACTTACAGTACCAGGGATATGGGAGACCTCTGTTCAAGTTCCTACTCCAAAGCAGGCAGAACAGAAATTTGAAAACAGGTTTCTCACTTTCCAGGTGAGATCCCTACCCAGTGGGCTACTGCATGTTCGCACCCCCCCCCCCTCCACTTTCTTTTGTACAAGTTAGATGTGCTCTGAACATGCCCATTGAATTGGGACCCACAGGTGAGTTAGGCAGGGGAACAACTAGTTTGAGAATCCCACTGGGTTTAGGTATGAATGAAGGCTCAGAGAAGCTCATTAGTTGTGGGGCAGCATCACTATTTAGGTGGCTTTGCACTTGCCCATCGGAGGGAACTTAGGCTCCTTTGGGTCTGTAATGCAATGCTAAACTTTATTATACTGTTCAGTCACAAGGTGGTAATGTGTTTAACATACCTTATTATTTAAACTAACCTCAGCCATACCTGGCAGTACATTAAAGAATCTTATGGAAGACACATCTTACGGTGTATCTCTCTGAGAAGGAGGCTCTGTAGCTAGACTATATCTGGTACAGAAGCCTGACTTTCTAGTAGCAGCCTTGCAATCTACCGTGTACAAGATGTATATGACATGGTGTCAGAAGTAAACTAGTGCCAAAGGAGAACAGACACAGAAGGAACAAAGCACCAAAGGTTGAATACAGAAGGAAAGAAAAAGCGAAGAAAAAACAGGTTGCAGGATGGATCTCATCACCATGCTACTCTTTAATGCCCCAGAGAATTTCAGTTTTGACAAACCTTCAGAATGGACAAAGTATTTTGCAGGATTTTGTATTGCAATCAAACTTCACATGGAAACTGGAGACATTCACGTATGTTCTTTAATTTATGCTAGGGGGAAGCAGGCAGAGAATATCTTTAAATCTTTTACCTTTACTGAAGAGAGTCAAAAAGAAAACTATGCAAGGTTTCTGGGTATGTTTGATTCATACTTTATATTCAGAGAAATGTGGTTTATGAAATGCAGGTTTTTACCAGAGAATTCAAGAACCAGGAGAGAATTTTGAATGTTTTATAAGAGCTATGTATGCATTGGTTGAAAACTGATTTCAGGACTACAAAAATGAAAATAGAGACAGGCTGGTTACTGGATTAACACATAAAAATCTTTCACAGAAACTACAATTCTGAACAGGCTTAACTTTATACACTGCTATTCAAATAGCAAAGCAATTTCAGCTGGTGAAACAGCAAAACCTAGAGCAATTTGCCACACCTGAAAAACAAGAAACTAGTTCAGAAGTTGTTAAAAAATGCAGCTTGAGTTCTACAAGTAATTACCATAAGATCCCTAAGCCTTTTTAAAAGGGACATAATCCAGGCAAACAATAAAGCTTTTCAGCCTAAATGCAGAAGACATGGAAAAATTCATAGCCCAAGAGATGATGCATGGCCAGCCACAGGTGCAAGGTGTAATAAATGCACAAAATATAGACATTCTGTAGCTGTTTGCCATACCAAGGCAGTCAGGGAGTTGACTAATATTACAGACAATCAAGAGCCATTATTTCTGGGATCTGTCATATGGTGATGATACAGAGCCAGTCTGGAGAATGAAACTGAATATTCATGGCAAGACTACTGACTTTAAAATTCACTCAGAATAGATGTCACAGTCATCTCAGAAGTGACTTATAATCATCTTCGACCGCTCCCAGCACTGAAATCACCGGACACAGACTTTACTAACCCTGGAGATATTCTGAACTGCATGAGCCAGTTCACCACAGAAACAACTTACAGAGAGAAAAGCTTTGCATTCAGAGTGTATATGATCAAAGGATCAAAGACAATGACCTTCTCAGCTGCAGTGTGGCAGCCACTATGGGCCTAGTAAGAAAGGTGGAAGAATTCAACAGAATATTTGGTGACACTGGACTTCTGAAAGGAGATGTGGTACAAATAACCTTGAGACAACACTGAACCATACAGTATACATACACCTTGCAGGATTTCTATGCCATTGCTTCATAAAGTAGAAACTGAATTAGAGAGAATGTAATAGATTGGCATTGAGAAAATCTCTGAGCCAACAATCTGGTGTGCCCCAGTGACACTGGTTATAAAGAAAAATGGAAAAATAAGAATATATGTGGATCTTAAAAGACTTAATGAAGCAGTTGTGAGAGAAAAATGCTCCCCAACACTGAATGACTCCCTCCCCAAAGTGAAAGGAGCTACAGTATTCTTCAAGCTGGATGCCTCAAACAGATTCTGGCAAATTCCTTTAGCCAAAGAGAGTACTAAACTGATTACATTTATCAAAACCACTGGGAGATTTTGCTTTCAAAGATTACGTTTTGGGATTACCAGTGCACCTGAAATTTTCCAAAGAAAGATGACAGAACTGTTAATGAACAGAAATGGAGTTGTAGCTTTCATGGGTAATATTTTTGATATATAGGTCTTTGATGGAAGAACATAAAAAAGCTCCCAACGAAGTCCTAACCCTAATCAGTCAGCCTGGACTGAAGCTAAACAAGGAAAAGTGCATTTTCCACCAACACCACTTTGGGACACACAATAAACAAAGATGGAATCAGTCCTAGCCCTGAGGAAATAAAAACAATTTGCGAATTGAATGCACCAATGAATTACAGAATTGAGATGCATTCCGGGGGATGGTAAATTACCTTGGTTGATCACTGTAGAAAGGTCTTGTAGGTATGAAAGAACTGAAAAAACTGTTAAAATCCAATACAACTTGGCTATTTTCTAAACCAGCTGTGTGCCTAGGACCTATTGATTTCAAAGGGATCTTGATGCCTAGGTTCTTCTGCAAATCCCACTAGGTGCTTAATACCATTACAAATCTGGTCCTTGGTCTCTCTCTCTGTGAGTGGATATATATATATTCACTGTGGAACAGCTTCCTCAGCTTGTCTATAGTTTATTGCTATTATACATGAAGCTTGTAGTACTGTCTATAGTTTTCAATTACTTATAACTTTGCCAAACTGTTTGAGCTTAAATTTTCCATTCTAGTTTTCTTCCTGAGGCTGAAGGATTTGGATAGTTTCAGCAAAGATGGTTCAGCGGTTTCTGGGAACGAGGTTAGTGAAAAATAGGTATTTTTGTCAATGGTAAAACATTTTCCCAATGAGGTCTTTGGCGAGCTCTTGCACCTCCATGCTTTGGAGCAAAAACTTGAAATTTGACTGGGGGATATTTCAGAAGTCAGAGGGGTGCCTTTTTTTGTCCCTAGGAAAATCTTTCTAGATTTGTCTGAGTTACAAGCTTCTGACAATTTTCATTTGCATATGCTTGGTACAGCTTTTTGTAGGCTTGCTGCTACAATCTCTAAAAACTCTGTCTGCACTGATTATTCTCCAGACCTACAAAGCTGCTACATGCCAAATAAACTGAGGGCTTGGCTACACTTGCAGATATAGAGCGCTGGGAGTTAAACCAGCCTTTGGAGACTGCAGCAGGGAAAACCACTGCTGTGTGTTTACACTGTCAGCTGCAAGCGCACTGGCATGGTCACATTAGCAGCCCTTGCAACGCCACAAAGAGCAGTGCATTGTGGTACTATCCCAGTGTGCAAGTGGCTGCAGCGTGCTTTTCAGTATGGGAAAGCATGCTTTTCAGCATACTAGGAGTATGCTCCTAGGCTCCACTCAACTTCCTACATGGTAGTCACACACTGGTTCAGCAGCAGCAAACCTCTTTGGCCTAGGGAAGGTGTGCTGGAGGGGGAGCCAAATGATCATCTATTGATTGGTGTTAATAATTCTTTGCAATTCCCAGCTCTTGTTATTGGACAAGGGCTCATGAACCTGCTTAAACCTGAGTGGTTGCAAAAGATCACTGCTAGAACTGAGAATAGAACCCTGTTTCTAATATGGTAAAGACCCAAGACTTATCCCTTTAGCCACACTACCTTTCAGAATGAATGTGCCGGCTCTAGGTACTGAGCTATACTCTCTGTAACTGTCAGACCACACTTCCTTCCAAAGCAAGGAATAGGATCAGGATCCCTTATTCCCAACATTTTCCTCTGACTACCAAATAACTCGTGTAAGCAAAATGTGTTTTGTGTCCCCCTTTTGTAGCTTATTCACATACAGAACAACACCCTATTACTACTAGTAATTATTCCTTTAATTCAAATGGTACTATATGATCATGTCATGAGAGACTGTTTTACAGGCCTCATTTAGTGCACCAGATTGACAGTGAATGAGTCAGAAAGTTGCAAGAAGTGAAAGGATATTCTCTTGGGGTTCAGGTGCTGGCATGGACTCCAGAAAATCTGGATTCTATTCCAGACTTTGCCACAGACTTCTGATGTGATGCTGGGCAAGACTATATCCCAGCACACATACATAAGGGACCTGGATTATGGTTGCACAAGTAACCTCAATTCTTCCATTTCCCGGCTTTTGAATGGTTGACTTTGCAACCTTATGATTTTTTTAATGTAGCTTTTTATATGTAGTTGTAGGTTTCATCACCTATTATTAAGGTTACCCAACACTTCCTGTAATAAGACCCTGTTTTCAGTTCCTTATATAACTTTGCCAGCCTTTAACTGTTTTGTCTAAATTTAAAATTTCCAATGATCTTTTCTCTGAATAGCTCTTACATCCTCATGTTTTGCACTGGGGACTTGAAATTTGGAAAAGGGAAAGCCTTTGTTTCTGGAATGTGTCTTTTGCTGTCTCCACGAATGTCTGCCCAAATCTGGCCAATTTAAAAGCCTTTGAAAAAATCATAATTTGCACATGCTCATGAGAGACTTCTTCGATTTTAGCGGCTAAAATCTCTGAAGATTTCATCCTCTCTGAGCATGCTCCATCCCCTCACAGTTCCTAGTTCTGATGAGACTGTGCGTGTGCTGTCCTCACAGAGTGTTCGAGCATACTCGAGCCCAGGGTTACAAGGGTGAAGTCAGAATTTTTCTATAATGGCTGTTCTGAGCTGTGGTGGGGCCAAGCACCAGAATAGAAAGCAAGGAGCCTTGTCTCTCTTATGGTCTCAGTTAAGGCTGGCTGGAAAATAAGAATTCTGTTTCATGAAAATTTTCCAGGTTTCAACATTTGTTCTGTTTCAGTGCAGAATTTACTTTTGTAAAGTTTTTGCAAAACATTTCAGTTTTGATGAATCACCATTTTCTGGCAAAAAACTGTTTTATTGAAAAATTCCTGATGAGCTCGACTCCCGGTGACCCTTCTGGCACCCAAGCATCGAAGGACTAGTCCATCTGATTCAAATGCAAAGGGACAAAAACCAGCCCATGGGGTGGGAAAGGAGTAGATTGGGACAAAGAGTTTGGTGAGACTGGGACTGGAGGTAGGGAGAAATGGGGACTATAACTGGCTGAGATAGGAGACTGTGACTGGGAGGTTCTGAGAGAAATGGGGGAAGACTGGAAGCCAGTTGATTGGTGGGGAACACAAGTATCAGACACAGTGCTGGGTGGTGGTGGGGGAGACTAGGAATGCCTGGACAAGGAGACTGGGACTAGATACCAGTGGGGTGAGGGGAAACAAGGGCAGTGGGGAGGGGAGACAGATGTGACAAAGAACTATGGTGTGTAGTAGGAAGAGGTCCTGAAACATAAGCCCTTGTATCTGAGCCCTGGTATGAGGCCTGAGGCCTGGACTAACGTAGTGGTCAAAACTTTGCTAATATAAAGCAAAATCAGGCTGTGAGCTAGAGGCAGGCCCTTCTCATAGAATCTGGCAAGAACTGGGCTGATATTGGAAAAACACATATTCCTAAGGGGAGCTAGGCACAGAGCACTCACGCAAACACATTCCAGAAGGTTGGTACCAGAACACCTCAAAACCAACACATTCCCTAAAGATAACAGGAACATGCTGACCCATTCTAAAGATAAGGTTAGAGATGTACAAGGGGCTGGGTAGTAACTGGCTATGTCAGAGGGTGTCAACTAACTACGTCAGAGGGGCAGTGCGTAACTTGTTTGTATCGATGTATAAAAAGATATCTCAGAGGGATTGTTTTTGGTTGCCCTAGGGGATAATGGAAAGTACTGCCATTAACTGAGCTAGTCCATTGCAACGGGCATACATGTGTGAGTATACCTGTAACCATTGAGCCAGGACATTAGGACTGTGCTTCGTTGACAATAAACCTGACCAAATGAGTTCACTACGAACCGAGTCTGTGCATTTATTGGGCCGTTCGATTGGAGCCTGCTGTTAGGGCTATCTGGCCAGAGTCAGTAGAGCACGCAGAAAGAACACACACATGCAGCCAAACATCTATCAACATGGAGTAAGGGAAGAACTGGGACTGGCTGGACAAAGAGACTAGGACAAGGAGCCAGTGAGGGTGGAGACTGGGGCAAGAAGCTGGGAAGTGGATAAGGGGAGGGACTCACATTGGATTATGAGTCTGGGGAGGGAGATTGGTACTGGAAGACAGTGGGGGGAGAAGGGGAGAGACATATTGGATGAGGAACTGTGAGTGGCTGGGTAAGGAGTTTGAGACTGGATGTGGGACGGGAGAGCTTGGAAGGGTGAAGGGGAGACTGGGATTCAGACAGTGAGTCCAGTGTGTGAAACTAGGACTGGCGGTGTAAGGAGACTGGGACTGGGCTGGTAAGTCTGAAGAATGGTGACCGGAACAGGTTAGGCAAGGAATACAGGACAGAGATAACAAATTAGGGGTGGGGAATAGATAGGTCATTGGAAAGGATGGAGCAGAAGGAGTCAAGCTTGGGGAGAATGGGCAAAAGAGTCTGTGTCCACTAGAGTAGACTCCCCTTGAGAGCCTGGAATGGAACTCTAGATTCTAGAGTTTCATCATTCCTCTACTGTCAGCAAACCTCTGTGAAACCCACTGGCAAAGTCTGTGTCCCACTCCTTCCAATGTTGGCCCACATAGAGGATGACAACGTACTACTGTTATCAATTACTCCTTTGCTCAAGTAAGTAGCTAAGGTCTGTGCGTGGTGGATCTAAAAGTTCCAACCCTACTGATTGCAGCTAATTAGTTCATTTTTTTATCATTGTACCATGTGATGTCATGGTCAACTCATATGCTATTTCACATATAATCAATGCTTGCAAAATAGATTTAAGTTGTAGGATTATAGAAGTATAGGATTGATAAGTATTTAGGAATGATGAGTGTGTATTAGGTATATAAGTAAAGCATGGCTCAAATACAAGGCCTACAGCCTGAGACCTGTAAGATTTTAGCTTAGCCGTACTAGGCCATAGGTTTAAGAATGTTTGACATGAGTGAATGACCTAGGAATAACCCTATGCTTGTAAGGTCACAGGGTTACTGCATAAGATGTGCCAATAGGTGACGTTACAGAAAAATGGATTGCAATAAACTGCAAATATATTGTCTGAGACCATGAGACACCGGATCATAACATATTTAAATATCTGTCCTGACTGCAGGATACATGTCATGCATAAATGCTAATGAGAATAAGAGGAACTACAAACAACCTATGAAAAACAGGGCACACCAATATTCATGGGGTGTGAAAGTACAGATATGGGAAAGGCGGCCGACTGACACTTTCATGCATATGCATAAGGTGTTAAGTGTGGCCAGAATTACAATACAAAAGAGGGTTGCCTGGTTGGGTAAAAGTGGGAAGACTCAAGGGATGACACCACAAGAACCCCAGCAGGAATTATCCCTCTTGCAATTATCGTCTATAGAGTGGTCCATCAGACCCAAGAATATCTTTGAGGATATGATTACAAATACAGTTATAATTATTGCATAGGTTTTTGCAGGATATCTATATGCATGGGTAATTGTAACTTTACTTATTGCTTTAATAAAACTTGTAGTACAGATAAGACTTTGTACTTCTGATTGTGTCTGTGGTCATTGTTCATGGACTTCGTGTGTTCCTAGAGCCTCCACATTTGAGAAGAGCACCAGAGACAATTTCACTCTGTTGTATCTAAAACTGTAGCAAGTGGAGCTGAACCCATGGTAGTGTAATCAGTAAATTCACTTTAAATAAAATAAAAGGTTACATGATGAACATGGGTATCAATATGATGCCACATAACAGAATTTCTGATTTTCTATTCGCTTTTATTAAAAACTAGGAAATCACACTCAAAAAACTACATAAACATACATTATTAAGGTTGCAAAGTCAAGCACTCCAAAGTCAGAAAATGCCAGAATTAAGGTTGCCTGTGCAATCTTGATTTGCCCCTTGCCCCTTACATTATGACACAGTCTTTAATTACATGACCACATATTATTTTTTCTACATGACCTCTGACTCATTCAGTGCACAGGATAGACCTACTCTGGGGTGAATCAGGATTGTTCAAAATGAAGGAGGTTGTTGTCTGTGGAAATGCTACACATCATTTGTTGTAGAAATCTGAAGATATGTTGTGAATGAAGCAGGAGATTGCAGGAAGGGAGAAGAAGGTCTCATGGTTCTGGCAGTTGATGATGCTGTATTCTATAGAACTGTATTCTATACCTGCCTCTGTCTGTGTGATGCTGGAGTCACAGGTGATCATTAATTTTTCATTTTCTGGGTGCCCAAATTGAAACCTTGGGGTCTGTTCTGAAAAAGTGCTGAGCATTCATGGCTGCAAGTAAAGTCAACTGAAGCTGTGTTTTGAACATGTAAAATGCTACATAATGCTAAATACTCTGAGAAATCAGGTCATAAGTGTCTTAGATTGGATACACAAAATTAGTGGAAACTTTTGACCTTAATCTTTCTGTACCTCAGTTTATCATCTGTAAAATGGGACTAATACCACCTCATCTCACCGGGATGTTGTGAAGTTAAATTAATTAATGTTTGTGAAATATTAGCTACAACAGTGATAAGTGCCATAGAAAAGCCCAAGAGGAAATTAAAAATTCTGTCTTCAGAGCAAGGTTTGAATAGCATGCAGTAAATAAGGGCTGGGCCCATACACTGAACTATGAAAATAAAACAAATTATTGCATTGCTGCTCATTTAGTGAGCACTGTCCAGCTTGTGCACTGAATGTCCCTGGGGCCCTGTGAAAAAAAACAGTATGTGATCATGTCATTAAAGACTGTATCATAATGCATACACCCATGGGTGATTGTGATGGAGTGCACAAACCTTACACTGGAAAGGAAGGGGTTAAAGTACCACGCTTGAGTCAGGCAGCTCCACCCCACAGCACCTGCAAAGCCTGCACAGGCTGGAGGAGGAGCTTAAAAAGGGGAGCAGAGTAGCTCAGTGGGATGCAGATAGTGGATGTGAGTTGACCTGCATTCTGAGCTCCTGGGAAGAAGCATCACAGGAATTCTTGCTGTCTGAGACTGACTACAGAGACCTGACCAAGTCTACAAAGAAGGGACCAGTGACTCTATGAAGGTCAAGACTGTATCTTTGTGTTTAAGTTATTTACTTTACCCTGGGGGAAGAGAGGGGATCGGCAGGAAGTGATCCAGGGAGTAAGCCATATAGTCTCCCAAGGTGCAGGACTTAGCCGTGTACCATTGAGCCCTGGATCACAGCCCAGTGTGAGGGTGGGCCCAAGCTCCCTACCAACCCCTAAAGAGGGACAACCCTAGGTGGGGAACCTAGTTGTAGGGAGACCCTGAAAGTATGAAGGTCTGGACCACATGACCCTGACCCAAGGGGAAAGCCCTGAATCCCCTGCTGAGTTCTGAAGACCTTCCCATTATCAGACTCTTTATATGTACTTGAAAGTGTGACCTGGCTGGAGGGCTGTGTCATGGAGAGGACAGATCACCACAGGCAGAGCTGTAGTAAGAAAGTAGAACACCTGGGAGTAAGACAACCTCCCACATCCCCGCCTGAGCCCTAGGCGGCACTGGCAGTGAGTGTTCCCCTTCACAAGGCTGAATTAAGCTAGCAAAGGAAGCTGGAAAAATGAAAGCTGGTTGCAAATCTAACTATAAAGAAGTTATGGCAAGAAAGAGATTACATGTGGAAACACACCACCACTTAGCACCACACTGGGAGCACAATACTGAATCAGAAAAAAACACCTCCTGATTAGTAACCAACGTGACTTCCTACCCCTAGATGCTGCTTCATGGACTTACGTCCCAGTACTAACTAATAGCTCAAACCCATCTAGCTTTTAAGATCAGAAAGGATCACAACACAAAGCAGTGTGACTCTAGAGACTGAATCATACCTTTTACATCTGGTTTTGCTTTACTGAGTAGTTTAGGGTTAAATTTTTGGTGGGGTTTTGTAAGAAAATGATCAGTATCCTTTCCCCTCTTCAGATCCCGACTCTTATAGCTACTTCCTTTGCCTAGATTAGTGCAACAAGGCACATTAATCAGTGTAACTTTACAGATGTGATGCAACTGCACACCAAGGGTCTCATTTTGTGAGAAACTTCTTACTTACCTCTAAAGGTGGAGGAGCTCCAAAAGTTACTTCCAGACTGAAGTCCACTCTATTCTGAGGTACCATATCCAGTGCCTGGCTGCTGTGACATTTGGTTGGCTAAGCTGCCCACCCACAGTATTAATACTACAGGGCTACAAAGCTCTCCATTTACAAAGTGGGTAAAAAAATAAATACTTAACACAAAATACAAGCTCTCACTTCTTTCTTTATATTTTACCTTGAAAAGGTTTCCTTCAGGATCCAGCACCTCACAGATAACATTGGAGTTGTGTTTCATAACGTATCTCCCTGCTCGTTTCTCCTCACGCTTGCAGAGAAGCTGAGTTTTATTGAAAATCTCATGGGAATAAACTGCTGAACAATCATCATCAATGAAAAGGCAGCCGGTACTGGAGGGTAACACCTGCCATAACAAGAGGAGAGGAGGTTCAGCTGCCAATGGTTGACTCCTGAGTTTAGAAGCAATATGAAAATGAGCAACTGTTGAATTCAGGAAGAAAAATCCAATCAACACCTTTAATATTTAATTATCCTGTTTGGAGGGAGTGGAGAGGGAAACAGAGAAAGACAAAGCCCACGACGTAGACTGATGTTAGTCTGTGCAATGTTTTAAACGTTAACATTTTTAATATGAGAGCAATTTTGAATTGGTTTCTGAAGTAAATGGGAATCCACAGAGTTGTGGAGTTTGAGTATAGGTGGAGTGGCCACATTCTGCACAGTTGGAATCCGGATAGGATGTGGAAAGGCCATAGAAAGGGAGTTAAGATAGCTAGGGTAAGAGGAGACAAAGGCAGGGATGAGAAGTTCAGAACACATAAACACATACATTACACTATTATAATCTTAGACTAATGCTCACCTGATACGTTCCCTGTGGCTTTGCTATAATAGATGTCCCATCTCCAAAGATGGTACAACAGGTGCTGTCTTCACAGTTGGTTATAACCGTAGCAAAGTCAGGATTCTCCACTCGTATGCATTTTACTTTCCTTCTGATGGTTTGTGGGGATTCACCTAAGAATGAACACAGGTTAGCCACACCAAACAGGAGGACACGAACTGTGGGAAAATCTGTGTCTCAGTTTCTTTATCTCTAATAGGGTTGGTCCTTCAGCTCTTGCACAGGGCACCTTGTTGAACTCTTCTGCATAAAAATTCCTTTAATTGAAGGCACCTGCTCTTATATTCTCAAAGCAATCTGTAGGTTTGGGATTCTCTTAGACTCTGCACTGTATTTGGAAATCCAAGTAGCTACAATAGCAGAAAATCCTCACTACCATATACGGCTTGTCAGAAAATTATGTGTAGTCTATCAAATGTAGACCTAGCCACAATAATCCATGCATTTGTAACATGTAGGCTGTACTATGGAAATTCCTTATATCTGGAAAGGAAGCCCCAGGCTGTAAGGAAATGTATCAGCCCACCTGTTCAGCAACACAGGTCACAGGGAACACACCATCCTGGTATGCTATTCTCTGGACTGGCTTTCATTTGAATACAGAATCCAGTTCAAAGTCCTACATAGTCCTCTCTACCTGAGTAACCATCTCTCCCTTCATGACCAGAACCTCCCACTACATTCCACTAGAACAATGTCACTGTCAACCAATAGGAGTTGGCATCTGACCCTGAGAGACAGAACCTGCACAGCAACTGGACCAAAGGGACATACTGCCAGAAGGAATACGAATGACCATTAGCCTCACTGCATTCAAAGACAAATGTAAAATGCACCTCTTTGCACCTAGGCTTTCTCACAATAGTATTGACATTCTCACAGATTCAGTAATCTAAAAATCAAACACCCTCAGTATGCTTGTTGGTGACAGGAAAGAAAGAGGGGGATTTTTTTTTTTAAATAATGAGAAGTATGCAGCTACTACTACAGTGATAAGGGTCAAATAAGTACCTGGATGGATGGATGGATGGATGAAAGACCTGCTTGTTACCTTTCTTTGCCACAGTGAAGTGTATTATAACAACTCCTGAAGAAAGAAAGTTCTCCAAAGAAGCCCATCCTAGACAACTGAGATATCAGATTTGTTGTGTAGGCTATACATATAACACGGTTGGAAAATTTATTGTTTATGTTGAAAGATTACAGTTTTACAAGATACAGGAGTGGCAATTGCTCCCTTTTTGTTTTTACCTATTTCTTCATTATCCTCAGATACAAAAGGTTCCTCATAATCTTGATAAAATGTGGTGATTCTAGTACCATCAGCATGATCCACTATCTTGGTATCATCCTTTTTCTGAATCATTAGCACCTTGTCTTCTCGCATTATCATAACCTGGAAAGGTAAAAGAATACTGGTTTCCACTAGCTCTCAGATACCACTGTAACAGCAGTATCAATACATTAGATAGATAAGATAAGACACTGCACATTTGACAAAGCTAAACAACACAATTTTATAGAGCTCAGTGGTTTGAAAGTTCAGAGGTTTTTCCGAATCTAATACCTTCAATACAAACTTGAGACGTATCTTTAAGAGTATAATATTAAAGATCTAACGAAACATCCAATGAACAAATGCTATCAGCCAGATCTTTAAACGCAGTAGGATAGAACTATGATATTAGAATAGCAGTACCATTCCATTAACTGGGTCAGTTGCCTGATAAGTTAACAGTGGCTTCAGATCCATTCTGTTTGCTCCCTTAGTGCCCACTTGAATGCCTGATGGGGTGGTTGTTATCCAGGTGCCTATCTGGTTGTCTATGTGTTGTAGCAGAGTAGGCAGGGGTTCCTGAACAGCAGAATCAGGCAACTCATACTTGGCTCCTGGTGCCGTGCTACCCTTGTGGCCACCCCTTCCTGTAAGAACAGAGACAAACACCTATGGGTTAGGTCAGTGTAATATGTAGTACAGAACTTCAAAAGATGTGTCAGTAAACTATAAACTTTCCTGGAATATCAAAACAGGACATTGCAAAATAAAAACCACAGCTTGCTGTAATGTGTAAAGTGAGGCTGGAGGCCCAACTGAGGCCAAGAAATCCTGAAATGTGGTCTCACTTGCCTTCTCTCTGTCTCTGCAGGATGAAATCAGAGTTGATTTTCTACAGGTTTTTACTGATGATGAGCTCAGTCAGCAATTTCTATTCATGAGATAAGGGCCCCAATAAAGTACAAGTTAATGTTATGATTATGGGTAATTATTTTGAGCTGTACTCTGAGGTCCCTACTCATTTGTTACTCAGCCAAATACTCATTGACTTCAATAGGAGTGTCCCTGAATAAGGACAGAGTAAAAGGTGAATAAGGACTCGGGGATTTGGTATTACCAAAGGTCTGAGGATCTACTTTAATAGACTTTGTATTGGGTCACTCTGCCAGGTGAACTCATATATATATTTTCATTTTTGTGTTTTCTTCCACATTTGAAGAAAAAGAAAGGGCTGGAGAGAAAGAGGAGATGTTAATGCTTATAAAGATGACAAACTTGAGACGTACTGCAACACTGAAGTGCAGGTAAAATGGCATATTCTCAACACTGGCAGAACTTTCAGGCTACAGAAACACTTTTTCTGCTGGGTCTGACCTTGCTAAAATGCCATAATTTCAGCTGAAGCATTTGGAGTTTAACACTGAAAATGCTACCTTTTTTAATGCTGATCTCAGGAGAAGGCAATGGTTGGATCTGTAGGCTGTTCTCAGCAATGGATGATCGTGTACTAACTGCAAGTGATGGTGCTAGAACAGGGCCAGAATCGGGACTCTTGATCACCGTGCCATCAGGAAAAAGAAGCTAGGGAGAAAACAAAGCAGTTTCTTTATGTTAAAATAATTAAAAAGATTATAAAGCAGAGAAAATGTTCAAATGAAAGTAGTAGATAGTGAAGAAGGAAAGAAGCCTTAGAGTACAGGAGATAAAGATCACTAATCAATGGGGATCAATAATTGTAACAGCACAAGCTTCTAATAAACAGTAATTCTATTGAATACATGGTGATATTATAAACATAAAAAATAATGACCATTCTATTTAAATTGTTGATATTTCCTGAGGTTTTTGTATGCCACTTTTTACAGACCTGCTAGCTCATTTGTCTCACTGTACTGGTCTTTGTTCAGGGATGGGTCATTTCCAGCACTGGAGTATCTAGCTTTTGCCATGACAGTGGCTCATAGAGGAAGAAAAAGTTACATACTCACAGTAAATGTGGTTCTTTATGATAGGTTGTCCAAATATCCTCCACTCTTGGTACATGTCACAGGGTGGCGGGCCTCTTTATAGGGAGATGGGCCCAGTCCCCTTAACTTGCCTCCCCAGGTGGAGAATGAAGATTGCCATGTGACAGGTGGATCATGTGACTATATCAGGCCTCTGGAGTATAGATAAGAGGGACTTCATGAAGGCATGCAAGACAGAGGAGAGAGTCACAAGGCAGACAGAGGCCTTGGGCCCAGGGACAGGAGGTCTTGGATCTCTTCCTGGGAGAAAGGAAGGACTTCAGGTAGCAAGCCCTGCAAGTTGCTGCTTGAGACGAAGCAGGGGAGGGTTGCCACCCATCTGGTTTTCTCCTAGACAGACTGGGTTTCAGCTTCTGTGTCTGGGTGCCGTTTAACAAGCCCTGATGTCCATTTTTTTTTTGATCCGTGGAAAAGATGGCAATCCTAAGCAGAAGGAAGGAGGCAGTACTGCAGACACTGCTTCCGGGGCCAAGCTGCTGCACGTGGCTCTGTGGATCCCACAGGTGGTGGACAAAGCAGCCTTGGCTGTACTGGTGAAGACCCTGCAAGAGACGGGAGAGGGGCCATGGGGAGAAGAGGTGGAGCAGGGAGCAGGGCCTCAGGGTCTGGTTACCAGCCATTAGAAAGGTGGCAACCCTAGAGCAGGGAAAGACTCCATGTGGAAAAGCCCCGGGAGTGGTTGCATGATAAAGACCAGGGGAAGATTCAAGAAAGGTTGCTCTGTGAGTCAGCATCATGAGAAGAGGATAGAAGAGAATCAGGAGGCTGGGACTGAATAGGGGCCCCAGGAGTGGCACAAGATACCAGAATTGAGTACATTAACTTTGTCTTGTGGTGACAGACATTATTTGAGACTCCAAGGGACCTGGTCAGAGGGCCAGCTCACCAAAGGGAGTTTTGTTTTAAATTTTAAACTTTCTGTGAATAAACCAGCCCCTTTGTGGGGTTATTGAGGAGGTCAAAAGGGGAAACTGGGGCAGTGGCAAGTGTAAGCACAGATTAGATCGGGGTAGGTGTATGCTGACAGTGCACATATGTTCCATGAGTAGGGTGACCATATTTATAAAAGTAAAATCAGGACATGGCATGGCTCTGGCCTGAGCAGCTTGGCATGACCGCTCACCTGAGCCCCCCCCCAACATGGGGCCATCCCGAGCCACTTGGCATTGCTGCTTGCCTGGGCCCCATGCCACCCAGGACTGTGGCTGACCTCCTGAGCCCCACAGCACCCTGGGCTGACTGCACAAGCCCCATGCCCAGCACCTCGTGTCGCCACTGTCCTCCTCAAAGGTTCCTGACGGGGGCACGACCCACTTTTTTGGCAAAACTGGGCATTTGTTCCATTTGCTTTTGCCAACTGATCAGAGCAACTTGTAATGGCATGAGCAAACAGTACAAATGCCCATTTTTGCAAAAAAAAAAAAAAAAAAATCAGAACGTCTGGGACAAGGCTTAAAAAAGGGGACTGTCCTGGCCAAAATGGGACATATGGTCACCCTATCCATGAACTCAAGATTGGAATATTTTGGCCAGCAGTTTCTGTTGGGTTGTATTTGTGTCCTGAGTGGCCTTGTGCCCTATGCTGAAGGCAAAAAGAGTAGGGGAGCCCCGACTGCCACTCAGTTCCTTTGCCACTACAGAATCCAGGTGTTCTAGGGACTTCATAGGGCAGGTCACAGAATATCTATAGACAACACATTTCAAAGACTCATAGTTACTGTAAAGTAACTAAGTGTTTCTTCATCTTCAAGGGCTTGTCCATAAATAACGCACTCTTGGTGACTCACAAACAGTGACATGAATCATGATGTAAAGAGGTGGGTGCTCAGAGTCCACTAAAACAAAGATTGCAGGACAACTCTGCCAAAAGAAGCATCAGATCTGGATGCTCCACCAGGTTGGCAATTCTCATTTGGAGTGATGCAGCAGAATAAATCTGTCTCTCTAATGAGTCCAATCTTTTAGATTCTTTGTCCTTCAGGGTAGACGTAAATGTTCCTTGCCACAACCGCTCATTCGCAGCCATGGTACTGGCTGAGAGTAGAAACCAGAGCTGGCACTAGGCATAAGCAGACTAAGCAATTGCTTAGGGTCTCAAGCAGCTCAAGGGGCCCCCTATTAATTATTAGTATGTGTTGTGTGTTTGTGGAAGCAGAGGGGCATGACAGGAATTAGAAAAGGCAGGACCTGCAGATCAGTCAAGCGAGAGCCAGGAGGGGAGGAGGCAGATGTCTCCAGCCTGCTGCAGAACTCTGGAGCTGAATTGGCGCTGTGCAGCACCCTGCCCCCGATGAGACCGACGCTGGAGAGGAGTTGCTGGGACTGCCATCTGCAGTGTACCCCAAGGAGACAGCGGACCCAGTCTGGACTACAGAAACCCTGTCCAGACTGTGGTAGGAAGTGGTCCAGGGAAACCAGATTTTATTCTGGTTTTGTTGCGGGAGCACAGGTCAGTCTGTTTCGGTAGGATCCCTGCTGACCCAGTGGTAGAACCATTTGTCACTGCTAGGGCCCTGGGCTGGGACCCAGTGGAGTAGGGTTGGCCCAGGTCCCCGACCCCCTGCTGCAAAACCCACCACTGGGGTAGCTATTCATCCCGAGGCCAGAAGGCCTGGGCTTTCCTTGTGGCTTGCCCCGCCCAGAGGGCCAGAACCACAGACTTGTCTGATGGCTGCCTTAGCCAGGAGTCTTAGGCAAAAGCCTGCTCCCTGCTCTGTCCTGCCCTGTACAGAGGGCCAGAGCCCCAGATTGTTTGTCTGCTGGCTGCCTTAGCCAGGAGGCTTAGGTGAAAGCCTGCTCCATGCTCTGCCCTGCCCAGAGAGTCAGAGCCCAGACTGTGATTGCCCCAGCCCAAGCCTCTTGGACTAGAGACTGCTTATTGCTCTGCACGCCAGAAGGACAGAGCCATAGACTGTTAATCGACTGTTTGTTGCCTGATTCAGTGACACAGAGTGGCCTCCCTCCGATTCTGAGCCTGAGGGACCACTACAGCAGTGTTTTTCAAACCGCGGGTGCGACCCACTACTGGGTTGTGACATGTAAGGCGCTGGGTCGCCTTGCTCTGGTCAGCACCACCGATCGGGACATTAAAAGTCCCTTCGGCGGTGCTGCCCAGCTAAGGTAGGCTAGTGCCTACCTTTTCTGACACCGCACTGTGCCCCAGAAGTGGCCAACAGCAGGTCCAGCTTCTATGCTGCGAGGCCACGGGACTCTGGGTGCTGCCCCCGCCCCGAGCACCAGCTCCGCACTCCCATTGGCCAGCAACTGGCTAATGGGAACTGCGAGGGGGAGGGGTGGTGCCTGTGAGTGAGAGTTGCGCGTCTCAGCCTAGGAGCCAGACCTGCTGCTGGCCACTTCTGGGGTGCAGTGCGGTCCACGGTGCACCCCAGCTGCACCGCTGACTAGGAGCCACGGGAGGTAAGTCCATGCCCCAGTCCCGTGCCCCAATCCTGCACCCCAATCCCCTACCCCAGCCCTGAGCCCCCCCAAATCTGGAGCCCCTCCTGCACCCCAAATCCCTCATCCCCAACCCTGAGCCCCCCCAACTCGGAACCCCTTCCTGCACCCCAAACCCCTCATCCCTGACCCCCACCACATTCCAACCCCTGCCCCAGCCCAGAGCCCACTCCCTGAACCCCTCATTCCCAGCTCCATTGGATAGCGGGCATCAACAATTTTCTTCAGCTGCGTCCCCAGGAAAAAAGTTTGAAAACCACTGCACTACAGTGTGCCACAAAGTTTTGGCTGGCTACAAAAAGGCATCATTAATTAGGAAGGCAACCCTTTCCTGAGTTTGTTGCCTAGAGGATGTCCACCAATTTGTGACTATTTTCCTGTACTAGTTCAGCTTGAGTATAAGAGCTGCAGCCATTCTCCTGAGCAATTCCTGGTAGGAAATGAAATCATCTGGGACAGGAGAAGTTGCATTCAGGGCCACTGCTTCATCCAGAGAGGACAAGGACGGGATGCTGGTCCTCTGGCAAAGGGTCCTCCAAAGGAGGTGGCTCAGGAGGATGGATGTTATCCTGTGCTTGTGTCACAGGCTGCTCTGAGGTTTGGGCCTCCTCCAGGTAAGGGGTTTATATCCCACCTGTATGGAGATTGGGATCTGTGGGAATGAAAAGCACACAGAGATCCCGACGGGGCCACTGAGACATAGGGTATGGCATAGGAGACCAGTACACAGTGGGACAGGATGATTTGTCTTTACTACGAGAATTACTCTGCTCTCAGTACCAATGACATGGGTGTCTTGATCACTTTAGTCAAGGCAGGATTAGAGAAGAGCTGAAAGACTCCAACATGGAGTGTGATGTGCTGTTTGAATAATCAGTGGGCATCAGATGTACTATTGTGATGGGGCCACAGGATAGCCTGACTTGTCCACTGGGCAGTGGACTAAGGTTAATGTCAATACCATAAGCAGAACCATGGTTGGCACTGCAAAGGCACCTTGAGAGGGCTTTGCAGCAGGGACTGGTGCCGAGGAGCTATTTGGTTCCCACCCTGAGAAACCCACCGATACTGAGAACGCTGATGCCAAACTTGATGATGTAGACAGTGCTGAGGGCAGGGGATGCATCGGTACAAGTCCAGTCAGCATAGATACCATGGATGGTGCCTGCTTCTTCATTGGTACCGGAGTTGAGGGCAATCTTTGTCGTGAAGCTGAAGAGGACAAAAGGTTTGAACTAGCCTGAAGCACTGGCCCTGCCCCGACGTTCTGAGTTAATGGGGATGCCTGTACAGACAGACAAAGTAAGTCTGATGCTACCATGTAAATGTGTAGGGTCAACAGCACCGACAGTAATGGAGCAGCAGTCATGTACATAGGTACTGAATTCAGTGGCTGTCCCATAGATGGTTCCAGAGTTGACAGTACAGTACTAGGATCCTTTCACCTTGGTTCTGGAGAGAAATGGGTTGATGCCCTGGCTCTATCCTGGGTTCCTGAGTTTTGCTGAGGCTGAGGCCCCGTTCTCAATGAAGAGGGTGATGAATCCCTCTTCAGTCTTGGATGGCTCCAGTCTGTTTTATGAGTCCTCTTATGAGGGACATGTGGAGATGATGAATGACCCCTGTCCTTTATCAAAGGGAAATCAGAGTTCTGGGGTCTGTCTAGAACTAGTGCAGAGGCAGAGGACTATCTGAGGACGGTTGATAAAGGAATCCAAAAAAGGTCCAGGTGCTGAGACAGGCCTCATTGCCTGTGATGTTCCTTCAGGCGAAAATCTATAGTGATCTGCATTCTTTTCTTGAAAGAATGACAAATACTGCACTTTTCTTTAGTATGGCCTTTGCCAAGGCACAATAAGCAGGGTGTGTGAATGTCACTATGAGAGATAGAAACCCCACATGACAGGCAATTTTTGAAGCCCAGGGAATACTGCATAGCCTACAGGGCTGAGCAGAACTACACTACACTACACTAAACTACAGGTACTAACTATGTACACTACTAAGGTCTCAGATACAAACTGCTGATGCAGTAGAAAAACTGTGAGGAGAAAACCTGCATGGGGAACTCAGACTCAGGTTGTAGATGGTAAGAAGGAACTGAGGACAGTTGGAGTGCTGCCAGCGTTATATAGTCTCAGGAGGGTGTGGCATTCTGTACCTTGTGGGAACACCCTATACCCCCACGTTCATCTTTATAAAATGATTGTGTGGTATCCAGTGCAAAGTTTGTGATGTTCGGTGTCTTCGGAAGACTCATGATGCAATGAGCCTGGTTGTTATAATGATGTTATAGTCATTGTTGTTGCAGTAATGTTATAGTAACGTTATAGGTTATAATTTCATCTATGTAATTATGAGGCTGAAAATGTATCCTCATGGCTTAAAATAAGCCCAGGCAAAAACACTCCAAGAGCAGAGGGGCAGTTCACACCTCATCAGGGCATGTATGGGACAAACTCAGCCCAGCCTCACAGGAACAAAAGACGCTGGCCTAGGCAGCAACAAAAAGATCTGTTGGACTCGAGTGAGTCAACCCCCTTCCTTTGGTCAGTTTAGGACTACAATGAGGTAATGTTCACCTGACTCTGAAAGGGGGTGGGGCAAAGCCAAGAGGGAAGAAAGGACATGTCAAAAGGGAGAGATGTTTGCCATGCTCTTCCTCTCTCTTCCACCTACATCTACAGACACCACACCAAGCGACTGAAGCGCTGAGCAAAGGGGAGAGCCTGACTGAAGAGCAACCAGCCAGCTGGTGGTGAGAAGCATCTAAGTTTGAAAGGGCACTGAAAGTGTTAAGATCAGCTTAGAATGCATTTTGCTTTTATTTCATTTGACCAAATCTGACTTGTTATATTTTGATTTATAATCACTTAAAATCTATCTTCATAGTTAATAAATCTGTTTGTTTATTCTATCTGAAGCAGTGGTTTGGTTTGAAGCATGTCAGAGACTCCCCTTGGGACAACAAGCCTGGTACATATAAATTTCTTTGTTAAATTGATGAACTCATATAAGCTTGCAGCATCCAGCGGGCATAACTGGACACTGCAAGATGGAGGTTCCTAGGATTGTGTCTGGGACCAGAGATATTGGCTAGTGTCATTCGATTGCACAATCCAAGGAGCAGCTTACATGCCAGAGGCTGTGTGTGAACAGCCAGGGAATGGGGGTTCTCACAGCAGAGCAGGGTTTGGCTGGCTCCCAGACTCAAGGATTGGAGTGACCTAGCAGATCACCAGTCTGGATGATACCAGAGGGGAACGTCACAGAGGGTAACAAGGAGGTGTGGGGCATGAGCACTGCCTCAACAGATACTGCTGCAGGAAAAAAATCTCTAGCTCTCAGTGTGCTAGGTGTCAATACACCCAAGTGGAATACGCCTCTGCAACCACTCAAAGAAGAGATTATAGATAGGCAGAATATATCGAACTGTCTTAAGTACTTATATGGTTCCCATTACTGAAGTATCTGAACACCTCACCATCTTTAATGCATTATCCTCACAATGCTCCTGGGAGGTAGGGAAATACTATTATCCTCATTTTACAGATGGGAAATGGAGGTACAGGAAGACTAAGTGACTTGCCCAAGGTCACACAGGAAGTCTGTGGTGGACTAGAGAATTCAACCCAGGTTTCCCACCACCTAGGCTAGCCCTCAAGCCACTGAACAATCCAACATGGAATCTGGACAGGAAGGAAGCACTGTACTATTATTATTACAGAAATATCAAAAGCAGTCTTGAAATGACATTGTAAAAAGAGTCTCTCTGGGGCACCTCCCTAGCTGGTCTGGGAGTTTCCACCACTGGGATGGTCTAGTACAGGCCACAGCCTCTTAGTGCTGGTAGTGCCCCACCCTTGTGGGCCTCCTCACTTTCCTTCTGGGTAAGGGAAAAGCAAAAGTTCAGGTCAACAATCAAGACCCTTGGGGGGTCAATAAAAAGGCAAAAAAGCCTTACCTCAGGGGTGTCTGAGTAGCAGCTTTGTTGGAGTCCTTATGGCTGGCTAGCTGAGTCAGTTGCTTCCTATTAGGCTTGCCCTGGGATTTGCTGGACTCCTTGGAGAGCTGGGAGCAGTTCTGGCATGAGGGTTTCTCCTGCTATTTCAGGAGCCACTCTAGTCACCCCCTTCTCAGGGCTTCCTGCCTTGCGTACTGCAGCTTCCGCCCTTCAGAGCCCTCAACCCTACCAAGCATGATTGGCAGGGCTGGCCAGGCAGGGCTACCTTAGCACACACAGCCTCCCAAACCCTGTCCATGTCAGTGCGGGATTTGTACACCCCATCACAGACATCTAGTCTCAAACAACACAGGCTGGCCAACTCTGTGTTGTCATTCCAAAAGGACTATTCTTCTGGCTGTGGTCTTTCCAGGAATTATGTAAAAACGTATATTTTCCCAATGGTGCAGACTGCCTACAGGCAGAAACTGTAGGCCAGGACTGCCTGTTTTGCCCATGAAACCAAGTTCAACCCATTTCTAATCAAACTCTTTACTATACCTGGGTGGATCCATCAATCATGTACTTTACGACAGTTCCTTGGCTGGTAATGACCCTGGACACTTCCTGTTCTACTGGTTTCTTCACTGCTTTGTACAGTTGGGAATGCTTCACCCTTAGGGGATAACTCTGCCTAACTAGGATTTCCAGAGTAGGTTGCTTGGCTTTTTCTGCCTTGACCTCATCTTCCTTGGCCTCATCTGCTGTGGTTTCACTTTTGTTGGCTTCATCTACCTTGGCTTCAGCTTCCTTAGACTCTGCTTTTAAATCTGAAATTAAAGTCTATATTAATTAACAGTACTGCAGTAGCCGTTGTCATCTAAGCAATTCTAAGGAGCCCATCATTATTGTATCTTAGCATCAATATTGGTGAAAATTGTTATTTAGTGAGTGCCATCACATTGGTTGATGCTTTACAAACATAAAAGTCGACACAGTCTCTGCAATAAATAAATTCTTAGACACAGACAGTAGAGCTCATTGTATACTGAGTGTAGTGGACAATTGTGTAGACAGGCTGCACACCTATAGGAGATTAGTAGTGCCAATTGAAACTCCTGTACTTAACACTATTTTGTTTTGACATCTAATATTGAGTCTCTCTCTATCCTCTTCACTGAATATATTGCTAACCTAATCTGACCTCACATACCTTGAACAAATATTTTGACAAGGGAGTGGGATGGAGGCCTGAAGGTAAAAGATTATTATTCTCGTAATTCAGGGTTATGTGACCAGTAATCTAGGTTCTCCCTCTCTGTTAGAGTTGATGGGCAGGTTGGCTGAGGCAGTAATAGATGCAGGCGGGAGCAGGGGCCAGATAGTGTGGAAACAGGCACAGGTAGTGCAGGAACAGAAGCAAGGGCCAGCTGGAGCAGGAGCAGGCGCAAGGGCTGACTGGAGCAGCAGCAATGTGAGGAGCAGACTGGAGCAGGAGCAGGAGCAAGGGCAGCCTGCTGAAACTACTGGGAATGGGAATGCGCCGGCCAGATAGTAACATTGAGCAGACTGGACAGACTGCTTTCCTTAGACGCCTATAACCCTACCTTGGGATGACCTTAGTGGGTCCTTGCCTGTGGATTGGCTGAACCCTGGTAGAATGGTGTGGGACCTATCACAAGACCTGCAGGCAATTGCCTCTGATGACTTGTCATACTCTCTCACTCAGGGATGACTCATAAGGCTTAGGCGGGCTCAGGCTCAGAGGTATCCAACTCTCTTCCATAATGATAAGCCTTTGTGCTGAGGCTCTATGAACCACCAATATCCATCTTCTAGCCATTTATATACACTAAAAGTAATAATGAAGATGAAACTGTTCCAAACCTCACTCTTATGATTACTGACAACCCAAGTATCACTGCAGTCTACAGTGTGCAGTTGAACAGGTGTGCAAATGTCCAAAAACAGTGGGAAGTTGAATCACTGCAGTAGCCTAATAGGCCAGACACAGAAAGTGGGTCATGAACTGCCCTGAGCCTTGCTCAGCTACACAGACATTTTCATCTTCAGAAAGAAATTCATACAGTTGTTTTCTATAATAATGTTTAGGGAATTGTTTTCAATATTAGATGTCAGAACTTTCCTGTAACTATGTTTAAATCTATCTCTGCATAAAAAAAAGTCTTTTGTGATTTTAACTTTATGCAGAACACTCCTGTGTCCATAGTGATTCACAAAACTAACCTATAGAACTTTGACCAAGGAAAGTCAATACCAGCCCATTGGGGCAGGAGGCATTCAAAGTCTGGAAAACAGGGACATCTGGCACCGCTTGTGTTTGAGGTGTTGGTGGTTCTATTTCTACCTAGAGAACAGAACACAGATTAGTTTTATTACACACTTCAAAAAGCATTTTATAAAGTTTAGTTTTGTTATATGCTCTGGTAGAGCTAGTATCTTAAGGTCTGATTCTGCTACCTACCTTATTAATGTTGAGTTATAATTTAATCTGTAATCAGTCCCTCCATAGGTGCTGACTCTGTGGACGCTCCGGGGCTCAAGCAGCCACAGGGAAAAAAAGGGGGTGCTCAGCACCTACCAGCCACAGTGGTTCTGCGGCCCTGGGGCTGGCTACAGATCAGCTGTTTGGCGGGTCCCAGAGCGGGCCGCCGATCAGCTGTTCGGCGGTTCCCAAGGCGGCCAGCGGAGCCATGAGTGGTTATCAGGAAGCACTTGGTGGAGGTGGAGAGGAGTGAGTGGCAGGTGGGGTGGGCATTGGGGGAGCGGGTGTGACGTTGAACTCCGTATAATTTTATGAAAATATGCTAATGAGTGTGAATATAATGTAACTGGAATATGCTTCATGCAAAAGGTCTCTTGTAAGGTATCATTACAAAACTTATAATCTACTGAGTGTGTTCATCCTATTGGTATAAATGTATCAGTCTTGTATCTGAAACTAGGAATATAAAATATAACTCTGAGATCCTATTGTAGTTATGCAAAGTGTAGGCCATTAATGGTGGTTTAGAATCTTGATGGCTCCAATCAACTAGGACAATTGACTGTAAATGGCTCTGTTTACTTGCAAGCCTTCCTGTGAGTCAGGCCAGGAAGAATGAAGGCTTGGGGTCTCACAGAACATGTGACCAGGTCATCCGGTACTGGAATTCATCTTAAACCTGGCGCTTTTCCAGTTAGGAGGAGGGGTGGAGACCCAGAGAGACAAAAGATTCCTACCTTGTGCCAAAGCTATATAAGGGGACTGTACCAGGGAAAAGGATTGGGCCCAGACTAGAAAGGAGTCTAATCTGTGAAAGAAGCTTATTGGAACATCTCTAAGGGTGAGATTTACCTGTATTCAGTTTCTTAAATGTATTAGGCTTAGACTTGCATGTTTTTGTTTTATTTTGCTTGGTAACTTACTTTGTTCTGTCTGCAATTACTTGGAACCACTTAAATCCTACTTTTTATATTTAATAAAATCACTTTTTGCTTATTAATTAATCCAGAGCAAGTAATTAATACCTAGGGGAACAAACAGCTGTGCATATCTCTCTCTCAGTATCTCTATCAGAGGGTGAACAATTTATGAGTTTACCCTGTATAAGCTTTATACAGAGTAAAATGGATATATTTGGGGTCTGGATCTCATTGGGGGGAACTGGGTGTCTGGGTGCTAGAGACAGGAGCACTTCCTAAGCTGTTTTTAGTTAAGTCTGCAGCTTTGGGGCGTGTGGTTCAGACCCTGGGTCTGTGTTGGAGCCAGACTGGCGTGTCTGGCTCAACAAGGCAGGGTTCTGAAGTCCCAAGCTGCCAGGGAAAAGAGGCTCAGAGGTAGTCTCAGCACATCAGGTGGCAGTCCCAAGGGGGTCTTTGTGACCCAACCTGTCACAGTGGTGTAGTCGGCAGGATCTGTGCACAGCTGATTGCTTTGAAATGCTGGTAGTGATTTTAAGTGAGTTTCAAGTGTGCTGGCTGGAGAACAGACAAAGTGGTTACTGGTTTGTTATTTTTTCTTTGCTTATTTCAGGTAAGGGAAATAGGGACAGAAAAGTAAGCAAAATAAGTAAGAGTGAAGATCAGAAGAAGCTAGAACTGCACAAGTTGCAAATTGCCCAGAAAGGATGAACACTGGGCGCTGGATAAGTCTCTCTTAACTGAGTGAATCTGTTTCAGTGAACTGCAGAAGGGTGTGGCCCAACCTCTGGGTCTGTGCTGAAGCTGACTGGAGAGTCTAACTCAGCAAGACAGGAGTGGAGGGGATCTGTTCTGGCAGGAGGGGGTTCTCTGTGGTATCCCAGCTCATCGAGCGATGGTCTCAAGGAAAGACAAATGGAAATTGATGCATAATTTGCCCGGGAAAAGGTTGCTCTGGAAAAAGAAAAGGCTACCCACCAGCAAACCCTGGACTTAAAAGACAAAGAAACTGAGGCCTAGAGACAAGCATGAATTGAGACCCTGAAGCATGAACTGGCTGTAATGGAGTGGAAGAGGTGAATAGAGACATGTATCCTGGAGGTCAGAGTTGGGGTCCTGGTGACTGCTGCGGTGGGAGCAGACCCCAAGGACTTTGTAGCTGGAAGCAAGCCCAACCTGAGTAAAGTGTGTGTGTGTGGGGAATTTTGCTGGCCAGTGAAGAGTCTGTCATAGCTGGTAGCTGTGAGCCCACAGCTGGATCAGGGTCACCTTCTCTTTTGGGGGCCACAGGAGTGTCTGCCCCAGAGGGGAGCCCAAAGAGGAATTTTAGGTATACTGCCTCTGCCATGGACATTGTCAAGTCTCTGGCAGTAAGTTCAGGAGGAGGGTGTGACGTTGCACTCCATATGATTTTATGAAAATATGCTAATGAGTGTGAATATAATGTAACTGGAATGTTTCATGCAAAAGGTTTCTTGTAAGGTATCATTACAATGCTTATAATCTTCTGAGTGTGTTCATTCTATTTGTATGAATGTGTCATTCTTGTATTTGAAACTAATATAAAATATAACTCTGAGATCCTATTGTAGTTATGCAAAGTGTGGGCCATTAATGGTGGTTTAGTATCTTGATGGCTCCCATCATCTAGGACAATTGACTGTAAACGGCTCTGTTTATTTGCAAGCCTTCCCGAAAGTCAGGCCAGGAAGAATGAAGGCTTGGGGTCTCACCATTTATCATTTGGGGCGAGAATTTGCTAATTCATAACCTATCTATCTAATATGTTAAGATTAGTTTGCATTTTTGTTTATTTACTAGGTAATCTGCTTTGATCTGTTTGCAATCACTTAAAATCTTTTTGTAGTTAATAAACTTATTTTATGTTTTAATCCAAACCAGGGTGTGTTTGACTAAGGTGTCTGGGGAAAATCTCAGCTTGGTTACCACAAGTGTGCATGGTCCTCTTCACATTGAGGGAGGGGCCCCACCCCACTCTGGGCAGCGTTTGTCCTCCCCCCTTCTGTGTTCCTTTGGCTGTATTTCCTGGGTAGGCCGTTGGTGGAGAATAGGGTGATTCTCCACCAAACAAAAGGGAAATAGTCCCATAAATACAAAAACAAAGGGTGATACTTTCCCCTGCCTCCTCGCTGGGACTGGGTGTTGCCCTGTAGTCTGCCCCGTGGTGTCAATCCTTCCCCTAGCAGGCACTCAGATTTCTCTGCTTCCCCTATGGGGAGGAGTGCAGCCTTACTTCCCTGCTGCCACTGGCCTGGTAGCAGCTTGTCTCTTTCTCTCTCTCCCTCCCTTTCTCTCAGCGAGTACAGGTTTCAAAAGGTCTAAGGCAGCCCTTAACTGGATCCAGGTGTTCCTAATTGACCTGAGGTAACCCCTTCTCAGCTTATAGGGAAGAGGGCCTTTAACATTCTAGGGCTAACATATCTGCCTTCCCACACCCTCTTGCAGCCATCCAGCCTGACTTTGTCACATGAGGTGAATGCATACTAGACTGCAGTTGCCCACTCTGTCAACCAATTTATGGTTACAGGTAGTCAAAATTTTAACAGAATCTGAAAAACATTTGAAGAAAAATTGTGAACATTTCCTCCCATTTTTAAACCAATTATAGAGCTGGTAGAAGATTTTTGAATTTTGAAATTCTGAAAAAAGGGAGAAAATTTAGAATAATCTTTATTATATTTTCCCTTTGTTTTTAACCAACTCTAATTATGTTTCAGAGTAACAGCCGTGTTAGTCTGTATTCGCAAAAAGAAAAGGAGTACTTATGGCACCTTAGAGACTAACCAATTTATTTGAGCATAAGCTTTCGTGAGCTACAGCTCACTTCATCGGATGCATACTGTGGAAAGTGTAGAAGATCTTTTTATACACACAAAGCATGAAAAAATACCTCCCCCCACCCCACGCTCCTGCTGGTAATAGCTTATCTAACGTGATCATCAGGTGGGCCATTTCCAGCACAAATCCAGGTTTTCTCACCCTCCACCCCCCCACACAAACTCACTCTCCTGCTGGTAATAGCCCATCCAAAGTGACCACTCTCTTTAAAATGTGTATGATAATCAAGGTGGGCCATTTCCAGCACAAATCCAGGTTTTCTCACACCCCCCCGCACCCCCCTCCAAAAACCACACACACAAACAAACTCTCCTGCTGGTAATAGCTTATCCAAAGTGACCACTCTCCTCACAATGTGCATGAAAATCAAGGTGGGCCATTTCCAGCACAAATACAGGTTTTCTCACCCCCCCCACCCCCCCCCCCCACACAAACCCACTCTCCCGCTGGCAATAGCCCATCCAAAGTGACTTGGATGAGCCATTACCAGCAGGAGAGTGAGTCCGCGTGTGCACGGGGGTGGTTGGGGGGTGAGAAAACCTGGAAATGGCCCACCTTGATTATCATGCACACTGTAGGGAGAAAAGGAGTACTTGTAGCACCTTAGAGACTAACCAATTTATTTGAGCATGAGCTTTCGTGAGCTACAGCTCACTTCATCAGATGCATACCGTGGAAACTGCAGCAGACTTTATATATACACAGAGAATATGAAACAATACCTCCTCCCACCCCACTGTCCTGCTGGTAATAGCTTATCTAAAGTGATCATCAGGTGGGCCATTTCCAGCACAAATCCAGGTTTTCTCACCCTCCACCCCCCCACACAAATTCACTCTCCTGCTGGTGCTAGCCCATCCAAAGTGACAACTCTTTACATAATCAAGTCGGGCTATTTCCTGCATAAATCCAGGTTTTCTCACATCTCCCCCACCCCCATACACACACAAACTCACTCTCCTGCTGGTAATAGCTCATCTAAACTGACCACTCTCCAAGTTTAAATCCAAGTTAAACCAGAACATCTGGGGCGGGGGGGTTAGGAAAAAACAAGAGGAAACAGGCTACCTTGCATAATGACTTAGCCACTCCCAGTCTCTATTCAAGCCTAAGTTAATTGTATCCAATTTGCAAATGAATTCCAATTCAGCAGTCAGGAGTCTGGATTTGAAGTTTTTTTGTTGTAATATCGCAACTTTCATGTCTGTAATCGCGTGACCAGAGAGATTGAAGTGTTCTCCGACTGGTTTATGAATGTTATAATTCTTGACATCTGATTTGTGTCTTTATTCTTTTACGTAGAGACTGTCCAGTTTGACCAATGTACATGGCAGAGGGGCATTGCTGGCACATGATGGCATATATCACATTGGTGGATGTGCAGGTGAACGAGCCTCTGATAGTGTGACTGATGTTATTAGGCCCTGTGATGGTGTCCCCTGAATAGATATGTGGGCACAGTTGGCAACGGGCTTTGTTGCAAGGATAGGTTCCTGGGTTAGTGGTTCTGTTGTGTCGTATGTGGTTGCTGTTGAGTATTTGCTTCAGGTTGGGGGGCTGTCTGTAGGCAAGGACTGGCCTGTCTCCCAAGATTTGTGATTATGTTGTCAATAAATGGCCAAGCCTCTGAGATCGTAGCAGACATTACAAAAAGTTATCTTTCCCTGTGGTCTCAGATCGTGACTGGGCTCAGCTAACATTTCTGATCAAGTTAATTGATTTCACCTTGTTTTAAATACTGACATTTGAAAAAATAACCTTGCTGACTGCAATTGTCTTTTCTGCTGAGTCATGCTACCAATTTATACCTATTTGTGGCTTATGATTACACTAGGAGGTAAATTCAGTACTTACTGGGAAATATTCTCTCACCTTTTTCTCTTCTTGCTTTGGAGACTCTTCCGGTGGTGGAGTGATTAACTTGACATGGCTCCCTTTGGCAGACTGCAGAGATTTTATTGATTTTTGTTTCAGTGACTTGTTGCTTTTTCCTGAAGAAACGGAAGCAGCAACAGCAGCAGGAGCAACAGTTGGAATATGTACGGAGGGGATATTAAGAATTGTTGCTAAATTAGGATCTGTATCATCTGGCGGGGAGGGAGAGAGAGAAAGCAACATTTTTATGCAATAGTCGGAAGTCACATACATGCATGCATCAGGTTTTGTTTGAGAAACTTGAGTTACCAAGTTTTACCTTTTAAAAGACAAAAAACAGAGACCTCAGGTCCAGGGACTGGGTTCATGACAACAAACGCAAACCTCTTCTATGGCCTACTCTAGCCATAGAGAGGGTTAAGACTGATGTGTCCCATAGCTTCTGAGATGTCTCTAGGTCGGAGTCTATTATGTATGGGAAAGACAATCTTTCCACTTTCCTTCACCTAAGAAATATTCATATAGCTGGACATGTTCTGAAGCTAGTATCTGGGAAAATATAGACGTTGTTACACTTCATCATGGACTGACCATTAACTCCAGTAGTTTGGAGTTATAATGCTTTTATTCTGCCATGGCAAAGGATCTGTTCTGATGGTCTGTCCTTTTTACTTAAAAACACCTGATAGATTTAATAGAATCATAGAACTGTAGGACTGGAAGGGACCTCAAGAGTTCATCTACTCCACCCACCTGTGTTGAGGTAGGATTAACATAACTAGACCTTCCCTGACAAGTGTTTGGCAACCTGGTCTTAAAAACCTCCAGTGATGGGGATTCCACAACCTCCCTAGGTAACCTGTTCCAGTGCTTCACTATCTTTATAGCTAGAAAATTTTTCCTAATATCAATCCTAAATTATCTCTGTTCTGGATTAAACCCATTACTTCTTGTCCTACCTTCAATGGATATGAAGAACAACTGATCACACTTCTCTTTATAATACCCTTTTACATGTTTGAAGACTGTTATCAAGTCCCCTTCAGCCTTCTTTTCTATAGATTAAACATGCTCAATTCTTTCAACATTTCCTGATAGATCAGGTTTTCTAAACCTCTTATCATTTTTGTTGCTCTCCTCCTCTCTTCAATTTGCCCACATCTTAAAATGCGGTGCCCAAAACTGGTTTCGGTGCTCCAGCAGAGACCTTGCAAGCATCAATTAGAGTGGAACAATTACCTCCCATGTCCTACATATGACACTCCTGTTAATACACCCCAGAATTACATTTGCCTTTTTTGCAGCAGCATAATACGAAAAAATTTGAATCTCTATTCCTGTTGTAAACCCTACGTCCACACATACAGAGCATGTATTTGGGGAGTGACCCTCCCCAAGGCATTTCAGAAACCTGGAGTGAGGGTCACTCCTTGGCATTGACTTATTACAGCCAGTGCATGCCTTAAAGTCCAAAGACTGAGGCATGCCCTGGTACTGGGAGTCAGTATCCAGAATATGTGAGAACCAACACTTTAAGTAAGAAATGGAACTTACTGTAAAGCTCTACTAACTAACTAACTATTATGAATACACTAACTATATACAGAAAAGGGAGAAAGGAGAACATTTGCTAAGCAAGTCAACATGCTACAACATGAGCAGTAAGAAGGAACTGAGGGAGGCTGGGGCAGATCTACCCTTTATGTTATTACACATTGGCATGAGGCAGCAGAGGGTGCATGCGCCATCCCAGCAGGTGCCGCTAAGGGAAAAATCTCCCACTCTGGTGCACACAGCTGAAGTGGAATGGACTTGTGCAATCATTAGAAGAATGGATGCCCTGACTTCAGAGAAAAGTAGCAATTGGAGAGACCAGGTGGGTGAGGTAATCTTTTATTAGACCAACTTCTGTTGGTGAAAGTGACAAGCTTTTTAGTTCCACAAAGGTCTTCTTCAGGTCTGGGAGAGGTGACCAGAGTGTCACAGCTAAATAAAATGTGGAACATATGGTTTAGCATAAGTAATTAACATATATTGTAAGTATGGCTACGTTTTTGTTTTGGGTATTTTCAGTAAAAGTCACGGACGGGTCATGGGCAGTAAACAAAAATTCATGGCCCGTGACCTGTTCATGACCTGTACTATATACACCTAGCTAAAACTTGGGCTGCGGGACTGCAGGTGCTCTGGGAGAGTGGTCGGGGGGGGGGGGGGGCGCCATGGATGCTGTGGGGGGGTGGCCTGGGACCCCCGCTGGTGCTGGGGGGGAGAAGTGGGGGGCAGTGCATGGCCCAGGACCTCTGCTGGTGCTGGGGGGCAGGACCTGACGGTGGCGCGCGGACGGGGACTACTGCTGGTGCTGGGGGTGGAGGGTTGGCAGGGCTGCCAGGCTCTCTACCAGGCTCCATGCAGCTCCCCCTGGTCCCTCCGTCTAGGAGCTCTAGGGACATGCTGGCTGTTTCCGGGGTGTCCCCCTCACAGAGCTGAAAGTAACACAGAAGACTTACCAGTAGGGGGACCTGGCTCCAGGCCCCTGGAAGGGGTGGGACCTCGGGTGGAATGGGCGCGGCCTCAGGCAGAAAGGGGGCGGGGCTGGGGGGGGGTCAGCCTATCCGTGCTGCCTGGCCCACACCACCAGGGGCTCCGGCAGTGATTTTAAAGGGTCTGGGGCTCTGGCCACTGCTGCAGTATCTGCCCCAGGCCCTTTTACATTGCTGGGCCCCAGGGCAGCTGCCCTTTTTATCCCACCCCCACCCCCCGGTCAGCTGCGTACGTGCCGGTACCGGTGGCCACTTCTTACCGGTACGCTGTACCGACCTACTTTCACCTCGACCCCCCACCAGGTAAGCACCACCCCGCATCCCAACCCCCAGCCCTGAATCCCCTCCCACACCCAAAGTGCCCCAGCAGCAGCTGGCACGACAGGCCCAGGGGCTGCCTGATCTGCTCGGGCAGCCCCACAGCCAGCTGCACAGGCCGCTGCAGAAGTCAGACATGGAGCCTTAATTGTAAGAGACGATTCAAGGTGATGTGGCCAGTTAACACCTCTGCAGTCACAGGACAAAAAAGGGGGAGTTAGTGGGTTACTGTTTGTTGTAATAAGCTCCCAGGTTTGTCTTTTGAAGGTGTTTCCTTTGAGGACGAGGATTGAGAGGTAATATATGGATTGATCGTATTGTGAAAAGTATTCACCCATGGGTGATATGTGTTTTTGTCTTTTATCATTTTTCTGTGCGAGTTCATTCAAGAGTGTAATGATTGTCTGGTTTCACTCACATAGTTGTTATTGGGGCATTTAGTGCACTGGGTGAGGTATAACACATGTTGCGATAGGCATGTGTAGGACCCATTGATCTTGAAAGGTGTGTTGTGGGGGATATTGCTCATTGTAGCAGTGGAGATATGTCTGCAGGTTTGTTGTTCTAACAGAGTCTGGTGCCGCTTTGATTTGGTGTATCCTGGTCTGTGGGGAACTTGCTTCTGATGATGAGGTGTTGGGGAGCAGGGGATTGTTTGAAGGCCAGAAAAGGGGGCTCGGGAAGACTCCTCCACTTTTGGACAATTCACAGTTCCCAGTCATGTGTTAAAGAAGAAGCCCCTTCAACTTCACCTTTGTCTTTTCTGCATCCCCAACCACACACTACGTAAGGACCTGATCCTGCTGCTATTGAGGTCAATGGTAAAACTCTTACTAACTTCAGTGGGAACATGATTAGGCAATAAAATAGTAGTTCTCAACCTTTGGAGCTACCATATCAATGTACTAGGCTAAAGCATCAGATGAGCCAGGCTAATGACCAGATGTGTTTTCCAGTGCCCTACCTCCCATTACAATATTCTGCTGTGCACACTCTATCCTGATATGGATAGAGCTTGGGATGCTCTTGTGATTGTTAGACTGGGGTATTGGTCAGCCCAAGTTCCACTAATGAAAGGAAGGCAGACAACAGTGGCATACTGAGCCCTGGTCTACACTAGGAGTTGAGGTCGAATTTAGCAGCGTTAAATCGATTTAACTCTGCACCCATCCAAAAGACGAAGCCCTTTTTTTCAACTTAAAGGGCTCTTAAAATTGATTTCCTTACTCCACCCCTGACAAGGGGATTAGCGCTAAAATTGGCCTTGCTGGGTTGAATTTGGGGTACTGTGGACGCAATTAGATGGTATTGGCCTCCAGGAGTTATCCCAGAGTGCTCCATTGTGACCGCTCTGGACAGCACTCTCAACTCAGATGCACTGGCCTGGCAGACAGGAAAAGGCCCGTGAACTTTTGAATTTCACTTCCTGTTTGGCCAGTGTGGCAAGCTGCCGGTGAGTGCAGAGGTCATCAGCAGAGGTGACCATGATGGAGTCCCAGAATCGCAAAAGAGCTCCAGCATGGACTGAATGGAAGGTATGGGATCTGATCGCTGTATGCGGAGAGGAATGCGTGCTATCCGAACTCCGTTCCAGTTTCGAAATGCCAAAACATTTGTCAAAATCTCCCAGGGCATGAAGAACAGAGGCCATAACAGGGACCCGAAGCAGTGCCACGTGAAACTTAAGGAGCTGAGGCAAGCCTACCAGAAAACCAGAGAGGTCAGAGCCCAAAACATGCTGCTTCTATGATGAGTTGCATGCCATTTTAGGGGGTTCAGCCACCACTACCCCAACCGTGTTGTTTGATTCCTTCAATGGAGATGGAGGCAATACGGAAGCAGGTTTTGAGGATGAGGAAGATGAGGATGATGATGAGGTTGTAGATAGCTCACAGCAAGCAAGTGGAGAAACCGGTTTTCCCAACAGCCAGGAACTGTTTCTCACCCTGGACCTGGAGCCAGTACCCCTGAACCCACCCAAGGCTGCCTCCCGGACCCGCCAGGTGGAGAAGGGACCTCTGGTGAGTGTACCTTTTTCAATAGTATACATGGTTTAAAAGCAAGGGTGTTTAATGATTAATTTGCCCTGGCATTCGCGGCCAGTACAGCTACTGGAAAAGTCTGTTAACGTGTCTGGGGATGGAGCGGAAATCCTCCAGGGACAGCTCCATAAAGCTCTCCTGGATGTACTCCCAAAGGCTTTGCAAAAGGTTTCTTGGGAGGGCAGCCTTATTCCGTCCACCATGGTAGGACACTTTACCACACCAGGCCAGTAGTACGTAGTCGGGAATCATTGCAGAACAAAGCATTGCAGGGTATGTTTGCTGGCGTTCAAACAACATCCGTTTTTTATCTCTCTGTGTTATCCTCAGGAGAGTGATATCATTCATGGTCACCTGGTTGAAATAGAGTGCTTTTCTTAAGGGGACATTCAGAGGTGGCCGTTCCTGCTGGGCTGTTTGCCTGTGGCTGAACAGAAATGTTCCCCACTGTTAGACACGGGGAGGAGGGAGGGGCTAGTCACGTTGTGGGGGGAGGCAAAATGCGACCTTGTAACGAAAGCACATGTGCTATGTATGTAATGTTAACAGCAAGGTTTACCATGAAAGAATGTACCCATTGTTCTATAAAATGTGTCTCTTTAAATACCACTGTCCCTTTTTTTCCCTCCACCAGCTGCATGTGTTTCAAGGATCACAGGATCTTCTCCTTCCCAGAGGCTAGCAAAGATTAGAAGGTGAAAAAAACGCACTCGTGATGAAATGTTCTCTGAGCTCATGCTGTCCTCCCACACTGACAGAGCACAGATGAATGCATGGACGCAGACAATGTCAGAGTGCAGGAAAGCACAAAATGACTGGGAGGAGAGGTGGTGGGCTGAAGAGAGTATGTGGCAGGCTGAAGAGAGGGCTGAAACTGAAAGATGGCGGCAGCGTGATGAGAGGAGGCAGGATTCAATGCTGAGGCTGCTGGAGGATCAAACTATTATGCTCCAGCGTATGGTTGAACTGCAGGAAAGGCAGCAGGAGCACAGACCACCGCTACAGCCCCTGTGTAACCAACTGCCCTCCTCTCCAAGTTCCATAGCCTCCTCACCGAGACGCCCAAGAATGCAGTGGGGGGGGGGCCTCCGGCCACCCAGCCACTCCACCCCAGAGGATTGCCCAAGCAATAGAAGGCTGGCATTCAATAAGTTTTAAATTTTTAAACTTTTAAAGTGCTGTGTGGCCTTGTCCTTCCCTCCTCCACCACCCCTCCCAGGCTACCTTGGCAGTTATCCCCCTATTTCTGTGATGAATTAATAAAGAATGCATGAATGTGAAGCAACAATGACTTTATTGCCTCTGCAAGCGGTGATCGAAGGGAGGAGAGGAGGGTGGTTAGCTTACAGGGAAGTTGAGTGAACCAAGTGAAGAGGAGTTTCATCAAGGAGAAACAAACAGAACTTTCACACCATAGCCTGGCCAGTCATGAAACTGGTTTTCAAAGCTTCTCTGATGCGCACTGCACCCTCCTGTGCTCTTCTAACTGCCCTGGTGTCTGGCTGCGCTTAACCAGCGGCCAGGCGATTTGCCTCAACCTCCCACCCCACCATAAACGTCTCCCCCTTACTCTCACAGAAATTGTGGAGCGCACAGCAAGCAGTAATAACAGTGGGAATATTGGTTTCGCTGAGGTCTAACCGAGTCAGTAAACTGCGCCAGCACACTTTTAAACATCCAAATGCACATTCTACCACTATTCTGCATTTGCTCAGCCTGTAGTTGAACAGCTCCTGACTACTGTCCAGGCTGCCTGTGTATGGCTTCATGAGGCATGGCATTAAGGGGTAGGCTGGGTCCCCAAGAATAACTATAGGCATTTCAACTTCCTCAACGGTTATTTTCTGGTCTGGGAATAAAGTCCCTTCCTGCAGCTTTTGAAACAGACCAGAGTTCCTGAAGATGCGAGCGTCATGTACCTTTCCCGGCCATTCCACGTTGATGTTGGTGAAACGTCCCTTGTGATCCACCAGTGCTTGTAGCACTATTGAAAAGTACCCGTTGCGCTTTATGTACTCGCCGGCTTCGTGCTCCGATGCCAAGATAGGAATATGGGTTCCGTCTATGGCCCCACCACAGGTAGGGAATCCCATTGCAGCAAAGCCATCCACTATGACCTGCACATTTCCCAGAGGAAATACCCTTGATATCAGCAGATCTTTGATTGCGTTGGCTACTTGCATCACAGCAGCCCCCACAGTAGATTTGCCCACTCCAAATAGATTCCCAACGGACCGGTAGCTGTCTGGCGTTGCAAGCTTCCACAGGGCTATTGCCACTCGCTTCTCAAATGTGAGGGCTGCTCTTATCTTGGTATTCTTGTGTCTCAGGGCAGGGGAAAGCAAGTGACAAAGTTCCATGAAAGTGCCCTTACGCATGCGAAAGTTTCGCAGCCACTGGGAATCTTCACAGACCTGTAAAGCTATGTGGTCCCACCAGTCTGTGCTTGTTTTCCGGGCCCAGAATCGGCGTTCCACCGCATGAACCTGCCCCATTAGCACCATGATGCCCACATTGCCAGGGCCCGTGCTTTGAGAGATGTCTGTGTCCATGTCCTCATCACTCTTGTCACCGCACTGAGGTCACCTACTCGCCCGGTTTTGCTTTGCCAGGTTATGGTGCTACATATACTGCTGGATAATGTGTGTGGTGTTTAATGTGCTCCTAACTGCCAAAGTGATCTGAGCAGGCTCCATGCTTGCTGCGGTATGGTGTCTGTAACAGAAAAAAGGTGCAGAACGATTGTCTGCCGTTGCTCTGACGGAGGGAGGGGCGACTGACAATATGGCTTACAGGGCTGGCTTATAGGGAATTAAAGTCAACAAAGGGGGTGGCTTTACATCAAGGAGAAACAAAAACAACTGTCACACAGAATGGCCCCCTCAAGGATTGAACTCAAAACCCTGGGTTTAGCAGGCCAATGCTCAACCCACTGAGCTATCCCTCCCCCTGGTATTTCAGGCATGACTGAATCTCCATTAAACTTTTCAAGGTGCCCCTGACAGACCTCACCGAAATGATTTTCGGCTGTTGATTTCACGGAGGGAGGGAGGGGGGAACAAATGAATACAAAACAAATCTGGTGTATTTCTTGTTTTGATCCACTCTATCTTTTACATCTTTGGCTGGCAGCAGATGGTGCAGTAGGACTGCTAGCCAGCCTCATCTCCTGCCTGCTTGGCAGAAGATGGTGCAATAGGACTGCTAGCCATCCTCATCTCCTGCCTGCTCGCCATGAGACGGTACAATAGGACTGCCGGCAGGACTAAAGAGAATGACCTGGTCGAGTCACTCCTATTTTAGTCTCTGCACCCATGTCTGCCCAGGCGCTCCTGACTGACCTTACTGAGACGGTCAGGAGCACCTCGGACATGACGACGATGGCTATCAGGCCTATTGCACTGTCTGCTGCCATAAGGCAATGGGTTGCTGCTGTATAGCAATGCAGTACCGCGTTTGACAGCAGCCAGGAGACTTATGGTGACAGTGAGCTGAGCGGGCTCCAAGCTTGCCGTGGTATGGCGTCTGCACAGGTAACTCAGGAAAAAAGGTGCGAAACGATGGTCTGCCGTTGCTTTCATGGATGGAGGGCCTGACGACATGTACCCAGAACCACCCGTGATAATGTTTTTGCCCCATTAGGCATTGGGAACTCAACCCAGAATTCCAATGGGTGGCGGAGACTGTGGGAACTGTGGGATAGCTACCCACAGTGCAATGCTCTGGAAGTCGACGCTAGCCTCGGTACTGTGGAAGCACTCTGCCAAGTTAATGCACTTAATGCACATAGAGCATTTTGTGTGGGGACATACACAATTGACTATATAAAAATGATTTCTAAAAAACGACTTCTATAAATTCGACCTTATTTCGTAGCGTAGACATACCCTGAGACTCAGCAGGGAGGCCTATCATTAAGGTAGAGTGGGGAACTTTAGAGTATGTGACGCAGAAGCCTGAACACCAGAAATGGCATGCAGACCTATGGTTGGGAATGGCTGCTGTACCGCAATCAAAATTACCATCATGTATACAAAAGAATATTTAATTGTTTAATAAGATGCTTCTCTGTTTTTTAAAGATGTAATGTGAATTTTCACAGTCCACTACAGTATGGATACTATTTTAGCACAAGATAAGAAGTACATTTTTAGTAATTCTTGGGGAAAATGTCTTGGAAGAACTGAAACTGAATGTATACTCAGACAAATGGCTTACCACAACCCACACAGAGAAACATCTGATTAAATGTTTTCATAGTTTAAAGGGTGAAAAATGCTGAAATTATTTTCTGATCAGAGGGGGGGTTCACTTTCAGGTGTGTGATATTTTCAGTGACGTCTTAAATGAAAAAAGATTTTCTTATTAGCTCTTGGTGTTTTCTTTGTGGGTTATGAAGCAATTGCTTCCAGCTGGTGAATATATTTATTGAAAGTCTGACAGAAATTCCTCATTATGTGTACACATGGCCTGACACAAAATGAGAATTTCCATAATCACCTATGTAAATTAAGAAAAATATTATTTCTTGGAAAACCAAGAAGATTCCTTAGCAAATCACATTTTCTTTGGCTCAAACTAATTTGCAGGTTTTGCTAAGCTAGTTAATAAAAATACTCGGGATTTTCTTACTACACTGGTCTGTTTTCACATAAGTAAAAAAGTGCAGAGACCTCCTTTCATTTTGAAATTTGAATCATAACATATATTTGACAATGTAACCTCAGCTCAACTCCTGGTGAAAATTCCCCACTATGTTAAAAAAGTCAGGGCTGGATGCAACAGATTATTGAGTGGTGTATGAAAGATATAAGAACTCCCACTGTGGGCTCTCAAATATCTTCTTCTGTCTGCTTGCTTTACCTGCTGCTTTTCCTGTAGCTCCATAGTAGCTCAAGGACAGCTGGATTCCATTTTGCAAAGTGGCTGAAAAAGATCCAAACTTGCTCACAGCTTTCTTTTGATTTATTAATTTTCCTTAAAAAAGAAAAAAAGAAGACAAATGTGGATTTAAAGAGGAAAAAAAATACATATATGAATTGCTGAACTGTAATCTATTGGCTACTATGTGCACCATTACCTACTTGTGGTTGGACTGTGTAAACCCCCTACTAATAGTGACAACCAGTCTCTTTGTGTTACTGGAGCCAAACATCCTCGGCTCCTTCCCCTATTCTGCATATGCAGCTTAGCTGACAGCCATGTCATTTTTATATGTGCAGGCATGGATTTGCTACCTCACGAATGGTGTAACATGCAGAGCAACTCAGGGATCAACCTCACAAACTTTTCCAAATCCTTCGTTAACCTACATCCTATCACATAGGATCCTTTTGCAAACAGTTTAGGGCCAAATTCTACCCTTATATATATCAGGATAAGTAAGGAGCAGCTCCACTGACTTCAATGAGTCTTTTGCCTGAATAAATAAAAAGAAAGGATTTGCTGTCCTTAATTGCACTACTGGATCAGACCATTGGTTCATCTACTCCATTATCTAAGCATGGCTTATACTTGATGGTTTAAAGAAAGACAAAACAAAACAAGTTCAAAAATACTTCTAGCTAGATGCAAAATGCTGTATATTAATGAAAAAAATTCCTTCCTAATCCCCAAAGCAACTAGCTGAAGTCCTGAAGCATGAAATGTGATCAAACATCAGGATGTATAATTATTAGTCATCATAAAATTATCCAACACTTTTTAAAGTGAAGTTGAAATATATAACCTATAACCTCTTATTAAGATGAATTATGTAATATGTTAAATAGTATTTTTAAAAATGTGTTTTAAATGTAAGTACCATTGTTTAATTGAATCATCCTTGTGCACTCATAGAATGGGATACTTTAAAAAGACAGGAACAGTCAGGTTTTTCTGGTAATTGTTTTGCTTAATAATCTTCTATTATTTTAGTTATATATTTAGATTTTTTAAAAGGTCCTATCCTAGCTTATAGGTGCACGTTGTCTACTTTTATTACAAAAATTATAGACAGCTACAGTAGCTGATTAAAAAATTCCCCACCCATGCAAAACAGAAGGACTGAGCATTTGTCCCCATTTACACCCTTCCAATCATCCTTTCCTTAAAATCCTGGAAAAACCGATAAGCAATCACTGAAGATCAACAGACCCAAATTCTGTCAAACCAAGAGAGGAGAAAAACAGAATCAAGAACGCCACCTTTCCAGCAACCTCCTCCTGTTCAACCCATTAACCTGCTAGCTCAAACATCTCAGCTGATCTTAATTGCTATGTTCACATGGAGAGAGGTAACTGATGGTTACCAAACAATTTAGGGCCCTTTATGTCAAAACCCATCACCTTGTATTACAACCAGAAAAGAAAAGGTAAAGGAAACCAGAGATCCTTTTCAGAGGAGCTGGCAGCGCCACCTATAAAGTTGCCCAATGCTTCCCGTTATAAGACCCTGTTTTCAGTTGCTTATAACTCTGTCAACCTTTGACTGTTTGGAATGAAATTTTTTTGGAACATTTCAGCCAAACAGTTCAGCTGTTTTGGAGAGTGAGGCTAGGGAAAAATGCAGTTATTTTGCCTACGTTAAAAAATTCTGGTGACCTTTTAGTGGAGAAGCGCTAACGTTCCCATGCTCTGGAGCAAGGACTTGAACACTGGGGCAGGTGTTGACTATACCGCACCATATATATATACACATGATTTTCTTTGTAAATCAAATACACCAGAGATAATCTGTCTTTCATCCCAGACTAGAAACTGCACCTTTGTTTGCCTTGTGAGCCAGATCTACATCCTTCTGTATGTGGAAAACATCTCTTGTTCTATTGTAAATTCTAAATACTGTGAAATGCTTATGTATAACCAAAGAATATGTAGGCAGCTGCAACGGCACAGGACCCAGCAAACAGAGCTGTAAACGGGAGTTTGAGTGGGAGTCTGAAAGGGGAATTTGTGGGGGAAGACTAAGAGCCAGGCAAAGGAACAGACAGGCTAGTGAAGTGAGTGTGTGGTGTTCTGGCAGTGTTTTCATGCTCATTGGGGGTTTGTTTTGCTGTGGGTGGGTGTTTTGGTTTGGTTTGTGTTTCTCAGACTAACAGGACTTAAGTGAGAAGGCTATGACAGACACAGAGGCAGCAGTGGTAGTGACCCAAGTAGTGGAAGACACTATGAAGATAAATGGATGTAGAAGCTGTGGCATGTACATGATCCTGGAGGGGGTACCTGTAACTAATTTTGTCTGCATGAAGTACCGCCTGATAGAGCTGATGGAAGAGAAGATCCTAGGATTGGAGATGCAGGGGGAGACTCTGCTTGAGTTTAGAAGGGGGTTTGAGCAGATGATGGAGCAAAGACATGCAAAGGATGAAGGGAAAAGCTCAGACTTGCAGATGGAAGCAGGACTGAAGAACTCTGAGGGGATACTGCTGGATGAGGAAAGTGGACAGTGGAAGCATGTGACTAGCAGAACCAGGCAGAGGAAAAGATGGGGCAGTGAAGGAGAAATAGAGCTCAGGAACAGGTTTGCAGAGTTGGAAAATGAAGAAGGGGAACAGCAGCTGGTCACTGAAGGAGAGAGGGCAAGGAAAAAGAGAAGATCAGATAGTTCTTTTGGAAGAGGGCAAGAGTCAATGGAGATAACACCAAATATGAGCCCCAGGAGGATACGGGATGGGTTGCAGAGGATTGCAAGGGACAATAGGAATTGAGAGGACTTGCGGCCAGATGGAACAGGGGATAAACTGGAGAATCGCACCATCGCCAGGAAAAGGCAGGTCTACGTGACTGGGGACTCCTTACTGAGAAGAACAGACAGGCCTGTAACAAGACCTGATCCAGAGAACAGAAGGATATGCTGTCTGCCGGGTGCTAAGATACAGGATGTGGACCTGAGGCTGAAGAGGATCCTAACGGGAGCGGGAAAGAATCCATTGATTATCCTTCATGTGGGAACAAATGATACGGGTAGATTCTCGCTGGAACATATCAAGGGAGAGTATGCCAGAAAGGAAGACACTAAAGGAAATCGAGGCTCAGGTGATCTTCAGTGGGATTCTGCCTGTTCCTGGAGAAGGGCCACAAAGGTGTGACAAGATTATGATGCTCAACAGATGGCTCAGGCAGTGGTGCTAGAAGGAGGGCTTTGGGATGTATGGCCACTGGGAAGCATTCATGGACAGAGGACAGTTCTCTTGGGATGGACTTCACCTGAGTAAGGAGGGAAATAGACTTCTAGGATGGAGGATGGCACAACTGATTAAGAAAGCTTTAAACTGGAAATTTGGGGGAGATGGTTGGGAGATGTCCAGGCAAACTCCACGCCAGTTATTCTCTTTGAAAGGGAAGAAAACGAAGTAAGAAAGGATACAACCTTGGGTAGGAGAATGGACATAAGGCGGAAGGGCAGTGTACATACCAATCTAATAGGTAATATTGGCGGTAGAATGTCTGTGCCCAATTGGGTAAAGAATGTGAGCAAAGCCAAACGGCAAAAATTAAGATGTTTGTAACAAAATGATTAGGGCAACAAAAATGATTAGGGGTCTGGAACACATGGCTCTAGACTGTTCTCAATGGTAGCAGATGACAGAACGAGGAGTAATGGTCTCAAGTTGCAGTGGGGGAGGTTTAGATTGGATATTAGGAAAAAATTTTTCACTAAGAGGGTGGTGAAACACTGGAATGCGTTACCTAGGGAGGTGGTAGAATCTCCTTCCTTAGAGGTTTTTAAGGTCAGGCTTGACAAAGCCCTCGCTGGGATGATTTAACTGGGATTTGGTCCTGCTTCGAGCAGGGGGTTGGACTAGATGACCTTCTGGGGTCCCTTCCAACCCTTATATTCTATGATTCTATGATTCTATGTACACTAATGCGAGGAGCCTAGGTAATAAAATGGAGGAACTAGAGTTACTGGTGCAGGAAGTGAAACCAGTTATTATAGGGATAACAGAAACATGGTGGAATAGTAGTCATGACTGGAGTACTGGTATTGAAGGGTATGTGCTGTTTAGGAAAGACAGAAATAAAGGCAAAGGTGGTGGAGTAGCATTGTATATCAGTGATGAGGTAGACTGTAAAGAATAAGAAGTGATGGAATGGATAAGATAGAGTCTGTCTGGGCAAAAATCACATTGGGGAAGAAAGCTACTAGAGCCTGCCCTGGGATAGTGCTTGGGGTGTGCTATAGACCGCCAGGATCCGATGTGGATATGGATAGAGACCTCTTTCATGTTTTTAAAGAAGTAAATACTAATGGGAATTGTATGATCATGGGAGACTTAACTTCCCAGATATAGACTGGAGGATAAGTGCTAGTAATAATAATAGGGCTCAGATTTTCCTGGATACGACAGCTGATGGATTCCTTCACCAAGTAATTGCTGAACTGACAAGAGAGGATGCAATTTTAGATTTGGTTTTGGTGAGCAGTGAGGACCTCATAGAAGAAATTATTGTAGGGGACAACCTTGGTTCGAGCGATCATGAGCTAATTCAGTTCAAACTAAATGGAAGGATAAACAAAAATAGATCTGTGACTAGGGTTTTTGATTTCAAAAAGGCTAACTTTAAAAAATTAAGGAAATTATTTAGGGAAGTGGATTGGATTGAAAAACTTGTGGATCTAAAGGTGGAGGAGGCCTGGATTACTTCAAGTCAAAGTTGCAGAAACTATCAGAAGCCTGCAACCCAAGAAAGGGGAAAAAATTCATAGGCAGGAATTGTAGACCAAGCTGGATGAGCAAGCATCTCAGAGAGGTGATTAAGAAAATGCAGAAAGCCTACAAGGAGTGGAAGATGGGCAGGATTAGCAAGGAAAGCTACCTTACCAAGGTCAGAACATGTAGGGATAAAGTGAGAAAGGCCAAAAGCCATGTAGAGTTGGACCTGGCAAAGGGAATTAAAAGCAACAGTAAAAGGTTCTATAGCCATATAAATAAGAAGAAAACAAAAAAAGAAGAAGTGGGACTGCTTAACACTGAGGATGGAGTAGAGGTTAAGGATAATCTAGGCATGGCCAATATCTAAACAAATACTTTGCCAAAGTCTTTAACGAGGCTAATGAGGAGCGTAGGGATAATGGTAGGACGACAAATGGGAAAGAGGATATGGAAGTAGATATTACCACATCCGAGGTAGAAGCCAAACTCGAACAGCTTAATGGGGTTAAATCAGGGCCCCTGGATAATCTTCATCCAAGAATATTAAAGGAACTGGCACATGAAATTGCAAGCCTGTTAGCAAAAATTTTTAATGAATCTGTAAACTCAGGGGTTGTACCTTATGACTGGAGAATTGCTAACATAGTTCCTATTTTTAAGAAAGGTAAAAAATGTGATCCGGGTAACTACAGGCCCGTTAGTTTGACATCTGTAGTATGCAAGGTCTTGGAAAAAATTTTGAAGGAGAAAGTAGCTAAGGACATTGAGTCAATGGTAACTGGGACAAAATACAACATGGCTTTACAAAAGGTAGATCATGTCAAACCAACCTGATCTCCTTCTTTGAGAAAGTAACAGATTTTTTTGACAAAGGGAACGCAGTAGATCTAATTTACCTCGATTTCAGTAAAGCATTTGATACGGTTCCACATGGAAAATTATTAGCTAAATTGGAAAAGATGGGGATCAATATGAAAATTGAAAGGTGGATAAGGAACTGGTTAAAGGGGAGACTACAGCGGGTCACGCTGAGGGGTGAACTGTCAGACTGGAAGGAGGTTACTAGTGGAGTTCCTCAGGGATCGGTTTTGGGACGAATCTTATTTAATCTTTTTCTTACTGACCTTGGCACAAAAAAGTGGGAATGTGCTAATAAAGTTTGCGGATGACACAAAGCTGGGAGGTATTGCCAATACAGAGAAGGACTGGGATATCATACAGGAAGATCTGGATGACCTTGTAAACTGGAGTAATAGTAATAGGATAAAATTTAATAGTGAGAAGTGCATTTAGGGATTAATAACAAGAATTTCTGTTATAAACTGGGGACACATTACTTGGAAGTAACAGAGGAGGAGATGGACCTCGGAGTATTGGTCGATCACAGGATGACTATGAGCCGCCAATGTGATATGGCTGTCAAAAAAACTAATGCGGTCTTGGGATGCAACAGGCGAGGTATTTCCAGTAGAGATAAGGAGGTGTTAGCACCATTATACAAGGCACTGGTGAGATCTCATCTGGAATATTGTGTGCAGTTCTGGTCTCCCATGTTTAAGAAGAATGAATTCAAACTGGAACAGGTACAGAGAAGGGCTACTAGGATGATCTGAGGAATGGAAAACCTGTCTTATGAAAGGAGACTCAATGAGCTTGGCTGTTTAGCCTAACTAAAAGAAGGCTGAGAGGAAATGTGATTGCTATCTATAAATATATCAGAAGGATAAATACCAGGGAGGGAGAAGAATTATTTAAGCTCAGTACCAATGTGACACAAGAACAAATGGATATAAACTGGCCTTTGGGAAGTTTAGACTTGAAATTAGATGAAGGTTTCTAACCATCAGAGGAGTGAAGTTCTGGAACAGCCTTCCAAGGGAAGCAGTGGGGGCAAACGACATATCTGGCTTCAAGACAAAGCTTGATAAGTTTATGGAGGAGATGATATGATGGTATAGCCTAATTTTGGCAATTAATTGATCTTCGACTACTCGCTGTAGACATGCCCAATGGCCTGTGATGGATTTTAGATGGGGTAGGATCTGAATTACTACAGAGAATTCTTTCCTGGGTGTCTGGCTGGTGAGTCTTGCCCACATGCTCAGGGTTTAGCTGATCGCCATATTTGGGGTCGGGAAGGAATTTTCCACCAGGGGAGATTGGCAGAGGCCCTGGGGGTTTTTTGCTTTCCTCTGCAGCGTGGGGCACGGGTCACTAGCTGGAGGATTCTCTGCACCTTGACGTCTTTAAACCACAATTTGAGGACTTCAATAGCTCAGACATAAGTTAGGGGTTTGTTACAGGAGTTGGTGGGTGAGATTCTGTGGCCTGCATGGTGCAGGAGGTCAGACTAGGTGATCATAATGGTCCCTTCTGACCTTAAAGTGTATGTTTCTGTGATAGAGTATGTCCTCCAAATTTAGAAGATTATATTGATTTTGTTTGCTTTCATTGTAAATAATTGTTGCACTCTAGAAGTAATAGGAATTGTCTAGCGCAAAGAAGAAGAAATGTTAAAAGATATAAAACAGGGTATAACTTTGGGATATTAAGACATATTGCTTAAAAGGGGAGATTCCAGTTGATAGTAGGAGCTAATAATGATATTCAATCCTTAAAATGAACCAAATTTAAAAAGCTGCTCATATGAAAAGGATTAAAGAAATTTGTTATACATGAATGCCATCTACTGGATACCAATGGAAGCAGCAAGAAACTGAAAGAGCTAAAACAAGCTCTCACTTGGCATGGGTCCAATAGCAATATGTGGTTGGCTCCCTCCTATGAGCCCTGAAACTTGGGTATATAAACTGAAGACACCACGTGATGAAGAGAACTGACTGAACCCAACACAAGAAAGTGCAGAATCCTAAGTGCAAGCGACCGATGCCCGTCCCAGATGTGTGGAAAGGACTCTCCCCCCGTCCCAGGGTTAAGAGGGTAACAGGAAGTGGTGAGATTTCATTTCAATGATTGTATTTCCCTTTCTATTCTTTGACATAAAGGACCGTAGTTATCTTGTTGAATCTATACTCTAGTGCAGGAGTGGCCAACCTGTGGCTCCAGAGCCGCATGTGGCTCTTCAGAAGTTAATATGCGGCTCCTTGCATAGGCGCTGACTCCGAGGCTGGAGCTACAGATGCTAGCTTTCCAATGTGGTGTGGGGTGCTCACTGCTCAACCCCCTGCTCTGCCCCAGGTCCTGCCACCACTCCACCCCTTTCCCCAAGGCCCCTGCCCCTTCTCCCGAGCCTGCCATACCTCGCTCCTCCCCACTCTCCACCAGAGCCTCCTGCACACTGCAAAACAATTGATTGCGGTGGGCAGGAGGTGTGGGGAGGGAGGGGGAGGCGCTGATCGGCGGGCCTGCCAGTGGGAGGGAGGTGCTGGAGGCTGGAGGGGGTTAGCAGATGAGGGGCTGCTGACGTATTACTGTGGCTCTTTGGCAATGTTCACTGGTAAATTCTGGCTCCTTCTCAGGCTCAGGTTGGCCACCCCTGCTCTAGTGAGACGTCAAGTAACCATATTTTAGATTCTAACTCCTATATAAGTCCAAACAAAATGGCCTAAGAGAGATTGAAAACAATTACTTTAAGCAATAGCTTTTAATATTCTAAACCTGTCCCTTTTGAACCGATCCATTCAAATTTACTAATCACACTCTTCAAAGTGTCTTAAAGATAAATACATCCTTGGAAGTATGATAAATATGTTAGGTATTAAGAATTGTAAGTAAATGTAATTAGAAATCTTGGGAATTTGCCTTATTCTTGGATAGAACGGCTGAACCTCAACTTTAGTCTGTGATGATCACTTGCGAGAATGTATTGTACATGTAGTACACACAACTGGTTTCATCTACATTTGTGTGGTCAACTGTTTGTTCTGGATGAATTAACGCATTGTTGGTTGGTAAAGAATAGCAAGGGTCCTGATCTGAGAAATACTGTTCAAGTTAAAATTTGACCTACCAAGAACCCAGCGTTCAACTAATAAGCCAACGCTCTCTGGACGCAATAAAAAAGGGTTATCCCATTTGATTCCATTATATATTGGTAAACCTAGTTTGTTAGAGTTCAGCTTTAAAATCTAACTGGCACCATGCATGGCAAATTCACAAATTGATCCCCTTTCAATCTTACAACTCCCAGGTACACCTGAAGTCAATGGGAGCTGTGCTTTGAAAATATAAAGTGCTGTATACTGCTAAGTACTCTGAAAAATCAGGTCCTAGGTGTCTCTGATTGAGTGCCCAAATTAGTGGGTATTTTTGAGCTTGATTTCTCTGTGCCTCTGTTTCCCATCTGTAAAATGAGGATAATACCACCTCCTCATCTGACAGGAGCACTGTGAACATAAATTCATCTATGTTTGTGAAATACTGATACTATAACAATAAGTGTAATAGAAAATGCTATTAGGAAATTAATAATTCTGTTTTCAGAGCAGGGTTTGAATAGTAAATAAGGCCTGGGGCCACACACTGAAAAATAAGTAGAAAACAAAATACGGAATTAATGAACACTGTTCATCTTGTGCACTGAATGAGGCAGCAGCAACCTTAATTCTGGCATCTCCTAATTTTTCAGTATTTAATAATTTTCCCAGTAATGTTCTTTTAATGTATTTTTGAATGTGTAATAAAAATATAAAGTGAATGTTTACATATTGATATTATCATTAACCAAATGCATGAACTGAAAGGTTAAAACAATACTTATTCAAAATACCTTAAATGATCTTTCCCATGCTTTCTAGTGCTTAGGGTTTTTTATGGGTTATGTTCATGTTATGGTGTACATATAATTATAATAATCACTGTATATAATTATAATAATCAAATCTATAAAGTAATAGTATTGTGTGGGACAGTTCCTTGGTTACATAGATGTGAGCTGAAATTTATGTAACTCACACAGGCATTGTCTACACTTGTGGTATCATATAGGGTACACGTAGCCACACACCCCAGTGAAAAGCAGGCTGCATCCATACTGAAGAGTGTAGCTATATACAGCAGTGAAAGGCTCCAGCAGGGGGGAGCTGTTATCTATTAGTTCATGCATATGGCCACTAGGTGGAGGCACTGACTGCAAAAAATCCAGGGGCTCATTAGCCCTAAATTGGGTCACTGAGCTCACAACAAGAGTGGAATAAGGGGATCTCCATTGGGGATTACACGTGCCCGAGGAGGGGGCTACCTTTAGGTACTATTGCAGAGTTGTAGGCTTCTGTATGGTTTCATTTGCACAACTATGTGAGCAACACAGACCAAAGGAGAAATATAAAACTTCTCACGTCTCAATGATCATGAGACTTCTCCTGGTATGTCCTCCTCGAACCCATTCCCCTTCCCCCTGGTGTCTTCCCCTCTGCCTTATGCTCTTATTTTCCCTTCAACCCTCTCCCAGTGTCCCTAACCTTTAGCTCCTCTCTGTCTGTTGACACCACCTCTGATCCTCTTCCCACTCTCTGGGTGCCTCCTTTCCCCTCCACCCTGCAATAGAAACTATAGTATGGGTTACAATTAAGGCTGTCAATTAATCACAGTTAGCTCACATGATTAACTCAAAAAATTAATTGTGATTAATCGGAGTTTTAATCACATTGTTAAACATCAGAATACTAATAGAAATTTATTAATATTTGCGGATGTTTTTCTACATTTTCAAATATATTGATTTGAATTACAACACAGAATACCAAGTTTACACTGCTCTCTTTATATTATTATTTTTATTACAAATATTTGCACTGTGAAAATGATAAACAAAAGAAACAGTATTTTTTAATTCACCTCATACAAGTACTGTAGTGCAATCTCTTTGTTGTGAAAGTGCAACTTATAAATGTAGATTTTTTGTGTTACATAACTGCACTCAAAAACAAAACAATGTAAAACTTCAGAGCCTACAAGTATACTCAGTCCTATTTCTTGTTCAGCCTATCGCTAAAACGAACAAGTCTGTTTACATCTACAGGAGATAATGCTGGCCTGTTCTTATTTACAGTGTCACCAGAAAGTGAGAACAGGCATTTGCATGGCACTTTTGTAGCCAGCATTGCAAGGTATTTACATGCCAGATACGCTAAACATTCGTATGCCCCTTCATGCTTCAGCCACCATTCCAGAGGACATGCTTCCATGAGTTAATTAAATTTGTGATTGAACTCCTTGGGGAGAATTGTATGTCCCCTACCCTGTTTTACCTGCATTCTGCCACATATTTCATGTTATAGCAGTCTCGGACGATGACCTAGCACATGTTCATTTTAAGAACACTTTCACTGCAGATTTCACAAAACGTAAAGAAGGTACCAGTGTGAGATTTCTAAAGATAGCTACATCACTTGACCCAAGGTTTAAGAATCTGAAGTGCCTTCCAAAATCTGAGAGGGATGAGGTGTGGAGCATGCTTTCAGAAGTCTTAAAAGAGCAACACTCCGAAGTGGAAACTACAGAACCAGAACCACAAAAAAAGAAAATCAACCTTCTTCTCTCATCTGACTCAGATGATGAAAATGAACTTGTGCCGCTTCGCACTGCTTTGGATTGTTATTGAGCAGAACCTGTCATCAGCATGGATGCATGTCCTCTGGAATGGTGGTTGAAGCATGAAGGGACATATGAATCTTCAGCACATCTGGCATGTAAATATCTTGCGACGCTGGCTACAACAGTGCCATGAGAACACCTGTTTTCACTTTCCGGTGACATTGTGAACAAGAAGAAGGCAGCATTATCTCCTGAAAATGTAAACAAACTTGTTTGAGTGATTGGCTGAACAAGAAATAGGACTGAGTGGACTTGTAGGCTCTAAAGTTTTACATTATTTTATTTTTGAATGCAGTTATTTTTGTACCTAATTCTACATTTGTAAATTCAACTTTCATGAATTTACATTAGGTGAATTGAAAAATACTATTTCTTTTGTTTTTTACAGTGCAAATATTTGTAATAAAAAATAAAATATAAAGTGAGCACTGTAAACTTTGTATTCTGTGTTATAATTGAAATCAATATATTTGAAAATGTAGAAAACATCCAAAAATATTTAAATAAATGGTATTCTATTATTGTTTAACAGTGTGATTAATCGTATGATTAATAACAATTATTTTTTTAATCATGCAATTAATCATAATTATTTTTGTTAATTGCTTGACAGCCCTAGTTACAATTACTTCTCACAACATCTTCTCTGCCTCTGTGCACAACAAAGTGGTGGTGATCAAGCGAGCCAGCTGGACCTGTGGTTAGTCATGCCCAGATCCTCAAGTGTGCCAGAGCTCTGATCTGAACACCGGAGGGGGTGAGGGAAGGTTGCTGCATGCCACCTTTGTGTTCTGCTGAATCCCAGAGCTGCCAGGAGCACTTCAGCCTGTAAGAAAACGTAGGGCTGCTCTACTTTAGGCCAGTTTTTAACGGCCACCTAAAGGTTGTTACACCAGTAAGGATCACTGAAGAGCACCTCTACAGCTTCTTTGGGCTCCAAATGGGATATAGTGTAGGCATGCATTAGCCCAATGACATTTCAAGCAAAGTACTAGTCAGAATAATAATAGCTACAACATAGCACATTCACTCTACTTATTCTGTTGCACTTGATGAATGGCAATGATAGCAAGTAAACTATTCAGCATCTTACAGAAAGTGAAGCTAGACGTTCACTCAGGCTTTGATTTCCTTCCAGTCTTCTCAAATAATGTCCAGTAAAGTGAGTTCATCCTCCCATTCTTCAGTAGAGTACATTTATCTGTTTTCAACTAAACTAACTTTATTTACCTGGTATTATAAATAAGAATTGAAATAATTATTTCATTACTTGCAACATGTCATGCCTTGCATCTAATTAGTGGACTATTTTCGATGATTACTCTTTATAGCAGTGATGGTGACCCACTGACCTGGCTCACTCTGCTGCCCTTCCAAAGAGTTGATCATTTCTTGTCCTTCACTTTCTATCAAGCTTTTCTTGGGGTCTGTGATATGAATGAAGAAACTGTGGTGATCCTTTACCACCTTCATTTTTACCAAAGTTGTCCCTGAAAACAATGAAATACAGCCATTTGTAAATGGCTTGCTTTTGTGCCTGCAGTTACAGATTGGTGATGCCAACAAGTCAAACAGAGAAATTAGTTAAGGTGAGCCAAATTGCTTAGTAGGAGTAATAGGACAAAATTAAGAATAGGAAATTTTAGATTGAATATCAGAAAAATCTTCCTGACAGTCGGATCTATTAGGATGTGAAATAATCTTCCAAAGGAGGTTGTAGAAGCCCCATTTCTTGGGACATTTAAATCCAGATTGGACAAATCACTGAAGTATGTAATGTAGGGAACAACCATGCACTGGTTGCTAAAGGATGGACTAAATAGGACCTAGTTGGTCTCCAGTTCTAATTTTCAGATTCTCTGGTTATCCACCAATTGTTAAAATATAACAACAAAATATCAACATTATGATAATACAGAAATACAGTGCAATTAGAAACTATGCTCCAAGTTGCCTAAGAAATCATTAATTTAATACAGAGATGTGAAAAGAACTTTATTATAACTGAAAGTAGTCTTAGAATTTTGATACTGAAGAGCAATGATCTAATCAGTTCTACAAACATAATAATTATAAAAAGTTCTCAAGTTAAGAGAACTTTTAAATGGTGTCCTATTTCATGAATATTGTTTTCAATTGCACATGCACCCCATCAATCAATAATAAAATGGAATGAAATATAAAGAAAGGAAGACTCACCTTTTTCAAATTTTATCTTTTCTGCTTGGATCTGTCCTCCGTCAGTAGGGAAAAGATATTGACTGGTCCCTGAGACTTGAATGAGATCCTCCCCAACATTATAGCCAAGAAACTGGAAAAAGAAATGTCAGACTATGTGTGGATTGGAAAGGCAGAAGGCATGAAGGAGGCAGATGGAAGACAAGCAAGATTGCTCTCTTCTGGTTATTTTTTTTTTTTGTTCAGCCATTCAATGCTATTATACAGTGATTAACATGTAGAATTGTTAGATATTGGCATAGGAAATAGTAGCTTATTTACACTGATACCACTTTCAAATGACTTTAACAAACTATGGGGAAAATTATTCTCTATTACACCAATACACAACCTTATTATTATTAATGGGGGTATCTGGTTACAAGGGAAAGCAGAATTTGGCCCTATATGAACATATAAAATCACTGCTTCACTGATATGCAACCATCCCTGGGGTTAGAGAGTGGTAGATAGGTTGTTTGCTCACCATGTAATAGGGATGAAGGAGAAATTCTGGCCAACCACACTGAGAGAAACTATTACTCTGATGAAAATAGCTATAGGATCTTTAAGATCCAGATGAAGCGGACAGAACTTTGGTTTTCAAGGTCTTACCCAAAATATCCAAGAATACTAAATGGCATAGAGCTTGACTTATCCACAGTGGAAGGCCTAAATTGACTTAAAGGTATTTAAGCCTATGCCTGCAGGAGCTCTAGACCTTTAATATCTGATACTTAGGGTATGTCTACACAGCATAGTAAGCTTGGGTCTGTATGACCTGCACCTATGAACTCAATTCAGAGTAGCAGCCGTGTTAGTCTGTATTCGCAAAAAGAAAAGGCGTACTTGTGGCACCTTAGAGACTAACCAAATTATCTGAGCATAAGCTTTCATGAGCTGTAGCTCACGAAAGCTTATGCTCAAATAATTTGGTTAGTCTCTACGGTGCCACAAGTATGCCTTTTCTTTTTATGGACTCAGTGTTTCCAAGCTCACACTTCAGCATCCACACTGCACTGGAAACCCAGGCCTCATGAACGTGCGGGCATGTCCATGTTGCACTACGCAGACCAAAGTCATAACTTCAGCTTCTTGGGGTTTATGCCATTGTATCCCAGGGTTCCTAGCACCCTCGCCAGCTGTAGCTGCTCTAGGGCTCAGTTCATAGTTGCTTATGGGAAAACTTATCTGTTCATCCCGTGGGAGCTGTGTTTTGGGTGGTAAACCATTTTGTGTCTGCACATTCCCAGCAGATGGAGCCATCAACACTTCTCCTATTCACTTTGTCAGTCCTATTTCGGAAATGAGGCAGAGCATCTCCAAAATGCTGGTGGATTATTTAAGCAGCAGTTTTTGACCTGCCAAAGGCACCTCTCAGAGGCATGTATTGACATGCCAGCCATGACCCAGCTGAGCTGTTCATGCCTGTTGCCTTAGCTGAACATTTCACATATGTAGCCTGGCACTTCCAGAGCAGGGCTACAAACAGACTGGTGGGATCACACTGCCATGTGCACCTGGGATGACCAGCAGTGGCTACACAACTTTTGCATGAAGAAGCAGATGTTCCTAGAGTTTGTGTTCACTTGCCCCAATGTTCCACCATCATGACACCCACATGAGGGATGCCATACAAATCTTGAAGTGGGTAACTATAGCCATCTAGAAGCTGGTTACCCCAACTGCTACAGGGTCCATGGCTAGCCAGTTTGAAGTTGGCAAATAAACTGTGGGGGTTGTGGCAGAGGTTTGTGAGGCCATCAGGAATGTGATGTACCCAAAGATGGTGGGAATTACAAATGTTCCTGAAATAATTGCTAGCTTTGAGGAAATGGGGTTTTCAAACTGTGCTGGGGCCACTGATGGGACTCATGTGCCTACAGTTTGCCTTCTGCAAAGAGCATGCGTACTTAACTGCAAAGGGTACTACTCCACCATTATGCAGGTCCTGGTCAACTGCAGGGGCAGATTCATGGACACTGGCAAGGTGTATGATGTCAGGGAGTTCCACAGTTCAGGACTTTACCTTCATGGAGAAGCTGGAATATTATTCCCACTGAATGACACTGTCCCTACTGACAGGTTTCAGAGTAACAGCCGTGTTAGTCTGTATTCGCAAAAAGAAAAGGAGTACTTGTAGCACCTTAGAGACTAACCAATTTATTTGAGCATGAGCTTTCGTGAGCTACAGCTCACTTCATCGGATGCATACTGTGGAAGCTGCAGAAGACATTATGTACACAGAGACCATGAAACAATACCTCCTCCCACCCCACTCTCCTGCTGGTAATAGCTTATCTAAAGTGATCATCAAGTTGGGCCAGAGAGATTGAAGTGTTCTCCGACTGGTTTATGAATGTTATAATTCTTGACATCTGATTTGTGTCCATTTATTCTTTTACGTAGAGACTGTCCAGTTTGACCAATGTACATGGCAGAGGGGCATTGCTGGCACATGATGGCATATATCACATTGGTGGATGTGCAGGTGAACGAGCCTCTGATAGTGTGGCTGATGTTATTAGGCCCTGTGATGGTGTCCCCTGAATAGATATGTGGGCACAATTGGCAACGGGCTTTGTTGCAAGGATAAGTTCCTGGGTTAGTGGTTCTGTTGTGTGGTATGCGGTTGTTGGTGAGTATTTGCTTCAGGTTGCGGGGCTGTCTGTAGGCAAGGACTGGCCTGTCTCCCAAGACTTGTGAGAGTGTTGGGTCATCCTTTAGGATAGGTTGTAGATCCTTAATAATGCGTTGGAGGGGTTTTAGTTGGGGGCTGAAGGTGACCGCTAGTGGCGTTCTGTTATTTTCTTTGTTAGGCCTGTCCTGTAGTAGGTAACTTCTGGGAACTCTTCTGGCTCTATCAATCTGTTTCTTTACTTCTGCAGGTGGGTACTGTAGTTGTAAGAAAGCTTGACAGAGATCTTGTAGGTGTTTGTCTCTGTCTGAGGGGTTGGAGCAAATGCGGTTGTATCGCAGAGCTTGGCTGTAGACGATGGATCGTGTGGTGTGGTCAGGGTGAAAGCTGGAGGCATGCAGGTAGGAATAGCGGTCAGTAGGTTTCCGGTATAGGGTGGTGTTTATGTGGCCATTGTTTATTAGCACTGTAGTGTCCAGGAAGTGGATCTCTTGTGTGGACTGGACCAGGCTGAGGTTGGTGGTGGGATGGAAATTGTTGAAATCATGGTGGAATTCCTCAAGGGCTTCTTTTCCATGGGTCCAGATGATGAAGATGTCATCAATATAGCGCAAGTAGAGTAGGGGCTTTAGGGGACGAGAGCTGAGGAAGCGTTGTTCTAAATCAGCCATAAATGGACACAAATCAGATGTCAAGAATTATAACATTCATAAACCAGTCGGAGAACACTTCAATCTCTCTGGTCACGCAATCACAGACATGAAGGTCGCTATCTTAAAACAAAAAAACTTCAAATCCAGACTCCAGCGAGAAACTGCTGAATTGGAATTCATTTGCAAATTGGATACTATTAATTTAGGCTTAAATAGAGACTGGGAGTGGCTAAGTCATTATGCAAGGTAGCCTGTTTCCTCTTGTTTTTTCCTAACCCCCCCCCCCCCCAGATGTTCTGGTTTAACTTGGATTTAAACTTGGAGAGTGGTCAGTTTAGATGAGCTATTACCAGCAGGAGAGTGAGTTTGTGTGTGTATGGGGGTGGGGGGGATGTGAGAAAACCTGGATTTATGCAGGAAATAGCCCGACTTGATTATGTAAAGAGTTGTCACTTTGGATGGGCTAGCACCAGGAGGAGAGTGAATTTGTGTGGGGGGGTGGAGGGTGAGAAAACCTGGATTTGTGCTGGAAATGGCCCACCTGATGATCACTTTAGATAAGCTATTACCAGCAGGACAGTGGGGTGGGAGGAGGTATTGTTTCATATTCTCTGTGTATACATAAAGTCTGCTGCAGTTTCCATGGTATGCATCTGATGAAGTGAGCTGTAGCTCACGAAAGCTCATGCTCAAATAAATTGGTTAGTCTCTAAGGTGCTACAAGTACTCCTTTTCTCCCTACAGTGTGCATGATAATCAAGGTGGGCCATTTCCAGGTTTTCTCACCCCCCAACCACCCCCGTGCACACGCAGACTCACTCTCCTGCTGGTAATGGCTCATCCAAGTCACTTTGGATGGGCTATTGCCAGCGGGAGAGTGGGTTTGTGTGTGTGTGTGGGTGGGGGGGGGGTGAGAAAACCTGTATTTGTGCTGGAAATGGCCTACCTTGATTTTCATGCACATTGTGAGGAGAGTGGTCACTTTGGATAAGCTATTACCAGCAGGAGAGTGAGTTTGTGTGTGTGGTTTTTGGAGGGGGGTGCGGGGGGGTGTGAGAAAACCTGGATTTGTGCTGGAAATGGCCCACCTTGATTATCATACACATTTTAAAGAGAGTGGTCACTTTGGATGGGCTATTACCAGCAGGAGAGTGAGTTTGTGTGGGGGGGTGGAGGGTGAGAAAACCTGAATTTGTGCTGGAAATGGCCCAACTTGATGATCACTTTAGATAAGCTATTACCAGCAGGAGAGTGGGGTGGGAGGAGGTATTGTTTCATGGTCTCTTTGTACATAATGTCTTCTGCAGCTTCCACAGTATGCATCCGATGAAGTGAGCTGTAGCTCACGAAAGCTCATGCTCAAATAAATTGGTTAGTCTCTAAGGTGCTACAAGTACTCCTTTTCTTTTTACTGTCCCTACTGTTATTCTAGGGAATGCCCTCTGTTGCCATGACTTATGAAATCTTATCCTGATTTCAGAGGACCTGGCAAAAGAAGTTTCAGCTACACACTCAGTAGCTGTAGGATGGTGGTGGAATATGCGTTTGGCAGATTTTGTTGATGGTGCCTTCAAAACCATTTGGATGCCAGTGTCATCAGTGAAGTCCGCATTATTGGGGCGTGCTGTGTTCTGCATAATGTCTGCAAGGACAAGGGGGAATCTTTTAGCCAGCAGTGGACTCAAGACACTGATGTGTTTCAAAATTGGTACACACAGCTATATAGTGCACCTGTCATGACTGGTGATGGATTCAGATGCGCCATGGAAATCAGATATGTTTTGTTTGCCTGCATAATAGGTTTGCACGGTCCCTTGCATGAGGGGGAATGAAACGATATTTGAAAAATGTTTATTATTAAATGCACTGAGAATGAGCATTTATTAGTTTGTGCACTTTTAACATTACATATAATAAAACTTGTTACTGTAGCCTTGTGTTAAAATTCAACACTTTATTTTACACATCTATTTACATACCAGTATAAGAACCAGAAAGGCAGACCAGCCGCAATCAAAATGTACCATACAATAACCAAACTTATTGCCAAAACTCTGAAAGGTGCATGTTACCAAATGACATGGACAGCTATTTCTGGGTATTCCCTGTCCCTCCATTCTCCTTGGCCTTTCGGGTGCATTTTACATGTGAAGGCTGCAACTGGATTGGAGTGGATTAATGCACAGGGTATAATGTCTGTTCCATGTGCTACTGTTCATTGTCTGTGAGATGGTCCAGGCAACCACTGAACTGTTCCAAGGCTGCAGAGTCTGCAGCACAATATACCATGGAGAAGATTCATGATGTGTGGCTGGTGCAGGAGTTATAAGTGGCAGGGGAGCCTGCAGTCTGGTAGCCATAAGCACAAGTAATCACTTGAACAACTCCTGCTACTCCTGTCTTCCCCCCTCAACCTGGATCATACTCCATGAATCTCTCAACTAATCTCTCCTCGCGTGTGCAGCATCATTCTTTCCACCCTTCTTGCATCCTTATTCTTCTGATACTCAGTCTGGTCCTTCTGGAAAACTATCTGTTGATTTATTTTATCTAGCATTTCATCAACTCATCTCAGACTCTCTTTCTCCTTGCCTGCAGAAGATGGGTTCACTTCCCTAGGCTCTTGTGTTTGTCCTGCAATGGTGGAACGGCCTTGAAAAGAAAATGGAATGTCACATTATTGGCTGCTTTAATTCAAGGTAAAAATGATACTTTTTATCAATGGCTTTATTTTATTCACAGAAAAAAACTAGTCAGTTCGGATGTCTTTTGGAGCAGCCCCGAAAGCCATTGCAAATCTCGGTAAGATACACATACAAAACTCAGCCGAAATGATTTCTATAGCCTCTTCATTTTTTTGGTGGTATGTCGGGGGGGGGGGCCTTTATGAGGGGTCTAATCACTAGCTATGGTTTTTCAATCCTTTCAGGCAGGGCAAGCTCTGGAGACCATTGATATTTGGGAGGTCCCTGAGTGGAAGTGTGAACTTCTGTCCCAGGCCAGTGGAAGACAGACATCTGTCTATGCTAAGGAGATACTTAGGCATCTAGTGACTGACCAGCACATTTTGGAATGGAGGGGGCTCATGAGTAGGGTGACCAGATGTCCTGATTTTATAGGGACAGTCCCGATATTTGGGGCTTTTTCTTATATAGGCACCTATTACCCCCCACTCCCCGTCCTGATTTTTCACACTTGCTATCTGGTTACTCTACTCATGAGTTACAGAGATGGCCCTAATAAGTATGCCTTGCTCCAGAACATAACCAGCCACCTGGAGCTCCACCTTTGTGAGAAGTTTGCTTTCATCACCAGCCATCAATTCGTGAAAATTTGTGGTAAAATCAACAAGATGCTGAATTAGCATGGAGACCCAGTATAGCCTCCTTACAAGCACCATGCATCCATGCACATGTCTGACTGAATGCCAGCCATGGGGACTCCTCTAACACAGACAGACAGCCACCTTCTGCTGTAATTTGGGCTCATATATTTAAGCCAGCTATAACAGCCAGGCTTTCTGGGACTCAGTTTACAGGCAGTCTGGGACAGTGCAGCTGTGACTGATTTATAAGGTGCACTGTATTAGACCAGAGAGGTATGTGAGGCTGTTAATTGTGGAGCTCCCAACCCATACTTATAACTATCATTGAGCAATTAGTAAAAATTTCATGATAACTGCTTGTTTAACATTTTTCCTCATTTTGTGGTGTGCATTTTGAATTCCATGTAGTGTTGGTGGAAAGAGGGGCAAACACTACAGAAATGATGTGGGTTCCACCTTAAATGGAAGCACACCAAAATCTTGGCTTGCATTAATAACTTAATAGGGCCATAAGCCAGAAATCCCTCCCATCCATACATTAGTAACAACAAACATAGGGCAGAAACTTACCAGGCTCTGCACTTGTTCTGATGCCAGTTCTGCAGCAGGTTGCTACTCAGGGCCGTCCCCAACAGCTTCTCCAAGTACAGACCCAGGATGTGCTGTAGCTGCTCCAGCAGTATGAACTCTTCGGTTACCAGCCTCAACACAAGGGTAACTTCTTGCCCTTCACCGAATGACTGGCTTTCCTCTAGTGATGACTGTGACTGGGGGGGGTGGTAATGAAGGTGCCATCCCTGCTCAGCAGATTGTCTTGCACCACAGTGGCCTCAGTGTAAAAGAGGCAGGAAGACCGTGAGTTCCCAGAGGTGCTGTTAGAATCTTTGACCTTGAGGTAGTCTGTCTTCAGCTGCTTGATTTGCTTTCTGCATTGTTTAGCTGTGTGATTGAGACCCAACACTGTCAGCTGCTTGGATGTAGCTTTCCAGACATCTCCTGTGTTCTTGCTGAAATTGAATGTCTTGCTTGCCTGGGATCAGAGGTTAACCAGAATCCATCTGTGTTCCTCTGGACAGCTAGAAGCACCCGATGCAGAACTTCTTCTTAGTGTTGGACATAGTTAATTTTTATGAGGATTAACTGTATTTCCAGCTAAGCATTCCACATGGAAGTGAAGGGTTAAATGCTGAGCAGTTGCATTTGAACCAGGAGTTTGCTTTGAGCTCCTTGGAAGTGAGTGAGAAGTTTTGGGATGGAAGAGTTGGGAAACACAGCCCTTGAAGATTGTGGGCTAGAGTTGGAGGACTCTCCAGACCTGAGTCTGATGACCTGGCTTGAATTGTGTCCACACTGCAAAATGCCTGGGCTTTGACCCACGTCACAGTGGGCTCTGACCCACCACTCTTGCAGAGACCATGGACCTGAGTCCAGAGGGATTCCTGGCCCAAATCAGACTGATTTCTGTGTGGATGGAAGTGCTGCTTGGACTTAAACCTGAGTCAGGGGTAGTGTACTGTATAGACATACTCTTAGAGTGTTAAGCCATTCCAATCAGATGCTCAGCTATAAATTGCCAAGAATTAGAATAGTGGTCTCCAACAAATTCAGACTGAGATATTATATATTTTTCTGAAGTACTGTTTTGTGGCTCTGCAGTTCCATTACTCAGGTGGTGACATAAATAGAATTGTCACCCTCCAAGAATCGAGGGGGTAAAATTCTGCAGGCAGAAGCAGTACACGGGGGTTTTAAGCTGTCTAGAGTTAACTGGTGGAGAATTCCCTATTTGCAAGAGAACTCTCTGCCAGTGTATGCAGCAGGAGGATATGTATAAGGAATTCTGAGGACAGGTCAGCACTGAGACCGGTAGGAAAAGAGACATAGTGAAACTCCTCTATGCCCTATCCTGCACTGTGGAGTAAGTGCTGTAAGTTAGGGCTACAGCCCAAACTTGTGCAATGTCCAGGCAGCCCTGAATCAGGGAGCTGCAACGGGCTCTCTGGGGGTCCCTTCTCACCACTCTGTCACATCAAGGCCTATATCTTTGAAGGGGGAATCCTTCCAATACTTATGTTCATTCCACATGTACAAAAAATCCAAGAAATACAAGAAAAAAGAACAGTTCAGTTGTAAAAAGATGAGATGCCTAAACAGTACAAAGAACTCTGTCAGAAAAGGGTCAGCTGTTTAAATGACGGAGTTAAACAAGACACAATTAGGGTTAACTTGTCCCTGATTCCAGTTTCACACTTGGACGATAGCTCTAATGGAGTCTTGACAGTTTAAACACGTAACCCTTTTCTAATATGATGCTGTACTGTGACTTCTCACCTCATAAACTTTCTCAGAGGGTGGTGCTGGGGTACTGTGCTCCTCAAGTTCAGGGGGTTTTGCTGTCTCATCTTTAGACTTCTCCTTGGAAGATTTTGTCTTGGACCCCTTGCTGTCATCAGGCACTGGTATCTCCTTGCTCTGTCCTTTATTTTTACCACCTGACTTTCCTTTCATCTCTGCTTTCTTTTCTTCCCTTTGTCGTTCTTCCTCTAGTAGTCGATCATGCTCTTCCTTCCAAGCCTATTACAAAAAGTTAAGAATTTAGGTAACTATGGTCTTGTTTTTATCAAAAGATGCTTACTGTCCTATAAAAAACTCTTTTTGCAACTTTAATTCAGCCTCCTGAAATGGCTATGAATTCTGATACAGAGTAAAATTTTGAAAAACACCTAAGTAACTTCAAAGCCAATAGGATTCTTCAGAATATTTTGAATTTTTATAGCACTTCATATGTTCAAAGCACAACTCTCAAATTCAGCTGCAGTTGTGAGTGCTCATAACTTCTGCAAATTATGCATCAGGTTGCTCAAGTTGAGCACCAAGAAAATGAGTTTACTAGTTAATGTTTGGTTTCAGAGGAACAGCCGTGTTAATGTTTGTACATCATATGACACGCATTGATGGTCATCTTGCAGATAATACATGACTTCAGGAAACTCAAAAGCATGCTGAAGAAGAAGAATGTCTGAGCGATCTTGTCTGAGATCTTTTGTGTCTCATGAGAAAAGGAAGGCAGAAGATTCTGGAAGTGAAATCCTGGCTAGGTGAGTGGTGTAGGGTTTTGGTTTTGAACATTGGTCAGCCTTCTGTGGGAAGAGGGACCTGTATATTTTGGATGGCCTCCACCTCAGTAGAAGAGGGATCAATCTCCTCAGGGGCAGGCTGGCTAGAGTAGTCAGGAGAGCATTAAACTAACAACAAAAGGGATGGATAAAAAAAGGCAAGATATAAGTGTTAAGTTAGCACAAAATTGGGATGGTGGGAACAAAATTAATCAAGGAACCCAAAGAAATGTAGAGAAGAAATTCTTCAGTTGCCTATACATGAATGGTAGGGGTCAAAAATAAGAGGAATTGAAATTCCTCATTTATGAGCATAAATTTGATTTAGTTGGTATTAATGAAATCTGTTGGGATGTCTCCGTGATTGGAAAGTTAAGATTAATGGTAATAACCTATTTAAGAAGAAGCAAGTGTGCAAAAGGGAACCGGAAGTGGCACAGTGTCGAAAATGGAACCAGAGTCACTGATCACTCAGAAGAAAATGATCTTGAATGCTTATGAATCAACGTACTAACATATAAAGCACAAAATGGGGTATTAGTTGGTGTCTGCTTTGGACCACCAAATCACACTAGGGAACAGAATGGTCGGCTCCTTACGCACCTATCTATAATGTGTAGGAAAAAATGCTGCGAGATCATGGGAGATTGAATCTAAGTGACAATGTGCTAGAGGTTTCATCCTTGGAAAACATCCTTGGAATTTCTAAATAGTATAGATGACAGTTTCCTAACTCAAAAAGTGTTGAATTTAACAAGGGAGAATTCTATATTAGACCTTGTCCTAACAAATAAAGAGGAACTGATCAAAGAACTAAAAATTAATGGTAACTGAGGTACAAGTTTTCATGACTTTATTACATTTATAATGTGCAAACAGAATGAAGTCCAGACCAATAATGTATATACTCAGTGCTTTAAAAGGGCCAGTTTCACAAAGCTGAAAACAATTATGAGCCAAAACAGCTAGGAGGAAGATTTTAATCAGAAAAAATGTGAGTGGTAATTCAGAATTGTTTAAGAACACTTTACTAGGTGCCCAAAAAGCCACAATCCCATAACTGAAGAAGATGTCTGTACTCGTTAAAAAAACCAACCTGGTTTAGAAGCGAAATGAAGCCAGCTGTAAAAAAAATTAAAAATAACATAACAAATGGAAGAAAAGATAAGCAGATAGTAATGGATATAAATCAGAAGCTAGGAATTGTAGAAAATTGAGAAAGGAAGCAAAGGAACATAGGAAATTCATGGCATACAGAATTAAGGACTATAAAAATGAGTTTGTTAAGTACTTTAGGAACAAAAAGAATCCTAAAAATGGTATTGGTTCATCACTAGATAGAAATGATAGACTTCGATCCCAGGCAAGATAATGGAGTGGCTGATACAAGACTTGATTAATAAAGAATTAAAGGAGAGTAATATAATTAATGCAAATTAACATAGGTTGATAGCTTGTTTTGATGAGATTACAAGTTTGGTTGATAAAGGTAAAAGTGTTGATGTAATATATTTAGACTTCTGTAAGGTATTTGATTGGTACTGTACCACATTTTGATTTAAAAATCCTAGAAAGATACAAAATTAACATGGCACACATCAGATGGATTAAAAACTGGCTAAATGATAGGTCTCAAAATGTAACTGTAAATGGGGAATCATCATCAAACGGGTGTGTTTTGAGTGGGGTTCTGCAAGGATTGATCCTTGGCCCTACACTATTTAACATTGCTATTAATGACCTGGAAGAAAACATAAGATCATCAGTGATAAAATTTGCAGATGGCACAAGATTGGGGAGTGGTAGATAATGAAGAGTATAGGTCACTGATACAGAGCAATATGAATTGCTTGGTAAACTGCACGTGAACAAACAATGTACACTTTAATTGGCTAAACGTAAATGTATATAACAAAGAATGTAGGCCATATCTTGAGAAACAGTGACTCTGAAAAAGATTTGGGGGTCATGATGGATAATCAGCTGAACATGAGTTCCAAACGTGATACTGTGGCAAAACGGGCTAATGCAAACCTTAGATGCGTAAACAGGAGAATCTTGAATAAGAGTAGAGGTTATTTTGCCTTTGAATTTGACACTGGTATGACCGCTGCTGGAATACTGTGTCCAGTTCTGGTGCCCACAATTCAAGAATGATGTTGATAAACTGGAGAGAATCCCTCCAGAGAAGAGCCACGAGAATAATTAAAGGATTAGAAAACATAATTTATAGTGATAAACTAAAAAGAAAAGGAGTACTTGTGGCACCTTAGAGACTAACCAATTTATTTGAGCATAAGCTTTCGTGAGCTACAGCTCACTTCGTGAGCTGTAGCTCACGAAAGCTTATGCTCAAATAAATTGGTTAGTCTCTAAGGTGCCACAAGTACTCCTTTTCTTTTTGCAAATCCAGACTAACACGGCTGTTACTCTGAAACCAGTGATAAACTAAATATATTGAGCTCTTCAAGTCTAACAAAGAGAAGGTTAAGGGGTGACTCAATTACAGTCTATAGGTATTTACCTGGGGAACAAATATTTAACAATGGACTCTTCAGCCTAGCAGAGAAAGGCATAACATGGTCCAATGGCTGAAAGTTGAAGCTAGACAGATTCAGACTGGAAATAAGGCAATATTTAACAGTGAGAGTAATTAACCATTGGAACAACTTACCAAGGGTTGTGGTGGATTTTCCATCACTGACTATTTTTAAATCAAGATGTTATGTTTTTCTAAAAGATCTGCTCTATGAATTATTTTGGAAAAATTCTATGGCCTGTGTTATACAGGAGGTCAGACTAGACAATTCGGGGTTGTCTTGATCCGCGCTCAGCCCTGGCCCTGGCTGCTGCTTTCTATCTGGCCAGTGGGGAGAGGGGGGTAGTGATTACAACATGTGGTGATTAGGAGCCCCAGCCTGGCCCCCCACAGCAGCCCCTGGCAGGCTCAGGGAAGCCATCACAGCACTGCCTGGCGAGGAGCTGAGATTGGGATCTGCCATTTGGAGCATTAGCAGGTGCGGGGGGGTGGGGGGAGGGGGGATGGTGGGAGGGAAGGAGGAGGATGACACCCCTGACCTCGTGGGGGAAGGGGGGAAGGAATCAAGGTTGAAAGTTCCCAGTCCCAGCAGGGGGATTTGGGAGAGACCAGGATCCACAGCTTGAAGCATGAGAAGGTGTTTGTGGGGCAGTCTATCCCATCCTCTCAGCCAGAGAGGGCCCCCTTACACACGAACCAATGCCCCCCGCCTGCTGGGCCAGGGTCCTCTCACCCACCCTGCTCCTCCCTGCCACTTGGGCCAGGGCCCCCTCACACAACCCAATCCACCACCTGGGGAAAGATTATTGGACTTTTGTTTTTCTTGTCTCACCTTGAGGGAGCCTTCTCTGACAAAAGTATTTTTTTCTGGAAGTTCCGGTGTGACCTCCGCTTTACTGTCCAGTCTTGATGTACTGCCTTTGAGAAATGAGAGAGGAACAATAAATATGTTGCCAAAATAAAGTAAAATAAGTCTGGCTCAGTGCAAAGGCCAGGATGGATTCCCTGTTTAAAATTCTTGTTTCTCTGGTCAGAAGGTTAAAAGGACAGATACACTGGTGTTTCACAATTATTATTTAATTGTATTACAATTCAATGGCAAAACCCTATGCTAACGCAGAGTTAAGGTTGTTTGGTGGTATGTTGTTCCATTGCAGAATGGTGAGTTCATCAAAACTCAAACTTTTGAGGGTTGGGAATCAGTTTTCTGGGGTAAATATGGAAAGATACCAACTTCTTGTTTTCTTAGGAGATGCAGCTTTTTTGCTAGTGGAGGCAGAAGGTTTATCTTCAGGAGGTCTCTCTGTCATGGCTTTCGCTAGTTTAAGGGTCTCCAGTTCCTTAGCCATTTTTTCTTCCTGATATTTGGTTTCTTCCTTTGTCACCCAGTCTTCAATTGAGTTGGCCACCAGCTCCAGATAGTTTCTGAAAAGAAACATATGACTTCTATTAACAGTGAAAATACTGTATTAAACGATATGATATTGGATCAAACAATATCTTTTTCATTCTACCTTTCACTGGAGACAGTCTTGGTTTTTTAGCTGCTATCTGAACACTTTGCATTAATCTTTAAGAGTTGGTAGAGTTTACCAGGTTTTTTTTTCTGTATGGGAATTTTTATCTTTGTGTTTTTAATCTTTGCTCACTACATTTTATGTTTAACATTTGAGTTCTCTTTTCTGCAAAAGCATCATTTGCTAAAAAAAAAAAAAATAATAATCCAGCTAGCCATAAATCACCATTGATTAATTCAACCTAACAAGGGTCAGTAAGAAAGTCAAAATCTTGATTCTCCCCTCTTACTGGTTTACAACCACTGTAATTCATTGACTTCACTAGGGTTACTCCTGATTTATACTGCCCCTTAGCATTTATGTTCACTTAACCACCCTCTGCATATCTGAAGCACCAAATTCTAATCAAACTTACACAGATACATAAAAGACAGAACTAAATTGCTGTAAGATAAATGGAAAATTTACACAGCACAGTCTTGGTGACTTGTGGGGTCATGTAAGGCAGGTTTGAAATAAGATCTCTCATTATACAAAACCTCTCAAGGAAGGTGTCCAATCTTGCCCCTATACATTCTACCAATTTAGTAAGGGTGGGAGTAGATTTGTCTCAACTGAGCTTGAAACCAAGTCAGGAAAACAGCTGGAGAACCATGTGAACAACTCTGGTGACCTATTGTGATGCATGCCCCCAAATCAATCAGTCATCAACATATGTGGACAAGTGAAGGCTTTGTCTCTTCAGATGAACAGCTACCACTGAGAGTCATTTGGTAAACACCTTTGGAGTGTTTGAGAGACTAAATGGTAGGACTTTGAATTGATACTGAAGGCCATTGACCATGAAATGTAGATATTTCCTGTGGTCGGGATAGATTGACACGTGCAAGCATCCTGCAAAACAAATGTTGTGAACGACTTCATGGGCTCTAGAAAAAGGATTATTGACTAAGGAGTCAAATTTGAAGTGATGGATGAATTTGTTGAGATTTCTTTGAGATCTAATATAAGATGCCAACCCCCTTTCTTCTTCAGAATGAGGGAGCAGTGGCAATAGAACACCTTGTTGCAGAATGCTGGAGGCAGCATCTTTATTACACCCCATTGAAGAAGAGTCTGTCTCCATACAAGGCAGGCTCCCATTCAAAGAGTTCATGAAAAGGGACCAGGTAGGGTGTGTGGAGTTGGCCTAGATTGCAATTATAGTGAATATTGTTACTGGATATTCTAAGGTTTCAGAGTAGCAGCCGTGTTAGTCTGTATCCGCAAAAAGAAAAGGAGTACTTGTGGCACCTTAGAGACTAACCAATTTATTTGAGCATAAGCTTTCGATGCATCCGATGCATCCGATGAAGGGAGCTGTAGCTCACGAAAGCTTATGCTCAAATAAATTGGTTAGTCTCTAAGGTGCCACAAGTACCTTTTTGTGGATATTCTAAAACACACTGGTTGGTAGTAATTGCAATCCATGAATCTGCAGAAAAAGGAAGGAGGTTGTCAAATGGAGGGGAGAAGGGGTACAGATCTTCACAAACTGGTCCAAGACTCTCGACTGCAGCATCAAACCTGCAACCTTTGCCCGATGATGAGTATGCATTAACAGTAAATGAAGGAGGGCCATTTTTCTTTTGGAAATATGGTCCTTTCTTGTAAAATTCAGGAGCCTTTTGTTGGCATGAATACAAGGATGATGGAGGCCCTTCACTCAAGAAGGACTGAGGTCTACTTTGCTTCCTTTACGGAACAGGGTATGTAGGCCCAGAAACTGAAGTGTTGCCCTGGAGTCTTTTAAAAGAATAAAGCATCTCAGAAATCTTTGAATTTAAAAAACACAGCCCTCAAAAGGAAGGCCCTCAGTTGTGGCCTGGTCTTCTTCTGGAATGTCTGATGACTGTAGTCATGATATTCTGTGCACAGTGACTGCAGTAGCCATTGATCCTGACACAGTGTCAGAAACATCCAAAAAGGCCTGTTATACAATTTTCACCACCAACTGGCCCTCCAAAGCCTGCTGCTTAGATTTTTCATGATCCACCACTACAAAAAAGACCCAGCGATGTGTTTGGTAAAAAAATGGTAAAAAAAAAGTACTCATAACCTGTAGGAGAAAATTGTTATCTCCAATCTGCTCTTGTTGATGTAACAGAAATGGATGCAGGGGTTTACCACAAATACTTGACTGGTTCAGGGATACCCTAATTTATAGGAATGGTCAAGTGACCATGAGAGACCAGATGCAGAATATCAAAGAACTTGTCTGACCTTTCCTGGATGAGTTCTACAGATATCTCCAGAGTAACCACCATTCTTTTAAGAAGGTCCTAAAATCCTTGAAGTCATCAACTGTGAAGAAGCAGATGGTGCCACAGCTTTATCAGGTTATGAAGAATGTGATACAGCATGGCCAGAAGGCAGCAGAAGAGTGATAGAGGAGAGATATGTAAGTCCCAGGATGAGGAGAAGCCTTATTCCCTTTAGAGGGAAGAAAGGTTTCTATAGATTAATTAAAAGCACCTGAAGCCAATTAGAGCACCTGAAGCTAGTCACCTGATAAAAACCACCCGCTTCAGTCACCCAGGGGAAGGAGTTGGAGCAGAGTGGTTTGGAGTTGGAGCAGAGAGCAGTTTGGAGTTGGAGCAGAGAGCAGTTTGGAGTTGGAGCAGAGTGCAGTTTGGAGGAGTTGAAGTAGAGGAGAGTTTGGAGAAGTGCCATGGCTGGCTAGAAGACCAAGACCCTAGGTAAAGAGACACCCGGCTTGTGCAGAGAGGGAGGGCAGGAAGCCCCACAAGCTGAAGAGCAGGAGAGGGAAGTAGCCCAAGGGAAGGAAGCACTAGTTCAAGTGGTTTACCGGGGCCTGGAGTAGAGGGTGGGCCCGGGTCCCTCCCTCTCCACTACCCTTCTCTGGGTTACTAGTGGGACAGTAAATACTCTAGTTCAGGGGCAGGAAACTGTGCCCTGACCCCCCCCCCCCCAAGAAGAGGAAGCACTGGACCCATCATAATCGTACCGGCAATTTGCCACAGGAAGAAATAGTCAAAGGGATAGGTTGCTCCCCATACTCCTTCATAAGATCTCCCCCCTCAGTATGAGGTTCTTGCTCAAATTCCTGATGGAGCACTCTGTTTGAGGACTGCACTATCTTAGATGATGCCTTAGAAGGAGGTGACCTATTTCTAGATTTGGATCTAGATGAATAAGGAGCAGAAAAATGAGGCTGAGGATTAAACATAGACCAATAAAGTAAATATTGCATCACACAAGGAAAAGGCACATGATGCCACAGTGGTGGAAACCAAGGTGCTTGTGATCTCTCAAAATCATGTGACCTGTGATGAAGAGGACTCCTTCCAAGGTCTCTTATAAGAGTCACTCCATGAGAGTGGGAGAAAATCTAAGAGAAGGGCTTCAACTGTCATGAGAAGGTGAAACTGCAGATGAGAAGAACTCTTCTAGAGGTGGTGTAGATCTCTGAGGGATTGCAACAGTCTCTGAGATATCAATACCGGTACTGTAGAGGATGATTGCAGAGAGATTTTAATTACTGACACCTTTGGTTCTGGTACTGGAAGGGACTTGGATACCACAGACAGTAGAGAAATGTCCAAGAGAAGATATTCTGGTTCTGGAGTGACCATTACATCTGCAGGTGTTGAAAAGGTAGCCTGAGTTGAAGTAGGAAGCGGTTCTAAGGAAGACAGTATCATGCGGATGTCTCAATAGATGTAATATTCCTATCAGGACACTTTACTGGAGATTCTGTGAAAGATGGTACCAGTACCCTCAGTATTGAGGTAGAGGCATCAGTCAGAGAGGATTGAAAATATGTTATTGAAGCAGAAGAACATAATTCCACAATCTCTGAAGACTTATACACCAATCAGATTTTTCAGGCTTGGAGAAATCAGAAGAGTGGAGTATTAGATCTCTTATTCAGTGGTACATGGGACAGTGACTGGTGCCAAGTGCCAGCCGAAGATCTCTGCTCCTTTCTGCCATGGGCAGCAGGATCCACTGATTGATCTGAAGAGAAGGTTCAGTGTGTTTCTGAGAAGCACGAGGTCTCTTAGAGCCTGTTGACCTCTTAGCTCCTGGAAGAGTATCTCTGGTAGCTGAAGCACTGACAGAAACTGGTTTTGAAGCAGCAGCAGCAGACTGCCTTCAAAGAGGGAACTCAGAGTCAGAGACATACTTCACTGGTCTTTCCATTAAAAATAATTTCTGATGGGCATCATGAGCTTTTTGTATGCACTTAGAGAAAGATTTGCAAAATGAATGTTTGCTGTGGATCTATGATTCCACTTGACAAAAAAGGCATGTATTAGTCTATTGTTTGCAGGCATAGATGCCTCACAGGCAGAACATTTTAAAGCCTGGAGACAACATCTCATCCATCAGATCTATGTTTCGGTACCAAGTGGAAACTCAAAACAAATAAAAAGTCTCTCTCTCTTTTTCGTCAACGGGCTTGTATGAAACTTAGTTATGAAGAAATAAAAAAAAAAAAAGATCAAACTCACTACTAACCTCTAAACCTAATGTAACAAGCTATGGGGAAGGAGATAGACACTGTACCTCTCCAACACGCTGCCATGGGTGGTAGGAAAGAACTGAGTAGCGGTAGGGGCTTCTCCATCCTTTATGCCTCAAGAGAGGGAGCCTGACGGTGTGCAGGATGCATATGCAGCCTTAACAGATAGTACTGGCTAAAAGATTCTGAGTTCATGCACGTGGGGTGCACACACCTACAACAGGATCTGTGCGGAGAAATGCTTGAAGAACACTCATTCCATTGGACGATCTGTTCCTGATTAACCCAGAGCAAGTTTTGCTTGGTATAGTGATATAATGTGAACAAATATTTTGTAGTTATAAAAAAAAATTAACTGCTAGAATTAAAAATTATGACGTCAGCTATTTCAAAAGACGCTCCAAGGATAGTGAGACATCATATGAAGTGAGCTGTAGCTCACGAAAGCTCATGCTCAGATAAATTGGTTAGTCTCTAAGGTGCCACAAGTACTCCTTTTCTTTTTGCGAATACAGACTAACACGGCTGTTACTCTGAAACCTGTCATATGAAAACAGAGACTCTTCTTGAAAAACCAGGACAAATGGACATATTTTATTTTATTTCAATAGCTGCTGCTGCTCCTTTTGCTTGTTTCCTTAAAGAAATACATGTTGGGCTGGGACAGAAAATTCACACTTTTTCTGTATAGGCACTGAGTACCTCCTGTTGTACTTATAGTATGATTATCCTTACAAGACTCCACAAATCCTTGCAAACCGTGCCAGAGAATCTCAAATTTTTCACTGACTACTCTGTTGTTTCGATTCCTGAACCACAGCACCAAAATCAGGTGTTGTGGAAACTAATCAGGGACAAAAAATAGACCCTTTGTTTGTATTCTCTATGACTTACTGTTCCAAGAAGAAATTGTTTAAGGTATTGTGAAATTGCTTCTGTAAATCTTGTCCTGTTGTGACATTTGACCAGTTCATATATGGGTAGTTGAAGGAACTGATTTGTTTAATTAACTTAGTTGGCTCTTTGAGTTCCCTCCAAATAGTGCCCCCAATATCTTTTTTCCTGATATGGAGGCCAGTGTATAACCCTATTAACACATTTGTATTCTTATGACTTGTGATTTGTAAGCATACAAATTCTATGGAGTGGCTCTAGTCACTCAGAATTTTTTTACCTCAGTAGAGTCTGTGGTATATTTTAGATATAGTGCTACTACTATGCCCCCAATCCCTTCCCCCTAATGACTTAGTAATTTCTTCTTGAACAGTTTATTGCCAGGTATTACAGTTAGCCCATTGATTTTTCTGATGCCACCATATTTCATAAGTGCTTGTTATGTCAAGGCCCTTTTCCATTGCCAGGCTTTCAGCTAAAATGCCTGTTTGAAGATAACATCTAAAAAAAATGTATTACCTGAATCCAACATCAGAGTGCATTGCAATATCCCAAGATTCCTTGCACTGACGGTGTTGGTTCATTGGGTTGTGAAGGACTATAAGCAGAGAGTTATCTTGGGTGTGGTAATAGGAATCGATACACCTGTATTGTTGGGTTGCATTGTGTAAAACCTGAAAATGAAAAGAAATTAATACTTAAGACACATCCTCCATACAGACAAATGGTACCCCCAACTCCTACAAGAGGGCTTGATTGTGCCTTGTAGGGATGGCACATAATAAGGGATGGCACAAAGCCTCACTACACCAGAAGCACCAAAAGGCCTTCTGCCTCCAGCAGACAGAAAGTCTCTGTAGTGTCCCCAGGCATGTAGAAGCTGTATTCCCATAACCACATGCATTTAAGAAGTGCCACTAGCTATACCCATGCAGTCAGCCAACTCCACTAGCAATTTCATAGGAACTATAACTTGATCTTCTCCTACCCCCTACCCCCATCTCTTTGGGATGCAACCTGAATGCAATATTTCAGGTTTGGCTGGAGCTATACAGAAAAGAAGTATCATCCCCTTGCCTACATATATTCAGAAAGAAAATAAATTTATTTCTTTTATGGCTATATCACATTATAAGTTCATATTGTATCCAATTCACTGTGCTATCACTGCTGGTGTTCTCCAGATTTACTGCTTTCCAGTAAATTTTCCTAGCCCATTCTGTGTTGTGCATCTTTTTTTAATGCATGTACTGGCTCTATGATAGGTTTTTCTCTGTGTATAAATAAAGTCTGCTGCAGTTTCCACGGCATGCATCCGATGAAGTGAGCTGTAGCTCACGAAAGCTCATGCTCAAATAAATTGGTTAGTCTCTAAGGTGCCACAAGTACTCCTTTTCTTTTGGCTCTATGATGAATCTCATTTTATCTGCTATCATTTTTGCAGAATGCTAGAGCTGAAATGGAACTGAAATTCATTTATTTATCATAAATTATTGGGTTGAATCTATTTTATGAATAAATTCTAGTTAATTGAATATTCAGTTTACAAAAGAAAACTAATTAACAGCAATATGCAAAAGGATATGTAAAGGTGTGGCAGAGAGTATATTGCTTTCCATATAGAAAATGAAATGGTATGTGACAATTTTAATGAAGAAATTTATTTTCTAGAGCTGACAAGAAAAAGGAAAAGTTTTTACAAGTTTTTGTTTCCATTTTGCGTTGAAATTTTGTTTTCATGGACATTTTATAACCATCTCCGTTAATTACTACCAGTGGTATAGATATTAAGGTCCATTGCATTAGTAGGAATTTCCCATGCACCGTAATTTAGGACCAGATTCTACCTGGCCCTTACATGTGTGGTCAGTGTGGTGGGAAGAGTACAAAAAGCTAAGCAGAACTACAGCCCCTGTAAGTCAACAGAGCACAGGGTCTGCTCCATCTCTACGCCCCCTGAGGTTCATGGCAGAACACCTCCTCATACTCTCTGGGTTAGTACAACTCTAGGATATTCCTAACAGGCACAATCCTAGAGTAAGTGAGGAAAGAACAGACCACAATGCATTTGCAGTACTGCACTCTGATTCATCTTTTACAATTCTTGTTTTTTCTTTCCTTTAAGATAAATATCAGTCATTACCCTATTTCTATTATGAGTCTCTCATATCCATGAGAGTAATGCACCTGGAGAACTTGAAGGATAGGACCCTTTGTTCTACTGACAGTCATGAAGACTAAAGTCTTCCATTTATTCATAAAATGGATGCAGGGAAGCGTTCCTAAACCTTGCAGCCAATGTCATTGTTGCAGCCAATGTCACAGAAAAGCCAGTCCTAAGGATAAGAAGCAAGTCCCTTCTATCACGTGTTCAGTCTGGACTCCAAGGCTAAAAAGGACAATTGCAATGCTGTTTTTTGAGTCATGAGTAAAATTACAAAATAGATTAAAATGACAAACTCATTTAGTAAAATCACCAAAAAGCAGTTGAAGAATAATAGATTTTTGGTAACCATTTATCAGAGCCAAATCTGAATCAGTGACCTATCAGTAAAATGCTCTGTAGCCTGTTATTAGCCCTCTGTGCACCAGCCTCCAAAGCTACTGTGCCTATGAGAATCCCAGCTCATAAATACCTGAAGAAGAAGACGTGGCTCATAATGTTCAGCAAAACTCCAGTCTGTCAAATGCCGCTGCTGAGTCTTTTGTATTTCCACTAAATCTGTCTCTGGGCCATACCTCTGTTGTTTAACCTCAAAGTACATCAAAACAACAAAAAAATCAATATTTTAGTATTCAGTTGTTTTAAACTGAATGTTATTCCATTGACTTAACTACAATGAGGAGCATGAGGTAGAACAGAATACAGAACAGACAGTGCCCAGTGCAGCATCATAGTTAATTGCATAAAGCTGCACATGTATAAATCTATATGGCAATGTTTTAGTAAGAATAAAAATTGACAAAAAGATTTTGCCTTTGACTGCTTTATGATCAACATAATCTAAATATTTCTATTGTTAGGTTATACGCTTCTGAGTGCTGTAAGCAATTACAGACAGGTCTTGTGAAGTCACTTTAACATGGCTTTACTTATCTAGGGCTAAACGGCAGACAGATGTTTGTGAAGATGCCAAGCCACACAGTCTGTTAGTGAGACTACAGTTTGGCAATCTCTCTTAAGCTCTTACTCTAAAATTAATCTCTTGCACTCAGTAAGTAGCATAGCATTGCCATAAGAAGGCCCTCTCCACTCTCCTTCTTAGATAGTGCAGAATTGCAAGAGGCTGATTTTACAGTACTTTAAAGCTATTGGACTTTACGGTATTATCCCAAAATATAATAAAATTAGGGCTGTCAATTAATCGCAGTTAACTCACATGATTAACTCAACAAAATTAATTGCGATTCATTGCACTGTTACACAGTAGAATACCAATGAAATTTATTAAATGTTTTTGGATGTTTTCTACATTTTCAAGTATATTGATTTCTATTACAACACAGAATACGAAGTGTACAGTGCTCACTTTATATTATTATTTTTATTAAAAATATTTGCACTGTAAAAATGATAAACAAAAGAAACAGTATTTTTCAGTTCACCTCATACAAGTACTGTAGTGTAATCTCTTTATCATGAAAGTGCAACTTACAAAAGGATTTTTTTTTGTTACATAACTGCTCTCAAAAACAAAACAATGTAAAATTTTAGACCCTACAAGTCTAGTCAGTCCTACTTCTTGTTCAGCCAATCACTAAGACAAACAAGTTTGTTTACATTTACAGGAGAGGCTGCTGCCTGCTTCTTATTTAAGTCACCTGAAAGTGAGAACAGGCTTTTGCATGACACTTTTGTTGCTGGTATTGCAAGGTATTTATGTGCCAGATATGCTAAACATTCATATGCCCTTTCATGCTTCAGCCACCATTCCAGAGGATATGCTTCTATGCTGATGATGCTCGTTAAAAATAATGCATTAATTAAACTTGTGACTGAACTCCTTGGGGGAGAACTATGTGTCTTTGGCTCTGTTTTACCCTCATTCTGCCCTATATTTCATGTTATAGCAGTCTCAGATGATGACCCAGTACGTTTGTTTTAAGAATACTTTCACAGCAGATTTGACAAAATGCAAAGAAGATACCAATGTGAGATTTCTAAAAATAGCTATAGCACTCGACCCAAGGTTTAAGAATCAGAAGTGCCTTCCAAAATCTGAGAGGGATGAGGTGTGGAGCATGCTTTTATTTATTACAGTGAAAATATTTGTAATCAAAAGTAAATATAAAGTGAGCACTATACACTTTCGATTCTGTGTTGTAAATGTAATCAATATATTTGAAAATGTAGAAAACACCCAAAAATATTTAAATAAATGGTATTCCATTACTGTTTAACAATGCGATTAGTCGCGATTAATTTTTTTAATCGCTTGACAGCCCTAAATAAAATTAACACCCACATGGAGATTCACCAAGAATCCCCAGCAAGAGGAATTCACTTTGTACAGTCCTTAATATTCCTTCAAGCCACCTCCATCTCATAATCCTGGAAGGACAGACTCCACCTCAGGAGCTTGGCATTGGCCCCTCTCATCTGGTGCAGCCATGGCAGGGCGAGTGGTCCAGATACACAGTGAAGTACCGCCCAAATACATCCAGCTGCAGCCTTTTAAGAGCCCACTCCATAGTTTATTCCATTCACTACACTAATCACCTCTGAAGTGAAGAAACTAATTTCTTACTTTGTTTACAAGAGGATCAGCCAGATCGTCTTCTCCACATTTGTCATTCTTTTCTATATGCACTGGAAATTGAACACAGAAGAAACATGCTAGAGTTCTAGATATTTTCACAATTTGTTATTCTGTTATTTACTTTATTCCTTTTTGTTATTCACATGTTGTGGGCACATTCTATCTCACCCACCAGAAAGCTACATATATCCCTTCAAGCTTTGCCTTATCAGTATGGAAAGGGCCCTGCTTCGATAAACGATAAAGCACCCAATCACATTCTTGACCCTACAGAAGACCATAAGAACACAGGACTTTGCATTGATTCATCAAGTCCAGAATCACATCACCAGAAGAGATTACTACCTGTTTCTTTACAGAAAGGAGGAAAATACCTATCCTCTATTTTAGCAATCACATAATGCTTGATGAAGGGAGAGAAGAGTTAATGCTTTCCCAACTTTGCAGTAGTTAGTTTCCACCCAGAAGCATGAGGTTTGATTAGCCTTATTTCAGCACATACACTGTAAGCAAAATTATTATTCTGTTAGGTAATAAAATTATCCAAACCTTTAAAACAATTTTTTATTGAAATTAATGGTGGTGAAAGGTGCCAGACTGGCAACTCTGTAGATATGACATCCTCTAATTTGTGCACGGACTAGGTAGAGCATGCGTAGAAGTGGAAGCTTCTCCATCCTGCTTTCCCAGTGTGCTCAGCCCTGAACATGAGGGCCCCACCTTTAGGAGTAAGAGGGTATTCAGTTTCCTTGGGCCATTTGTTGTTCATCTTCTGTGATGAGATTGCTAACTAAAGGGCCAATTAGTGACAATTGTGGTGGTGATTTCATGATTTGACACTTGTTCACTAAAGACTTGACTCAGGCTACCATATTAATTTCATATAGGCCACCAAGTAACAATCAGATGGAAAAACCTTTTTGGACACTACAAGAAGCAACTAGAAATTAGAGCTTTCATAACTACGTTGTCATTAGATCACAGAAAGAGAGGATACTTCTCTGTACAGTAACTGGAGTTCTTTGAAATGTGTCGTCTATGTACATAGTCCACTCCTGGTAGTGCGCATGCACATGTGCATGGTTTTTTGGTCAATAGTTTCTGTTGGGGCTGTGCATGTGCCTTGAGTGTCCTTGTGCTCTGCACTGAGAACATAAAGAATGGAGTGGCCCAGCTGCCACTCAGTTCCTTCTCTATCGCAGAATCCAAATGTCATAGGACTAGTGCTCAGTAAAATTTTTCAGACAAAACATTTTTTCCTCAAAAAAATCCCTGAAGATACTGTGTATCACCAAGTCCTTGACCTCCTATCCATGGCTGGACGAAAAATGTTTGCTCAGCCTGTCTGCCAAGATAGTCTACAGACCTGGGAAGCGAACCACAGTAAGGGATATCTGAGAATGGATACAACAGTTCCAAAGTCAAACTTCCTCCTGACACAACAAAGATGATCTTGCACCTCCCTGTCTGTTTATATAGAAGATGGCAGTCACGTTGTCTGTCATGATTTGAATTTGATTGTCTTTGAATACATGGAAGGAATTCAGGTTCTGTGAACTGCTCTAAGCTGCAACACATATATATGCAGTTGATATTTGTCTGGAGTCCAAAGGCCTTGCACACTGCAATGATCCATGTGTGCCCCCCAGAGGGAAGCGTCTGTCACTATAGTTCTGGATGGAAGGTGTGGTGTAAACTCTAGCCTCTTTCACACACATCTGGAATCTTCCCACCACCCTAGGAACATTAGTACATTTCATGGTACTAAAGAAGGCATAGCTAAGCAATGCCTGCTCTGAATATAAACTGATTTTAGACAAACCTGCATGCAAGGAAGGTGCCATAAATCCATGAAGATTTCATTACTTTGGTGTTTGGATTTGACTGAATCTGCGATATGACAGTGGACATGTTCTTGAATACGTCCTGAGGCAGATATGCTCTGGCTGTAATAGAATCTATAACAACTCCTGTAAATTCTATTCTTTGTATTGGTGTCAGTCTGGACTTTTCTTTGCTGATTTTTAGTTCAAACTGGATTGAGTATCTGACTGATACTATTTCTAGTACCCAGCGGTCTGGTGTAATTGAAGCCCATATATTTTGGAAGAAGTTCAGCTGATTTCTGAAAGTAAGGATGCAAAAGTCTAGATCCTGAAAAGTGGCACTGCAATTCTTGCAAACCTGTCAAAATGGTTGTTTATGAGCTGATGTAATCTGAGAGTATGGGTTACAAATGTAGAAAGTCTCTTTTTCTGAAAATGCTGCCACTTTCTGGGAGGCCCTACTCCTCTTTTGTAATAGAATGCACTTGGCACAGATCTCAGTCTTTAATAAGTAGGTGATTGTCATGGAGTCACCAGGGCAATGCTCTGGAACTACTCCCTAAGAAGCCAGTCAGGAGTCTGGGGAACACATGGACCACCTCCATCTCATAATCCTGGAAGGACATACTCCACCTCAGGAGCTTGGCATTGGCCCCTCTCATCTGGTGCAGCCATGGCAGGGTGCGTGGTTCAGATACACAGTGAAGTACCATTCAAATACATCCAGCTGCAGCCTTTTAAGAGCCCACTCCATGGTCAGGCATTCCTTCTCTATGGCTGCATAACCCTGCTCCCGGGGCAGTAGCTTCCTGCTCAGGTACATGATGGGGTTTCTTTCCCCCTTTGCACTGGCCTGCCTCTGCACCGTGCCCTACCCTATGTCTGGGGCATTGGTAAACACCACTTGTGAAAGTCTGGATTTCCCAGCACCGGGCCCTTGACCAGATCCTCCTTCAGCATGCAGGGAGACCTCTGGCACTGCCCAGTCCAGACCAGCTTGTCTGGCTTACCCTTCTTACATAGCTCAGTGACAGGAGTTGACACAGAGCTAAAGTGGGGCACAAACCTGTGGTAGTGCCCCACTGTCCGAATAAAGGCCTGGGCCTGTTTCTTAGTCTGGGGAGCAGGCCAGTCTCTGATCGCCCCCACCTTGGCTGGCTCTGGCTTTAGGCAGCCGCTCCCCACCTTGTGGCCCAGGTATGACACCTCTGCCTTCCCCACCTTGCATGTCCCAGCTTTTACAGTCAGGCCTGCATCCTGGAGGTGACTCAGCCCCCTCTTCACCTAGGACACATGGTCCTCCCAGGTCTGGATAATGGCACAAATATCATCAATGTACGCTAAGGTAAAATTCTCCATCCCCCTCAGTAAATGATCCATCAGGCGCTGGTAGGTGACCGGCACCTCCTTGAACCCGAAAGGTAGGACCAGAGACTTGTACAGCCCCAAAGGGGTGACAAAAGCAGGTTTCAACCTGGCACCTGGATCCAAAGGCATCTGCCAGTAGCCTTTGGTGACATCCCTGGTTATGGGGTACCCAGTCCCCACAAACTTGTCTAGGATCTCAACAGGCCTAGGTATGGGCAGGCACAAGACATGGGTGATGGCACTGAGATTCTGATAGGCCACACAGAATTAGATTGACTCATCTTTTCTGGGGACCAGCACCACGGGAGGGGCCCCTGGAGCTGGTATATGGCTGGATCACCCCTAAAGTCAGTATGTCTCTGACCTCTCCCTCCAGGGCCTGGGCTGTGTTCCCAGTTACTCTGAATGGGGAACACCTGATGGGAGGGCCAGCTCTCGTCTCCGCCCAGTGGACAGCTCGGTTAGTGAGCCCAGGCTGGTTGGAAAACAGCTGTTGGTACGAATACAGCATCTCTCTGATCTCTGCCTGCTGGGCAGGGGTTAGCTGGTCAGAGAGGGGAATTGATTCCAGCCAGGGGCCAGTTCCTGTCTCAGGGAAGAGACCCACCAGGGATCTTCCCCCTTCTCCCACTGGCCACACACAGCCAGTACTAGCCTCTCCCTGTCACAGTATGAATCCATCATGTTGACCTGGTCCCCTCAGTGGCTGTGAGCCCGGTTGGGCGGTTCCACCACATTGTTCTCCTCATTCAGCTGCTTGATGACTTTGAAGGGCCCATCCCAGGCAGCTTATTCTTCCTCACTGGGGTGAGAACCCTCACCTGGTCGCTGGTGCCATAGGCTGAACAGTCGTACCAGATCTTCTGACTCCCTTGGGCCCTGGCTAGGTTCTCTCTGGCCAGACCCATGAGCTCAGCGAGCTTTTCCCAAAAAGTCAGTACATACTCCACCACTGATTCTCCAGTGGGGGAGGCCTTATCCTCCCATTCGTCCCTCACCAAGTCCAGGGCCACCTTCTGAAAAGGCTCCTCTATGACGGGCAGGTGTCTCAAGGCTGCTTTACCCTTGTCCCTGGCCTTTTGCAGCCCTAGCTGGTAGCTGTCCCGCCCTGGCTGTGGTTCCCTACACTCAGCTGTGGTCTCTGATCCTCCTGGGCTCAGCTTTGCCCCTGCTGTGCCAGTAAGGGCAGGCAGCGAGCCCACTGCTTTGCTCACAGAATCAGATCCACCGTGAGCCACCTCCCCCATGTGCAGGAGTGTGGGAAGTATCTCTCTGTCCCACTCAGCTCCAGGGCTCTGGTTATAGACAGGCAGATATTCTGAGTTTAACAGATCCTCCCCGCTGCCAGCCAGGTCATTTGCATTTTCACTGACCGCTTCAGTCTCAGCCGGTTGGTTCCCTGGATTCAAATTCAAATCCTCGGCTGTTACAGGAGCAGGGCCTGGATCCTGTCCCAAAGAGACACAGTCATTCCCCAACAGGAGGTCACAGCCGATATCTTGGAGAACCCCAACTACCAGCCAGCCCAACCCCTCCTGTATCTGTGTAACGCCGATAGACCCCGGTCGTCAGCAGGCAGGATCAAACCGGGGACCTCTGGAGCTTAGTGCATGAGCCTCTACTGCACGAGCTAAAAGCCACCTGGCTGTTAGCTAAGGCTGTAGAGCAGACTCATTTTATCTTTCTCTCTAAGTGGTCTCGGTGCCACTAGATGGAACAGAACACCACACCCAGAAGGTGTGTGGGTTACATCTGCACAGGGATCTGGGCCATAGGCAGGGCGAGGGGCTTCATCCCTGGGACCTTCACTCAGGTCACACAGCCCCTCAGCATCTGGTGAGGTTGTATCACCCGGGGCCTGACAACAGTTCTCTCTGTCCCAGGGTCTCGGCACCCCAGGAATGTCTCCCCATTGACCACCACCTTCCGCTCCCACTGGGGGGTCCAAGGGGCCTGAGCCTAGGAGAGTCTACGCAGACATATGTGCTGGGGCCAGGAGTGAGAGCCAGTCTGCCACCCCGCCTATCTGGCTACATAGCTTTATGACCTTGGGACCCAGGAAGGGGGCTAGACACCGGAGTCTTTCTGCAGGGCCAGCCTGATTCCAATTGCCAGCCTTCCCAAGGGCCGTGAGACAGGCATCTATATCTCATCCCTCCTTAACCTGGGACAACAATTTAGAGTCGAGGTTCCCTGCGGAACTGGCACGCCGGGGTCCATCCTTACTCACCCCTGGGCGGGTCCTTCTGTCTCTCAGCTCAGCCATCACCAGTCATGCTGCCTCTGTCTCTCTTGCTGTTCTGCTTCATGCCTTCCCTGTCTTTCATGGTCCTCTGACTCCTTCGATCTCAGCTCCAATTCCATCCGTCTCAGATCCACCAAAGGGGAACCTGGTGAAGACCCCCTGCTGGTTGGGGACATGGGTCTCTGGGACACCCGGCTGCTCCCACCGTCTCTTGCGACTCCAGCTCAGTCAGGAGCTGATGCGGGCCCTGGGGCTGCCTGGCTGCTCCCAGCCTCTCTCGTGGCCCCAGCTGGGTCAGGAACTGGCTCCTCTTCCAACTGAGCAATCAGCTGTGCTTTAGCGAACTTTCCAATGCGCAGCCCTCTCTCTCTGCGCAGCTCTACAATGTCCTTCTTAAGAGTCGGTTATAGGCCATCTCCATGCTGTTCCCTAGTGGTCATGGACTCACAGGCCTGTGCTCTCTCAGCTCCCCAAGATTCCCAGGAGGAACCCCTTCAGTGCGAGAGTCCTTCTCGGGGGTCCACTCTCTCTCGGGGTTAAGCCATAGGCTCCTCCATCTCCTGGAACTGCACCTCTCAGAGACTTCAGCATGTCCGTCTCTCGCTAATCCCCCTTCATTTTACTGCTCCCCAGTCACTTACTGCAGTATGCTCTGTCCATGAGGTGCAGTTTATCCCACCGCTACCACCAGTTGTCACAGAGCCACCGAGGCGATGCTCTGGAACTACTCCCTACAAAACCAGTCAGGACTCTGGGGCAGCATGCCTCCTCTCTCTGAGCATACTGTCTCCAGGGCAAGAAGCTTACACAGCTTCGACCTTCCTGGGTCTGACCTCGGAGCATTCAGCATCCCCTTCCACACCGTGCACTTCCCGCAGTGAGTCCGCCTGGGCGGGGCTCCTGGGGAAGCCAGAGGGCCCTGCACCCCAACTCCGCAGTCAGACGTGACTCTCAGCCAGCCGGTAAAACAGAAAGTTTATTAGTCAACAGGAACACAGCGTGGGACAGAACTTGTTAGCACAGAAATCAGTGACTTTCAGCCAAGTCCATCTTGCGGGGAGGAGAGCCCAGGGCCAGGGCTCTGGTCCTCCCCCTGTGCCCCAAGCCAGTCGAGACTGACTCATTTCCAGCTGCCTGGCCCCTGCCCTGCCTGTTGCTCCTCCTCCAGCCTTTGTCTCGCTTCCTGGGCCAAGAATCACCTGGTCATATCCCCCTCCTGGGTCTCAGGTTACGAAGGGGTGGCCATAGCATCTGTGCAGGCAGCTGGAGCAACCCCCGCAAAAGTCACAAACTTATACCCAAAGGAGTTCTTGTGGCACCTTAGAGACTAACAAATTTATTTGAGCATAAGCTTTCGTGAGCTACAGCTCACTTCATCGGATGCATTCATGCAGAAAGACTCACATACAACACAACAAGAGAAAAAGACTAGTAAGACTCACATACAACATAACAAGAGACAATCCCCGCTATGTCACAGCGATTAACCCTCTTTTCTTTTAAGGGCAGATGTGTGTATACCCCAAGAAATCGCAGCATAACACAAGAATCCTTCAAAGAATGAAGGGCATCACCAGTTTTTAAGCTAAAAAGATCTGGGAGTTGAAAAGGGATATCCATGACTGAACTAAAAATAGAAAATGGAATTTGGAAGCTAGGATGCCCTTCTCATGAACACCAATATGGCCACAGGTCTAGAAGCAGTGTCAATCACATCAAGTGCCACTCAGACAGACATTCTCACAACTAGTTGTCCTTCTGAAAATAAAGCTGAAAACTCCTCCCTATTATCTGGAGGTAGCTTGTCAACAAAAGAAGAAAACTTGTAATAGTTCATAAAATCATAACGGATCAACAGAGATTGGTAGTTTGAGATCCTAAACTGAAGTTTTGCTGAAGAATAGTATTTCTGACTAAATAAATCAAGATTATTTGGTTTGTGTTCTCTTTGAGTTATTCTGTGTTGTTGTTTCAATTTCTCATTAGCTGAAACATATACTAAAAAGCCAGTTAGCTGCTCCTGCAGATGGGGCATTGTTATTACTTGTTCACCTTCTTTGATGTGGGGACAGCTATTCTGGATGTGTGCCATAAATTCCTGGCAGGATCCATGAGAGCTTCATTAATCGGGAGTGCTATCTACCCATGGCATGGTCGAATGAAGTATATTGACAAATTTATGTAAGAATTCCTCAACCTCCTCCAGGGAAACCTGTAATGGCTCAACCACTCTTCTGATCAAAGCTTGATATTTTAAAAAATCATCTGGGTGAAATGAGGCAGAGGGAATCACAGCCTGATCTGGGAATGAGGATGATATAGCTGTTGTTCCAACCGTGTCTCCAGCTTGAGGAAGGTCCTCTTTTGAAACTTCTCCAGAATGAATAGGCTCTTGTGAAACCAATTGAGAAAGTGCAGGTTGAGATCACAGAATCATAGAATATCAGGCTTGGAATGGACCTCAGGAGGTCATGTAGTCCAACCCCCTGCTCAAAGCAGGACCAACCCCAACTAAATCATCCCAGCCAGGGCTTTGTCAAGCCGGGCCTTAAAAACCTCTAAGGATGGAGAGTCCACCACCTCCCTAGGTAACCCATTCCAGTGCTTCACCACCCTCTTAGTGAAAAAGTTTTTCCTAATATCCAACCTAAACCTCCCCCACTGCAACTTGAGACCATTAATCCTTGTTCTGTCATCTGCTACCACTGAGAACAGTCTAGATCCATCCGCTTTGGAACCACCTTTCAGGTAGTTGAAAGCAGCTATCAAATCTCCCCTCATTCTTCTCTTCTGCAGACTAAGTAATTCCAGTTCCCTCAGCCTCTCCTCATAAGGCATGTGCTCCAGCCTCCTAATCATTTGTGTTGCCCTCCACTGGACTCTCCAATTTTTCCACATCCTTCTTGTAGTGTGGGACCCAAAACTGGACACAGTACTCCAGATGAGGCCTCACCAATGCCGAATAGAGGGGAATGATCACATCCCTCGATCTGCTGGCAATGCTCCTACTTATACAGCCCAAAATGCCGTTAGCCTTCTTGGCAACAAGGGCACACTGTTGACTCATATCCAGCTTCTCGCCCACTGTAACCCCTAGGTCCTTTTCCGCAGAACTGCTGCCTAGCCACTCGGTCCCTAGCAGTGCCTGGAATTCTTCCGTCCTAAGTGCAGGACTCTGCACTTGTCCTTGTTGAACCTCATCAGATTTCTTTTGGCCCAATCCCCTAATTTGTCTAGGTCCCTCTGTATCCTATCCCTATCCTCCAGCGCATCTACCACTCCTCCCAGTTTGGTGTCATCTGCAAACTTGCTGAGGGTGTAATCCATGCCACCCTCCAGATCATTAATAAAAGAAAAGGAGTACTTGTGGCACCTTAGAGACTAACCAATTTATTTGAGCATAAGCTTTCGTGAGCTACAGCTCACTTCATCGGATGCATACTGTGGAAAGTACAGAAGACGTTTTTATACACACAAACCATAAAAACGTGAAGTGAGCTGTAGCTCACGAAAGCTTATGCTCAAATAAATTGGTTAGTCTCTACGGTGCCACAAGTACTCCTTTTCTTTTTGCAAATACAGACTAACACGGCTGTTACTCTGAAATAGATCATTAATGAAGATATTGAACAAAATCAGCCCTAGGACCGACTCTTGGGGCACTCCGCTTGACACTGGCTGCCAACTAGACATGGAGCCATTGATCACTACCCGTTGAGCCCGACAATCTAGCCAGCTTTCTATCCACCTTATAGTCCATTCATCCAACCCATACTTCTTTAACTTGCTGGCAAGAATACTGTGGGAGACCGTATCAAAAGCTTTTCTAAAGTCAAGGAATAACACATCCACTGATTTCTCCTCATCCACAGAGTCAGTTATCTCATCATAGAAGGCATGAGTTGCCCTTGGTGAATCCATGTGGCAGCTTCAGTTTGAGAATAACCTGAGAAATGAGTGGGATTGGGGGGAAGGAATACATCAGTTCCAATCCCCAATTTGGATGGAAGGTGTTGTTTAAGGAACCTGGACTGTGACCCACTCAAGAGCAAAATTGATGGCAATTCTTGTTGTTTGTTGCGAACAGGTTGATAGTTGGAATGCCTCATTCTCTGAAGATGGTTCACAGGACACCGCTCTTCAGAGACCACTAGTGATTCTGGGAGAAATTCCTGCTGCGGTGTAGGCCTGGCTTGACACAAGTAACTTGCTTCATTTCTTAGTGGACAAGTAACTTGCCTCATTTCTTGGGAAGGTGAATGGAAAGTTAAGTTGTAAATAGGGGCTTGAAAAATAGTATGCTTGAGTCAGGATGCCTGTGCTATCTAAGATAAGCAGCAACAGCCTGATGCTAGGGACTATGGACAAGATAAGCCTGAAAGGAAAAGATCAGGTTTGACATGACCAGTACACGGACAGAGCATGCTGTACAGAGATTGGTTCCTGCAAAGTAACCAAGCCAAATACAAAACTGCCAAGACTGCCTCCTGTCAAAGCTGATTGGAGCAGGATCCTCCCTGTTTGTTCACATTGCAGGGGTGTTGGTGAGTATATGCAATGCCATAGCCTTGATCTGCACCTGAAAAGCCTACACACATTGTAAATGGCTCAAAGCTCCAGGACATTGTTATGAAGGGAAGCCTCTTGTTCTCACAAACCTTGAATTTTCAGTGTCCTCTAGATGCGCTCCCCAACCTCCTGTGGAAGCATCAGTAACTGATCAGTGGAGGACGGGCAAAGAGAACCCCTTCGCAGACATAGATCTGATCCATCCACCACTCCAGGCCATTCAATTTGGGATATATCAACTTCAACCAGCTCTGAAGAGAATGAAGGTGCAATATCACATACTGGACTACATAAGTGCATGCGGCCATATGACCTAGCAACTTCAGGCATACACACATTGTAGCTGAAGGGTGAGAGTGAAGAGACAGACACAGGCAACGAACTGCTTGAAATCATTCATTCAGCAAAAATGCCCTCAAACTTGTAGAGCCTAGCAGGGCCCTATGAATTTGATTTTTTGTGATGGTACTAAAGTTGACATCCATTTGTTTAAAATCAGACCCAGGCTACGGAAGAGAACTGGATACGACAAAGGACTTGCCCCAGGACTTGCCCCTTAGTAACCAATTGTCCAGGAAAGGAAAGACATATTCCTCTATGCCTGAGTTATGCTGCTACTACAGTCATGCACTTGGTAAAAATACATGGAGCTGATGACAGGTCAAAGGGGAGCACTGTGTATTGGTAATGCTGACCTGAGACTACAAATCTCAGATATTTCCTGTGTCTTGGGAAAATTGTCACAAGGAAGTAGGTGTCCTGAAGACTGATAGCAGCAAACCAGTTGTCCTGATTCAAAGCGGGGAGAATGTTAGCTAGAGTAACTATGTGGAATCTCATGTATTTGATGTTCTTGTTGAGACCTCAAAGGTCAAGAATAGGTCTCATCCCTCTCTTGGACTTGGGGATCAGGAAATACCATGAGTAGAATCCCTTTCCTCAGGGGCGGTGTGTTTCCATTGTGGGAGACTAGCCCTCAGTCCCTCCCCTTCTGCCCGAGGTCCTGCCTCTTTCACTCCCCTCCCCTGCCAGAGCCCAGAGCACGCCACCATGTCTGCCATTCCCCCAGCCCCGGGCTGTCCCGGTGCCCCCAGCCCCAGAGTGCTGGGCAGCAGGGCCAGATTTCTAATTAGGCACAGTGAGCACGTGCCTAGGGTTGCTCTCTGTGACCAGTCCACATGGTGCTGAGGACACAGAAGAAAAACTCTTGGCATCTGAATGCTCTTGAATTATTGGAGAGCCAGGAACAGAGAGGAAGAGCAAATCCAAAGATATACTGGAATTGGAAAAGGTTCAGAAAAGGACAACAAAAATGATTAGGGGTATGGAACGGCTTTTGTATGAGGAGAGATTAATAAGACTGGGACTTTTCAGCTTGGAAAAGAGATGGTTAAGGAGAGATATGATTGAGGTCTATAAAATTATGACTGGTGTAGAGAAAGTAGATAAGGAAGAGTTGTTTACTACTTCTCATAACACAAGAACTAGGGGTCACCAAATGAAATTAGTAGGCAGCAGGTTTAAAACAAATGAAAGGAAGTATTTCCTCACACAACGCACAGTCAACCTGTGGAACTCCTTGCCAGAGGATGTTGTGAAGGCCAAGACCATAAGAGGGTTCAAAAAAGAACTAGATAAATTAATGGAGGATAGGTCCATCCATAGGCGCCAACTCTATGGGTGCTGCAGCGCTGGAGCACCCATGGGGAAAAATTAGCAGGTGCTCCGCACCCACCACGCACAAGCTCCCTCCGCCCCCACCCTCTCCTCGCTTCCTCCTTCCCCGAGCGTGCCATGTCCCCGCTCCTCCCCCTCCCAGCGCTTCCCACCCGCTGCCTAACAGCTGTTTGGCAGCACTTAGGACTCTCCGGGAGGGAGGAGGAGGAGTGGGGATGCAACATGCTTGGGGGCAGGGGCGGGAACTTGGGGGAAGGGGTGGAATTGGGGCGGGCTGAGGGTGGTACAGGGGCGGGCGGGGGAGGTGTCAAGTACCTATGGGGCAGAGGGGAAGTCAGCGCCTATGGGTCCATCAATGGCTATTAGCCAGGATGGGCAGGAATGGTGTCCCTACTCTCTGTTTGCCAGAAGCTGGGAATGAGCAACAGGGGATGGATCACTTGATCATTACCTGTTCTGTTCATTCTCTCTGGGGCACCTGGCACTGGCCACTGTCAGAAGACAGGATATTGGGCTAGATAAACATTTGGTCTGACCCAGTAGGGCCATTCTTATGTTCCAGTGCTGCCTAGTACAACATTTGCATAAAAACAGTCAGTGCTGATGACAATGTCATTGGTACCAAACTCAACAGGTGTCCCACATATGGTAGCAGAGTTGATGGTACAGTGTCCAACTGATCTCATCTTGATACCAAAAAGTGGTTAGATGGCCCAGGTTTTTCCTGCATACCTGAGAAATCACGGTGCTGATCTTTGCCCCTCTTAGAAGAAGAGGAGTAATTTCTCTAAGCCCTGGAATGGCTCCTGTCCATCTTATGAAACCTTTTCCTTGGAGGACTAGAGGAGGAAGGAGAACAATTTCTCTTCCTCCTAGGAGAGATATCAGACTTTGGACCTGGAACAATATCTTGTGTTGGCTCCAAAGGTCTCTGTGGGACTGGATGATCTGTGGAGATCCACAATGATGAGTAGTGTCCAATTGGGACTTTTAATGCATGGCAAGTGAGTTTGCCACACCCTGACCTGCCAAAAACTAATGTCCAAGGTAGAAAAGCCCTTAGGTAAAGTAAATAATCTCTTACTTTCATTGATAACTTTTTATACCTTCTTCCAGGTTCCTGATGTACAAATTATCAATTTCATTCCCTTAAACTCATAAAGTGGTAGATATAAGCAGGTCTAAGGGAGTCTGATGTCTGTTCTACACTAAAAATTAAGTAGACCTAAGCCGCCTTGCGTTGACCTAGTTGTGCATGTTTCTACACTTAAATTTGTCCCCAGCTGATCTAAGCACCCCGCTACAGTGACACAGTAATACCACCTCCCCAAGCAGCATTGGGCCATGGTTGATGCAGTGCAAGTGTAGACGCTGTGTTACCTATGTTGACCCTAACAGTCCTCCAGCAGCTGTCCCACAATGCCCAACATTGACTGCTCTGCTCACAATTGTGAACTCCACTGCCCATGGGTCATGCAGACCGGAAGAACTCCCCAAATTTAAAACCCCAAGAATTTTTTAAATATTTTTTCCTGATTGTCCAGCTTGGTGAACACACCTAGCAACTCTCCACTGTTGTGTGCAACTGCCCCATCAACCATGCTGGCTACATACTGAAGATGTGCTCCAGCCTGGAATAGACAGGAGATTTTGGATCTCCTGGGTGTGTGGACAGAACAGACTGTGCAGGCACAGCTACAAACCAGCTATAGACATGTGGACATCTATGAGCAGTTTGCACAGGGGATGCAGGAGAAAGGGTAAGATGGGGATCAGCAGCTGCGCAGTGTGAAATCCAGGGAGGCCAACAGTGGATCCGGTGTCAAGCCACAGGCTTGCTGCTTTTACAAAGAGCTACATGCCATACTTGGGAGAGATACCACCACCACCCTACACACCACTGTGGATACCTCTGAGGACAAGAAGGAATAGGAGGAGTATGGAAAACATGTAACCAGGGAGTCTAGACAGGACCTGTTTGAGACTCTACTGCAGTCCAGTCAGGCCTGGCAGTTGATTGGGGTGAGCCCAATGCAGGGGGAGGAACCTTGGGTAAGTGTGTAAATGTATTTCCCATTACAATGATGTACTGGTGGGGCCTCCCAACTTCACATGACACAGCTATTGACTTCTAATTAATTTACTCATACTAGAGCAGGTAGCAGTACAACAAGAGGTAGAGTTATCTGCTTTCCATTCCCCTGTAGAGCTAGATGGGGGGTGGAGAGGGGCACGTGGATAAGTTTGTTTATGTACTCAGGGATGTCCCTTGAATCCTCCTGAGAGATCTCAATAAAACGTTCATGGGGGTTCCCTGCAGTACTCTTCAGGAAGGTTTCTAGGAATGGCAGCCTTATTTCTTCCCCTGCAGTAGGATGTTTTCCCATGCCAGGTGTTGATAACTTCATCAGGCACTATTGCAGTAAACAGATTAGCAGCATTCAGGCCCATGCAGTTTCAGGATGCTAGTAGCAGCTGTGCTCTCTGTGCCTCTCTCACCCTCAGGAAGAGATATCAGCTAAAATCAGCACTGTCTCTAGAACATGGTGCTAGTATGCAGTGCCATTGCCCTATACTCATAGTTTCATGCAAGTGGGAAATTTCCTTCTAATTTCCCTTGCTCCTGACAGGCCATACTCACCATGGCTGGTGGTGTGAGTAGGGCTGTGTACACTCCAAAGGAGAAGTGTCAATAAGCACGTCTTGTTTAAAACTTTAGCAGAGCAAGGGAATGGAATTCTGAATCTTTCATTTTCCATTGCAAATCTACTAACAATGGTCCCTTTGTGTTTTTTAATCTGTAACTGATGCCGTTGGGGCCTTGAGAGGTTCCCCCTCCACACTTGCAGAATGCTTGAGCCAGATAAGGAGGAGAAAGAACAGGACTCAGGATGACATGTTCAGCAAGATCCTGCAAACTAGTGCTGCATTAGACCATGAGCAGAAGGTTTGGAGGGTGAATACTGCAGATTTATGGAGAACGAAAGAGCAGACAGGAGTCACAGGAGGAAAAGGAAAGGGAGATGCACCAGGACATAATGGGGCTTCTCTGGAAGCAAACACAGATGCTGCAGACTCAACAATCCCAGGCTCATCTCCCTTTGCAGTCCATGGAGACTCCATTTTGCACCTCCCTACAACCCCCTCAACATTCCATATAGCATCAGGAGCCACATCCTTATCGCTACTGTTCTACACCATGGGACAGTAAGGACAACCAAAGCTTCACATACACTGACCTGGGAGAGCCACAGTTGCTGTAAGTATAGCTAAAATGGACATGAATGTTCTTTCCCCTTCTTAAGCTCTGTTTCATAAATCGATTAAGTTTTTAATGTATTTGCTTTTAACATTCACAGAATTTTCTACAACGTTTTTGTTACTCAATACAATTCTATTGGTTGGAAAATAATTCATCTTTATTAGTTCCCTACATATTCTGCAGAGTGCCTAGTGATATTGAAAGCACCGACTAACTTGCTATTGTACATCGTGACATAACTCATAGGATCAGTGACAAAAACACAGTAGAATAATCATAAATGTACACCAGGCACCACAAAATTAATAGGTGCATTGGCAGTGTTATATTTATAAATGTACACCAAGAACTACAATTCTTAATTCAAAACAGCAGGGCCAGGTAGAGCACACCTCAATGCATTACTGTGGCTTGCTATTAAAGCTTCCCTGAGCTGTATAGCTCCATACTGAGCTCTTCTTATAGCCCTTGTGTCTGGCTGTTCAAACTCAGCAGACAGCAACTCCACCTCTGCGCTCCACCCCGGCAGCAATTCCCCCCCCCCTTTGCTTCACAGATATTATGCAGGACACAGCAGGCAGCTTTAACCATTGGGATATTTTTTTCACTGAGATCCAATCTTGTGAGTAAAAAATGCCAGCATCCCTTAAAGCTACCAAAAGCACATTCAACTGTCATTCTTCGCCTGCTGAGCTGGTAGTTAAATCGTTTCTTGGTGCTGTCAAGGTGACCAGCGTACAGCCTCATGAGCCAGGGGATCAAGGGGTAGGCTGGGTCGCCCAGGATCACTACTGGCATTTCAACATTCGCAATGGCAAGAGGAGGTTACTTATCTCTAACTGGAGGTTGTTTGAGATGTGTGGTCCCTATTTGTATTACACTGAGGGTTTATGCATGTGCACCATGCATCTGGAGCTGGAGATTTTTCAAGTAGTAGTGTCTGTTGGTCCGCACATGCACTCTTGGCTCACCTCATAGTTTCATCAGAGGTGCTAAAGGGTGGGTGGACTGACCACATCTCCAGTTCTATTCCACTGCAAATCCAAGAGATCTGCAGTCAAGAGCAAGGAAGGCGGGAAGTGGAATACAGATACAGAACACACATCTCGAAGAATCTTGAGTTACAAGTAAGTAATCTCCTCTTCTTTTTCAAGTGATGGTCCCTATTGAATTCCACTGAGAGCGATTAACAAGCAGTACCTAAGTTGGAGGAGGGTGCAAAGATGAGGGTGGAATGGTTGAGTGGAGGACAGCTGCACCAATTAAGGCATCCTTTGCAGAGTCCTGCACCAAGGCATAATGCATGGCAAAGATACATATTGAACTCCACATGGCTGCTCTACATATGTCCCAAAGCAGCATATCGTAGAGAGTGGCTGTGGTTGAAGCCTGGGCTCTCGTGAAATGGGCCCTCACTCCTGGGGATGGAGGCACTCCCGATAACTGATAGCATAGTGTAATACACCCCACTGGAGATTCTGTGTGGAGACTGCCTGCACCTTAACCTTCTTGGCTATTGTGATAAACAATCTAGGAGATTTTCTGATCAGTCTTGTCTGCTGCAAGTTGAAGGCCAAAGCCCGACAGCTGTCAAGGGAGTGAAGTTGTCATTCCTATTCCAAGGTGTGAAGCATCAGAAAGAAAGCAGGTAAGAGGACAGTTTGATATGAAACTGTTATAAAACCTTTGGCAGAAACTTGGGATGTAGACGCAGGGAGACTTTATCCTTATGGAAAGTGGTGAAAGGCGGATCTGCCATCATGGCCCCAAGTTAACCTACCCTTCTTGCCAAACTGGTAGCCCCAAGGAAGGTGACTTTCATGGAAAGGGACATATAGCAGGAAGCTAGCAGCTCAAAGGGCTGTTTCATTAGTACCAGCAGAAATTAGGTGAAGATCCCACTGGGGCACAATAGGTTGTACAGGTGGGAAGGTTCTGATGAGGCCCTTCCAAAACATAGCAGTCAACGGGTGTATACATGTGGAGTGTCCTTCCATTGGAGGTGGGGTGGAGGGTGGAAGGTGCTAACTGCTGCTAGATGGTCCTTGGGAGAGTTGAGGGAGAGACCCAATGCCTTCAAGAACAGGAGATCATTCAAAAGAAGGGGAATCTCCACCTGTTTTGGGGAAAGCCCTTTCTTTTGGGCTCAGGAGGCAAAGCAGTTCCACTTGGTCCAGTCAGACTCCTTCCTGCTGCTTGAGAGGATGTCTTGCATTTCTGATAAACATGCCTGTTCTAGAGAAGATGCCCATCCAAATACCGTGCTCTGAGGTGAAGTATCTGTGGATCAGAATGTCTAATCTTGCTGCTTTGTTGAGTCAGTAGCTCAGGGAAAGAGGGGATGGGAAGTGGAGGGTGAGCTGACATGTGGAGAAAGTTGGGAAACCAGAACTGTCTGGGTCCGAGTGGGGCAATCAGGATGACTGTTGCTCTCTCCCACCTGATCTTGTGGAGAACTCATGGCAGGAGTGGTAGAGGGGGGAAGGCGTTGCTGATCTTGTCTGACCAGTGGAGAATGAAGGCATCGCCTTGTGAGTGGGGACCAATACCTCTCCTGGAGCAGTACGTGCTGCACTTGTTGGCTGGGGAGGTGAAGAGGTCTCTGGTTGGAGTCCCCCATTGGTTGAAGATGTTGCTTACCTTGGTGTCATGGAATTCACACTCATGATTGGTCACGAATTGTCAGCTGAGTGACTCTGCAGTTATGTTCTGAGTCCCTAGAAGATAGGTTGCAGATAACAGGATCTTGTGGGCAATGCACCAATTCCATAGATTGACCGCCTCCACACACAAAACAGTTGACTTCATGCCCCCTTGTTTGTTGATGTAGTAAACAGTGGTGGCATTGTCCGACATAAGAACATGATGGGAGTGAATGGATGGGAGAAATGCTTGGCATGCCTTCTTTACAGCCCTGAGTTCCAGAATGTTGATGTGCATCCTGGATTCCCAAGGGGTTCATGTTATCTCCCATGTGTGCTCCCCATCCTATGAGGGACACATCGGTGATTACTGTTTTGTCTGTGGAGGATGGGAGAAAGGGGACCCCTGAACACACTTGTTGTGGGTCCATCCACCACTGGAGGAAAAAGAGTACTTCAGGAGAAACCAACAGAATCAGGTATATGGCATGGAATACTGTTTAGTAAACTCTCTGGAGCCACATCTGGAGGTAGTGAAGGCGGAAGCGAGTGAAGGCAGTGACGTATGTGCACAAGGCCACGTGGCCAAGGAGGAATAGGCAAGTCCTGGCCTGAACAGGACTGTTGACTGCTCAGTGTAGTGGTTATGTGGTCATCCCTCCCTATCAGGCTCGTAGGGAGGCCACTCTACCTTACTATGCCAAACAACAAACAGTCAATTAGTGGGCTAGGGCTCTGGCCCTCTGGTCAGGGTACAGCAGGCAATAACCTGACTGGGCAGTTAATCTGTAGCTCTGGCCCTCTGAGCAGGACAGAGTAACAGGGAGTCTTTAGCCAAAGCTTCCTCAATGGGGCAGACAGCAGTGGACACAATCTGGGGGCTCTGACCCTCGGCAGGGCAGAGCAAGGAGCAGTCTTTAGCTTCAGCTTTCAGGCAGGAGCAGACAGCAGTTACAGTCTTGGGGCCCATAGCTTCCTGGCTGGGGCAAGCCAAAAACAAGGCACAGGCCTGCTGGCCTAGGGTAAGTAATCCACCTTCTCAGGGGTTGGGTTGGTGACGGGGGGCAGGTAGAGCCAGGCTCACCGTGGACTACTCCACTGTGTCCCTGCCCCCGGCCCTAGCAGTGTTGGGTGATCCCACCAAGGGGTCAGTGGGAAAGTCACCAAAACATGATGACTTGTTTCCTCACAACACAACCGGACTAATGTCTGGTTCCCCTGGACTACTTTGTACTGCCCTTCCTTGGCATGGCTTCGTAGTTCATGGGTCCTCAATCTCTTCAGGGTAAACAGCAGACAGCAGTCCCAGCAACACCTCTCTACAACCAGTCTCCTCTGGGGACATGGCGCTGCATCGCTCGGTCACTGGGCAGGAGTTCAGCAGCAAGGCAGGGACATCTGCCTGCTTCACTGGCTCTGGCCCAACTGAGCTGGAGGGCTTGCCTTTTATACTTCCTGTCCTGCCCCTCTGCTTCTGGTGAGAGGGGCAAGGCTGGCTTGGCTCCATCCACTGGGGGGAGGAGGCATGGGGCGATTCCTCTCCATCAGGCTCAGAGGGAGGCCACTGTGCTTCACTACACTCAAGCTACGAGTTTCTACAGAGACTGGAATCTGTCCCTTGGTTTGTATGCTCATGCTGTGACTGAGCTGATGGAGGCCCCTATAAAGTCTAGGAACCGTGTGGGGTCCAAAGTTGATTTTTGACATTTATGCTGACCCTGAGGGAGGAAAGGAGTCTGAGCAACATGGAGGTTGAAATCCAGGCTTTTTCTCTGGTCTGTGCTACTAGGAGCCAGTTGTCGAGATAGGAGAATACAAGGACCCCATAACGCTTGAGGTAGGCTGCCATGACAGAGAAAACTTTGGTGAAGGGAGCAATGGTGAGTCCAAATGGCAGGACCCTGTACTGAAAGTGCTGAGGGCCTATTTTAAACCTCAGTAACCATCTGTGAGCCAGATGGATGTCTATGTGAAAATAAACATCCTGTATATCAAAAACCGTAAACCACATGCCTTCTTCTAATGACAGGATGATGGCTGTTAAGGTGACCATATGAACCGGGTTTGCAGATGAAGTGATTGAGACAATGGAGATCCAGGATTGGTCTCCACCAACCCTTCATTTTGGTATCAGGAAGTAAGCTGAATCAAATCCTATCCGTTGATAGTCCGGAGGAACCCACTCTATCGCACCTCTTTGTAGTAAGGAGTCCACCTCCAGGGTGAGGATGCTGTTATGAGGGTGGTCCCTGAAAAGGGATCGGGGAGAAGGTTGTGGATGAGGTAGCATAATAAACTCAATCATATAGCCATAGTGGATGACATTTACCACCCATTTGTCTGTTGTTATTGCACTCCAAGCTCGTAAAAAGAGTGCTAGATGACCCCTGAAGTGGGTGGGGTGGTTGTGTGGCAGCAGGCAAGATGATTGACATCACTCTGGGGTTCCTCAGAAATACCTCTTCTGTGGGGGGTTGCATTTGGGAGGAAGAAGACTGTGAGGGTGGTCCTGGAGGATGTGATCTTTGAGTTATCTGACACTTCCTTGATGGTTCATAAGGCTGATGATGGAAAAACTGGGAGGTTCTGTAATGCTGTGTGGGCTGCAGGCAGTAGAATTTATTTCGATGCCAGTGTGTAAATACCCAAGGAAGAGTAGCTCTTGAATCCTTGAGGGTATGGAGGGAATAGACCGTTTTCTGGTTGAAAAGACAGTATTCATCAAAAGGGAGGTCTTTGATAATATTTTGTACCTCCCTGGGAAAACCAGAGGAATGGAGCCACAACTGTCTCCTTATGACAATGCCTGTAGCCATTGAACATGATGAGGTTTCTGCTGCATCTACTGCTGATTGGAGCAAGGGCATCACTACCAGCTTCCCCTCCTCAGTTATTGACTAGAAGTGGACCTGGTCCAGTTGTGTCAGTTTCTCAACAAGTCCTCCAATTTGCTGTAATTCAGGAAATTGGATCTTGCAAATAATGCCTGATAATTTGAAATCCTGAATTGAAGGCTGGCTGAAGAGAAGATTTTGCAGCCTAAAAGGTCCAGTATCTTTCCCTTCCTGTCAGATGGGGTGGAGTATGGATACTGTTGCCTTACCTGTTCCATTGCTGCCTGGGCCACAAGTGAACTGGGAGGTGAGTGTGAGAGTCCTATGTACTCAGAGCCCTTGGCTGGTACATAGTATCTTTTTTCTGCCCCTTTGAGGTAAGCATACATGTAGCCAAGGTATGCCAAACTGTGCGAGCTGGCTCGATGATGGCATCGTTGATTGGGAGAGCAACTGTGCTTGGCCCCGATGAGTGAAGTATATCCAGCAGCTTATGCTGAGTGTCTTGGATCTTCTCCAGGGGAATGTGAAGCTCTCTAGGCAGTCTATGCAAGAGATCCTGGAATTGGCGGTAGTCAGCAGGAGATGGGAGGGAGGGATGTTGAAGCCACTGCCACATCAGGAGAGGATGACGGGTATCTCTCCTGTTCCCGTGGTATTGTCGGAGCCAGTCTGAGTGGCTCACCTTCCATTACTGGTTCAGAGTGTCTACTCTAAGGCACCCGAGATGGTGAAATAGGTGAAACCTCCTTGATGGAATGGATGGGTTCCGAGGGAGGGTACTGGGGCTAGGATCCCCAATAGGGCCAGCAGGATGGATCCGATGGGTGCTGAGGAGGGCCCCACGGCACAGGAAATCAGTGGCTCTGTGGCAGCTGGAAGGGAGGATACTGCCATGATGTAGAAGGCCTCTGTTGGTACTCATAGTGGCAGGAAGGGATAGACAGTCCCTGATCCTCATCTGAGTCCTCCGAAGATGAAAACTCGGAGACCTGTTCCATCAGCAGTACTGTCGGAGCGGGTGGAAGTGTGTATACTGCCAGAGTGGGGGTGAAGAGTGCTTCAGATGTGGTGTGTCTGGTGCCGTATATAGTGTCTCCCTGGAAGTAAAGGGCCCTAGAAGGCATGGGGACCATGGCTTTTCCAGGCAAACACTTCCTGGAGTTATAGGGCTTTTCCTGACCTCCCAAGAATCAAGGGCAATTTCTCAGTCCCCGGAACCAGAGCCATGATCTCTCCTGGAACGGATGGCTCTCTGGTTCTGAGGGATGACGATGTTGACTGTGTGTGCAAATCTGCACTCAGTCCTGGTATATCCATTGATTTATGTAGCTTCTTTTTGTGTTTGTGCGCTTTAGGGTCTGCTTCATCCCCATGACTGGAACTCATGGAAGGGGTCTCTCCCTTCTTAGCTTAGAGGAAGACTTACTGCCATGCTTATGTGCGTTCTTCTTTACCTCCCGACTAGGCCCTGGTGCGGGGTCCATAGCGGTGGTACTGCTGATGCTGGCCTTGGACTGCACCAATGATGCACGCGCACAAGCGAAATGACCACGGCATCTTCATGCCGACATATCTTGCAATGGCTAAAGTTTGTAGTTTAGATATACCCTGAGTCTAATTGATCTAATTTACAGTACTTTACACATCACCTCTGATTTTGGCTTTCACTCTCTGGTCACTGATACAGCTGCTAAGACTGAACAGGCATTGTACTTCATGGGAGCCTGATTCAGCAAGTTTCAGAGTAGCAGCCGTGTTAGTCTGTATCCGCAAAAAGAAAAGGAGGACTTGTGGCACCTTAGAGACTAACAAATTTATTTGAGCATAAGCTTTCATGAGCTACAGCTCACTCAAATAAATTTGTTAGTCTCTAAAGTGCCACAAGTACTCCTTTTCTTGATTCAGCAAGGTAATTATGCATGTGCATTGACTTTACTGGGACTACTTGAATTCTAAAGTTAGGCACATGCTTAAATACCTTGCTGATTCAGGGCCAGAGTTCACTATTCCAGCTGCGTAGTGGAAGCAGAATGCTACCAGATGTATACATATTGATATTCTTGAGATGCCTTTCCTGATTGATCTGTACAGATGTTCTGAAAATGTTTACACCAACAACCAGTGCAGACTGGGTTAAATCCTAATCCCACTGACATCAGTGGGATTAGGATTTAGTCTAGTCTGCATTGGTCATTGGCAGGGCTGTCTTTAGGCATAAGTAGCATACACAGCTGTGTAGGGCACCTGAAAATTGGGTCTTAGTGTCCACTCTCCCGGCTCTGCCTATCCCTGTTCTGACTCTTCCTGCAGGCTTCCACAGCTAGCCGCTGCAGCCTGGTGACTCTTACTCCAGAGGGGATCTACTAACTTAAAATTGAAAAAGCCTTCCAGCCTGCCAGACCTATTAGCACAACATTGAAATTGTTAAAGGGCCATTCAAGTGGTAATGAAGCCATTTCACAGGCATTTGCCAACCCCCAGGTATATACTGTCAGTTTCTGAATTTACTGCCAAAAATAGTTGTGCATTACTGTAATATTTACTCAGAACATGTTAGTCTACAGGACCTTAGTTTAAAATTTGCTTTAAAAATATTTCATTGGTGAGTTGGTGAAGATTACAAAATCACATCTCTAAAAAATCCTTGCATAGATTTTTAGATGCACAATCGTCTTTAGCCTTAAATGCTTGGATCTTCAGACATATAGTTTTTTAAATAAAGCCTTCAAAAGACCACCCTTTCCTAAAATACACATTTCAATTTTAATTACTATAGTAAAAAAAAATTTGCTTCCAAAGTCTTCCTGTCCTTTCTGTTTATCCCTTTCTCCCTTCATCCCCCTGTTGAAGAGAGCCCTTAAAGGGACAACACCCCTTTCCTGCCAGATAGCTGGACACAGAGTTTCCCTTTCTTTACTTCTGACTATCTGATGAACTAGTTTTAAGAGAACGCTCCAGCAAAATCAGTACCTCGTAAGATATAAAATCCTTTGTTATACCTAAAATCTTTGGATACATATTTTTTTAAAGTTGGTGAAATTTCATAAACATGTCTTTTGTTATGGAGATCACACAAAGTAAATTAGTGTTCCCTTTTTCTAAAAGCAATGAACATTGTTATGAACAAACTAAACCTCTGTGACTGATTAATTTAAAATAATGTCTTTAAGTGAGTTAAATATGTAGTAATCTGGAATGATTACTTTACGAAGGCTTAAGAGTACATTTAAAATATAAAATCAGCTTAGAAATACTGATTAAGAAAATGTAAAACAGAGAAGAGCTGCATCATGTATTCCATAATATTTAATGTTGTATTCAGCAAGACAGCTGACTCGCCCTTACTACAAAGTTTTTGCAAATAAATCTCTGACAAACTTCAGAGCATATCAAAAAACCTGTGACTGACATTTTTTATTCCCAAATTTAGTGCTTTTAATTAGGTACCTTCTGCATGTCCAGTCTTCACCATCTGGCATGCAGTGGAAACCATGCTCCATTTTCTTTAGAAAGAAATTGCAGAAGAGTGTTTTTTTCAAATGTCATTTGCTTCATTTGGGTTCAGGTATTTGGCTGGAAAGCAGTGAGCAAGGTGGGGGAGGGAAGAGAGGAGAGAGACGGTGGGGAGAGGGTGGGGCCTGGGGAGAGTGGGGCAGGGCCTGAGGCAGAGCAGGAATGAAGTATGGGTAGGGCCACAGGCAGAACACGTGGGCTGGGGAGCTAGCCTCCCCAAGCGGCAGCTTCACCCACTGCCCATGACAGCAGGTAAGAGTGGGTTGGCTCCCGCACACCCAGTGCACACTGCAGTCTCCGTAGGCAGGGGCCGTATTCTCAGACCTGAATGCTCTGGCACCGTGCATTCTGCGTGAGGGACAGGGTACGGGGGTCTCTGTGGGGAACTGTGACTCTCCACCACCGTGAGGTGGGCCGGGTGTCTCGGTATCCTTTGCTGCCTCGTCCTTTCCCCTCCCTCCCGGGCTGCGAGCCCGGACTGCTGTCGGGCATAAGGGGACCAGTTTAATAATACTGCGTTGGGCCCCATAAATCTTAAGGACGGCCCTGGTTATTCGCATAAACCAGTGGTTCTCAAACTGTGGGTTGGGAACCCAAAGCGGGTTGCAACCCCATTTTAATGGGGTTGCCAGGGCTGGCTTAGACTTGCTGGGGCCCAGGGCCAAAGCCCAAGTCCAAGCCCGAAGGCTTCAGCCCTGGATGGTGGGGCTCAGGTTACAGGCCCCTGCCTGGGGCTGAAGCCCTTGAGCTTTGGCTTTGGCTTCCTGGCCTGAGGCAGTGGGGCTTTGGCCCCTCCCGCCCCTACCAGGGTGGTGGGGCTTGGGCGGGCTCAGGCTTCGGTCCCCCCTCCTGAGGTCCTGTAGTAATTTTTGTTATCAGAAGGGGGTCGTGGTGCAATGAAGTTTGAGAACCCCTGGCATAAACATACTTCTATGAGGTTAAGATTTGGCCCATTGTCAGAAATTGCAGAGCGACTATTGTAGCTAAAATGTAATCTGTCCATATTCAGTTCCAAGTAGTAAATTACATTCTTTTCATTTTATTGCTTATAATCATTTGTATATACCCACTGCTATTATCAAAGTTTCAGAATTACTATTTTAGTTACATAAATAGTACAGAATTACTATTTTAGTTACAAGATAAAAGGCAGTGTTTTATACACTTTATGAATAGCATTTCTGAAACACTTAAGAAGAGTGAAACTTTGAAACAGTTGCCAAATCCTATATTACAGTGTGTTGTATAAATATGTTTAAAACAAATGTTTAATAGCATGATTTCAATGTTTAATTTCTCTAAAATACACTTTTATATCAGAAGCTATAAAATAGTTTTCTAATATCTGCTATGCAGAGCTCTTTTACATAGATACTACTTTTAAAGACTTGTTTAAATAAACTATTTAATTATCATACAAAATGCCCAGTTTATGTCATTATCCAGTATTCCTACTTGATGAATGGATGAATGGAATATAGAGTACTTGATGACTGAATGGTTCCTAAAACAGGAGAATCATCACATCCAAGTAATAACAAATAATTCTGAATTAATGTAAAAGAAAACGATTCTAGTGAATAGTATGTTTAAATTCTTTAGATATAATGCTGATAGATGCCCTGTTACCTGAGCCATTGGGAGTTTTCTCATCAGACAGGTTTTCCACCATCAATAGTTGTGTCAGATGTCTTGCAAACCTGGCTGGATTATCCCATGGGATATAAGATACTTCATAATCACCTCCAAGCATCAACCCTGAGCCTTCCAGGAGGCCAGAGTCATCCACCCCAGTCAGCCGCAGGCTTTCAAAAGTAAACACTTTGAAGGCTCTTTCTACTTCAGCCCAACTCAAGAGTTCTGGAAGAGAATTAAAACCATCCACAGAAATTGTCCTTACATTTCAGTGAAAGGTAAATAGAAGACTGACCAGGTATATTGTCCTTGGCATTGCTATTAAGGCTGCCAACAAGGGGGCTAACGGTGATGGTAATTTCAGTAATGATCAATGGACTGATCAGATGGTGGTCAGATATATTATAAGACATGTGTCTTATGACTACGACCCTACCAAATTCACAGCCATGAAAAATGTGTCACAGACCGTGAAATCTGGTCTTTTGTGTGCTTTTACCGCATACTACACAGATTTCACAGGGGAGACCACAATTTCTCAAATTGGGGGTCCTGACCCAAAAGGGAGTGGCAGAGGGGGTCACAAGGTTATTTTAGGGGGATTGTGGTATTGCGCAGAAGTAAGGTTAGCAATACCATACCATGCCACCCTTGCTTCTGCTCTGCTGCCTTCAGAGCTGGGCGGTCAGAGTGTGGTGGCGACTGACTGAGGGCCCAGCTCTGCAGGCAGCAGTGCAGAAGTAAGGGTGGCAATACCATACCATGCTATCCTTACTTCTGTGCTGCTGCTGACAGCGACTCTGCCTTCAGAGCTGGGAACCCGGCCAGCAGCCGTAGCTCTCCAGCTGCCCAGCTCTGAAGGCAGCCGCCGCCTGCAGCAGCACAGAAGAAAAGGTAGCAGTACCACAACCTCCCCTACAATAACCTTGCGGAACCCTCCCCCCCCCGACCTCCTTTTAGGGTTAGGACCACTACAATTATAACACCATGAAATTTCAGATTTAAATAGCTGAAATCATGAAATTTACCACAGGTATTTTAAAAATCATATGAGCGTGAAATTGACCAAAATGGACTATGAATTTGGTAGGGCCCTACTTATGACAGTAAAAAAGGAATTGAAGGGGTTTGGATACTTATTACTAACTGTACCTTTAGACTGAACATTCAGACTCACTAGACGGCATTTATGTAGCCCTTCTAACTGTTTTACAGTGTGCACCAACTAGGTACACACATTACAAGAATAAGGAATTGCAGAGACAATTCTTGATGGAGAAGTGACCTTATCATGACAACCAGAAAATGTGATTATTGTAGATACTACAGTACTATTAACATGGGCAACTCAAAGAAAACACAATGAGAAAACCATGTTTTTTCTCCCAAGTAATCCTCCCAATCCAAGACAAATCTCTTTTCTCAATCAAAAGGTTCTTTGTAAACAAATACATTATATAGCTCAGTGGTTCCCAATATTTGTTCTGTGCACTAGAATCAGAACTAGTAATTTGTGTGACTGATATTCTTGTCCCAACTTAATACAGAGTTTATATGCTTGTGTGAGTCCTGACATGCTGCTAATGCCTAGTTGTCAATCTCATAGTCTCTAACATGCAGTGTAACCTAGTCTGCTCATAACCATGAAATTCTGGTTTGGTGTTAGGCCAAACTCCATGGTAGGTTAGGATGGACACAAGTATATGAAAGGTAGTAGATATTGGCTGATACATTGAAAGTCTTAGTTGGGTAAATTGAGACAGTGGCCCCAAAAAAGTGGGTTCCAACTACCTCAACAAAGAATGAAATAATATTAATAAAAAAAATCTATTTACCATTGGTGCAATAATGCATGAGCTCATGAATTCTGGCCAAGCGTTTAGTGTTGTTTCCAGGTGGAGGAAGGGGGAATTGAAGAAGTTCCACCAGTGGCAGCTTGTCCATCATATCCTGTTCAATCTTTTCTGGGTTTAAGTCCCCTTGGATCTGAAGCAAAGAGCAATAAGGACAAAAGCGAAGTAAACTTTCACAAAAAAGGGATTTTTCATTAAATAACTAAGGTGCCAGTTTAGCACACAAGTCCTGCCCCCCCCACCCCAAAAAAAAACCCCTACACACATATGCTTTACTTTACTTTGAAGTCAATAGAATTTAAGCATATGCTTAAAATTGAGCATATACTCAGTGTTTTGCTGAATCAGTGCCTTTATGTGGAAGATGAAATAAGTTATTGTTTACTTTCCTCACTGTGGAGGAGTGAATATATACCAGAAAAAAAAGAGAATAATTGAAGAAGGCACAATTAACTGATATTTGCCAAAGATCACAAAATTATTTGCCATTTAGCCATAATCTGAAATTTTCATGGAATATAGAAAGTATGTATTGATTTAGTCTGTCACACTTCAAAGGATGCTTTTGTATTAGCCTTTCCCTTCCACATTGTGACAGGTTCAGTCACAATGACCCCCTTGGGACTGTCACCTGATGGGGTGAGACTACCTCAGAGCCCGTTTTCTTTGCCAGTTTGGGCCTTCAGAACCTTGTCTTATTGAGCCAGATACACTAATCTGCTGCAACACAGACCCAGAGGCTGACCCATGTCCCCAAAGCTGCAGACTTAACTGAAAACGGCTTAGCAAGTGATCCTGTCTCTAGCACGCAGACACCCAGCTCCCAATGGGATCCAAACCCCAAATGAATCCGTTTTACTCTGTATAAAGTGTATACAGGGTAAACGTATAAATTGTCCACCCTCTATAACACTGATAGAGAGATATGCTCAGCTGTTTGCTCCCCCAGGTAGTAATTACTTACTCTGGGTTAATTAATAAGAAAAAGTGATTTTATTAAATATAAAAAGTAGGATTTAAGTGGTTCCAAGTAATAACAGCAAAATAAAACAAAAACATGCAAGTCTAAGCCTAATACATTAAGAAACTGAATACAGGTAAATCTCACCCTCAGAGATGTTCCAATAAGCTTCTTTCACAGACTCCGATGAAGTGAGCTGTAGCTCACGAAAGCTTATGCTCAAATAAATTTGTTAGTCTCTAAGGTGCCACAAGTACTCCTTTTCTTTTTGTGAATACAGACTAACACGGCTGCTACTCTGAAACCTTTCACAGACGAGACTCCTTCCTAGTCTGGGCCCAACCCTTTCCCTTGATACAGACCTTGCTAGTTCCAGCAGGCATCTTAGGTGAAAAGCAGGGGATTCCATATGACTTTGATCTCCCTTGTCCTGCTCCACCCCCTTTTATAGCTTTGGCACAAGGCGGGAATCCTTTGTCTCTCTGGGTTCCCACCCCTCCTTCTAAATGGAAAAGCACCAGGTTTAAGATGGATTCCAGTACCAGGTGACCTGGTCACATGTCCTGTAAGACCCCTATTCTCCACTCTTTCCGGCCTGACTCACAGGAAGGTTTACAAGTTAACTAACTCACAGGAACACAGGAAGGCTTACAAGTAAACGGAGCCATTTACAACCAATTGTCTTGGTTAATGGAAGCCATCAAGATTCCAAGCCACCATTAATGGCCCATACTTTGCATAGTTACAATAGGAGTTCAGAGTAATACTTCATATTTCTAGCTTCAGATACAAGAATGATACATTCATACAAATAGGATGAACACACTCAGTAATTATAAGCTTTGTAATGATACCTTATAAGAGACCTTTTGCATAAAGTATATTCCAGTTATATTATATTTACACTCATAAGCATATTTCCATAAACATATTGAGTGCAACGTCACACACAAATTCTTAGTTGGTCTATATTACTGTCCATAGTCATTATAATCAAGAAATCATACAACTAATTGATGGTCTTTGACAGAAGTATTATGATGGATTTAAAGAACTGTACTGGCTTGAGGTTTTTTTTTTTTTTACTTTGTTCAGTTTTGCTTTTTCTTATTTTTATTATTACAGTCCCTGTCTTCTGTGTTACTTTTACTACCTTCTTCCTCTATCATATCTCCCAAACCTGTTCCTTCTTCTTTCATCCCTACTACCTACATTTTTAATGTCTTGGTCAACTCCTGCATTGACTAGTGCAACTTCCTCCTCTTTAGCCTCATGAAATCTAGACAGCTGCCCAAAAGTCTATCCAACATGCTTCTGTTAAAAGTATCTTCCCGACCCACCACTGAACTATTTCATCCTCCTTCTCCTTGAAACCCTTTATTGCCTTACAAGTTTCATCTGCATCCAACTTTTTACTATAATCTTACTCTACACTTCTGCCTACATCATGTCTAGATAACTCTTGCTGTCTTGCATGAGCACTACACTCTGCACCTTGATGCACTCTGGTGTTCTTCTCCCATAAAAAGCTCTGTGTCTTTTTGTATGCTGCCCACTATGTTTGTCCCATCCTCTCTAATCTATTTCATTGTAGTTGCTACACCACACTCATCATTTAGTATCTCTGTGCTGCAGAAACTCTAGTTTCTTCAGAATAATAATCCCCTAGCTCAGTGGTGGTCCAAAGTGAAGCCCACAGAGTTCTACAATGTATCCCATGCCACCGTTTATATGGAAATGCAGTCACGAAAGCCAAATGTACACATAAGCACTGTGGCCAGGCCACTCAGATCAATATGGTACATTGCATGCTGGGATCTGTAGTCTCCATGGATGGCTGCAATCTGCTCCACTTTAAGCAAATTAAATACAGCCTTTGGATTCCTGGCAAGTGGCTAATGTGACCACGAAGTGAGCAAAGTTTAAGTTCTCCTAGTCTACCTTCTAAAAGAAGCATTCTAAGTTAATGCCCTCTCTGTAGACTTTAAGACTGTTGATATAAGACACAGTATTGTACCTTTAGCAGGTGTAGCCTCTGAGACAAAATATCATGATAGTTTAATAGAAGAGGCCATTTGGGTACCACAGTCTTTTCTTCATTGTCATTAGGGAAAAAGGTGTCATAGAGATTCTATTAAACAAGAAAAAAGCACATACATTAAAAAATAATACATAGATTTATTTAGCAATTAAGGCAGTCTGAAGGTAAAAGACAATACAAACCTTTTTTTCACTCTCAGAGAGGGCAAGAGAGGGAAGGATAGATACTATATGCTCTGCAAGGCTATGATCCAGCCCATCTGCTCGTGGTTCTGGGACCACCAGACTTGGTGGTGTAAGACCTTCTTCAGCTGCAATGACCTACCAAGCAGAAAACATGTTAGATGTCATTATAGCATTGATTTGTAGTTATCTTAAATTAAGGTTGCATCAGAGATTCCATTATAATCTCCGTATTCACATGCACATAATTTTCTCAAAAATGCTTGTTTCCAGCTGGAATTCCCAGTCCTTGTCTCTGGCCAAAGGTAAATTTTATGGAAAAGTTTGAATAAAATTTTTTCACCTCTTTTTCACTTTAATGAGGGTGGGGAAAATGTTTTCAAATGAAAAAACATATTAAGAATTTTAATGCACATTGATAATTCAAAAATGGCTGCACATCACAAGTTGAACCTTTCTTAGTTGTCTTCACTAAGGACAATTTTCCAGGCTAATATGCAAATAAATTAATAATTAGAAATCAGGAACATTATGCAAAAGTTTCATTTCTTAAAGAAGTAAGGTTCACAGTCCTACAACGGTTCTTCAGCCTGGGGGCAGAACTCAGACCTTTCAGTCAACGCTTCAAGTATATATGCCCCTTCAGGTGACAAACCTGGCAGTTGAGTTAACATCCACAGATATGATGAAAACTGTATCCTTCTTAAATGAACACATTCTTATTACGGTATAACTTCAATAACTTTATCACTATACCTATTGCAGTGCATGAAAACTTATTTAAGTGTGTTTAGTCTGTGGACTTTATTAGTTAGAGAAAGGAAGTTTTTGGATAAATATGAATTAATTTTCCTATCCTCCAGCAACATTAAAATCTGTAGACACTACACTGGAGTTTATAAGCTGTGTATAGCTAGGAAAGGAAAACAATTTAGCCTAAGATAAAACCAAAATTGAAATAAGGATGTACTTAGGTTATTTCCTGGTTTACTGAGGCTCAATAAGCATGAAACATCATCCTCCCAACAATATCAGCCTGCCAGCTTTGAAATATTTTATTACTGCATGAAGGACCTGGAGGCTCCCTTTCTGTTTTCTTCTTAAGAAGTGTATCTGTATGCCCTAACCCAAGAGGCTACTCCTCTGTGAGGGAATGTAGTCTGAGCATGAGTCAAGTTTTCTCCCCACTCTGGAAGCACAAAGGAATATTTACTAGTTGGATCATCCAGCTGGAGATTCCCTTCAGTGTGGAGGAGTTCCTAGGTGCCACCAAACTGCCATCGCAGGATCCAAAGTAGGAAGCATGGTGGGGTCGGGAGGAAGAGGCATGGCTAGTGCATTGCTATGCTTCATTAATCCCCAGCTGTTAGATGGCCCCTTGAAAGCCATAGCAAGCCAGTGTAAAGTAGAATAGCACTGAGGTTGTGCTATACTATGCCAAGGCCAGGCCTGACTTGGTGCCATTCTCAAATTCATTTAGCAACTTTGTGGATCTATCCACAGTTCAGCCCATGGGATCCTATTGGGATCCAGGAAGTGGGTGGGCGGAAGCCTGCCCACTGCTAAAGGATCCCCCCAGCCTAAGGCAGGGATCCAGAGGACCTGGAAGCCAAGTGATTTCGTGGGACAACTAATAAAATAACAGGAACAGGAATAAAAAGAAAAGGAGTACTTGTGGCACCTTAGAGACTAACCAATTTATTTGAGCATAAGTGAGTTGTAGCTCACGAAAGCTTATGCTCAAATAAATTGGTTAGTCTCTAAGGTGCCACAAGTACTCCTTTTCTTTTTGCGAATTCAGAGTAACAGCAGTTTTAGTCTGTAACAGGAACAGGAGTGCGGTCAAAGGGAACCTGGTGGGGACACCGAGCAGAGAACACCGGACAGCGCCCACCGTTCCTCGAAGGCGTCCAGGGAGAGTGGAAGCCGCCCAGTGGAACTCTGCCTGGATGCGTGAACGGACGGAAGACCGGAAATAGGCCCCACAGTCATAGGAGTCTCCATTGGCCAACCTCCTCTTCCTAGTTCATAGATGGCCATTTTAGCCAGGGCCAGGCAGTGGTTGACCAGGAGGTCCCGTGGCTTTGTGGGGCCAAGGATAGGGAGTGCATAGATAAGAAGGTGAGGGAAAAAGTGCAACCAAAAACATAACAGGATGTCTAAGAGGAGCCGTAATAGGAGCTGCAACCTGGCCCTCCAAGTAAACGTGCGCCAGGGTCTCCCTCACGCCGCAGAAAGGGCAGGTGTCTGGGATGGGGGTAAACCGCGCCAAGTACACGCCCGTGCTGATGGCCCCATGAAGGCGCCGCCAACTGATATCCCCGGTGGGCCTCGGGACTACGGTGGAAAATAGGCTGGCCCACTGGGGCTCCTCACCCTCTAGAGGTGGCAGGAGGTCCCACCACTTTGTGTCGGGGCGGGACGCAAGGGTGAGGAAGTGAAGGGTGGGGAGCACGAGCGTGTATAGATGTTTCCTTGGTGTGGTCTGGAAACGAACTAGCTGCAAGTCATGCAGCTGGCTCACGGTGAAGGGTCCGAGGGGTGGGGGGGAAGCCGGTTGGGTCCATGGGGCAGGGGCCCGATGAAAAGGTCAGGAGGACCTGGGGTGGAGGGTGGGTAGGGGGTGCCCCTCTCGCAGGACCCAGTTGAGGCAGGCCCGAGCAACGGGCGGCAAAGCGGCCCTCACCTCCTGCAGTACGAGGCCTGGAGAGCCCCATGCGCCAAGCGAGCATCAGGGGATCCAGCCAGTCTTCCAGGTCTCCGACCCTGGTGACTTCTGCCAGGACCAACCTCCGGTGCACTGAGGGGGACTCCACCACTTGCACATGTAGCTGGGGGTTGTGTAGCAGGGGCTCTGCGAGGAGATCTGCCCCCTCGGTGGCCTCCGTGGACCTGGTCGCTGAGAGTAGTTTCCAGGTCCGGAGGAGGTCCTGGTAGAAGACCGTCAGCCTGGAGAGGTCTCGTGGAAGAACTCTCGGATGGAGATGAAGGAGCTGCCAGTCATATCAGAGCCCTCGGAATCGGTGCAGGAAGGCGTGTACCAGGACTCTCCATGCTGGACTACCTGCACCATAAAGGAGCCTCTGCAGGGCCTGGAGGCGGAAGACATGGACCTGAGTACACAGGCACTTCAGGCCCTGCCCTCCCTCCTCCAGGGGCAGGTGGAGGACCCCTGCAGAGACCCAGTGCACTTCTGGCCAAAAGAACTCCAGAATCACCGTCCAGAGATTGGCCAGGAAGACCGGGGCTGGGACCAGGGTGTTGAGCCAGTACCAGAGCATGGACAGGACTAGTTGATTGAGCACCAGTGCCCTCCCTCGGAGGGAGAGGCACTGGAGTAGTCCTGTCCATTTCCGGAGCCACTCTGTCACCCTGCTCTCTAAACTGTGTCAGTTCTCTGGCAGAGATGGATGTGTGGTGGAAAGGTAAATGCCGAGATAGAGCAGCGGACCTGTGCTCCACCGGATGGCCTGAAGTGCAGGTGGGAGGGAGCTTGCCTGCCACCCATCCCCAACCACCAGGCCAGAGCTCTTGACCCAGTTGACCCAGGTGGAGGAGGCTGCCGAGTAGATGGCCTGGCAAGCCTCCACCTGCGCTAAGTCGCCCGGGTCCTGGACCACGAGGAGCACGTTTGGCGTTCAGCCCAGGGGATATTAGGCACAGAAAAAAATCTGGCCAAGTTCTTTATCTTGTGTGTGTTGCTCGCATACACACCATCCAAGGCACCTGAATATCAAGGACTTTGAATTTTTTTTGTCCCTTACAGCCAAGACACAGAGCAGAAATAATGAACTTGACCTCTTGGATACTTAATTTTCTCCAAGTGTATTTTTTAACACTATGCAGATATCCAAAGTGTGCCATAGCTTTTCAGATGGATGTAAGGGCTTGAGGTAGAAGGATCATGCAATCTCCTATGCTGTAAGAGCGACAGAGTTGATTTGAGGGAGGAATACTGGGTTCATCCTGAGCATCACTTCATCACCATGAAAAATGCAGTACTGGTGCTACATGGATAAAGTTCCTAATTCCAACACTTGTCTGGTTGATAAGGCAGGCTGAGAGAGATTTAGGTGCTAACAATATTTGCTTAGAGGAATTGGGCTAGATTCACAAAAAGAGTTACTTGAGGCTGCTTTAGGCACCTAAATCTCAGGATCAGGCATGACTGGGATTCAACCTTTGCCCCCTGCACAACTGCCACTAAACCTTGTAGACACCTAATCTGACTCAGTGAATACCTTTTTGTAATAAAAGTTCCCTAGGTGCCTATATTTCTGCCTCTGAGCATGCACACTGCTGCCTCACTGTAAATATCCAGACACACAGGCCCCAGGCAATACATAAACTGGGGGAAGATACACATTCCTCTGCTTAACTCCCTACAGGGCCCTATCTAGTAAGTGTGCTCAGAGTTCACCTACTGGATTGGGACCCCACAGGTGAGCTCATGCAAGACAGCATAAAGATGTGGTCCCTTAAAAATTTTAGCCCAGTGGTTAAGGTACTCACCTGGGACATTGGAGATCACCAGTTCAAGTTCCCTCTCTGCCTGACAGGAGAAGGAATTTGAACAAGGATCTGCCATCTATCATGTAAGAGCCCTACCTACTGGGCTATTGGATATTTATAGATTGCAAGACCAGAAGGGACCATTGTGATCATGAACTTCCTCAAAACAGAACTTCTGCAAAATGATTCCTAGAGCATATCTTTTAAAAAAATATCCAGTCTTGATTTAAACATTGTCTGTGTAAAAGAATCCACTACAACCTTTGGTAAATTGTTCCAATGGTTAATAATTCTCACTGGTAAAAATGTATGCCCTATTTCTAATGTGAATTTGTCTAGCTTCAACTTCCAGTTATACCTTTCTCTGCTAGATTGAAAAGCCCATAATTAAATGTTTGTTCCCCATGTAGGTACTCATAGACTGTGATGAAGTCATCCCTTAGCCTTTTTGTTAAGCTAAATAGATTGAGTTATTTGAGTCAATCACTAAAAGACATGTTTTCTAATTGTTTAAGCATTCCTGGAGCATGGAGCACTCTCCAATTTATCAACATCCTTCTTGAATTGTGGACTCCAGAACTGGACACAGTATTTCAGAAGTGGACACACCAGTGCCTAATATAGAGGTAAAATAACCTCTGTGCTTCTACTTGAGATTCCCATTTACGCATCCCAGGATCACATTAGCTCTTTTGTGCACAGCATAAAACTGGAATCTCATGTTCAGCTGATTATCCACCACTACCCCGAAATCTTTTTCAGAGTCTCTGCTTCCCAGGATAGAGTCCCTCCTTTAAGTATAGCCTACATTCTTTGTTCCAAGATATATACATTTACTTTAGCTGTACAATAGAACCTCAGCGTTACAAACAACAGAATTATGAATTGACCAGTCAACCACACACCTCATTTGGAACTGGAAGTATGCAAGCAGACAGCAGCAGCAGAGACAAAAAACAAACAAACATACCAAATAAAGTACAGTACTGTGTTAAATGTAAACTGCTCAAAAAATAAAGGGAAATTAAAAAAAAAAAGATTTGACAAGGTAAGGAAACTTTCTGTGATTGTTTCATTTAAATTAAGATAGTTAAAAACAGTTTTTTTCTTCTGCATAGCAAAGCTTCAAAGCTGTAGTAAGTCAATATTCAGTTGTCAGCTTCTGAAAGAACAACCATAATGTTTTGTTCAGAGTTATGAACATTTCAGAGTTACAACCTCCATTCCCGAGGTGTTCATAACTCTGAGGTTCTGCTGTATTAGCATGCATATTGTTTGCTTGTACTCAGTTTACCAAGCAATCCAGATCACTTTGAATCAGTGATCTGTTCTCTTCATTATTTAGAATTAGGGCTGTCAAGTGATTAAAAAAAATTAATCGTGTTGTTAAACAACAATGGAATACCATTTAAATATTTTTGGATGTTTTCTATATTTTCAAATATATTGATTTCAATTACAACACAGAATACAAAGTGTATAATGCTCACTTTATATTTATTTTTGATTACAAATATTTGCACTGTAAAAAACAAAAGAAATAGTATTTTTTAATTCACCTCAAAAATACTGTAGTGCAATCTCTTTATCATGAAAGTTGAATCTATAAATGTAGAATTATATACAAAATATCTGCATTCAAAAATGAAACAATGTAAAACTTTAGAGCCTACAAGTCCACTCAGTCCTGCTTCAGCCAATCCCTCAGAAAAACAAACTTGGTTACAATTTGCAGGAGATAATGCTACCCACGTCTTGTTTACAATGTCACCTGAAAGAGCATGGCACTGTTGTAGCTGGTGTTGCAAGATATTTACGTGCCAGATGTGCTAAAGATTCATATGTCCCTTCATCTTCAACCACCATTCCATAGCACATGCATCCATGCTGATGATGGGCTCTGCTCGATAACGATCTAAAGCAGAGCGCATCGATGTATGCTCATTTTCATCATCTGAGTCAGATGCCAGCAGCAGAAGGTTGATTTTCTTTTTTGGTGGTTCAGGTTCTGTATTTTCCGCATCGGAGTGTTGCTCTTTTAAGATTACTGAAAGCATGCTCCAAACCTCGTCCCTCTCAGATTTTGGAAGGCACTACTGATTCTTCAACCTTGGGTCGAGTGCTGTAGCTATTTTTAGAAATCTCACATTGGTATCTTCTTTGCATTTTGTCAAATCTGCTGTGAAAGTGTTCTTAAAACAAACATGTGCTGGGTCATCATCCGAGACTGCTATGACATGAAATTTATGGCAGACTGTGGGTAAAACAGGCTCTAAAGTTTTACATTGTTTTGTTTCTGAGAGCAGTTAGGTAACAAAAAAAAAATCTAAATTTGTAAGTTGCACTTTCATGATAAAGAGATTGCATTACAGTATTTGTATGAGGTGAATTTAAAAATACTATTTCTTTTATCATTTTTACAGTGCAAATATTTGTAAAAAAAATAATATAGTGAGCATTGTACACTTTGCATTCTGTGTTGTAATAGAAATCAATATATTTGAAAATGTAGAAAAACATCCAAAAATATTTAATAAATTTCAATTGGTAATCTATTGTGTAACAGTGCGATTAATCATGATTAATTTTTTTAATCATGATTAATTTTTTTTGTTAATCACGTGAGTTAACTGTGATTAATTGACAGCCCTATTTACAATCTCCACAATTTTTGTATCTTTTGCAAACTTGATCAGTGATGATTTTATGTTTTTTTCCTGGTCGTTAAAAAAATGTTAATCAGGTTAGGGCCAAGAACCAATCCCTGTAGGATCCCACTGGAAACACATCCACTTGGTGACAATTCCCCATTTACAATTACATTTTAAGACCTATTAGCTAGCCAGTTTTTAATCCATTTCATGTGCGTCATGTTAATTTTATATCAATTTAGCTTTTTAATCAAAATGTTGTGGGGTACTAAGTCATATACCTTAGAGAGTCTAAGTATATTACATCAACCCTTTATCAACCAAACTTGTAATCTCATCAAAAAGAGATATTAAGTTAGTTTGACGGAATCTATTTTCCATACATCCAGGTTGATCTGCATTAACTGTATTACCCTCCTTTAATTCTTCATTAATTAAATCCCATACCAGCCGCTCTATTATCTTTGACTAGATGATCATAAACATCCTTTCTGGTCTTAAAAACCTATGAATCTAAGTGCCTCAGGGAGAACTGGAGGCCAACCAACAATCAAGTGGCTCACTCTGTAAACCCAGTCCAAAAATTTAGCACATATCCAGCTAAATTAAAGCCCAACTGCACCAGAAATTTAACTTTTAACATTAGCTTTGAAAATTTTTTGATCCACCAATTCTACAGTTCTGCAGCAAGGAGGACTGTACACCTTGTTTGTTGCTGTGGAAAAAGAACAAAACCGGCCGTCTCTTCATTGGGAGAAATATCGATGAGCCAGTAATGGGCAGGTCTGAGTTTTGTCCTCAAAGCTGCGGACTGAAGATCCATTGTAGGTTGTCTGGAAACACTCCCTAAAAGCTAAAGTGCTACAAACCAGTTCTGGGACCCATGTGCAACGGGTCATTCTTATGGAGGACCTCCTGTCCCACACTGAGAAAAGTTGACAAGCATATAGTATCAGTGATCATTTTCATTTTGCACTTGTATTATATGCTTAGTTTTGACAACCCTGAGAGAAAACACTCGCTAGCAGTTATCGTAGGCTAGATTAACCCTAGCCCTTACTCAACCATGCAAGGGAGGAAGGAGGAGCAAAGACCCTCTTAGAAAGTGGCAAAAAAGGCAGGAACTCCCTACCCTAATACTCTTCTCTGTGAGAAACTGGATGAGGAGTGGGCATAGAGGACTGGGGAGTAGTAGTAGGAGCCTTGGAATAGATTGCCGAGCACATAGTGGGAGTGAGCTGCACCCTGAAAAGGAATGAAAAAACCTAACTCCTCCCCTCCATAAAGCAAGGCAAAGCAGGGGATCCTCTCTGAGTCACAAGTCCTTCCTACTGATCCTCAGTGGGTAGTGCAGCTATGTACGTTCTCTTATTTTGGGATGAACCTGATTGATTTGTCTCTCACTGATCAATTCACTATCACAGTGCTTAGCCTGACTGATGGGTATGAATTAATATGAAAATACACTCACCTGTTCCAACATGCAGTTCATTATTAAAGGAACAGAAATGAATTCTTCAGGAATCTGACTTAGCAAATCATTGTAATACCTCATGTCCACATAAGGAGGCAGAAAAGAAACTTCTTCCTCTATTGTAGAAAGCAGAAATAACATATTGAGACTATCTAGCTGGATCTGTTGGTTTTCCTTTGACTCTAGTAGATATGGTTAGTAAAAATATCCTAATTTAACTCCTTGAATCTCTCCTATGTTTCTGAATTAGGGCTGCGGCAGTGTTGTAAGAAAATATAAGGAAAGGACCTAATTCTTAAAGCCTCTACTGCTTAGTCTGCACAGCAGTGAACTTCTACTCTTGACATATCTCCTTCCCATATCTTCATTTATTTTTAATAAAATACAAGTATTTTAATAATAAAAGAAGGATTATATGCAAAATTTAGGCGATTCAGAGTTAAGGTTCCACAGTGACATATCACATATTAGCCTATATAAAATGCAGCCGTGTGTCTCTAAACTTATTTTTAAAAAATGCAGCGTAAATATAAATCACTAGTTCATGGTTCAGCTAATTTTCTACAATCTTACTTGAGAAGCAGTCTTAAAACTCAGTTACAAGCACACACGATGCAAGAAAATCCTATGTGCTACGGACTCAGTCACAAGCTGCCTTCTGTACCCGTGCAGGGGAGTAAGGATGTGTATGGTATTCGTCCTCTCTGTGGGCAACTACATTTTCAGTTTGCATGCAGGGTGGAGAACAGTTGCTGTGAAGTTGCTACTGCCCCACCTGCACACACTGGTGTAGAGGCTTTGCTCCCTACTTCCAGTACACCAGTCACCACAGTTCAACCAAAAGAAACCTGCATAGGACTGGGGCAACTTACTCACCCTTGAAACAAGGGATAAGAAGGTACTAATTTGTGACTCTGAATAACTATTTAATCCCTGGTCTGCTTCTGGGGCAGTGCAAATAAGTGCTGTTCTTTACTCAGTAGACATATTTGACCTTAATCATAGATCATAGATCATAGATCATAGAATATCAGGGTTGGAAGGGACCTCAGAGGTCATCTAGTCCAACCCCCTGCTCAAAGCAGGACCAATCCCCAATTTTTGCCCCAGATCCCTAAATGGCCCCCTCAAGGATTGAACTCTCTGTGCTTCAACTCCACATCTATAAAGTAGGGATAATACCACCCCCACACCTCACATGGTATTGTGAAAATAAATCAATTAATGTTTGTGAAACACTCAGACACTATAGCACCATAGAAAATCCCATGAGAAAATGATCAGGATTTTGAACAGTGTGCAGTAAATAAGGCATGGGGTCACAAATTGAAGATAACACAAAATATTGCATAGCTGCTCATTTAGTGACACCCTCCATCTTGTGCACTGAATAAGTCAGGGATCCTGGGGAAAATAATATGTGACCATGTACGTAAAGATTGTATCATAATGTATAATCAATGGCAAAAAACTATGTAAACACAGAGTTAAGGCTGCTTGGTGGTATGTCGCTCCTTTGCAAAATGTTGAGTTGATCAAAACTCAAACTTCTGAAAACAAGGAAATGCATCGTTAAGATTGCCCATGCAATCTTAACTATGCCTTCTTTCAGCAGTGCCCCAATATGCCCCATTAACACACAATTTCTCTCTGGCAACCCCACAGTTGCTGAAATATACAAGCTCTTTACTTCTTTTCACAATCCATTCCTTCTCACCCACAGGATTCTACCTAACACTATTAAAAGGCAAAGAAGGAGATTAAAAAGATTGCTTACCCCATCTTCCCTGTTTCCCTCGTGCTGGCAGTAGCCAATGGAAATTATTTGCATATGCTCCCAATGCAGTCAGTGTGTTAGGTGAACCTACACTAAATGATAGAGCAATAGTTGAGCTTGGTGAAGGTGTGTTTGTTGATATGTCCTCATATCACATGAGGACATGTGTGGATTACTTTGAGGTGTGCGCAACAGAGCTGTGATTATGAGATAATGAAATCTATGTTTTGCACCTTCTGATATTATGCAAGCAAAGGGAAGAGCTGCATGTGTCTCTTCGGGACCCAGTACACATCATTTCAATGCAGAATTGTGTATGTTATATAATTAGCATGGCACAGGGGTTTTACTACAAAGGACATTGTCAGTAGTGAGCAGGGATATGAGAGCAGAGTTGCAGAAATGATCTGGAGGCAGTATCCCAAGCAACGGGGAAAATGAGTAGGGAAGTGTTGGAGGCCAAACTGGAATGACAAGCATCTCAAACAGGTTATTAAGGGAAGGCAAAAAGCCTACAAGGAATGGAAGAAGGGAAGGATCAGCAAGGAAAGCTACCTCTTGAAAGTCAAAAAGTGTAGGGATAAAGTGAGAACTGCCAAAAGACAAGCAGAACTGGACCTTCCAAAGGAAATTAAAACCAATAGTAAAAGGCCCATATAAAGAAAAAAAAAAAAAAACAAGGAAAGAAGCCCGACCATGAAGCATTGAGGATGGGGTGGAGGTTAAAGATAACCTAGATATGGCCCAACATTTAAACAAATATTTTGCACCAGTTTTTAGTAAGGATAATGAGGAGCTTGGGAGCAGTGGCATGGCTAATGGAAACAAGGATATGGAAGCACAAATTACCTCATCCGAGGTGGAAGCCAAACTCAAACAACTTAATGGGACCAAAGGGGTGTGTGTGGATTATCTCCATTAAAGAATAATAAAGGACCTGGCACATGAAATTGCAAGCTGAATAGCAAGGATTTTTAATGACTCCATAAAATCAGGGATCATACCCTGTGACTGGAGAATTGCAAATATAGTACCTACTTTTAAGAAAGGGGGGGGGGGGGGAAGCCATCTGGGAAACTACAGGCCTATTAATTTGACCAATCGAATGCCAGGTCTTAGAACAAATTTTCAAAGACAGAGTAATTAAAGAGGAAGACGATACTTGGAATAAAAAACATCACGGTTTTACAAAAGGTAGATCGTGTCAGACCAACTTGATCTCTTTCTTTGAGAAGACAAATGATTTTTTAGACAAAGGAAATGCAGTAGATCTAATCCACTTGTATTTCAGTATGAGGCAGTTCCACATGGGAAATTATTAGTTGAACTTGAGAAGATGGGGATTAATACGAGAATCGAAAGGTGGGCAAGGAACTGGTTAAAGGAGAGATACAAGGGGTCATGCTGAAAGATGAACTGTCAGGCTGGAGGGAGGTTATTAGTGGAGTTCCTCAAGGATCAATTTTTGGACCAATCTTATTTAATATTTTCATTAATGACCTTGGCACAAAAAGTGGGAGATTGCTAATAAAATGTATGGATGACACAAAATTGGGAGGTATTGCCAATATGGAGGAGGCCTGGGAATATCATACAAGGAAATTTGGACAACCTTGAAAGGTGGAATAATAGAAATGGAATGAAATTTAATAGTGCAAAGTCATGCACTTAGGGATGAACAACATCTGGAATATTGTGTGCAATTCTGGTCTCCCATGTTTAAGAAAGATGAATTCAAACTGGAACAAGTACAGAGAAGGATACTAGGAGGATCAGAGGAATGTCTCAGGAGAGGAGACTTAAGGACCTTGGCTTGTTTAGCTTAACAAGGCTGAGGGGACATATGATTGCTCTCTATAAATACATCAGAGGGACAAATACCAAGGAGGGATAAGAATTATTTAAGTTAAGGGCCAATGTTGGCACAAGAACAAATGGATATAAAGTCGCTATCAACAAGTTTAGGCTTGAAATTAGATGAAGGTTTCTAACCACTAGAAAAGTGAATTTCTGAAACAGTCTTCCAAGGGGAGCAGTGGGGGCAAAAAATGTAACTTGTTTCATGACTGAGCTTGATAAGTTTATGGAGGGGATGGTATGATGAGGTTGCCAACAATGGCATATGGATCATCCACAGCTGCTATTAGTAAATATCTCCAACGGCTGGAGATGGGGCACACAATGGGAAGGGCTCTGACCTACTACAGAGAATTCTTTCCCAAGTGTCTGGCTGGTGGATCTTGCCCACATACTCAGGATCTAATTGATCACCATATTTGGAATCAGGAAGAAATTTTTCCCCAGGTCAAATGGGCAGAGACTCTGGTGGCTTTTCACCTTTGTCTGCAGCATGGGACACAGGTCACTTTCTGGTTTGAACTAGAGTAAATGGTGGATTCTCTGTAACTTGAAGTCTTTAAATAAAGATTTGAGGACTTCAGTACTCAGAGAGAGTTTACGGGCCTATTACAGGAGTGGGTAAGTGGCCTGAGAAGTGCAGGAAGTCAGACTAGATGATGATGATGGCCCCCTCTGGACTTAAAGATCCTGAGTCTATGAGTAGTGTAAGCATTTATTATCTTCATGCACCCCAGGTACAGTGAATGTGGCTGGTGTCAAGTGCAGCTGTACTGACTGGTGGAGGCGGTAGAGAGATGTTTGGGAGATCTGTGGATTATTTTGAGGTGTGTGACAGAGTTGTGACTATAATATGAGATCTATGTTTTGCACCCTCTCATGTATGAGAGGAAAGGGAAGAGGTGTAAAAGTGTACCTTCTGTTTGCAATATGTATCATTTCTATGCTGAACTATGTACATTATGTCTGTAGCAGGCCACGGAGCTTTTATTACAAAGGATATTGCTGGCAATGAGGTGGAATATTAGACGATTCTAATACTTTAATAATGGTTAGGTGAAAGTGTAGGTTGAGATGGCATTCTGTGAGTAATGGTACATCTACATTTGAGCTTGGAGATGTGATTCCCAGCTTCCGTTGATGTACCTGCAGTATCTCAGCTGGAGCTAACATGCTAAAAATAGCAGGGTAGCCAGAGCAGCAGGGGCGGTGGCTCAGGCTAGCTGCCTGAGTACAAATCCGCCTGGACCCTCTGGGTACATACTCGGACAGCTAGCCCAAGCCAACACAAGTGTTACTCCAGCTACACTGATATTTTTAGTGTGCTAGTTTGAGCAGACCTAGAGTGGATCCGTCTATGAGATCTGGAAATCACACCTCCCAGCTCAAATAAGTGTAAGGGTCTGTAAAAGGCTGTAAAGTGGTTCTAAAATTGTACACGTGGTATTCTTTCTTGGGAGTTGGCCAAGTGTGTGAGTGTATGGCAGGATATGGAACCTCCTGAATCTTTTAGTGCCAAGGTGCAGTGTGAGTATGTGCTATGTATATATTGAAGCATTGCTCAAAAAGAGAGAGGTGGTGTGGGCAATCTTTTTTCTTCTTCTCCTTTTTGTCCTTTAATAGTGCAAGATGGAATCCTGTGGGTAAGAGTGAATGGATTTTAAAAGGAGGTGAAGAGCTGGTACATTTAAGCAACTCTGGGGATGGCGGCATAATCATATGTGTGTTAACAGAGTGTATTGGGGCATTGCTAAAAGAACACAAAGTTAAGGTTGCCCAGGCAATCTTAACTCTGCATTTTACTCACCTTGTGCAATAACAAAAGTTCTTGGAGATGTGTGTCCCTAAGGGTGCTCTGCTTCAGGTGTATATATGTCCCATGTGCCTTTAATCAGAGATTTTTGGTAGCAATGCCTATTCAGCCCATGCATGAGCCCTACACTTTCTTGTGCCCCGTACTGAGGATATATAGGGCTGTGCAAAGAGACCGCCCTCACCTTCCTCTCTACCACACAGCCTCTCAAAGGAAACTCTGAAGCACAGGGGAAGGAAGGCAGATAGTGGAGCACCTGTAGAGAGACACATCTTGAATAACTCTAATTACTAAACAAGATGAGTAATCTCTCCTTCTTCTTCGAGTAGTCTCCCGCTGGGTGCTTCACTTCAGGTGACTTCCAAGCAGTATCCTCACCAGAAGGAGGGAGCTTCAGAGCTGACTCTAATACTGAAGACAAAACTGGATTGTCCAGGGCAGCATCAGATCTAGAAGAATGAGCCACCATATAATGTTTGGAAAGGGTTTGCATCAAAGTCAACGTCACAGCATTGCAAATCTCAAGAATGGAAGCATGTTTAAGTAACACCACAGAGGTAGATAGAGACCTCACAGAATGAGATAGCACTCTAGGAGGAAGCTGAATATTGGCAGACTCATAACATGAGATAATACATCCTGAGATCCACCTCAAGAGACTCTGGATGGAGACTGTGGACCCCTTGGATCTGTCTGTGGTCAAAACAAATTGTCTGGGAGATTTTGTAAATGGTTTGGTCCAAAGGCTAATGCCTTCCTAATGTCCAAGTATGGAAGGCAGCATCTTCCTTGGACTGATGTGGCTCTGGGAAAAGAACAGGGAGATGGTTGATTTGGTTGATGTGAAATTCAGAAGTCAGTTTAGATGGGAACTTAGGATGTGGCTGTAGTGAAACTTTGTCCTTGGAGAATATTGTGGAAGGAGGATCTGCCATTAAAACCCACAGTTCTCCAACTCTTCAAGCATAAGGTATGGCCACCACGAGGGCCATGTTCATGGACAGGTGAAGGGAACAAGTGGCCATTGGCTCAAAAGGGGGGCATCATAAGAAAATTAAGTATCAAGTTTAGATCTTGTATAGGACCGGGCTGCCTAATCTGAGGAAAAAGGTGTTTTGGGCCCTTTAATTAATCTTGTTTAGGGATGAACAAACACTGTGAATCCTTCAACAAAAGAATGGAAACCCACAAGTCAGAAACATATGACAGAGAATCTGTGCGTCTAACTTCCATTCATAATCTTGGGAGAAGTGCCTGCTGAGATCATTGGCCATAGTGTGTCATATCCCTGGAAGATAGGTGGCTGAAATAAGGATATGATTTGCTGTATTCTTACAAAGTTATGTAGCTTTATTGCTTTGCACAAAGAGAAGTGGATCCCACCCCCACTTAGCCCTGATGGTTGATGTAGAACATGCAGGACATGACCTTGACAGCTTTGCCCCTGATTAATGGGAGGAAGTGAATGCAGGCATTCCTTACTGCTCGCATTTAAGAAGACTGATGTGTAAAAGAACTTCTTGCATGGACCATTTGCCTCAAATGGTGTGCATTCTTTAGTGCTCCTCCAACTCAATGATATGGTGATGATCGGGCGAGGTAGAATGAACAGGACACCTGCAGAGATGTTCTGAGGGTCCTTCCACCAATTGAGTGAGTCGTGTACCTGGCAAGGGCTACATACCAGCTTGTTCAGACTGTGTTTGGGGTATAAACTGTCCTGAGCCATCCCTAGGAACAGTGAAGGCATAATCTGGTAGGTTTTGTCACAAAGGTACAAGCTACCATGTGACTCAGCAACTGAACGCAATTTCTTGTTCATGTCTGTGCACTCATTTGAATTCTTGAAATGAAGTTTGCTAGTATTGTGAACTTTTTGATATTGAGCTGAAGATGTAGCCTGTGGAACAGGCACATTGTTGTCTTTATATTGAATATCAACCCTTTGAGCAGCTAGTCATTGAGATATGGAAAAACTATCATTCCCCAGTCGATGAATACAGTGGGCAACTACTGCCATCATCTTTGAGAACATTTCTGAGGTTGAGGAAAGGCTGAAAGGAAGTACTCAATACTGGAAATGATCCTGACCAACTAAGAACTAAAAAACCTCTTGTGAGATGGGTAAATTGCAAGATGAAAGTATGTGTTCTGAAGCTCGAGGGCTGAGAACCAATCCCGCGAATTCAACAATGGAATTATAACTGCGAGAATCACCATCCTGAATTTGAATTTTTATGATTATGTAGATTTAGAATTGGTTTCCACCCCTGGTTCTTTTTTGGAACAAGAAAATACTTGGAATACAATCCCTTCCCCCTGATCCGAGCTGGAACTGAGTCTATGGCATAGAAAGGAGATGATTTCCTGTCTCAGCAAGTGGGTCCCTGAACAGAATTGAGAAGGGAAGTGGGGTGGAGGGAAGGAGGAGAAATAGATGTAGTAACCCGATTTTATAAACCCCAAAACCCATTTGCCTGATATAATTTGTTCCCATGCAGATTGAAAATAGGAGAGAGAGTCTCCGAAGCTGGGTATAGAGGAGCTGGGTATATTGGTGTAGTCACAGATTCATGATGTGGTGTTGTTCCAGACCCACAACCAATATATCAAAATTGCCATTTTGATGATAAGCATAGTTGAATTGTAGATGTAGTTGAACTAGGTGGTCTCTTTCTTTGAAATATTTGCTTCTTTCTGGACAGCTCAGTAGATCTTTGAAATCCATAAAACTGAATGGGATCAGGGCCGGATTAATGCAGGGGCTTTAGGGGCTGTAGCCCAGGGCCCTGGGCTAAGGGGGGACCTGGTGCAGCAAGGCTCAGGCAGGCTGCCTGCATACTGAGGCCCTACGCCACTCCCAGAAGCGGCCGGCTGCTGGCACATCTCTGGGACCCCTTGCAGGGCAGGAGGCAGCTCTGCTTGCTGCCCCTGCCCCCAGCACCATCCCTGCAGCTCCCATTGGTCAGGAAGCAGCCAAAGGGAGCTCCAGGGCGGGGGCGCTGGAGGCAGGGGCAGTGCGTGGAGCCTCCTCCTGCCCTGCAAGGGGTCCCAGAGACGTGCCAGCAGCCTCCCGCTTCCGGGAGTGGCATTGGGCCACGGCATGCAGGTATGGTAGGCCTATGGTAAGCGCCTCCCGGCCGGAGCCTACACCTCGCACCCCATCCTGCATCCCAACCCCCTGCCCCAGGTCAGAATCCCCTCCTGCACCCAAACTCCCTCCCAGACCCCGCACCCCATCCTGCACCCCAACCCCCTGCCTCAGGACAGAATCCCCTCCTGCACCAAACTCCCTCCCAGAGCCCACATCCCTCACCCTCTCCTGAACCCCAACACTCTGCCCCAGCGTGGAGCCCCCTCCTGCACCCAAACTCCCTCCCAAAAAGAAACTAATATAACAGCTGTTCTAAGATAAGACGTAGGCTATTTTGAATTAACTTAACTATATTCTACATGTTTTAAGACTGAAATGTAACCACAGAATGGCTTTATGTTAATTAAAGGGCAAGTTTAGTGTAGTGCTAATAGCCTCGATGCCATGATTGTGATAATTTTGTTTTAAATTAGGAAAAAGACTTTTATACAGGGGCCCCACAAAATCTAATAGCCCCAGGCTCACAGGAGAGTTAATCCAGCCCTACATGGGATGGGATCTCTGCACCACATGGAATCTACTAAACTTTTGTTACTTGCAGGTGTATATACCCCAAGGAATCTTAAGGTGGCCTTGGAATCCTGTAGGGTGTGCAGTGACTTATCAGTGAATTCAGCTAAGAGTTTTGATCCATCAAAAGGGAGGTACTTTGGAACTGTCTGGGGCACCTAGAAAGTTGAAGCCAGGATGCCCAATGGATGGTGATTGCTGTCGAAACAGAACAAGCCGCAATGTCAACTAGGTTTAAGGAGGCCTGAGATGAGGTTCTAGCCAGTAGCTCATCTTCAGTAATAATAGCCTGGAATTGCTTGTAATGTTCTGCTGGAAGGTGCTCAATAAAGGTGGTGAACTTAGAATAATTGGTGTGGTTATATTTAGTCATAAGAGCTTTGTAATTTACAATCATAAACTGAAGGGTTGCAGATGAGTAGCTCTTACAAACAAAAAGGTCAAAGTATTTGTGGTCCTTATCGTAAGATGCTGATTTAGTGTGGTGCTGTCAACCACATTCATTTACAGCTTCCACAGCTAGAAATGTAGGTGAAGGATGTGACAATAAAAATTCAGAATTTGTGACTGGGACATAATACTTTTTATCAGCACATTTGTATGTTGGTGGAATCATTGCCTGGGTCTGCCAGATGGTCTTGGAGGGATCTGAGAAGGCCTCATTTATTGATAAGGCCACTTGAGCAGAGGGTGTCCATTGCAAGATATCTAGAAGATTATGCTGTGACTCTGGGGCCTCTTCTAGGGGGATCTGTAAGGAATCTGTAATATGTTTAATTACTTCTTGAAATGGTTCAAAATAATCTGCTAGACAAGGTGGAGGTGACATAACCTCCTCATCTGAAGAAGATGAGGAGATATTAGTTCATGGAGTAGCCTCCTTATCTGTTTTAGTCTCTTTGTTCTTCAAAAGATTCCTGTGATTGAAGGGTTGGAGGACGAGTAGATGAACGAGTAGAACAGAACTATCTCCCTGGGTGGTTCCCCTGAGAAAGACTATGGGTTTGAGAAAACTGCTGTCAATAGGCAGCCCACGGACCCCAATATGGCCACTGAGAAGGTCTATAGGGCATAGGAGGTGACATCCAGTGTGGCTCAAACCAATGAGAAGGGGCACAAGATTACCTCACTTACAGCTCCTCTCTTTCCATGAAGGTGCCAGTGAGGGTGCCTTCTGTTGGCAAGTAGGGGAACCCTGCGCAGAGATTTGGGCATCTGAAGAGAACAGCTCATCATCTAAAGAAGGGGCCCTGCCAAACACAGAGTTTTCTAAAAAATCAAGTGGTACTGGGGAAAGGTCCAATCTCAGTCACTGTGCCAATCTCAGTACTGACAGAAGCTCAGTACCCATTAAAAGAGGAGACTCCAATTTGTCTGAGACAAATAAGTTTCTTGAGTATCTAAATTCTTGTGGTACTAGATGGATTTGAGCTGAAACAGAGCAAGGTTCCACAGTCGGTACTGAGGGCAGTCTGTTTGGGTGGGTCCTGTCTGATGCAGGTCACCAGTACCAAAGAAGATAACTGTTTGATGCCAGTTTCCTTGCCAGTATTGAGAGAATCTGAGTGATTTGTTTAATTACCAGACATTGCAAAGGGGCTGTAGGTAATACCGCTTTAGAGGTAGAGCATTTAGACTCTTTCACAGCATGATCATGCTTTTGCAGTACCAAGGATGTTTTCAGTACCGAGGCATGTTTGGGACCACGACCCTTAGAAAAGCTCAGAGCCCTAATGCAGAAACGATACCAGCAAAGCCTGGAGCCTTCGCAGTACCTAGACCAGGATCTGAGGTCTCCAACTCCATCTTCTCTTGAGAAGGAGGCTTTTTTGAAATAGGCTTTTTGTGAGGAGAATTCTTCTTCTTCTTATGAGTCTTTCCTGTATCCTCTGATTATCTATCCCATGAATCATAGAATCATAGAAGATTAGGGTTGGAAGAGACCTCAGGAGGTCATCTAGTCCAACCCCCTGCTCAAAGTAGGACCAACACCAACTAAATCATCCCAGCTAGGGTTTTGTCAAGCTGGGCCTTAAAAACCCTAAGGATGGAGATTCCACCACCTCCCGAGGTAACCCATTCCAGTGCTTCACCACTCTCCTAGTGAAATAGTTTTTCCTAATATCCAACCTAGACTACCCCCACTGCAACTTGAGACCATTGCTCCTTGTTCTGTCACCTGCCACCATTGAGAACGGCTGAGCTCCATCCTCTTTGGAACCCCCCTTCAGGTAGTTGAAGGTTGCTATCAAATCCCCCCTTACTCTTCTCTTCTGCAGACTAAACAAGCCCAGTTCCCTCAGCCTCTCCTCGTAAGTCATGTGCCCAGCCCCCTGATCATTTTCATTGCCTTCTGCTGGACATTGTCCACATCCTTTCTGTCGTGGGAGGCCCAAAATTGGACGCAATACTCCAGATGTAGCCTCACCAGTGCCGAATAGAGGGAAATAATCACTTCCCTCGATCTGCTGGCAATGCTCCTACTAATGCAGCCCAATATGCCGTTAGTCTTCTTGGCAACAAGGGCACACTGCTGACTCATATCCAGCTTCTCATCCACTGTAATCCCCAGGTCCTTTTCTGAAGAACTACTGCTTAGCCAGTCGGTCCCCAGCCTGTAGCGGTGCATGGGATTCTATGAAGGTCTAGATGAATGCGATGCAGATGTTGATGAGGCACTATGCTCACTCAGAGGATGATATACAAGGGGGGGTCTCCTGGCCTGGATCCAAGGCCAGATGAAGGAAATGTTCCATCATCAGGACCTTGAGTCTTATCTCCCGGTTCTTCCTAGCACTACATTTAAATGCTGAACAGATGTACACTTTTTAGGAATATGCGTATCCCTCAAACAGTGAATACACCAGGAAACCAGGAATGCCCGCCACTGAGCAGGCTAGAGTGCAGGCAGGTGAGGCAATGCTTGAATCCTGCAGATCCTTGCATACCCCAGCTTAGGGGGGATCTCGAGAGTGGGCCACTCTTGAGGGGAAAGAAGTATAAAACAAGCCTATCACACAAAATAAAACATATAAAATAAAGATGTAAATAACTGCACTAACTAAATTTAGAAGTAGAAGCTAAACTTGAATGACAGAAGCAGGCAGGCAACACACTCTGTCTCAGGCCGAGGCGGCTGAGAAGAAACGGAGGGTGGTTCGCTCATACAGCCCTACATATTCTCAGTATGGGGCATGAGGATGTGTAGGACGCATGTAGGGGCTGAACTGGCACTGCTACCAAAAATCTCCAAGCAAAGGCACATGGGGCACATAGGTACCTGAAGTGAAATACCCACAGGGGCACTACCAAGGAAGTAGTTTGAGTTTTGCTCAACTCAGTGTTCTGCAAGGGGGTGATATACCAACAAGCAATCTTAATTCTGCATCAATATAGTTTTTTACCATTAAACTTCCTAGTTTTTTGAACAGGAAAAGATATATTGTGATAGGGGTTAGTAATCGTTTAGACAGTTATATATATATCATGCCCATCATTTAGCATACTGAGCCAGCCTGCCCCCTCCCATCAGTTGCGCTTCACCAGCACTGCATTGGCACACTTCTCCAGCCATGCCACTGACTCATTCCCCTTTCCAGTGTGGACACTCCCCACTAATGTACCTAAGACTCCCCATTGCATCGCCCTGAAGTCTTCACTCCCTGATATTCAAACATGTCTATAGCCATTACTTCCCATTCCTATAATCCAACTCACATGAAGTGCCTGGAGCAAAGGACAATTACGTTACAATGGAACAGTGTTCCTGGTTGTGTTGCACAGTGGTTGGAGAGTGGAGTTTGTGGTAGGCCAGCAAGAGAAATTACAGATAGGATTTCTGTTCCAAGATCCTGACAGTTTTATCTTTGAGGGAAAGATCCTCTGAACCTGTCCAATACATGTACCCCATCTTCAAGAAACACTGAAATGACAGAGGTTGTAATGTTTCTATGCCATACAGTGCACATTTTCCAGTGAGCTATGAACCCTCCAATGTCCCAATTAATGTTCTTCCAACACTTATTAACAGCTTTCATGCAGTGTTAGGGTGCATTGGCAGAGCTGTGTGGTGCAAGCAGGCAAGGGTGCAGGATATCTCGGGTGCACAGGCAGAGCTGGGGATGAAGGGGGTTGGGGTGCACTGGAAGAACAGTGAGATGCAGGTAATTTGGGGTGCAGGGTGGCTGGGATGCACTGGCAGAGTTGGGGCTGCAGAATGGTTGAGTGCAGGAAAGTTGGGGTGCCTGGCAGAACGGTGGAGTGTATGAGAGTTGGAATGGGCTGGCAGAGCTGGGGGAGCCATACCTCCCTCACATGAACTCCCAGTCTCTCTCCCCTCCCCTACCATCCATCCCCATTTTTACCTCTCCCAATAACCCCTCGCTGAAGTCCTAAATGCCTCCCTCCCTATTCCCCCACTTCTGTGCTATCTAATGCGCCTTCCCTACCAGGAAGCAGTCACAGGTTTAATTTCCCCCCAAAAGACTTTGACTACATTTCCCTCAAAGTGAAATTGCCTCCCATGACTCACAAATTGTAGCAACCTGCAGCCATGGAATTCAAGACTCCTTCGGCCTGAACTGGGGGCTTATCATTAATTTATCCTTAGTTATGTTAATCAAAGGGTAAGTTCACAGCCATAAAGAGGTCTGTGATTCATCCCGTCATTAGTACCTTTCAATTTAACAGCACAAGGCAGCCAAAAGAAAACATCATTTTGTGAGGGAGGGGGCCATGTAACTCGGGAATTCCTTGGTCAAATTCCCCTAAATTTGGATCATCAGTCCAACCCCCAACCTCCATGAGGTATGCCTAATTTCAAAGCAATACAAGTAACCATTCAGATTTTAGAGCACTTATAAGAGTCAAGTTTGTAGCATATAAAATGGCAGGAGTGGAAACCCTCTAGACATTTTTTTATTGGCACATGCCAATAAAAGAATATGTAAAACTGTACATATTCTAAAATACCGTTGTCAATTTAGGTCCCCCAAAGATTTACTGGATGCCATGCACTACCTGGGGTAAAACTTGACAGGTTAAGACCATTTTGGCCTGCAGCTCATCAGTGGTTTGATCTCTAGCTTTCTGCAAAAACAAACAAACACACACACACACACACACAAACAAACCCACCTAAAAACCTTTTTTTTAAATGGCTATTTTGAGGGTGATTTATCTCTTCAGAACACCAAGCTCAAATCACTCCAAATTTGATCACTAACCCTACTCCAGCCTCTCGTGAGGCACACCATATTTCAAAGAAAACTAAATAAACTTGTCCATTTTAGAGGTCTTAGAAAGGTCAGCCTTTAAACAGATGCGATGCTGTGTCATTATAATGCACAAGGGGACCAAGTTAAGGTTGCACAGACATCCTTAATTCTGACATTTCCCAACTTCTGAGTGCCTGACTTTGCAACCTTAATAATGTATTTTAACATAGTTTTTTTGTGTGTAATATGTATCTATGGTTAAAAAGGGCAGTTTCCCCCCATTATATCCAGAAGATAATTTAAAGGTATTTTTTTATTTTAATACAACAATAATGATTATACCTAACTCTTATATAGTGTTTTTCATCAGTAGATCTCAAAGTTCTTAATGAGGTAACAACCATATGCTGGACTAGATCAATTCCAAGACCAGTTCTGAGGTATTTAAAACAAATAAACAAACATCAAGGCCAAAAGATTGGTAATGTATTAAATTCAATTAAGGCACTTAACCATCCCTACCAGTCTTTATTGGACTGACAGAGAATATTAAATCACATTTTATAGCTGAATTGGATTAGATACCAAAGTGTCATGTTATTCAAGGCTGCATGATCATGTCATGAAAAATTCTATCGTTAGTATAACAGAAGAACAGTGTGGATGTGAGAATGTTAACTTTTAATTTCCTTATCAATTTCTGACAGTGAAACAATGAAAACTGCAATGGTCCACAATGACTTTTTCATCTTTATTGGAAACTTTCCTCTCTGAAGGAATCTGGTCACAGTTATCATGACTTTGTTACTTCCAAACTGGATTGTAATGTGCCCTACTTAAGACTACTTTTTAAGACCATTCAGAAGTTGCCACTAGTGCAGATTAGCCTATTCCTAACTCCTAACTGTGACCGGTGGACAGTAATTCCTAAACTCCATACTTTGCACTGGCTTCCTATACATTTCCAGGTATGATTCAAGGTGCCTGTTACTCTCTCAAAGGCCTTGAAAGGTCTGAGAATTGACCATCTCTGACTGTGTCCACATTTAAATTGTTCTTTAAGGGTGATATTTTCCAGAGAGGTGAGCATTGGCCTAGCTCTGTTCTCACTGAAATCAATGGAAGTTTTACCATTAACTTCAATGGGAATAGAGTTAGAAAAACACTGATTGCTTTTGAAAATCTTACCCTAATCTCCCAGTATTGCTGCACTGCTGGTGTAGCTCCACTATATTTTTCCTATGCACCAATGTATCATTTGTATTCAACCAGAATCTCTTGCTGATATCCCCAGGACTGAATTCCACAGGTAGCAGAACATTGTCAGTGAAAGATACAGGCTCTGAAATTTGCTACCCATTGTGTTCTGGAGCATAAACTAGTGATTTTTAGGAAGTAGTGCAATACATATTTATCAGCACTGGCTTAGTTAAAGGACATTTATCCCCTCAATGGTGGTATATATATCAGTTTACATCAGCTGAGGGCCTGGTCCAAGGACTGTGTCAATAGTGTGATTTGTGCAGATTGTTGGCAATGGTTGTTCTTTGTAATGTTTATAATGTATTTAGACAACACAATGATATAAATAAATAAAATAAATTAAAACTACCAAATATAACCACTGTGCAGCCAAGCAATACACCAGTCATATAAATTTATTCACAGCAGCCATGGTTGTTACACAGAAGCATCAAATCTAAGCTAATAAATAATTACACAGAAAAAGGTATGTTGAAAGAAAATAAAGTTTGCAAAATCATGCACTCAAAAATAGGAAATGATAGAATTAAGGCTGCCCATACAACCTTAATTGAGCCTCCTTGTGCATATGCACTAGAATACCATCTTTAATTATGTGATCTCATACTATTTTTTCCACGAGGAGCTGTAATTGCAGGGAAAATCCTGCTGAAAGGCGCTGGGCTACAGCATCCTACAGATGCTTAGGGTTTGTGTTCACTGCAACAATTAACTAGAACTTGGGGTTCTCACAACAAATTTCTGGTAGCCTCAAGAGTGTGGCCACCAACTCTTGCTGGTGGCCACGTTGTCAAACCAGTCTCTCTCCATGCCTCCCCTAGCCCTTTAGTGAGAGGTTGCTCCAGGGAAGGTGGGTCAGGAACTCACCAGCTGCCTGCAGAGTCCCAGGCTCCCCGTGCCTTGACCAGGGAGGAATAGGGGAGCTGCCCAAGTAGCTCTGAGTGGCTGAACATTGCACCTACCTCCACTGACAAGAGCTGCCTTCAGCTCTGAGCACATCGGTGCCACGTGTCTTCAGAGGCACTGCCCGGAGCCCCTCAGGAGGCTGTTTGGTGCAAGGCACTGATTCCTGCTGGCGGTGCCAGCACAGACATGAACACGGCACATCTTGCTGCCTTGGGTAACAGCTATTCAGGAGCAACAGCTGGGCACTGCAGGGAGGAGCCACTGCTTCCCCCACCCCGAATCTCTGCCCATGCTTTGGAGGATGTCGTGGCCAGAAAAAAATCCACTGGTGGCCTCATGCGGCCACGGTGCTGCATTTGAGAAACGCTGCATCTGCACTTGAGCTAGCCTAGCTTGATGGAGAGTGACCACACTTCAAAGCAACACTGGAGTTACACAGAGTGATTTGAATGGTAACACAGAGTTGGATTAGCAGCACAGAGTGATTAGACTAGCTGTTGTAACTCAAGCTGTTGTACCCTCACTGCATTATTAGATCAAACATCAGCATCACTCCAGCTTAGTTCAAACCATTCCCTTGAGCATGTCTACACTGCACAGTAAACCCCCCTCTGTGGGTCCAATGCCTGCAGACCCATTCTTTCCTAGGTCATGCTCGTGTGTCCACACTGTACCGCTACATGAGTCAGACATGGTTGGTTCTGGGGGTATATCCCAGGGTTCTTAGTGCCCTTGCTAGGTAGCATGGTATGGATATTCAAACCAATAAAGCCATTCTCTGAAGAAAAAATCACTACCACTGCAATTGCAGTGTATTGCAACTTAGCTAATTTATTTGCCCCAGGAAGTACTTGTATAACATCAATTTCAATCTTTTAGTTTGTTGCACAATTAACTTCAAGACTGTGTAAACAGGAGCATGGATTACAAGAGAGAAAATTGCTCATGGAATTAGATATTCATTCTAGCATTTTAATCCTTCACACATACCCTGTGGTAGAATTGCTGGTACTAGAATTTCTTCTGTTTGTACTTTCTTCTTTGAAGGGATAGTGGGAGAAGCTGGATGTGCCTAAAGGAACAAAAACATGGATCAAACAAACACAGAAAGATGTAGACAGGTTAGGTTTTCTACTTCTGAACACTGAGGCCCAGATCCATAAAGGGATCAATTCTCGGAGTTGCAACACTTAACTTTTAGTCAGCTAGAGAATCAGTGGAAGAACATTGGGATACACAAAGCCTAAATCAGTTGCCTGGGCTCCCTACACACTGAATTGGGAGAGACAGGCATCTTAGAATGAGATCCACAAAAGCCAGCACACTAGGCAGGGAGCTGCCTCAGCTAGCAAGTGAGAAATGATGATGACACGGGTGTCCTGAACTGTGTTCCTCTCATGAAAGTAGGTGCCTAAATCCAAGCCAGAGAGAGAAAGTGAGAAGGACTCTATTGCTCAGTGGTTAGGACACCCACCTGGGAAATGAGAGACCCAGCATCCAGTCCCCCAGCTCCAGTGATTTTTTAATTACTTACCTAAGGTGGAACAACTTTAACAGAAAAGATTGAGGGAACCACCCCAACAAGTCCACCCTCACGGGTGTTTGGCCATTTTCCTCTCCTAAGATAGAATTCTACAATTCTCCCACTCAGACCAGGCTCTGGGTTAATACCCTGTGTGCCAACGGTTCTTACCCAGGAAGTGTGACTGAGTTTGGACACCTGCAGTTCTTCCCTTTGGGAGTCTGTGATTAGTGATTAACACAGTAGCAAAACAGCCTTTAAAAACCAAAGTATTGCTTACTTTACCAGTAGGAATAAAGCATTTAGAGAAAAAGGATTTTAAAACAATGAGTCTAGATGTATGATCTTTCTAAAAGCTTACCATCCTTTGATGATAACCAGGCATGTCTAACTTCTTCAGACACTCCAACAGATGGCTGGTCCCTCTGAACAACATCTCTCTCGCATAAGAGAAAAACCCTTTTTAAATTGCCAGAGTTCATGTTTTGTTGTCCTGGGCTTTGGCCTGCTGGACAGAACTAGTTTGTAGGCTCGTTTGTCCTACTGCAAATATCCCCTCCTGCTGCTCCCCACACACTCCACACAGAGAGCCTGACCCCTTCTTCCTTTGGCTCTCCATCTGGTCCTTTTCCCAAACCCAGTTCCTCCCACCATATACATACTTGACTCCCCTCTCTGCTCCATGTCCCAGTCCCAGTTTCCTCTCCACCATCTACATGGCCCAGTTCTCCACCCCAACCCTTGGTTCCTCATCAAGTCCTGCACAATCCCTTTGGGCTTGTTGTCCCTGCCCTACCACCACAGGCACTGACTTCCTCCAGGCCCCGGGGGTGCTCAATCCCCCGCTCTGCCCCAGGCCCTGCCCCCACCCAACCCCTTCCCTCAAGTCCCCACCTGCCTCTTTCTGCCCCCGCTCTGCCCCTGCCCCTTCTCTTCCTGCCCAGTTCCGCCCCCACATCCGAGAGTGCCCTGTCTCAGCTCCTCTCCCTCCCTCCCAGCACCTCCTGCATGCTGTGGAACAGCTGATCGTGGCATGCAGGAGGCACTTGAGGGGGAAGGGAGAAGCTGGCTGCCGGTGGGTGTTAAGCATCCAGTAATTTTTTTCCATGGGTGCTCTGGCCCTGGAGCACCCACGGAGTTGGCACCTATGCCTACCACCCTCCTCCCTATCCCCAAAGCTCAGCACTCCCCTACATTCCAATCAGCTCACTTCTTCTGCCTTGTTTCCTGGGTGCCAGCAGGGGGAGCATTGAGAGCACAGGAGAGACATTCTCTCAGATCTCAGGTTACAGAGTAGCAGACGTGTTAGTCTGTATCGGTAAAAAGAAAAGGAGGACTTGTGGCACCTTAGAGACTAACAAATTTATTTACAGCTACAGCTACAGCTCACTTCATCGGATGCATCACGAAAGTTTATGCTCTAATAAATTTGTTAGTCTCTAAGGTGCCACAAGTCCTCCTTTTCTCAGATCTCAGTTCCTGGGCTGGTACCACAGCAGTTCCTGGCTACAAGGAGGAGCAACTCCAGGCTGAAGCATGCATAGTGTAGATGGAATCCTTGAAGAATTAGCTGTCTAACTCTAACAAGTCACGTACAAACTACAATCTTCAGAGGGTCATAAGTTAGCCAAATTTGAGCTAATTTTCACAAGGATGGCAAAAAGCACATCCCTGACACTGGCACAACACCCTGCCAATTATGAGTCCCTCTCCAGAGCATGAAGGTTCTAGAGCTTCCCAACGAAATGACTGTAATTAAATAAAAATTGTAACATGGGCAAAAATCAATGCACAGAATAGAACAATAGTTTTCTGACATCTCTGACCTAGCAGCCAAAGAAACAGTCACCTGCTGCTGCAGAGATCAACTACCTGAGTTTGAAGAAATCTGGGCTCCACTTTTAGAAACATGACTAAGGGACACCTAAGTGCCCCATGGCTTGTCTATACCTCTTTCCCCTTCTTCCTCCCCACTGGCTCTTTCCCCTCCCCTTTCTTTCCCCCCCTGCTTTCACACTGCCTCTCTCTGCCTTGACAGTGTTGTTTCCCTGTTAGTTGTAAAGTATTGATTTGTTTTTATGGTTTAATATTAAGGCTGTTAAAATGTTTATTGTGTTTCTATGTTAAAACTATGCTGTATGTTACAGATGACAATTGACTTTACAGTAGAACCTCAGAGTTATGGACACCGCAGGAATGTAAGTCTGAAATGTTCCATAACTCTGAACAAGACATTATGGACTTCAGCCATCAGGGTCTGGGGCTGCAGCCGCAGGGTGGGGGAGGTCAGGGCTCTGGGTGGGGGTTGGGGTTTCTGACCCTCAGGGCGCTAGGGCTCCAGGTGGGGGGCTCAGGGCTTCTGTTCTGTGGGAGCACCAGGGCTCAGGGCTTTAGACCTAGGGGGAGCGCTGGGGCTTGGAGCTTCAGCCTTGCTGGGAGTTCCAGGGCTCCCCATGGCTCCGCTCCCAGTTTCACACCACCCTTTCCCCCAAGCTCCCACCCCTGCCCTGCCTCTTTCCACCCTGGCTCCCTCTCTACTCCTTCCCCCAAGCTCCCACCCCATCTCTTCCCACCCCCGCTCCTCCCCCACCCTGCCTCTTCTCACTCAGTTCTGCCCCCTCCCCAGAGTGCGCCCCATCCCCGCTCCTCCCACTCCTTCCCAGCACCTCCTGCACGGTGCGGAACAGCTGATCATGGCAGGCAGGAGGCGCTGGGAGGGACAGAGAGGAGTAGATCGGCAGGGAGGAGGCACTGGGTGGGAGGAGGGAGGAGCTGGCTGCCGGTGGGTGCTAAGCACCCACTAATTTTTTTCTGTGGGTGCTCCAGCCCTGGAGCACCCACGGAGTTGGCACCTATGCCAGAGGCAGTACAGTATTTGCTGTTTTTTTCCTCCGCTGCTTCCTGATTGATTACTGGTTCCACATGGTGTCCGGTTGACTGGTAAATCTGTAACTCTGGTGTCTGTATCTTTGAGGTTCCTACCGTATAATTTTCTTATTTTTCATATTGTAATGTTTGTAAAGTAAAAAATAATAAAAATCTTAATGAAAAAAGAAAGACCCCAGCCTCATTCTGAGAAATGGCTGAACCATCTTTGCTGACATTTTCCAAAAAATTCAGTCTGAGGCAGACCCCTAAGCATGGGAAATTTCAACCCAATGGTAGTTTGGTAAAGTCAAAAGAAACTGAAAAACAGGATCTTATAAAGGAGTGTTGGGCAACATTAAATAAAGACATTGCTATGTGACCAACCTATAATTAGCAGACACTTTCTAAATTCATTTTCAGGTGCATATTGCTTTCTAGGTAAAAACATCGAAAAGTAGTGGACATTTTTGAATATTTAGATATTATTTTGTAAATGAACTGATCTGGCAAGTTACTCTGTGCAAGATGACCCCTGGGCAAGCAGAATCCCCCACACTGGACGGGGACGGTTAACTCCTCGCTGTGGGCTGAGCAAACCACATCCCCATGGGGCATGCTCTAGGTGCAGCACTCATATAAAAGGGAGCAGCCCAGCTCAGCCTGGGCTGACAGCTGAAGAGGAAGAACACTCCTTGCTGGCGTCAGCCCGGGAGCAGCTGGACCCTCTGACTGCGAAAGCTGGAGGTGCTGAAACCAGGCAGATGCCCAAGTACATGCGGATGCCCGAGGGGGATCAGCATTGCTAGGAACCCCATGCACCAAGAGGCCTGGGGACCCTGATGATGCCTCAACCGCAGCTCCAGGAGACATGGTTGGAAGTGGCCTGGGGGGGACTAGCTATAGTCCTGTGGAAAGCTGGCATGTTTCCATTGGAGCCCCACTGGCTCAGTGGTGGAACACTATGCCACTGTTAGGGACCTGAGCCAGGACACGGTGGAGCAGGGAGGGCCTGGGCCGTCAGCCACCCCCAGGTGGCGGCCCACTTCCCTGAACGGCCGCTAGGCCTGAGAGCCAGGGCGTGGTTATTGACTCCGGCCACTAGGCCTGACAGACCTGAGAGGAGGGACAACTCCTTTGGCTCTGATCATTAGGTCTTACTGTCCTGAGGCCAAGGGCAGTCTGGCACTTATTCATGGGGTGCACTCACACCACACTGGATGGAATACCCCCACCCCGTCAAAATCCCATTGAAGCCAGTGGAGGTATGTGCAAGTGCAGAGGGAGGCTCACATACAGTACTTTCAGGATAGAGGCCTATATCTTCATATAAAACTGGCTTTTCTGCTGGAACAGTAATTATAATATTTACATCTACTTATGACTGAGAATATGTAATGAAGTTTGTCTGGAAAATGTGGAACTAGTATTTAAAATAACTTTTTTACTGTTTATATTTCAGAACCAATTTAAAGCTTCATATACTATATATTAGACAGAAGAAATGGCTTTTACTCAAGGCAGAATTTGCTGCTCTTGGTTTTTCCACCTCTGGCCTTTTCCCTCCCAAACCTAGATGAAATATCACAAGCAATATTCTTTTTTATTCTGGTGACAGGAAGGCTTTCTTGATGTCTCAAATTAAAAGCAGAGAAGGCAGTTCACCTCTGATATTCATCTAACACATTCCTTATTAGATTTTGGAGGTAGTTGATTAGAATCAAGGCCTTGATACCTCAGCTTCTTGGGTATGGGTAGACTGCTGCACATGTGTGAGACCCCACTGAGTTCTGTATGCGCGCAGCAGTCTGCCCAGGCACAAGAAGTTGTAGGATCTGAACTTCAGAGCCAATGTAATGTAGTTTCTTACGCCAACTGAAGAAATGTTTATTGCCATATTAAACTAACTTTATTTCTGTGCGATTTTTAAAAGTTTTCTTTTTCTGATTTTCAAGCTGGTGGTGGTTTTTTGTTTTGTTTTTGGTTTGTTTGTTTTCAATTTTTGAGGATTTAACACTTAAGACAAAGGGCCTGATTCTAATTTACACAAGGTCACATAGGTAGTAAATGGCCTGGGTTTGAGTTTTTTGAGTGCAGTAGTTAAAACATGCAGTTTCACTTAAATTAGTACCTAATTACGCCGCATAACCATGACCTATAGCAAAGCGTCCCTTCGTAAGTTGCAGAAGGCTGTACCTGTTTGTTCTTTGTTATTACAGGGACATTAATAAACTTGGTGTTTTCCAAGTAGTGCTGATGTTGTCTTTTCCAGTCCAGACAGTCATACATCAAACAAGCAATGCTTTCAAATAGCACAGTTCCAAATGCAAGCTATGAGAAAAGAGAAACAGATATGATGGATCAAGTTTATACACAAAACAGCACAGTGGAACTCAACCACCAAATAGCAACTCTCTAAGCAACAAACCTACCATCCTTTAAAAATGTTTCCCCTTATTAATTCAAAATGCTAATTTGTAATGTCAGTCTAAGAAAACAGGGCTTCTTCTTGGAGGTGATGAGGATGAAGAATTTTTTTCAAGATCTCCCTCATCTTTCCTTTTTATTCTCCCAACTATCACATCACGTTCTGTTACATATTGAATGGTGTATATGTGTAACACTGCCTATAGTGGCTAGAGTTCTACAGAAGATTAAAATGGTACTAATAATGTCAGTTAAAGCCAATTCTTCTTTAGATATATGGCATGTGTCTATGGGCTAAATGCACAAAACTACGAAGGGAATGCCTAATTCGTAGACCTAGTTAGGCTCCCAGGCTTTCCCTATAATGCATGAGGAGAATCAGGCATCCGAGGAAGGATACTCAGAAGCCAGCAAGCTAAATGGGGACCTAAGGCAGATAGGAGTGAAATGTAGAGGAATGGTGCAGAATTTAGACCTAGAACCTCAAAGGTATTTAAGCACTTAACTGCCATTCATCTAGGCCTCTAGGCACCTGACTGACAGGGTGAAGTGGGGTGCCTATCTCTGTTCAGGATTCTCAAGTTGTGAATCACCTCCTGGAGTTAGGTGCCTGAGCCAGCTCAGCCATTTAGGCAGCCCATGCCCTAGCAGATGAAATACCAGAAAAAATCCGCCCAATAGCCAGGGTGCTCACCTAGGATGTGAGAGACCTGGATTCAAGTCTCTTCTCTGCCTGTTTAGCAAGAACTTGAACAGCTCCAACAGGTCTCCCACATCCCATGTGAGGGCCCTCACCACTGGGTTATATGCTATTCTTTGTAAGTCCCTTTTTCAATCTTTCCTGTCTGAGCTGTTCCATTTTCGTTCTGTTTGTACAGTGCTTAGCATTAGGTAGTCTAGGCATTGCAGTATTAGAAATAATGAATATTCATTAGAGCAGGCATTTGAAACTGGGTTGCCCACATCCCAGGTGAGTGCCCTAACCATTGGGCTATTGGGTATTCTGGATGCATGTTCACATATGTAGCCATCCACTGTGTGCCATGCCCCATCCTGTAGGTATGCTCTGAGGATGTCCATGGGATTGAACCTCAGGTGAGATAGATAGTGAGAACGCCTATTTTGACAATCCTGCTTCAGGGCTCTGAGAAGCTCATTAGCTCTGGGGAAGTGTCAGGACTTAGGTGGCTTTACGCATGCCTACTGGCAGAAATTTAGTCACTTAGGGGACTTAGGCAGCAGCTGAGTTGTGAGAATGTCAGTGAAGCCTAAAGGTGAATCAAGGCACCTAAGGAGGAATTTTAGATTTTTTTAGATTTAGGCCAATGTTCTTTTTCTGTAACAGAAGGCACTGTATTCTCTCCCTCATATCAAATGTGCAGGTTTTAATTGGTGCAGCTGTAACTGCATGCAGCTGTAGATTGCTACAAGTGACCACACTCCCTCCACCCAAGGAAGGCAGAACAAGCCTCCTTACAGAATTCAATGTCATTCCACAGTACTCCTACTGTTTGCTGTCCTGGGGGGGTGGGCGGGGGCGGGAGAAGACCTCAAGACCTGAACTCTGATTCCACAGGTGGAAGCAATATGATGCCACTAGACCACATAAAGGCCAAAAGTACATTTGAATGAAGCTGTAAGTTGGAGGGTGAAAGCTTCTGATGTGTTTTGCTGTGGATTTTACTAAACACTGAATGATACAGTGGAAAGAGTAAAACAACTGAGACAGGATTTGCCATCACCATGAGACTGACATCACCTGGGGCCAGATAACCAATTCCAACCTGAGGCCAACTCAAGCTTCACTTGGCATTAGCTGGCTTGGCCATATTCTTCTGTTTATGCTAGGCTTCACAAAAATGATACAACAGATTTTTAAAACTGACTCTTCATTTAATTTTTTCTTGGGCAAAACAAAAATGGTCTCTTTTTTTTGGATGAAATTTTGATAGTTTTGTCTGTCAAGAGACGGTGTATAAAGTTAAGTGACTTTAACCATTTGAGATTCATCTATCTTTCCTGTACTGGGTTTCCCTGTTCTGAATGGTATTAATATGAGTGTATGCTATATGAATATAGTGTGAAAGATAGATCTTTCTTTCCCTTCCAGAAAACCAAATGCACACTCTGGGTGTATGTAAAAAGCTAATCTGAGTGGCTGATGGGCTACTGATGACTGGAACAGTCAGATTAGCTAAACCCTGCTGGAGTCATGGGTGCAACAAGTTAGCAAATAGGAACCAGAAACATAGGAGACAGGATTAAAAAAAAATGAAACTTGAGGAGAAAGGGGGCTAGTCAGAGAAGCTCTGGCTCACAGCTGGCAAGTTAGTCTAATGTTATCTTTGGCTGAGAGCCTTATAAAGTTATTTATGGTAACCTCTGATGTGTTTTGTTGATTTTGGTTCTTTTCCCCATACTGGGGAGAATGAATACATTCAGTTTTCTTTGCTCTGACCAGTTTGGTGCACCCATTTTGTATGTAAGATGAGCCAGTCAAAAATTTTTGGGTCACAAATTAAAAAAAATAAAAAATAATTATAGTAATTATTATAATGATTTTACAAGGCTGTTTTAAGTTCCCAAACTTGAGACATCTTGAACCTGGTTTTACATCAGAGCTAAGCACACACGTTCTGAAACTTAAAGTTCTTTAAAGTGTCTCAAGTTAGACACCCAAAATCACCAATCACTTTTGATATTATTTGTCTTTATGACAGGATACTTCAAGATTAGTAAGGCAAGTCATTTTTGAATAATAGGACTTTGAAAAGTTAGTGTTTTTATTTTTTAAAAAGTCTGAACTTCTTTTCTTTTTTCCAACCCAAAACATCTGCCAAAATGGTTGATCTAGAAACCTCCTCATGTTTGTTTCATTATTCATCAGTGGTTACTAGGACACTGGAACATTTTAATTTAGGCTTGTTGGAATGTTTTGAACTTGCAAGCATTATAAACAAAATGAGAAATTCTACAGACAGTACAAGCAACATGAACTGCCAATGTTCAACAAGACAAATAGCTAGGATAAGATGAGAGTTTCTAATTCAATTCCCTACCATCTCTCCTCCCAGCACACGCATACTTTGTAAAAAAAGCCCACACCCTGTTTTCCGTCTAAAACTTCCCACCTGTACTTTTTGGGCACAGGAGGGTGTTTTGGGAAAGTCTGATATTTGTGGCAAGGCACATTTTCAAAATATGCAAACCTGACTAAAGGTAATTTACTTGTATTATACGTCAGTCTCTCTTCTTTCAGATAACATGTCTGGCAGTCCTTCATTTGAGTCCTCCCCATGCATGTCCTGGAGGCAGTTCAGAGCTGTATTTAACCTCAGTAAAGACTTTCCAGAGGAAATCCACTGAAATAGACTTACTGCATCTATTCACTGTATACTATGATATGATCCTATGTCCTTCGGTGTATGTCTTTATGTATATGTATTTCTTTAAAGCCCTACAAACCCCCCCCCCCCACACACACACACTTCTTTAGAGTCTATATTGGTCTCTGACAGTAAAGTTATTTACTGTTGGGATATTCATAAGCAACAGACCCATAAAAGAGATGGGAATGAGAGGATTTTAACTGAATGACCAAAGAACTGCTCTCCCAAAATGGACATTGAATCTCAAGGTCAGGTGACAAAAGTAATGCCACGTGGACTGAACTTCAAGTTGCAGTTCTACATGTTTCCACAAATGAGGCATTTCCAAGGCATGCCTTAGAAGCCACTGTGGAATTAGCCACATGCAATCTGATCCCTTCAGGTTTGAGAATACCTGCTCACTCACTGACTGTTTATATGCAAAATTTAATCCTCTAATATAAGTGTTGGAAGGAAATAGTCTGTCCCCTAACCCTATTACTCTAAACCACAAATAAACTGGAAGAAATTATGGAATGTGTTATGGTAGTTTAGGATTTCCCCCCTCATCTAATGTGAACAGGGAGACACTGGATCCCTTGCTATGGTAAAGATCTGGAGTAGGAACACCTAGCAACTGCTTGGGCTTTCTCTGCTACTTCCTGGTCACACTGATCCTCGCTAAAAAGGAGTGGGGTACAAAACTACTTTTTAGCAGAGGGCTGTCCTTCCTTTGTTTGCACTGCAGCTATGCTGAATTCTGCTGTATTTGAAGCAGTACTGTGGGGAGGGAGATCTTCTATGTGGTACCAGATTGAGTGACCTTGTTGAACAAAGCCAATGATGCTCTGAGAGGAAATGGAAGAGAAGAAAAAAAGCTCACATGGGAGGAAGAGCTGAAGATATGGGTGGAAAGGAGAACAGAAGAAAAGAAGAACAGAAAAAGAGAATTCAATCTGCACAAAAATAAAGACAAGAAACTTGGGGGAAGAGTTCTGAGCTGGGACGCCTCTGCGGATGAAAGAAATGCTGGTTGGTTTCTACTGGGTGATTAGTCTTTAAGACTAATCTGATGAGGTTCAACAAGGACAAGTACAGAGTCCTGTACTTTGGATGGAAGAATCCCACGCACCGCTACAGGCTGGGGACCGACTGGCTAAGCAGCAGTTCTGCAGAAAAGGACCTGGGGATTACAGTGGATGAGAAGCTGGACATGAGTCATCAGTGTGCCCTTGTTGCCAAGAAGGCCAACGGCATATTAGGCTGTATGAGTAGGAGCATTGCCAGCAGATCAAGGGAAGTGATTATTTCCCTCTCTTCAGCACTGGAGAGGCCACACCTGGAGTACTGCATCCAGTTTTGGTCCCCCCGCTACAGAAGGGATGTGGACAAATTGGAGAGAGTCCAGCGGAGGGCAACAAAAATGATTAGATGGCTGCGGCACACGACTTACGAGGAGAGGCTGAGGGAACTGGGGTTATTTAGTCTGCAGGAGAGAAGAGTGAGGGGGGATTTGATAGCAGCCTTCAACTATCTGAAGGGGGGTTCCAAAGAGGATGGAACTAGGCTGTTCTCAGTGGTGGCAGATGACAGAACAAGAAGCAATGGTCTCAAATTGCAATGGGGGAGGTCTAGGTTGGATATTAGGAAACACTATTTCACTAGGAGGGTGGTGAAGCACTGGAATGGGTTACCTAGGGAGGTGGTGGAATCTCCATCCTTAGAGGATTTTAAGGCCTGGCTTGACAAAGCCCTGGCGGGGATGATTTATTTGGTGTTGGTCCTGCTTTGAGCAGGGGATTGGACTAGATGACCGCATAGGTCTCTTCCAACCCTAATATTCTATGATTCTAAGAAAGAGGGTCGGTGGCCATCATTGTATACTGCATTTGAAGCATGCTTTGGGGCTAACCCCCCAGAGGCAATGTGGGATGTACATTAGAACATCATATCTCAACAATGGCTTGCCCAGAAATTCCACATTTGTTTTATTATTCCTTTATTTTCATTTGCCCTCAATGAGATCTAGGACACAGATCTATTGTTAAAGGGCTGGTACTATAATTTTGAATTTATTCAATACCAATGTTTGAACCTCTAATGAGGAGTGTGTGGAAGCTATGAATTTGTTTAGTATTATACTTCAAAGAGATTACAAACTCTACAGCCATGGCCCATGGTTTAGAAACTCACTCTCTAACACATTTGTTCAAAGAACATAGAAGCCCTATAGATACACCCAGCAAATTTATAAGGCATGGAAAATAAATGGCTTTCATTCAAGGCGATTATAATCTCCATAGGCATAGTTTGTATGCTCTGTAAACCAATTAGTCTGGTTCAAAGTTTTACAGACACACACAGCTCAAATTCCCAATGTACTTAAACTGGTGTTAAATGCTATAAAAACTAAATGGGCAGCTCATTGTGAAAGAAGAAACTACTAACCATCATGTCACTATTAGTCCAGTCTGGGGGAAAAGTATTTTCCTTTACTATGTGATGAAGTCTGGCAACATCAAAGAGAGGTGATCCATGTTTCCCACTGTTCAGAATTGGCTCCAAGTATTTCCAGAATGTTTCCAAGTCGTTGATAGCTTTAGCTTTCTTCATTTTTTCAGCTTCTACAACTATAAATGCATCATTATTAGATAAATTATAGCATATTTGTATCCAAATATCTCCCTTTTACATGGGAATAGTGAGTATGAGACATATTTCTGGAATATTGAGAAGGAAACATGAATTGCAGGTTGGTCTACTCTACCCTAAGTGTTGTTCAAACAATTCCCATTCTTAAGCAAATTCCCAGAAAAATATCCGAGGTCAAGCCCAACTTAAGGTTGTAAATACACAACAAAAATTTAAGGAGGGAAAAACTTCGTAGGATGTTGCACTTGAAGAAACAACAAATAAATGCCCAAAATCCAAAATCTAAGGTTATACTTATCGAAATGCCTTGGGCCTAAACTAGTAACTTTTCTTTAAATGTGAGGTAGGTAAGTATTATTATCCCCATTTTATAGATGTTGAAACTAAGACAAAGAGAGATTAAAGTGCATTTCATCAGTGAAATGTGATTGTAGAAATGTCAGTGCAGGTTTCCATGTTTACTGTATTGTAATGATCAAATTACAGATGTACCCAGATAATGAGGAAAAAATGTGTTTGCTAAATGCCAGCCCTGCAAACTCACTCTGGGATCATGGCCTGATTGTTGGAGTTGCTGAGAATCTGCAACTGCAAATGCCTTGATTTCATGTGGAGTTCTGGATGCTCAGCACCTCTAAAAATCAGGCCTGGGGCTAAATTTATCCCTGGTATAACTCCAGTGATGACCCCAAAAACATGGCAGTGGACTGTTCTGAAACGTTTGGCCTATGTAACTTTCCCAAGGCCACACACGGATTCTGTGGCAGTTATGAAGATAACCCTGGACTATCCTTCCTCAACTAAGGCACTTCCATCTACTGATGTTGCTCAAGGGTTGTTATCAAACGAATGTGAATTGGAAAATTATGTCTGAGTGTATGGTACAGATGTTTATATGTTGAGTATGATACAGTGCAGTGGGGGTAAGGCCCCGCTTGACAAAGCCCTGGCTGAGATGATTTAGTTGGGGTTCGTCCTGCTTTGAGCAGGGGGTTGGACTAGATGACCTCCTGAGGTCTCTTCCAACCCTAATATTCTATCATTCTATGACTCCATCAGTCTTAAAGAGCTTGAGATGCATCTTCAGTTCCTGTAACTGATAAATGTTTTAAGAGGCTTCGCAGACAATTTACTCAAGATCTGTAGTCCTTTCATTTAAATTTTTGACCTATAAGTTTCATTTATACTAATACTATACCAATTTTTCCAAAGTGATAGGTGGGCTAGATGCCACTAGTTAATTATTCTTCAATGTAAGATCTAGAAAACTGGGAAAAGAAGGGAGTGAGGAAGAATATTAAGAGGAGAAAAGTATTGTTGAATCTCTTCTGTAAATATTGGACAAGAAAATTTTCCATCTCTAATAGTTGTGATACCATAGTACATCTCCTGGGGATTACAAGGCAAAGCAAGTACCAGCACTAGTGACAAGCATGAAAGAAGCTAACTGGCTGACTCCTAAGTGGTAGCATACAAATATTCAGCTCATTTCCTCCTGTAGGCCTAGATATTTAAAACGTTTCAAAAAGAGAGCACAGGCACTCAGATAACACAATGCTAAGCATGGATAAGAATTTAAATAAAATTTTTAAAATAGAATAGTTAGGATTTTATAAAAGATATTTGTCCTATCACTAGCTTACCTTCAGGTGTAAGTAATGATTCTTCTTGCAGGTTAGCTGCTCCCAAGTATGTCTGCAATGGTTCGTAATTTTCAGAAGAAATCTTAATCACATTTGAGATACTGACCCCAAGCTCAGAGAGCACAGGCAGTAACTGAGGGTTGTGGAAACCCCAAACTATGAAGTAATATTGGGCATCATCTGGTTCATCATCTGTTCAAAATATCGAAATCACCAGTCACATTACAAAAGGAAAGTAGATTAGAATAGATCATTTCAACTGTTATATTAAAGTATATTGTAGCTCAATTGCATAGCAACAGCCATATTTAAGGTTGCACAAACATTTCTATTGTAACCCTTTTGTTCTGATGCACACAATTTTCTGAACTTTCATATTTTAGACTGAAATTTTCCAAGTGGTTTCTGTAGCAACCTGCATGGAACTTGTAGGGAAGAGCACAGCTTGCAGAAGCGAAGAATTTGGAGGAGGCACCAGGAAGCCAGTATGTCTCCACATGGCAAGAGTGCTACAGATGCAGCATCTCTGTAAATAGTTCTTTTAATAGAGAGCCAGTTTAGTTTCAGAAATATGGAGTGCTATCATGTTCTTACCCAGCATATGGTACATGAAACAGTTACTGTCCAACAGTGAATTTTTTAGGAAAGTATGTACAAAAATACTTGAGCTGGTTTTGAGAGTGAGGGAAATGGAAAAGGAACATTTCCACATCATAAAAAGTCTTTGACTTTGATTTAGCACCAAAGTGCATAAGGGTAAGAAGCTGAAATGTGGCAGGATGAGTCCTGTGGGAGGATAGGCACTTTTCAGTGTTCTGGTGAAAAATGGATTTTTGATTTGCCCAAGTTCGTTTGGTTTGTCAATTATAGTTTGAACATGTGCAGGAGTGTGTTTTTACACAGCTAAAATGCTTTTTAATAATCTCCAAGTGTTCTAAATGAATGAAGGCATGCATAGCACAGTTTACTGCTCAGGGGGAAATGAAGTGAATATATGTACTGAATGAGGCAGAGCTTTCTAGACACCATCCTGATTCACTAGCAAAACTGGAAAACAGTACATCAGAATTTCAGTTCCAAACATCTGGGGAATGGAGGTTATTCGTAACTCTGAACAAAAGTTATGGTCTTTCTTTCAAAAGTTTACAACTGAATATTGACTTAATACAGCTTTGAAACTTTATTATGCAGAAGAAAAATGCTGCTTTCCCTTTTTTTTTAGTAGTTTACTTTTAACACAGTACTATACTATATTTGCTTTGTTTGGGGTCTCTGCTGCTGCCTGATTGCGTACTTCTGGTTCCAAATGAGGTGTGTGGTTGACTGGTCAGTTCGTAACTCTGGTGTTTGTAACTCTGAGGTTCTACTATATGTTGCAGGAAACAAAGTGCAGTATACAGTGAGCCTTGTCTCATAAAGGGCTCAATTCTGCACAGTGCTGAGCACTCTGGTCCAGTCTAGTAAAGCATTTAAATACACGATGTGATTGGGACTATTACGTACTTAAACGCTTTGCTGGATTGGACTAGAGCGCTCAGCAACTTGCAGGATCAAACCCTCCCTCTGCACCTTAATGTGTATTACTGCACTTTACAATATTGAATAGCAAATATAACTCCGTACTAGTTGACTCTTACTGGTTGCACATACTTCTTACAGCACTTTAGAGCTACTGTGCAGTGTATGACAAAAGGCTATTTATTAATGTAAGTCTGCGCTAACTCTGAAGCTTTATGACAGGTTTCAGAGTAGCAGCCGTGTTAGTCTGTATTCGCAAAAAGAAAAGGAGTACTTGTGGCACCTTAGAGACTAACAAATTTATTTGAGCATAAGCTTTCATGAGCTACAGCTCAAGCTTATGCTCAAATAAATTTGTTAGTCTCTAAGGTGCCACAAGTACTCCTTTTCTTTTTCTGAAGCTTTATGAAAGTGCTCTCTGCTGCCATTTAAACTGGAGGAAGAGAGACTGAGTAGACCTTATTTGCATGTTATCCACCCTCCCAGTATGAACATTTTGGTTGTTCTGATTAAAATTCTATTACATTTTGGGTGTGGGTTAATGAAATATAATCATTGCTATGCAACAGAAAAATGAAGTCACCCTAACCAAAAATATCTCTCTGGCATTGCCAGGGAATGGAACTTGGATTTAAGCCAGACAGAGAGGGAGCAGCTACTTTGTAGTGAGAAGCAAGTCCTTGGTGGCAAGCACTCTAGTCAATGGTCCTATATGCCATGTGAGAGGTGATGCAGAGTCAGCATTGAGACTAGAGGCAGTGACAGGGTTTCTCTTCATGGAAACCAAGCAGCATTTCCCACTGGAATGGTGGAGAGGGACCAAACTCTTGGACATCACTAAACACTGCCAACAAACTGAGTGGGGTGCACAGAAAGGGAAGTAGGGCAAGTGATATGGGAAAGGGACATCTGACATTCACATCAGAAAGTGGGAAAACAAAGGACTACTGCCAAAGATACTGTGCAGGTGCATGTTTTACTTATTATTTGTATAAACAGATGGTTGCATTATTTTCCCAAATTAATGCTGTGTTCCTTTCCCTCTTAATAAAAATGTATTTGTTTAATACACAGATTCGGTACTTGCAAACAGGGACCTCATTCCATTCTCAACTCATTCAAGACTTCAGGGCACAAGGAGCCAGAGGCAGTGGTTAATAAGACAACAGCATTTAGAGTCACTTTCCTGTAAGAGCAAAAGAGGAGAGGACAATTTTTCTGCTACGGTTGTGGCCAGGATGTACATATTGCTATCAAGTATCAGAATGAAGAGAATCCCACCTTAGTGTACCAGATGCTGAGGATGAGTTGGGGGGAATTGAGAAACTGGCAAGGGGCTTCAGAAGGGAGACACTCAGGCTCTCAGAACTTAAAGCAGGGGTTCCCAAACTTTTTGCTGGCACAACCTCATTTGAATAAACTATTTTCTCCCGGGAACCCAGACAGCATGGAGGATGCCATTTTGAAGAGAAAATGGCACTCTTAGATTCATAGAATCACAGGGTTGGAAGGGACCTCAGGAGGTCATCCCACAGTGTGACCTTGCACACATTGTATGTGTGAGGTCATATCGTATGGAATAGGCCATTTTGCTCTACAAAGTGGTATCCTCCACACAGCATGACCTCATATGTATGGTGCATGCAAGGTCATGCTGTGCAGAGGATGCAATTTTGTAGAGCAAAATGGCATCCTCTATGCAGCATGGCCTCACATGCACTGCATGGAAGTCATACTGTGCAGAGCAAAATGGTGTCCTCCGTACACTAGAGATTGCTGCAACCCCATCTGCTGATGGCCTGGCCCCATATTGGGGTCACGACCTACAGTTTGGGAACCTCTGACTTAAAGGCTCCCATGAAAAGATTCTCCAAGCCTAAATACCACCATGACTAATAGAAGCTCAAGCAGAGGTTACTGTAAAGGATGAAGGGACGGAATGTATAACTTACTTGATACTGGATCCCAAGGGCCTATTTCAGTTTTTCTACCAAAAGATGCTCAGGAATTGACAGTAAAGCCACTGATTGGACTAGACCTGTGTGGCCTTAGCATGGATGAATACCCTTACCAAGGGAACATCGTAGCGGTCCTGGAATTTTCAGAGGAAGTTGTCAGGAAAAGACAAGAAGTGGACACAGCAGCAGTGATAGGTTCTGGTGTCTGATGTGTCTGTTCTCATAGGGAACAACTCTTGACTTTTTGAGGTACTCCCCAACTCCTGCAGATGAGTTGGGGAGCAATACCTAAACACCCTGAGCCAGAGATCTTCCCTCCCCACCCCACCCCCACATGTGAATCCAGACTCCACCAGTAGACCCTGCAAGAGTCTGAGGAAGAAATTTTGTAAAAGATCCAGGGTGTTCTTGCTATACAAATGGGTCATGGGATGCATGTAGGCAGAAGACCATGTCATCACACTATAAGACTCATGTCCTTTCAGAGCAAGTTCTAGGACAGGGTGGCCAACCTACACCTGAGAAGGAGCCAGAATTTACCAATGTACATTGTCAAAGAGCCACAGTAATACGTCAGCAGCCCCCCCATCAAAGCCTCCCACCCACCAGCAGCCCTGCCGATCAGCACCTCTCCCTCCCTCCCCAATCAGCTGTTTCGTGGCATGCAGGAGGTGGTGGGAGGATGGAGGAGCGAGGGCACGGCAGGCTATGGGGAGGGGGCTGGAAGGGGTGGAGTGGGGGTAGGGCCTGTAGCAGATCCAGGGGTTGAGCAGTGAGCATCCCCTGGCACATTGGAAAATTGGCACCTGTAGCTCCAGCCCCGGAGTTGGTGCCTATACAAGGAGCCGCATATTAACTTCTGAAGAGCCACAAGTGGCTCCAGAGCCACAGGTTGGCCACCCCTGTTCTAGGAAGATTGCTCTCTCCAAGATGGAGGACCTGCAACACCATCTTCAGGAACTGCTTGCAAATAGCATTACTGCAGAATCGTGCAGCCCATATATCTCTTTTATAGTGGGAGTACAGAAGTTGAATGGGAACATAAGGATAAACAGAGAGAGACAACCAAGTGCTCAAAAGATGCACGGTGATAGATCACTACATCATTCCTCAAGTACAAGATACTTTGGTCTGTTTGCTAGGGTTCTCAGTGGTGGATTTTTGCAGTGAATATTACCAGATCCTGCTGGAACAAAAAGACACCATTCATCTGCTCTTTCAGTTTCTATCAGTTTGAACTCATGCCCAAGGGAATATCTGGAGTGTCTGCCATGTTTCAAAGTCTAATAGAGGAATTTATGAAAGACATGAGCTTTGCTTGTACAAAATATGCCTGAGAGGTTACATTTGAAAACTAATAACTTGGTCAACAATATCATGGTGAAATGTATATAGCATCATCATATCTAAAGTTATGAATTCCCCCTATATGTTGATGTTAGCACATGTTCAAACCCACACAGCTCTGACTAGGCAAAGTTGTTAAACAGGTCTATCCTAAACATGTCAATTTACCTCAATTTACATAAAAGCCCGTTGCCAATTGTGCCCACATATCTATTCAGGGGACACCATCACAGGGCCTAATAACATCAGCCACACTATCAGAGGCTCGTTCACCTGCACATCCACCAATGTGATATATGCCATCATGTGCCAGCAATGCCCCTCTGCCATGTACATTGGTCAAACTGGACAGTCTCTACGTAAAAGAATAAATGGACACAAATCAGATGTCAAGAATTATAACATTCATAAACCAGTCGGAGAACACTTCAATCTCTCTGGTCACGCAATCACAGACATGAAGGTCGCTATCTCAAAACAAAAAAACTTCAAATCCAGACTCCAGCGAGAAACTGCTGAATTGGAATTCATTTGCAAATTGGATACTATTAATTTAGGCTTAAATAGAGACTGGGAGTGGCTAAGTCATTATGCAAGGTAGCCTGTTTCCTCTTGTTTTTTTCTACCCCCCCCACCCCCCAGATGCTCTGGTTTAACTTGGATTTAAACTTGGAGAGTGGTCAGTTTAGATGAGCTATTACCAGCAGGAGAGTGAATTTGTGTGTGTATGGGGGTGGGGGGGGGATGTGAGAAAACCTTGATCTATGCAGGAAATAGCCCGACTTGATTATGTAAAGAGTTGTCACTTTGGATGGGCTAGCACCAGCAGGAGAGTGAATTTGTGTGGGGGGGTGGAGGGTGAGAAAACCTGGATTTGTGCTGGAAATGGCCCACCTGTTGATCACTTTAGATAAGCTATTACCAGCAGGACAGTGGGGTGGGAGGAGGTATTGTTTCATATTCTCTGTGTGTATATAAAGTCTGCTGAAGTTTCCACGGTAAACATCTGATGAAGTGAGCTGTAGCTCACGAAAGCTCATGCTCAAATAAATTGGTTAGTCTCTAAGGTGCCACAAGTACTCCTTTTCTTTTTGCGAATACAGACTAACACGGCTGTTCCTCTGAAACCTGTAGTAAACAGAGTCCTTGAGACAGTAAGAAGGAGAATGACAGGAGACAAGGCAAATCGGCATACACAGGAGAGAACAAAGAGCATGGAGCCACCTTCACCACACTCCATGTCACCTTCTTTACTGTTTGAATAAACTTTGCTTTGAGGGATAATCCTCTGAAGAATTTCCTTCAAAGGATGACTGGACTATAAAAGTGAAGAGCAAGAAGACCCCAAAGTCGCTCTCTTTTTCAGCTAACTTTGAGGGACAGCCTTAGTTGAGAATCTGGTCAGCCTTGTTGCTGGTAACTGGTATTTTACCTTGAAACAAGTCTAACTTTTTAAGTTCTAGCTATTAGAAAACATTTTATCTTTATTTATCTTGAAGCCATTTCTGCCTTTAATGCCTTATAGTTGTAGTCACTTAAAATCTCTCATTATAGATTAAAAATAAAATAAATTTGTTTAACTAAACTAATCCAGTGTTGTGTTTACACTGAACTGTTTGGTAACTCCAGTTAAAGTAGCAAACTGTTGAATATTGACAGGGGCAATGGACTTTTAATATTTGACCTGTCCAGGAGAGGGCTGGACCATGCAGAACATTCATTTGGGGGGAAATTCAGGACTGGAAGTACATTGGGGTCACCCTGCAGGTCGTAATTAAGGCTGCTGGAAACCAAAGTGTGGCTGGTGTATTGCTGACGGGCTACTGGGGTCAGAGTTGCTGGACCAGGGCTGCAGCTATGCACAGACACCTCAGGGTGTGACTTGCATACTGGTAGACTGTTTATGAGTGGCCCAGGTTGGGAGCTACAATAGCAAAGCATTGTAAGGCACTTACAATTTCAGGGAAGACAGTGACAACCCCTCACTGGTCTGGATTGCACCCCACAATGTGACAGATGGCCTGAATGTTTTTGCAAGAACTCTGGGGGAATAAGAAGAAAGGCTTCTAAAAGTGCTAAACTGGTTGGAAGCCAATTAACCAAAGGTATCAGTTGATAAATGTCAATTCTACAGAACAGCAGACAAATATATGGGTCACATTGTATACCAAGATGAAGTAAGTATGGATCCTGATCAAATAGTATCTGTACTCACTACATGGGCAACCCCACATTATTACAAAAAGCTTAAGCCTTTCATAGGAGTTAGAGGCTACTACTGCAGATTGTGAAAAAATACGCTATCATTGCAAAGCTACCAAATTATCTCACTAAAGGATATCAGTCCAGCAAAAGGATATCTAAGGTAAAAGTTAAAGTAAAGTACCCAAGGCCTCCTGAACAAACACACTATGACCTTTTGGAAACTGATATGCAGCAAAAGATATGAAAAATCCCTTCAGGAAATAATTAACTACCTAACTCATGCCCTAGCCCTAGTCTTTGCTGACCGAAGCCAGCCTTTCATTCACCATACAGAAATTAGTTAGGAAGGTGAGGGAGGGAGTGCTATAAACAAGTTAAAGGCCACTGGAGATCTGTGGCCTTTGCCAGCCAAGGCCTTTCTGACAGTGAAATTCACTACCACATACACAAGTTGGAATTCTTTGCCTTTCTATGGACTGCCGCAGAGAAATTGAGAGACTATTTGTGTGGTGCTCAATTTCACATGTGGACAGACAACAATCTATACATGTTAACAAGTGCCAAGCTAGGTGCTACAGATCAGAGATGGGTGGCCACCTTTGCTACAAGTTCAGCATTCAGTACCAGAGCTCTAGAAATGTTGCTTTCTTCATGTGAAAGTTCTGGACCCTCTGCTAGTCAGTCCAGGTCTGCAACGTGATGTGGTCCAACCAGTCTGTGCTTGTGGCCCTGCTCCAGAAGTACTGGTCTACGTAGGGGAAATCAGCAGTTATATCAAGTGTCATGAGCAGCATCAGCCGGTCTGAGTCTGCCATGTTTGTTTCCTCCTTCGCCTGCTCCACCATAGCTCTGTCAGGTACCTTTGGTGCATCAGAAATGTTGAGTGGGACATTGTGGGGCTCGGCCTCCCCAACTTTTGTTGGTCTACTCAAAGGAGCCTGCGACCGTAACAAGGCGACATTCAAGACCCACGAGAAAGATCCTACAGGAATCAGGACACCAAACTAAGAGGATTAGAGAGGCCATGTCCCAGACTGAACAGACTGGTAGGAAGTAGCCAAGGACAGCAAATGTAAGGTCCTTGCTGGGAGGGGTGCCCCTGTTCAGGGATTGACAAATACAGGGCCCTGGGCTAGGACCTCGTGGAGAGGGAGGGCCTGTGTCCCCCTACCTCCCACCCCTAGCCTTAAAGGCTAAGGCCCCGCAACCAAGCAGGGGGCCGGGAGCCACACACTCTAACCTCTAGGCTGTCCAGCCCTCCAGTCAGCCTGCTACATGGTCCATGAAGGTATGTTGGTATTTCACCGGCTTGTTGGCTCAGTCCAGAACTTCAACCATAAGTTCATTATGGAAACTCTTCCACTGGCCTCATTCAAAGCCTGCTGCTGGTTCCCCTCAGCTCCCATACTGGATTCTGAGTCCACCAGGTCACAATCCCAGCTGACCAGATCATACTGCACCGCTCTCGGACCCGTACTTAGTGCAGTACCCAGCACCCGGTCAATGTCATAAACAGGTATGATGTCGGTGAGCTGCCTGAGGTGCAGTTCTGGTTCCTGGTTTTCCAGTACTTGGTCTTGAACTGTTTAATTTGCTTCCTGCACTGGTCACCAGTCCAATACATTTCCAGTGCTGCCAGGTTCTTTGCTATTTACTGGTATGCATGGTCATTCCTGGTACTCTTACTAGAATCCACTGCTTAGCTGGTCTCAACCACAGATTAACCAAAATCTGGCTGTGCTCCCCTGACCGTGAAGCAGGACTCTTTGCAAAGGACTTTTGGTCAGCGTGCATTGCAAATTAAGAGTGTTAGGTTCTCTGAAGGTGTATTTTCAGCTCAGAGGTCAGAATAAAATGGAAGGGTTAAATGCCGATTGATCAAACTGCTGTACTAGAACAAGGAGAGTTGCTTCTGTTTTCTTGGGGTATGTCTATACTACCCACTGGATCAGCAGACAGCGATCGATCCAGTAGGGGTCGATTTATCGCATATAGTCTAGACGTGATAAATCAACCCCCGAGCGCTCTCCTGTCAACTCCTGTACCACGAGAGGCAGAGGCAGGCAGAGTCGATGGGGGAGCGGCAGCAGTTGAATCACCGCAGTGAAGATACCACTGTGAGTAGGTCTAAGTATGTCAACTTCAACTATGTTATTCACGTAGCTGAAGTTGCATAACTTAGATTGATCTCCCCCGCTAGTGTAGACCAGGACTTTGAGTCAATTGGTGATTCTTGGGAGGGACAGGACAAAGAAATCTGGCAGATTCCCAGGACCCAAATCCGGACCGGCTGTATCTATACTGCAAAGCAATAGGGCTTTAACTTTGTGTCCCAGCTTGACTGGGGCTTGAGGTGTCCACCCTCACGGGGTCCTAGGACCCTGGATCTGAGCCCGAGAGATTAATGTATGTACAGAAGGGAGATTCTGACTCAAGCCTGAGTCTGAGGCTGGGCTTACATTGCAATGTAGACATACCCTATATGCTTTAAGCCTCGCTGTGAAGAGCTCTGTGAGAGCGTGAGACACATAACAGCTGGTCTGCTGGAGTTGGAAGATGGGAGATTAAACTTGCTCTGTAGTTACAAACCCTGGCTCCACGCTAAGTATGCCACCAGTCTAGAGGTGCAGAGCTTTGTAAATTCCTCAACATTTTTGGCTTCCTTTAGTGGATGTTTTTAGCCATGTCCACTATGGTTTAGGAATATGATTTTTCTCAGAACTGGTTAGCACATTATTAACTTGTACAGCTTTTGATATTTTATAACACAAGAAGATTGCCTCATGGATATGGCGATAAATGTAACTATTTTCTTTCTTGATTAATAATGAGTTTCAATCTTTCTAAAGGGAATACATCAGTCTTGAATCAGCAGGTAGGTTCAAGACTTTTAAATGCTCTTTGGGTGAGTTGATTAGCAGTGTATCTGCATGCCTTACATACCCAAATATTTGTCATCTTCCTCCTCTTCTCCCCGTCGCTTTAGTGTGGTGTCCTTTTTAATAGCAGTTGCTGTTTGTACTGCTTCAGCTTTCTTTCCCTTCCCTCCTTTTCCTGCAGACTTGGCACTGGGCGGCTTTTCCTTCTTGCCAGGAGGTTTAGCTTTCCCTTTGTCTTTTTCTTTCTCCTTCTCTCGCTCTTCTGCTGCCTGGTAAAATTAACGAACTAATCTCACATATTAGTCTAAGCATGTACAGAACAAATAGTTGACTGTAGTAAAACCTTACCGTTTGAATATATTTGTTTGAATATTTTTCCCTCTGACCCTTCAGGATTTTGTTTTGGTGCAGCTGTCTTGACTCCACCCTTTTTCCCTCCTCACGCTCTTCAGTTTATTATATTCCTATTAAATAGCAGTGCCAAGATCTCATGCTAAAAGAATAGGGTATATATAAGAAAATAACTGTGATTTTTAAAAATGAGTGAAATTGGTGCTGGTGAAAGGTGGATTGACACAACACTGGAAACTAATAATCTCTGATGCTTTAAGCTTCAGACCAGGTACAATACTTGCAGCAGCAGGGCAAGCTTCCCTGTGGACCAGGAAGGAACTGTGGCTGATGAAAAAGTTCAGACTCTAAGGCTGGTTCAGTCCTTAGCTTCTCTACTGAAACTGCCAACTATGGAATCAATTGGTGCCAACTCTGTTTGTCTTTTCTTTGATGTGAACATCTATCCACTATGAACTGGGACTGAGAGCACTAAATTAATTTCACACAGGACATTAATGAATCATTAGATAATTCACAGACAAAAACTATATTATAATAGAGCTAAGGTGGACAGTATGTATCTGTAATATAAGGTAAAACAATTGCAGTTAAAATCATATGATTAGAACTAAGCAATTTAGTGTTTGTGGCCCCAGATTAGATTAAATGAATTTTTTAAAAGGTACATTCGATTTTTCTTTTCTTTTTTTTGCCCTCTCATTGTGTCATGTTAAAGGGAGTGCAAGCAGCAAGAAAAGCTCTCCGCACTCTGTGTAATTGGTATGATTTACAATACTCAGTTGTTTTGCTGGATACCGTAGAAGAAGCATCCTTTCTGGCTGTAGATATTGTCTTCTAGTTCAGATTAGAAATCAGAGATTCTGCCTTCTTTTGCTCTCTTCCTTCTCAGTCTGGTGCTAAGCACCCTCAGATGTGCTCCTTTTAAACCATTCAGACATGTCTCCAAGCTATCTAGTGGCTTCGTGGATTCCAACCAGTTTTCTATATCTCATTTCAAATTTTTTCCACTTCAGACTTTTGTAAACCCCATCTTTTTGTGCTACTGCTTTGGGTTCCTAACCCAATGAACACATAGAGTCAGATTATATAATTGTCAGTTCTAGAATGTTCACAAAACACTGCCTTATTTATTGCATCTGGGTCATTTCCTAGAATTAAGTCCCGAACACAGTAGACACTGAACTTGTCAGGTTTTGACCAAAGAGCTCTAGATGTCTTCAACACCTTCAGAGTCCTTTGCTACTATTTTTTTCCCAGTTTAATATTTCCTTACATTCTGTAGTCTCATTTGCTTATTCTTTAACCTTTTACATAAACTGCAGCACCTAGCTGTCCTGCATTTGTATCCCATTTGTTTCTTCCGATGTCTTCACCTATAATTCCTAACTTCTTTATAATTACTAAACAGTTATTTCCTTCTCATTCCTCTTACAAGGACTTTTGTATTAACTTTGCTCCCTTTCTGTTTTTCTTTCTCCTGTCCCACCTTCTGCATCTCAGTACTCAGGAATGAATATTTAAAGGGTTAGCTATTTTAAAGACTTAATAAAAAAGAATATTCTATTTTGTTTGTTTCTAGCTTCTCCTCAGTTATAAATGCATTTATTGGATAATATTTTCTAATAGTAGGAGGGACAGAAGTTGAATTTTCTTGGGCAACACTTGACTATGTGATCTGGAGGAAATGGAATTGCCTTCATAAAGTTGGGTGGAACGACTTCCCTACAGCACACAAGAATACCTTATTTTCAGCTGCTCTTCTCTGCAGGTCCTTCTGTTTGATGCAAAGCAGCTGAAATTTCAGTAGTTTTCCAATCAGTGTTACAGGAAGCTGCTCTCCACTATCCAGAATGGCTTTGGCTGCCTCTATCACCTGCAGAGAGGTGAAGAAAGAGTTATTATTAATACAGTTTCAATATAAAATTTGGCATACACCGTGTGTGCTGACAGGTGGACTGATATTTCACATTTTAAAGTACGTGGCTCACAGTGATATGGCCATCCCAAGTCTACTTTCAAAAAATGACCCAACACCAGTGACTGCCTATCCCCACTCCTTGGCTCTCAGGTCCTTCTTGCTAATCGGCTGGAGTGCTGCTCAATGTCACACTACACACAAGCTGAGAGGGGGGCAACATTCTACATTTCATTTTAGGAGTATACAGATTTCCAGTTCATGTTGTAAAAACATTCATTGTTAGGTTTTAAATAGTGGAGTGATATTAACAGCAACTTAGAGAGTTATAAATTAAATAGCATTGAATAGATACCAAACCAACTGGGATAGCCTGGGCTACTGTTTACAAAATGGCTAGTGTCTGAGCGACTAACCCTCACTGAAAGATACAAACTGCTTGTTGGCAATTTGAGCGGGGCTATACTGGTGCAAAGACACCCTCTCTTTGTTTAATGTTGATTGGGCTGGTACTATGTAGCCTAATTGCGGTGAAATAAGGCTATTGAGTTTTCCTAAGGTGATGACAGCGGCAGGAACATACAGCTGCATTGTCCAGATGTGTGACACTGACAGGCTGTTTTATTACTATGCTTTTTACAGCCTGTTGCCACTAAATTTCATACAACTCACTAACATCTGGGCTGTTTTCCTTGGAGTCTCATAACCACTGTATTTACAGCAAAAAAAAGAAGAAGGCACAAAACACAATAAAAAGTTGTTACATGTTTCTTTTCACTTCTGTTTTCGCTCTAATAAAGTTACCCTGTGCAGAGAGCAGTGCTGAAGAGAAATCCAGCCATAATATTTTCCTACTTTTGTTTCTAAGCAAGCATCAGATTTATGTATAACCTTGGGCTGAATTAGGTGCTACTCAAATGTTCTGACATGTTTCTATTTTTCCCCCCTTGGAGCAATTACACTTGGGTACATATGGTGTCTATTTTACTTGCTCAGTGTCAGGCAACGAAGGTGAATGCTGCATTTTGCTGAATTGTGTCTTGTCTGAGGGTGTGTCTACACTACGGAATTAGGTCCAATTTATAGCAGTCAATTTTTTAGGAAGCGATTTTATACAGTCGATTGTGTGTGTCCCCACTAAGCGCATTAAGTTGGCGGGGTGCGTCCACAGTGCCATGGCTAGCATCGACTTTCGGAGCGGTGCACTGTGGGTAGCTATCCCACAGTCCTCGCAGTCTCTGCTGCCCATTGGAATTCTGGGTTAAGCTCCCAATGCCTGATGGGGCAAAAACATTGTCGCGGGTGGTTTTGGGTACATGTCGTCAGTCGCCCCTCCCTCCATGAAAGCAACAGCAGACAATCATTTCGTGCCTTTTTTCCGTGCGGGTGCCATACTGCTTTCAGCAGACAGTGCAGTAGGACTGCTAACTGGCATCATTGAACCACCACTTCTGCTGCAACTCTGCTCTCCTGGTGCCATGAATCCACCTCGCAGGTCCTCTATATGACCGTTGTCATCCACCGCTTCCGCTGCAACTCTGCTCTCCTGCTCTTGTCTCGCCATACCATGGCAAGCGTGCAGCCCGCTCAGCTCACCGACACCGCTGCTGTTGTGTCCTGGTGCTGCTGGCAGCAGACAGTGCAGTAGGTCTGCAAAACTGGTCATCCAACCACCGCTTCCGCTGCAACTCTGCTCTCCTGCTCTTATCTCAATAGCGAATTTCTCCATGTTGGCGGTCATGGGCTCCTGTTTCCGCTGCAACTCTGCTCTCCTGCCCTCATGAATCCACCTTGCAGGTCCTCTCGTCATTCTCTATAAATATCTATTCTTGAGGCATCTGTCGCCAGCCACCGCTTCCACTGCAACTCTGCTCTCCTGCAGACGCCATATCATGGCAAGCATGGAGCCCGCTCAGATCACCGCGGCAGTTATGACTGTTCTAAACACCGTGCACATTATCCAGCTGTATATGCAGAACCAGAACCAGAACCTGCAAAAGCAGGCGAGTAGGCAACGGCAGCGTGGTGAGGAGAGTGATGAGGACATTGACACAGACTTCTCTCAAAGTACGGGCCCCGGCAATGTGGACATCATGGTGGTAATGGGGCAGGTTCATGCCGTGGAACACTGATTCTGGGCCCAGGAAACAAGCATAGACTGGTGGGACTGCATAGTGTGGCAGGTCTGGGATGACTCCTAATGGCTGCGAAACTTTCGCATGCATAAGGGCACTTCCATGGAACTTTGTGACTTGCTTTCCCCTGCCCTGAAGCACCAGAATACCAAGATGAGAGCAGCCCTCACAGTTCACAAGTGAGTGGCGATAGCCCTTTGGAAGCTTGCAATGCCAGACAACTACTGGTCAGTCGGGAATCAATTTGGAGTGGGCAAATCTACTGTAGGGGCTGCTGTGATCCAAGTAGCCAACGCAATCACTGAGCTGCTGCTACCAAGGGTAGTGACTCCGGGAAATGTGCAGGTCATAGTGGATGGCTTTGCTGCAATGGGATTCCCTAACTGTGGTGAGGCCATAGACGGAACCCATATCCCTATCTTGGCACCAGAGCACCAAGGCAGTGAGTACATAAACTGAAAGGGGTACTTTTCAATGATGCTGCAAGCACTGGTGGATCACAAGGGACGTTTCAGCAACATCAACGTGGGTTGACCAGGAAAGGTACATGATGCTCACATCTTCAGGAACTCTGGTCTGTCTCAACAGCTGCAGCAAGAGACTTACTTTCCAGACCAGAAGATAACCATTGGGGATGTTGAAAGGCCTATAGCTATCCTTGGGGACGCAGCCTACCCCTTAATGCCATGGCTCATGAAGCCATACACAGGCACCCTGGACAGTAGTCAGGAGCTGTTCAACGATACGCTGAGCAAGACCAGAATGGTGATAGAGTGTGCATTTGGACGTTTAAAAGCACCCTGGTGCAGTTTACTGACTCGGTTAGACCTCAGCGAAACCAATATTACCATTGTTATTGCTGTGCTCCACAATATCTGTGAGAGTAAGGGGGAGATGTTTTTGGCAGGGTGGGAGGTTGAGGCAAATCGCCTGGCCGCTGATTACACGCAGCCAGACACCAGGGCGATTAGAAGAGCACAGCAGGGTGCTCTGTGCATCAGAGATGCTTTGAAAACCAGTTTCATGACTGGCCAGGCTACGGTGTGACAGTTCTGTTTGTTTCTCCTTGATGAAAACCTGCCCCTTTGGTTCACTCTACTTCCCTGTAAGCCAACCGACCTCCCCACTTCTATCACCGCTTGCAGAAGCAATAAAGTTATTGTTGTTTCAAATTCATGTATTCTTTATTAATTCGTCACACAAATAGGGGGATAACTGCCAAGGTAGCCCGGGAGAGGTGCGGGAGGAGGGAAGCACCGGGTGGGGTGGTGGAGGAGGGAAGGACAAGGCCACACTGCCCTTCAAAACTTATTGAATGCCAGCCTTCTGTTCCTTGGGCAGTCCTCTGGGGTGGAGTGGTTGGGTGCCTGGAGGGCCCCCTTCCCCACGTTCTTGGGCGTCTGGGTGAGGAGGCTATGGAACTTGGGGAGGAGGGCGTGTGGTTACACAGGGGCTGCAGCGGTGGTCTGTGCTCCTGCTGCCTTTGCTGCAGCTCAACCATACCCGGAGCATATCAGTTTGATCCTCCAGTAGCCTCAGCATTGCATCCTACTTCCTCTCAACACGCTGCCGCCACCTCTCCACTTGCTCCCACCACCTCTCCTCTCGCGCATCCCTCCTGTCCTCGCATTCATTTTGTGCTTTCCTGGACTCTGACATTGCTTGCCTCCACGCATTTTGCTGAGCTCTTTCAGTGCGGGAGGACTGCATGAGCTCGGAGAACATTTCCTCGCGAGTGCGTTTTTTTCACCTTCTTATCTGCGCTAGCCTCTTGGATGGAAATGATAGGGGGAGTGTTGAAACATTTGCAGCTGCAGGAAAAAAAAAGGGAGAGTAGTATTTAAAAAGACACATTTTAGAGAACAATGGGTAGACTCTTTCACGGTGAACAAGCTGTTAACATTACATAGTACATGTGCTTTCGGTACAAGGTTGCATTTTGCCTCTTCTATTGAGGGCCTGCCAGTTTGGTGTGAGAGCTCACACATGCAGGGCTGGGCAACAGAATTTGGCTTGCAGGCAGCCATGGTAAGCCACAGTCTTTTGGCTTCTTTAACCTTCATAACATGTGGGAATTGCTTCAAATGGCAGTGCCCTCATTTCCCATACCACGCACCCATTGGGTTGGCCATTTAAAATGGGTTGGCCATTTAAAAGGAGGGGCTGTGGTTTTCAAGTTAACGTGCAGCACAAACCCAACTAACCCCCACCCCCTGCCACATCCAATTCTCTGGGATGATCGCTTCACTCCTCCCCCCACTGCTTGGCTAACAGCAGGGATGATTTCTTTTCAGCCACAGGCAAACAGCCCAGCAGGAACAGCCACCTCTGAACATCCCCTTAATAAAATTCCCTACTTCAACCAGGTGACCACAAATGATATCACTCTCCTGAGGCTAACACAGAGAGATAAAGAACGGATGTTGCTTGAATGCCAGCAAACACTGGGACCATACGCTGCCATGTTTTGTTATGCAATGATTCCAGACTATGTGCTACTGGCCTGGCGTGGTAAAGTGTCCTACCATGAAGGACTGAATAAGCCTGCCCTCCCCAGAAACCTTTTGCAAAGGCTTTAGGAGTACCTCCAGGACAGCTTCATTGAGATGTCCCTGGAGGATTTCCGCTCCATCCCCAGACACGTTAACAGACTTTTCCAGTAGCTGTACTGGCTGCAAATACATCCCAAGTCTTCAGGGCAAATTAATCATTAAACACACTTGCTTTTAAACCATGTAGTATATTTACAAAGGTACACTCACCAGAGGTGCCTTGTCCGCCTTCAAGGTCCGGGAGCCCGCCTTGGGAAGGTTGGGAGGTTATTGGATCCAGGGTGATAAACAGTTCCTGGCTGTCGGGGAGAACAGTTTCATCCTACTCCTCATCATCATCTTCCTCATCCCCTAAATCCTCATCCCTGTTGCGTGAGACTCCCCCTTGCAGAAGTCCATTTACAGGGGTGCGGTAGTGGTAGGGATACCCCCTAGAATTGCATGCAGCTCATCATAGAAGCAGCATGTCTGGGGCTCTGACCCGGAGCGGCCGTTTGTCTCTTTGGTAGGCTTGCCTGAGCTCCTTAATTTTCATGTGGCACTGCTGTGGGTCCCTGTTATAGCCTCTGTCCTTCATGCCCTTGGAGATTTTTTCAAATATTTTGGATTTTGCCTTTTGGAATGGAGTTCTGATAGCATGGATTCATCTCCCCGTACAGCAATCAGATCCAGTACCTCCCATTTGGTCCATGTTGGGGAGGGTAGCTCAGTGGTTTGAGCATTGGCCTCCTAAACCCAGGGTTGTGAGCTCAACCCTTGAGGGGTCCATTTAGGGATCTGGGGCAAAAACTGGGGATTGGTCCTGCTTTGATTAGGGGGTTGGACTAGATGACCTCTTGAGGTCCTTTCCAACCCTGATATTCTATAAGTCTTTTGCAATTCTGGGACTCCATGGTCACCTCTGCTGATGAGCTCTAAAAGATCACCTGTGCCATGCTGGCCAAACAGGAAATGAAATTCAGAAGTCCACGGGGCTTTTCCTGTCTACCTGGCTACTGCATCTGAGTTGAGAGTGCTGTCCAGAGCAGTCGCAATGGAGCACTCTGGGATAGCTCCCGAAGGCCAATACCATCGAATTGCGTCCACACTACCCCAAATTTTACCTGGCGATGTTGATTTCCGTGCTAATCCCCTCGTCGGGGAGGAGTACAGAAATTGATTTTAACAGCCCTTTAAGTAGACAAAAATGGCTTCGTTGTGTGGATGGTTGCAGGGTTAAATTGAATGAACGCTGCTAAATATGAACTAAACTCATAGTGTAGACCAGGGCTGAGACAGACAACACCATTGACCTTGGGCTTTCATGGTTTCTTGTTCAGTTTCATAGGAATTTCCCCTGCCAAGTGAAAGAGGGGAGAAAGAAAATTCTGCCTCTAACTATGAATTGACTCGATGTAACTGAAGCTTAAATGGACCAAACTACTGTTTCATGACATAGGAGGAGGAACAAGGTAGAGCCTTGCAAACTGACCTGAACCCTATGGGACACTGCTGAGGTTGAGGTCAAGTCAGGTCTGAAAACAGCCAACCCTCTCGGGCTTGGGTTGGGTCATCTCCAATCACTTCCTCCAGCCCATGGAGTTGGCATGGCAATGGCTACATGCCCTACTCCTGCCAGCCACCACCACTTCATTGTGCTGCATGTACTGTGGAGTGTGCCAAAAAGTCAGTGCTTTCCCCTCGGCAGCACACGCAGCAGGGTGAGGTGGTGTCGTCCAGCAGGAGCAGGGTACACAGCCACCACTGTGCTGCCCCCAAAAGCAGAAAGTGGCTGGAGATGGGTTGCAGATGGGGGACAAGCAGGAAGCCCGCCCCAGACCAAACCCAAAGATGAGGCAGTGGTACTGACGCAGGTTTGGTGTGAAGTGTTGGGTTTAGGCCAAGTGGGTTCTGAAAACCATTTGAAGCTCTCAGGCCAGGTTCAGGTCCAGGTTGGGCTTTAAAATTAGGCCCAAGCAGACCTCTAGAACATAGTCCAGTTTTTCTGGAACTCAGAAGAGGGATATAACACCACAGAAACACTTGCTTACATAACAAACAAAAACCCAACACCAGTAAATCTGGCATTTTGCTTACTGCATGAATACAAAAATATGTGACAGCTATCATCAATTTTGCTTTGCACTGCATAATATACTTTTGCCAGAGTACCTCCTGACCACTGTCTCAGTTAGGGCCCAATCCGACTCTGATTAAAATAATTGGAAAGGCTTCTGCTGTCTTCTGAGATAGATTAGGACCTCAGTAAGTAACAGATTAGAGAAGGATTTAGAGAACTGCAGGTGCGACCGGTACCCTAAAATCTATTGATCAATTGTAATGAATTATATTCAGCTGGAGCTAGCCCAAGCAGGGAATGTCAGTTCAGAGAGAGAATTTGGCAGAAGCAGTGTACTCATTACCTTGACTGAGGGAGAGAGATCCTTGTGTTTCTCTTCACTGACCCCTCTGATAAATGCAGAAGTGGTGTTAACATTCTTCAGGAGACACATCCCGACTGCCTAACTAGAAGGCTAGGGCATGCAAAGCAGAGTCCTTGAAATGCTGCAGAGGGGAAATGGGGAAATCCTGGAAAGCTTCCCAAAAACTTCATACAGTAACCAGGCCTAGTGACAGTTGCTGATTTATTGTTCAAATAGATGTGCGGAAATTCTCTAAAAAGGGTCATATTTTTGGAGTTTACTCTACCCACCCTACACACACACATACACACATCATATATCATTTGAATGTTTATTTTATGTACGTTTAGATGAGATATGATGTGGAGTTGTCAAGCAGTGCCATAAGCCTGTAGGAGAGGTGAATCAATGATGCCCAAAATGAGAAAGTATCATTTTTTTGCACAGTACCTGAAAACTGCAACATGACTATGACTACAGTTTTTACTGTTTCAGTTAATTTCAACACCTTAATGTGGTGTTTATTGATCAAAGCTACCAAACAAAAATGTATTAGAAGATTTTTATTGGTTTTGCATGGACAAGCTGTTCCCCCCCCCACAGAAATTATGAAACTGTTTAGCATGTGTCAAATATGGCGAATATCAACTTTTGCAACATAGTAATGTGAAATGTATGGAATTGAAAGTATTACAGAGAAGCTGCACAGGGACCCTGGCCCTGGCCCTGGCTTAATCTTTTCCTTAGTAAACTAAATTTAACTTCTAGTACTTCTCTCCTACACCATTGGTACCAAAATGTACCATGACCACAGACTCTTGCCCAGGACTCATAAGAAGTTTGTCTGGATGTACCCACCACCTTTGAACCAAGCAGACAAGTCATTGTATGGTTCTCGCTGTCACCATTTCCTAGGGTGACCAGATGCTAAATGCAAAATATCGGGACCGCCTCAGGGGGAGCACCTTTTCAATTGTTACATTCCCACAGCACGTTTGGCGGTGGGAAATAAATCTTGACGGCGAAGAAAGAAGTACCCGCAGCTGAAATGCCGCCAAAGCCGGTCAGCGACTGAAGTGCCCGCCACTGAAGTGCTGCCGAAGACCCGGACGTGCCAGGTGAGTGTAACAATTGAAAAAGCACTCCCCCTGCCTGTCACCACTGCCTAAGGGGAAAAAAAAAAACGCGCCCGAAACAAAATATCGGGACAAATGGCATCCCGACCATACTTCGGTTGGGACACGAGACAAACTGCTCAATATCGGGACGTCTGGTCACCCTACCATTTCCAGAAGTAGCTATTTCTAATGATCAAATTCCATATCATGGCAGCATGTCTGCATCTCACAACTATGATCTCTCAGTATGTGAGGAATGCTCAGCCTCCTCTACCTTTCATGGAAGGTGGGTCCCATACAAGGAAGTTTGTCCCTCCATATCATTCCTTTGAGAAAATCTGCCCTTAAATATCAATTCAGTGCATAGCCTAGTACAGAGCATTTCAAAGAACTGCTGAACAGGGAGCCACCTAAAGAGGAAGCAAACATCCAGGAGGCAGAAGAAGATCTTGATATCAACATAGACACCCCAACTATGGAAGAGATCATTCAAGCCATCAAATCCTTAAAAAATGGGAAAGCTCCTGGCAAGCATATCTTGAATGCAGAATTGTTCAAGGTAAATCCTAAATTAGCAGCATCTATCCTGGCCCCTCTATTTACATCAGTCTGGGAAAGAGAAAAAGTGCCAGATGAGTGGACCAATTGCGTTATAGTGAAGATACCAAAGAAAGGAACTCTCAGTGGTTGTAATAACTGGCATGGTATCACACTTTTATCTGTGCCAATCAAAGTATTGTGTAAGACCATAGTCCAGCGTATATCAGAGGCAGTTGATGACATTCTCAGAAAAGAGCAAGCTGGTTTTCGGAAAGGATGTGGATGCACAGACCACAGACCAGATCGTCACTCTGCGAAACATAATAGAACAGTGCTTAGAATGGCAACGGCAACTCTACATAAATTTCACAGACTTTGAGAAGGCTTTTGATAGCATTCACAGGACCAGCCTATGGCACATTCTGCGGGCATATGGAATTCCTTTCCGTATAATCAACATCATCAAAAGCTTCTATTTCAATTTTATGTGCAGTGCTGATCACAGTGAGCTCAGTTTTGATGTCAAAACAGGAATACGTCAGGGATGTGTCATGTCTGCAATCTTCTTCAACATTGCCATCGACTGGGTAATGTGGCGTACAACAGAAGACATGCCAAGAGGCATTAAATGGACACTTTTCTCATCCCTTGAAGACCTGGACTTCACAGATGATGTCGCTCTCTTATCACTTACCCAACACCATATACAAGAAAAAACAACTCGACTCAATATATTAAGCCAGCAAATTGGACTGAAAATTAACCGCAATAAGACAGATATTATGACCTTTAATATTGCCTCACCATCATCAGAACGGATAGAGGATTATGTTCTCACCAGTGTAGAAACATTTACATACTTGGGCAGCACCATCAGCCAGGACAGTGGAACAAGCCAGGACAACTGGAACAAAATCAATAAAGCCAGGAACACCTTCAGGAGCTTAAATACAGTCCGGAAATCATCAAAATATGACACCAAAACCAAACTTAAGATTTATCAGAGCTGCATACTTTCAACACTACTTTATAGTGCAGAATGCTGGGGAATGAGAGAGTGTGACATGTCCAAACTGTCTTCATTCCATACAACCTGCCTCAGAAAAATCCTCAATATCTTTTTGCCCAGAACAATCTCAAACCAAGATCTATTGACACAATTCAGCCAAGAGGATCTGAGCACCATCATTGCCAGGAGGCGTTGGAGATGGATCAGTCATGTGCTTCGGATGGAAACTGATTCCATCACCAGAGCAGCAATAAGATGGACACCTGAAGGCAAGTGAAAACGAGTCCGCCAGAAAACAACATGGCGAAGAGCTGTGGAAGCCGACCTGAAAAACCTGTGGCACAGCTGGGAGAACCACTGAAAGACTTGCCAGAAACAGACAGGAGTGGAGGAGCTTCATCACTGCGCTAAACTCCAGAGGCGTAATAGGAACATGATGATGATGACGACATAGCCTAGGAATTCTTTTGGAATCCTAGGTGTTTGTGGACATTCAAGAGGCTCTGGTTGCCAAAAACAGCTTTTTCTGTCTGCAGCTGGCAAAAAGACCTTGTCCCTTACTGATGGACAATGAACATGGCCACACAGATCCACACCTTTGTGATTTGCAGGCTGTGCTACTGTACTTGGGAATGAACGCACTGATTTTAAAAAGGTAAACACAGCAGCCTGCTTTCTAAGCAATACTGGCTACTGGGAGCCACTGGTTTCCTATAGAACACTGGGTTAATTTCAAGAAAGCAGAATTAGCTTTGGACCAAGCTACTTAAAAGAACATCTGTGGCCCAAAGGTCATGACCTTCGGTTACACTTAAAATGGAATTATGAAATTTTCAACATTGAAGATCAAATTCACGAGAGTTGGGACATACAGCTTTCTTGGAAACTGGCTTAAGACTTTGGAATTCCCTTTCAGAGGTGGTGATGAATGACCAGAGACCTCACTGCCTTCACTGAAAAGGGTCTTGAGCACAAAATATCTAAATCAGGAGTGCCAATCCCTTAAAACTACATAATTCAATACAGAAACTGAATATCTGGCGATCAGATGGTCTCCACTACTACCTCTGTTAGTACCTGTTAATACAGTGGTGATAAAGCATGACCCTCTGTGCTGGCTACATGCTATGAATGCTTCTGAACCTTGATTTACATGATGGTATCTTGCACTGCAGCACTAGGCTTTCTGAGGACACCTTTGTGTGGGAAAGCAGCTCCTGAAGGCAAACTTCTTCTCCCCAGACTTCACGAGTGAAAGACACTGACCTACTGTCCTTCACTGTGCAGAGATGTGTGACACAATGTACAGGTATTTTGGTGCCACCTAAAAGCAATCCCCAAATCCTATCACACTGACTCAATGGTGTTCCTCTGAAGAGACTCCTCTGAGCCATACAACAGTCTGGGTTTGGGGTATAATACAATACAATACATCAAAATAAAACATTTAAGTTGACCTGACTTTTTTTTTTCAATTTTCTTTTCTGGGAATTTCAAAATACTCATTGGTTTCTAACTGGAATTAAACCAAATTTGAAATTCTCAAAATCTTCAGGAAAATGGAATTTTGCTCTCCACAAATTTAGTCCCAAAGATCTAAGACTAAAACTATCAGGCAATACTAGCTAAAACTAACTTAACTAAGGTTTCAGAGTAGCAGCCGTGTTAGTCTGTATTCGCAAAAAGAAAAGGAGTACTTGTGGCACCTTAGAGACTAACCAATTAATTATACTCAAACTTAACTAACTAATCACTGACAATAAGAGGGCATATATACAAAGGAGTGAGGGAAGCACTTCTGATAACTAGTCTAAGATCACTCGGACAACTGTCACTGGTAGTAAGAAGAAAGTGAGGGGGATCAGGATGAATGCATCCTCTTATACTAGCACGCAGTGGTGTGAGGTGACAGAGAGAGCTTGCGCTGTCCTGACAGGTACCGCTGAGGGAAAAAGTTTTCCGATAACTGTGCACGAGGCAAGCACACACCTACAGTGATATGGACATGTGCCAGAACTCAAAGAAGAATGCTTCCATTTAGCCAGGTAAATACTCCTAGCTGAAGACTTTCTATTATTTAGAATAGCAGCCGTGTTAGTCTGTATCCGCAAAAAGAAGAGGAGGACTTGTGGCACCTTAGAGACTAATAAGTTTATTTGAGCATAAGCTTTCGTGAGCTACAGCTCACTTCATCGGATGCATTCAGTGGAAAATACAGTGGGGAGATGTATATACACAGAGAACATGAAACAATGGGTGTTACCATACACACTGTAACGAGAGTGATCAGGTAAGGTGAGCTATTACCAGCAGGAGAGCAGGGGGGAAAAAACCTTTTGTAGTGATAATCAAGGTGGGCCATTTCCAGTAGTTGACAAGAACGTCTGAGGAACAGCGGGGAGAGGAATAAACATGGGGAAATAGTTTTACTTTGTGTAATGACTCATCCACTCCCAGTCTTTATTCAAGCCTAAGTTAATTGTATCTAGTTTGCAAATTAATTCCAATTCAGCAGTCTCTCCTTGGAGTCTGTTTTTGAAGTTTTTTTGTTGAAGAATTGTCACTTTTAGATCTGTAATCGAGTCACCAAAGAGATTGAAGTGTTCTCCAACTGGTTTTTGAATGTTATAATTCTTGACACTTGATTTGTGTCCATTTATTCTTTTACGTAGAGACTGTCCAGTTTGGCCAATGTACATGGCAGAGGGGCATTGCTGGCACATGATGGCATATATCACATTGGTAGATGTGCAGGTGAATGAGCCTCTGATAGTGTGGCTGATGTGATTAGGCCCTATGATGGTGTCCCCTGAATAGATATGTGGACACAATTGGCAACGGGCATTGTTGCAAGGATAGGTTCCTGGGTTAGTGGTTCTGTTGTGTGGTGTGTGGTTGCTGGTGAGTATTTGCTTCAGGTTGGGGGGCTGTCTGCAAGCAAGGACTGGCCTGTCTCCCAAGATCTGTGAGAGTGATGGGTCGTTCTTCAGGATAGGTTGTAGATCCTTGATGATGCATTGGAGAGATTTTAGTTGGGGGCTGAAGGTGATGGCTAGTGGCGTTCTGTTATTTTCTTTGTTGGGCCTGTCCTGTAGTAGGTAACTTCTGGGTACTCTTCTGGCTTTGTCAATCTGTTTCTTCACTTCAACAGGTGGGTATTGTAGTTGTAAGAATGCTTGATAGAGATCTTGTAGGTGTTTGTCTCTGTCTGAGGGGTGGAGCAAATGCGGTTGTATTGTAGAGCTTGTTTGTAGACAATGGATCGTGTGGTGTGGTCTGGATGAAAGCTGAAGGCATGTAGGTAGGCATTGCGGTCAGTAGGTTTCTGGTATAGGGTGGTGTTTATGTGACCATTGCTTATTAGCACCGTAGTGTCCAGGAAGTGGATCTCTTGTGTGGACTGGTCCAGGCTGAGGTTGATGGTGGGATAGAAATTGTTGAAATCATGGTGGAATTCCTCAAGGGCTTCTTTTCCATGGGTCCAGATGATGAAGATGTCATAAATGTAGTGCAAGTAGAGTAGGGGCATAAGGGGACGAGAGCTGAGGAAGCGTTGTTCTAAGTCAGCCATAAAAATGTTGGCATACTGTGGGGCCATGCGGGTACCCATAGCAGCGGCGCTGATTTGAAGGTATACATTGTCCCCAAACGTGAAATAGTCAGAGAACACTTCAGTGACAATTCTTCAACAAAAAAACTTCAAAAACAGACTCCAACAAGAGACTGCTGAATTGGAATTAATTTGCAAACTGGATACAATTAACTTACGCTTGAATAAAGACTGGGAGTGATGGGTCATTACAAGAAGTAAAACTATTTCCCCATGTTTATTCCTCCCCCCGCTGTTCCTCAGACGTTCTTGTCAACTGCTGGAAATGGCCCACCTTGATTATCACTACAAAAGGTTTTTTCCCCCCTGCTCTCCTGCTGGTAATAGCTCACCTTACCTGATCACTCTCGTTACAGTGTGTATGGTAACACCCATTGTCTCATGTTCTCTGTGTATATAAATCTCCCCACTGTATTTTCCACTGAATGCATCTGATGAAGTGAGCTGTAGCTCACGAAAGCTTATGCTCAAATAAATTTGTTAGTCTCTAAGGTGCCACAAGTCCTCCTATTATTTAGAAGTATTTCTTGCATGGCCTTTGAGCAAGACTCTTCCAGTGGTGTTAGCCATGAAGCATCCATGCTGTCAAGAGGAAGGCCTGCAGATTGGGGTGGAGGAAATGCCTATGTCCTGGGAAACCACAGCTGGATCCAGTGGGAGAGACAGTTGATATCTTACTGACAAAGCTAGTAGGGTCAAGAACCAGTGTTGCTGAGGCCTTGCTGATGCTATAAACATGAGGTGAGCATGGTCTTGTTTGGTCTTAGACAAGACTCTGGGCAATAATGGAATCAGAAGGAATGCATACAGTAGGGTGTTCTTCCAGGGCAGCAGGAATGCATTCATCGACAAACCTTGGCTGTGACTCCCAAGAAACAGAACTGATGGCGCTTTCTGTTGGCACTTGTTTCAAACAGGTCCACTTGGGAACTCTCCAGAGATGGAAAAGGGATCTGGCCACATTTGGATGAAGTGACCACTCGTGGTGATCACTGAAAGACCTGCTCAACTGATCTGCCAGTATATTCTGTACTCTTGGAAGATAGTAGCTCTCAGATGAATGGAGCTGGCTATGCAGAACTCCCAAAGGAGAATCACCTCCTGGCACAATCGAGTAAATTGCACCCCCGTCTTCTCACATAAAACATAGTTGCTATATTGTCTGTTAACAGTAGCAGATTTTCCCCCTCAATATGTGGAAGGAAGGCCGGATGAGTTAGACGGACAGCTCACAATTCCCTGAAACTTATATGAGCTTTCAAATCTTGGGAGGCCCAAAGACCCTGAGTCTTCAGTGACCCCATGTATACTCCCCAACCCAGGAGGACATATCAGTGACTAAAGTGAGTGCTGGTTGTGGGAGAGCAAAGGGGACCCGTATACAATCTTTCAAAGGGTCTCTCCATCAGTCTAGAGAGGACAAGGCTAGCACTGGTACTCGATCCACCATGTCTAGATGATGATGGCTCGGGAAATACAACAAAGCTAACTATCCTTGTCACTTTTTGAGGTGCAATGTGGAGTATTGCTCTACATGGGTACATGCCACCATGTGCCTGTGGAGCCTGAAGCAACTGCATACTGTGGTAACAGGATGTGCTTTTAGTTCCAGAACTAAGCCTCACAGTGTTTTGAACCTTGATTGTGGTAGAAAAGCTTTGACCTCCACGGAGTCAAGGACCGCTCTTATAAATTCTGTTCTTTGTACCAGTTTCAGAACTGATTTGTCCACATTCACTAGAAGCCCCAAAGCATCAAAGGTGGATTGGATAATGGCTGAGCTGGTCAGTACCTGAGACTTGGACTGGCTTCTCACCAGCCAGTCATCCAGGTAAGGGAACACATGGACCCCTGACTTTTGAAGGAACGCTGCTACCACCAATGTGCACTTCATGAAAATGCAAGGAGCTGTCAACAGACTACATGCAAGCACTGTAAATTGGTAGAGGATTCCATTTACCACGAACTTGAGAAACTTCCAGTGGGGTTTTGGTGGATTGCCAATTGGAAGTGAATGTCTTTTAAGTGAAGGGCAGCATACCATCCTGGTCCAGGAAAAGAATAATGGAAGCTAGGGAATACAGAATTTAATTTTTTTCAAGAATTTGTTTAATTCTCTTATATCTAAGATAGGCCTGAGACTGCCTTTTGCTTTAGAATAAGAAAGAAGTGGGAATAAAAGTCCTTCCCCCCGAGGAACAGAGGAACTTGGAGGAGAGATTGCACCTCCTGCTCAAGGAGAGTCTTGTGAGAGTGGTCCCTGAAAAGGGACAGGGAAGGCGGACAGGAAGGGAAATAGAAAAACTGAAGGGTGTATCCCAGATCCACTGATCTCAGGTGATGTGGGATCAAGCACTTGGGAGTGGGGTAAATGATTGGTAAACAAACAGGAACAGGAGGGTGGCACTCTGGGAACTGGAACTCTGTCCCTGAACAACCTATCGAAAAGCTTGTTTGGATGAAGCTGCTGGATGAGAGAAACCTGGAGCTGTAGAAGAGGAGGATGGTGATTGTTGCCTCCTGTAATTTCTGCCCCTTTTTCTCGACAGGTCTTGGAATATCCCAGATATCTGTGGGTCAGTTGTGGCTAGAACTGCTTCCTTTTCATTATCTGCATATAGATTTTAAGTGACTTCAGCATTGCCCTAAAATCCTTAAGGCTATAGAGCCTATCATCTGTCTTGTCCAAAAAATGGGAGGTCTTGGATGGTTTGCTGGACCTCTGAAGGGAGGCTGGGCGTCTGCTGCCATGAACCCTGTTTCATAGTTATGGCAGATGCCATGGCTCAAGTTGCTGAGTCATCTGCATCCAAGCTGTTCTGGATGAAGGGCTGTTCTGGCCACTAGCTTGCCTTCCTCTACCATCACAGTGAATTCCTTTCTGCTATTGTCTGGTAACCTGCCCTGGAACTTAAATATGTTATCCCACCAGGTAAAGTCATACAGACCAAGGAGTGCCTGTTGATTTGCAATCCTAAATTGCAGACCCTTTGTAGAATAAAGTTTTCAATCAAAAAGATACAGCTTCTTTGAGTCCTTTCCTTTTGGTGTCGATGCCTGGTATCTCTGCCTCTCCTGTTCATTAGCTGCAGCAGCTACTGAGGAATCCAGTGGGAGATGTATGTACAGGTGCTCATTTAGCTATGGCAGGGATGGAAGATGGAGTCTTCCACAACACCTTGACTGGCCTCATAACATCTCATTGATCGGGAGAGCCACCCTGTTGTGTCTTGCTGAATCCAAAATATCCACCAGCTTGTGGGATTTCTCACAGACTTTCTCTGCATGGATACCCAGGTCTGTGGCTACCCTTTTCAGAAAGTCCTGGTGAGCTGTATAATCATCTGGTGGGGGAGAACCACACACTGCTTCAACCACTGCATCTGGTGATGAGGAAGAAGAAGCATGTGGATATTAAAACATACTTCCTCTCCTAAAAGAATCACCAGGGAGGCTTTCACCTGCCAGTCTCAGTCCCAGAGCCAACGACAGAAAGATGTTGTCTCTGGTGCTGATGGGTACCCAAGAAGAGAGACTGAAGTGGATGAGGGAATGACATGGCAGCTGGGGGGAAACCCCACAGGGTCCAGAAAGGCCAATGACATGGTCCTGGGACCTATCCCTGACCAGGCCATTGCCTCTTGTCTGGTGGTCACTGCTGAAGCTGCTGTAGGAACCATGGGACATAAGCCTCTGACTGAGGATGTATCTCCTGTCTAGGCTGGTACACATAGAACCCAAGTGCTGAGTCTGAAGAAGCTGAAGAATCTCAGTCTTCCAATAATGGGGAAGCAGAACTCATTGGTATCGGAAAGAGAAAGCCAGAACCCAGACATGGTAGTACCAGAGAAATTGTAGCTGGCTTCCCTCTCAATGGTACTGTCTTCCAAGGTAAGGAAAGTGTAGGTGGCATCAACACCTCACACTTCAGAAGAGCTGGAATAGGGTTCCTAGGTACTGGTACTGGATTCAGTCCTTCACGCACTGCTGGGGAAATGAGTACCAAGAAGTTAAGTAGCTCTCTAGCAGTTGCCTTTGTCTCTGGTGTACTGGTAATGTCTTTTGGCTCTGAGGTACCAGGAGATAGCCTGAAGCAGCAGGAGTGGGCACTTCAGTGGTTGGTCTTGACGGACCTGCCACAGGCTCCGGAGTCAACAACCACTTCTTAGCTAAACAGTATTTTGGGCAATGAGTACTTTCAGCATTCCTCTCAGAATTCTTGCCTCTACAAGGCTTAGGTACCATGGGTCTTGTCCTGTGAGGGAGGTAATGAGTCCCTGGAGATCTTTTGTGCCTCTGACTTTGCACTGGTAACAACAATCAAGAACTCATCCCAGATAATTACAGGGGAACACTTCAAACCGATGGTGAGGTACTGGTGCCTGTTCCGAAATGGACAGTTTCGAGGGAGGACAGAGCACTGCCTCCATAAGAGTACACTTAGGCTGAGCCATTCTGTCCTTTTTAGAGTAAGACTTAAATCTCTTACAAAGGTCACATTTCTCATTCACATGGGAGTCCACCAAGTATTTAAGGCAGCTTGGGTGTGTGTTGCTCACTGCCATTGGTTTGCTGCAAGAGTGGCATAATTTAAACCCCAAAGATTGAGGCATGGCTCATGAGACTGGTACCATTACTGAAAATAAAACTGGTCATCATAAAACCCTCTGAAACTTATATCTAACTAATCACTATCTTAACTATAATCTATCTAGCTAACTATGAAACTACTCTAAGTAAAAACAGGTATACGTACAAGGAATGAGGGATGAACTTGCAGTAGCAAGGCTGTAATCTCTCCAAAAACTGTCACAGGCGGTAAGAAGGAACTGAGGCGGACTCGAGGGTGGCTCTGCCCTTAATACCTTCACACAGTGGCACGCAGCAGCAGAGAGTGCTCAAGCAACCAAGGGGTACCACTGAGGGAAAAAATCTCCAACAACCATGCGCTGGGTGTACACACCTATAGTGGAATGGACATGTGCAATCACTCAAAGAAGAACACATACTAATCTCACAGTCCGATAGCTAGAGCTGGGCAAATAATATGTAACAAATAATTTATTTGATAAATTTTACCTCTTGTTTTGTTCATTAATAGTCTCTGAACTGATCATGATATAATCTAATTTATTCATTTGTAAAAAATTATTTCCCTAATATTTTCTGCATTTGTAATTCATCTGCAAACTGTTAATATTTGAAATTCAAGTCGGTTTGATCGGACACATAGGCCACATAATATTATTTCTGTTCCCAGATTGGATGGGCATCATTCTTGGAATAAGGCTTCTAATGTGAGTACTCATGAACACAAATTTGAAATTTGCCTTCTACCAATATTCTGCAATTAAAATTGGCTGAAAATTCATTTGTTAGACTGTTTGAGGAGATCAGTTATAAGGGGCATGAACACAGCTGAAGAGAATTAGTTGAATAGTTGTAATTAATATTTGCAGAAATGTTTCTGCAATATCCACCTTGCTCTTGTATAAGCCTCTGTCTTCCCTACAATTCCCATTTCCCCGCTTGATCCCCAGCTGTGATGTTATGTCTAATTCAGGACCTGATTCTGCAAACATATTCACATGCTTAACTTTAAGCATATGACTAGCCACATCGAAGTCAACATGACTAGTCATGTGCTTAAAGCTAAGGATATATTTAAAGTTTTTAGATTCTAGGTCTAAGACTGTAAAATCCCTGGAGTCAAGAACCTATCATTTTTGGTTTTGTCTATAAGGTGTTATGCAAGCTTATGGCCCTAAAAATACAAATAAATAAATTAAAAGAATTAAAAAAAACCTGGACACAGAAGAAAAATTTATTGGGGTTTCAAAGAAATACAAAGGCTGATTGCTAAGATACAATCCTACACAATTTAAAATATGATAAATTCTTTTTTAGGGTAGAACACTATGCACATCCAGTGCAAATCTGTCAAAAAGCACGTACATTACATTCCTTTATTTGCATTTCTCCTTGGAGTGAGAAAACATGTGTTTCCCCTCTAAAGCTTGTAAAACATATGTCTACCCTCCAAAGCCAATAAAACACTTTCTTCTGCTGACATGAATATAAAAGATCTATGGGCATAAAAGACTATTAATGTGGTTTTTGTTTTCCTTGCCAAATTTGAGGTGAATCAGAAAGGCATGATAAAGATAAGGGAGTGAAAAAGATAAGTAGTTTTTCACTTTTTAAAAAGTCTTTTAATTTTTTTGGAACGTATCTCAAAAGTATCATGGCCTAGAAACTTCACATTTATTTTATCCATCTTTCCAAAATGGCAGTTAGGTTATCTAAGTATTTTTAGAAAGTCTGTTACTCTTAATTCATCATTTCGTGAGCAGCATAAAAATTGTCTATGGTCCACAGTTTTGTGTTCTTCATAATCACCCTGCACTGTTGAACTTGTAACTTACTGAGAACTCAAACTGAATTTAAGAAGTTGTGTAAGTTATTAATTCAATTTGCCATGTTAAAGGACTGCTTGTGGAGCTTATTAACTTGCAAGGTCTCCTGTGGAACTTGGCATACCAATTAAAGACTACTGTCAACATGAAACCTAGACAGTTTTTAAAAAATGAATTAAAAGCAGTTTTGGTTACTACACCTGCTCCTGGGTCCCCCACCAACTTTTGTGGTTTTACAAGTTATAGCTTCCTATTTTTTGAACGTTTTTCTCTCCCCTGTTGTTCTGCAAAAAAACCCAAAACCCCCACAAAAACAAGCCAGGAATCTGACTATAAAATGCATAAAGAAATCAAAGAAACAAGGTGGGTGAGGTAATATCTCTTATTGGATCAACTTCTGTTGGTGAGGCCTTGTCTACCCTACAGAGTTTTGTCAACAAAAGGCAGCTTTTGTCGACAAAATAGTGAATGCGTATACACTGCGATGCGACTTTTGTCGGCAAAACTGCCCTGTTTCACCGACAAAAAAACAAAACAAAACCACCCCGACGAGAGACATAAGGCTTTCTGCACAAAATTTTTGTTGACAATGTGCCAGTGTAGACGCCATGCTTGATTTTATCGTTCTACTTGGTCTCCAGGAGGTGTTGCACAATGTCCAATCTGACCGCTCTGGTCAGCAGTTTGAACTCCACTGCTCTGCAATCAGGTAAATAACAATGCAACCCTCCCTCTTAGAAGCCCCGGGAATTTTTGAAATTCCATTTCCTGTTGGCTTGGCGTGGAAAGGTCTCATCGCATCTTCCCAGTTGACTATAGGGGTTATTGCAGAAAACGCTCTCCCACTTATAGATTCATAGATTCATAGATATTAAGGTCAGAAGGGACCATTATGATCATCTAGTCTGACCTCCTGCACAATGCAGGCCACAGAATCTCACCCACCAACTCCTGAAATAAACCTCTCACCTATGTCTGAGCTATTGAAGTCCTCAAATCATGGTTTAAAGACTTCAAGGTGCAGAGAATCCTCCAGCAACTGGCCCGTGCCCAATGCTACAGAGGAAGGCGAAAAAACCCCAGGGCCTCTTCCAAGCTGCCCTGGAAGAAAATTCCTTCCTGACCCCAAATATGGCGATCAGCTGAACCCTGAGCATATGGGCAAGATTCGCCAGCCAGATACCCAGGAAAGAATTCTCCGTGGTAACTCAGATCCCACCCCATCTAACATTCCATCACAGGCCATTGGGCCTATTTACCATGAATAGTTAAAAATCAATTAATTGTCAAAAATCATGTTATCCCATCATACTTGGACCACGGTGGAGCTGCTGGATCTGATCAGTGTATGTGGAGAGGATACTGTGCAGTCCCAGCTGCGCTTGAGCTGAAGGAATTTTGATACCTATGGGCAGTTCTGTCAAGGCTTGTGCGAAAAGAGCTATGATTGGGACATGCTGCAGTGCAAAGCGAAGATAAAGGAGCTGAGGCAGGCGTACCATAAGGTGCGGAAGGCATGGTACACCCACATCTTGAATACTGCGTACAGATGTGGTCCCCTCATCTCAAAAAAGATATACTGGCATTAGAAAAGCTTCAGAAAAGGGCAACTAAAATGATTAGGGGTTTGGAACAGGTCCCATATGAGGAGAGATTAAAGAGGCTAGGACTTTTCAGCTTGAAAAAGAGGAGACTAAGGGGAGATATGATAGAGGTATATAAAATCATGCGTAGTGTGGAGAAAGTGAATAAGGAAAAGTTATTTACTTGTTCTCATAATATAAGAACTAGGGGCCACCAAATGAAATTAATGGGTAGCAGGTTTAAAACAAATAAAGGGAAGTTCTTCTTCACTCAGCACACAGTTAACCTGTGGAACTCCTTGCCTGAGAAGGTTGTGAAGGCTAGGACTATAACAGGGTTTAAAAGAGAACTGGATAAATTCATGGAGGTTAAGTCCATTAATGGCTATTAGCCAGGATGCGTAAAGAATGGTGTCCCTAGCCTCTGTTTGTCAGAGGGTGGAGATGGATGGCAGGAGAGAGATCACTAGATCATTACCTGTTAAGTTCACTCCCTCTGGGGCACCTGGCATTGGCCACTGTCGGTAGACAGGATACTGGGCTGGCTGGACCTTTGGTCTGACCCAGTATGGCCATTCTTATGTTCTTATGGCAAACTGTCACGCCGGTGCTGCACCTTAGACCTGCCAGTTCTAAGGGGGCTATCGTTGGTGGTGACCCCCCCTTCACCACCTAGAGCCCTGTGGATACTTTGGCAGGCCTGGAGGTGGCGGAAAGAGGATCTAACTCGGAGGACAAAGTCATTGATGAAGAGGTGGAGTTAGACAATGATGTGGAGCTCCTGGCAGGGTCACCCGGTGAGGCAGGCAGCCAGGAACTGTTCACCAGTCTCGCCAGCCTCAGCAGTTGCTCTCCGGTGAGCAAGAAGCAGGAGAGGAGATGCCTGGTAAGTGGCTGTGGTTTGTGTAGTGTGGAGGTGGGTTCAGGGTATAGAAATGTACAAGGCTGGCTGTGATTCTGTGTGCTGGACATTTGCCTGTGAAGCTAATCATTACAGCAGAACAGGGTGTTGATGCATGCTGAGATCTCATGGGAATCCTCCAGAGATCTCTAGGAAAGGTTCCTGGAGGTACTTGGCAATCCTCTGCTGAAGGTTCCTTGGCAGAGATCCTTTGTTCCTTCCCCCATTGAAGGAAACTTTCCCGTGCCATTCGGTAATCACTTGTGCAGGACCAAAGTGGCACACAGGCGAGCAGCATAGGGATCGGGGTGGAAGCCACAAGTGTGTAGTAGATGTACCCTCACTTCCCTGCTTACCTTCAGCAGTGAGATATCTGCTACAATTACTCCCACCTGTGGAAAAGTGTGGGAGAATTTTAGAATTTTTTCCCTAGTCAGCTGCACTGCAACCCTTGCAGAGTGCTCTTTTCCCCATGTAAAGTGCCCGTCCCCCCGTCCCTCAGCCAACACTCACCATGCTTTGGGTGTTTGCCGAGATGTGTGCTTGACAAATAGCAGTGAGAAAGTGACTGTTACATTACCAGAGGAGTATTTTACTGAAATGTTTCAATGCTATGAGTGAACTTAACAACCATGCTTCTGTGCATTATTCCTTGTGGTTCGGTAGATGTGGCCTTTAGGAACACCCCATACACCCCAGCCGAGCATCTCCACCAGATAAGAAAGCGCCCAAGACGGAGCAAAGAAGACATGTTCCAGGGGGTACTGCACTTCTCCAATGCAGAGAAAAGGGAACGCAAGGAGTGGAGGCAAGCGGAAAGGCAGGACAGAAAAAAAAATCAGGAGTTTGTAAAGGATGCTACTGCGTGGATGATTAAAGTCATAGAGGAGCAAAGGAAGATGCTGAAGTCCTTAACAATGTTGCAGACTGAGTAGATGCATGCCCGCCCTCCCCTGCAGCACATTCAGACTCTTTTACATGCCTCCCGCACACAAACTCCACTTGTACAGTCCTTTCTGCTTTCCGGGAGTTCTTGGTTTCCCCTTCACTTCCCCCTTCAGACAACTTTCAAAATGATAGCTGGACATAAACACAGCTCTGAAAGTCTGCCCTTCCCTGGTACCTCCTTTCCCACCAAGCACCTGTGTGTGTGTGTGTTGTTTCTTGTTTAATAAAAGCAAAGTTTTTGAACAGTAACTCATCTTTATTTATTTCCTACAAATTGAGATAGCAGGCACTACCGGTACATACACAGGCAGTTTATTCATGTGCTTGCTGGAATGTAAGGCCCCAAATGTCATCATTGCTTCCTAGGAAAACTACATGTAATGTAACATTGCAGCACCAATCAGAGATATACACTACTGGTTCTCATTTTCAAAGTGTTGCCTCAAAGCCTCCCTGATTCGAATTGCCTCCCTCTGGACCCCTCTGATAGCCCTGGTATCTGGCCGCTCAAATCAGCAGCCAAGGGTTCTGCCTCAACACTCCACCCTTGAGCAAACCTTTAACCCTTAGCTTCACAAAGATTATGCAATGTACAACATGTGGCTATGACCATGGGAATATTATCCTCATTGAGGTCTAACCTGCCATAAAGACAGACATCGCCAGCGTGCCTTTAATCTGCAAAAGGCACATTCCACTGTCATCTGGCACCTACTCAGCCTGTTGTTGAACCGCTCCTTACTGCTGTCCAGGTTTCCTGTGTAAGGTTTCAAAAGCCACGGCTGTAAGGGGTACACCGGGTCTCCCAGGATCACTATGCACATTTCAACATCCCCCACTGTAATCTTCTGGTCTGGAAAGAAAGTCCCCACTTGTAGCTTTCTATGCAGGCCAGTGTTCCTGAAGATGTGTGTGTCATGCACCTTCCTGGGCCACCCCGCGTTGATGTCAATGAAACGCCCACAGTGATCCACAAGCACCTGCAACACCCTGGAGAAGTACCCCTTCCTATTGATGTACTCTGTCGCAAGGTGGTCTGTGTCAAAATTGGAATGTGTGTGCCTTCTATCACCCCTACACAGTTAGGGAAACCCATTTCTGCAAAGCCTTCCTCTTTTTCACACACATTTCTCAGAGTCTTGGTCCTTCGGAGCAGGATGTGATTTACTGCCCTGCACACTTGAATTAACGGAGCCCCAGCGATCAACTTCCTGACTCCAAATTGATTCGCAACCAGCTTCCACACGGCGATTGCCACTTCTCTACTGATGCTTCTCTACTGATAGGGCAGGTCTTATTCTGGTGTCTTTGCACTGAAGCGCTGGGGCAAGCTCTGCACACAGTTCCAGGGAAGTGGCTTTCCAAATCCGAAAGTTCTGTAGCAACTGCTCATCACCCCAGACATGCATGATGATACAATCCCACCATTCAGTGCTTGTTTCCCAATCCCAAAAGCAACAGTCCACCCTCTGCAGCTGTTCCATGAATGCCAAAAGCAATCTAAAGTTGCTCCTATCTATGTCACACAGCATGTCAAGCTACTGGGAGTCTTCTTCAGTTAGGAACTTTGTGATTAACTGCACTGCCATCCGTGATGTCTTAATGACAATTATTAGAACATAGGAGAGCAGTGCGGGAGTCATCCCATCTCACAAAGATGCTGGGGTGCACAGTAAACAAGGGCCATTGAAAAATGCCACGAAAGAAAGCCAGAAGCCCATGGAATGCTGGGACAGAAAGCAATGCATCATGGGACATTGAACCCACTCCCAAGATGTGCCGCGGTCTGCTCCGCCTTCCCACAACACCTAGCAGCAGAAGGTATTGAGCTGGACTGTGGGATAGGTATCCACAATGCATTGCTCACACTGTCGATGATAGTGCTCCAACTCTGTACGCGCTCTGCTGACATAGAGTGTGAACATGACATACTGATTTTTATTATAGCGATTTTTGAGTGTCGACATCACTTTTGTCGATAAAATTTTGTAGTGTAGACAAGGCCTTTAAGAGACAAGCTTTTGAGCTTCCACTGAGCTCTTCTTCAGGTCTGGAAAAGGTACTCAGTGTCACAGCTAAATACGAGGTAGTACAGCACAAGTAGTTAACACATAACAGACCATTCAAGGTGAAGTGGCCATTTAACACCTCTGCAGTCATAGGGCAAAAAGAGGGGATTAGTGGGTTATAGATTGTTGTAACAAGCCATACATCCAGTGTCTTTATTAAGTCCACAATTTAGCGGCTAGTGAAGTTAGGAACTTAAGCTACAAGGCTCATCTTTTGAAGATTTTATGCAGATTTCCTTTGAGGATGAGGAATAAGAGGTCAGATAGAAAGTGATCGGTCTGTGAAAAGTGTTCACCCACAGTGATGTGCTGTTTTTGCCTTTTATCATTTTTCTGTGAGTTAATTTGAGAACATAGTGACTGTCTCATTTCACCCACATAGCTGTTATTGAGGCATTTAGTCCACTGGATGAGGTACACCACATGTCGTGACAGGCATGTGTAGGACTCATGGATCTTGAAAGATGTATTGTGGGGGGTAATTATCATCATAGCAGTGGAGATATGCCTACAGGTTTTGCGTCTGTTGTTGTGGCAGGGTCTGGTGCTGCTTTGGGTTGGTGACGCTTGCTTGCTTCTGATGATGAGTTTGGTGAAGTTGGGGTTTTTTTGAAGAAGGCTAGAAGAAGGGGTTTCAGCCTCCTTTTGACTGCTAAATGCTCCCTTGTTTTCTCTCAATGATAGAATCCAACTCCCTTCTGGATGCCAAACACTGTCAAACTCACCTTTCAATGAAAGCAACCAGCCTCAACACCTGGCTTGAAAACACTCCCTACGTCAAAAGCAATATCTTCACTGTTAAAAGCGTTGTTCTTTTCCATCAAGGCAGCTAACTCAGGATGGCTATACTCTTCAGCTGGGGTTTACTTCCATTAGTTGTATCAAGGTAATCTTGTCCCCACCAGGATTTTACATGCTGCAATAGCTAACTCATGATAGCTATCTCGATGTAAAACAACAAACTGTTTTTGTTGGCAATGAAGACATAGCAAGAGACAGAGAGGAAGGCAGCATTAGATGAACACAGGATTTATTGAAGGGAGGAGTAAAGAGGCACAAGGTATTTAAGTCTGGCTGGAGAAAAAACATGAAAGATATTTAAGTAGAAGGGCTATTTTTAACTGGTTTGTTGAGTGAAAAAGGTGCCAGTGGGGTGTGTGAGGATTGGAGTGATGTAGCTGTATATACATTCAGAGGACAATAACAGCATCTGTTACAAGAAGTACATGCTCTGTTCCAGTGTAAAACCAATGTCCTCTGACAGAAGTATCCCGCGTATCACAGGACTTTGAAAGGCCTATTAACCCCAGACAGAATCCCTAGGTTACTAGCCCTAACCTATTAAATCTACTTTCAAGACAGACCTAGTAAACTGCTAGTTGAAATAAATGCTTCGTCTTCTAAAGGAAGACTACTTTAAAATCACTTATTTTCTGGCAAAATTCCTTGCATATTTTCCACTTGGGCTGTTTTATTGCTGTGTTTTACTACTTTGTGGAAGCCCCCAATATCTTAAATATTGTTTTTTGCCTTGGAAGTGACAGGAGGAAAATCTGTTCTGTGTGTGACTAGTAAACGCAATGATCCTGCTGCCCCTGCCAGAGCACGTTATTAGTGCTTGCAGAGAAATGTACGTGACTTGCTGCAGACAGCACACAATTTGCCGGATGGTTTCTCAAAGCATAAGCCAAAAAAACCCCCAACTTCAATAACACCACAGCTAGAGTTACAAAACACATGGAAGTTTTTGTTTTTAAGAGAATATATTCTCAATTCTCAGAGTGAGCTAGATACATCAGTAAAACATTAACCAGTGATTATGTGCTGCTTTTCTTTATAAATAAAAGGTTGGAAGAGAAAAAATGGTTACGAAAGACTAAAATGAGACAATCTTAACAAAATACCAAGTATGCATTGATATTTTATAGAACATAAAGAGGATTGGTGTTAGCATTGGCAGCCGTAATATGACAGCCCACTATCTGTCTGAAGAGTTGACAACTCTTCTGCTAAGTAACCTCCACTGTTTAAAAAACCCCAAATGGTTGAGGGTCCTTATTTTGATTTTATACTTGTTTCTATCGTGTCTGCCTCTATGGCAGCTCAGGAATGATGGCAGATTTAGAGCTGGAGAATGAGGCTGATTTTCAAGAGTGTCTAGGGGCTTTAGCCACACAAATCCCATTAAAATTAATGGAAGTTATATGGCTAAATCCTCTCGTCAGCCACAAGGTCCTCTATTTATCCACTAAGCAAGTACTGACTCGTCCTCCCCTCCCCCTGCCATGAGGACTGGCTCAATGGGAAGAGAGTAATTCAGTCTCCACAGCCTTCTCTGGTGAAACTGCTAACAAGGGGTTAAATATCACCTGTGATGGTGGTTTTGAGATTGTGGACACTTGTCCACTATGAACTAGACTAAGACTGAATTTATTTCACAAACATAACCAAACTAGCAATGAATTTGCATTACTAGCAATAAGCAGGACCCCTTTTCTCCCACTAAAGAGTATGAATAACTCCCATTCAAGTGACAGCAGTTATTTGTAGCCTGCAAAGGAAAAAGTAGTTACTGACCTCCTGTAACTGTTGTTCTTCAAGATGTGTTGCACACATCCTTTCCACTCTTGGTGTGCAAGCAGCTCAGCCACCCTCCTGGCCAAAGTGATGGCTACTAAAAAAGCCAGCTTCAGTGATAGCTGTAGCACAGGGCATGTTGCAAGAAGCTCAAACAGAGACTCCATAAGTCTTGACAAAACTAAATTCAAGTCTGGGGGGAGGGGGACATGTTCCCATATCTCAGTGTATAACCTTTCCAAGCCTTTCAAAAATGAGATTGTCATATATTTAGAAAAAAATAGAACAGTTGTCCATGTGAGCATGGACACACTGATAAAACTGTGTCAGTTTTGACAAAATTGGCAATGCTTGCTGTTTTAGATGCAACAGATAGTCCAGGATATGCTGGATTGAGGACTAAATCAGCGAAATACAGGATTGACAAAGTCAGATGGAAAGATGCTTCTACTTCGAAATGTAAGTAGTCTTGGTGGAGGGCATTCTACTATGTAACAAGACAATGCAAACATGCTCCAAGTCAGGCTCCTTTCTAGGATTTAGCAATGGAGGCTCTAGGCTGTTAAATTAAGTTCCCACAGGTTTGGGTGGAGCAGCTGACCGTGATTCTGAAAAATTAAATCTGGGTCCAATGGAAGTGAAATTGGAGCCTCCACCAACAGACCCAGGAGAGTAGAGAACCAGTGCTGCCAGGACCATGCTGGGGCTATTACTATCTTATGCCTGATATTTAACAACACTCTGTGTAGGAGTGGAATTGGAAGAAAAGCATAGCAGAGCTTGTTCAACCAGCGTAGTAGGAAAGCATCTGTGATGGAACTGGAACTGTAACCTTGTAGGAGCAAAATTGATGGCATGTCTTGTTGGTTTTGGTTGCAATAGGTCTATCTGAGGATTCCCACCCACCCCCAAAATGTGTCTAGCTACACCCTGCAGATTCACTTGTGGTGACTTGTAAATAATCTGTTTAGGCGGCCTGCCAGCTTGTTCTGCACCCATGAAAGGTAACAGGCTTCAAGACTGATTGAACTGGCAATGCAAAACTTCCACAGGTGAACTACCTCTTGACAAAGCAGAGAAGAGCAAGCTCCTCACTGCCTGTTGAGGGAAAACATTGCCGCTGCATTGTTTGTGAGAATAGGCTTTTTCCTTGACTGAGATAGGAAAGGTTGACACAGGTGGGCAGCCCTTAGCTCCCTGCTGTTGATGTGTAGAGACAGAAGCAATGGTCCTATCAACCGAGTTCTCTGCATCTAGTCCAGCCTGCAGCAAACTTCTCACTTCAGATTTCCCCTCATCAACTAAAGAGAACCCTTGTCTAGTGTCCTTCAGCAACATGTCCATAAATTTTAACAAGAAGTCCCAAATATTAAAATCATAATGTCCTAAAAGAGTTTGTTGGTTGGCAATTCTGAGTGGCAACCTGCAGTAGAATAAACTTTTCTACCAAACAAATCTAGTTTCTTGGCCTCCTTTGATTTGCAGGTTGCTGCCTGTTGGCCCTGTCTTTCTCTTTCATTGGCCACTGTCACTACCAAAGAACCTAGGGAAGGATGGGAGTATAGATATACAAATCCCTGGGAGGGAACATAATATATACATTCAGCCCTTTTTGAGGTTGAAGGAAGGGATAAAGGGATCTACCAGAGTGACTTAAGGGGATCCAAAATTGCCTCATTAAAAGATCAGGCCACCCATAAAGACCCTGTGGTGGCCAAAATATCAGTAAGGCAATGGGAGGACTCCTTAACCTCCTCAACCTGGATTGCCAAACTTGAGGCAACCCTCTTCAATAGCTCTTGGTGAGCCTCAAAATCACTGGGAAGGGGTGAGACACCTCCTGAGGAAACTACCTTGTCAGGAGAGGAGAATGAACAAGCCAGCACAGGCTGAGGCTGCTCCTCCTCCACTAGCTGTCCAACAGGGTCTTCCTGAACTGCCTCTTCCTGCTCAGCACCAGGCTTGGTAGCAGGCTTAGGAACAGGTGGCACCTGGTGAATAGACTTCCCACACCTCTCCAAGGACACAGAGCAGGATCGCCTTGTGTAGGACATAGAAATCAGAGGAATCGCCACAGGTTCCAAAAGGGCCACTGGACCGGTGGTGGGCCCCAGTGACTTCCTGGCCACATGCCCAATCCTATTTCACCCAGGGGATCTTGAGGCAACTCAGGGTACTAATACCTAGGTGAAGAGTAGCATAACTGGCTCCAAAGCTGAGAAACATAGGAGCCAATCTCTGTTTCAGAGGAGAATGAATCACCTTCTGATGACCAAAGGGGTGGTGGGATCTGTCCCCGACAGTGCCAGAGACCGGTGCCAAGTCAGTGAAGAGTGTAGAGCAGCCAACATTGCAAGATTCCCCTTCGACAGTACTGAAGGAAATGAAGTGTGAGGCAACAGAGGTTGTCTCTGTACCAAATATTGCACTGACGATACTGTCACTCCTCTGCTGGTACCAGGCGCACAGTCTCCTGCACAGTACTTCTAGGGGGATTCTGCACAACTGCGCATGTGCAGAATTTATGTCCCCCACAGATTTCTTTGCTTCTCTGCAGAAAATGACTTTCTGATGGGGAAGCAAAGCGAAACCAAAGGAGTGGTCATGTGACTCTCCCCAGCGGTATATTTTGGGTGCGCAGGGCAGCCGGTAGAGAGGTAAACCACTGTGGGGCAGGAGGTGGGACTGGGGAAGACCCGGCTAGTGGCTCCTACCCTGCACCAGGCTCAGCTGCTAGTCCCAGCTGGATTGGGGAGGACAGGACTTCCTCTTCCCCTGCACGGCATCCAGGACTGGGTCACACCCACCCCCAGATTTCTCCCCCAGCTGCAGGAAGCTCTGCAAATTCCCCCCTCCCACTCTTACTGCACCCATCACTCCTCAGCTGCAGGGGGAGGGAATCCCTGTACAGGGAGCTGCTCCCCCATCTGCCCAATCCCCATGCCTCCAGACGCCCTCATACTCAGACCCTCCCGCTGAACCTCACACACCGTACTCAGACCCCCCCCAATAAGCCCCACTCCCCCTGCACCTGGGCCACCCTGACAAGCCACCCACACCCAGATTCCCACCCCACTGAGCCCCAATCAGCTGCACTTGGATCCCCACCCCATTGAGCCCCACTCCCCCAGCATCTGGACCCCCCACTGAGCCCCCCACACCCAGAACCCTCTGCCAAGCTCTATCCCCCCACACCCAGACCCCACCCTGCTGAGCCCCAACCACCTTTACCTGGACCCCCCCTGCAGAGTCCGATTACCACTGCACCCAGAACCCCCCCAACAAGCCTCTGTGCATCCAGATCCTCCCTGCACCCAGATCCCACTCTGAGCTGCCAGTATCCAGATTGCCCCACACAGAAGCCTCTCAACCCACACTTGGATCCCCCCACACTAAGCCCCTCCTGCCTTGCTGAGACTGCCTGCCCACACCTGGTGCACCTGGCACAGAGGGGCAGGGCCTTGGGTGTGTTTCTGGGGCAGGCCCAGTCCTTGTACTGTGTCAGGGTTGGGTGCAGCCTCACCGCTGAGTCTGTGTCCCGGGGGTGGGTGGGGAGGGGAGGGCTGCATAGCAATCTCCCACCCCTGTTCAGCTAGTGGCCTGTGCTCCCCAAAGCCATGCTGGATCCTCCATATTTATTTGACAAATAAAATTTGCAGAATTTTAAAATATTGTGAGCAGAATTTTTAATTTTTTGGCACAGAATGCCCTCAAGAGTAGCACAGCTGGGGATACCAATGCTGATAGGCTCAGCAGATCTCTCACTGCTGCAGATGCCTCTGGCATGGTCAGTACCAAGATGGTCTTGGGTTGCTACAGTACCGTAGATGTAAAAGGCACTCCTTCGGACACTAGACTCTACAGTACCTGCCTTGGTGCCAATGTCAACGGCACCACCAGTGAACAGGAGTGCATTGGTCTTGGCTGCACTTTAGTCTTCTCCCTGTGCTTAGAAGATTTTGATGCCGGTGCCCTTCTTCTCTCGGTGGTCTTATGCCTCTTCTTAGGCCCTGGAGAGGGCTAGCAGTGCTGGGTTTTGGGCAACATAGGAGGCGCACTCCTAACTGATGCCGAAGCAGTTGGTGCTGAGTCAGAACAGTGAGAGTCTGATCATGGGCGGCAGGTATAATAGGCAGGGGGAGGCGTGTGTGTGTGTGTGTGTGAGAGAAAGAGAGAGAATGCAAGTGGGGAGTCAGTGGCAGATGGGATGGGGGGGAGTGAGGAGGCGAGTGGAGGGGATCCCTGAGTAACTTTACACAGTGAAAAAGCCTTCCAGAGACCTAATAGCAGAGATCACTGAAACTGTTAAAGAGCCATTAAAGTGATCATGAAGGCATTTAACAGGCATTTGCCAATGCCCAGGAAGCCTTTGGCCACATTCAGCTGGATTTTATATTCTACAAAAATGTGTTATTGGGGTTAAAAACAGTTTCCAAGTGACGACCCTTCAGTTATTCTCTGTACCCAGAAGAACTGCTAACCTGGCTCAAGGAGGAGCTCACATAAACAGTGAGTTTATTTCTTGATCTAGTCATTTTATCCAAACCCAGTTTAAGTAAACGAGTCTGGCAGGGAATTCAGTGTAACAGTACCAGCTTTACAATGGTGCCAATGGCACCATAGCGCCGGGCCCACGCTCTAAAGGGGCCCCAGCCTGGCCCGGCCCACTCCACTTGCGCTGCACCCCAAGTTGCTGGCTTCTCTCCCTTCTGGCTCCTCCATGCCCACCGCTTGCTCCTCGCATCCTGATGGCCGACCAACTGGCTGAGTGCTCCTCTCCGCCTCTGTCACTGGCAGAGAGGAGCCCTCAGGTGCTGCCACTCCGGGCCGGTGACTGTCCGCTTTGGGCTCTGCAGGGTTTCCCTGCCTTTCCCTTTCCCTGCCGCTTTGCAGAAGTAGCAGGCTGCGGAAGTCGCCTACTGCACTGCGGGCACCAGTGCCAGACAGGCAGGGCTGGGTGGGGCCCTGGGGGACGGGGTTGCTCTGTGCTCCAGAGCTTCAGCTGTTCTGCTCCCTAGCACTGTGCTGGGATGGGGGATCCCTGCTCTGTGCTGGCTCAGCAGGGCCAGTGAGGCCCAGGGGGCAAGGCATGGGGGAGTGTATCTGGGGTGGGGGGGTGGTGCAGGGCTGTGAGGGGGCGGGGGCACTGGCCAGTGTGGGAGGTTTGTGTATTTTGGGGTGCTAAGCAGTGGGAGGTCTCTTGGGGGGGGTGCTGGGCAGTGGGGAAGGTCTGTGCGTGTTGGGATGCTGGGAAGTGGGGGTCTGTGTGGGGCACTGTGTAGTTGTGGTGGTGGGGCTGTGGGGAAGGACACTGGGCAATGGCGAGTGGGGGAGATCTGTGTGTATTGCGGTGCTAGGGAGTGGGGATACTGTGTGAGGTGCTAGGAAGTTGTGGTAGGGCTGTGGGCAGGGGGGTGTTGGGCAGGGCTGGTGGTGTGCAGGGCACTGTGCTTTTGTGGTGGGGGCGTTTGTGGGGGGTGGCACTGGCATAGCAGTTCCAGGGGGCTCTGATCATAGGGAGTCGGGGGGAGAGGGGGTTGGATGGGGGGGGAGCGTTGTGACGCAGCATGGGACCGCCCCCAAGGGAAGGGGCATGCTGGCAGCATAGAGCCGGGCAGGCCAGCATCTGCTGATTTGTAAACAGTGCCCTCACACTGGGCTGGGCAGAGCAGGGATGTCCCCACCATGCCATGCCCCATTGCCCCTGGCTGGCTCCTTGCTCCAAGGACCAATCTCCCTGTGCCATGCTCCATTGCCCCCATAGGGGCCCACAAAAGGTTAATCCGGCCCTGCTGTGTAAGAAAGGTGATTAAACTACTGCCTTAATGAAGGCTGTCAATGACAAGCACTTTTTCAAAAGGAGAGATTAGGTTTCAGTTTGGTGCCGGCTTTTCGTCTCTCTGTACACAGTGCACACTGAACTCCCTGCCACATAGAGGAGAATCTATCTGACAATTGAGCTATACCTGTTGCCTGGTCAGTTTCCTTGGGGAATGTTACTTTAAGGTGAAAAGGGGAGAGGGTGTCACGGGGGGAAACAGCAGCAGGGTGAGGAGGTGAGCAGTGAGCCAACTGCACAGCAGGTGGTGGTGGAGGTCTCATGGCGGGTGGGGAAAGGGCTGGGGGGGGTGAAGAGGCGAGCAGCAGGTGGGTGAGCGGGAGGCGGGTGGGGGAGGAGGTGAGTAAAGGGAGGTAAATCGGGGGGGTGAAGAGGTGAGTGGCGAGTCAGCGGTGGGTGGGGGTGGGGCTTGGGGCAGAGAAGAGGTGCAGTGTGAGTGGGACTGTGGGCGGAAGAGGCAGGACAAGGAGCTTGCCTCCCCAAGGGGAAGTTTCATGCACCGCCCATGGGTCTGATAGAGATCTCAGGGCTGCCTCCATGACCAAAAACTTTAGACTGTGATTTAAAGTCTTTTGCAAACTTGGCAATGATCCGAAATATGAGCTTCCCTTACATACTTTGAGCAGCTTGAGTGTGGGTCACTCACAGGCATTGGCCTAGTGCACACAGCGTTTGAAGCCTCAGTGACTGAGGCATTCCTCAGTACTGAGAAACAGAAACCCCAAAAATGGGGACTGAAAACAAAACGAATCCTATCTACACCATTAGCTAAGTAGTAATCAACTACAACACTAAAATATTTATGATACATTTACGAGTACTCTTAGAGCACTTGCTAAGGCAAGGCAAGCCAAGAAATTCCAACCACTGTCACATATGGTAAGAAGGAACTGAGGGGGCTCTGGGATGACTGGGCCCATTATAACAGCTTGCACTGGCGCAAGATGGTAGAGAGTGCTCGTGCTGCTCTGATGGGTACTATTGACGGAAAAGTTTCCAGCGACTGTGTGAGCGGTGCATAAAAACCAAGAGTGGAAGACACATGTGCTATCACTTGAAGAAGAATAGTACCCCTAGGCTGGATTTAAACCAGTTACTTAACATTGAAATGAACCATCTTTCACTATCAAAGCTATTCAGTCTGCTGTCCTTTGCTTGCCAATGAGCTCTTCACTCATCCTACATTAAGAATGCTACTTAAAACGTATTAGACATGTAAAACTTGTGCAGCAAAAACCAGAGACATTAGCTAACACAGATATATTGTTAAAGGAGTGAAAATACGAACAAATGGACCAATGGACTTTCAGAGGGATAAAGAAAGGTTTAAACACAGAACAGAAGGGGGTGGGAGGGCAGAAACATAAACCATATACGACAAGATAAATGAAGAGAAAATAACAGACAAAAGCATTCAGCAGTAGCAGAGAAAATGCAGCTCAGAAGTAAAAGACAAATATAAAGCAATAAGACAAGATTAAACAATAAAGAAAAAATAGAAAAAGTATACAATGAAGCTAATACTTGGGCTTCAGGAGCATGCTGGCCACAGCTCCTGCTAAAGAACATAAAACATCAGCGAGAACAACAGCAGAAAGCAAGTTTGTGTCCTCAATTTTACAAATCTTTATTATGTAGAAGGGAAGAACACCCTTTTTTCAACTTGTTTTTCTGCCAAATGATAAATTTATTAGTGTATTTAAAAAGACATGACAGGTTTTATCTGACAGTGTTTATGGACAGTGGTGACGTGGTGATGGCTACATACATGCTTCCATAATAACCATCTTTTTCACTTGATCATACGAACTTTCTCAAAAATTATTTTGGAGTTGAAACTTTCCATATTGAGTCTCAGCACAAGTTCAATTTTAGAGGAAGATAGGATCAAAATCCATTGCACTGCTTTTCAACTAGAAAAGGCTCATTTTCATTTTAAAAGTATTTTTTTCCACACAGAATGCCTATAAGCTGATATGGTAAAAAGATGAACCTTTCAATATGTGATTACTTCTTTTAAGGAAAGACCTCTTGGCCCAGAGCCTTGTGCAGTAAAACCCCACAGGAGGGAGGGAGACAGATTTCAGAAGTTCAGTTTGCAAAGTTGTTATCAAGAAACATTCCCATCAGGAAGAGAGATCTATGATGCAGCAAAGGAAGCAGGCTGTGTAGCCAGGACTATCTATCATCAGGAAATGGAGCCATGAACTTTGTCCTGGGTCCAATACAGTTGGGGCGCAGAGTAGCATCAATAAGGAAGTTGACACCCTCCCTGCCCAGTGTATAGCTTTGGGGCCTGGAGGGCAGATACACTCCACAGCTGCTTGATGATTCCTCCTGAGACCACCAGATGTTTCACAAGTCTAGAAGTCCCTTGCAATTGACCATCAAATGTAGTAGAAGGCAAGGAAGTGGCAACTTAGTCCCTAACCTGAACTGTTGAAGCTCAAATGCATTCCCTCAGTCCCTCATGGTGAATGATGCGGAGGTATCCTCTTTCTGCCAAGGCCCACAATGAAGGTTGGGAGACAGACCAGATACACAATTCAAAAGAAAGGAAGGCTAAGGAAAGAGGAGAAAATGATCCTAAGAAGACATTGAGAAGGAATGGATGGTGAAAAGAGGAAGAAAGGGAGACAAAAGGAAAAACAGCAACGTTTCAAAAAGAAGAAGAAAGGAGAAAAGTTAATTGGAGGGAAAACAGACACTGAGGAAAAGAGACAACTGGACAGTGAAGTGGAAAAGTGACAAAGAAAGAGATAGGAAAAATGAAAAAAGAAGAAAAGCGGGATTGACTTGGTCCTCAGCTGCACTGAAGCAGATCACAGTGCAGCTGAGGAGGCAGAGAATAAACCATTACTCCATCCCAACTCTGTGTTCTTGAGGCTGGCTGGATCCCAACACCCACCGACCCAGAATTAATCAGTTCCACTTTGAAGAAACTAGGACTAAAGTGGTGCCTTTCCTCTCCCACAGCCAACTGGCCTTGGGGAAAAATTGAAGAGAGGACCTAGCCAGATACTCCAGCTAATAGGAGAAGCTGCAGAAGCAGACCAAAACAGGAACATTTGGACATCCAGAAAACTTTCTACAGTTCTGACTGGACTTTCTCTACCCCATGCGGATGGGCTGTTTGCTCCCTCCCTCTCTCACAGTCTCTCATCTCAGCTTCACTCCATACCTGCCCCTCTTACCCTCTACTCCCTTGTCCTGTCCCCACAGGTTCCTTCCCTTCAATGTTCCCTCTCCCTTCACGCTCCTTTCCATTTAGCTGATCGCCTCCTAACTAACCCTCCCCACTCCTAAAATCCCACCCTGAGGAACTAACATGTTGTTTGCTGTCATAATGTAGTTCACTCTGCTGGTATGTTATACCTAGGGTGACCAGATAGCAACTGTGAAAAAACGGGACAGAGGGTGGGGGGTAATAGGTGCCTATATAAGAAAAAGTCCCCAAAAATGGGACAGTCCCTTTAAAAACAGGACATCTGGTCACCCTAGTTATACCCCTCTCCTCATCCTGTACCTGCCTTGTCTATTTAGATTGTAAGCTCTTCAGAGCGGGGGCTATGTGCTACTGTGTGTGTGTGAGTACAGTGCTGAGCACAACAGGGCACCATTCTTATTGATCCCTGGACACTACCAAAATACACAGATTAATAAATAAAAAAACTAAGGTCTGCTCCAATTTGTACTAGTTTATAATGGTGCTCAGGGGGACATTATACCAGCAAGGATTGTGGGAGTACAATGCACTTCATTCCTGTCTCCTCCAGCCCCTTCCCATCCCCAAAATGCAACCTATGCTGGGGGTGGAAGGAGGGGTGGAAGGAGCATATTGCTGGCTGCACTGACTTAATGCCAGCCAATGATTCCCCTATGACTGGAGAACCTTCTGTTCTTTAGAACAGATTTATGGTCCCTATATATTGCTCTGGCAGCATAAAGTTCCAGCATAGGCCAGGATATGGCAACTGATTTGGTAGTATTTTACAACCAGTCTGCATGGGTTTAAATAACTACACAATGAGCTAGGCAGTGTTATTTTATTGCACACACAAAACAACATTAAAAGATCATTAAGTTTGCATTCTGGCACTCAAATATTGGGAAATGCCCATTTTTCCACAGGACCCCTACCTAATTCAGTACATAGGATGGACCTGCTCTGGGAATTAATCAAGACTAACTAGCTAATGAGGCTGTTGTCTGTAGGACCCCTGCCTCATTTGTTGGAGAAATTGGAAAGTGTGTAGTGAATGAGGCAGAGGCTCTGGGCTACTCATCTAATCTCAATTGCCATCACCCTGTCCCCTCTACCACCGTTCCCCCCTGCTCATATCTGTCTCTCCCCTTCCTGGCTCCTTGTTTCTGTCCCCATCTCCTTACCCAGCCAGTCCTAATTCCCTCCCCACTAACCTGTTTCCTTCACTCTCTCCCAGTCCCAGTCTCCCCACAACCAGCCAAATCTAATTTCCCCATCTCCTGTTCCAGTCTTCAGCCCCTTCTCCAGGTGTCTTGTCTCAGTCTACTTGTCATGCTTTCTCCCCCAGGTCTGGCTTTTCTCCCTTCTGCATTTGTGTCAGGGCTTCCTTCTCCATACTGCTTAGGTACTAGCAGGAAACACACTGCCAACAAAAGAGAGAGTCTCCCTGCTCCCAGTTTGGGTTCCTGGCCTCACTCTGGTCCACCACAGCCAGAAGCAGCAATTGCAAGGAAATTCATTCTCAGCTGTCACAGCCCTGGGCTGGAGCATGCTCAGTGCAGATGCAATCTTGTATAATTTAGCTGCAAAGCTCTAACAAGTCTCTACTGAGCATGTGCAAATGGAGATTTTTTCGAAGTGGCCTGATTTAGGCAGATTTTCACAAAGATGGCAAAAGACAAAGGCCACTCCCCTTCCAAATTTCAAGTCCCCACCCCAAAGCATGCGGTCTTCTCAAAGACAAGGTCACCAGAATTTTTAACATGATCATAAAATATATGTTTTCCCTATCTCATTCTTGGAACAAGCTGAACCATTTTTGCTGGAGCTTTCAAAAAAAAAAAAAATTAAGCCTGAGGCAGACAGGTATCATGGGTTTGACAAAGCTATAAGTGTCTTATAATGGGAAGTGTTGAATAACTTTAATTACATGTGGCATTACCAGCTATGCCTATAACAGAAAGCTGCCAAAATATTACAATAAAATAGATATGTGAATAATAATACATAAATAATACATATACACTATACAAACATTTTATACACTGTTTAGTGGGAAACAATAGAGGACAGATTAATCTGACTTGCTATCATGTCTGTTTCAGAGTAGCAGCCGTGTTAGTCTGTATTCGCAAAAAGAAAAGGAGTACTTGTGGCACCTTAGAGACTAACCAATTTATTTGAGCATAAGCTTTCGTGAGCTACAGCTCACTTCATCAGATGCATAAAAGTGGAAAATGCAGTGAGGATATTTTTATACACACAGACCATGAAAAAAAATGGGTGTTTATCACTTCAAAAGGTTTTCTTTCCCCCCACCCCACTCTCCTGCTGGTAATAGCTTATCTAAAGTGATCACTCTCCTTAGAATAAGAAAAGGAGTACTTGTGGCACCTTAGAGACTAACCAATTTATTTGAGCATGAGCTTTCGTGAGCTACAGCTCACTTCATCAGATGTTTATCTGATGAAGTGAGCTGTAGCTCACGAAAGCTCATGTTCAAATAAATTGGTTAGTCTCTAAGGTGCCACAAGTACTCCTTTTCTTTTTGCGAATACAGACTAACACGGCTGTTCCTCTGAAACCTCTCCTTACAATGTGTATGATAATCAAGGTGGGCCATTTCCAGCATAAATCCAGGGTTTAACAAGGATGTCTGAGGAACGGGGGTGGGGTAGGAAAAAACAAGGGGAAATAGGTTACGTTGCATAATGACTTAGCCACTCCCAGTCTCTACACAAGCCTAAGTTAATTGTATCCAATTTGCAAATGAATTCCAATTCAGCAGTTTCTCGCTGGAGTCTGGTTTTGAAGTTTTTCTGTTGTAATATCGCAACTTTCATGTCTGTAATCGCGTGACCAGAGAGACTGAAATGTTCTCCGACTGGTTTATGAATGTTATCATTCTTGACATCTGATTTGTGTCCATTTGTTCTTTTACGTAGAGACTGTCCAGTTTGACCAATGTACATGGCAGAGGGGCACTGCTTGCACATGATGGCATATATCACATTGGTAGATGTGCAGGTGAACGAGCCTCTGATAGTGTGGCTGATGTTATTAGGCCCTATGACGGTGTCCCCTGAATAGATATGTGGGCACAGTTGGCAACGGGCTTTGTTGCAAGGATAGGTTCCTGGGTTAGTGGTTCTGTTGTGTGGTATGTAGTTGCTGGTGAGTATTTGCTTCAGGTTGGGGGGCTGTCTGTAAGCAAGGACTGGCCTGTCTCCCAAGATTTGTAAGAGTGATGGGTCATCCTTCAGGATAGGTTGTAGATCCTTGATAATGCGTTGGAGAGGTTTTAGTTGGGGGCTGAAGGTGACGGCTAGTGGCGTTCTGTTATTTTCTTTGTTAGGCCTGTCCTGTAGTAGGTGACTTCTGGGTACTCTTCTGGCTCTGACAATCTGTTTCTTCACTTCCGCAGGTGGGTATTGTAGTTGTAAGAATGCTTGATAGAGATCTTGTAGGTGTTTGTCTCTGTCTGAGGGGTTGGAGCAAATGCGGTTGTATCGTAGAGCTTGGCTGTAGACAATGGACCGTGTGGTGTGGTCTGGATGAAAGCTGGAGGCATGTTGGTAGGAATAGCGGTCAGTAGGTTTCTGGTATAGGGTGGTGCTTATGTGACCATCGCTTATTAGCACCGTAGTGTCCAGGAAGTGGATCTCTTGTGTGGACTGGTCCAGGCTGAGGTTGATGGTGGGATGGAGATTTTTGAAATCATGGTGGAATTCCTCAAGGGCTTCTTTTCCAGATCCAGATGATGAATATGTCATCAATGTAGTGCAAGTAGAGTAGGGGCATAAGGGAACGAGAGCTGAGGAAGCGTTGTTCTAAGTCAGCCATAAAAATGTTGGCATACTGTGGGGCCATGCGACTACCCATAGCAGTGCCACTGATTTGAAGGTATACATTGTCTCCAAATGTGAAATAGTTATGGGTGAGGACAAAGTCACAAAGTTCAGCCACCAGGTTAGCCGTGACATTATCGGGGATAGTGTTCCTGATGGCTTGTAGTCCATCTTTGTGTGGAATGTTGGTGTAGAGGGCTTCTACATCCATAGTGGCCAGGATGGTATGTTCAGGAAGATCACCGATGGATTGTAGTTTCCTTAGGAAGTCAGTGGTGTGTCGAAGATAGCTGGGAGTGCTGGTAGCGTAAGGCCTGAGGAGGGAGTCTACATAGCCAGACAATCCTGCTGTCAGGGTGCCAATGCCTGAGATGATGGGGCACCCAGGATTTCCAGGTTTATGGATCTTGGGTAGTAGATAGAATATCCCAGGTCGGGGTTCCAGGGGTGTGTCTGTGCGGATCTGATCTTGTGCTTTTTCACGGAGTTTCTTGAGCAAATTCTGTAGTTTCTTTTGGTAACCCTCAGTGGGATCAGAGGGTAATGGCTTGTAGAAAGTGGTGTTGGAGAGCTGCCGAGTAGCCTCTTGTTCATATTCCGACCTATTCATGATGACAACAGCACCTCCTTTGTCAGCCTTTTTGATTATGATGTCAGAGTTGTTTCTGAGGCTGTGGATGGCATTGTGTTCTGCACAGCTGAGGTTGTGGGGTAAGTGATGCTGCTTTTCCACAATTTCAGCCTGTGCACGTCGGCGGAAGCACTCTATGTAGAAGTCCAGTCTACTGTTTCAGCCTTCAGGAGGAGCCCACCTAGAATCCTTCTTTTTGTAGTGTTGGTAGGAAGGTCTCTGTGGATTAGTATGTTGTTCAGAGGAGTGTTGGAAATATCCCTTGAGTCGGAGACGTCGAAAATAGGATTTTAGGTCACCACAGAACTGTATCATGTTCGTGGGAGTGGAGGGGCAGACGGAGAGGCCCCGAGATAGGCCAGCTTCTTCTGCTGGGCTAAGAGTATAGTTGGATAGATTAACAATATTGCTGGGTGGGTTGAGGGAACCATTGCTGTGGCCCCTTGTGACATGTAGTAGTTTAGAAAGTTTAGTGTCCTTTTTCTTTTGTAGAGAAGCAAAGTGTGTGTTGTAAATGGCTTGTCTAGTTTTAGTAAAGTCCAGCCATGAGGAAGTTTGTGCAGAAGGTTGTTTTTTTATGAGAGTATCCAGTTTTGAGAGCTCATTCTTAATCTTTCCCTGTTTGCTGTAGAGGATATTAATCAGGTGGTTCTGCAGTTTCTTTGAGAGCGTGTGGCACAAGCTGTCAGCATAGTCTGTGTGGTATGTAGATTGGATCCACTTCCTGGACACTACGGTGCTAATAAGCGATGGTCACATAAACACCACCCTATACCAGAAACCTACGGACCGCTATTCCTACCTACATGTCTCCAGCTTTCGTCCAGACCACACCACACGGTCCATTGTCTACAGCCAAGCTCTACGATACAACCGCATTTGCCTCAACCCCTCAGACAGAGACTAACACCTACAAGATCTCTATCAAGCATTCTTACAACTACAGTACCCACCTTCTGAAGTGAAGAAACAGACTGACAGAGCCAGAAGAGTACCCAGAAGTCACCTACTACAGGACAGGCCTAACAAAGAAAATAACAGAACGCCACTAGCCGTCACCTTCAGACCCCAGCTAAAACCTCTCCAACGCATTATCAAGGATCTACAACCTATCCTGAAGGACGACCCATCACTCTCACAAATCTTGGGAGACAGGCCAATCCTTGCCTACAGACAGCCCCCCAACCTGAAGCAAATACTCACCAGCAACTACATACCACACAACAGAACCACTAACCCAGGAACCTATCCTTGCAACAAAGCCTGTTGCCAACTGTGCCCACATATCTATTCAGGGGACACCATCATAGGGCCTAATAACATCAGCCACACTATCAGAGGCTCATTCACCTGCACATCTACCAATGTGATATATGCCATCATGTGCAAGCAGTGCCCCTCTGCTGTGTACATTGGTCAAACTGGACAGTCTCTACGTAAAAGAATAAATGGACACAAATCAGATGTCAAGAATTATAACATTCATAAACCAGTCGGAGAACATTTCAGTCTCTCTGGTCATGCGATTACAGACATGAAAGTTGTGATATTACAACAGAAAAACTTCAAAACCAGACTCCAGCGAGAAACTGCTGAATTGGAATTCATTTGCAAATTGGATACAATTAACTTAGGCTTGTGTAGAGACTGGGAGTGGCTAAGTCATTATGCAACATAACCTATTTCCCCTTGTTTTTTCCTACCCCACCCCCGTTCCTCAGACGTCCTTGTTAAACCCTGGATTTATGCTGGAAATGGCCCACCTTGATTATCATACACATTGTAAGGAGAGTGATCACTTTAGATAAGCTATTACTAGCAGGAGAGTGGGGTGGGAGGAGAGAAAACCTTTTGAAGTGATAAACACCCATTTTTTCATGGTCTGTGTGTATAAAAATATCCTCACTGCATTTTCCACTTTTATGCATCCGATGAAGTGAGCTGTAGCTCACGAAAGCTTATGCTCAAATAAATTGGTTAGTCTCTATCATGTCTGTTGTAATTTTAAACCCATATAAAAGGAAAAAGTCATTATTTCTCTATCTGTCATGTTTATGAGGGACATATTCTAATGCACATTTAATTTATTGCTGGAATGAGCAAAGGACTAGAAGTCAGGCCTCCTGCTTTATAATCCCAGTACTACTATTGATTCATTTTGTGACCCTGAATATGTTACTCAGGACAGATCTACAAAGGTGTATAAGTACCTTACTACCTCTTTAAGTGCCTAAATCCTCCATTTCAACACCACTGACATTCACAAAACTACCACTCAGCAGCTGCCTAACCCTATAGACTTCTAAATTTCTGACAGTGGGCATACACAAAGCCACCCAAGCCCTGACCTTGCCCTACACTAACAATGTGCTCACAGCCCACACTGAAGTCAAATCTCCAGGAGGGGGCACTGAAGCCTGAGCCCACCTGAGCCCCACTGGGAGGCAAAAGCCTAAGGGCTTCAATCCCGAGCAGGGGGGTCTGTAACGTGAGCCCCGCCACCCAGGGCTGAAGCGCTCGGGCTTCGGCTTCAGCCCTGGGCCCCAGCAAGTCTAACGCCAGCCCTGGAGACCCCATTAAAATGGGGTTGCGACCCACTTTGGGGTCCTGGCACAGAGTTTGAGAACCGCTGATCTAGAGGATCAGGCTGCTGCCTCACATACCAGGTGCCTGAGTGTGTCCAAAACACCGAACAGCCCAGTGGTTAGGGCACTAACCTGAGATGTCCAGACCCATGCTCCAGAACAGGGACTTGAACCCAAGTCTCTCACATCACATGCCAGGTGAGTGCCTTAACTACCAGGCTTTTGGGTAGAGTTCTTTCTTTACTCTCCTTCTGCTTGGGCATGGATTACCAAAATGGCTGACCTGGCTTAGGCACCTCACTCCAGGAGAGGGTTCACGGCTGACAATTCCAAGCAGAGATAGGCATCTCCCTCTGGCTTGTAAGTCAAGTGCCTAAGGCCCAAAAAACCAGGAAGTAGGCATCCAAATACCTTTGTAGATCTGGGCCTAAACCCCACCCCTTTCCTATGCATTTCACTGCTGGCTGAATTAGGTGTCTCCTCGCTCAGCTTGCTGCCTTCTGAAGATCTCTTTCTTAAGCACCTAACTCTCCCCATGCATTGTATTGGGAACTTAGGCACTTAACTCAAGATTCCACTAGGTGGCTGGGAGCCTAGGAATTAGGTGTAGCAACTACGCACCTTTGTAGATTTAACCCTTGAGCTCTTTGTGCTGTAGCCCATAAGACTAGCTTGCCTCTACTATAGTCACTGCCTTGCCTTTATTATTCTGCCTTTATTATATTCAGGGAACCTACAGGCTTATATCCTGTAAGGCATTGACTTCAGCTGTTAGCATGACGCTTAAGGCCTATGGACTTTGGCATAGATAAATGGCCCAACGGTAACCCCTATGTTTTGGGGAACTGGAAGTAGAGTGAAAGGTGGAATTTTGCCCATAATGACATCAGCCAACCATAGAAACATGAGCTAACACCAGCGTTTGGAAAGTTTTGGAAAGAACATCCAACCACAAGAGTGCCATGGCAAAGAATTGAGGTATATGATAATGAGTTGAAATCATGAATATACTAACCTACAGAAGAAGGACACCTCAACATTAGTAAGGGGAGGAAATACAAACAAGGAAGAAGGGAAATACCCCTACTGAATATGCATCAGACATGGTAGCGTCAGCTTAACATATTATAAAAGTGGCATCCCAGCCTGTGGGCAGGAGAAGAGAGAGAGATGTAGCCTTGGGAGGTGCCAAAATGATGGCCACTGGTAAAGAGGAGGAAGGTTACGGTGACGAGGAAAATAATGGCTAACATTTCAGGTTGTTCTGCAATCTACTTTACTGAGTTAGAGTGTTTGTGAGTGTGCTAAATGTATTAATAAATCATTTGAAAATATAGACATATTCCTATAGTGTGAGTGTTGCAACTGTGTACATCAGGGTTCCCAAATATATAATAATTTTAATAATACTGGGCCTGATCTTGGGACAAGAACCTGTCAACCCTCAAAGTGATAACTGGGAATTTTTATACCTAATCAGTAGGTAAAGCTACAGTGCCTCTGTCTTCCAATCTGTAAAATTAACATAATACAAGCACAAGAAAATATTTAATGAAACTGAAAGGCAGAAAATTTAAAACTGATCCAAGGAAACATTTTTTAAACACAACACATAATTACCTTGTGGAACTCATTGCCACAAGATATCATTCAGACCACAAGCTTAGTCTTCCTGAGTTAAAGCAAGCACTGTAGACTGCTGCACTGAAGTAGAAGAAGGGAAATTCCATTCTACTGAAGCAGCTTGTATCAAGGCCAGCACTATCAGTAGCAATTATAGTGCCTGCATCAATATCTGTGCAGTTTGCCTCAATAAGGCATTAAACTCCGGCACAGGTTCCATTATACTGTAGCTTTCAAAAATCATTAAAGTTTTAGGAGTTCACCTGCAATCTCACTGGAAGCTGAGACACAAGTGTAGAAATCTTAGCATAATGAATAACGTACTTCTCTCTGTACTCATTCTGTACTTGTTTATCATTACTGTCAATGAGAATTTTGAATGCAGAATCTGTGGTAGAACCCTCAGTGAATATTGTGGAGCAAAATTCTGCCCATAGCAGGCAGAATTTATACTTGTGGCAGCTTGATCAATCTTTTAATTTGCTACAGCCAGACCGGAAACAGGATCCAGGCAAAAGGTCAGAACAGGCATTTTATATTCTCTGTTTAAAAAAAAACAGAGCAATAAAGTAAGTAGCTAATGAGACACAGCATTGACAGCTGAAATTCATAAGTATCCAGTCCACAAGTAAACTGCTCCTAGTAATTAAATACAGGTATCATGAAAAGGTTCTGCTTAGGGCCAAACTTTAAAATCCTTCTATCAGAAGGACTGAAAGCGTTTTACATCCCAGATAATATAGAATAAGATTGCCCGGGAGGCTAGTCCAGAACAGAGAGGGTTAATTCCATAAAATTCACAGTCATGTCAATTGTAAATAATTCCAATGGGACTTGTTCAGATAGTATTGTAGCATTACTGAAAAACACACTGCAACTAAAAAGACCTATTATAAAATCCACCAAAACCTGAGACATATAAAAAGTTTATTAGTCATCACTGAGTTAAAATGTAAACAAGTTCTTTTTAGAGGAATCCAAAAATCTTTATGTCCAAGGTCTGCAGGGCCATAAAACTCTGGCTGAGAAAATTTTAAGCAATCTTTTAATTAATCACGGGATTTTATAGCCTCTCACAAACTGTATATTAAACGTTTACATGGTAGAATAAAAGGAAGTGCTCTTTGTATTAAGCAAGCTCACTAACTCTTCAGATATACCCCACTGGGTGAACCAACTTAGAACTTTACATCAAGTAGCTGTTTACACAAACAGTAGGCTCTAGAGCAGGAATCTCAAACTCAAATCACCACAAGGGCCACATGAGGACAAGTACATTGGCCCGAGGGCTGCATCACTGAAACCTTTTCATACAATGATACAAAAGTATAGTCAAAAATGAAAAAAATGAAGAGTAATATAGTATGCTATTAAAAGTCAACGTATTAACTTTTAAAAAACTGTAATGCAAAGAGGGGTTTTAATAAAATATAAATACCTGTAACTGTTCCTTATGTGGTCAGTAACACTGATGATGATGATGAATGCAATTTCCTGGTGCAAGTGCTAGAGGAGCCAACTAGGGGGGGCGCTTTTCTTGACCTGCTGCTCACAAACCGGGTAGAATTAGTAGGGGAAGCAAAAGTGGATGGGAATCTGGGAGGCAGTGACCATGAGTTGGTTGAGTTCAGGATCCTGACGCAAGGAAGAAAGGTAAGCAGCAGGATATGGACCCTGGACTTCAGGAAAGCAGACTTCGACTCCCTCAGGGAACGGATGGCCAGGATCCCCTGGGGGACTAACTTGAAGGGGAAAGGAGTCCAGGAGAGCTGGCTGTATTTCAAGGAATCCCTGTTGAGGTTACAGGGACAAACCATCCCAATGAGTCGAAAGAATAGTAAATATGGCAGGCGACCAGCTTGGCTTAATGGTGAAATCCTAGCGGATCTCAAACATAAAAAAGAAGCTTACAAGAAGTGGAAGGTTGGACATATGACCAGGGAAGAGTATAAAAATATTGCTCGGGCATGTAGGAATCATATCAGGAGGGCCAAATTGCACCTGGAGCTGCAGCTAGCAAGAGATGTCAAGAGTAACAAGAAGGGTTTCTTCAGGTATGTTGGCAACAAGAAGAAAGCCAAGGAAAGTGTGGGCCCCTTACTGAATGAGGGAGGCAACCTAGTGACAGAGGATGTGGAAAAAGCTAATGTACTCAATGCTTTTTTTGCCTCTGTTTTCACTAACAAGGTCAGCTCCCAGACTGCTGCGCTGGGCATCACAAAATGGGGAAGAGATGGCCAGCCCTCTGTGGAGATAGAGGTGGTTAGGGACTATTTAGAAAAGCTGGACGTGCACAAGTCCATGGGGCCGGACGAGTTGCATCCGAGAGTGCTGAAGGAATTGGCGGCTGTGATTGCAGAGCCATTGGCCATTATCTTTGAAAACTCGTGGCGAACCGGGGAAGTCCCGGATGACTGGAAAAAGGCTAATGTAGTGCCAATCTTTAAAAAAAGGAAGAAGGAGGATCCTGGGAACTACAGGCCAGTCAGCCTCACCTCTGTCCCTGGAAAAATCATGGAGCAGGTCCTCAAAGAATCAATCCTGATGCACTTGCATGAGAGGAAAGTGATCAGGAACAGCCAGCATGGATTCACCAAGGGAAGGTCATGCCTGACTAATCTAATCGCCTTTTATGATGAGATTACTGGTTCTGTGGATGAAGGGAAAGCAGTGGATGTATTGTTTCTTGACTTTAGCAAAGCTTTTGACACGGTCTCCCACAGTATTCTTGTCAGCAAGTTAAGGAAGTATGGGCTGGATGAATGCACTATAAGGTGGGTAGAAAGCTGGCTAGATTGTCGGGCTCAACGGGTAGTGATCAATGGCTCCATGTCTAGTTGGCAGCCAGTATCAAGTGGAGTGCCCCAGGGGTTGGTCCTGGGGCCGGTTTTGTTCAATATCTTCATAAATGATCTGGAGGATGGTGTGGATTGCACTCTCAGCAAATTTGCGGATGATACTAAACTGGGAGGAGTGGTAGATACGCTGGAGGGGAGAGATAGGATACAGAAGGACCTAGACAAATTGGAGGATTGGGCCAAGAGAAATCTGATGAGGTTCAATAAGGATAAGTGCAGGGTCCTGCACTTAGGATGGAAGAATCCAATGCACAGCTACAGTCTAGGGACCGAATGGCTAGGCAGCAGTTCTGCGGAAAAGGACCTAGGGGTGACAGTGGACGAGAAGCTGTATATGAGTCAGCAGTGTGCCCTTGTTGCCAAGAAGGTCAATGGCATTTTGGGATGTATAAGTAGGGGTATAGCGAGCAGATCGAGGGATGTGATCGTTCCCCTCTATTCGACATTGGTGAGGCCTCATCTGGAGTACTGTGTCCAGTTTTGGGCCCCACACTACAAGAAGGATGTGGATAAATTGGAGAGAGTCCAGCGAAGGGCAACAAAAATGATTAGGGGTCTAGAACACATGACTTATGAGGAGAGGCTGAGGGAGCTGGGATTGTTTAGCCTGCAGAAGAGAAGAATGAGGGGGGATTTGATAGCTGCTTTCAACTACCTGAAAGGGGGTTCCAAAGAGGATGGCTCTAGACTGTTCTCAATGGTAGCAGATGACAGAACGAGGAGTAATGGTCTCAAGTTGCAGTGGGGGAGGTTAGATTGGATATTAGGAAAAACTTTTTCACTAAGAGGGTGGTGAAACACTGGAATGCGTTACCTAGGGAGGTGGTAGAATCTCCTTCCTTAGAGGTTTTTAAGGTCAGGCTTGACAAAGCCCTGGCTGGGATGATTTAACTGGGAATTGGTCCTGCTTCGAGCAGGGGGTTGGACTAGATGACCTTCTGGGGTCCCTTCCAACCCTGATATTCTATGATTCTATGATTCTATGATCTATGCTAACAGTCTATCGACATAGGTGTAATGGCAGGAACTTTTTAAAGTAACTATTCATACAAAATATGTTGCCACTTTTAACAAACATTCTTCCCAACTACCTACAGCAAAGAATCATACATGCTGAACTTCATACCTCAGACTGACTGTCTAGTCCATGAGCCGCCGCCCCTGCCCCGCCTCTTCCCTCCCCTTCCCCAAATACCCACCCGAACCCCACCTCTTCTCCACCTCCTCCCGAGTGTGCCTCGTCCCCGCTCCTTCCCCCTCCCTCCTGGAAAGTCCTAAGCGCCATCAAACAGCTGTTTGGTAGAGGGAATCGCTGGGAGGTAGGCGGAGGAGCAGGGATGCAGTGCGCTTGGCTGGGGGGAAGGGAGCTTGGCTGCTGGTGGAGTCGGCGCCTATGGCAGGCCACAGGAAATAACTCTGCGGGCCGCATGATACCCCTGCTCTAGAGCATCAATGCTGCATTCTAGAGTTCTATTTTCTCATTGATGCAGAAGGGTTTAAGCACATCAACTGCTGTGAACACAGAACCATAGGACTGGAAGGGACCTCGAGAAGTCATCTAGTCCAGTCCCCTGCACTCATGACAGGACTAAATATTATCTAGGCCATTCCTGACAGGTGTTTGTCTAACGTGCTCTTAAAAATCTCCAATGATGGAGATTCCACAACCTCCCTAGGCAATTTATTCCAGTGCTTAACTACCCTGACAGTTAGAAAGTTTTTCCTAATGTCCAACCTAAGCCTCCCTTGCTGCAATTTAAGTCCATTGTTTCTTGTCCTATTCTCAGAGGTTAAGAAAAACAATTTTTCTCCCTTCTCCTTGTAACAACCTTTTATGTACCTGAAAACATTTGGGAGAACAGATCCCAGCTCTGTATCTCTAGAATTCATGGAAACACCATTAAAATATACCCAGAGAATATATTACAAGCATCATAAAGAAATCCATGTCCCAGAAGGCACCTTGCTCCTCATTTGCTTTGTCTACAAATAGTTCATATGGACTGATTAAGATGCAACAAAAGGAAGCAGTTTTGGCATCTTGGCAACAGAAATGTTTTTAAAAGCTGTATCCAGTGGACAAGAGTCATTTTTTACTCAAATATACAAAACATAACTAATTATAAGTATTTAGCTCAATTATTTAAAAAAGCAATAAAAACTTTTCCTCTGCAATAAGTGCTTTAACCTACCTCATAATACATAGGCACGTCTTTATCCTTTTTTCCCTTTTGATTTCCAGCTTCCATGATCTGTAAGAAAAGCAAAGTGCAGTACTGTGTTTATTATCTTCATCAGTTTTTTCTTGATTACCCTCAGACTCCCTGACAGTAAGATATATTAGACTGGCATAATCTTCTAAGGCAGTGCTACTCAAAGTGGTGGTCCGTGGACCGGTGCCGGTCTGCGAGCCATTGGCTGCCGGTCTATGCACACATTGGAAAAAAAATGGCCGGTCCCCCACATCAGATAGCTTGAGAAGCACTGTTCTAAGGGATGTGGTAAAGGCTCCATCACTTTGGACATTTAAAACGAGTCTGGACAAAGCCCTGGACTACACAGCATTGACACAGGATGGACTAGCTTACCTAATAGGGTTGTTTTCTTATTTAAACTAATCTATTAATTTTAAATTAACACAGCAGCACTTGTGGCTAAGGAGGAAAAGGCTACCAAGTCTTCAAGAGGTTTTAATAATAAACCATTTTAAATACCTGTCCCAAAATTCCTTCCCACGATACCTCGCTGAAGAGCTTCCGCTGTGGCACCTGCACAGCAAGAGACAAGGCTTGTGTGTGGACTTCATCCTCGATTTTGTTCCCAACAACAAAAGCAATGCTAGGCTTCCAATTATCCTGTTGATTTTCCAAAATAAAAAATAAATGCATTAAAAAAGTCTTATTTTTGAGTTTTAAGAAACAAGCTTACATAGATTACTTCTTTACCAAAGGCAGCTGATGAAATCCATAATGTATACTGAGTATTGCCATGTATGCCACACTTTAGAACACATGATATAAAATTTAAATAAGCATAAACACGTTGTCCTACTTCTTTTCGCCCATCAGGTGGCAGCATTGTGCTATATAAAACAAAACGCTTCCATAATACAATGTAACAATTTCTTTATTGGTGAATGCTCCATTAGCACAATGTGAGCAATATTTTAGGATGACACTTGCAGACATAGAATCATAGAATATTAGGATTGGAAGAGACCTCAGGAGGTCATCTAGTCCAATCCCCTGCTCAAAGCAAGACCAACACCAACTAAATCATCCCAGCCAGGGCTTTGTCAAGCCGGGCCTTAAAAACCTCTAAGGATGGAGATTCCACCACCTCCCTAGGTAACCCATTTCAGTGCTTCACCACCCTCCTACTGAAATAGTTTCCTAATATCCAACCTACACCTCCCCCACTGCAACTTGAGACCATTGCTTCTTGTTCTGTCATCTGCTACCACTGAGAACAGCCTAGCTCCCTCCTCTTTGGAACCCCCCTTCAGGTAGTTGAAGGCTGCTATCAAATCCCCCCTCACTCTTCTCTTCTGCAGACTAAATAACCCCAGTTCCCTCAGCCTCTCCTCATAAGTCATGTGCCCGAGCCCCCTAATAATTTCCGTTGCCCTCTGCTTGACTCTCTTCAATTTGTCCACATACTAGCCTTTAGAATTGAAAAAGAAGCTGAATTGTTTGCTGTTGAAAAAAATAAACGAAAAAGAATTCCAAGTTCCTAGCCTGAAGAATTACGAAATACCAAATGTAACTTCCTGAAATTTAGAGCATTAAGATATTTCAAAACAAAACTTTTATGAACAAAAAGGAATATTACTATTATTTATGAACAAAAGGAATATTTACTATTATTTACTATTATTATTCTATTTATTAGAATATACATGACAAGGGCAAATTATGCTCTATTAAAATACCAACAAATGAGCACCAGAACTACCAGGTTGCAAATGTGCTGACATATTTCCTAGAAGAATGTATGCCGAATGATATGAAAAAAAGGATCCAAACTCAACACTGCAGAAATACAAAACAAAAACAAAGTATACCGTGTGGTCATTCTTTGGTGATATCTCCATAATGAGAGTATCAAACTACGCTGGAGAACGAGTAAGGGAGACAGTTACTCTCCCTGTCTTCTGAGCGTCTTTTCCTTGAACTTCTTCCTTGTGGCAACCCTGCCCCTTGCCAGGGCCCTTCCATGGTCCAACTCATCTTCCCCATCAGCCCATCTCCAGGGCTCCAGCATAAGAACCAGAAGCAGTGAAATTAGAAGCATTTTGGCTGGGGTTCACACTGTGTGGAAGTTTGAAAATCTCACCCTTTTTAATCATATGTCCACATGCTCCAATTGCAAACCTTACAATAAAGATGCATAAGGCCTTATCTACACTACAGGGGGAGATCATCTAAGTTACGCAACTTCAGCTACGTCAATAACATAGCTGAAATTGACGTACTTAGATCTACTTACCTCAGGGTCCAGGCTATGCAATGTTGACTGGAGACGCTCTCCTGTCAACTCCCCTTGCGCTTCTCATTCAGGTGGAGTACAGGAGTCGATGGAAGAGCGATCTGCAGTCGATCCATTGATCACTGCAAGTCGAACTCCCGGTAAGTGTAAACAAGGCCTAAGTAAGGTGTTTCAGTGGTCAACATAGTAACAGGAGGCTGATTGGCTAGCCAATGCCAGACAGCCATCATTTGTAGGCATCATGAGAACAGCAGGTTTTAAGGAGGAATTTTAAAAAGAATAAAGTGGTGGCTTTATGAAATTTGATGGAGAATTCTTCCAATTCACAAAGGTTGGTATACAGGAATGTATGAATGTGTTTGTGGGGGAAAAAGGACATAATCAAGCTCAGCATTGTTGGCAGAGCAAAGGCAGGGGTCAACTTTGCATAAAGAAATTACATTTGATAGGTAGGGTGAGTGGAGGGCTCTCTCCTTGACCTTCCAATTTTATTCACTCTTCACCTCTCCATTTGTTCCTAACAACTCCTTAAACTGTTTTAGGAGGAAAATAACTAAACACGTACAGCTTGGCTAATTGATCACTGGGAATGAGAAAAAAAGATATGTAACAGTCTACAAATATTTCACAGTGTAAGCATTTAGGATGGAGGGAGGGAAATGGTTCACTAAGGTCCACGATGGCATGACTACGAGTAATGGGATGAAAGAATGAAAAAGAAAACTTAAACCTTGTCTACACCTGCAGCGGTGAGTAGGGTACGTGTAGCTACACGCAACAGTGAAAAGCTCTGGCAGGGGGGAGGCAGCAGGGAAAGCTCTGGCAGCCATTTCCTTTTCCCAGCTGCCTCCTCCCTCCCAGAGCCCTTCCCTGCTGACAGAGCCTTTCATCATAGTGAGGAACAGCTCTGACAGCAGGGAGGCAGCAGGACATTACACTGCTACAAACAGCAGTGTAGACATGAGAGGCACTGCTTGGGTGTGTAGAGAGCCATGTAGGGTATATACCAGGGGAGCCAAACTGTGGCTCTTTTACAGTTAGGGTGAAGCTTGTGGAGTCCCCCACACTTACCAGACTGAGAGGGGGGAGTTCGGGGCTTCTGCCCTGCGGTGGGGTGGTGGGGCTAGGAGCTTCTGCTAGAGGTGACTATACCTGCTGAGAGCAGGGGTACAATTTAAAGGTTCACCCCGCCCCCAGTCCCCACACACACAGCAGCCTAGGTCATACCCAGGGCGCCATTTCAGATTTTGCTGCAGGCGGGGCAGGCAACTTTAACCGTGATTCCAGAGGCTACTTGGGCAATTGAAAACTCTTGTTTTTTTTGACAGGTTTCAGAGGAACAGCCGTGTTAGTCTGTATTCGCAAAAAGAAAAGGAGTACTTGTGGCACCTTAGAGACTAACCAATTTATTTGAGCATGAGCTTTCGTGAGCTACAGCTCACTTCATCAGATGTTTACCGTGGAAACTGCAGCAGACTTTATATTCTCTGTGTGTATATAAAGTCTGCTGCAGTTTCCACGGTAAACATCTGATGAAGTGAGCTGTAGCTCACGAAAGCTCATGCTCAAATAAATTGGTTAGTCTCTAAGGTGCCACAAGTACTCCTTTTCTTGTTTTTTTGCAGATAATAACTTAGATACAGTGCTCCTTTTAGATAATAATTTCTAATTCCTATATAAAGAAAGAAAATTAAATAAATATTAGACCCACTCAGCTCTAATACTAACATGTTCTGACATTTTGTGTCAAAAGGGACACCGGTTAGGTTTAAACATTTAATGTATGTTCTTACTTTGTTACTAACTCTTGAATACAACAATTGAAAGAAATATAGAAAAATATAGATTACTCTCTATCACCTTTTTGCAGTTCATCAACCTTGGAGTAGATCATTTAACTTTTGGAAACATCCTACTAGGGCAAGGCCCTTTGAGTTATACCGCATCTGCCTGGGGCTCTAGGTGTGTTACCCCACTACAAATAATAGACTAGAAACTGACTTTAAACAGGAGTGAAACGGACAATTTCAAGTCACTTTCATAGTACTGCCGACCCCAAATGTTCAAAAATCATGAATCAGGTTCTCCAAAAATCATGAGATTGGCTTTAAAATAATGAGATTATGTAAAAATAATATATTTGGTGTTCTTTTTATTTACATTCTGCTTTTTGAGCCTTTAGGGTGTGCTGGGGTCACATTTTGAAGCTTTCTCCACAGTCACAGCTGGAAACTTCATTTTTCTTTAAGACTGAAGGCTGAAATCATCACATATCACTTGACTCCAGGAGCTGGGGCTTTAAGAAAACAATAATTATCAGACTCTCATAGCAAAATCATGAGAGTTGGCAACACTGCTTCTGTTTAAAGGCTAGCTACTTTCCAGAAGGGTCTTAAACACAACACTGCAGTGATTGAGTTGCAGTTTCCACACGAGAATATTTTAAACTAAACACCAAGAAAATTCAACATTTTAAAATTCAGAAAAAAATTGAGACTTCTGAGGTATATCATGGTAACTGCAGGCAGGCAAGAAAAATAAACAGGCACAGGAGCTCTGGGCAGCTCTTCCTCTTGAAAAAAATTGGAGGGTCAAATCTTCGAGTCCTTAATCAAGTAAAACTATTGCCATCAGTGCCTCCACACATAGACCTTAACATCACAGTGAAGGTGTGACAACATGTGGTCAATAACTATACATGTCATACTTAAATATCTGAGCCATCTTATCCAGAGTTACACATCTTATATGCATCGGCTCAGGGACTACATATTCTGAACAGTGCTGAACGCAGATAAATAATACAAATCATGAAAATAATCATCAACTTTATGGACTTGGTGGATGCAATTTCTGTTCTTTGTTCTGGAATTGACTTGGATACAGCTGAAACCCTAAGAAGTTGAGGTATAATCACACCTGATACTCATACGACACTTTCTCATGCCTTCCTTTTCTCAAACTCAGAACAAAAAATGACAAAACAAAATGGTTTTCAGTTAAAATCTAAAATTGCCCAGCAGGCATTGCTGTACAACCCAGTCTGGAGCAGAACCTGCCACCCATTGGCAGTTAAGTGCTCTCCTCTCATCTGACACTCTTTCTTTCTTCAGCCTTCCTGACCTCTGTGCTGCTTTTTATACTGTCAACCATGACATCCTTCCCAATTACCTGACTGAGGCTGACTGGCCTGCAGTTCCCAGGATCCTCCTCCTTCCCTTTTTTAAAGATGGGCACTACATTAGCCTTTTTCCAGTCGCCCGGGACCTCCCCCAATCTCCATGAGTTTTCAAAGATAATGGCCAGTGGATCTTCAATCACATCTGCCAACTCCTTTAGCACTCTCGGATGCAACTTACCTGGCCCCATGGACTTGTGCACATCCAGCTTTTCTAAATAGTCCCGAACCACTTCTTTCTCCACAGAGGGCTGGTCACCTCCTCCCCATGCTGTGCTGCCCAGTGCAGTAGTCTGGGAACTGACCTTGTTCGTGAAGACAGATGCAAAAAAAGCA